>NC_073313.1:324573191-325855691 GCF_027595985.1 Sorex araneus | reverse complement strand
ATAACAGAAAGAAAACTTGCTAAAGCATTTCATGAATGAGGAAAAAACTAAAAAATCATAGTTTTTCTTTTGATTGTTTAATATTGCAAATACTGTTTTTGGGAAGGAGACTATTTCAAAGGGCTGATGTTTGCACCCACCCTGTCAAAGGTCAGAAATGCTCAAGTGTAAAGTCACTGCACAGTTGTGGCACAAATAGTTTCTTCAGCTAAAATCAAACAAAGACCAATTAAAGTAATCATAACGTTCCACTGAACACAAGGAAGCTCACCTGGTATTTCTGGACTTCGTGAATTTTTGAATGTACTCAGTACTTGGTATTATAATTACCTTGACCAAAATACTGTGAAATTACTGCTCTGATCTACTAATGGCTGCAAAAATCAAGTCGTTGTGGTTTCATGCCAAGGGGCCATAGCAAGGTGGCGCAATGATTTCTGACACAGAAGACAACTTCTAAAAACTCAAAAGGGAAAATTAACGGGATGTGGTTTGCATTGCCAAAGACTGTTCATTAATTACCAATTTAATCACTGCTGGAGGCATGACATTACAAAAATCTGGCTGAAAGTTCTAATAGATTATGAAGACCACCTAAGAAGAGTGACCAAGAAATGTACAAAACAATTAATACTGTTTCACTGCTATCAAAGACATTCAGATTATTTTACATCAAGTGAAGCAAAGGAATTAGTAGCTTCACAGTGCCACCACTAGGAACTATAAATACAATAGCATACAATTAGTAATGCACATGTGACTTTTTGTACAAGGCATATATCCTTGGGAAAGCCAGTACATGATAAGGAGAACAAAAGAAACATTAAAAAATGAAATGGATAAAGATTTAAACTCTACCCTTGTGCATGCTGAGCAATAACAGAATAGGCAATATAAAATACAGCTTTTAGTAATGGTGATATCATCCTGGGATGTTCGACACCACACTGAAGAGCCATATGGAAAATGTCTACGACCATTAATAGGCACATAAAAGGAGTGTTCCTGATGCTTAGACACCTAGCCTTAGCTTCATGCTTTCATTGCAATCTCAAATAAGACTTTTGAGGCTAGGGTTTGTGGCCACATAATAGAAAAGATGCTTGAGTTTTTCCTCCCTAACAATGCTAGTGTTTTGTGTGACTTTGAAGATATGCTAGCAAGCTAACAATAATGTTTTCTAAGAAATCCGATAGTCATTGTTAGAATAGCAGACTTCAAATCAACTTAAGTTTAGATATAATAAACTATTATTTAAATCATAATGAATAAAAACCACTGCCTTGTATAGAGGTATTTATGCTGAACACAGAAATACGCCTTCATTCTCCTATAAAATTCAACAATAAAAAAAGATTAGCTATACATTTAAAGTGTCTTACTGGTCTGAAACGGATTACATACATTAAATCTTCTGTCAATTGTGATGAAATAAGAAATAGGAATGTATTTTTATCTCAGTGTCCTGAGTAGAGTCATTCTGGCTTATAAAGAATAAAAATCCCTGAATAAGATAAAATTCTCTGCTATATTAAAGATATTTATATTTTAAAATAACTAATGATTTTCTTAAGAAATCACAAGAGCAATGCCAATATACTTCTTCCTAGTAATAAAACTGATAAAATGTTTAGTCAGGTAAAAAATATTAATAGCTTGACCTTAATTTTAAAGCTTGTTTCCTAGAGGGTAGCCATTTAAATGTAACCCAGTCATTATTTATAAATACAAAATATAATCTTACTCATTTTTATGATTATATACATTCTTAGAATACATAAATGAAAATTATGGGAAAAGTTCCTATCAGGCATTATTAAAATGGTATTTAGTATTGTTTTACCAACTGGATGGCAATGCTTCTCTGCTTATCTCTAAGAAACATCTAGAGATATGATCTAAATCTGCTACAATTATCAGCATGGCGTACTAGTCACATTTAAATCGATATTCTTAAATTAACAACAAAATGCAAGATTCGTGCAGTACTCCTTCAAAGCAATAAAATACCTTTTAAAGGTTTTGTTCACAGACACAAAAGCAGATTCTATTTTATTATTTTTGGCTAAATAAGTTATTTGGACTCATTTCCAAGAACAGGAAAAATAAAGTCACTGTGTCTTCAGTGATTATTGATCTTTGTTGTTAACTAAGAACAGACCATACTGAAATTTCTTTCCCACATATAAACAAATTGCTTTGGAGGAAATTCCTCCAAATCTTTAAAAGTAAGATGTTGTGAACCTTCGAAGATTTATTGCTAACTTACAATTTGACCCTACTCAATAAGGACAGTTTCTATACTAATAGATTGTAATAGGTGATTCACTGGGCCTGCATATTAAAAATCTTTAAAGTATGTTTTAAAACATTACATTTTTTTCTAATGTGTGGAAAAGAATGCAGGTACTGAAATACCATACTTTTCTGTCATGTAATTTGTCTGCATACAGAACCAGGAGTAGGCTCTGAGCATAGTCAGATGTGGCCCCCAAACAACAACAACAAGATATTGTAACAATCCCAAGGACTGTGGGTTGCATAACTCGTCAGCTCTTATTCTGACAAGTTGTAATGGTCCCAAACTTAAGCACATCAAATGCAAGCACTTTTTTCAGTTATTAATGTAAATACACGAACATCATTAACTGTAATGTTGATTTATTAATATTTATTTATTTATTTATTTTTTTTGGTTAAACTTGGCAGTATTCAGGGGTTCTCCTGGTTTGGTGCTCAGGAATAATTTCTGGTGGTGCTTGGGGGACCATATGGGAAGCTGGGGATTGAACTTGAGCAAGTTACATGCAAGGCAAATACTTTACCTTCTGTTCTATCTCTCTGACCCTATTAATATGTATATATAAGTATATACATACATATACATATATATATATATTACTGTCACTGTCATCCCATTGCTCATAGATTTGCTCAAGCAGGTACCAGTAACGTCTCCATTGTGAGACCTGTTGTTACTGTTTCTGGCATATTAAATATGCCACGGGTAGCTTGCCAGGCTCTGCTGTGCGGGTGAGATACTCTCGGTAGCTTGCCGGGCTCTCCAAGAGGGACGGAGGAACAGATCCTTGGTCGACTGTGTGTAAGGCCCTACCTGCTGTGCTATCGCTCCATATTAATATATATGAGTGTGTGTATACACATAAGTATATTTTTTACAAAAGCAATTATTTTCTGATGCAAAGCTTTAAGTAAAATAATCCCATTGCTCATCGATTTGCTTGAGCGGGCACCAGTAACATCTCCATTGTGAGACTTGTTGTTACTGTTTTTGGCATATTGAATATGCCACGGATAGCTTGCCAGGCTCTGGTGTGCAGGTGAGATACTCTCGGTAGCTTGCCGGGCTCTCCAAGAGGGACGGAGGAACTGATCCTTGGTCGACTGTGTGTAAGGCCCTACCTGCTGTGCTATCGCTCCATATTAATATATATAAGTGTGTGTATACACATATGCATATTTTTTACAAAAGCAATTATTTTCTGATGCAAAGCTTTAAGTAAAAGAATCCCATTGCTCATCGATTTGCTTGAGCGGGCACCAGTAACATCTACATTGTGAGACTTGTTGTCACTGTTTTTGGCATATTGAATATGCCACGGATAGCTTGCCAGGCTCTGGTGTGCGGGCGAGATACTCTCAGTAGCTTGCTGGGTTCTCCGAGAGGGGCAGAGTAATCGAACCCGGAGTGGCCACGTGCAAGGAAAACACCCTACCCGCTCTGTTATCGCTCCAGCCAAACAGATTATCTTGCTTAATTCTCTGTGTGCATCTTTTGGGGAAATATATTTAGGAAAACTGAATAACAAGGAAACAAAAAATGTAATGAAATGTTTCTCTGACTTTGTGTTTAAACATTCTATATATTTAGAAGACTATTAATGGCTAAACTAAGCGACAACAACAAAATGATCTAAGTATAATATGTACTGGTATCACATTCTTATTAAAATATGCAATGGTAACCTTGACAAAAATTATATCATCTATGCTTGTTGGCTTGCCTTTTAATCCTTTCTAGGATTGATCCCTGAGCACAGAGTCAGGACTAAGTCTTGAGCATTACCAGGTTGTGGATCCAACTCAACCCCCATCCCAAAAGAAGAACAAAGAAAATGATGTACGAAGAAGTAGTTATACTAGTAGGAGGCCAAGAGAGATGACCTCAAAGATGTGTCATTTCAGTGCTGGCAGAGTTCAATCCTTAGCACTGTCCTACATGTTCAGTGGCAGTGTCATTCGTCATCCTGAGCATCACAACAAATATGAGGTTGCCAGTGCACCAGAACCAAATGTATGCTTATCTCTGGTGAGCACTGCAATCCAAGGCATGAGCACCACAATGAGTGTCCTAAGAACAGGTCCCCCCCCTTCCCTGTGCTCCATAAGACTGCAAGTGTGGTGAGAGGATAGTGCATGGTTTAAGGTACTTGTCTTGCACATGGCCACACAGGGTCTGATTCCTGGCACCACATATTCCAAGACCCACGAGGAGTGATTTCTGAGTGCTTGGCCAGGAATAAGTTCTGAACACAGCCAGGTGTGACCCAAAACAAAACAAAAAAGAAAAATGTGCAAATGAGCGTGAGATGCCCCAATGAGCACCACAAACAAGTTTGTGATCTCTGGTCACTTCAACAACACTAATAAATGAAAAAGAATAGGAAGGCAGGAGAAATAAGAGGAAGAAAAGGGCAGAGGAAGAAAGAAGTGTTATTTTAGTGGACATCAGTATGGGAGGACGGGCATTTCAGGAAGAGAAAAGCTAATGTTTAACACAGGAATGAAAGTACATGCCACATTTTCTCAGCAAGCAACTTAGTAGTGCTGGACTACAGAATAGAAAATGGGAGAGACGGAAAAGAATTTGCAAGGACTTTGCATGAGGTCAAGCTGAGAAATTGGGAAGATTAATCTTTTTTGGTAAATGGGAGGTCCCCGAAGAATTTTGAACCTTCATATACACAAACTAGTTAATTAAACATTTTCCTGACTTTCTGTGTTTTATAAGGTTATCTTTTCTTTATGTACAGATCTGTTTTCAACCCTCTAACAGTTTTCTGAATCCTTTTATAACTAGATACAAAGATCTCAAAAGGAGGAGATACACACTGAATACACTGACACTATCTCATGCCCTATATACCTGGTCTCTTAATATCAATTATTAAATTGCTCAACTTGAGATTGGGGAGACAGCTTAAAGTGCAGAAGCACATGCTTTGCATAAAGAAAAGTTCCATGCTCAAGATCCATTTTTAGTACTATATGGTTTCCTGAGCATCATTGAGAGTGACCTGCCAGCACTGTAGCGAGGAGTAATAGCTGACCACTGCTGGATATGCCCAAAACAACAACCACAAAATAGCTTAACTTATTTTTCTTGGTGATTGCCAGGAGGTTCTAAGTTAGTTGTATGAAAACAATGTTCAATAGAATAAAAATTAAGAAATTGCTGAAGAAAGCCTAAATGACTGGTCATATAAGAATAAGTAACAATAGGCTTTTTAACAAACTCTTGAAAAATTTAAGGTTATGGTCTCATTTACTTAAGACCTAGGTATACCTCCTTGAGTATTAACTATTTTATTTTTTTAACTGATAGGAATTTTCAGTTACTCCACACAGAAAAAAAAGCATTGGGCAGCAGTGGTTTTACTTTAGCAATTCAATTTTCAGTACCCTAGTATAGAGATACTGGGCAAGGCAGTTTTTTAAAAAGCATATTGAGTTAAGGTGCATTCAAGAGTACAGAAAAGTGAAAGCAGTTAACTGAATTAGATACCAGGTTTATTTTTATTTTTTTTAGTTAGACCTTATTTTGACTTATCAGAAGTCTTTTGATCTCTCCAGAGTGAAAAGGACGCTGTCACTGAAGGGGGAGGCATTAGTCATGGTTCCCTTACCCTCTTCACTGTGGACACCTATTAATTTGAATGTCACATGGGGGGGGGATTTTGTCTGTTTCACAAATGAAAAAACAGATTTAGAGAGACTGATTAGCTTATTCCCAGTTTTAGTGTCACTTAACTCAGATTCAATAGCTCTAGAAATTTTCCATTTTTCTTTTGTCAGCTTTGTGGTCACATCACTTACCCAAAATAAAGAGAGCTCTGCTAACTACTAAAGCTATCCAAAATTATTTTAAAAAGTGATCAAATTAAGAAAACTACTTACCTTTGGAAAAGATATCACCTGATATCAAATTTGATACCACTCTGGACATCAGAAAAGCAATGGCAAGAATTCTGAATTTGCAGAAACTGGACTTCTCTGGCATTTCACATTCTCTCTTTATTTTGGGGGGGAGAGAGGGCATGCATACCACTCATAATATGTGGTACCAGGGATTGCACCTGTCCCCTATTTCTTTCTGTCTACTCTATCATTCCCTCAAATCACACTCCATACTTTATTCCCTTTATTATTCTAAGTTTTATAATATAGGACAAGGTTTTTTTTTTATATAACATTTGATTCTGTTTATTCCCTTGTTTTATTTCTCTATGTATACATAAAATCATCTGGTATTACTTGTCCTTCTCCCTTTGACTTATTTCACTTAACATGACACCCTCTAATTCCATTAAAGTTACAGTGAACTGTATGATTTCATCTCTTCTTATTGCTGCATAGTATTCCATTGTCACACACACACACACACACACACACACACACACACACACACACACACACACACACCTTTACCCATGCACCTTTTTGTTGGATTTTTGGATTGTTTTCATAATCTGACTAGTATACAAACCACTGCGATAAACATAGGTGTCATGCCAATACACCTTACCTTTGCAGTGCTTTTAAAAATTTCTACAAAAGATAACCTGAAAGAAGATAGCAGAATATCCTCAGGATTGTTTAAAGCACACTACTATAAGGAATGGGCATAATTTTGTATAAATGTGAAAAAATGAAACAAAGTGGCTAACCTGGCAAGCAACTGGCTTGCTATGCAGTATGAAATGGAAGTAAGGAAGGAAGGAAGGAAGGGAGGGAGGGAGGGAGGGAGGGAGGGAGCGAGGGAGGAAGGAAGGAAGGAAGGGAGGGAGGGAGGGAGGGAGGAAGGAAGGAAGGGAGGGAGGAAGGAAAGAGGAAAGGACGGGCTATTCTAATACATAAGCAGAAGACAACTAACCCAAGGAACAACAAAATATTCCATGAGACGCCATACTACAAATCATCAGTCTCATAGAATGGTGATAAGAATTTCATAGTTTTCTGATGAGAACAGGGCTGACATTACTGAACCTGTCATTTGTACTTGTGATCTTCAATCAATGGTCAACAGACTGGTGATAGTCCATGGTATAAAGAGGCTGAAAACCACTAACTAATGCCTTAGTTGTAACTGCGGGTCCACTGACTTATCTGCAATACAGGTGTTAGTTCACAGGTGTAAAAAGGTTGAAGAATACTGATTTATTCCACACCTAGACACAAACTAATATTATCAAAAGTAAAGAATTCTTCTATGACTCTCCTTTTAATGCCCACTGAGTTGGGGACGAGTTTGGTCATGGCTAAACATGATCCTGCTAGGCTTGCTGTTTGAGTCTAGCTGCTTTGCTCCTTGATTACTCAATGCCACAAGTAGCCACACCATGGCCACACACATTTTAAGCATGCCAACTAAAAGATGCTACACTCTTCAGTGAACCCACAACTAAAGTATACGCAAGCAGTGCAGTTAGGAACTTCTGGTAGGTACGTGTACGAGAATTACAATGAAAGGTCTATGACCCACAGTGAGAGGCATAGCAAACTGTGTGAGTACCATATCCAAATATGTGGACCTCTTAGCAATGGAACAACAGTGAAAGGAAAGGAATCAAAAGTGGGAAAAATGCCCTTGTGCACTTATATGTATTCCCCAACTGCCCCCACCAATCTTAGAGCTAAAATATAACACTAGTTTATTTTTTAATTTATTTCTTAGTGAGTCACAGTGAGGGTACAGTTACAGATTCACACATTTTCGTGCTAGTTTTTCCCTCATGCAATGTTCGAGCGCCCATCACTCCACCAGTGTCCATTCTCCACCACCAATGAACCCAGTATCCCTCCCACCCCCAATTTTTTTTTTTAGGGTCACACCCGGTGATGCACAGAGGTTACTCAGGACTTAACTCCTGGAGGTGCTCGGGGGACCATATGGGATGCTGGGAATCGAACTTGGGTCGGCTGTCTGCAAGGCAAATGCCCTACCCGTTGTGCTATTGCTCCAGCCCTAAAATATAACACTAGTTTAAATGAAACTTTTTTGTGGTTAAGTTTATCTAGCTATGATTAAAAAATCTACTAAAGACCCAAATCTACTAAAGTACCTATTTTTGAATATCAAACTGCCCTGTCTGAAATATTTATCAGCAGCCACATTTTAATTTTTTTAACACTTAAAACTTCCCTTTACTCTTTGTATTTCAAAATTAACTTAATTCCACTGACTTGCTTTGATTTGGCCAATGATCTTAAAGGGATTATAGAAGACTAAAGCTCTAGTTTTGAGAGAGTGATTCTGAAAGTTGTCTATGCTTAAGAAGTATTTGTAACACATACAGCAAAACTAGGAGCCAGAATTTTACATTAAAGAGAAAAAATCATAATCTACTTATTATCACTTACAATTAATAATTCAATAGCTTTTATGCCTGCTCTTTTCAATACATATCTATATAAATAACCAGTTCTTTTAAAAACTGTTCAGATGCCACATACTGATTTTTATACAAAATATGTATCTCATTTTGTATAAGATAATGTGGTAAGCATTTCCTTACACACTTTCCATACTTTCAAAAAGCTATATAAATAATTTTAATGGCTATATAATAACCATGTAACATATTTATAATAGCTAGCATTTATAATTTCAATTATAAGTTATAATTTAGCATTTATAATTTAAGCATATAAGCTATTTTTGTAACTTTTGCTATTAAAAATAACACTGTGATAAAATGTGAATATTTATCTTTATTAGTGGAGTTATTAGGTACAGGAACTTAATAGACTTCAATAAGAAACCTGAAGTCTAACTGCTTTCCAGACAGGTGTGGTAAGTTATATGCCACTAGCTATGTAAGAGAATACGAAGCTCCCATAATATAACCTGCATCATGTTCCTTAAAATCCAAGTTAAAGGGCAAAGAGACAGATCAACTGGCTGAGTGCTCTTTTGCATGCAGGAGGCCCTGCTTTGATTTCCCCATAAATTCCTGGATGCCAGGGCCCAGCTGGGAGTGGCCCCTAAGCACAGAGCCTGGAATAGCCTTCAAGATCCACTGGCTATGGCACCCAAACAAACAGAAATCCAGGTTAAATATTTTATACCTATGGTAAGGTGTCACGGACATGAAATAAATATTTAGTAATTAACGTATAAAAGTCTCTTGCTCCAGCGCCTGGCTGTCCTCACCAGGGGCCCTCAGAGGAAGTGGGTTGAGTTTCCCTCCCTGCCCCGAGCAAAGCCCCCGAAGCCGAAGACCTGTGGAACCCAGCCACAGCCATTCTCAAGGGCCCTCTTCATACGTTCGGACAAGCCTCATGCATGAAGGACCCGGCAGAGGAACCCAGGTGTGCAGGACTGGGGCTGAGATCTCCAAGCCTGCTCGGATCAGTGACTGGGCCTCTTTCACCCAGATCCCCCATTTTCCAGTAGCTAGGCAGTCACATCCAGAAACTGCCCCCGGCGGCGCCATGTAATCCCATCAATGGCCAATATCCAGAGACTATAAAACAAAGCTCCTAGAAGTCTAAACATCTTATAGTCTAGTTAGTTCTCCCCTTGGAGAACCTGGCAAGCTACTGAGAGTTTCCTGCCCACATGGGAGAGCCTGACAAGCTCCCTGTGGCGTATTCATATGCCAAAACCAGTAACAATGATGGGTCTCATTTTCCTAACCCTAAAAGAGCCTCCAATGCGGCATCATTGGGAAGGACAAGTAATGAGAGGCTTCCAAAATCTCAGGGCTAGGACGAATGGAGACATTACTGAGACCGCTAGAGAAAATTGACGATCAATGGGATGATGATGATGATGAACGTATGATTTTGAATTCACATATCATTTAAAAGTTGAAATTTCACTTGGTAAAGAAAATGCATTAAGTAAAATTACAGGTGTCTTAAACAGAAGACCAATAAATAAAAGGCTGAAGTAGTAAATTGAATAAAATATTATGCAGTGTTAAGAATCAGGATACTTGAAATCTAAGCCTAGCCTGTCACAGTATGCAACCCTAGACAGATTGAAGCATCATTACCTAACCTATGCTTCCCTCCTTTTCTTTCAGGGACACATCCAGAGGCAACAGGGAGCTACATCTCATGGAGTTTAGAGACCATACAGTGCTGCATTAAATGCTAAATCCCACACATGAAACATGCAATTTGAGCCCTGTTGAGCTATCGTCTAGGCTCCTAAACGATTTTCTTTTATTATTATTATTTTTTTACCATACCTGATGATATGCCATGCTACTCTTGGTGTGGTGTTTGGAGGGCCAATGTTGGGGACTGAACCTGGGAATTCTGCATGCAAATCATGTGTCCCAGCCCGCAAAACTATCTCCCCAGTCCTCAGCTCATTTTCTTAATCTCTAAAATAGTTATAATAATATATATTCCAATTCAAGAGGATGTTAGAAAAAGGAACAGAAAGCATAAGATACAATGCTTTAAAAAACATAATCCCTAAAAATAAATTTTCTAGCTCCAGTTTTTGGGCTCTGTTTTTTATTAGCTATGTAACTATGGGCAATTCATTAAGTTTTTCATGTCGGTTTCCTCAGCTGTAAAATAGGGACAATGATTACTTATATAACTGGTGATTATTAAATGAGAAATATTCATGTGAAAGCATCTAGAATGCTAGTTGGTACACAGTAATTGCTCAATAAATATAGGATAATATTTACTTATATATGCATATAAATTCACATATAGATAATTGCTTCTGAAAAATGTACTTAGCAGGCAAGATAAGTTAAGCCTCAGGCAATCTGAATTTAAAATCAACACACTTGACATAAATTTCCTACAATTTTATGGAGACTGAATCTTTAAAAAGTATCAGAAATGAGATACAAAACTACAATATTAGCCAAATGACTATCTTTATTATGAGAATATTCTTTTTTTTTTTTTTTTTTTTTTTTGCTTTTTGGGTCACATCTGGCAATGCACAGGGGTTACTCCTGGCTCTGCACTCAGGAATCTCCCCTGACGGTGCTAAGAGGACCATATGGGATGCTGGGAATCGAACCCGGGTCGGCCGCGTGCAAGGCAAACGCCCTACCCGCTGTGCTATTACTCCAGCCCCTATCATGAGAATATTCTTAATGCGGCTGTTCACTTGACTGGATCATTCTCATTCATCAAAACTAACTTCAAATTTCCCCCTTTTACATCACTCAAGTCTCACTTACTCTAGTTATCCTCATCTATGCCCTCTAGTTTTCACACTCTGTAGTTCTATTATTATCTGTCTCTTCGCACCAGAATACAAACTTCATGCCAAAAGAATTGAGTCATTTTAGCTACTATGAATATAGTAGGTCAATAAAATTTTCAAATGACATACATTATCAACAAATTGGTAATAGAACACACTGCTAGGCTGCTAGGCACTAAAAGAAATAGAATACAAAATACTGTTTCTTCCTTAGAAACAATGGTCATCTAATTTGTATCTCTATTTTTATCATAACCCATATTTCAAAATATATTTCACGACAAGTTTTAATAAACATACATAACCCCCATAGCTAAAACAAAAAAATTACAATGCGATGAATTCTGGTATTATTATACTCCATTTTGGGCGGGGGTGTTCTTGTTTGGGGGCCACATGTGGCAATACTCAGGGCTTACTCCTGGCTCAGCACTCAGGAGTCACTCTTGGCAGTGCTGGGGGACCATGTGGGACACAGGACTGAACATGGATCGGCCTTGTGCGAGGAAGAGACCTACCCACTGTTCTATCTCTCCAGTCCAGTACTTTATTAAAAGAAATAAGAAAACAATTAAAAAATAATTATTGCTATTCATGAAATTTGTTTTATAGCTTATTACTGAATAAAGACATAAAATCTGAAAAGCAATATCCAAGATGAAGAGTTATTAAACTAAGTATCTGCAAAATGTGAAAGTATTCATGGGACAGGTAGAGGAAAAATGAAAGCTGATTAGGGGAGTTCATCAATTATGCTCCATCTTCAAGGCAAATTATCCCCAAAACTGAATGAAATGCAGAATCCTGACCAACTTTCAGCTGAAAACATCAATGAATCCAGGGAGAGTCCTCAGGAGAAACCGTTTTCCCCTTGGAACAGAAAAGGAAGCAACAGGGAACCAGGCTAACAGAGTGTTGTTGGGTTGCTTGGCTGCATGAACTCCAATAGCCAGGGAACAGAGTTTAGCTGCAAGTTTCTAAGAGAATGGGAGTAAAGTATTTGCAAAAGACACACCTGGTAAATATTGATCTAAGACACACACACACACACACACAAAAAAAAATAAAAAACCTCTTATAACCCAACAGTAAGAAAACAACCCAATAAACCAAGTCAAAGACAGTAAAGGAACCTCTTTAAAAAATATGTATAAACATGCTTCACATCACACATTTTATCAGGGAAATATGAATTAAACAAGACATTACTACACACCTATTTGTATGGCCAAATCTGAGCACTGACAATGCTCAGTACTAATAAGGACTTAGAGCACAAGAATGTTCACACTCATTGGTGGTGGGTATGAAAAATGGTTCAACTACTTTTAAAGACAAATTGGCTATTTCCTATTAAAGAGACAGTTATCATAGAATTCAACAACCAGGCTCCTAGTATTTAATTAAGTGTAGGGCTAGAGGATTACAAAAGTAGTACAGTACTATATATTCCAGGACTATATAGAGTGACTCCTAGGTGCTTTCAGGTGCTGGGAATGGTTCCTATAAAAAGAAACTAAACTATAATCTACATAAAGCCTGAATATGGATGTTTAAAGCAGCTTTCTTCATAACTACCAAGACTTGACAGCAATCAAGATGTCCTACAGTCAATAAATGAATTAACTGCTGTACATCCTGACAACAGGATATTTTTCAGAGCTAAAAAATAATGAGACATAATACTATGAAGATATGGAGGGACCTTAAATGTACATTACTAAGTAAAAAAATTAGAAAAGACTACATATTATGTAGTTACAGTATGAAATAAAAAAGGTAAAATAATAAATAAGTAAAATGGTCAGGTTGCTAGTAGTTTGGGGATGGGAAGAGATGAACAGGTAGAAGACAGGATTTGTAAGTGGGGATAAAAACACTCAACATCATACTACAATTATATAAGTCATTATACACTTAATAAGCTCACAGAATATGTGTACTAAGATGAACTCTAATATCAACTAAGAATTTTTGGGTGGCCAATACCCATTTGATAAGGAATTGATATCAAGAATATACAAGGCACTGGTTGAACTCTACAAGAAGAAAACATCCAACCCCACCAGAAAATGGAACGATGAAGTGAACAGAAACTTTCTCAAGGAAGAAATACAAATGCCCAAAAGGCACACAAGAAAATGCTCTTCATCACTAATCATCAGGAAGATGCAGATCAAAACAACCATGAGATACCACCTCACACCACAGAGACTGGCCCACATACAAAAGAACAAAAGCAACTGCTATTGGCGTGGATGTGGGGAGAAAGGGACCCTTCTACACTGCTGGTGGGAATGCTGACTGGTTCAGCCCTTTTGGAAAACAGTATGGATGCTTCTCAAAAAATTAGAAATTGAGCTCCCATTTGACTCAGCAATACCACTTTTTTTTTTATTAATTAGTGAGTCACCATGAGGGTACAGTAACAGATTTACACATTTTCATACTTGTGTTTCCCTCATACAATGTTCGAGCACCCCTTCCTCCACCAGTGTCCATTCTCCAACACCATTGAACCCACTATCCCTCCCACCTCCCAATCCCATCCCCCCTCTCCCTCTCCCCGCCACCCCCCCCCCACCGCCTCTGGCAGGGCATTCCTTTTGTTCTCTCTCTCTCTCCTTTTGGGTGTTGTGGTCCGCAATAAGGGTGCTGAGTGGCCATTGTGTTCAATCTATAGTCTACTTTCAGCATGCATCTCCCCTCCCGAGCGGGTCTTCCAACCAGAGCTTACTTTATGTTCCCTTCTCTATCTGAACTTCAGCAATACCTTCTGAGAATATATCCCAGAGAGGCAAAAAAGTATAGAAAAAATGACATCTGCACTTGTATGCTCATTGCAGCACTGTTTACAATAGCCAGAATCTGGAAAAAACCCAAATGTCCGAGAACATCTGACTGGTTAAAGAAACTTTGGTACATCTACACAATGGAATACTACGAAGCTGTCAGAAAGGATGAAGTCATGAACTTTGCATATAAGTGGATTAACATGGAGAAAGTATCATGCTAAGTAAAATGAGTCAGAAAGAGAGAGAGACAGACATAGAATGATTGCACTAATCTGTGGAATATAAAGTAACAGAATGGGAGATTAACACCTAAGAATAGTAGAGATAAGTACCAGGAGGTTTGCTCCATGGCTTGCAAGCCAGTCTCACAGGTTGAGGGAAAAGGCAGCTCAGATAGAGAAGGGAACAACATGTAAAGTGTGGTAGGAAGACTTGTTTGGGATGGGAGATGTGTGCTGAAAGTAGTCTATAGATTGAACACGATGGCCACTGAATACCTCTATTGCAAACCACAACACCTAAAAGGAGAGAAAGAAAAAAGGGAATGTCCTGCCACAGAGGCAGGGGTGGGGGGGTGGGAGGGATACTGGGACCATTGGTAGTAGAGAATGGGCACTGGTGGAGGGATGGGTATCCGAGCTTTGTAGCTTTCTATGACTGAAACACAAGCAAGAAAGTATGTAAATCTGTAACTGTACCTCACAGTGATTCACTAATAAATTTTTTTTTTTTAAAAAAAAGAATTTTCGGTGGCTAAGACGTCTTAAGATAGATTCTTCAGTTTCAACAAAATATACCACTATGAAGAGGAATGATGATAAGAAGGAAGTTATGTGTGTGGGGATGGGGGATATATTGGAAATCTTTGTAACTTTTTCTTAATTCTGTTGTGAACAGAATGCTGATTTTTAAAACAGATACAATTTGTATTTAAAAAGTTCTTCTTATACATGTGAATTTGTTAGGAAGGCTGGGTTGCAACTATTTCAGATTAATGAAGTTATGTCTCCTTAAACTTGAGTGCTTCTATTACTATTACTGTATGTTATCTGTGAAGTACTGCACAAAAATATGTTATAAATGTATAAAAAAAATATGGCTTATAAGACTGGCTATATGGTTTAAGAAGTAAGCACATACCTAGCATACTTGAGGCCCTGGATTTGATTGCTAGCATTGAGATGCCATTCATGGTAAGGCAAACATTACCAGGGTGGCCTTCGAGACCCCCAGCTATCAGGGCATGATTCTCACTCCTTCCAGGCCATATAACATACTGCCAAAGCTTGCATCTTTAAACAGCTCAAAAAATCACAAGCAATAGTTTCAGGCACATCCTCTGCTCTGAGGTTCCAGCACTTCTGGGCGTATCCTTTATTAAGAAATGTGGTTTAACATAGGGATGATAATATATGATAGGAAAAAGCATAGGTCTAGTTTGATAAGCCTCAGGTTCAAATCCTGGATTATTTATTTGTTAACTGTATAAATTACCATATAAATTATCTAGTTGTCTTGTCTGAAGAGCAATCTCAATATCTACTTTATAAGGTTAAGTAAATAAAAATTATGTAAAACATTTATTATAGTGCCTAGAATATATGGTAGGTATTCAGTAAAAGGTAAGGATCATTAGAATATTCTATTATTCGCAACAAATTTAAATTCTCTAGACAGAAGGGCATCTTTAAGTACAACTAAGTTATGAAATGCAAATCAACAAAGAGATTATCTATCTATCCATATATATAGAAATTAAACTTCTTCATAACTACCCTTGGTATATGGGACTAATTACATGTTCCTACAAGAATGAATTCATCAGCTCAATAATTTACTAAGTATTCATAATACACAAAATAGCAAAAACAGCTAATTCCTCCCCATACTCCCAGGATTACAATTACAAACATTGTTTTATTAGCCAATGTTCCTCACATCACTTAGCTGCTTGGTGCAGAGTGGAGTGGCTGCATTGCTATTCTGCTTATTTCCTGCCTTGAGAGCTGCATCTCTTCTTGCTTGCTCCAGCAGAACTCTTGCTCTTTCTTTAAGTTCTTCTTGTCTGGATAACATTCGATGCTTAAAGCAAAGATACAGAAGAAAAAAAGAAAAGCATGTAATCTATATTTGTAAACTAATTTTTACAATCTGTCAAAATAATACAGATCAGGAGTAACATTGGCTTTCTGAGATTATCTACACAAAATATTGACAAGAAACAAATGCAATGCACTGATATACACGATACATACTTTTCTACTGCATAAAATTAACTAAGTGAATTTAAATTCATTTTTATTAGAATATGTTTTCATAGGGTGGGAGGTCTGTAAGTTTATACATACACATATAAATATATTCTTCGATTTGTGAATCATAGTATAAAAAGTTCAAGATTTGTTTTATTTCATTGTTCATTATTTTAGGGGAATGGTTTGAGGCTCTTCGTGTTCCTGGAGCGAGCAGATGCCATTGGGCTACACTAACATGTGACAGGGATGAACAGAGTCATTACTGGTGCCTGCTCGAGCAAATTGATGAGCAACAAGATGACAAGAGATACAAGTGATTATTTTAGGGGAAGGAAGTGTGGCCACACCTAGTGGTGCTTGGGGTCACTTTTGGATGTGCTCCGGAATCATGAGGTGCAGGGGGTTGAACATGGGTCTCCCCATAAGTAAATATGCATTAAGTTCTTTGAGCTATCTCTTTAGCCCCTTAAGTAATTTGTATAGGCCTACAAAATTGGTAATATTAAACATATGTGGAAGGAGTGATAGCACAGTGGGTAAGGGAGTTTTCCCTGCACATGGCTGACCCGGGTTCAATTTCCCCATCCCAGTTTGAGAGCCTGGCAAGCTACTCAGAGTATCCCACCCGCACGACAGAGCCTGGCAACCCACCCGTGGTGTTTTCAATATGCCAAAAACAGTAACAACAAGTCTCACAATGGAGACATTACTGGTGCCTGCTCAAGCAACCAATGAACAACGGGACAACAGTACAGTATCCTTTAAACTTTAAATAATATTAGTAGAGGAGCAATAGCACAGCAGTTGGGCATTCGCCTTTCACCTGGCCGACCCGAGTTCGATTCCTCCACCCCTCTCGGAGAGCCCGGCAAGCTACTGAGAGTATGGAGCCCGCACGGCAGAGCCTGGCAAGCTACCCGTGCGCATTGGATATGCCAAAAACAGTAACAATAAGTCTCTCAATGAGAGACGTTACTGGTGCCCACTTGAACAAATCGATGAGCAACGGGATGACAGTGAGTAGAAATCTCAAAGTTATTTTATATTTTCTTCTGCTTTTTTTTAAAAAGTAAGGTTGTTTTCTCTAAAACCTACTTTCCCAAACAAGTATGTCAGAATTGGAATAGCAATTTCCTGGGTTAATTTGCAATCTTAAAATATATCTTTGGAGATAGACAGTGACCTCCAAAAGAAATCAGATCAATGGTGGCATTAACCCAAAGCACAAACACCCAAATGTTTGTAATTCAAATTTCCTTTCTTATGAAAGTAAGTACCTTCTGATTTTAGATGGAAATTGTTATTATTATTATTATTTTGATGCTTAATTTCTTTTATATTATTTTCACTGAGCCCGGCAAGCTACCCATGGTGTATTCAATATACTTTCAAAAACAGTAACAACAGGTCTCACAATGGAGACGTTACTGGTGCCCACTCGAGAAAACCAATGAGCAATGGGATGACAGTGATACAGTGATTTTCACTGAATAATTTTGGTTCAATTTAATTACAATTTATGGTCAAGGAAGAGGAAATAAATAGTATATTATGAAAAATATTTTAGAACTCATTTTTAGGTATCTTTGCAATCTACATTTTAACACAATTTTTAGAACTTTGCTAAGTATTTTTCTTTCTTTGAGAGGTGCTTTGGTGGAAAGCTTTGTAGTGCTGGGGTGACCATGCAATGCCAGGAATAAAACCCAGAGCTCCTGCATGCAACCCTGGCTCTAAACCTATAAGGATTTTTTTCTTCAAGAGTACAAAACTCAATAGTCTTTAGAGTATTCACAAAGTTGTGAACAGTCAACATTGTACTTCTAGAAAATTTTCATCACCCAAGGTTTTAAGAGGATTAAGCTAAAAACCTTACTAGATAATACTGAAAAGTATAAGTGATAATGACAGATCTTTAGTTAATGTTGATAGGACATTACAGAATCAATTGATCACTACATTTGAAATATAAATATCAACACTTCTGAAAAACAGGCAAAATTAATTATATGAACACTGAATTTGTAGTCAAACACTAAGACTTATTAATCCTTCCACTAACTGTACTTTGAACAGGTCACATAAGAACTGCATTTATTCCATTACATGATATTTAATAACTTAGGAGCAAGACAAACCTGGATTTAGATACTAGTTCTATTACTTAATTGTGGAAAGTTATTTAACTTCTCTAATCTGTTCCCTCATTTCAAAAATGGGAGTTAACAGGCCATTTTGTGTTTGTTGTTGGTTTTTCAGCCACATCCAATGATACTCAGAGCTTTCTTCTGGTTCTGTGCTCAGGGGTTACTCCTGGTTCTTGGGGGGAATGTATAAGGTGTCAGAGATAGGGTCCACTGCATGCAAGGCCTCTTAACTCTGTACAATTTTCTCTGGCCTGAAAATAGACCAATTCTTATAAGGAAGTTGTAAAGATTCTGTGAATTTATTAGCAGAGGATTACCAAATAAATGTCCACTATTATTTTATTTACATATATTTCTAGAACTTTTTTCCTATTAATGTGATTAGAGGGTTGGAGCAATAGCACAGTGGGTAGGGCGTTTGCCTTGCACGCGGCCAACTGGGTTCAATCCTTCTGCCCCTCTTGGAGAGCCTGGCAAGCTACCGAGAGTATCTCGCCCACCTGGCAGAGCCTGGCAAGCTCCCCGTGGCGTATTCAATATGCCAAAAACAGTAACAAGTCTCACAATGGAGATGTTACTGGTGCCCGCTTGAGCAAACTGATGAGCAACGGGATGAAAATGATACAATGATACATGATGTGATTAGAGGCCCCTAGGCCTCTCTCTACCATCCTTTATCCCCCAAGTACTAGAAATCAAACCCATGATCTCACAAATGCAAAGCAAAGGCTTTACTGCTAAACTCTATTCATAGCCCCACGTCCTCTTCAAAATAAGGGACATCATCTTAATTCCTCTAGCTATAGGGGCAAGAAAAATAGTACAGCAGGGCTCTTGCCTGGCACATGGCCAACCCAGGTTCCATCTCCATCTCCGGCACTTCATATGGTCCCTTGAATACTGCCAGGAGTAAACCTGAGTACAGAGCTAGGAGCAAGTGCAAAGAACAGCTGAGTGTGGCCCAAAATCCAAATAAATAAATAATAAAACTTCCCTAGCTCTAAATTCTGTGATCCCTTTGAGGGATTCTAATCAACTAATTAAAAATTAAACTTCCTTGGTCTTAAGAACACATAATCATTTTTTTTTCTTCTAAGTTTAATTCATACTCATTACAGAAATTTCAGAACACACATTGAGTGAAAAAAAAAATGTAGCAATTCTGGCACTCAGATAACCAGAGATTAATGTTTTGTTGTATGTAATATTTTGTAATTTCTCATGTTTTAAAATATTTTTTGGGATGTGCTTAAGAAATCTTTCATTTCATTATTTAGTTAACATTGCATTATAACTTTTCCTAAGTTACAGGAGTGTATCACTAAAAACCAATGTGTACATATACTTTGTAAAAATCACCAATGTTAAATTTTATCCTTCACCAAATGCTGATCCCTTTTCTCTAACACACTCCTTCTTAAAATTGTTTCAAAATATGATTTTAAATTGTCCACCTACCATTCTAGTAGTAAGGACACACTGTATTTAACTTGTCTTATACTACTGGACATTAAGGCTATTTGTAATTTTTCATTATCAAAGTGCTTTTAGTATTTCAATATGTAAATTCATATATATATATATATATAATCTTGATTACTTCCTTAGGAAAAACTCTTAGAAGTCAAATCTAAAAGATAAACATTTGTTTTTCTGAGTTAAACATTTTCTTCTCTTTTGGTTTTGGGCCATACCTGGCAGTGCTCAGGGCTTATTCCTTACTCTGACTCTACACTCAGGGAACACTCCTGGTGGGCTGGGCCATAGGGTGCTGGGAATTGAACCTGGGTCAACTGCATGCAAGACAAATGCCCTACCCACTGTACTATCACTCCAGCCCCCTAAAAGGGAACTTTATAACCTGTGATGTAGGTGGTGAAGAGAGTCAATAATACATGGTTGCATGCATGTGCTTGATATTTCTGGCAGAATCAGTGTAATTCCTGGGTGTTTGGTGTTTAATCACTTGAGTATTTTTTTTGGAAAGTAATTTAACTCCATGTTACTTTGCAAATAACTTTTGCTGGGAATTTCGGCTTACATATAAAAAGTGATATTAAAATAAAAATTCAGACGACAATTATAGAGAAATGCTTTACTCAAAAAATCCTTCGAGGGGCTGAACATCGCCAGGTGTGACCCAAAAAGCAAAAAAAAAAAAAAAAAAAAAAATCCTTCGAGTCTCAGAATCTCTGTCTAAGCTTCAAAATTATTAAAAATATAAAATCTTCTTGTAAACATATGTTGACATTTTCATTTTTGGGAATTAATATAAAATTAATATAAAATATAAATCTTCTTGTAAACATATGTTGACATTTTCATTTTGGGAATTAAAATGGAGAACTGGAAATATATCGCTTTAATAAACACATTATTATTAACATGTTCTAATGGAAATTGCTACTTAAAACATAAATATGTGAAACTGCCATTGTTTTATGTATCTTTGACGTTTCTTTAACATTGGACTTATTACAAACAGCTATATTTTGGGGCTCAGCAGGAAGGCCAGGTAACAGTGCTTTGGCCATATAATGCTTCTTAGGGGACACCAGCTTACCCCTAGAAGTGCTTGTGAAGCTGCTCATGAGACTATTTGGTGCAGGAGACTGAACTCAGAATCCTACCCATAGAAAGCAAACACTTCACCACTTCGCCATACTTCCTTGGCTAGAAGGTAGTGGGATTACCATACCAATTTCTGTATTCAGTTTTTTACAGTACCATAAAGTAGCTTCCAGAAAACACCACTGAACATTTATTAGAGAATGAAAGCAAAAAAGTAAATGATTATAGTTTTAAGAAAATAGTTTCAACTTTGAGAGACTGACTGAAGCGTTCTGAAGAGTCTCAAAATCACTCCCCGTCTCGTCTCCGTCCCAAGATGATGCTTCATACCCACCACTGTGGCAACTGGGGAGATGGCTCACAGGACCAGAGTGCACGCTCTGCATGTGGGAGCTCTGCGTTCAGTTCCCAGTACTGAGGCTGCAATGGCAGCTGGGGCACCGCTGGAGTGACCCCTAGCACTAAGCTGTCGCTAGTCCCCACCACAGGTGAGACTCAAACAAACAAATACAACAAACCTATAACAAAAAGAATCACTGCTATAACATCTTGCTTTAGACAGCACAAAAGGCAACACTGAAGAAAAGCAGGCATATAAGAGTACGTCTAAATCAGATGTGACTCTGAGGATTCGAATTCTAAATTTTAATTCTAAATTTATAATATGGCAACCAATTCATGTTGCCTAAAACATCCTTTATATGTGTGCTACAGGATTAAAGATACATTCATAAGTCTAAAATAACTCAAATGTTATTTTTAGTGATAAAAAATTCTATATAAGAAAATCATGTAGCTTAATTATTGGCAGCAGTTTTCTTTGTTACATATAAAATAACAGTATGTCATTCATTTGACAGTACTGTTGATTCAATAAGTAGAGTATGAAAATAAGGTGAAATTTGTTCCACATTCCCCTCATGGAGAGAAATTTGGATCTTACTAGCATTTTTAAGCATGATGTAATAAAGTTCTTGAAAAATTATTTTAAATGGAAAATATTAAGGATGGCATCATCCATTTTTAGAATGATAAATCTTACTACATGGAACACTAAAATATCTTCAACTTATTTTTATGGTAACTGTTTTAACTGGCAAATATAGATTTGGAAAGTTGACATTCTTTTTTCTCAATCTTGAAGTTGGGATTCATTTAAGAATTAAAATATTGCAATATAAACTTTAGGCACAGGTATACTTCTATTTTTTTTTGCAAGTGGAAATTATACTATATCTTTAATCATTTGAAGCACTTTAAAGTGTTCTACAAATACAAAAGAAACAAAAATGTAGAGTAACTATTAAATATAAGTACTTATTATTGTTTACTTACCTGGACTGTCTTTACAGAATAATCTGCATGATTGAGCGTGGATTTATCAGTATCAGGATCAGATTCTGTCTGCTTCAGGGAAGTATATTTATTCTTTGCAAGGTCTACATCCTTATTATATGAGTATCCAAGCTTAGAAGATGGAGATAAAGTTGTTTTTTTGACAGGTGATTCAGGATCTGATCCACATTCCAAAGGTCGGAAATGGTCGAATTTTCCTTGCTCTAAGTTACTACTGATATCTAGAGTCTGAACCTTTTGCTCGTCTGTCTCCTCACAAACTGAGGGTGGAGAAACATCCTTCTTCTTGTCACTGACATATAAGTCACTTAATTCTAAAGTCTCAGCTTTTAGTAGTCTTTTCTTGCCTAACAAAACTTGTACATGAGTTGACTCTGCACTGTAACATATTCCAGGGTCATCGGATCCTGAAGTCCTTCCCGAACTCTGCTGGGACTTTTGGGGCTCCACTGTGTCACTTTTAGTCCTGCGGCAGTAAGGGGAGGCCGTGCTTGGACTAAGATGATCATCAGGGGTCTGATGTTCACTTTCTGACTCTCCGACCCCACTATCATTAACAAACACAGAGTCATCCTGGGATAAGAAGTCTACCGCTCCACTGGTAGGCGGCTGCAGTTCAGGCTCCCGCTTCAGGTCGCTAAGTTCCGCATAGAATTTTTCCTGATCAACAGAGCTGTTTGTGTCTGTCTCATAGTTTCCAACTTTGTATGTGCTTTTACTGCTGTTTTCTTCTATCTGAACAACATTTAGTTCTTGGCCACTGAAATGTGCCCTTATTTGATACAGATAGGTCATCACCGTCAATTTGTCAGGAATTGCTAATAAAACCATATCCGAAGGTTCCAATAACCGGGAAATTCCTATGCTGGCAAATCCATCATATGCCTTTGAAAAAAGAAGAAACAAAAGATATTTTGAACAGCCAGACAATGTGCACATTTTAAAATGGCAAACTTTTACTTATTTTAATCCCTTTTGCTGTTAAAAGAAATCATTATGTTACATTATGCTAGCAAGCAGAGCAAAATTCCAAGTCAGCAATTTGCAAATATAGGGGTAGGAAAGAAAATTCTCTTTAACTAGTAACAATTATTTTTTCCAATAAAAGAAATGAGCAAAAATGACTTAAACAAACAAAACCCTCAGCGTCAATTTTGAAGAAAAGAAAGATACAACAATATAATGGATTTCTGTATATTTGCTAGCATTCTTATTCCAACCAACTTCTCTTTTCTATGGTTATGTACTCTCAGTGATAGAAGCGAGGGGAAAGTACGGCTAGATATTTCAAAAGAATAAAAATTCGATTACCGGGTATAAAATACAAGTAAGTGCTATTTAAGTCTAGCACATAGAAACATTTAAAAAATGATCAATTAAAGTTTATTTTCATAATTAGGTTATGAAAATATTTACTTCACCCATTTTGAAAAGAATTAAATATTTTGAGTTGTACAGCCTAAATGAGAATGTAAGACTGCATTGTATTATTTTTGTTAGTCTTTAAATGATGGTGGCACATCAGGTTTTTCTAGTTTTGAAGAATCAAAGCTGTTTCTCAATTTACAATTAATTATTACTATCCTGAACTAACCCTTGAAAACAGTATTGTGTTGCTAAGAAGTGCTAAAAATATGGTTAAGGGTTTAAATATACTCTTGGAAAAATTAGAGACCCCCTTGTTATAGTTTCAGATTGGGATATAGAATGTCAAATATTTGTAGGATCAGAGTTCTTACTTGTTAAAGAAAGGCTAAGAAATTCTGATATAACTCAGAAGGGATCAGTCTTTTACAAGTTAAAGTATATTTATTTTTTAATGCTTGCCTCATTCTTTCTGTAATTTGATAAATGCGGAATAAGAAAGAAAATGAAAAATAAATTGCAATGTTAAAACCTCTTCAACTTTAACAGCACTGTTTCATAATATAGGTATCTCAAAAAATATTTACTAGAGAGAGAAGGGCTCGCTTGGTGTGCATGCATGGACCTGTTTGTTATTTTACAAGTTTTAGGAAAATTAAAGTTATTTTTCTCAAGTGTCTTGGCAACTTGATTGACAGACATCAACTGCAGACCATTAGGAAATTGCAGACCACAGGCAGCTTTCTGAACATTTTTAAACATTTCCCAATTATCTAAACACTGTCATATTGGCTAAGATCAAATGTCACAGGTAAATACCATTTTTATTCAGTACTTTTTTATAGACTTGGGGAAATGATTAGCTTCCTTGTAGAGAATCTCTTGTTGGTGTTTTGCTTCATGAAGCATTCATTTTATGCACACTAATTGCACTAGAGAAAAAAACAATCTAAAACAAACCAAATTTGTTGTGATGTCAAGACTTTATAAAGGAATTTTTCTCATAGGTTATTTTCTTCTACCATGGTTAGTCATTGACTACTAACATTTCAGATGCTTCTGTGTTGAAAAAAGGAGGAGGTCTTTCAAAGAAAATCTCTTACTCATTCCTGGGTGTTATTTAATTGGTAAGCAGAAGTTAGTGTAGGGGTTATGCTGTACATCTGCATGGAACTTAGACTAGAGACATTGTTTAATATGCAGCTTTAAGTCCAGTCAAGGACAGATGAGGTTAACTGGAAAAAGTGAAGTTGGATATAAATCTGTAGATAGCAACTGACACTTGCTAAGAAGCTGCAGAGCGCTGTAAAAACTGTAAAATGAGTATTTATTGAATTGTGCAATATACAGGATAATTGAAATACAAATGCTCTCAAATAGTTATGAAAAATCTCACTGGAAAATCTGCTCTGCAAGATCTAACTGTAAAAAATATTTTAGCGATATATTCTTTTGGATTTTTTTTTGCAGTAACATGTAAATCTAAAGTATGTTCATATTATTAAATTCCTGAAAAATAATTGTGAATTTAAGTCTTGATGAGTTTCCAAATGTACTAAAAACAAAAACAAAACCAAAAAAAAAAAACAGGTAAAATAAATGGCATTTTCCTTTCAAAATTTCAAACAGTAACTTGTAACCTTCATAAAAAACAATGGTTTCTTTTCTAATGCTATTATATTTGCATTTAGTTTTGTATTGTAATCCAAACACGAGAACACATGATAAACACAGTCAACATAAAGGTAAAATTTAATTGATAAAGGTAATTTCATTTTGGTAGACAAAGGCTCTTTCAAATTATACAAAAAATAATTCATGAGAATGACGTAGCTTGTAGCATGTCCACCATAAAGGTAAATTCTTTATCTGGCAAGTTTAAAATGAATTTCTCTGAGGACAGTATCATGCTCTTGCAAAGAAAAATAATTTTTGATTGCATTTTGTTTTAGAGAGCAGTTAATGTAAAAAGCTAGCTGGGCTTAAATTCGCATTACTAATCTAACCTACTAAATTTCTTTTTGTAGAAAAAAAATTTTTAGTGAAGTTAAATAGTTGAAAAATAAGCAGGTAGAGAGATGTGGGGAGAGGGAAGAGGTAGAGAGAAAGAGAAAGCCCTTTGTAGAAATATTTTTTTAAAAAAATCACAGGTGATTTCTGAGACACTATCAATAGAACTGAGACCTGAGGAGGCCAGGGGAGCAGAGAACGGAAGGGACCGTGGGATAATGGTGGAGAGACTGGTGTGATAGTTCAGCAACTATAAAACAACTTCAAACGTATTATAAACTATGATACCCCAATAAAAAAATTAAACAAAAAATCATGAAAGATTTTAATGATCTAATTTAAAGTAGATTTTAAACCTGAGATCAGTAGATTTCACTTGTCAGTTCGTAGACCAGTGCTCAGGTAGGTACAAGTCTGCAGGTATAAAAAGCTTGAAAATGATTGGGGTAGGTCAGAGATTATTTTGTTCCACGAAGTCTTTTGCCAAAGAAACGTTTCTTAGACTGTTTTGCACTAATAAAATATATAAGGTTACAGAAGAAACCAAATATACTGTAAAATAAAACTATGAAAAAAAAAATAAAACTGATTTTGAGAAAAAGTAATAATATTTTAAATTATAAATCAACCTAAATTTATAAATTTATAAAACTATAAAACAACAACTGAGGAAGTGATGTTAAAGGCTGCAGATATTTACAACTATAACATGATATTGCAGTCTGTAAAGGTGACAAAGTCTGAGCCATGTTTAATATTATTTTGATTTGTTGCCGAAATTCAATTATTTTAAAATTGTTCATTTCAGTTAATTATGAAATTAAATATTTTCGCCAGCAATGTACTGGAATCCTCTGAATTCTTTCCGTAGACGTCAGGTTAGTAACTTAGTTGTAAGGCAATATGTTTCATTAACTTTTAGGATGAAGTATTCATTCAGAACAAAACAAAAGAAACCTGAGTATTACACTCTGTATTGAGTTAGGTGCTTCTTATACTTCCTTTTCACGCCATGGTTTACATTAAAAAAAGTGTAATATTGTGCTACACATAGGGGTATGTAGTTAAGTTTGCCTGTAGCCATAGTCAGCTTGCTCAGGGAGCTTCAACAACACAACCTTAAATACGTATCATGGAGGCTGAAAGGATCAATATTGGCTACATATAATAGAGTACTTTTGACCTTAGAAATTTATATTTTATATTAGTCAGAAGTACTCTATTATATGTAGCCAATATTGATCCTTTCAGTCTTCATGACTGCAAAAAAATAAAAAATAAGACACCCACCTAGTTTTTCAGAAATGAATAAGAAGAACTAATGTTCACCTTTTTACTTCTAGGAACCTATGCATTCTTTCATGTACAGCCATAAGGAATTTGCCCTCATGCCCTCCCAAAAGATTTTCCTAATTATGGCACAACTGATTCGGGTGCACTTTTAAAAGCTAAATCCTGAATAAAAGCACCATGTCTTAAGAGAAATTTAGCAGTTAATTATACATATTGTAATCTGATGCCAGTCTGGCCCTGTGATCTGGCTCTGTGATACTTAAAGGTCCTGACAAACTAGAGTAAACCATGCATCCTATTTGAAGTGCAGGGAGCGGCAGAATACCTTCTGTGAGGGGCAGTCATGACCTCACAGAATAACCTCACTTTCCCCAAATTAATGAAAGGCCTGCAGAGAAGCCAACATTGGAACTATGCATTTTTTCTCTTGGCAATTCTTACCTTTTTGTTGTTCTCTTTAATATCTTGAGGATTCAGAGACTTGTAGTCACTGAGGGAGAAAATGACACAGTAGGGATAAGGGTATTTGATAAAAATAGCTGTTTTTCAAAAATTGAATATAAAAATTTTACATTCAATAATACCCGAAAGCAACTTTCCTGCAATCCAATCAACAAAACTGTAAAAATTTAGAAATGAATAAATTAAAAGATAAAGCACATTAATTCCATGTTTTCCTGACAAAAGGTGGCCATCTAAAAGAGATGTTAAGGTTGGGGATCAGGGACTAGCCTCAATAATCAAACATATCACCTGCTAATCCATGCTGTCAATGTACAAAGAACAATAGGACAGGGGCTGTGGCTCAACTGTAGAACCCATGCCTGGCATGTGTGTCCAGACTGGAGTCCTGATACCACAGAACAAACAAGAAAGAGCTATAGGCTTATTTGGTGCTTATCATTTAACACTAATCCAATTTTCATAATAATTTGAAGTCAATTCTTTGATAAGGGAAAGACATGTTTTAAAGATCATTTCTTAAGTATCAGAAGGAAGAATTTATTTTTTTCTGGCATGTATTTTCCCTCTCAAAAACAAAAAGTGTAGGGAGTGAAAAAAGAAAAGAAACTGTCCAAATACTTTAGAACATATATTAAAAATCATTAGTAGTACTACTTAGGGCCTAGGGAAACAAATGAAAGGGCTAGAATACATGCCTGGCCAAATCAGGCCTGGAGTTTGACACTTGATATCAATCCCACCACACCCTATCCAAACTGCCATCTGTAGCCCTGATGTACCCTAAAAACCACTGTCTAAGGCCTTCAGAATCCCCAGCACCACTGGGCCCACATCCTCAGGCCCAAGCAACGAACTGTCAGGCCTCTATACCTAGTTCCCATGCCCCCTGAGCACATGGCTTCCAGAGTCGACCCCCCAAAAAAATAAATATCATTTACAAAATATAGGGAATGTAAAATGTTTCTACTTACATCAAATCTGGTCTAAAGTGGTGTAAGATTGCACAAAAAGATAAACCGTTTCTCCACGATGTAGTAAAATTAGTGATTTTCACTCCCCGGTAGTTTTTTGTAACTTCTTTGCACCATACAAGCAATGACTGACTAGCATTTGGCTTTCGCCCCAAAACAGGACTTGGTATAGGACTTGGCTAGAAAAAAGGAAAAGAGAAAAACATTAAAACAATTTAATGGAAGATGAAAATTAACATTAATTGACCTAACTAGATCATTTGAATCCTTTGATGTCAGTTTATGTCCTTCAAAACTGTCAATTCAAGACAACTCTTACCTCCAAGAAAGAGACATGAATCTTAAAGCTATTATCTTCAGTTTTAGCCTATGGCATTTGCCTGACAAGGTTGTAGATATGCAAGATTTTCAACTTACACATAAAAGTAGGTGAAGAGTTATACTGATGAAGACATTAAAGTATTTAATACTTAAGGCTAAATAACTGTAACTCTCACACCCTGAAAAAAATTTTCAAAATGCAATTATGGTACAAGAAGAGTTCTTTTTTGACCAGATTAAAAATAATGTACTTTGAAGTCTTACTGCAGCGCAAATTGTTAGTAGTGAAGGATTCAAAATCAGTTTTAAATATAGTTCTCAAATATGCATTTTAGATAGCATAATGACAAGTACATTCAACCATACTTTTTAACATACTTAGTTTACTAAGAAAGACCAATGATGCCCCCACTTGACAAAAGCATGTTAGTACCAAGCAATTAAAATCATTAAGTTCACAGAATTATGAGTCATGCATTCATTGCTCCTGTGGGAAGGCTATCAGAACAGAGATAATTTATTACTTTTTAAATTAAATGTTAGAGTAACTTATTATGTAAAAGCCATGAATTTATTAACAAAGTGTTCTTTAAATTATCACCCATACAAGGTTAGTATTGAAAAACTCATGAGTCATATAAATAAACAAACTTGGTTACTTCTACTTATTATTAATATGTAGGAAAAAGGAAATTTTCAATACAATAATCTATTTACTTTACAATAAATAACTTTTAACTATTTAACCTTTCTTAAAATTGAACTATTAGATATCTCTTCACCTAATGGTAACTTTCCAACCCTGCCAGTGACTTAATCTGAGAGTAGAATAGAGCAGTCGAAGGATGAGGTAGTTTTTTCATAAGAAAGCTGAGAACAACACTGTTTCTTAGGTTTTCTATATATAAAGGATTTTCTCTCTGTTCCTCTCCCCACCCTCACTTTCTCCCTCTGTTTTAGGGCCATACCTGTTGGTTCTTAGCATTTACTCTTAGTGTTCAAGGGACCATATATAGTGCCAGGAATATAAGTGGGCTTGGCCGTGTACAAGGCAAGTGGCTTAACCCTGTGCTACCTCTCCAGTTTCTAAAAGATTTCTTTATTAAAATGTTTTGTAGAACAAATTACATATCGAGGCATTGATTTATTCCAAGCATGGGTTGTATATGTATCAGTCAGATAATCTACAAGCTAGCACTGTATTTATTCATCCTAATCAATGCAGTGTACATGATGCACATATGTCCTTTTCACCATGTTACATCATGAATGGCTTTCTGTACTTAAAATTAAGAAAAACATACCATGCAATTATGACTATGAAGTATATTCTGTTTCCAAGGCTTAATATGAAAAGACTCTAAGAACTAAGCTAAGTTTTCAGTTTACCCAATTAAAATAAAAGCTGTGTATTAAAACACCTTACAGGGATGCTAACTGTGCTGCCAAGTAAAAGAAGTCATATATAATTGAAGAAACTGATGAAATTACACGCCCTATAAATGACCATGTAGGTTGCAGAGAAAAAATAAAATTGAATTAGAGCCACTATTCAGTGAATCACCTACTTCAGAATTGCTGACCTTTCATTCTATATTTCACAGACGATCATAAAGGAATAGTTAAATCACTCCCAAACTACCTGATATAGCTAGATAAAATTGCTTGCCTTTGGAATAGATGTATCTTAAGTTTGTAGCAGATGTGGAGGTTACTTGATTTCTCTATGTCTATTTCCTCATCTATAAAATGGATATTGTAATGGTACAAATATCATAGGATTGTGTAGGCATAATACACAACAATATACAATATACAACCAGTTGGTTACTGTTGTTACCATCCCCTTGATCCCTCAGAACCATAATGATTTTTACGCTGTTCTTTTGATACCCCTGACATGATCCCACCTTAAAACCTTTGCCCAGACTGCCCCATTTGCCTGGATATGCTCCTCTCAGATACCTGCAATGTAAGCATCTCTGTGAGGACTATTCTGACCAAACAACTTAACAGTGCAGCCCATCTTCATGGCCCAACCATAGCCTAGTATTTCTTACTCCCCTTACCTCATTTTATTATTTTTTTATGGTACTTATTCCTTATTCTCTTAAAGTTCATGCACATACACATATGGCTATTACCAAGATATGTTTACTGCTTAATATCCATCTGTTTTCATTTAGCAAAAGGGCTATCTATGATGACAAATTTCAGTGTGTTCTATTAGCTTATTCCAAATGTCCAGAATAGCTTTGAATATATAGCAGGCACTCAGATGTTAACTGCATAGTTACTATCATGTATTATCAGCCCTCAAGTCCCTATTTTTTAGGAAATATCCTATCGTGTCCTTAAATGTCCAATTATAAGGCCTTCAAATCTTTATGACAGTGACTATTTTCTTCTTTTTTTGGGGGGAGGAAAAGAAAGCTTTAACTACAAGATAATCTTTTTTTTTTTTTTTTTTTTTGCTTTTTGGGTCACACCTGGCGATGCACAGGGGTTACTCCTGGCTCTGCACTCAGGAATCACCCCTGGTGGTGCTCAGGGGACCATATGGGATGCTGGGATTTGAACCCGGGTTGGCCACGTGCAAGGCAAACGCCCTACCCGCTGTGCTATCGCTCTAGCCCCGATAATCTTGATATTACTCCTTGTGCAAAATGGAGTTCTTGTGATTCTTAATATATCTATTTTTGTGTGTTTGGTGAAAAAAAAAATTAGTTCTGAAATGACTTTGCAATTACTGTATTCCAAAGAAACAAAGTCACCAAATTTTGGCTACTAAGGATAGACTCAAGCTTTCAATTTCTGGAATAAGTCTTTTAAAGTTCTTTCATATTTTTCCACTGACTAGAAGCATAATATTCTAACAGACTAGGAAATTAAAGCACAGATGTTAGATTTTTTTATGCACTGTGAGAAGATACTTTCTTTTATTTTTTTACTTTGGGACACACCCAAGGGTTCTCAGGGGTGACTCCTGACTCTGCACTCAGGAATCACTCTTGGTGGGTTCAAGGGACCATGTGGGATGCCAGAGATCAAACACAGGTCGGCTGCAAGCAAGGCAAGCACCTTACCTGCTCTACTATCTTTCTGGTCCTAACAAGGCATTTTTTAATAGCTATTATAACTATAACATTACGATCAGAATGCAAAGTTCCTTTTCAGTTATGTGATCTCCCAGTACCTCTCTCAATCAAGGCACTATGTGGACAAAACTGCATCATTCTAAGTATAGCTAACTTGAACAAGATGCCAATAATCATGAAGATGGAGCCAATTTGAAGTGGTGACAGTAAAGAGGAAAAGGAACTTGAGGTTGCTATATTACTTAACAGTTTTATGTTCTAATTCAGATTATTTTAAGGTATTGCTTCCTTTAACAAAAGATATTTTGCTTTTCTTGTTAACAATGACCACAAGATAGCTCTATGAAAACCCATCAAACAACATTACAAAATTTCATAAATTTTAGTAGCTGAAAAAAAAATTTCAATTCCTGTTTGTTCTTGTTGTATCTGACTACAGCTGCTTTCATTTTGCTGCCTCCCTTTCTCCCACTCATAAAAGCAGATATTCTTCTAGGTATTGCTTTAAATAGTTTTTTCCTTCCACACTTAGAGCTGATTCACTCCCAGGATTCCAACTATCACTTCCATCCACAAGATTCCCAAATATACATTTATAGTTCAAGCTATCTCAAGTTGACATTTCCAGCTGGCTGTCCTTCCTGCCATATAAAATTCAAACTCAATATGTTCAAAACCATAATTATAATCTTTCTTTACAACTGACTTTATTTTCATTATGTTTGCAAATGATATTCCTATTGTACCAATTGTCTACAGTTTTAATCTCAGGATCAGTTCTGAACTCTTTTTTCACCTATCAGGCCTTGGGCAGTTTTGATCTTATTGTTTCAGTATTTTTGCAATGTATCTTCTTTTGCTTAAGTTATTACAAAATCTTCCTCCCAGATTTTCCTTTCTCAAAATTCTCCCTTATTTGACCCATTGCCTAGCAACAATCTTCTTAAAACATAGGCTAAAGTCTCTAATATCCACCAAGAAAATATGAAATATCTAATAGCAAAATACTTGTGGGCATTAAATCCTAAATCTTTTTTTTTTTTTGTATCTACTCTCCTAGATGACTCACCATTTTCTAAAACCACTATGAATTCCTGTTTAGTTTCCTAGCTCTCCCATTTAGTATAGGGCATCGGTTTTACTTGAAATATCTAAATAAATTCAGTAATGATCATCCACAGAAGAAGCCCCTTTAGAAGAGATCTCTAGGCATAGAGCTAGGAGAAAGCCCTGAGCACTGCCAGGAGTGGCCCCCAAACTGAAAACCAAACCAGAACAAAAAGCTGACTCAAACAACTTAAACCATATATGCATATTCCATTCATTGAATCCCATAGTCCATTCTGTTGAATTTTAGATTATTGACTAAAGCTACATTAGAACGAATAAATACATAAAAAGGTATGAAGTTAATATACTATATCATTAAAATTATTGAAGATTTTAGTCCTCTGATTGATTCTAGAAGAGCTCCTCCAATTACTTATAAATTATTGCAAATATTTGAGGGAACCCTGGGGTAAATTTTAATATCAGGTGAGTTAAAATAGCATGAAGAGGGGGCCGGAGCGATAGCACAGCGGGTAGGGCGTTTGCCTTGCACGCGGCCGACCCGGGTTCGATCCCCGGCATCCCATATGGTCCCCCAAGCACTGCCAGGAGTAATTCCTGAGTGCAAAGCCAGGAGTAACCCCTGAGCATTGCTGGGTGTGACCCAAAAAGCAAAAAAAAAAAAAAATAGCATGAAGAGTATAAAAATGTGTATCTCTACTGTTATTTCTTTTCAAATATTTTCATTTAAATATCTTCATTTTGTTTTCATAGTAAAATGTTAAGTTAGGCTTTGTTATTCTACTACTAGAAAATAAAAAATTGCTATAATTAAAATAATATTGAGAATAATTTCTGTTTAAAGTAGGACTATATATGAACAATTTCTAGAAAGCTGAACAAATTTTTTTGGGGGAAGACAAATTAAAGTGTCCCAAATCAGAACCTGGAGATAGGAAAATCAGAGAATAAACAAAGCTCTCAGTACTGCCTTTTTTTTTTTCTGTTAAACTACACCTGTTCGTGCTCAAGGGCCGCTCTTGAATCTCTGGTCAAGGGTCACTGCTGGCAGTGCTTGGGAGGCACACATGGTGCTGGGAATGAACTGGGGTCGACCACCTGCAAGGGAAACACCTTAACACTATAGTTAGTTGCTATCTTGCCCTCAATGCTTCTTTTTATAATAATGAAGAGTGAGTTGAAAAGCAGAAATAAACTTTTTTGTAGATGTACAAATAGCAAAACAGATTCAACTCTCAAAAGTGTTTTTTAAAAAAAGAAAGAAGAGCAAAAAATGAAATATAAAATAAACACATGGAAAAGAGGTTCAACAACACCACAACTGTGTCCATTTCTTCCTTTCTTCCTTCTTGTTTTTGGGTTACATCCTGGTGGTACTAAGGGACTGCTCCTGGCTTGGTGTATGGAAGTCACTCCTGGCCATGCTTGGGGGACCATACAGTGCAGGGCATGAAACCTGTGTCTCCAAAATATTAAGCATCTGTTCTGCCCATTGAACTATCTCTCAGGTCCTAAGACTTTTGTCTTTAAAGAACAAAACCAATTAAACTTCCAAAAGAAGCAAATGTCTAAAATAGTATACCTGGAAAAACAGAAAACAAGGATACTTCTATAACTATTAAGAATAAATTCAGAACTTATTTATAGCAGCTAAAAAGTTCCTATAAATAAAACCCCAATTTGCTTCACTGGTAAATTTCACCTAATACTTAAGGAAGAAATCATGCCAAGATTATACTGATTCAGTCAGAAAACAAGAATGGGTATATTCCATAACTCAGTTAATGATCCTCAAAAATCCTGACGGAATAGGAAACATTACAGAAAATTAGGACACAAATAGAGAGGCATAATGAATGAAAACATTGAGCACAGCAATTCTTCAATTGAATAAACTAAACTCATATTTGACTACATAGTAGATCTACTCAAGTAACCTGCCAGAAGAGTAGGGACAAAAGTACAGTGGGTAGGATGCTTGCTTTGCATGCGATTGACCCAGGCTTGATTCTTGGAACCCTATATGGGCCTTCTTAAGCCCGCCCACCAGGAGTGATCCCTGAGTGCAGAGCCAGGAGTAACCCCTGAGTACCACCAGATATGGCTCCAAAACCAAGCAAATAAATAAACAAATAAAAAATAACCTGCCAAATTAGTAGATAAGAGGAAATATACAGATACCATCACCTAAAAAAGCAAGAAAAGCAAATAAAAAATTATTCCCTATTTATATTCTATAAAATAATATTAGAGAAAAAATTAGTAACAGTTTTCTTAACTTGAAAAAACCCACAGCAAATATCAAAACTGTAATTTAAAATTTTCTTTTTAATACTGAGAATGTACTACCACTTTTATTCACCATTATTTTGAGGGCCCGGCCAACACATTGAAGACAAAGGTCATTTGCAGCACAAAGAAATCAAGTACTAAGTAATGTGCATGATTGCTTAAGAAAAAACCATCATGCTTTATCATGAGAAAATAAGGACATAAAGAGACAAAGAAATATACCAAATTAATGACGATGACTGAATTTTAACTTGCGTGCCTCAGTTGAGAGTATAACCTTGGTGAGAACATGTGCTCGCACCACAAGGAGTCCAAACTTCACTGAGTGCCTCAGCTGAGTTGTGCAAGCATTGCTAACCATGTGCACTGCAGCTGAAAATGTTGAGCAGATCAGAAGTGTATGAAAGCCCCAGTCATTGCCACAGCAACAACAGAGCAACAACAACAGATAATGAAATGAAGGAAAGGAGAAGGGAGCAGGTAATTAAAAACAACAGAGGCAACCAATATAACAGGTATAAAATGAATGTATTCTCTACAACAGAAATTCATTATCCAGCAAAATGATGAAAATTTCCTCCATCACATTTAGAGAACTGCACAACTACACGTGCCCCCAAAGATTAGAGATAAGTCTTTTAATTAAAATACAATAAAATTTTAAATAAATTAAAAATGCCAACTGTTGAGAAGGATATGGAGTAAAGCGAGCTTTAAAAAGGCTAAAAGAAAACTCTGGTCCTGTTTGTTTGTCCCCAAGTGTCTGCAGCTGATAAACTAGCCACAACTTGTGGGCGTGACAAGACATCCTGATTCCCCATCAGGTGTTGTTCATGAAGCACGGTGCAATCAACAAGAAACAGGTGTTCACGAAGCATGGTCCCGTGGAGGCTCTCCACAGTTCCCCCTTTTTGTTTTAGAACAGCAAGTCTGTGTAGCGACCTCGGCCCCCTTACTCCTTAGCCACGAGTTACTCCTGGCTCTACGATGGCTAATTCAAAGCCTGCAAACTAAGAATTCCCTGATTACTATCCTTATAGCTTATTCAGAATAGAAAGTCTATTTGTGTAACCATTATCAAAGTACTTATATGTATAATACAATCATTATCAACAACATACAAAATACTTTTCATTTTTCACAGCTAAACCTATGCCCACTGAATAGTAACTTTTCATATTCCCCTTCCCAGAGCCCCTGGAAACCACTATTTTTCAACTTCCAATTTTTATGATTCTGGCTACTTTATGTTCCTTACATAAATGGAATCGTAACATATTTTGTGTTTTTGTGAGGGGCTAACTTCATTTAACATAATGTCTTCAAGGGTCATCCAGGTTGTATAGTATTGTGTTAAAATTCCTTTCCTTGTAAGGTTTAAATAACACTCTAACATTCCCATAACTACAGTTTTGCATTCCACAGTTTCAGTGACCAATGATCAACCATGGTGAAAGATGCACAGTAACATATTGCCTGACAAGAGACTACACTCACATAACTTTTTAAATTTTAACATACCTATTTTAATTTTAATGATATTTGTTGCTGAAGACCTCTTAAAGTGCCTAGTTTATAAACTAAATTTTATCATAAGTGTGCAGCATTAAAATCTTAAGATATATGCTTATCAAGTATTATCTGTAGTAATAGGCACTCACTGGGGATCACGGAATGATCATCCCTGACCCTCCTGCAGGTAATAAAATATTCCACCCTTTTTCATTCATTCATCTGTTGATAGAGCCAAGGGTTACTTTTTCATTGCGGGGGCGGGGCATTGTTTTGTTTTGGGTGGTGCTACTCCTGGCTCACCAGTTACTCCTGGCTCTACAATCAGGAATCATTTCTGGTGGGTGTTTGGGGGACCTTCTGGGGTATCAGGGAATCAAACCTGGGTCACATGCAAGGCAAGAACCCTACTTGCTGTACTATCTTTCTGGCTCCATTTATTGTTTGTTTCTTTTGGAGGGGTCATATTCAGATATGCTCATGGCTTACTCTTGGCTCTACACTCAGGAATCACTACTGGCAGGGCTCAGGGACAATATGGGGTGCTGGGAATCAAACCTGGGTTAGCCACAGGAAAGGCAAATGCCCTATCTGCTATACTATCACTCCAGCCTCTACTTTCATATTTTAGCAGTGGGAATAACAATGCTATGAACATGGGGTTATGTATAAATATATCTTTGGGATCCTGCATGCTGGATCATATGTAAATTCTACATTTCAATTACTGAGGGACTGCTAAAGTGGTTTCCATAGAGGCCCACGGTTTATACATTCCCACGAATAGCACAAGGGGCCCTTCTTTCCACATCTTCACTAATACTTGCTATTTTTGTCTGCATTTCCAGATGATTAGTGGTGTTGATCACTTTCTTTTATATTTGTTGGTAACCTGTCTATTTTCTTAGGGATAATTTTGGTCCTCTACTCATTTTTAAGTGCTTTTTCACACTATTAAGGTGCACTGATATATTTTAGATATTAATTAGCACCTTATAAGATTCATGATTTGCAAGTACTTTCTCCAATCTACAGTTCACCTTTTCATTTTTTATTGTTTCTTAGGTAAAGAAGCCTTTAAGTTTCATTTATATGATCCCACCAGTTTCTAATTTTGTCGTGTCTTTTGGTGTCATATTCAAAATGTCACTCCAAGATAATGTCAAGGAGTTCTCATTTGTCTTTCTTCTAAAAATTTTATGATTTCACATTTTACATTTATTGTGAATTAATTAATTTTGTTTTGGGGACCACATCTGGCTTTCCCTAAGGCTTACTGCTAATACTCCCCTGGTGGTGTTAGGGAGACCATCTGGGGTGCCACAGATCAAACTGGGGTCAGCTACACACAAGGCATGTGCCTTACCCCTGTATTATCTAACCAGCTCCTTTATTTGGGGGGGGGCGGGTTTACTCCCCAATGGTGCTTAAGGAGTTATGTAACGCCATATATAAAGTTGGAGTTCCTGCATATAACGCACACATTTGAGTCCTCTGAGCCATCTCACTGGCCCTGGTTTTATGTTTAAAGTTCAAGTCTTCATTCTATTGTAGGTTGCTTTTGTGTATAAGAGTATAATTTTAGGTCAACAGAGATTGCTCAACAGACTAGATGCACGCTTTCCATGCAAGAGGCCTCAGTAGTTCAATACCCAGCACTGCAGGATTCCCTGAGCACCGCCAGAAGCAACCCCATAGCAATGAGCTGGGAGTAGGTCCTAAGCACTGCTACGTGTGACAGCAAAACCAAAATAAGTACATAAAAATTTTAAAAAGAGACGCTAAAGAGTTTAATTTCATATGTGAGTATGGATATGATCAGTCACTGTATCACTGTCACTGTCATCCCACTGCTCATCAATTTGCTCGAGCGGGCACCAGTAACATCTCCATTGTGAGATGTGTTCTTACTGTTTTTGGCATATTGAATACGCCCCAGGTAGCTTGCCAGGCTTTGCTGTGCGGGCGGGATATTCTCGGTAGCTTGCTGGGCTCTCAGAGAGGGGCAGAGGAATCCAATCCGGGTCGGCTGTGTGCAAGACAAACGCCCTATCTGCTGTGCTATAGCTCCAGCCTTGCTATAGCTCCAGTCCATGGGTATGATAGTTTTCCTAATACCATTTAAGGTGCTATTCTTCCCCATTGAATATTATCAGCATACTTGTTTAAGATCAGGTTCCTGGGCTCTCCATTTCATTCTACCGTAATTTTTTTTTTCTTTTTTGACTTTTTGGTCATACCCAGTGATGTTCAGGGGCTACTCCTAGTTCTGCACTAAAGAATTATACCTGATGGTATCCAGGAGACAATATGGGATGCCGGGGATCAAACCTGGGTCAGCTGCATGCAGGGCAAACAACCTCCCCGCTGTACTATTGCTTTGGCCCCAAATGTATGCTTTTTATGATAATAAAATATCACTTTGATTACTATAGCTATGTAATAACTATAAATAAAAAAGCATGATGCCTCAAACTATGTATTCTTTCCTCCAAATTGCTCTGGCCATTTGGACTTTGTGATTTCATATGAATTTTAGACTGTATTTTTCTATTTATGTGCAAAATATATTGAAATATATTTTGATAGGGGCTGCTTTTGTTTGCTTGTTTTTGGGCCACACCTGGAGTGCTAGCACAGCAGGTAGGGCATTTGCCTTGCATGCAGCCGACCTGGGTTTGATTCCTCTGTCCCTCTCGGAGAGCCTGGCAAGCTACCCCTGGCGTATTAGATATGCCAAAAATAGTAACAAGTCTCACAATAGAGACGTTACTGGTGCCCGCTTGAGCAAATCGATGAACAATGGGATGACAGTGCTATGACAGTGCAACAGTGCTACCCAGTGGTGTTCAGGGCTTAATTCTGGCTCTGTACTTAGGAATCACTCCTGTTGGCTCAGGGTACCATACGGGGTGTGAGGCACTGAGCCTGAGTCAGACACATGCAAGGCCTTACCAGTTGTACTATCTCTCCAGACCCAGCCAGGGATTGCTTTAGATCCATAAGTAATTTTAGGAAGCATGATTATGTTAAGAATACTAATCCCTCTAATAAACATGGTATATTCAATTATTTGTGTCTTTTTCAATTTCTTTTATCAGTGGTTCATAGTTTTACCTCTTTGACTGAATTAATTTTTAAAAATTCCTCATAATTTAAGAAGAATAAACATATAAAATGCAACTTGTAAGGAAAGGAGTCACTGAAAAAAATGTTGGTTATATGTCTATTTTAATAGTATCTAAGTTTCAGGTTTTAACAGAAGTTTAAATAGAAAAAGGAACACCAAAATCATTGTATGTGGACTAGAAATAGATCTACAATTCGTTGCTTCATACCAACTAGTTATTTTTTGTGTCTTTAGTATTGTTTTGCTTAATCTTTTTCCTTTGAATAGGCTATACTTTCCTATTTCTTTTCACAGCTTATGAGTTTGCCTTTCTTACTGGAAACTGAATATCTGAATATACCAAATGTGGCTAACTCTGGTTTTCCTAATCACCCACTTCCCTAGGGCACTGGTGGTTTTGCAGGTTTTCTAATTTTCCTAGGATGTCTTCAAGCTGCAGATCAGTGTGAATATAGTGGATAGGGTACTTGTCTTGCACATGACAGAGCTGGGTTCAATCCCTGGTACCCTACATAGTTCCCTGAATCCTGCCTGGAGTGATTCCTGAGAAGAGTCAAGAGTAAGCCCTGAGCACTGCTGGGTGTGGCCCCTAAAACAAAAATTTTAAAAATATCCTGAAGTCCTACTTTCTAAATATATTTGAATCATATTGATAAAATACAGAGGGAGGGAAGAACACTTTTAAAATATTTAATATTGGAGTCAGAAAGATAGAACAGGGGTTAAGGCACTTGCCTTGATTGTAACTGATCAGGTATTGTTCCCTAGCACTGCATATGGTGCCTCAAGCACCACAACAAGTTATCTCTAAGTACTAAATCAGAAATAAGCCTTGAACACAGCTGAGTGTGGGCCCCCCGCCAAAAAATACTTAATATTACCACTAAAATAAAATGACATTGGTATGGTGTCAAAAACTCAGTTTGCTGTATTTGCTGAATACTCTAAGTTAATTTAAGCACATGTGTACTAATTCAATTTAGTAACTGAATTGCTAAAGTTAAAAGGGAGACATTAATTTTTATAAAATAATTTATGAAATAGAAAACTTCTGATAAATATTAAAAATACAATCCAATTTTCAAAATTTCATTTAAAGGAATGTGTAATTAAAATTTGTATTAAAGCAAAGTGTAATTTTAACAAAATAGTTTTTCAAAATAAAGTTTCTATTAGTATCAATAAGAATTAAAAAGCAACTGAAGATGATATAAAACATAAGAGAGACTGAATAAGAATATTAATCAAAAAATATTAACCACAGGAAAAGTATACTTTTTTGGTATTTCTAATACATTTAATTTACATGTTAATAACTAAAACGAATATAAAAGATTATATATCAATACTTAAGAATACTTTATTCAAATTTTCTGCAAATTAAGGTAATAACTCAGTAAATCAGACACATGACATAGATTTTATGATTTGGGATGCTGTCTGATTTTTCATCTAAGCTTTTTAAATTTTTATAGCATACATTTATGAAGAATAACCTATGAACAATAAATCTGCCTTCTTAAAGTTTCAAGAATTACAAATTTGTATAGTGATGGATGCAACTTAGCGTTTTTAATTACCTTAGTCAGTTCTTGTAATTTGTGCAAGCAATTAGCAGCTTATTTCCACCCTTTCCCTGACCCCATTTCAGTCATTTTATTCATTATAAAAGTAAATAAAGGTGGTTTGGTTAATACATTTCCCAACATTGATAATTTAGGGTGATTATACATTTCAAAATAAAGCCTAACTTGATACAGTACAAGTTAATTAAGTATATCTGATTGTATTATTACATATTAACAATATTTATGAAGAAAAATTAATATACTACTAAACTGAATTTCTATTTTGCCCCTAAAAATTCTTATATATATAAATATACAAAATTGATTTTCTGATTAAAATTCTTAACAAAATAGAATAAAGAGCCTGAAGAACACTAGAGAGTTATAACCTTTAGTATGTTTTTCAAAGGATTTGAGCATGAGCTTTTATAACTATCTTATTCTTGGATGGAAACACTAAGGAATTAAACTTTTCTATTATCATTTGGTTCCATAATTTTATAAATATTTACCTAACAGCCATATGCTTGACAATGATTTAAAAATGCTAAATGCTTCAAATATATCCTTCAAACTAATTTAAATGACCTAATTTGATTTAAAATTCTCACACTCTCTTTCTAGGAACTGTCATATTGCCCAAATAAGCTTATTATTAGGAGCTTTGCTGTTACAGAAAGAGGGATAAAACATACAACAAAAACCTATTCCATGCCCATTTTTAGTCTTGGAATTATCATGAGCAATTTGACTTATCTGCCATTGCATTCATTTACCTAGGAAAATCATATGCAATGTATAGGCTATAAAGTTCTGAGCAGCTATGCTTTAGTAGACAACAAGTAAAAGCTTGTAAAGTAGAAGCATAAAAGTATCACAAGCTTCGTTTATATTGTAGTGTTTTTAACAAAACACCTTTACCTGCGTTGGGTAAAAAGTAAAAGTAACTCATTGCTGCAAAACTTTGTATTAATGCATAGTGTGCCATACTTCTTAATTGAAAGATTCTTAATTAAACATGCCCCACCAAAAAACCTCACCAAATTGCATTTGCCACCAAATGACTAACAAGTACACAACAGTTGGAAACTGTCAAAATATTTTACAGCTCAATTGTAATTACCAACCAAGTCTAAGCACGCCCTGAGTGGGCGTTAACTACATCTTGGGGGATGCAAATAGTAAGTAGCAGTCGTTTTCTTGTGTGTGTGTATATGTGTGTGTGTGTTTGTGTGTGTGACTGGTTTCCAATTTATATATTTTAAATTCTTGAAACATTTATGGTAGTTAATTAAAAATAAGAGAAACATTAATATGAAATATAATAATTCATCATTTTCACAGATTCACCAGTGAGAAGGGTCTTTAAAGATCATTTGGCTAATCTCGTACCACTATCTCTAATATGGTGATTAGGGATATATCTTTTAAGATACATATATACATATATTATCTTAAGAGTTGTTTCCTGTCATCCTTATCACAATAGATATAGCCAAAAATAAGTGGGAAGGTGTGACTGTGGAAAATCGTCAATATGGAAGTGCAGCTGGTGAGTTTCCAAGGGGAGAATACAGACATCGTTTGCCATTTGAAGTAGGACAGCATCCAGCCACTTTTCCTTCCTCACCAGAAAGTGCACCAAGGAATTAACTTGAAGCTCTGTGATCATCCCAATCTGGTATCTCTCACCAACAGAAACTCAGAGGCTCAGTATCATGCATTTACTTTGCAGGCAGAAGGTGATGAGTATGATTCTGAGTACCTTCCCACATGCCAAGCTTGATCCCTGCAGCACTGCCATTTGTGATCCCAGCATCACAGTAAAGTATGGGATCTCCTGGTATATGGTAAACAAATATATGCGATCCACAGAGATTTAAGTAGGGGTAGGGGGTGGAAGGGAAGGGAAGGGAAAAAATAAAAAGCTTTAATTACCAGATTACTCAAGCTTTGTTTTTATGAGTTTCTCAACTATATTTTTCCTGAGAGTCATACATAAAATTTTCAGGCAATTTTCCTGAAATATTATTTCCTGTAATATTAATACAAATATTAATACACTGAGAGTGTAACAGCATTCTAAAGTTAAAAGTGTGGGGGAAGGAGATAGCACAAAAGTTAGACCACATGTGAGGCATGACCTGGGTTCACGGCACCATGTTTCCCCTGAACATTTTGACATATTATATTGGGACTGGAGGCCTACTAAGCAACTGTGAAGGTGTCCCTGGATGCCCTCAGCACCCTCGGGGGGTGGCCCAGGTATCCCCAGCACTGCAGAGCCTAAGGGGCATCATTTCCTTGGGGACTATGGGATGAGAATTGCTAGTGGGACCCCCAGCCTCATGAACACCACTTGGGAGGCTCACCCCCAAGTTATATGGAATTATATTAATTCATTTTGAGTATTTTATGGGTACACAAGAAATTTCAATGATACTTAATGTTGGAAGAGAAGTACAAGGTAAGTACAAGTAAGTACAAGATAAGTACAATCAATGATATACAATTATTTTACTTTTTTGACTAAAATTTTTACTAAAAATTGTAAGAAAAATTACAAAGTGGTATGTATACATATCAACTGTTTAATGGATGGATTTCAGTTGGATAATAATGTGAATTAGGCTGGAGAGACAGTACAGATGGTAGGGAGCATGCCTTGTATGTGGCCGACCTGGGTTCAATGCCTATCACCCGACACGATCACCTGAGTCCTGTTAGGAATGATCCCCAAGCACAGAGATAGAAGTAAGCCCTGAGCATTGTTGGAGTGTGGTTTAAAAACAAACAACAAACAACTGAGCTAATGAGAAAAAGATTAATAGAAATAAGTAAATTTGAGGTGTTAGATGGTTTATCAGAGAATTGTAGTATCCATCAATATAGTAGTAATTTAAGGATATTTTAAAACAAACCTGAAAATGCTATTACTGCCATGTATAGCTACATTAGCTATACAGGTTCAACTATAGACGATACAAATATTTTCACTTAAATTTTTTTTCTATGCTGAATACTTAGCCATAAAGTTTATAGGAAAAATATATGTGCATTCCATCAGATCAAAATGGATTAAAGACCTCAACATCAGACCAGAATCAATAAGGTACATTGAAGACAAGGTCGGCAAAACCCTCCACGATATTGAGGCTAACAGTATCTTCAAAGACGACATGCCACTGACCAACCAAGTGGAAACAGAGATTAAACAAATGGAACTATATTAAACTAAGAAGTTTCTGCACCGCAAATGATATAGTGACCAGAATACAAAGACAATCTACAGAATGGGAAAGAATATTCACCCAATACTCATCTCATAAGGGGTTGATATCAAGGATATAAAACGCACTGGTTGGAATCTGCAAGAAAACATCCAACCCCATCAAAAAGTGGGATGATGAAATGAACAGGAACTTTCTCAGAGAAGAAATCCTAATGGCAAAGAGGCACATGAAAAAATGCTCCTCATAACTAATCATCAGGGAGATGAAGATCATAGCAACTATCAGATACCACCTCACACCACAGAGACTGGCACACATACAACAGAACAAAAGCAACCAGTATTAGTGTGGAAGTGGGGAGAAAGGGACTACACACTGGTGGGAATGCCTACTGGTTCAGCCCTTTTGGAAAACAGTATGGATGCTTCTCAAAAAATTAAATTGAGCTCCCATTTGACCCAGCAATACCACTTCTGGGAATATACTCCAGAGAGGCAAAAAAGTATAGTTGAAATGACATCTACACTCGAATGTTCATTGCAGCACTGTTTACAATAGCCAGAATCTGGAAAAAACCCAAGTGCCTGAGAACAGATAACTGGTTAAAGAAACTTTGGTACATCTACACAATGGAATACTACGCAGCTCTTAGAAAAGATGACGTCATGACCTTTGCATATAAGTGGATCAACATGGAAAGTATCATGCTAAGTGAAATGAGTCAAAAAGAGAGAGACAGACATGGAAAGACTGCACTCATCTGTGGAATATAAAGTAACAAAATGGGAGACTAACACACAAGAATAGTAAAGGTAAGTACCAGGAGGTTGGCTTTAAGGCTTGAAAGCTGGCCTCGCCATTTTGGCACCAGAGCAGATTCTTGGAGCCATGCATTTTGACTGCGAACTGAACTACAACCTCGTGCAGCCCGGGGAGGGATTTTTTTCCCTCTCCACCCCATTTTTCTGAGCGAAAATGGCGGCAGCGGCAGCAACCACGCGGTGAGAGCCACCCTCTAAGACCCCTACACCAGGAGGTAGGACTTTCTTTAGTGACGTAGCCTGTAGGTGATCCTGGGAGGGGAGGTGTTCCCGGCGCGCCTTCCGCCCAGAGATGAACCAAGAGCCGCGGCACGAGAAGCAGAGCCTCCCGCCTACTGACTGTGATCCTGAGGTCTCCTAACCCATTTTGGCACCAGAGCAGATTCTTGGAGCCATGCATTTTGACTGCGAACTGAACTACAACCTCGTGCAGCCCGGGGAGGGATTTTTTTCCCTCTCCACCCCATTTTTCTGAGCGAAAATGGCGGCAGCGGCAGCAACCACGCGGTGAGAGCCACCCTCTAAGACCCCTACACCAGGAGGTAGGACTTTCTTTAGTGACGTAGCCTGTAGGTGATCCTGGGAGGGGAGGTGTTCCCGGCGCGCCTTCCGCCCAGAGATGAACCAAGAGCCGCGGCACGAGAAGCAGAGCCTCCCGCCTACTGACTGTGGTCCTGAGGTCTCCTAACCCATTTTGGCACCAGAGCAGATTCTTGGAGCCATCCATTTTGACTGCGAACTGAGCTAAAATATTAGAAACCCAAAACTTCTAATTCTAGAAGACTCAAAATCTTCTAAGGACTCAAAATCTTCACTTTTACCAAGGAAGAGAAATTATTAGATGATGCTTATTCAGCAGGCCTGATTGTTGGGGAAAATTTTCAATCAACAATAGTGAGTTCTGTATGGAAATATGAAATGTACTCAATATATAGAGAGAATAATGGGAATATCATCAGCTACTTAGATGGGGGGTGGGGTGGGAGGGGGGTGTATTGGGGTTTTTGGTGGTGGAACGGGTGCACTGGTGAAGGGATGGTGGTTTAATCAGTATTTGACTGTGACTTAAACCTGAAAGCTTTGTATTTTTTTTGTTTTCACGGTGGTTCAATAAAATATTTCTTTAAAAAAAAAAAAAAAAAAAAAAAGAAAGCTGGCCTCATGTGCTGGGGGAAAAAGCAGCTGAGATAGAGAAGGGAACACCAGGTAAAGTGTGGTTCGAGGACCCACTGGGGATGGGAGGTATGCGCTGACTACAGATCAAACATGATGGCCACTTAATACCTTTATTGCAAACCACAACACCCCAAAGGAGAGAGAGAACAAAAGGGAATGCACTGCCACAGAGGTGGGGTGGGGTGGGGTGGGGGAATGGGATGGAGGGGTGAGAGGGATACTGGTATCATCGGTGGTGGAGAATGGGCACTGGTGGAGGGATGGGTACTCAAGTATTGTATGACTGAAACACAAGCACAAAGAGTTGTAAATCTGTAACTGTATCTCACGGTGATTCACTAATAAAATTTTTTAAAAAAATTTGCATTCCAATAAAATTATGAAAGGTGGTAGTTGTTCCAACTTTCATCACTCATATTACGAGGCAAAAAATTGGTATATATTCTCAAAGAAAAACATTTATTTATGCATTATGACATGTAATGTAAATATAAGGGAAAACTTTAAAAGTACAGATAAAGTTGTGAAAGAATTTTAGTACTTATTAATGGTATAAAATGCCTTTTCTCTGTGAAACCAAAGGCTTGGTTGATCATTTTTAAAAACCTAGGTTTAACAATTTGACAGAGTACTTTTAAAGGCTGTATTTTAATAACTGCTTCAAATGACTACACTACCATACAAAACCATAAAGGTGTAAATCTAAGTGCATAAAACAAAACACTGTCTTTACTAAAAGTTAGAACAATTGCTTTTCAATTCTATCTACAAGTTAAGAAAATAATTTTTGTTCAAATAACAATTGCATGTCAATTAAACTTCAATATTAAGAACTTTAAAACAGGTAGAAAATTGTTTTCAGGTTCTTAAAGTATATAGATGAAAGTTTTTATAAGTGACACAGCCTTGTTTTTCAGACACAAAATAATTTCATAAAGACCAAAGTTGTTTTCATTGCCTGCTTCTAAGCAATCAGAAAAAGTATTTACCCTAACTTACTTTATGGCAAATGATAGTCATGAAATACAGTTTTAGCCAGTGTAATGTGAGAGAATATCTGAGGAAATGAGATTAGTCATTCACTATGCTTTCCTTACATGTAGATATGAAGTAAAGATATGAGTAAAGGTAAACTGCATAGTAAGTATTGACTTATTTTTAAATTTTAGATTAAAACAAATTTGAAAATCTGGGGAGAGACCATTCTCAGCCAACTAGGCTGATGATTCAATGTAATGGCCCAGGGATATAGGGCTGCTCATGCCCTGTGCTAGGGATTACCCAGGCCACACATGGTAGTGCTTAGGAGATACACGTGGCCAACTATGGGACTATGTGATGCAGGGGATCAAACATGCAAAGCATGAGCCTTAACTCCTGTATTTATTCAGTTTTAATTTTCTTGGTCTTTATTTCTTGGCCACACCTAGCAGTGTACAAGGCTTATGCCTCGCCTGTGCTCCAGGAAAACTCTTGGCAGGGCTTGGGGGACCACATGGGATGCCAGGGATTGAACTCAGGTCAGCCATGTGAAAAGCAAGCATGATATCTGCTGTACTCTCTCTCCAGTTCATGAATATATTCTTCCCACAATGGACTGTACTGAACATTTCTGGGGTGGGGGAGGGTGTCACAGCTCACTGTGGAAGCTATTATTTTAGATAATATAAAATCATAAATAGGTCAAAAATACTTGCAAATATTTCTGCAACATATTATTATCTGTATGTAACAAATTCTAGAGAGACAAAGAAACCTGTCCTGAAACAAACAACACATGAACAGGATGACTCTAAATGATTGTCATAGTTGTAAGAGAAGAAAAGAGAAAGAGAGATGTGCCAATATCCAAATCAGATCCATGCATACAAAGCATGTATTCTACCACTGAATTATATCCCTGCACCATTAGAAAATATCTTAAGGGAATAAAGTGTTTCTATTTCATTTGCCAAAATCTGTGAAACACATTTAAATGAAACCCAGAATATGCCAATTGTAGAAAAATGGTAAAATACTGTATTTTTACACTGGAAGACTTCCATGAATTAACATCAATGTTTATGTTGTGCTCTATTATAATGAATATACACCAATCTCAGAAAGATCTATTCCATTCCCTATTGCAACAACAAAACCTGTCCCTTAAAACATAACCTAATAAGTACACAAGTCACTATCAATAGCTTTTCATATATATATGATGCCCATTACTGGTGCCCGCTTGAGCAAATCGATGAGCAATGGGATGACAGCAATAGTGATAAGTGAGACTCATTGTGAGACTCGTTGTTACTGTTTTTGGCATATCAAATACGTCAAGGGTAGCTTGCCAGGCTCTGCCGTGCAGGAGAGATACTCTCGGTAGCTTGCTGGGCTCTCCGAGAGGGACAGAGGAATCGAACCTGGGTTGGCCGCGTGCAAAGCAAATGCCCTACCTGCTGTGCCATAGCTCCAGCCCAGAACCAGAAATAAAGGCAGCTCCAGAGCTCCTAAGAATTTTGGCCACAGAGCTAAAGTCAGATACAGAAATTTTAAAGAACAGATACAGAGTCAAGAACAGATACAGAGATTTTAAAGAACCATTCATTTTTGGCAGCTCTTGATTTTGGAACTTCTTTATTTTTTAAAAAACAATTATTAATTCCCAAAGGGATTCTTTTTAAGAGGGAGGGGTTCACTATGTTCAGGGCTTACTCCTGGCTCTGTACTCAAGAATTACTCTTGGTAGAAATTGGGGGACCATATGTGGTGCTGGGGATAGAAACAAGGTTATCTGCATGCAAGGCAAGTGTCTTACTCTCTATCTCTCCAGCCCCCAAAGGGAGGGTGAAGATTTTAAAAAATATGAGAATAGCTTGGATATTATATTAGAAATTTCAATAGAAAATTAAAAATATTATTATAGGGACCACTTCAGAAGAGCTTGTGGGGAAAGCCTATGCAGTTCTGGAGATCAGATTCAAGGCCTTATAAATGCTATGTATAAGTTGCACACTTGAACTATTGCACTATTCTCAAAATATTAATTTATTTATTAAAGTTTTATTTTAGTATATTGGAGCACACTTAGCTATGCTCAGGGCTTACTCCTGTCTCTGCATTCATGGATCACTCCCGGCAGGCTGTGATCTATTGGGTACCCGGGAATCTAATCCAGGTTGGCCTCATGCTATACTATCTTGAACATGCCCTACCTACTCAAGCCCTGGAAAAAGAAACTTGAAAAGCTTTTTCCAGAGAGTTATGAATATTCTCCCTTGATACTATACCAATATTAAAAGTGGTGGTCTTTAAAGATTAATTGAAATGTAAAATCTAAAATCACAGTGAAGAGCTTTTCAAACTCCTATTTTTACCCATTAACCTATTTGCACTTTGAAAGGAAATTTTACATTTAAAGGATTCTCAAACAGCACCTGTTGGTCTTTCAGTAAATATTGATTCTCTGAAGTATACAGATCTTACAAATGCTAGAAATTTTAATTACAATATTAAAATAACTATTTTGGTGGTGGAGGTTTAGCAGTTATTAAACTGCTTGCTTTGCACACAGCCAACACTGGTTCCACTGTTCACACCGCAAAGGTTCTCTGAGCCCCCCAGGAGTGATTCATGAGCACAGAGCCAAAAGTAAGCCAAGGGCACTGCTGGATGTGACCTATCACTCCATCTTCTCCCCTAAAAGAAATGTCTTTATTGTTATAGTTTTCAGGCCATACCTGATGGTGCTCAGGGCTTACTCCAGGCTCTGCATTTAGGGGTCCTGGTGGGACTCCAAGGATCAAGGGAATCATACTTGGGTGGCCCAGTGCCTTCTACACTACACTATCTCTCTGGCCCTCCAAAAGAAAATTTTTTTTTCTTTTTTGCTTTTTGGGTCACACTTAACGATGCACAGGGGTGACTTCTGGCTTTGCACTTAGGAATTAGTTTTGGTGGTGCTCGAGGGACCATATGGGATGCTGGGAATCGAACCCGGATTGTCTGCGTGCAAGGCAAATGCCCTACCTACTGTACTATCACTCCAACCCCCCAAAAGAAAATTTCTTACTGTCTGCCAATCTCTTCCAAGTCTATTTAAGTATTGAAAAGGTCTTAAGTTTAAAGTGGCAGATCTGACTTTTCCGAAGTTCTTACCTTTGTTTCAAAATATCCTCACTGACCACAAACACCATTCTTTTCTCTTAACCTGAGGCCCATTTTGTTCCTTTTTGAGGAAATGTCTACTGAACAACCAAGTCTAAATAATTAAGTTTGTCAAAGTACAAGTGGTGTTCCCCATAGGACGTGCCAGTAAAACAATATTGAAAGAGCTTTTCCTTGAGATAATGATAGAACACCATGTGAAGCAAAAGTGTATTTATGTAGTCTTGCCATCTGTTATAGAAAATATGAGCCGAGGTTGCACTCCAAGTATCAATATTTAATTATTAATTTTTACTACTTTATAAATATACAAGTGAAACTGACTATTTAAAAAGCTGAAATTACATGGATAATAAAAACAATGACTACTACTGACAGTTTGGTGCCATTGCCTTGATTCATATGTTAATGCCAGCAGGTTAAAAAGCCATTAATGCTTTTTCCAACTTGTGCCAACATACTGGAGAAAAAATATTTCTCAGTATTATTATAAAAATGTCCTTTACATATCCATCAAACCCTATCATATATCACAGACCAGGCCTTTAAAAAAATTTTTTTTTGGTGGTGGAAGGGAATGGTTTGTGTGCTTTTTGTTTTTGGCCATATAGTGCTCCCTGAGCCCAGGGACACTGGGAGCCAATACACACCATGGTGCTGGGCCTCAGGGCCAGGACTGACTTCAGGGCCTCGTGCATGCTAGGCATGTTCTTTCCTACATGAGCTGTCACCCTGGCCCCCACACATCAGATTGAGAATATCTGGCAAAGAAGGTCTACATTAAGTCCAATGTTTATTCGTGTATTCCATTATGGAATTTATTCTTCTATGGGACCAAATCTTGGGCTCAGAACTGGGTTCATACTGGTAATGAAATGGTACCTGCTCTCTAGTTGAGGTGGAACCAGGACTGAAACTTCTAGAAAGTAACAAAATTTCTCAAAAGACATATTCAAGTAGAAATCTAGATAGTTGTGGGTTTATACCATCACATAATAATAAATATTACTGGAAATCAAAGGCAATTTAATGTCTACTTTGTTATTCTCTAATATTACTGCTTTTAAATATATTATTTGTGGTATAGCACAGAGGGTAGGGCATTTGCCTTGCACGCTGTCGAACTGAGTTTGATTCCTTCATCTCTCTCAGAGAGCCCGGCAAGCTACCAAAAGTATCCTGCCCGCACAGCAGAGCCTGGCAAGCTCCCCATGGCATATTAGATATGCCAAAATCAGTAACAACAAGTCTCACAATGAAGACGTTACTGGTGCCTGCTCGGGCAAATCAATGAACAATGGGATGACAGTGCTACAGTGCTTTGTGGTATCAGTTTATGATAGTACTAAAGTTACTGCTATATTTGCATTGCTACTGTCTGCCAGTGTGTCAAATTCCCTGCATCACTGTCCTGTAGAACTGTCCTGAGCCCCCTACCCCATTTAATCTCCTCAATTCCCAGTTCAATCTCCTGAGACTTAAATTTTTCCCTCTGGGATTTGCATAATCTGTTTCTTCATTATACTCTGCATATAAGTGAGATCATCCAGTATTTGCCTTTTTTTTTTTTTTGGTGTGTGTGAGGGAGTGGGGGTGGGGGAGGGAAGGAGGAAGGAGACACCCAGCAGTGCTCAGGGCTTATTCTTGGATCACTCTTGGTAGGGCCATATGTGTTGCTGGGGATTAACAGTCACATACAAGGTGCTTTACCCTCTGTACAGATATCTCTCTAGTCTCCAGTATTTGTCTTTTATTTTCTGATTCATTTCATTCCATTTAAGTTGCAGCAAATTGCATAATTTCATTTTTTTCTCATGGGTGAGTAGTACAGTATTCCATTGTGTTTTTCGATCTAGTCATCTGTTGTGTGGACACTGGGGTTGCTTCCAGATGTTGGCTACTGTAATTAATGCTGTGGTGAACACAGCATATATCCTTTCAAATGAATGATCTTGTGTTCTTGGTGTAGATGCTCAAGAGTAGAATCAAAGAGTCACAGGAAGTCCTATTCTTAATGTTTTGAGAAGTCTCCAAAGCATTTTCCAAAGAGGCTGAACCAAGCAGCAGTCCACCAATTGTGAATGAGAGTTCCTTTGTTGTCACATCCTCACCAGCACTTAACTGTTGCCATTTTTTGCCCATAGACCACTCTCTCTAATATGAGGTGACATCTCATTGTTGTTTTTGACTGGCATTTCACTGACAATCACAGATGATGAACACTTTTTCATATATTATGTCTTCTTTGAGGAAATATCTATTCACTCTATTCTCCCCAATTTTTGATGGAATTGTTTATTTTTCTATTCTTGAGCTTTGGGGGTGCTTTAAAGATATCAGCCGTTTGTCTAGTGCATTATGTGCAAATATGTTCTCCTGATCAACAGTTATCTTTTTATTTTAGGCCTATGTCTTTCACATCGCAGAGTGAGCTTGATTGTATACCATCTGTTTATTTTGGCTTTTATTTTCCTTGGGATTATGTCATAGAAGTTTCTTCTGAGGTCATGATCCTAAACATTCCTGCTTATATTTTCCTCAGTGTATTTTTAAAATCTAGGTTTGAAATCTGTGGACTCAGTAGAGCTGTGGTTAAATGGTAGGGACAGGAGTGGGGAAAAAAACAAACAAACTGGTGAAGAGATATTGGTACTTTGGTAGTTGATTGTGGTATGGTAATAGAGACTTTGAAGAGAAATGAAATCAAAACCTTAAACTTATTGTAGCACTGTCACTGTAGCACTGTCGTCCTGCTGTTCATCGATTTGCTTGAGCGGGCAATGCAATTATGTAAAATATTTCTATTTTAATAATAAAAGCATTTTTCTAATGCTTCAAGAGATTTATGAAAAGGTGCTCAACATCATTAGTTACTAGGGAACAGATACCTCACACCTGTTAGATGACTATTATCAATAGACAACACAGGGGGAGAGTGATCCCTGAGCACAGATCCAGAGCAAGCCCTGAGTACTTCTAAATGTGCCCCTCCACCCCGCAACAGGACACCACAGGTAAAAAAAATAAATAAATAAACCCTGGGCACACTGTAGGTGGAATTGTAAATTGTTATAGGCACCATTTAAAACAGCATATAAATAAAAAGATGGAAATAAAGGAAATAAAGACCCTAAATCAAAGATGACCCACAGTCCCATGTTCACTATAGAATTATAACAAACCAGTTATGGAAATAATCTAGTGGGTACCAGATGATAAAGAAACCGTGGTAGATATATACAATAGAATATTATTCAGCCTGGAAATCCCAAGAAGTTCTACTATTTTGATAGATATGATTGATAGATCTTGAAAGTATTACATATGAAAGAAGATAGAGACAGACAAGTATCCTGTGATTTCAATTATGTCTGAGGTCAGAAAGAAAAAGAAAAACCCAAACTCTTAGCAGAAGAGATAACTTGTGGTTACCAGAGGTGGAAGGATGGGGGAGGTAGCACTCAAAGAAGGTAGATAAAGGCACAAACTCTCAATCATATGATAAATAATAGTAGGTATATAATATGGATCATGACTATAGAAATGTTTACATAAGAAATTTTTAAGAGCAAAAAGTCCTAGAGTTCTCAGAGTTCTCAAAACGGATAAGATTCCCATTTATTTTTCTCTGCTTCTCTTTCCTGGCTCATGCACTCAGGAATTACTTCTGGCAGTACTCGGAGGATCATATGGGATGCTGGAAAATCAAACCTGGGTAGACCGTGTGCAAGACCAATGCCCTACCCACTGTGCTATCGCTCCAGCCCCAAATTTATTATTTTTTTTAAGTCAGTAAATTTCTTAGCTTGATTTCATCTTTTTCAGCTTTGAAAGAGCCAAGTTTTTTTTTGTTGTTGTTTTTTAGGTTTATGTTTTGGCTTTTTGGGTCACACCCGGCGATGCACAGGGGTTACTCCTAGCTTTGCACTCAGGAATTACTCCTGGAAATACTCAGGGAACCATATGGGATGCTGAGAATCAAACCTGGGTCAGCCACGCACAGGCAAATGCCCTCCCTATCTGCTGTATTATCAGTCCAGTTCCAAGGCATGCCAAGTTTTAAGGTGCAAGCCTAAATAGCTATAGGATTCTCTTATATTAAATAGAAAAATAGACTTTACATGAGTTAAAACAAGTTCTCAGTGGTGTATTTTGCCTACATATCAATAGGTGCTAGGTGTCTTTGAATAAATGAATACTAATTCTCCTCTTGTTTCATGAAATAAAAGATAAAAGAAATACTTAAGATGGCTACATTTTTTTTTGGGGGGGTGGGGAGGTTGGGGTGTGGGCACACCTGGCTGTGTTCAGGGCTTACTGTATGGTGCTGAGGACTGAACTGGGGTTGGTTGCATGCAAGTACCTTAACTCCTGCACTATTTCTCTGACCCTAGGATAGGTGTTATTTGAACTAGTAACACAAAGCTCTTTACAGTACAGGAGCAGAACTAGAATTCAAGTTCCTGTTCTTAAGTCCAGTGATCTAAGTCAGCCAGCTACAGGGAGAATGAAGTTTCAGGATATTGAGCATTCTCTTAAGATTCTTAACATCTTAAGATAATACCACAAAGTGAATTGTACATACTATACAGAATAGAATCAGATTGCGGAGAAAATGTATTATGCCTTTCAATAGACATTATTTATTTAATCTCTCTATTCCTCAGTGTGACCATTTCTTAAAGGGATAGTAACAGTGACTTATATCAGAGCTGTTGTGAAGATTAAATACTTTGGTGTGAGTATTCAGAATAGTGCCTGGCACACCGTTTACTCTAGCAGCTACCACTACTAGCACTGAAGCTAACCTCTCTGTCCCTGAATATGACTATTTTTAAAAAAGAATTTGGCCACTATAGGCATCTTTTTCTATTAACTTTGCTTTTGTCTTAGGAGCTTATAGATCTTTAGGGTGTATGTAAAAAGGATTACTGAGGACTGGGCAATAAAAGAAAGTTCATGATTCTTGTCATAAATGGACATATCTTTATTTCCAGAGCAAATGTTGTTGCTGCTGTTACTACCAGAAATTTAGACTATACCACTGAGTTGTATTCCCAGCCCTGTTTCCAGAATAGAATACTTTTAATTGAAAGATTTACCATGTATATGCATTAGGAAAAAGATAAATCCCTAAAATTGAAAACTTTCTAACAAAAGTGATTTTTAAACTTTTTCTTAAAATTAGACCATACATGAAGCATATGCAGACATACATTCTGGAGGAAGGTACAAAATGCTAAAAACTGATTTATTTAAATGGCACTGAAGTTATTTAACAACTTACTTTGCAAAACTGAAATGTTACATGGTTGATTTTACATGCTTTGATTTGAAAGCCATGTACAGATTTTTCTCCTTAAGGGAGTAGGTTGAAAACCTTTTGATTAAATATGTTTAAATTTTTATCCTTATCCTAAATTTAGTCACTTATACGCATTCATCTCAGTTCCTTCACTTATTGTTAAACTGAAACTTGAGAATTACAAGCATTGCTGGGTGTGGCCAAAAACTAAGAGCAAACCAAGAAAAATTTTAAAAGTCATACATAACTTTTGGTGGTGGTGTTTTTGGTCACACCTGGTGGTACTGCTCTTGGTTCAGTGCTCCAGGATTAATCCCAATGGGCTTAGAGGACCATGTAGTACCATAAACTGAATCCTGGAATTAAAACTTTAAGCAAAGTATATGGTCCGGCCTTTTAGGCTATCACCTGGTTCATGAATTAGCATATAATTTTAGTAAGGCAAAAGGTAACAATTTCAGTGCATATCTTCCACCATAAATTTTCCCACTAAAGGGGGCTGGAGAGATAGTACAGCAGGTGGAAAATTTGCCTTGAACACACTGGACCTAGTTTTGAACCCTGTCATCCTATATGATCCCCTAAGCACTGCCAGGAGTAATTCCTGAGTGCAAATCCAGGAGCAACACCTGGTCACTTAAGTATGTGTCCCAAAAAAAACCCCAACAAAAAATTTACCCCTTGGTGGAGAATGGGCACTGGTGAAGGGATGGGTTATTGAACTTTGTATGGGGGAAGCATGAGCACAAAGATGTATGGATCTGTAACTGTACCCTCACGATGACTCTCTAATTAAAAATAAACTAATAAAAAAAATTACCCTTAAATTCTCTAAATAATTTCTACTATTGAGGAATAGAAAACTAATACAGCAGGTAAGGTGCTTGCCTTGCTTGCAGTCAATCCCAGTTCAATCCCTGGCATCACATATGGTTCCCAAACCCTGCCAGAAGTGATCCTTTAACAGAGAGTTAGCAGTAAGTCTTAATAAGCACCACTAGGTATGACCCAAAACAAAACAAACAAAACAAAAAAAGAACTTATATTACAAGAGCATAAAATTTTTTCATTTTAAATGTTTTTATTCCCTTTTACACAAAGGAAGCAATATTTGCTCAAAGATTATATATTAGCACAAACTACAGTAGCTCACTTATAATAATTAGGGTTAGTATCAAAAACAAGAACATTCACACCAAAACGCTCAGTTCTTGCCGGATGTATATTTACTACATAATAGATTACAGGAATTAGAATTCATTAAATTAAGTAGTCTAAGGAGAATCCACATAATACTTCTAAATAAACTGTAAAATTTACATGAAACAAAGGAAGTAAAATAAAACGACATAAGCAATCAGTGTTTTAAAATGTTTTATGGGGAGGCGGGTGGAGCAATAGTACAGCAGGTACTGTGCTTGCCTTGCATGTGGCCAACCTGGGTTTGATCCCAGGCACCCCATGTGGTCTCCCAAGAACTGCTAGAAGTGATTGCTGAGTGGAGAGGCAAGAGCAATCCCATGAGCACTGCTGGCCCAAAACTCGCAAACCAAACAAAGACCAAAAAAATGCTTGATGGGGGTCCAGAGAGAGAGCATGGTGGTAAAAAACTTGCATTGCCTGAAGCCTACCCTGGTTCAATCACAGCACTACATATGGTTCCCTGAGCACTGCCAGAAGTGTTCCTTAAGCACAGAGGCAGGAAGTAAGCCTTAAGCACTGCTAAGTGTGGCCTCAAAACAAAAACAGGCAAAAAACCAAAAACCTCACATGCACTAGTTTTAATGTGCAGTCAAATACTATGATTTCACCACACACACACACACACAGACACACACACAATTGGAATCTATTTATAAACTTATCTAAGCTACTTTATTTAGAACCTAATAGAAAATATAAGTAAAAGATTTGCAGTTTTATAGGGAAAGTCCAAAATGAAACAAATAAAACAGTCTTCACACATAAAATATCACTAAGTAGTAACTCTATTTTTCCCCCAATCATACCATCTATACTTTCTAAAGTGTATAGTTACATATACATGTATGCAACTCTACATATAAAGATATTCTAAACTGTATCTTTGTAATACAAAAAAAGAATTAGAGAAATATTTTATTAATGACCAATGATTTCAAAACCATAAGAAAGGAATTTCCTCACAACTACAAAAGGCCAATAAAGTATTCTAGACTATTTTTATTCTTTTCCTAGATTTCTGATATTTTGTAAACTTGCTTTTCCCTTTCCCTTTCCACTGCCTCTGCCTCGACTATAGATAACTCCCATTGGGCAACATTACATCAATAACTCTCCATATTCAATGTCAGCTTTATCTGCTGCTGTTTTACAAAGGTGAAAATTCTTGCCTTAATTCTATTTGACTTTACCTGCACGTTCCCCCGGAGATCTCTCCGGCCCTGAGCAGTCCCCAACATTTATCCATGCAGAGGTCATTATAAACTCAACAAATGGGGAAGCAATGGCAAAACACACCTTCAGAGAAGGCTGTGAAAATACTGTTGGGAAACATGCCATTAATATGCTTGTACTGTCTCAGAAGTATTTGATATATATCACAGAGGCCTCTACTCTTTTTACTTTTTTCCCCTTAAAGACAGTTTTATATTTTTTATAGTTGTATACTTGCCATTTATGCATCTTCATTTATTTATTTACTTATTTATATTAGTGAATCACCGTGAGGTACAGTTACAGACTTACAAACTTCCGTGCTTGCACTTCAGTCATACAATGCTCGAGTACCCATCCCTCCACCAGTGCCCATTCTCCACCACCAATGGTCCCAGCATCCCTCCCACCATCCCCACCCCATTTCCCCCACCCCACACCACCTCTGTGGCAGGGCATTCCCTTTTGCTTTCTCTCTCCTTTTGGGTGTTGTGGTTTGAAATAGAGGTATTTTTTGTTTTTGTTTTTGCTTTTTTGGTCACACCCGGCGATGCACAGGGGTTACTTCTGGCTCATGCACTCAGGAATTACTCCTGGCAGTGCTCAGGGGACCAAATGGGATGCTGGGAATCAAACCCGGGTCAACTGCATGCAAGGCAAACGCCTTACCCACTGTGCTATCGCTCCAGCCCTGCAATAGAGGTATTAAGTGACCATCATGTTCGGTCTATAGTCTACTTTCAGTGTGTGTCTCCCATGCCGAGCGGATCCTCCTAGTACCTTTTACTTGGTGATACCTTCTCTACCTGAGCTGTCTTTTCCCCCAGTATGTGACAGACCTCTACTCTTGAAGTGTTATGTGGATTATTACCCGATTTGCTAAACATCCTAACAATTATAATAATGATCATGATCCTCAGTGGTACATTGCTGTGTCTTTTTTCCAAAACCACATGTTTGAATGTTCATTTTACTAATCATGCCTATTTTCCATTAAGCATCAATTAACTTGGAGGATCTATTTTAGCCCGATTAACACTATTATATTTGGCAAATGTAGCCCTTTTATTTGGGTTCCTCCATCAAATGGCATCTCTAATTCTTTTCATTCTTAAAATCTGTCAACGGAATTAAATTATTATATTCAACTTAAAAAACAAATTCCAAGTTCCAGTAAGTGGCAAAAGATGAATCTGGTTGTTCTCCAAAAATCTTTTTAACAGACAATAATTATGAACTACAGATAAATACATTATGCCATTGGCCTTTTTCTCTATGCTAAATATAGCTCAAATCTAGAATTTATTACTATCCATTAATACCTGACCCAAACTAGGTGACATTAATAGAAATATTAAAGTAAGCATTAAAATAAACTTGACTAAAGAAAGATTTATAAGGTAAAGACAATTATTTTTAATATGCTCATAATTTACCATGACTAAAAATGGGAACACTCATATATCCTTAAGTTAAAAAAAAATTCTTGTCGACTTAAAAATAATGAAGCCCAATTACTTTCAATCAATCAAGGAAAAGGTTACTATTATTCCTATGACTTTATAAGGGAAAAAAATCTTGTTAATAATATACTGTGTCCCTGTCCTTAAACAAAGTTTTCAGTAAAAGGCAAAACAGAATGTAAGCTTCCAAAAGTTTTTGACATTGGGGTATTTAAAGAAAAAAGTACCACTAAAATCTATGCACACTCATGATTAATGCAGCATTATTTACTAGTCAAGAGATAAGAACAACTGAAGTTCCCATCTGTAGATGGGTGAATAAAGTAACTATGGCATAATATAGACAATAGATCTGAGCTATTAAAAAGAATAAAATTGTGCTATTTGTGACCTTGAAGGACCTTTAGGGTTTTATGTTAAGCAAATCAGACAGAAAAAGACAAGTACCACCTACAGATGAAATCTAGAAGCAAAAGACCAAACCAAAAATCAGAAGTCATAGATACAGAAACCATAACAATGTTTACCAGACGTGGTAGTTGGGAGATAAGTCAAATGGTGAAGGAGGATACAGCCATGTTTCTGGATATAAAATTATTCATGTGAATGATGCATAGAATGGTGACTACTGTTAAGTTCTCATCACAAAAATATTGTTAACTGTATGTGGTGATGGATATGAACCAGATTTATTATGAACATTTTATAATATATAAATATTCAATCATGTCATACATCTGTAACACATATAATGACATATGTCAATTACATCTTTTTTTTTTCTTTTTGGGTCACACCCGGCAACACACCGGGGTTACTCCTGGCTCTGCACTCAGGAATTACTCCTGGTGATGCTCAGGGGACCACCATATGAGATGCTGGGGATCGAACCCAGGTCAGTCACGTGCAAGGCAAACGTCCTACCTGCTGTGCTACTGCTCCAGCCCCTCCTTTTTTTTTTTTTAAGTTTAGGTCACACTCAGTGGTGCTGTAAGGTCACTCCTTGGGAACATGTGGTGCCAGCACTTACACATGAGGTAAGTGCTCTACCAGTGAATCACATCCCTGACCTATTAATAAAAAAATTTTTTTAAACTACTGAGCAATTTACCATGTAGCAATGCACTGTTGTAGCACTGTTGTCCCATTGTTCATCGATTTGCTCGAGTGGGCACCAGTAACGTCTCCATTGTGAGACTTGTTGTTACTGTTTTTGGCATATCGAATATACCATGGGTAGTTTGCCAGGCTCTACCATGCGGGTGGGATACTTTCAGTAGCTTGCCGGGCTCTCTGAGAGGGACGAAGGAATCGACCCAGGTCGGCTTTGTGCAAGGCAAATGCCCTACCTCCTGTGCTATTGCTCCAGTGCAGAGCAACTTACCATAATAAAATCAAATAACTGCTAAAGAAACCTTGTCAATGTTTCATAATATAAAATAACTTAATTTAGAAATTGTATTTCCTGAAAAGTTATTTTAATGTATGTGTTCCAAGCAAGCCCCACTAGTTTCCCAATTAAAAAAAACTACATCCTCTCCCACCCCCAAATGTCTTCACTTGGAGGGAGAGGGAATCAGCTCCTCAAAATAAATAAAAATCTTATTTTAGATTTTTAACAAGACACTTAACAAGAAAATGTGAGAGAGTAAATGGCCTAATCTTTGCCCCAGTTTTCTTTATGTAATTTGGGCCACACCTGGCAGTGGTACTAAGGGTTTACCTCTGGCTCTTTGCTTAGGAAATACTCATCGTTGGGTTGTGGGAGCATATAGGGTACTGAGGTTCAAATCAGAGTCAGCTGTGTGCCAGACAAGAGCCCACTCATGAACTCAAGCCCCTGTCTCTGGGGATAACAGCACCTACTCTACCCACTTCATGATTGTGAATAGAGAATAAAATACATCATTGGATATTTTGATGATTTTTTGAGACTATAAAACACTTTATAAATGTAAAGAATTGTTTGCACACAAAGATAGGGAACTTCTGTCAACAAGTCAGTATTTACATTTCTTTGAAACATTTAGACCATACAGAAATATACTCAAATAAATCAAAGTGTTCTATATCAAAGCCTCAAACTTGATTTTTATGCTTTTCGTTTTTACACAATTTGTTCCTCTCCTCACCCCTCCTTCCCTTTCCCTTTAGTTCTTCTCTCCCCACTCAATCTACTCTTAGATGTTCTTGATGTTCCAATGACTGAGGGTCACACAAACATCTGGCTGGTGCTCCCTGGGAGAGGGGGTGTCTCACCGCATCAGGTTATGGTGCTTTCACACTTGGCCGTGATGTTCACCAGTGCTTGCCCTCATTTATCTGTATGCTTGTGGAACTAGCAACTGGAGCAATAGCACAGCGGGTAGGGCATTTGCCTTGCACGAGGCCGACCCAGATTCGATTCCTCTGTCTTTCATGGAGAGCCCGGCAAGCTACCAAGAATATCCTGCCTGCACAGCAGACCCTGGCAAGCTACCCATTCGATATGCCAAAAACAGTAACAAGTCTCACAATGGAGACGTTACTGGTGCCCGCTCGAGCAAATCAATAAACAACGTGACAACAATGCTACAGTGCTTGTGGAACTGCTTACCAGGAATCACACTCTTCAGCTAAGATACACAAGTTCTAGTCAAGGTGCTTCTTGCCTGGGTTTGCTGTAGTGCTCACACACATGTTGTCCAGGGTTTACTTCATGGAATGCAACTCACTCTTTCTGGCTTTAGTGCTCACTGGGCTTGCACCTTTCTGTGGTGCGTATATATGTCATCTAATTGTGGTATGGCCTGAAATTGCTTGCAGCACTAGGGATCACAGAGAGCAAGGCTGCCAGGATGTCATACTCTCAATGCACATGTATGACACTAGAGATTTTAACCCAGGTTATACATTTCAAGGCAGGTTTTCTAACCCCTAGAATTTTCTTCAGGGTTGTCATTTAATGACTCGTGTTTTTGTTTTTGAGGGAGAGGCACACCTGTTGGTGCCCAAGGATTACTCTTAGCTCTGTGCTTAGAGGTTATTCCTGGTGTTGCTTGGGGATGAGATGTGGTGCCAAGGACTGAACACGGGTCAGCTGTGTGCAAGGCAAGAACCCCACCCACTATACTATGGCTCTGCTCACAGGTTGTGAGTTTCTTAAGTATTTCCATGATCCTAGCAACTCAGGACTACTGTCATCTTCAAACTTCCTTGAGAGTCCCAACATGAAATTTCAGAACATATGAATGTAAAATATTTCTGACAAAATAAGGACAAGTATTAATTCTCCAAACACGATGCTACATATAATTAATCTGATTCAAATACAGTTTTCAAATCCTCCAAAACTCTAGGAGGATCTAAGCTTCTACATTCAACACCATGAAAAGGATGGAATCAACACAATGAATTAGATGGAAAGGTTCTAGGCAGAGAGGAGAATTTTCTAGTGAAAAATTACCAAGAGTTTATATTATTTCTCTATTAAAATTAATCATGAACCTTAAAGAACTACTAGAAACAAGCTTTATTTTTTTTTCACACAGACTGAGTACCCTTATCTGAAGATATTTCTGAGCCAACCACAAGGCTTATTTCAACCTTGTTCTCAATGTTGATACTGAGAACTTCAAGTTCATAAAAGAAGTATCTTCTCTGCTAAGCTCACAATTAATGAATTTTCCCTTAGAAGCTTCAACACACAGTACCACCCAATTACACTGAGCTCAGACATCCTTCAAAGTTGTTAAACGGGCATTTTCTTACAGCTTACATTTTACTTCTTGCACAGATACAACATTAATCACCACAGTTCATGGAATCTATCACTCTACTAATATTGACAGTTGAAAAACAAGACCTTTTTTGTTTTTGTTTTCACACCACAGCCAGGCTGCATTCAGAGCTTACTCCTGGCTTTGCACTCCGGGGATCACTCTGGAAGGGCAAAAGGGATCATACAGGGTGCCAGAGATAGATCTCTATGTTGGCTGCATGCATCAAGTGCCCTATCCACTTCACTATCTCTCCATCCTTAATTCAAACATTTTTTATAGACATAAGTTTTGAGATGAAAGAAGAAAAGGAGGGAGAAACAAAAAATGGTCTAAAAGCAAAATTCATTTTCATTAGCTCAAATTTATTCATTTGTACTCTCTCTATTAAATGCAGAATTTATATGAATTTCCTAACTTCATGTATTTCTTAATTTCTTTCATTCACTCACTCACTCACTCATTCACTCATCCCTTTTATTCCCTCTCATCCATCCAGCAAATATATTCCGAGCACCTACTACATATTAAACATCCAACCTCTTGGGACCTAAAAACGATGAAGACAGTCTCTCTAATCTCGTGGAGTTAACAGAGTAAGAAAGAAAAAGAGATCATAATAAAGCATGCATGGCACTGATCCAGGAGTAACTCCTGCATACCAGTAGGTATGGCTCCATCTAGATGAGACTGGACCCCCCCCCCCCCGCCAATTCAAATGTCGTTCTAGAACAAAACTATACTTTATTGTAAAGTTTACATTGTCAAAGAAAACTTACAATGTGCTTTCAATTAAGTTTTTTCCTCAAAGCCTCTTTAACAAATGGTGCTGGCAAAACTGGATGGTCACATGCAAAAAAAATGGGCTCAGACCGCTACCTAACACCATGCACAAAAGTCAGATAAAAAATGAATTAAAGATCTCAACATCAGACCAGAATCCATAAGTTACATTGAAGACAAGGTCGGCAAAACCTTCTATGACACAGAAGCGAAAGGAATCTTCAAAGATGACACACCACTGTGACCAACCAACTGGAAACAGATAAACAAATCGGACTGTATTAAACTAAGCTTCTGTACCTCAAAAAGATACAGTGACCAGAATACAAAGACAATCTACAGAATAGGAAAGGATATTCACCCAATACCCATCTAATAAGGGGTTGTTATCAAGGATATGTAAGACACTGGTTAAATTCTACAAGAAAAAAAAAATCCAACCCCATCAGAAAATGGGGCATTGAAATGAACAGAAACTTTCTCAAAGACAAAATCATAATGGCAAAGAGGCACATGAAAAAATGTTCCTCATCACTAATCATCACGGAGATGCAGATCAAAGCAACAATGAGACATCACCTCACACCACAGAGAGTGGCTCACATACAAAAGAACAAAAGCAACTAGTATTGGCGCGGATGTGGGGAGAAAGGGACTCTACTTCTCTACTGGTGGGAATACCGACTGGTTCAGCCCTTTTGGAAAACAGTATGGACACTTCTCAAAAAATTAGAAATTGAGTTCCCATTTGACTCAGCAATACCTCTCCTGGGAATATATCCTGGAGAGGCAAAAAAGTAAGTTGAAATGACAATCTGCACTTATATGTTCATCGTGGCACTGTTTACAATAGCCAGAATCTGGAAAAAACCTGAGTGCCTGAGAACAGATGACTGGTTAAAGAAACTTTGGTACATCTATACAATGGAATACTATGCAGCTGTTAGAAAAAATGAAGTCATGAACTTTGCATATAAGTGGATCAACATGGAAAGTATCATGTTGAGTGAAATGAGTCAGAAAGAGAGAGGCAGACATAGAAAGATCGCACTCATCTGTGGAATATAAAGTAGCAGAATGGGACACTAACACCCAAGAGTAGTAAATAAGAACCAGGAGGTCTGTCCCACAGCTTGGAAACTGGCCTCATGTGCTGGGGGAAAAGGCAGCTGAGATAGAGAAGGGAACACCTAATAGAGAATGTTGGAAGGACCCACTCGGGTTGAAAGCTGCGTGCCGAAAGTAGACTATAGACCGAACATGATGGCCACTCAATACCTCTATTGCAAACCACAACACCCAAAATGAGAGAGAGAGAGAGAGAGAGAGAGAGAGAGAGAGAGAGAGAGAGAGAGAGAGAGACATAGACAGAGAGACAGAGAGACAGAGATAGGGATGGGGGAGGCACACTGTGATCACTGGTGGTGGAGAATGGGCAGTGGTGGAGGGATGGGTACATGAACATTATATGACTGAAATGTAACCACGAAAAATTGTAAGTCTGTAACTGTAGCTCACGGGGATCCATTACAAAAACTAAATAAATAAAATAAATCAAGGAAAAAAATGTTTTTTCTCAGTAAAATTATTACATCGGTCTACTATCTGCAGCACTATGTTAAAAGCTCTTAGAATTCTTTTTAGTTTTACAAGAACAAAAATGTTCGAGGGATACAAAGTTAAGGCTGAGTGAAGGGTTCTAACTACATAAAAATATGCAAAGAAAATGTGTACACACCCTCAATGATAATGTCACTGATGGAGTCAATATATAGTATATATACACATAAATATATATATATTAATCCTGAGATTACAACTCTTAATCTAGGTATTAAGGTGCTTACATGTCTCACCAGGTTGGCCTCTGTGTATAAACTGGCTGAAGAACACCTATTACCACTGAAAATAAATCCTTACTTCTTGCTTAAATGACATGGATACAGACAGTAAAAGAAATATTAAACCATTTTACAATATCTAGTTGCTCCATTAACTCAACTGTAATGTGATTGTTTTTGAGACTGTTCTCCAAGTTCAAACATGTCAGGCTTGTTCTTCCAGCCTTTCAGGTTGGGACTTATATGAAAAAATAGTGCCAAGCAAGAAGTTTAAGTAAATACAAAACCTTCATAGAAATGATTACAGGAATTCAAGTGGATTCCAAGTATCTTTCTCATAACATGTCAAGTAGTAAAACTAAAAATTTCTACAGGATCCATAGTTTATTATTTGGTTATAGTTTTTTCTTTGACTATAGTTTACTTCAAATATATATGTATTCTTATGTAATTTGTTCTAGTTTTTAAAATATTGATTCTAGTTGAATTTATACTATAAGCAAAAATTATAATTTCAACTTTGAAATTTGTTGAAAATTTAATTTTAGAGCCTAAGGTATGGGCACTCTGCAGTTGAATAGTCTTTTATGAGGTCAAAATTGTTGAGTTTTAAATCTTACATTCTAATTTGCCTATTCTGTTGAGACAGAATTGCTCAGTATAATGCAGACTGTCTTCCTAGAGCGCTCAAAGCTAGCTTTGTATATTCTAAGTATGGTATTATGTGTATGCAAATTCAAAGTTATTAGCTATTTTGTGAACTCTCTAGGAGAGCCCAGCAAGCTACCAAGAGTATCTTGCCTGCACGGCAGAGCCTAGAAGCTACCCATGGTGTACTGGATATGCCAAACACAGTAACAAGTCTCACAGTGGAGACGTTACTGGTGCCCGCTCGAGCAGATCAATGAGCAACGGGATGACAGTGATACAGTGACAGTGATTTTGTGAACTAAACTTTTTGTCATGGGATGACTATCTTTAGTCTAATGCATTTAATTGTAAAACTAGTTATATATGATATTAATATGACTACACCAATATTTTGAATCATCATCATCATCATTACTTTGATCATCAGATTTCTTGATTGATCTCAGTAACATCTCCATTCATCCTAGCCCTGAGATTTTAGAAGCCTCTAAACGTCCTTTCCCAACGATGCCGCACTGGAGGTTCTTTCAGGGCCAGGGAATGAGACCCAGCATTGTTACTGGTTTTGGCATATGAATACACCATGGGGAGTTTGTGAGGCTCTCTCATGTGGGCAGGAAACTCTTGGTAGTTTGCCAGGTTTTCCCAGAGGGAAAACTAGGTTATAAGATGTCGCTTTGTGGCCACGCACTTCTGGGAGCTTGGTTAAGTCTCTGGGTGTGGGCCACTGGTGGGATTACATGGCACCGGGGGCAGTCCCTAGGGTGTGACCACCTGGCTACTGGAAAATGGGATATCTGGGTGGAAGAGGCCCAGTCCCGATCCGAGCAGGCTTAGAGGTCTCAGCCCCGGGTCCCACACACCTGGGTTCCTCTGCCAGTACCTTCATGTGTGAGGCTTGTCCGAACATAGGGAAAGGGTCCTTGAGCATAGCTGTGGCTAGGCTCTGGAGGTCTTTGGCCACAGGAGCGCTGCTTGGGGCAGGGAGGGAAGCTGGAGCCCAGCCACTCCGAGGTACCCCGGAGAAGACAGCCAGGCGCTCGGGCAAGAGACTCTAAGTCGCTCTCTTCTGGGAGCCTGGTTTTAAGTCTCTGGGTGTGGGCCATTTGTGGGATTACATAGCGCCAGGGGGGCAGTCCCTGGGTGTGACCACCTAGCTATGGAGAATGGGATATCTGGGTAGAAGAGGCCCAGTCCCGATCCGAGCAGGCTTGGAGGTCTCAGCCCCGGGTCCCACACACCTGGGTTCCTCTGCCGATACCTTCATGCGTGAGGTTCGTCCGAACGTGTGGAGAGGGTCCTTAAGCAGGGCAAGAGACTGTCTCAATATTTTGAATACTAAGTCAATTTTTTAATTTAATCTTTTATCTATCTTTTTAGAAATGTACAGACAGTTTGAAATAAAATTCAATACTACTTGTATTTGTTTCAAACTATAACATTTAGTCTATTCATAATTATGTTATGTACAGATGGTACAGAGTTTAAGGCACTTGCTTGTACATGGCCAGTCCCCAGCACTGTGTGTAGTACCCTGAGCACTACCAGGAATGCTTTAGAAAGATTTTCTAAAAATCTCTCCTCTATTCTTACTTGGAAGTTACAGATTATATTTCTTCTCTTTTGGTAGTTGCCACCAAAAGTACACGCTTGCTTAATTAATGCCTAGCACCTGCATGCTGACTTCTTAAGCATAGCATCTTTAGCCTTCCCAATAATGAAGGACCTCAGAATATACTGGTTTACTTAATCTCACCCGAAGCTTAGATATAACTGGTTATGTTATAAATGTTTTGTTTTATTTCGTTAATAAGATATCATTTATATTATCAGTTTATGCTTAAATTTATCTACAGATTAGTTGCTGGAGGATTTTTCGTTCTATTTGAATATTTGGCTTCTGGATATCTTCCTTCTGCCTAAAAATATCTAAAATTCAAATTTTAGAACTTCCTTTAGTAAGGATCTGCTGGTGACACACTGAGGTGAGGTGCAAGAAAATGTCTTTTATTTTTATTATCAATTTTTTTATGGTGCTGGGGATTGAACTCAGGGCCTCACACATGCAAGGTTGCTCTTACTGCAGAGCTACACACAATCCCAGCACGGAATGCATCTTTATTCCTGTCCTCATTTGGATACTTTTATTACAGCTCTAGACTGGTGGTCACTCTATATCTTCATGCGTAAGATACCACTGTACTGGTATCTGTGATGCTCTGAGAAATTAGCAAGAATTCTTTTAAGACATGTTGGCTTTTTTCTACCCTTGGGCTTATTTAAGGATTCTGTTTCTATTTATTTAAAACTTTTATTTCTCCCCCTTCTGTTGTTATTACTGATGTTGCTATTATTGGGATGAGTGATTGTCACACACATACCAGGCTGTGGTGCTCCCACAATTGAATTGTGGTGTTCGACAGGGGTAGAACATTAGTCTGTGATGCTCACACACTCAGCCCTGATGACTGCCAAGACCAAGACTCCTGAGGTTTCACCATGAGATCCTTGGCTTCTGAGTCTAAGTTTCTTTTATACTTATTGGGATTTGTGACACTTCTTGAATCTGCAAACTGTATCTTTCATCAACTTTGAAAAGTTCTCAACCACTGTCTCTTCAAATAAAAGCTCTGATTTACTCTTTCTTTGCCTTTTTCCATCTCAGAGTCATTATGTAACATCTTACTTTAGCCTTCCTGGCAAGCTACCTGTGGTGTATTCGATATGCCAAAAACAGTAACAAATCTCACAATGGAGACGTTATTGGTGCCCACTCGAGCAGATCGATGAATTTTAATAATGAAATATTTAAAAGCAGAATAACTATAATGAACCTCCAGGTAACCACCACATGGTTTCAATATTTTCCCCAATTTATTTTTGTATCATTCCTTTCCAAATACTCCTTACTTTTCCCCCTAAAGTATTATATAGTAAAGATCAGAATCCTATTACATACGTCTAAAAAAAAAGCACTCTTATCTATGATTTTTTTTCTTCCTCATTCAATTTTGACAAGCAATTAATTTGCCAAGCTAGCCATTTCCTCCAGCTATTAAATGTTAGCTAATAAATATTAAGTTATCAGTCCTGGAGGACAGCACTCTGTTTTAGTCAATAGCCTTTTCATGGTGTCATTTAATATGTTAATCTACTCTCCCGCATTTCTTGTAAACTGTTAGTTACTACAACCAGGTTTTACTTTTATCAGTTTAATCTGTTGGCAAAGTATTTTATGGGTAGTACTTTATAGACATATTGCAATATGTCAGATGGCACAAATGATAAGTTATCTTACAATTAATGATATTAAGCTATATCATCTTAGCTTGATTTATTCACCTATTACAAAATATCTGCAATAATGTTTTAGCAGCCATGCTAATTGCTGCCATTCAAATGTTTCATTAGGAATTATGAAATAGTGAATTTTCTAATATAATTTCATCTGAATTTCATACCTGAAATCTTCTATGTAAAAGAACTTTTTCCTCATCAACTATTTCAAAGTACTGTTCAAAAATGAAAATCAGAATAAATTATTATTTTATCCAAATAATATATATAATTATATATAATAATATGATAGCACAGCGAGTAGGACGTTTGCCTTGTATGCGGCCGACCCGGGTTTGATTCCTTCGTCCCTCTCGGAGAGCCCGGCAAGCTACCAAGAGTATCTCACCTGCACAGCAGAGCCTGGCAAGCTCCCTGTGGAGTATTCAATATGCCAAAAACAGTAATAACATGTCTCACAATGGAGACGTTACTGTTGCCTGCTCGAGCAAATCAATGAGCAACGGGATGACCGTGACAGTGATATAACATATACAAATAATATATATAATTCTCTCAGAAAACCCAGCAAGCTACCGAGAGTATCCTGCCTGCACAGCAGGCCTGGCAAAATCCCCGTGGCATATTCGATATGCCAAAAACAGTAACAATGATGGGTCTCATTCCCTGACCCTGAAAGAGCTTACAGTGTGGCACCATTGGGAAGGACAAGTGAAGAGAAGCTGTTAAAAACTCAGGGCTAGGACGAATGGAGACGTTACTGGCGCCCATTTGAGGAAATCGATGAACAATGGGATGACTGTGATACAGTGAATATATATAATATTTTCCAATAATGATTGGTAGAATAGCACTCTCCAAAGCCAATTATTATAATAATTACAAACTCATGAATTTTTATGTACTTGATGTTTTCAATTTTTCACAAGTAATTTTCATTATTTATGTAAACATGGACTGGAGCAATAGCAAGTAGGAAGGGCATTTTCCTTGCGAGAGGCTGACCTGGGTTTGATGCCTCTGTCCCTCTTGGAGAGCCCAGCAAGCTACCACGAGTATCCCACCCACACGGCTGAGCCTGGCAAGCTAGCCGTGGCTTATTCAATATGCCAAAAACAGTAATGAAGGTGTTACTGTTGTCCACTTGAGCAAATCGATGAACACAGGATGACAGTGCTATAGTGCATTTATGTAAACGTGTTGTGTAGTCTTCAGCATTTAGTGTTAAAAAGCATCCGCTTGTAAAATTGTTCTTCTGCAGAAATTTCCTTTGCCTTGAAATTCAAATGAAATATCAAGATTTGATCAATGTTGGGTGGCATTTTGCTCAGCTTTCCTAGTATTTGTGAACTCGTTTAATCTGAAGTCTTAATTCTTTCCTCGGCTCATACTCTCTATGCTTGATCAATGTGCCTCTCATTGTCTTCTACATGACCTATTGTATAATGAATCTCCTTAGTTTATCCTTTATTATCATTTCCATATTTTGTATTATATTTATTATATGGTAATTAAAAATTAATTTGTCGAGGTAACAGTTTGAAGTAATGTAAATATTTACATTTTAGGGATACAATGTTACTACACAATGCTCATAAAATTAAAGTTCCACAGTCCGTTAAGCCCTCCCTTCCCACTTCCTCCTTCCTCCCTTTAGGTAACCTGTGTTATTAGGCTATCAGATTTAAGGATTTGTTTTCATTGGTGACTAGTCATTCTCTTGCTTTGTATTTAATATATAGTACCTATGAGAGAAAGCATCATTTTTCTTTCTCTATCTGATTTGTCACTTAGTGACACCCTCCAGTTCTATCCATATTGTAGCAAAAAGCAAAATGGTTTTTGCTCCCTTTTACCTAAGTAGTATTGTATGTATGCACCGCAACTTATTATTCCACTCATCCATTATGAAACACTTAGGTTACTTCCATATCTTGGCTATTATAAACAGCGCAGCAATGAATATACATAAACATATACCTTTTTCAAATTAGTTTCTGTTTTCTTGAAATATATATCCAGGAGTGGATTTTGTTAAATCATATATTGATTTTCATACTTCTTCTCATTAAGGCATTGAACCAGCTTACAGCTTACATTTCCCACCAATAGTGAAAAAGGATTCTTTTTTCTTTTCTTTTGGTGGCTGTATGGGCTGGACCACACTCAGCTGTGCTTAAGGATTACTCCTGGCTCTGCAGTCAGGGATTACTCCCAGTGGGTTTAGGAACTATAGCCAGGGGTCCAACCCAGGTCAGGCACGTTTAAGGCAACCATTTACCCAGTGTATTCTATTTCTCTGGCCGCATGAGGGTTCTTTTTCTCTACTTTCACCACTTGTTTCTGGCCTTTCTGATTTAAGTCATTCTCACTTATATCATTTTGATTTACAGTTCCCTGACAATCGATGAGCATTTCTTCATGTGCCTACTGGTCAACTGTGTGTACTCTTTGAAGAAGTAGTCAGCCCTTCTCCCCATTTTCAGATGGGACTGTTTCTCATTAAATTTTATATTTTGTTTATCTTAAATATTAATCTTTTATCATACGTATGATATATAAATATTTTCTCCTGTTCAGTAGGTTGGGGTTTTTTGTTTTGTTTTGTTTTATTGATAGTTAATTTCATAGTACAAAAGTCTTAGAGTTTGATGTAATCCCATTTTATTATTTATTTATTTATTTATTTATTTATTTATTTATTTATTTGTGATTTTTCCTTATCAACAGAACTGAACCACAGATAGTATCACTGAAGCCAATTATCGTGGGAGTTATGGAAGTTTTTCCATAACTTTAATCTTCTTTTCACCTGTACTTTAAGAATTCATATCTAACATCTAAGTCATTAATTCATTTTGAGTTAACTTTTGTGCATGAAGTGAGATAATGGTTCAATTTCAATATTTTGCATGTGGCTCACCATTCTCTCATATCATTTATAAGAGGCCTTCTGTCCTCCATTTTATATCTTGGCTCCCTTATCATAAATTATCTACCCCTATGTGAGGGTTTATTTTGGGCTTTCAATTCTTTCCCATTGGATTAAGTGTCTGTTTTTAGTCCTGCCATTGTTTTGATTACTACAGCTTTATAACAGAACACATGCCTTCCATATTTTCCTTCAGGATTGCTTTCAATTCAGGGAGTGTTGTGGTTCCATAAAAACACTGGTAGTGTTAGTTGTATGGCCTTGAAAAACGCCATTAGAAATTTGATAGGGGATATACTCAATCTGTATAATGCTTTGTCATCCCATAACTTTAATCTTCTTTTCACCTTGAATTACAAAGAATATTTTTATAAATTAACTTTGTATTCTGCAATATATTATTGCAGCTGTTTATATTTTTTAAATTTGAAAATCATGTTTTTCTTATGAATGATCTAGTCTCAAATGAATGAAATGAAAATGGGACTTTTCCCCACTTACTGAAGAATAATTTCAACCTTGCACCAAAGTAGCAAACAATATAGTACAAATCATAATATCCAAATAATACAGTAAAAACCTAATAACCCAAATATCCCTTAATCTAGACTTAATCCATCATGTAATCACAAAATAAATAAGTGAGTACGGCGGTGTGGTCTCTCTTTCGTGCCACGTGTGTTCGGTGGCCATGTGCCGTTTTTCCATCCTGGCCTGCTGCAGCTGCCAAGAGACGCATAAAGGAGGGAACAGGGCCGCCAGGCTGCTTGGTGATCAGCGGCCATTTATTCCATTCTCCCCACCCACCCGTTCCAGTCTCAATAAGCGCCCCATTCCAGTCTCACACTGCCCCCTCATTCTCATCTCTTCCTGTCCCCCATGCTAGTCTCTCTGCACTCCATTTCGCAGCCTTTGTGTTGTCCTTCACCTCCAAGCACTGGGGGTGGCAAAAGACCTAGGTCTGGTAGCACCATCAACAAATGAAAGCCCTTCCTTCCTGGGGAAGCTCTTCTAAGATAAAGATCTCCCACAGTTTGGAGATCCACTCAAGGGAGAAACACCATCTAGAGATGTGTTTCTACTTTTCTTAGTCCAACAACCATTTAAACATAAGGAAAAATGGTAAACAATGTGCTCTTAGTGCAATTATCCACAATATACTGATGGAAAAAGACAAACTTTTCAAAATTATACCTAATTACTCTAATAGCATTTGTGTCACTTCTTCTGACCATGTGGTGCCAGGAATTAAACCAGTGTCTGTCACATGCCAGGCAAATACCATAACCCCTGTGCTATTACCTATCAGGCTAAACATAATTTGCAATTAATATCACAGGTATAAGTGGCCTCATCAGCAATTCTATGCTCTGAAAATTATCATAGCTTTTCAACTATAAAATTTAGTTGATTTTCAAGTAAATACCATTCAACCTTATTTTCAAAATTTTATTATTTAGGGGAGGGCTCCCAAAAGCACTGCTGTAGAGGCAGATGGGAGTGGGAGCCATTGGCAATTCTTGGCCAACTGAGCAAACAGTTCAGTACAAGGGCCCAGAGGACGGCATGCTACTTGGGTGCTGGGAGCTGAAGATACTGGGTAATCCGAGCAGTGCCGAAAGCCTCCAGGGTCATCCTGGCAATGCTCAGGGGATTTGAACCCAGGTTATGTGAGGCATGTGCCTTAATCATTGTATATCTCCTGCCCGCAATATACTATACAACCGTTGTGTGTCTTGCATTTAAAATTTTTATTTTGCAAAACAACTATGTAGCTGTAATTATATATTAATTAAATTCTGATCCTCATCATTTTTATAATTTTCCCTGGAAGATAAGAGGTTTTTCAATTACACATGAGGACATTAATAGTCTGATTGAGCTCTTATTGCTTTTCAGCATGAATTATCACATAGGCACCATTCTACAGCTTTGCAGACACAAAAATGAAAGCAAAGAAGTTTCTGAAAGGAAGTTGATGTTGGAAGGTCAGCTCCGTGGCTTGAATTTGCTGTTGAAACCAGTGAAGAGCACTTATTGGGATTAAACCAACTGTTTTACACTGGGCTTTCCACAAGTTTCCGTTTCCACAATCTTTAGTCAAGTTGAAAAGTCCTGGTATAAATCCTGGGTCTTTGCCAAAATTTTCTAGAACAAGATAACACTATGAATGAAAGCTTGAATTATTTAGCAGGAACTTGAACTATGGACAGGACTTCTGCTATTACAAATGGAGAGAACAGACAACACAATGAATCCACATTGAATCATTGGAGCTTCAAACAAATCTATAAAGGTGCCCATCTCCCCTGGACCAGACTCATTTCATGACTGAACTGTGTAGAGGTGTTCTTCTCCATGCTATCATAAAAGTGTAAGTTTAATTTGTTTTAATTATCATTTATGATTACTGTTTACACTATGATTTTTATGGAACTGGGTATTTATTATCTTTAATAATTTCCTTTTGCAGACGTACCTGGCAAATGGTTTCATTCATGTTCTTCAGTTTTTTCTAAAAAGGATTTCAGTTTTTTCTAAAAAGGATTTCACACTGTGTTCTAAATTATACACAGGAATTCAGAGTTAAACATACTTATTACCTTCCATTTATAGCCAGTAAATGATGACCTGCTGCCTCTGAGCCTAATCTATTAATTGAATGGATGGTTATTTAATGTGAGGTTACTTCCCTGAGCAACAGTCTTCTTAAGTTATCTTAAAAGTGTTTTTTCATATGTCACCTTGAAATTTAAAAATAATAGGTATTTTAAGGGCTGGAGCCAGAGCACAGTGGGTAGGGCAGTTGCCTTGCACATGGCTGACCCGGGTTGATTCCTCCGTCCCTCTCGCTGAGATACTCAGCTACCAAGAGTATCTCTCCCACATGGCAGAGCCTGGCAAGCTCCCTGTGGCGTATTCAATATGCCAAAAACAGTAACAACAAGTCTCACCATGGAGACGTTACTGGTGCTCGCTCGAGCAAATTGATGAACAACGGGAAAACAGTGCTACAGGTATTTTAAGAGTTAATACAAAGGTAAATTAACACTTTTTAATGTGTGCAGTTTGCTTATTTTATCCGTAATAATCATAACTGTTAAACTACCTATAATAGAAATGATTTATGAGCAGGCTGGTTTGGTTAGACATTTATGCAGATTTTGTACACTATGGAATGTTTTATTGAACTTGTGAAATTCTTTTCTTATCTAAATTTACATTCCATGTTGATACATGGTAAATGTAGTATTATTAAAGTGTAGTTTGTCAGAAAAAAAAAGTGTTTTTACAAAGGTAAGTGAGCTTATCTAGATTTATGACACTACGTGGTCTTCAGCTTCCTTTAGGGGACAGACTGATATTTATTTGCTATATTATTACTACTGCTATATTATTTGCTATATAAATATATTAAATATTTTATTTGTGAGGCCGGAGACAGAAAGCATAGGAGTCAGGGGCACATGCTTTGCAAGTCTGGGGCCTCAATCCTTGGCACCAAATGGCTTCCCTGATACACTTTGGAATAACCCTCAGGGTCCCTAAACACTGCTGGGTATCACCCTGAGCACTGCTGGGTGTGGGCCTTGCAGCTTCAGGCATGGCCCTGATTACTCCCAGCACTCCCAGAGAACAGTGAAACTGTCAGGTTCACCTCACCGGGACAAGCAGCTTCAGAGTTTTGCCTAAGGGACCCCCTTCCAAATTCTCAAGAACTATTGTGAGACATACACAAGTATATAAATATACATGTATTTCTATGATGTGTAAGCCCCATGTGACTGGGCTTTCTCAGCTACTGCTTTTAACTATTATAGCCAGAATGCCAAATGTCATTGATTTTTTTTTTCCAGTTTTGGAGCCATACCCACTGTGCTTAAGGCTTATTCATGGCTGTGCACTCAGGAACAACACTTGGTAGGGTTTGGTGGACCACATGTAATGCAGAGATGGAATCCAGGTCGGCTGCACACAAGACAAGCACCTTATATAGGTCTACTATCTCTATGGACATAGTTTTCTTTTTCAGTTTTTCTTTTCTTTTTATTTTAGTTTGGGGACTACATCTGATGTGCTCAGGATTTATTTATGGCTCTCCACTTAGAAATCACTCCTGGCAGTGCCTGGGGAATCATACGGAGTGCTGGGTATTAAACCTGGGTCGATAGAATGCATTCTAGGCAAATGCCCTACCTACTGTATATTCAGTCCCCACGGACAGTTTTCTCTCATATCTCATACTTGATTGTATGATTAGTCATTTCCAATTTCTTCTTTTTTTAATAATAATTTGAATTTTCTTCCCCAAATAAAAATTTACATAAAGTTATAAATTGTTAGAATGAAGGAGAGGGTTCTAAGGCAACCTAGCTAATTTTAATTTGCTTTGCATTTTGGGTCACACCCAGCAATGCATAGGGGTTACTCTTGGCTCTGCACTCAGGAATTACCCCTGATGGTGCTTGGGGGAGCATATCGGATGCTGGGAATCTAACCTGAGTTGGTCGCATGCAAGGCAAATGCCCTACCCTCTGTGCTATTGCTCTAGCCCCACTAATTTTAAATTTTACCTGCTGAAAAGTTATCCAAACAAAATAAATAATGGAAGAGAAGGGGAAGGAAATAGTACGAGCTAAAAGGAACCCCTGTCTAGCAGTCCCTCTTTGACCCATGCTCATGCCTAGATGCAGGGCAAACTCTCTTTGCCCCCTCACCTATGCTTTCACCCACACATTCACAGCTACAGAACCAAGAAAACCCAACAGGGAGTTTCTGGGGTATGGCATGCACGTGAGTGGCCCAGTGACATATTCCAGAACAGCAAGTGCCAATAAGGGAACACAGGTTATAAGGTTCCAGCAATAGACCTTAAAACAGAAATGCAGAGCTGACCGAGAGCTGAGGACCAGACCAAAGGACCGGGGAGATGGGTGGACAGTGCAAGAACAGGACTGAGATCATAATATGGACCAGGGGTCAAGGGACAAGAGAATGAAGTCATTGACCATGACAGGACACTGAGGAGGAGCCTATAACACTCACTTAAACTGTACCATAGATTAACTTTTGTACAGTACCCGGTGTTTCATATGAAAATCCTTTATACAATACTCCAAGGCCCACGAGCTCAGGAATAAGTATCTTCAGGGTAACATAAGTGAATAAACATGAATATGTCCTGTGGAAGTGAAACCGGGTTCAACACATTGATGTTACACCTCTATACCTGGTCTCCAGTATGGAACACAGATATTGGATAGAATTCCAGACTAGTCATCAAAGAGTTCAACAATGGTCAATTAACCAAAGAGTGAATTTCTCTACTGTGAGGGATAAATTTTAAGAAAATTTCATCTTGGGCCAGAAAGATAGTACAGTGAGTAAAGTGCTTGTCTTGCAAGTGGACAACTTCAGGCTGATCCCTGGCATCCCATCTGGTTCTCCAAGCACCTCCAGGAGTGACTCCTGAGGTCAGGACAAGCAGTAACTCTTGAGCATTGTTGGGTGTGGCCCCAAAACAAAATAAAATGAAACGAAAATTTCATCTTATACCTTGCACAGAAGTAAATAATAAAAATGCATAATCTCACTACTTAGTAATCTCTATTAAAACCAATTTCAATTAAAAACATGCACAATTAAAAAAGTTAAGTAATATAGAAAGGCAAAAATAAATGCTATTTTAACCATGTGTATATATCCTCCATCATTAAATTGAGAAGACAAATTATGTCAAGCATTTTTTCCAGATCACAGTGCTTTGAAGGTAGAAATAATCCATAAAGAGAAAGGAAAAACTTGACCACTTGGATATTTAACAATACAGTACTGAACAACCAGTGGGCCAAAGAGGAAAAAAAGAAGAAATAAAAAGATTCCTATTAATAAATGCGAATAACTACATAAAGTTCCAGAACATATGGGACATGGCAAATGCTATTCTATGAAGTTCACAGAAATAGAAGTAATGAACAGAAAACAAGGTTCAAATAATTAATTTAATCTTAAAAAACTATAAAAAGAACCAAGGTAGTCCAAAGTAAGAAGGAGGGAAATAGTAAACATTAGAGTGGAAATCAACCTTCCCCCAGAAAAAATAATGCCAAAGATCTATGAAATCAAGAACTGTTGTTTTTAACCATGAGATATCATCTCATACCACAGAGACTGGCCCACATCCCAAAAAACAAAAGCAACCGGTGTTGGCGTGGATGCGGGGAGAAAGGGACTCTTCTTCACTGCTGGTGGGAATGCCGACTGGTTCAGCCCTTTTGGAAAACAATCTGGACGATTCTCAAAAAATTAGAAATTGAGGTTCCATTTGACCCAGCAATACCACTCCTGGGAATATATCCCGGAGAGGCAAAAAGGTATAGTAGAGATGGCATATGTATTTCTATGTTCATTGCAGCACTGTTTACAATAGCCAGAATCTGGAAAAAACCAGAGTGCCCCAAAACAGATGACTGGTTAAAGAAACTCTGGTACATCTACACAATGGAATACTATGTAGCTGTCAGAAAACATGAAGTCATGAAATTTGCATATAAATGGATCAACATGGAAAGTATCATGTTGAGTGAAATGAGTCAGAAAGAAAGAGACAGACATAGAAAGATTGCACTCATATGTGGAATATAATGTAACTGAGAAGTACAAGTTGGCAACGATGCAACTTCTGGCAGATATCTCTCTGGACTTAGTTACTAAAATACTAAATTACAGAAACCCAAAAGTGAGAGGCCGATAAGTGTGGTCACTCGACCTCATACCTCTTCATCCTCAGCAATGAAAAACAAATTATCTAATGCTTCCTTTTCAGCAGGTCTAACTTTAGGGGAGAGACTCTCCAAACAATAATAGTGAGTTTTGTTGAAATACTGTATGCAATCAAAGTGAAAGTAAAGTGAAATTTATTAGTTACAAAGGCGGGGGGGGGCTTAGGGTGGGGGGGCTAGGGGCGTGGGGGGGTTAGGGGTGTGAGGGGGTGGGGTGGAGCTATACTGGGATTCTTGGTGGTGGAATATGAGCACTGGTGAAGGGATGGATATTCGAGCATTGTATAACTGAGATTTAAACCTGAAAACTTTGTAACTTTCCACATGGTGACTCAATAAAAAATTTAAAAAAAAATAAAAAATAGAAGGGATCTATGATGACATTAAAATTTTTTCTCTTCCTGAAAAAAAAAGAACTGTTGTTTTTAAAAGAATAAGGGAGATAAATCCATATTACTCACAAATAAGAGAGATAAATCTGATAAAGGATCAGAAAGCAAAAAAGGAAAAGTTATGACATATTACAAAAATAATAAAACATTATGAGATTAGTATGAACAACTATGTACCACTAAATTGGAGAATCTAGAAGGAAATTTAATCTAGAAGGTTAAAATTTTAGACTCCTACAACCTCCTTAAATATAATTAGTATTAAGTAGAAAACCTGTCCAGACCAATTAATATTCAGAAATAGATGCAGTAATTAAAAGTGTCTCCCCACCCCTCGCCCCCACCCCATCAGCAATGAGAGCACAAGTCCAGACAGGTATACCAGTAAGATCTTCTAAATCTTCAAAGAGGACCTACTTCCTATTATAATCCAAACTCTTCCAGAAAGCCAAAGAAGCAGTTCTATGCCTTACAAAGAGTTTTTATGAAACTAATATCACTCTGATACCAAAACATAAACAGTCATCACTAAAGAAAATTAGGGCTCAATATCTAGAATGATAGCATGGCAGTAGGGTGTTCGCCTAGCATACCGCCGACCGGTGTTCGATTCCTCTGTCCCTCTCAGAGAGCCAGGCAAGCTACCGAGAGTATCTCACCCGCATGGGAAAGCCTGGCTATCCATGACATATTCGATATGCCAAAAACAGTAACAAGTCTCACAAACAGTAACAAGTCTCACAATGGAGACGTTACTGGTGCCCGCTTGAGCGAATCGATGAGCAACGGGATGACAGTGACAGTGATCCCTGATGAACACAGATAGACATAACTGGCTCCCGCTCGAGCAAATCAATGAGCAATGGGATGCCAAGTGACAATTAAAAAACAAAAAGTCAAATTAAGGGCTGGAGAGACAGTACAGAGGTTAAGGTGCTTGCTTTGCGCACGCCCAAGCTCAATTTGATACCTTCTACCCCATGTGGTCCCTCAAATACCATCAGGAATGATCCCAGAGCACAAGCTAAGAGTGAGCCCTGAGCACTATAAGGCATGGCCCACAAACAAACAAACAAAAAGCTGGACACGGGGGGTGGGATGTGGTTGGGTGGGGAGTCAAAGTATAACAATTCACAAATAACTGTAATATATAGAAAATCCTAAAGAATCCACCAAAAAAACTTCTAAAAACTACAAATCTAAACAGCAAAATGGCAGGAAAAAAAATCAATATGTAGGTATCTGCTATCATTTTATATGCAAGCAATGAGACAGAGAAAAGAAAAAAAGTTTTTAAAAATCCCATTTTCAATTGTGTCGAAAGAATTAAGGATTTTGGAATCAATGAAGGAGATGCAATATTTATTCCAGGAAATGATATGCTCTATTAACCAATAAACACAAGTTTTAATAAGAATACATTCCTACCTTAGGAGAAGTAGAGAGATCTTTTCCTGTAGAAACAATTGTGTTTTCATGCACTCCTTCTGCCCTTGGTAAGATGGATGGTGGGGCTGGAGCTTTTCTTTTCACTCTCTTTTCAGTTTCCAGTTCTTGAATCGGATTTACTAAATTGGTTGGAGGAGTTGGTTTAGGCTCATAAAACGGATTTGATCTAAATGAAAATAAAATTATTGTTAACAGCCTCAGAATAGTTTATTCTGAACTAAATATCAGAATAGTCTATTCTGAACTAAATAAAATGTTCAGGAGCTGGGGCATCTATCTTGCACATATGAAGCCCAGGGTTTGATCTCTAGCATCCATACACACACACACACACACACACACACACACACACACACACACACACACACACTTACATAAATAAGTTCATTTATAAGAGCACAAATACTAAAAATAAGGAAAAACCCAAACCACTGATAACCTAAAATTTAGAATCATCACATTAATGTGTTACTTTAGTAATCATGTTTTGTTATAATTTTTACCTTTCAGACTGGACTGATAGTGCCAGACATAAGGTTCTTGTCCTGCATGTGGCTATGGCCACAGACACCCCAGTTTGAACCCCAGAACCACATACAGTCCCCCAAGCACTGCTATCGGTCACTCCTGCCTGCAGACCCAGGATTAATCCCTGAGCACCACTGGGTGTGGCCCAAAACAAAAACTTGTCACTTGTCATTCCATTGCTGATTGATTTGCTTGAGAGGGCGCCAGTAATGTCTCCATTCATCCCTGTCCTTCCCAATGCTGCCCTATTGGGGGGCTCTTTCAGGGTCAGGGGAATGAGGCTCATTATTGTTACTGTTTTTGGCATATTGAATATGCTATGTTTTTTTTTTTAGGCTGGCAAAACAAAAACAAGTCAAAAAATATTGTGTGTGTGTGTGTTTGTGTTTGTGATCCACTGATCTATTATTGGGCACCTATGTTAATTTCACAACCTAGCTATTGTGGTAGGTGCTACAACAATGAAATAAAGCAATTCACTGCAACTTGGATCAAGCTGGGAGATCTCACGCTAGATGCAGTAAATCAGGAGAAGTCAAATACTAGATGTGTTCACTTATCTGTGACATATAGAGTAGTAAGACAAATGACTGCAAATTATCAAAGGAATTACCTTAGATCAGCCTGATCCCTAGATTACAGAACAAAGACAAGGAATGAAAGAAACCTGGCAGGAGCAGGGCTTGGGAGGAGAAGTAAGAAGTGGGCAGGAGGTAACCAGCAGCAGGCAGAGACACCAGACAACTTGGTGACATAGAGGTATATTATATCTATATATCTCAGCCACGGCACCTACAAAACTGGAAATATAAGATCCTAATTACAAAAGCCAAACTTAAAATGTGCCTGTCAAGGAAGCTAGCTAGGGGGTTGGAGAAACTGGAGACACTGGTAAAAAGTTGAAATTGGTGATGGGGATTGGGGCTAGAACACTGCCTAAAAACTATTAATACCTTTGTAAATCATAGTGCATTAATACTGTATCACTGTCATCTCGTTGCTCATCGATTTGCTTGAGCAAGCACCAATAATGTCTCCATTGTGAGACTTGCTGTTACTGTTTTTGGCATATCGAATACGCCACGGGTAGCTTGCTAGGCTCTGCCGGGTGGGCAAGATACTCTCGGTAGCTTGTCGGGCTCTTTGAGAGGGGCTGAGGAATCAAACCCGGGTCGGCCGAGTGCAAGGCAAATGCCCTAACCCTTGGGCTATTGCTCCAGCCCATATAAATAAAAGTTCTAAAATATTTTTTGCTTCACTGTAAGATTTTATTCAATTGCTATCTATAGATTCTTAAAAAAATGTTTCCAAAAATTATAAGTCCTATGATATCTTCAGTCACATAAAAAGAAATGTGATATGGAAATAATAGTTATTTTATTTTTATGCTGGTCTCATCAAACTTTTTTTCTCTTGTGTCACTACCCACATGTTAAATTTTCTTCTCATTAAGGAACACCTGTTAGACAAATTTAGCAAATGAGGTTCTACTAAAAGGAAATTCTACCAGGCTTTGACAATGTATTTATTTCAACCTCACATTTAAATAACTTAAATAATAGTTTAGTTGGGTAGAGAATTCTATTTAATTTTCTCAGTGAAGTCAACAAGTAACCTGAGAACATTGAGGGAGGGTATTAGACACTTGGGTGGTGGTGAAGTGCAGTAACTTAAAAAAAAAAAAAAAGATTGGGGCAGTACCTATAGGGTCACAAGCCCTCAAGATGTAAAAGCATCTAATACAAAAGCTAAAAGACAATTTTTAAAAGAGCACATTAAGGATATTAGTCTACTGTCAGACCAACATTGCTCTTATCTTTACACTGCTGCAAAGATTTTATCTTTATTTCTGGTTCTAAGAAATGTCTAGGTGTGGATTCTTATTTACCTTATTTCATATTCTTATTTCCTAAATCTGCAGATTCATGATAATTAGTTCTAAAAAGTCATTAGCTATTATCTCTTTGATTGCATCTTCTCTACTTTCTCCTTTAGAAATTCTATTTATTTTGTTTTGGGGACACACCTGGAGGTGCTCAGGGCACATTTCTAGCTCTGTGCTCAGGGATCTCTCCTGGCAGGTGCCAGAAATCTGTGCATGGCAGACGTTCTACCCACTGCATTACTGCTCTGGCCCCTCTTTAGAAATTATTAGTAAACATATATTTACTACCTCTTTCCGTCATAGTTTTATATTTTTTCGGGATAATTCTCATATCTGTGATCCAGTCCATTTTTTCATTTTTTTCTCTTTATATATGCCCACTAATAGGGCTGGGAAAATAGTACAATGGGTAAGGTGGGTTTGATCTCAGTATCACATATGGTCCCCTGAGTACAGGAGTGATTTTTGAGCCAGAGCCAGAAGTCAACCCTGAGTGCCACTGGGTGTGCTTCCATGCCCCCCAAATAAAGAAACAAAATCTCTATCTCCTGTTAAACTTTCCATGAATTTTTAATTTTATAAGCTTATTTCTTTGTAAGGCTGTGTGTATGTATAGCAAACATTTCAGGTACACAGATTTGAGTCCATTACCATTTAAATACGCTTATTTAATTCTGTCTATCAGATGAATCTCTTTGAAATTACTGCATGTATAATCCTGAAGTTTCTTTTGTTTCCTGACTCTCTTAGTAACTGTTTCCGTATTTGTTTTGTAATTCTAGATGGTGAACTCAGAGATTAATCTAAGGAAATACTTATGTAGTTTGAGCTGGGAGTGCCTCTCTTCAGAGTGCTTTATGCAAGCATTGACCAGGTACTTTTGGAGCCACTTTGTAGATTTCTTCATTGGGTTGAGGGTTCCCAAAGGATCCTGCCAATATACTGTCAAATTCACAGAAGGGTGGGTCTCCACTTGTAACATCTAAAGGAAGAGTTCTTTCCCTCTACCTAGAGTCTATATCCAGACAGAAAAATCTTTCCTGTTGATTATCTTTATGAATACATTATTTTTTTTTCTAGTTCAATAAGCACAAGTCTCTGGTACATGCAACTGTTTTTTCCATTATATAGTAACCATTATTGTGAGGTTTACTCATTAACTGCATTTTTTTCCAAACACCAGGTGATTTCCTGGAGTCCAGTATTCTGCATTTATAAAAGAGCATTTTTGAGTAAACAGAACTCTAAATCACAGAAATTAGTGATTATGCCAAGTAAATTTAACATTTATATAAAGTCTATATGGTGATAGCACACTATTTCAATGATAGCTGTTCTTTAAACAATAGTATCAGAATAAGAAACCAAAACCAGGTATCTATGCCACCTCCTAAAAGTTTACCTATAGACAGTAGGCCATATTAGACATAAATACCAAGTATACCAAGTTCAGATGTGGGAAATTTAACATATTTGTGATGTCATTCATACTCCGTACTTTGGCAACAAGTAGTTTCATGTAACTCCTTCTGAAGTGAAGTATATGCTCGTACTTGTTCATTCTTATTCAAAGTAGTTTTTAAAAAAATTTTGTATAAGTATATATATTTTTAGGGGATGGGTTTCCAGGAATTGAATCTGGACCTCATACATGAAAGGTTAAGCACTTGATTGCTAAATTACATCGCTCAACCCAGGGAAGTTTGGTTGGTACTGTTCTTTTGGGGTAGGAGACTAAGTTGGGGGGATATTGGGCCACACTTTGCAGTACTCAGGGTTTATTTCCAAGTCTGTGATAGCAGGTTACTCCAGGTGGTACTTAAGCAACCATGCAGTGCTGAGGAATGAACTGGGTGCCTCCAGCTAGCAAAGAAAATCTTCAACTCTTTGATTTATCTCTCCCACCCCTAGGGTAGTTGTTTTTAACAGAGTGGAGCTGGCACCTACACTGAACCCGTATTTCCTGGTCTTCATCTTAAACCTGTGTATTCAAGAGAGAAAAACAGGAATGCGTACATATTAAAAAATCTGGTCAACAGAACAAAATATTCATTTTAAAGTCATTAACCAGAACAAAGCACCAGAACTGGAGTGGCTAAGCACTGTAATCAAATGAGTATCATTTGGTGAACTCCTAGGTCAAGTGTGTAACTCCCCCCCCCCCTGCCCACAGCCTGTAGAGCAACTAAAACAAAGTGAAGGAAAACTCCCCAATAGTCTTGTCAAGTAGCAAAGACATGTAAAGACGCATTTACATCTCATGCTTATCACATCTAAAACACGGAGAAATCGAAGAAAGGAAGGAAAGAACAATGTTGAAATAACTAGGCATTAAGAGAAAGAAGGACATGCTTCATAAGGTGGTGTAGTGAAGGCATCATACTGAGCTTAAACTGGAGGGTTTATCAACATTTGACAGTTTTGCTTCATATGTCAACTTTTTTAATCCTTGTAACAATTTTGTCTAGCTTAATTTTATCCATAATCTTCTTGGTAGCTGTTTATCAGACTTTGAAGGTAATAAAGGGAGGTAACTATAAAGAAATGGGATAGAAAGAAAAAGAGAAGTTTCTAAAAAACAGCAAACTAGGAAAGAAATCTTCCTTCCAATAACTTATTTACTACTTGCCAGCTAAAGTCAAAAACCAGCACTAAACAAACCCACTTCAACCTAGTATATAAGTAAAGTGAATTATTTTGATGGTCTGAAAAATACTCCTAGCTAAATATCTCAATAATAAATTTCTATAGCAGTTTATAATATGGTGGTTACTACAATTATCATTAAATATGTTATATAATGATGTCTAGTTTTTTCAGGGGGGTGCTACCATGCAGGGCTCAGGGTAAGGTTAGGGACACTCCCAGTGATTTTTCACCAACCAGGTCAACAGTGCTAGAGCCAGAGAATGCAGTTCTACTTAGGCTCTGTGGGGGAGACCATCCAGGCCATACCAAAGGTGCTCATCTGGCGATGCTCCGAGGACTCCAGAATTAAACCCAGTTATGCTCAAGAGGAAGTATGACTAATTTTAAGAAAAACTCACGTTGGAGGATAAGTATATTGCAAAAAAATTTGTGCTTAAGTGAAAAAATGGCAGAATTTCTACAGACAACTCCAGTGTACTTTATATGTGACTTTGTTATACACAGTTGCATCCATATGAATAAGAGTTTATATCTAGCTAGACATTGCCCTTCTCTTTCCATCTCTCTACTTCTAACCACTTAGCTCTCATTCTAATCACCCTAATGAACACCAGTAATCTTTGTATAGAGAAGGAAATACAAATAGAAAAGAAGTTCATTTGATTTTCAAAGTTAGTCTCTAAGACTCATATTATTAGAATTGTATTAAAAATGATGATTTTCTCAAAACAATTAGACTTATGCTTCCCTAATGAGTTTTACAGTATGACATACAGAAAAATTAAATTTGTATGGCATGTTAGAGTCAGCTCAGAAGGTGCTGGAAAATGGATGTGCCTAGACCATGCAGGCAGACAAAGGGAATGAGTATCTCAGCATGTCAGCGAGCTACTTTGAGGCAGCAATGTGCTAGGCATACCTTTAGGTACTATATCAGAAAGACACGAAATGAACTAATAAGAACTTTGAATGAGCCTTCTTGTAGATCAACAGATTCCTAACTCAAACTGAATTAGCTACTCCTTCAGTCAGATTTGTTTCCACTTATAGGAAATGCTCAGAATAGTCTAATTCATACAAACAGAAATAGACCAGGGGAGGGAAGAATTGGGACTAACTGCCATAAGGCGCAGAAGTTTTTCTTAAGGGGCAGTGTGACACATGTAACAGTGAATATATTAAGAACCACTGAAACATTAAATATGGATTTTGTTATGTCAATAAAAAATATAACTGCTATTTTTCTTTTTCTTTTTATTGTGGGGCCACTCCTAGGGTTCCTTGGATCATCATAAGGTGCTGGGAACAAACTCATGGCCTATATACTCATGGCCTACATACTCCACCAACTGAAACACATCTCCAGTCCCAAAGTGGCATATTTTGAAAAAGACTGAATAAAATAGTATACGTAACTGTGATTAATGCTCCCTTATATAACTGTTGATTAAAGCTTCTAAAAAATATTTAAACAGTATTTCGGTGGGAGTTGGGGACTCACACCTGGCAGAGGCGGGGGGGGGGGTGGCTATCACTGGCACTGCATGACCATCAATCACTCCCAGTGGTGCTTCGAGGGCCATATGATGTTGGAATCCAACCTAGGGCCCCTGCATGCAAAGCATGTACTCCAGCTCTTTGAATGGTCTCCTCAGCTGTTTGTTATTTTTATATTTTTTATAAAGAGCCACTCCAGGCGATGTTCTGCCCACCCAATGCCACATACTGTGTCACAGATGAGGTGCTTGGTTCAGTGGTGCTTGGAAACTACCAAAGCCAGACCTGACAATGCTGGGGAAGGGCGTGTGTTGCTGTGGACTGAACTCTCTGGGCCTCACAAATACTAAGCCTGGGCTCTAAATCTTGAACTATCTTCCAGTCTTGAACAGTATCTTTAGTAAGAAAAACATTTTTAAGATATTGCCATAACTTCTACATTCTGTTGACTATCTATGATTTGAATAGTCTGTTTCAAGGGTTTATATATCACTGTAAACAAGCAAAATTATATTTATTCTCATATTATGCAACTCAATAATAGATTGGTGATATCAGTCACGGTGAATATATTTTTTTTTAGCTACATAAAGCTAAACACTGGAAAATAATTTAAAATGTCACTTATTGTTTAGAAAATAACGCCTCCAGGAAAAATAATTATAGGGGGGAAAACCCTAAAATTGATAAGCAATAGGATTAATAAACATACTGAAAATGATTTAAGAAAAAATGCAAGAAAGCAAAATCAGTCATCTTGTCTTGAAAAACTCAAATTTACTAGAATAAGCATGCAAAGCATGCATCTTCTTTGAAAGCCAACGGCAACTTTTTTTGAGAAACTTACACATACATTTCAGAAATTGTTTTATGCTGAAATGTCAAAAGTTACTTCATACATGTTTTTGAAAAAAATCAGTGCTTATCAATTTTAATTTCTGATATTAGAATGGCTACACTAAGCCCCCAAACATGAGTAAAGTGAGAAACTCATGTGATCGCTTAGTGCAAAGGACACGTGCTAAAAGCACTGAAGAGTGTATGCTTTCTTCTGGTGCTGATAGATATGATGAGGTACTTAGTGAAGGTTGTTTTACACATCAAAGGACTCAGCAGTATTTATTTGAGATAGTTTTATGTCTATGTCGGAGGATACAAAAAGAGTTTGGTAATGGAAATGAGTCATAGAGGCTTTTCTCTTGATGAAAGGTCAGAAGTTTATTACTGAAGAAAAAACAAATTCTGGAAGATTTCTGTAACTGGAATTAAATGTATATACTTTTACAGGAAACAGATGAGAAATACAAAAAGGTAATTAATACAGTGTTCTTTCTAGACTTCAATATTAGCTAATGAGTAATCTGTAGAATTTGTACATGTATCCCTATTTATGTATATGTAAAAAAAACTTAAGTGTTTATAGGTTGCCTCTTGTAACCTCAGATGATTGAGCAATTTAGAATGCTCTTTATTCATGGGAAACTTGTAAAGGCTATGACTTTCATGTAGAAAAAGAATGGTCAAAAGGAAACACCCAGTTATTCTGATTTTAGTTTTTATTATGGTATTTTAAAAGTTTAAGCAAACATTGATGTTTCTTTAATTTGAGAGAGGGTGTGTATGTGTGTGTGTATGTGTTGTGTAATACTCTGCATCTTGGAATGACTGAATGCTTGTACTTAAAGTTTGCATTTACATTCAAATACTCTAGGTGTGTGGCTATTACTCAGCACCTACACCACCCATGAGAAATTTTATTTTGATCACACATTAGCTATTTCAAAGAAAACAAATGCAATAACTAGCAAGAGTTGGGCCAACTTTTTCAGCCTTTGTATCATTATTAACTAGTATTGAAATTTCAACCTGGTTTTTTTTTTTTTTTTTTTTTTGCTTTTTGGGTCACACCCAGCGATGCTCAGGGGTTACTCCTGGCTTTGCACTCAGGAATTACTCCTGGCAGTGCTTGGGGGACCATATGGGATGCCGGGGATCGAACCCAGGTCGGCCGCGTGCAAGGCAAACGCCCTACCCGCTGTGCTATCGCTCCGGCCCCTCAACCTGGTTTTGGAATGAGTTGGTTATTATGATGTAATTCTGAGTGCTTACTGAACTAATTTTAAGCTTTATCAAAACTTAGTGATGCACATGAGAATATGTAGCATATAACAATATGAGCTATGAATTGTAAAACAGGAAATGTTACAGTTCCAGAGCAACAGGAAGCAAATCAACTCCTTCTCTTTTTCAAACCAGTAGCAAATATTAGAACTTGGTTCTTTGAGGGGGAGAGTGTTGCACACACACCTGACGGTACTCAAAGAGCTATTCCTGTTCTCCAGTGGTGCTCAGGGGACCAATGTGGTTCTGGGGATTGATCCAAGACTGCTAACAAGTCAGATTAGCATCTTATCTTCTGTACTATCTGTTCAATTCTACTAGTTCTCATTATCATCTCTTCCTCAAACAGCCCCTATACTCTCAATCATTACTTCATTTGATATGATTCTAGACATTTTAATGACTGCTAAATCTCTGAGTCATCAATGCGCTTTGTCAAGTGTGGCATCTAGAAGTGAAATACTGCTCAAATTCAGTGCAACTATGTACAGGGAGAAGATGGCAATTCTCTCTCCACACAAAATAACTGCTCCCAACTACCATGTATCAAAGGAGGCTTTGATTATTATTATTCCTCAATGACACTGGTCTCAGTAGATTCTACAATCTAGAATTTATAATTACATTTTATGATATTTACACAGTGAAGGAAGCACGTATCAATTTTCTGAATGTATTCCTGTTAAGTAATGCTTTACTTTAACCCACATTTTTAAAGGATTTTGGGGCCATATCCCATGTGCTCAGGAAAAAGCTTTTGGGGTGAGGGGAAGGAATGAAAGATAATAAGGAAGGCAACAGTAAAGTGAAATAAATGACACCCTATCAGTAACACTATTGTAAACCACCGTGCCTAAAAAAAAAAAAAAGTGCAGTGAGGAAATGGGAGGAAACTGGAAACAATTATAGTGGGGAGTGGACACTAGTATTGGAACACTATATGCTTGAAACTCAGCCATGAGTAACTTTATAATTCACTGATTCAATTAAAATATTTAGCATATAAAAGTAAATACATAGCACTATTCATGCATGAATACTCCTGAATTTATTTGCCTTCTGATAGACATTTAGATTATTACCATATTTTGCTATTGCTTTTTATTTAAGTGTTAAAATATTCCTGTGGATGAGTTTTGTGGATACAAATCTTTCTGCGGAAGATGATTTGATTTCTGTTGGGTGAACACCTAGAAACAGAGTGGCTGGGTCTATTCCCAGGCATTCATTTAATTTTTAGAAACTGCCAAATTGTTCTCTAAACCATAATGCCATTTAGAACTTTTAAAAGTTTTATAAAAGTTTCACTGGCTACACATACTTAATAGACCTTTGGTACCTTCTTAAAAAGTTAGTGAGTTAAGTGTGTATCACTGTATCACTGTCATCCCGTTGTTTGTTGATTTACTCGAGCAGGCACCAGTAATGTCTCTATTCCTCCCAGCCCTGAAATTTTACCAGCCTCTCCTTACTGTCTTTTCCAATGATTGGAGGCTCGTTCAGGGTCAGGGGAATGAGACCTATCGTTACTGTTTTTGGGATATCAAATACGCCACGGGTAGCATGCTAGGTTCTGTCTGTGCGGGCAGGATATTCTCAGTAGCTTGCCAGGCTCTCTGAGATATATATATCTCAGATATATGTATGTAGATATATGTACATATATGTATATGTATATATGTATATATATACCTGTGTATATATAACTGGTATTTTATTTTAATCTGTACTTATTTGGGGGTAGAGGGAGGGTTGAGAGGGTAGGCTCCACCCAGTGGTTCTCTGGGGCTATTCTTCACTCTGTGCTTAGTAGTGGCACCTGCTAGTGCTCAGGGGACCTTATGAGGATTGGAACCAGGATTGCAGTTGCTGCAGCTCAAAGCAAGTACTTTACCTCCTGTACTAAGTTACATTTCCTGATGACTAAGATGCTCACATGGGTCATTTTTATATCCTATGAAATATCTGCACAAAATTTTATACTTTAGGGGAAAAAAAGCAAACAAATAAAAAAAATGCTATTTTGGGACTAGGAAATAAAAGAGCGGTTGGTTAGGGCATATGTTTGCTATGCACCTATTTAGGTTTGAATGGTTCTCTAATACTGTTGTGTGGTCCTCCAGGCTCCTCCCATGCCACCAGCACCACAAAGTGTGGCTGGATGCCCCCCAAGCTGGTGTGGTCGGAGTAATCTCTGGCACCCCACGATCCAAGCAGCATCAGCTCCTTGGGCCCTTGCACTGAAATTACTGATCCAGCTGATCTTGCAAAGGAGGCCCAAACTCTGGACCTTCATATGGAAAAAGGTTTTGTTAATTTTGATGAAATCCAAATTAAAAAAAAATTCCTTTGACGTTTGTGGTTTTTGTATTATATTTAAGAAATATTTTTCTGGGGCTATAGAGATAGTACAGGGGTTAAGGCACTTGCTTTACACACACAGCTAACCCTGCTTTAATCCTGGGTATCACATATGGTCTCCTGAGCACTACAAGGAATGAGCCTTGAGCACTTTTATGTGTGCTTTGCCCATACACACACACACACAAAAATTCTCATCTAAGGTCAGTAAGATATTCTTATTTTCTTCTTAATGTTAAAAATCTTGGTTTTTTATTTTTAGACACATGATCTGCCTTTGATTAAGTTTTGTAAAATGGCATACATAAGGGTTATATTTTGAGGGGGGAATTCATGGACATCTAAACATTCAACAACATTTGCTGTAAAAATTAACCTCTTATCAACCTAGTTTTGTCAAAAATTAATTGGCACATATAAGTAAGTCGATTTCCAGACTTTCTTATTTCCCTACCTTCACCTACATGTCTATCCTAAAGTCAATACCATAATATCTTGATGAAAAGAGTTCCAAATTTAAGCACATTTAACACCATGCTCCAGAGACTCACAAACGAATCTCGGAAGAGAGCAACATGCTGCATAGATGTCTCTCCACTCCATGCCAGGATGATTTCATCTGGGCACTTCAGAGAGGGAGAGGTGCATCACTTCACCTGCCCCAAAAGAACCCTGGCAGCCGCAAACCTCAAGAACCCAGTTGCCACCACACTCATGGTCAACCTTCACAGGCATGTCCCGAGCCCCCTCTCGCATGAGATTGAATCCACTGGAAAACCCAGATATGCAGGATGTGTGACTGAAATCTCCAGGTTTCATGGAGTTGGGAATGGGCCCCTCCTCCCATCTCCCTTCACTTCTGGTTTCTGACAGTCACGCCCACGAACTGCCTCGGGAGCCAGTTAACTACATAAAAAGCCATCATCCAGAGACTCACAAATGAATCTTGAAAGAGAGCAACATGCTGCAGAGATGCCTCCAGATGCCAAAAATCACCATCCAGTTTAAAAAAATTTTAACTCCAGTTCTAGCACCCTATGTAAAATTTTAGAATTCCAGGAGCACATAGACACTTTTGTGGCTGTGCAACATCTCATAGATTGCGCCACTGATATATCAAGAGTAGCACACCACATTTGATGGGATGTAAGGTAGAAGACAACCAATTTAGTCAATTATTCATAGCACACAATACAAACGAAATTATTTAACATCTGCCTTTGAGGCAGGCTTGCATGGTGGTGGGAAAATTCAAAATAATGGTGGTGGGAAGGTGTAATGGTGGGATTGGTGTCAAAATACTGAATGTAATCAATTACTATGAACAACTCTTTGAAAAATAAAATTGAAAAAAAAAAGGTTCCAAATTAGTGGTGTATAAATCCTACAACACTGTCTTTATCAAACTGTTTTTCATACGTTGGCATTTTACATTTCTGTATCTATTTTACAGCGGCTTATACCAATGTTCAACACAGTACAATTAGGAGTACTAGAGTTCTCTCTCCCTAAACTGTAATTAGAAACTAACTTCCATAAATCAAGCTTGGAAAATCACAGAGCTGTCCTTCTTGTTTCTGTTCTCTCAGAAATCCTTATCCTGTGATATTTTATCCAATGAATGAAAATCCTTGTGTCATATATTTTATTAAGGGGGGGGTCTGCTTAAGACAAATGTTATGCCCAGCCTACGTTAATTTCATTATGGCTGAACATAGGAGACTTGCTATATGTTTTAAATACATACTTAGGGCCTCACAGGTGCTCAATATACAACTCTAGGCTACAATGAGAACATATGCATCTCCATTCCCATTCCAGATTTGAGGAAAATAAAAGCTGTAATCACAGTGACTGTACCACAACTGTAGTCAATAAACCTCTAATTTAGAAAGAAGAGCAATTCAAATGTAATTTAATCCTAATTTAAAAAACATAATGATACTGTTTGGTTCTTGAATAAGTTTTCTCTTAAAATTAACATGATTATTAGGTTCCCATACTGAGTTTATAACAGAAGTGTTAATGCCTACAGCAACTGATTTATAATACCTAAATATAACTTGTAATATACTTTCAGTGGAAAACAACTGGAATTCTCATCAGCTTCCATGAACGTATTTCCTCCATTTGTTAGTTCAGTGCACAAAAACAGATGGAATGTGAGAAGAGAATAAGGCCAAAATAATAAAAATTTGAATGAGGGATGACATACTGATCTGGGAAATGTATACTCGACCATAGAAACAAACCTCTTTTTATTCAACTATATTATAGAAGTATCTCTTTAGTTAATATATATTAACCTAAACATCAAAATAAATGTACTTACTCATCCAACTCTTCTTCAGTTTTAGAAGTATCAGCGTAGAGGTACTTGCTCATATCCACGGGTCTTATGTTTTTTCTTTTTGTTGATTGGGGAGGAGAATCCTTTAACATTACAAAGGTATCTGGTTCATCAAATGGGTTCAAATACTGTGGAGTCTGTACCTCTTTATAGGGACTGTAGCTGTTGTAAAAGGATTCTTCTGCTTTTTTAGGTGAAGCAGCTTCAGTGATTGGTTCTATAACACAAAAGCAAAAGATGAATTATACAAAATTAATATATAATATCAACTTATATGTACAGTGCTTTCTAAAAAAGAACTCTTGAATTAATATTGCCTATGAATGCAAAGCAATAATGTGTTTTAAAGTTCAGAGATGTGTACCAGCTAAGATTTTTGTCTACTTCTTCAATAACTGTACTCGCTAAATTAGCAATCTTTGAATTGTTAATACCTTTGGAATCTCTAATAGTAGGTTAAGTTTAGAAATACTACCTTGGCAAAGGGATATGCATAGTAACCTTCCAGTACATCTATATTGAGAGAGAGAGAGAGAGCGAGTGATCGAGCAAGAGGGAGAGAGAGTGAGCCTGGCACAGAGTCAAGTGAGTGGGGGGGGGTGGCTGGGGACACGGATGGTGGGAAATGTACACTGGTGAAGGGATGAGTGTATCCTTGAAGATTCCTTTGAGGTCTAGGTCTTGGAGCATTCTGTCTATATTTCCCTCCATGTACGTTAGAGATTCAGGTCTGATCTCAAGGTCTTTGATTCACACTGAGTAGATTTTTGTTTAAGGTGTGAGATATGGATCCAAATTTAATTTTGAGCATATGGTTATCCAATTCTCCCACCACTATTTGCTGTCTTTATTCCATTTCATACTCTCAGCTCTTTTGTCAAAAATTAGCTGGTTGTATATATGGGTTTTGTACTTGGATAGTCTATTCAAATTCTCTGAAAGATCAGGGAGTCTTTCTTTATTCCAATAACATGGTGTTTTAATCACTAAGGCTTTATAATACAGATTCAAGTTAGGTAGTGAGATGCCGCTCAGTTTTTTATTTTTTAGTAGGTTTTGACTAAGTGGGTTCTTTTTTGGTCCCCCATAAACTTTATAATTGACTGTTGTCTGAATTTTGATAGGGACTGCACTGAATCTAATAGTAGTTTAGGTAAGATGGTCATTTTGACAAAGTTGTTTCTTTCAACCCTGAGCATGAAATGTTTTTCCATTTCCCAATATCTTCATTTTCTTTTTTGAGTGTTTTGAAGTTTTCATGGTATAAGTCCCTTGTCTTTTTTGTTTAACTTGATTCTTAGGTACTTGATGTTTTTGGACACTTTTTCAAATAGGGCAGACTCTTTGATCTCTTTCTCAGTCTGATTCATTATTTGTATATAGGAATACGACTGGCTTTTGTGTATTGACTTTGTTGTTAGCCACTTTGCAATAATAGTTTATTATTTCTAGGAGCTTTTCTGTAGACTCCTTAGGGAGGTATTAGATTAGAAAAGTTTTTAAATAACGCAGGCCTATCCAAACTCTTATAAATATAATGGAATAACAAGAATATTCAGGTCAAACACATTAGATTAGGGATGGGAGAAAGAGTTCAACAGGTTGAATTACATGCTTAGCATGTAAGAGGCCTGAATTCAATCCCTGGCACAACATGATTCCTAGAACACCACTAGGAGCAATCCCTGAGAATGGAACCAAGAGCACCCGAGCTAGCCACTGAGCACTGCTGGGGGTAGCTCAAAACACCCACCCCAAAATAACAAAAAGTAAACACTACATTATCACACTGAGAGTCATAAAAATCACTCAGGCATAACAAAATCTTCTAGATTTTATTTTATATATTTTACTTTGAAATTAAAGACATTTAAAAAAATTAAAGCTCTGACTCCATAAAACACTACAACAACATGTTCTCTAACCATACATACAGAAATGCTTGATACTAGTCTTTTCTTCAGCTTTTATGTTTATGAATATTCCAGACAGAACTAGAATTTGTTATAAAACTCTAACATTTCATCACTAAATCTGATGACAAGACAAATATTTTCAGGCTTGAGAGATATCGTACAGGGGCTATGATGTTTGCCTTGCGTGTTGCTGACCCAGCCTTGATCCCTCTGGCATTGCAATTGCCCCCTAAGGTGATCCCTCAAGCACTGTCAAGAGTGGCCACTGAATACGGAGAAAGGGATAAACCCCAAGCACTAGTGCGTGAGGCTCCAATTCTCACAATAAAAAATTAAATAAATACTTTTTGAAATTAGAAAAAAATTATAGGAAGTCAGTAGTAACTTTACAGCACCACTGTGAAAGAATCTGAATCATGACTTTACGTATTCTAGAAGAAAGCATAACATGGATTATTGAAATTCCCAAGTAAAATAATTATTTCATATGTATTATTTCAAGCAATTTGCTCTATTATAAAAGTTTTATGACTTATATGATAAATTTAATATTTTTAATATTAATATTTAATAACATTTAATGTTTAATTATTTTCTTTGTTTTGGGACCACAACCAGTCCCGATCAGGGGTTACTCCTAGGTCTGTACTGAGGAATGACTCCTGACTCCTGGAAGTGCTCAACTAAAAGTGCTCAACTAAAAGGACCTAATAGGGATGCTAGGGATCGAAGCTGGGTCGGCCATGTTCAAGATAATATCCCACCTGCTGTACCATCTCTCCAGCCCTAATTTTAATATATTAAAATCAAACTATGCTCACTTCTACTTTGGATATTAGTCAAGAAAATAGAATTTGTATCCATGAAAAAAAATAAACTTCAAATTGCGGGGGTAGGCATATTGCTCAAAGGAATGGATCCCACGCTAGGAATGTATGAGGCCTCGAGTTAGATTTCCAGCACTGCATGGATTCTCCAACCGTACCCTTTGTCCAGTTCCAAGCACTGAATCTTAATACCACCATAGTAGGGCCCTTGCTAAATGTTTTTGTGAATGGCTTTTGGGGACCCTTCAAGCACTGCTGAATATGGCTACTATTTAAAAAACAACGGACCAGAGCTATAGTGCAGTAGGTAAAGGCACTTGCCTTGCATGCAGCTAACCCTCATTTGATCCCCAGCAATCTATATGGTTCCCAGAGCCTACCAGGAGTGATCCCTGAGGGTACAGCTAGGAATGAGAACAGTCAGGTATGGCTCAAAATACAAACACAAGAACAACAACTATAGACACTGAATTGAAATTTGGTATATACCAAGATGAAACCATTACAAAGTATCAAAAGACTTAATATTATAAAGTCTATATAAATTTAAACATAGCCTATGTTAGATAAGGCACAGGTGTTTGACCTGGCACAGATCCTCTGCGTATAGGGTCCTGCTCTGCCAGCTACTCAACAACCTCTGGGCATACTCCATCAACCTCAAGGAGATCAACCTGAAGCCGCAGAAGTCCTGGGTTGCCCAGAGACCCAGGCAGGTGAGTGTTTGTCGGTGTGCCTTTTGTTACAACATGCCAGTTGACCAAAAGCTTACATTCGGTAGACTGGGAATACCTGTAAAGGCAATCAGAAGCTGCCTCAAAAGTGTTCGTCCCTCTTGGAGAGCCCGGCAAGCTACCAAGAGTATCCCACCCGCATGGCAGAGCCTATCAAGCTACCCATGGCGTACTCGATATGCTAAAAACAGTAACAACAATGGTTCTCAATCCCCTGATCCTGAAAGTGCCCCCAATATGCCATCGGGCTACACTAGCACGCGACAGGGACAAATGGAGACATTACTGGTGCCCGCTCGAGCAAATTGATGAACAACGAGATGACAGTGATACAGTGACAGTGATGCTAGATAAGACAGAAACTGTATAATTTGTAATTCCCAACAGAACTAAAATTTAATAGCACTAGAATCACTAGAATCTTTATACTAATATATAATAAAGCATCTTCTTGTCTCTGTCCAGGGAGATCACAACATATTTGCGCATTCAGTTTTTTTTGTTGTTTGTTTAAGAGAACAAACAATATTAGGCAATGGAATTAAATTTTTATTTTGGCTTTGGGATAGAGTTGCAAAAATTAATTCAAGCAAATAAAAAAAAGAAAGCATTCAAACTGCAGAGCAAAATTTGAAGCCAAAAGGCCTGGTAACAAATGAAGTTGAAGGTAAGATTATTTCATATAAAAGCTAATAAATACATTTAATAACAATCTAAATGGGTCACTGAAGCTGAAAATGTAATGACTCTGAGAGAAACACTGAAATGGTAAAGGCAGAAAAAAATACCATCTAAACAACTGAAACACCTCTTCTCAAATTCTTTTTACTTGAATATACAACATTTTTTAAAAATTAATTTTTATTTTTTGTATTTGGGCCACACCCAGTGATGCTCAGAGATTACTTCTGGCTATGCACACAGGAATTACTCCTATTTGAATAGCAGTGCTCTGGGGATCATATGGGATGCCAGGGATTGAATCCAGATCAGCCACATGCAAGGCAAACACCTTACATAGACACTGTACTCCAGTCCCAGGATTTAACTAAAATTTCATTAAATTTACAATCTGAAGGAGGGAAAGATAAATTGTAAAATGATATTGCTACAGTACAGAGAATTCTGAACTAAAACCGCACTTTCACCAAAAGAGGCAGTAGCAAAATTCTTGAAGGTTGGGGAAGAGCAATAGGAGCAGTCTAAAACAGCTGATTAAACCTTTCCACTCACAATCCTTTTTCATTCAAGAAATTTTTGAGAGATCCTGGGTATACTGGTATATAAAATAGGTATACAAATCAAACATTTACTGATTATCAACGAAATTAGTTTTAAACAATTTCTTTTTAAGTGACATGAGGATTGGAGAGATGGAACATGCATTAAGGGACTTGCCTTGCACATGGCTAACCCCAATGTGGTCCCCCGCATAGCACACGTTCCCCTGAGCCCTGCTAGTCCTGAGCACCAGTGGGTGTGCGCCTGCAAAAGTTACATAGCCCCATATGGGGTACTGGCCTACAGTTTAAAGAGCTAAGATCTAAAAGATGAAAATATGCTAATCATTTTTGCATTTACTTTGAGAAAAGTTTAGCTAAACAAAAATCTTACTCTTCAGCAACTCTTTTCTGATTAAGGTTTTAAAAGTTCCAAAACATAAGAAAAAAGAAATCCCTGATTTTATGCCTTATAAGTATGCTATACATATGATTGCAGTGGTTCTTTTGTCTTTCTCTTCTACTCTGTGTTCATTCCCAACTTACTTTCACTATGACTGGACTTCCTGGCCAGAGATAGGAAGTGAAGGTGCTCACTGTACTCTCAGGGTGAGGGCAGAGGAGTTCTATATTGAGAGCAACCACCCCTAACATCATTACCCCAGCATCACTAACTCCCGTAATCTGATCTTAGTGGGTCAGACTAATAGGCATCACGGTATGCCAGCTATGTAAAATGCTATCTTCACTAAAATTAAAGCTCTACAGTCTCATTGACTAAGCAGACAATAAATAATCCCTAAATAAGTTAAATGAGTGTTTTTCCTTAAAACCAATTCAATGAAAGCCACTCAGAATTGCTAATCAACTATAAATGGTCTAACCATATCATTAAAAAAAAAACTTGTTTAATTAGCTTTTGGGGGATGCTTTTTAAAGGAGGAAAGAGGGACCACACCAGCAGTGCTTTGGAGAGGGAAATGCTTAGCACAGCTCAGCTCTGGGGAGATGGAAGGGTCTGTCCCTGGGCGTGTCAGGGATACACCCTGGGCTTCAGCATGCAAAATATGTGTCCAGCCCTTTGGACTCTCCCTCTAGGCCTTAATTAGATGGTTTTGTTTTGTTGTTTTATGTTTTTTGTTTTTGGGCTGCATGATGGTGTTCAGAACTTACTCCTGGTTCTGCACTCGGGGATCACTGCTGATGGGGACTTTAGGTACCATCAGGGTGCTGATAAAGGAACCCAGGTTGGCTACATGCAAGGTAACAGCCTTACCCACTGTACTCTCTCCAGCCTTGCTTCGTTTGTTTTTTTAAAAATAATTCTCTTTCAGTCCTCACTTAGATATTAAGAGAATTTGATTATGTAAGATTTTTGAAGTACATAAAAAAGCTTGTTACCTTCTGAGTCTGGATCTCCAAATGGATTTAATTCTGCTACGTCAGGATCACCAAATGGATTTAAATTCACAGTGGCCAAGTCCTTTTCTGCTTCATCTAAAAAGTTAAGTTTGTTGATAAGTTCTGAAAATAAACATAAGTGTCGCAGTTAAGCACAATAATTGATCATTCAAAACACATTTCAAATTATATAAAAATCACTAATACCTGCAAATAATAAGATAAAGTATTTTACCAATGGCAGAATGCCATTAAGTATTTTGTAGCACACCAACATTTTCAGATTAAACAAAACAAATACATGCATACTAATTTAAAAATTGTATCTGATAATGAGTTTAGGAAACTTTAATTTTAATCTAAAATTAATTTGACCCACTAAACAGTGTTGGTATAGATTTTTTAAAAATAACCTTTACATCTAGAATAATCACAATGAGTTTAATATAAACAACATTTTATTTAATTACAATGTAAGTTCAAGAAGTACTGTCATGTTATTGACCAATTATTATTTTATAAGATGTTTTAAAATCACTGCCTATCAAGGAGCTTTACAGAAGATTTGCTAAAGGGGATGAATTCTGTTCTGTTGTTGCCTGTTGGTGCACTACAAATTACCAAAGAAAACATTCAAGAAGAAGCACAAGACAAAATTGACAGCTAAATACAGACAGAAGTCAAGAGGCAGCAGGTCACAGTAAACACAGGCAATCAGAAGCAGAAAGAAAGGAAGAAAGCTCTTAGACCTTCAGAAGAACTGGCTGATTTAGCTGAAGGCATATTTGCTTGCTTAATGCAGTCATCGTGATCTTCATCTAAGCTGCTCAGAGCATTCAATTGTTTTACAATTTCTGTAAACAGAAGTCAGTCAAGACAAATGTAAGGTCATTTAATTAAAGAGCTATAGGAGCATGCAGTTACTCAAAAAGATAAAGAGAGGGGATGTTTGGTTAATCAAGAAAATATATTTAGAGGATGTTATTTAGATTAACTTTAATAGATGTATTTTGCTGAAAGTTATGCAGTACGTTTAATACAGGAAACATCTGATTACTAAAACATATTAGTAATTTAACTATTATGTTAATAAACACAAAACAAGACAATAATCCAAGAGATAGACACTGGCTTTTGGTAGCCACATTTTGTATTTGTAAAATTGTGCTTTAAATACATCCTTTAAAAACAAAAGCAAAAAATCATGATACTATAGAAAATAGGTACTATTTACTCTATGGTCTAAATTTAAACTAAACATTTTAAGAATATCTACATGAATCATTAACACAAGCACTTATTCATATTATGGGATTTTTAAAAACTGCCACAAAATAAGAAAAGCAGGCAACAGCTACCAGTGCTTTATCCCTGTTTTCTAAGAAACTTGTTCCTGTAAGGGAATTCTTGAACATTTATTTACTTCAAGACATCTTATAACTCAGTCAAAAGAAGACAAAACAGAAAAGAGAGGAATAGAAAGGAAATTCTTAAAATAAGATAAAAGGAAATTCTTAAAATAAATTCATTTTGGGCACAAATGTTTTTATAGTTTATAGACAATTCTAAATAAGTACAATGAAAGTTTACTGGGAGAAATTAGTTCAGAAAAAACATAAAAGCCTATGAGGCCTGGAAATAACGAACTATATGAACAAACCAGTTTCTGATTGTTCAGTAGGAAAAAAAAGAGGAAAAGAAAATAAGTATAAAGTTGGTTATTTTGCTTTTTTAAAAGAACACTGTAAAATATACATTCTACATTTGTATTAAATCACCGAGTATAGAATTTTAACAAAGGAACCGAGGACAGGAGGCAAGTTTCTCTCTCAGGTGACTGTGGATAATAAGGAGCTTTTATTACTGCAATGGAGGTTATTTAGGTTGGACATACCAAGCTACAGGCCTGTGAAATTTCTAATGAAAACAACTAACATTTGTATAGGTGGGACTAGAGGCCAAAATACATAATCTTAATTTGTATTATTTAAAAAGTATTTTTATTTCTTCTAAATTTATATTTATAAAAAGTTAAAAGTATAAAAGATTTTTTTAGTGAAGTGAAATGGTTTTAGTGAAAGAAAATTTACTTAGAAAAATGTGAGGAAAGAAAGAAATACATGTTCAAGAGAAAAAACAATTTTAATAAAATAATATCGCCAGAAGGAGAAGATTTAAAGGAAAAACTTCCCAGTAGTACGTTACACTGACCCCCAAATTTTCCTGACCAAAAATATTTGTATCATACTTTATTACTTATTAAAGTCTATTTCATCAAAATTTAACATGGTTGGGAGCTGCTGATAACTCTAAGAGCACTAATAAATTTCTACCCTAGTGCTACTCAAATTGAGAAATAAATCTGTAGGTAGAACATTCAGTTATCCTCACAAGATGTCAGTCTGGACTTACTTCACATTGGTTAAAAAAAAGAACGAAAACTAAATTAGGGGCAGGCAATCGAAGCAAAGGGTCAAGTAATTTGAGACTCTCCTTTACTGTCAGGGAGGCAAAAGAAGATAGAAATTGACCACCAGAGATTATCACATTGAACAACAAAAAAAGAGGAGTGGGGGTAGTACCATGAGTAGGTAGCCTTTTCCTTTTAAGAAAGTTGTAGTTGAATTAAAAGAAAAAAAATAATAAACTGTCTCAAACTAGAATATAACTGAAAATCTTGCAGCATCCTCATTCTTTCCAAAGTTTAACAGAATTCAGTACAGGTCTATCTCATTTTAAGATGATTTAAGATAGTAACATTTCAACTTCCTGGCAGAGATCAAGATCCAAAAGATGTCCTTTTCCTCACTGGGTTTAGCCCATAATTTTGATTTATGGCTACAACTAACTGGTTTAATACTATGATTTTCAATTCCATTGTGGTCATAATATGAGAGAAAGGAGTTGCTTCAGGCAACTTATGATAAGAAAAACAGAATTCAGTAGTTGTGCATCAATGTGATGGCTACCTTTGATCTGTAACATCTGACATTGCTTTGAATACAGCTTGTATTTAATATATGTTGCAAAAGAATAAATGAGCTAAATGAGTCATAATTGGTACCATCATGTTTATCAAGGCAGGAAGATGAGTAAGACTTATTTTTAAATTATAGAAACAATAGATATTTTAAGATCTGTGCATACCTGTATATCAACATATCTAAACATATATCTATAACATACTTAATGTAATTTAATGTATAAAAATATCACTGTATCACTGTCATCACTGTCATCCCGTTGCTCACTGATTTGCTCAAGTGGGCACCAGTAACATACTCTCAGTAGCTTGCTGGGCTCTCCCAGAGGAGCAGAGGAATCGAACCCAGGTCGTCCACGTGCAAGGCAGATGCCCTACCCGCTGTGTTAAATTAAATAATATAAATATTATTTTTGCAGAGAGTCTCTTGCCCGCATGCCTGGCTGTCTTCCCCGGGGCCCCTCGGAGGGGATGGGCTCCAGCTTCCCTCCCCACCCCGAGCAGAGCTCCCGGCGGTCGAAGACCACCGGAACCTAGCTACAGTCATGCTGGAGGCCCCTCTCCACACGTTCGGACAGGCCTCATGCATGAAGGTGCCGGCAGAGGAACCCAGATGTGTGTAATCCCATCAACAGCCAACATCCAGAGAGAGACTTAAAAGCAAGCTCTCAGAAGCTTAGATATCTTTAGCCTTCTTCTCCCTCTGGGAGAAACTGGCAATCTTCTGAGAGTTTCCTGCCCACATTGGACAGCCTTGCAAGCTTCCCATGGTGTATTAATATGCAAAATCCAGTAACAAGTGGATCTCATTCCCCTGACCCTGAAGAGCACCCAGTGCAACATCGTTAAGAGGGCCGAGTCGAGATGGACTTCTAAGATCTCCGGGAAAGGACGAAATGAGATGTTACTGAGCCTGCCCGAGAAATCGGTGATTAATGGGATTTCGTGATTCGTGAGACATTATTTATGGCAATAAATCTTTAACATATTTAAACCTCCAACTCCAACATTTGGTAACTGAAAGGAACAAGTTACTATCCCTCATAGGTATGTGGGTAGACTAGATTTTTCTAGGTGGCTGAGCTGAATTCACTTAAAAGTTAAACTGGGCTGGATGTCCAAAATGACTTCACATATATGGCTGAATGAAGTAGGGAGGGCTGGCATAGTGTCTGTTTCTCTCCAAGTGGACTGTCCACATGACTACTTGGGGAATTCTCTCAGCCTAACAATCTAACTAGGTTGAATTTCACATGTCAAATTGATATGTCAAAACAAGACATTTTACTAGTTCTATTTGGTAAAAGTGATCTATAGGGCTGACTAAATACAGAAGAGTGAACTAAAAATGGGCACAAAGATTGTAAAAGTATGTTTTATTAGGGGACAAATTTTGAAGACTGATACAACATTGGTATGTTTTATCCAATAAAGCTAGACTTACCCAATTTAATTTTTACATATTATTTTCTAATATTGTATTTATGCACATATTGTGAATAGCAAAACTACTAAAGTGTACAATTCAATATGTATTTGCTAACATACATAGTCATGTGATCCAAGAAGCAGAATGTGTATACACTCGTTTTCTAATGTTTCTCTTCAGTGCCCAAATCCACAATCACTATTCCAAAGTTTTTCATTGACCCATATGTTTCAGAATGTCATATAAACTGATTCATACAGTATGTAACTCTTTCTGTCAATCCTCATTGATTCAGCATAATGGAACATACATGTTGTTATACATATCAATATATATCAATATACATTTTTATTCCTGAATAGTATCCCATACTGCTTAGTCATTCTGTTGCGAGGTCCTTCCAGGTTGGGCTATTAGAAGTCAAAATACCATGAACACTTTTGTGTAATTTACTAGCACTTAAGTTGATAACCAAAAACATCCACTATCATTTTAATTTACTAATTTTTATAAAACTGTATTCATCTTGTTTATTCAAGCTATTATTTGAAACATACAGTATTTTAATTTAAGCATAGATTTTATTATCTTGAACCTACTTTTCCTACACATTTTTATAGTAGTAGTATTGATATTAAACATATTTCTGAAAGTTAATAACAAAATAAAATTTTATTTTAAAATGTGTTTGGAAGTGTTTTAGGCCAAACCTGAGAGTAATCAGGGGCTATTTATGGCTCTGCTTTGCTTTGGGGACCATATGTGGTGGCAAAAACAGAACTACAGTGAGTGGGATAAAAGGCAAGCACCTTGCAAGTATTATCTCTCTGGCCCTGGAATAAAATTTATACAAGTAAAAATTTAACAAAGGAAAACAAACAATTACCATAATATACTCTGCTATAAATTTCCAAGATTATACTATGTGAATATTATAGAAAATGCTAGTTAAAAAATATAACAATTATAAATTTATCAACTTGGAAAGTGCATCTAGTCATTCACTTGGCCCTACATATTTAATTCCTCAACATATATTTAAGTTTATTTACAACTAGTAATGAATTATTTAAAGATTTATTCATGTTTCTTGCATAAAATGGAAACACTCTATATCCTAAAGAATGTATTATATAAATAAAGATCAAAATGAAAGGAGTAAGAAATTAGGCTAGAGTAATCTGGGATACAATAGGAAAAGAAAGCCCTATTCATTAATTTATCACTCTTCAGATAGCATACATTAAAAGATATTTTGTTGTTGCTGTTTTGTTTAGGGCCACACTCGGCAATGCTCAGGGATTCCTTCTGACTATGTTCTCAGGTATCACTCTTGACGGTCCTCACAGGACCATATGGGATGCTGGGGTTCAAACCTGGGTAGGTCACATTCAAGGCAAGCACTTTACTCACTGTACTATCTCTCCAGCCCCAGCATACATTAAACTTTGAATTCCAGAAAATGGGCTAGGATGAAAAATGAACTGAAGATTTCAAACATGACTGGCATGTGCTCTAACACTTAAGCTATTTCACTGTCCAATGTAACATACTTAAAGAACCCCAGCTAGTCAAAAAGCCAGTAAACTCAAAGAAAGGAAAGGCTTGACATTTTAAAAAGAATTATGTGGTTGTTGCTGACATCAAATTCAGTGTCAGCATCTATTATTGGGAGGTGAACCCCAAATTGCTGTTGAACTAAAAATAACAGCCAGAGGGAGTAAAATGAGGAGCCCCATTAAAGAAACCAGAGGATCATAGCAAATCTCTCACTGAAGTGAGTCAGCACACTATTTTTAAAGTTAGCAGGCACATATAGGTGTACTAATTTCTTCAATTGGCTATTTATTTCAAAGGACATATTCTACAATTAAAGGAGAATAAGTAACTTCTAAATTACCTTATTAAAACTGCTAATATAAAAATACTGAAAGCGGGGCTGGAGCGATAGCACAGCGGGTAGGGCGTTTGCCTTGCATGCGGCCGACCCGGGTTCAAATCCCAGCATCCCATATGGTCTCCTGAGCACCGCCAGGGGTGATTCCTGAGTGCATGAGCCAGGAGTGACCCCTGTGCATTGCTGGGTGTGACCCAAAAAGGCAAAAAAAAAAAAAATACTGAAAGCCACAAAATGTAGTGCATGGCTAAAAAAGTGCGTAATACAGTAATCAATAACCAAAAGCATGGGGATATAGGTTACAAATACCAACATCAGGCAGGATTTCAAAGCAATAAGTATTAAAGGGGGCAAAAGATATAAATCATAATTCACAATTATGACAAAAATAGTTCTTTACTAAATACTTCAGCACTGAGATCTATCTTTCATATAGGAACTATACAAAAGTAAGTATAAAATAAGTTTTAAGCTTAATCCAATAGCTATATATTGAGCCCAACAGGTATATAAAATGATGTTTATAAAAACTTTACAAAAATAATTCATCTATCTAGGATACAAAAAATATTCAATCATATTTTTTAAAAATTAAAATTTAGAATACTTCAGCATCTAATTTGAAGGAATCAAACTGATGTAAACAAGCTAAAAAAATTTTAAGTCAATGATTAAAAAAAAATACTCTCAAAGACCTATGGGTTAAAAAAGAGATCAAAATAGCTACACAAATTTGAAAAAAAAATTTATAAAGTGCACACAGGAAAACATCTATTTGCATACAAGACTAAACAGTTCCTGCAAACATTTTAGAATGGTGTAAAAGTGAAGGTTCAGAGTTGAGGAAGTTTTTAGCCATGATACCAATGGAAATCACTTATGTAACAGAAAGCACAAAAAATTGAAGCAGGACCAAGAGATGGATTTTAAGGAACCTAGATTTTGGAAGAATCAAAAAGAGGTAGGTATTAAAAATTTAAGGGCTATAAATGCAGAAATTTAGAACAATTTATTAGTTATAAGGAACATACAGATAGTGTTTGGCCTTCACTCTGAAGGTAAAGAAAGGTGTTGTGACATCAAATCCTTAAGTATGATAGCCAGACTATTGATATTTACTGATGAATTTATACAAACCACTATTTTACTAGTTTGGAAAAGTCAACTATTTGGTAAATATGCAAATTCATTTCTATGTACACGCAATACATGGGATTCTCATGCTTTTTTAAAAAGAGAATGCCTACAAAATTTGTGTGGATAAACACATACAGGTCATACAAGTCAGATAAGGTAGGTGGTATATCTTCCCTTTTTCATCTGTAAAGCAGATCTCATGCAGCATTCATCCTTACACTGACAAAAGAATGAATTTGGCCATTATACTATAATCAATAGTTCCAGGAAAATCTAATCTTTCTTGATTAATCTTGGACTTTAACAGTTAAAATCTGTTATTGTCATCAGCATTCAAAGTTTTTAGAGAGCTCAACAGTGTATTATATTCAAAAGGCTTAGCAAAGGAAAAAAAAAACCTCATTAGTGGAAGTACTTTTTCTGAGAATAAGTTTTTCAATTCTGCCTAAAAGGATGAACTTTTATTCTAGCTTTATGTCAGTAAAACCAACCTGTAATTTTTGCTGCCTTTTCTTCTTGGTTCACTCGGGTCTCATCATCTTCTTCATTATCTTCTTCAAAGTCATCTAAATTGCCAATATCCGCTTGCTTCATACTCATCAAACTAGCCAAACTTTGCATATCTTCATCCCTATATCAATGATTTAAAAATCAGTACATAATTTATTAGATGGCATAGTTTGAAAAGGACTGCTTCATAAGAAAATTATATCGTAAACAGATATACTAGATTTTAAAATTTATATACTCGTTATCATTAATTTATGTACTCATAATCATTAACAGGAGTGATAGCACAGCGGGTAGGGTGTTTGCCTTGCATGTGGCTGACCCAGGTTCGATTCATTCGTTCCTCTTGGAGAGCCCGGCAAGCTACCAAGAGTATTTTGCCCACACAGCCAAGCCTGGCAAGCTACCCATGGTGAACTCAATATGCCAAAAACAGTAAGAAGTCTCACAATGGAGACGTTACTGGTGCCCACTCGAGCAAATCGATGAACAATGGGAGGACAGTGCAGTGCTATCATTAATTCTTAAATGGTATGTTTAGTAAAAAGTAAACAAGATTTAGAATTAACTGGTAAAGAGTTGAATTCTGTGTCTATGGAAGACTAAATTTTTAAAAATAGGATTAAAGTGTGGTTTCCTAAACATAAAGTCTGGACACAAAATCTTGTCTCACAGAAATAGTGGAACAGTTTGAAAATTTGATGAGATCTAAACTTTAAAAGACAATTATTTTGAGGGGATAGGGGTTTGGGGACACTCGACTGTGCTCAGGGCTTATTCCAGGCAGTGCCAGGTAAAAAGCCATAGGCAATTCTGGGGATGAAACCTAGTGGGCTACATGCCAGAGAAGAGCCTTACTCACTGTAATATCTCACCAGCCTCAACATTCAAACTTTTTAAAGGAATTAGGAGTTGCCCCATAGCTGGAAGCCTGCTTCATGAGCGGAGGGGAGAAGACAGATGGAATAGAGAAGGGATCACTAAGAAAATGATGGCTGGAGGAATCAGTTGGGATGGGAGATGTGTGCCGAAAATAGATAACAGACCAAACATGATGACCTCTCAGTGTCTGTGTTACAAGCCATAATGCCCAAAAGTAGAGAGAGAATATGGGGAATATTGTCTGCCATGAAGGCAGGGAGAGGGTGGGAAGGGGGAGGGCATACCGGGGATATTGGTGGTGGGGAATGTGCACTGGTGAAGGGATGGGTCTTTGATCATTGTGTGATTGTAACCCAAACATGAAAGCTTGTAACTATCTCATATGATTCAATAAAATAAAATTAAAAAAAGGAATTAGAATAGAAAAATATTTTAATTAAAATGCTTTATTTAAACACTATAGTACACAAAGTTTTAATAATACAGTTGTTATAAGCTTTCGATGTTCCAACACCAATCCCAGCATTGAGTGACCATCTCTCCACCAATACCCCCGGTTTTCCACCCCCCACCTCCCTTGCCCCTATTCCCCGCCTAGTCTGTCCCCTCAGCAGGTGCACAATAATTTATTTTGTATTGCTTGTTATAAGTAAATGAATAGAAATTCTTATCTGAAATCTATGAACTATTTGAGGGTTTGTGGGTAGGTAAAAAAGAAGTGGTAAGTCCCTGTAAATTTTATTTGTCTTATTTAAATGTATACTTTTCTAAAGGAGCTACCAAGGAGCTAGTTTTATTTCAAAGTTAAATAGGCAGTGTAGCAGAAAAATCACTCTGAAACAAAGTCTAGCCATTTTAAAATTATGAAAATGAAAATTACCTGTGTTGATTTATAAGTTAGAAAGCATATACTTGACTAAAATGAGATAATTTATTTAATACATTTATTAAGCTCATTAAGTACTTTAAATCACATGTTTCTTTGTTCTATTGTTTTCACCTTAAATTTCAAATAAATCTAAAATCTTATCTCAAACTTGATAGACAAATTAAATTTTAAACTGATATACCACCCCTCAAATTAAAAAGTTAAAGCTAAAAGCATTGTTTCCCATGCTTTTACTGCAATAAAATACATTTTAAAGTTTCTTTTAAAAATAATACTTAATATTTTATCTCATATAATTTAAGTGCTTTAAACTCATTAATAATTTAACAAAACCATTTCCCCTTTCAAAATAAATTTAGTGACATGAAATCTGCATGAACAAAAATATTCCATTAATGAATGCCTTACAAATGCTCACCTTTTGCTGTGCAATAATCTCAATACAAAACAATATTCTTAAAATGCTAACTTGATTAAGTTTACTTTTTTAAATCTCATATTTTCATCCTCAATAATTTTCTTTCAACTAGGGAAGATGAAAAGGAAGGAGGGAGTGAGAGGGAATTTGGGGTATACTGAGAAAATTCTCCACTTAAGTGGGACCATTTGGTTTGACTTAATTTCCTCTCACCCAGATCCCTGTGAACTTACTGCTTCTGTCCAATGGAAGGGATTCCACCTTCAAAATATTTTCTCTGATTGTTTTTTCATTTCTTCTCTTTCAGCTTGAACTCCAGGATAGGTACAGTCTTTATTTTTATTTTCTCAGTCATCCAATTTATATTTTAAGGTCTTGAGCTAAAATACTCACTTCCATTCTGCACTGCTTCCCTACCACACTCACTCAGATGTCAACTTTCCAGAGAAGAGACTTACTGTTATCTACCAAGCCATTTGCTGCTCGGAGATGAGTGACAAACATCTCATTCTGACTGACGCACAGAATCCAGTCTAATCAGTCAAGCAGACATGGCCAATTATAGTAACCACATTCCACACTCATAACCATAGGATTGAAATGTTTATAGCTGGCTTCTTCCCGTCACCTTATAAGTCTATGCACACAACTTCTCTTTCTCCTCTGCCTGACATTCCACTCCAAGTAGATACTAACATTTTTACTACCCCCATAACATGTACTTACCCTTGACTTGACTATATACGACTTTTCAGGGTAAGTACTATTTTCCCACCCTGTTTTAGGTATGTTCACCTCATTTTATTTGGTTAGGATTTTACTCTTTTTTTATGGTTTCACAATCTATTTTATTATTTTTTAATCTGATAATTTTTTTTTACTATTTTATTGAATCAATCACTGTGAGATAGACGCTTACAAAACTGTTTGTGATAGGATTTTATTTTATTTTTTTGATGGGTTTTTGTTGGGAGAGGGTTGGGGCCACACCTGATACTATTAAGGACTTACTCCTAACTCTGTACTGAAGAGTCACTCTCAGTGTTGCTTGAGGAACCTAGATGCAGTACCAGGGATCAAACCAGAGTTCACTCTGTGCAAGGCAAGTGCCTTAGCCCACTACTATCTCTCCAGCTCATGAATTTACTTTTAAAAAACTTGAACCATGTCCAGAAATTATCCTTGTGCAATTCCTATCCCATTCTTAAGAAAATTCCGAGAAGAATGATTATAGCAAACTGGCTATCTAATGGTATCTTCCTATGCAATATTTGAAGACTGAGTCAAAGAACACAAATTGGCAAAAGTTCCTCTAATTATTTCATCCTCTACGAACTTTCCAATTTCAGGATTCCTCTCATGTCTCAGCTGCATCAAACTTTAGGAACTGAACTGTTTATACTTCAAAGTACAACAACTTACAATGAAGTTGATAAAAATTTAAAAAACATATATGGTGCCCTATAATATACAACCCCAAACCTGAAAACTGCAGGGACTATTGCTGTTAGTTTTCTACAGTCAAGAGAAGATAAATAACAAACAGTTCATTTGATTCAGACTCTGCAACAAGAATGGAAACAATGACTAGAATATAAATATGATGATCTTAACTGCTACCAGTCTACCGAGTGAAAGCTGTCTTCCTGCAGGGATTTTTAAAAACATATTCTTAAGTAACTTATTTGACAAAAGAAACTTACGTGGCTTTTCCTTCCCTGAGGAAAATGCAAGATAATGAAAACTGAAGAGTGGCAGACACAACTTTTTTAGATAATGGCTTGAACTTTAACTTGACATCAGTCTGAGTTGGCATAGGGCTTGCATACTGTTTCATGTTGATGCTGCTAGTAGCAAGAGCTTTCCTTCGACCAGAAGGGGATTCCTAGAAGACAAAAACATAATTTGGAGTTGTCTATAGTAAAATATTTTAAAACATGAATTTAATAATATGGTTGAACAGCAATTAAGAACTTATGTTTCTCAACCCGAGTGCCCAAAACAGATGACTGGATAAAGAAACTATGGTACATCTACACAATGGAATACTACGTAGCTGTTAGAAAGAATGAAGTCATGAAATATGCTTATAAACAGACTGACATGGAGAGTATCATGTTGAGTAAAATGAGTCAGAAGGATAGGCAGAAAATCACTGCATTCATTTGTGGAATATATATATATACACAAATATATATTTGTATATATTGGGTAGGAGGACAGGTCAATGAAGCTTGCCACAGAGTGTGTGCGGGGTAGGGTACAGGTGAAGGGATATACCTGATAACCTTTCATTATCTGTATTGCAAACCAAAAGGCCCAAAAAGAAAGGTGGAGTAAGGAGAGAGAGAGAGAGAGAGAGAGAGAATGCCCGTTATAGTGGGAGGTGGGATGGGGGGGGGGCAGGCAGGAGGGAAACTGGGACCAATGGTGGTGGGAAAAGTGTGACTGAATCACCGATTCAGTTGAAAAATAAATAGATGGAAGAAACAAAGAATTTGTTTCCAATGAGTTCCTGTAACAATAAAACAAAATTATGATGAATTTTAATCACAGGTTTCATATCTTTAAGTAAGCAGTTATAAAATTGGAGTACACTGCCCAGGCAAAACTTAAGGAAGATTAGAACAATTCTAAATATCTCAAGAAATAAAAGGCAGAAAAAACACAAAGTAGGACAGAAGGTCTCGGGTTCATATAAAACAGAGGATAATACAAAAGACTAGGTATCAACAAATACTCAATAACTTCTGTCCGTCCTTTAATTATATTTAACTGCATTTTTGTAATGCAAATCAACTTTTGGAATGCCTATAGTTTTTAATAGAATCCCAGTTTATGTGGCATTCATATTTCATTTTGTCTGTATTATCTGAAAACGAGCTATCCTGTAATTAATTTTAGCCTTATTTCTTTCCAGAACTTCTAATTATTCCAGCCAACAGTTTTCACTCCCTTCCCCAAGCTTACATATACCAAGGAAGAAACAAGTCAGTTTCTCATGTGTGTGTAACTGACCCAGAAGATCCCCAAATTCTCTAAGCAATATTTCCAAGCTGTCACTAATGAGAGGCCAAATGACATCTTCTATCAAATGTGTTTAACATTTTGTTAATAATCTATTTCATTTTCCAAAAATATTCTTTCAGAATAGTAGTCTAGGAGAATAATGAAAACAGGATTGCAATATTATGATATATGTATAAAACCAGTTTCAATTATTGGGAGATGTGATGATATGTAAGATATTATGTTCTAAAGGCAACGGGGAAATTTAAAACAGAAGTTACAAACCATCATTCCTCAATGTTTATAGGTTTAATTTGAAAAAAAAAAAAAAACTGATGATCTCACTTCCAAGCTTTGTGATCTTGAGTATGTTAGTAAATTTGAACCTCAGTAATTATTCTTATAACATAGAGACTAAAGAGAAATTCCTTCAAGTTCAACAAGTTTTCTATAAAATTAATTATCTAATTGAAACAAAAATTATTAACATTTGAGGTATTATTTAATAACTACTTTCCCCTATGGTTGACTTACTTGCCTAAATAAAAATACACTAATTTAATCAGAACGTTAAAGCAGCATTTTAAAAGGTTGACATTTCTGCCAAAAGAACAAGTAAAATGTAATGTAGCATCCCTAAAGAACACCTTTTTAAAAAATGTGGTCTTATCTGTCAGATTATGCACGGCAATATTATACAGAACTATTAGTGCATGTAGATACCTTATGAATGAATTTCAAAATGCATCAAACACTTGAGAAGGATTTAAGCCCTCTCAGAAGAAATACTTAAGAATATGCAAATACTTTAACTGAATCAAGTTGAACAGATGTCACTATCCCAAACAATACAAGTGTTCTTTCCCTGGTTGCTACTGTCAATCAAAGGATAAGATTAAGGAATAAGGTTTTGAAAATGTGCAAAATAAAAAGTATGATCTAGAGTATAAATTTACTACACTGACATAAAGAGTATTCTTATTGTACCTTTAGAATAGAAAACCCTACATATAAAATTTAAAGTCTGTGTTTTAAAGCACAACATACCAAATGTCACATATTATTTTATTATTTATTTATTGGTTTGGGGGGCCACATTCAGCTGCGCGCAGGACTTATTCCTGGAGCTATCTCAGGGGATCACTGCTGTGATCCATACAGAGTACCAAGGATTTAACCCAGGCCAACCACATGCAAAGTAAGCACCTTAGTCACAGTACAACAAAACTCTCCAGCCCTTAATTTCAGGCATTTATTTATGTATTTGGCCACACCCGGCAATACTCAGGGGTTGCTCCTGCATCTGTGCTCAGGAATTATTCCTAGAGGTGCCAGGGGACTATATGGAATGCTGGGGATTGAACCTGGCTCAGCAACATGCAAGGTAAAAGTGTAAAAACCTTACCTGTGATATTTTTTTCTCTCTAGCTCCATATTTTCAGATTTTTATTAAACAACTATCTCAAAGTGCAATGTTGATTCTTTAATATTAATTTATCAAAATATTCACTGTCACTGTCATCCTGTTGCTCATCAATTTACTTAAGCAGGCACCAGTACTGTTTCCATTGTGAGACTTGTTGTTACTGTTTTTGGCATACTGAATATGCCACAGGTAGCTTGCCAGGCTCTGCTGTACGGGAGAGATACTCTTGGTAGCTTGTTGGGTTCTCCAAGATGGGTGGAGGAATTGAACCCAGGTTGGCTGCATGTAAGGCAAACACCCTACCGCTGTGCTATTGCTCCAGTCCATCAAAATATTAATCTACAAAAATTAAGACACTTGGAAATGAACATAATTTTGAAAGTTTGGTTTAAGGTTGGTCCCTGCATAGTCTAAATTTCTGCTGATAAATAATGTTTAAAATGTTTTTATTAAAAAGACACATAAAAGGTCTTCTGCTGAATTCAGGATGTTTTTATTCAGTCAATAGATGTCTCTGAAACAATAGGAAATAAAAGCAAATTCAAAACTAAATTAAAAACACAATTAGTAATTCCATTAAATTGAGCACTTACTCAGTAACAGTGAGCATAACAGGGCTGTTCTGAGTCTACAACCACCATTAACATAGGATCTCACTAGAATCCAGGTCCTAATTGGGAAAGGGATCTAAATGATATTTTTAGTAATCTTTCAGAAGTTTTCCTCCTTAAAGTTAGATAAATTAGAGCAAATACAATTTTCTAAGAACACTACTGGGAGTATGGTGCCGCCAGGAGGTAAACCTGTACCTGTGGGGCGAGTACATGAGCAGCATGATGATGCCTTTAGACTTGCAGATACCCCAAAATTGCTGCTCTGCCTTTGGCCAGACCCCAACAACTTGGGGCCAAGTTTACCAAGTATTAAACGGCCAAAAGTTAGATATGTGGGAGACACATCCACAAACCACCTCTGGCTCAGCTATACAAGCTCATTTATTGGCCTTATTTCAGAGACCCATAAATCTCGATAAAGATCAAAAGATGTAGTAGGGTCTGGAGCACAGAGGTAGGTGGGAACCCATGACTGAGAGCCCCAGGATCACTCGGATCAGGACTTGGCCTCCTCCCCCAGATCCCTAGTTTTCCAGTAGCTTGGCAGTCACACCCACAAACTGCCTCTGGCACCATGTAATCTCATCTATGGCCAAGACCCAGAGACTATAAATTAAAGCTCCCAGAAAAGAGCACTGCAGAATGCCCTGACCCCTGCGCCAGGCTGTCTTTACCAGGACCTTGGAAGGGGGCGGGCTGAGTTTCCCTCCCTGCCCCAAGCAGAACCCCGGCAACCAATAACCTCCAGAACCTAACCACTGCCATGGGCAAGGCCATTCTCCTCATGCTCAGATGAGCCTCACCCAAGACAAGATGAACCTCACCAGAGAGCGGACCGACAGGAAAACCCACATATGCAGGAACCCATGACTGAGATCTCCAAGCCTGCTTGGATCAGGACTGGGCCTCCTCCCCTCAGGTTCCAAGTTTTCTAGAAGCTTGGCATCACACCAAAACTGCCCCTGGCACCATGTAATCTTATCAATGGTCAAAACCCAGAGACTATAAACTAAAGCTCTCGGAAAAGAATGACACAGAATTTCCTGAACATTAGATTCTATCCATAACAAGCAATAAAAAACAAATCATCTAGCATTGCCTTTTCGGCAGGTTTGAGTGGTGGTGACACTGGTGTTGAAATATCGAATGTAACCAAAATAGAGAGAATGGAGGAACTTGTCTGCCACACAAGCAGGGGAAGGGTTGGAACAGGGGTGAGGGTTGTAAGAGGAATACTGGGGATTTTGGTGGTGGAAAGTGTGCACTGCTGAACGGATGGGTGTTTGATGATTACATGTCCAAAGCTCAAACATGAAAGCTTTGTTTGTAGCTGTATCTCACGGTAAATACAAAAAAAGGGGGAGGGATAATAATAAAATAAAGTTATCATTCAGAATAGAAGTTAAGAAAAAGTAATGTGGAGTTCATGCCCAATTCAATCAGCTTAATGAATGGCTGAATAAATAGCAGTACTCCTACATGATTTTTTTTTTAAAAGAACACTAACAAAAAAAAAAATCCTGAGAACTTTGTAACCCTCCACATGGTGATTCAATAAAATTTAAATTAAAAAAAAAAAAAGAACACTAACAAGAAAGCCCTATGATCTTTCATAGCTCTAAGTCCTTCTCCATGAGTTTTCATTTGATAAAAGTAAATTTACCCCAACAACCAAGATCAATATGACAATTAACTCACTGTTATATGAGCATGTGATTTGCATTCTATAGAATTCAAAAGGAACAGGAGTCAATCACACAGAAAGTGAAAATAGAGAGAATTATAGCTATTGGTCTTGGAGATCCCAATACTATTTTATATCATGTGCAAGTTTAAAGCTAAAAAATTCCGAATGAGAAACTCTTACAGAAACAAAGTCAAATCAGAAAAGTTGGTAAGAAATGTTTACAGGGGCTGGAGAGACAGAGTGCTTGCCTTGCATGTGCCTGACCTGGCACCCCATATGATCCCACAAGCCTGCCAAAAGTGATCCGTGAGTGCAGAGCAAGGAGTAAGTCCTGAGCACCACTGGGTATGGGGGGATGAAAAAACTGTAGTGAGTGTTTACATATACGTAAGTCTAAGTTTTGTTTCTAGGGTTAGGTTTACAAGTCTGTTTATACATGAACTTGGCAGTATTTAGAAAATGATTTCAAAACCTCTAAAGTAGTATTTTTTTTTTTTGCTTTTTGGGTCATGCCTGGCGAAACACAGGGGTCACTCTTGACTCTGCACTCAGGAATTACCCCCGGTGGTGCTCAGGGGACCATATGGGATGCTGGGAATTGAACCCCTGTTGGCCACGTGCAAGGCAAACGCCCTACACGCTGTGCTATCTCTCCAGCCCCTAAAGTAGTAGTTCTTAAAGTTTACTATTTATTGAACAAAAATATGAAATTGGGAGTTTGTTGAAAAATTTAGATGCCTAGATTCCATCCCTAGAAATCCTATAGAAGTTAGACTAGAGACAAGCCAAGATTTGGCTGCAATTCTAAAGCTTTCAAATACCACCCTGTTCTCCATCACACTGTACTCCTCTCTACCCCACCAGTTCATCTGAAATCACTTTATAAAAATACTAAGCCAGTCCTTACATAGATTCATTTTACTTAACACATGCCATACATTTTATGGTAACAACTGTCGTTATTATGAAAGTCTTTGCCTGTGCATTCCTATTTCTTTAGCCCAGTCTTTTGTAGTCACATAGAATTAGACAAATCCGAATAAGACTGTGAAACTAGCATCTACTCAATAATTAGTCTCTGACATATTTCATCATTCTTTCGAGCGTCAATTTCACACTTCCAGACTGGCAAATATTCTTAGACACTGGACATTATGAAGTGTTAGTAAATAAAGTGCTAGAGAGTTTAAACTGAGTCACTATGGCAAGTAATTTGACATGTAAAGCTGAAGACATGCATACTTTCCATTTCCTATCTATAACACAATCTATAACACCTAGAATGTATTTCTAGAATGACAATAGACAGTCATGGGATATGTACATGTTTAACTTTAGCAGAAAATGTCCGATTACTTCCAAAATGATTGTATTAAACTCCTTAATAATGTTTCCATTATTCCGTGGCTGGAACGATAGTACAGTGGGTAGGGTGTTTGCCTTGCATGTGGTCGACCCAGATTTGATCCCCCGCATCCCATACGGTCCCCTAAGCACCGCCAGGAGTAATTCCTGAGTGCAGAGCCAGAAGTAACCCCTGAGCACAGCTGGGTGTAACCCAAAAAAGAAAAAAAAAAGAAAAAAGAAGTTTCCATTATTCCATATTTATCAACACTTTATGGTTACATTTTCCTTTTTCACCAACCTTAAGACTATCAAATATGCTTTTCTGCCGCTGTGAAAGCTCGACCCTGGAGGCAACTGAACTCCTTTGGACATGAACAGCGCCCCAAAATGCCTCCAAACTGTGTGATCGGAGCTACTAGCCCATGGGCCTCCAGCGGGGCACGGTTCTTCAATCCAGGCTTCTCCATCATATGAGCACCATGAAAGGGAAGTAAAAGATTGCAGTGATGCAATTACCAAAAGAATTTTCCCTGGACTTCATATGGAAATCCCAAACCACGCGGCTGCGACCTAATATCTCCTGATTGTCAGCAACGTGAAAAGGTTCCTTTTTAGCAGATCTTACTGTGGGGGGAAACTCCAAATAATAGTACCGAGTTTTTTGTTGAAATAGTGAAGGTAATCAAAGTAGCAGCTATTTCTTTAGACTGTGAACTAAGCCAAAGCCTCACACCGGCCGAGGTGAGGAAATATCCTTCTTTCTCGGTTCTTTTCCCTTTTCTGCGAGAAGCGCAGTGTGGTGTCCACCATATTATGAAGTCTATTAAGCAGGCATGAACTTAGAGGCGCGGGAATGGGAGGGGTAAAAAAAAAACAACTATATACTTGGAACAGCGGGATGCTTGGGAAGTCTCGGGCCGATACCAGCGCATGCTTCGCCGAGACTCGACCCGGGTGGCCACACTTTTGAGTGGCCGCGATGTTGCTGATCAACCAGAATCCGGAGCCTAACTAGACTACCCGGTTCCAGAAACTACTTGCAACCATGTCTCTAGACTGAACTAAGCCATAGCCCCACGCCAGCCGAGGACTGGAAATATCCTTTTTTCTCGTAGGGCGGCATGGTGTCAACCATAATATGAGGACTATTCATTAAGCAGGCACGAACTTGGTGGCGCGGGAAGGAGGGGGGAAAAACTCTATGTACTTGAAACAACGGGACTTCATATCTCTCCAGTTTCAGCAATGGAAAACTAATTATCAAATGCTGCATGGGAAGTAGGGCTGTCTTTCTTGGGGGAAAACCCCAACAATAGTGAATGTTGTGTTGAAATATGGAATGTAATCAAGGTAAAGTGAAAACGAAGTGAAATTTATCAACTAAGCAGGCAGGGATGGGGGTGGGGGGCGGGGGTGGGAGGTATACTGGGGTCTTTGGTGGTGGAATATGGGCACAGGTGAAGGGATAGGTGTTTGAGCATTGTATAACTGAGACATAAACCTGAGAACTTTGTAACTTTCCACATGGTGATTCAATAAAAAATAAATAAAATTTTAAAAGACTATCAAATATTACTTCAATGAGATTTGTTTTAATTTTCTTTGAAAGTATCATAATTAATTTTTATGATTTATTGGCTTATGTGAAAAAGATTTTAATGTAGGAGTACTGCTATTTATTCAGCCTCTGATTAAGCTTACTGAAGCAGGCATGAACTCCACATTACCTTTTTTAAAAGATTTTTATTGAATATCATAAGTAAACCATTACAAAACTGTTCATGATTGGGTTTCAGTCATACAATGATCCAACACCCATCCCTCCATCAATTCCCATCACCAATGTGCCGTTTCCAACCCTCTATTTTTGTACATTATGGTTTGCAATACAGAAACTAAAAGGTCACCGTGTTTGTTCAGGGCACTCGCAGTATTTTTATCAGGATGGTAAGGCTAGAGTAGCTTTTTATCTGGGTGGCAGCTCTGAGGTTTAGACGTGACTGCTGAAGCTTCCAGAAGTACAGGGAGGTGGGGGTGGGAGTGATAGCCCATCCCAATTCCAAGAAAGCATGGAGATTTCAGTCACAAAACCCGCATACCCAAATCTTTAGCAGATTATATCTTGGTGAGGTCCATCCTGAAATGGTGGAGTCAAGCTGGGTGCATGGCAGTGCTTTTGGATTGTGGAAGCAAGTGGTTGCCAGGGGTTCTGTTTGGGCAGGCACCAGGCTAACCTGCCCTCTCTGATTTATCCCGGTTTGTTCAGCCTTATATGGTCTGAGATTAACTGCTGTTTTTTATCTCTTTCGAATTTATTTATGGATCTCTGAGGCAAGGCCAGAAAAAGAGCTTACATAGTGGTGCTAGGGTTGGTTCGTAGGGGTTACTGCCAATGCTACCAAGAGTATTGGCAAGTGGGGGAAGGTAGCCCATTCCAACTCTGAGAAAGCCTGGAGATTTCAGTCACAAAACCTGCATACCCAAATTATTTTCAACAGGTTAATATCTCAGTGAGATCTGTCCTCAGACAGTGGAGTCCAGCTGGGGGCATGGCTGCAATTTTGGATTGTGGGAGCAAGCTGCTGCTGGAAGCTCTGCTTGGGCAGGCACCAGGTACTGCAGCCCTCTCCAATTTTCCCCCGTCTGCTCAGCCTTGCAGGGTTTAAGATTAACTGCAGCTTTTGATCTCTTTTGAGATTTATTTCTGGGTCTCTGAAGGCCGAAAAAATGTGCTTGCAGAGCCGAGCTGGAGGTGGTTTGTGGACATGACTCTCACATACCTAACTTTTGGCCATTTAATTTCTCAGGACATTTGGTTCCAAGTTGTTGGGATCCAGCCAGAGGCACAGCGGCAGTTTTAGAGTATCAGGAAGCAGGAAGGCACCATCAGGATGCTGATGAACTTGCCTCACAGGTACAGTTTGACCTGCTGGTGGCACCATAACCCCCTTATGTGAAAAATTTTGCATTATTTCTACTTTCCTATATATTCTTTAGTTTGTAAATTTTCATTTAATTTTTTTTATTAAGATGCCATCTTTTTAAAAATAGCATATTTTATAAAGCAATCCTTGGGAAAAAGATGAAAGGTATCATGTTCCCCAACTTCAAAACATACTACAAAGTGGTAGTAATTAAAATGCATGAAATTGGAATAAAGAAAGACCCTAATATTAGTGGAATAGAGTTCAAGATCCTGACACAGACCCTCAAGTATATGATCATTTAATCTTTGATACAAGAGCAAGAAATAGGAAGTGGAGCAAGGAAAGCCTTTCTAACAAGTGATGCTGGGAGAACTGGGCAGCTACAAGCAAAAAAAAAGTGAATTCAGACCTCTTTCTAACATCATGCACAAAAGCCAGATCAAAATGGATTAAATACCTCAAGATCAGACCAGAGCCATAAGGTACATAGAGGAGAATGGAGGCAGAACCATCCATGACATTGAATCTAAAAGCATCTTCAAAAATGAAGCATGCCTGACCAAGCAAGTAGAAGCAAAGATAAACAAACAGGACTTCATTAAAGTAAGAAACATCTGCACCTCAAAGGAAATGATGACCAAGATACAAGACAGCCCATGAAATAGGAAAAATTACTTACCCAACACTCATCTGATAAGGGGATGATATCAAAGATATATAAGGCTCTGGTAGAACTTTGCAAGAGAGAAAGCATCAAAATTCATCAAAAAATGGGAAGAAATGAACAGAAACTTCCTCGAAGAAGAAATACAAACGGCCAAAAAAGCACATGAAAAAATGTTCTACATCACTAAACATCAAGGAAATAGCGCACAGTGATTTGATTTAAAAAAAAAATACTATGATTTACAAATTACAGGTAATAGTTGTTTCAGTCAATGTTCCAAGATCAATTCCACCACTATAAGATAACATAACCACAAGGAGCTTAGGTTTACCCTGTCACACTCATCAAGGTGCTCCCAAGTCACTCCCATTCCTTTGTCTATCTGTAACCACTTCTCTATGCTCTCTTCCCCAAACAGTTAATCAGCTTTTCCCCCTAACCAGACTCTGTTAATTTGTAAGGTCAGATCTTTCTAGGACACTGAACTTATATTGTAAGTTAATATTGCCTTTCTCCTCTCCTTATGTCTTTTAAATAGTTTATTCTAAAGCAATGTCCCTTTTGTATAGACACAAGAAGACAATATTATTCTTTTGTAACTTGGGATTTAATTGGCTTCGAACATTATTCTTGACCTAAACCTCAGCTGCCCTTACTTCCTAGCATCCCCAAAAGCAGGGTCCCGATGAGGGACGGGATGGACCCAGGGCAAGTGGTGAGTTATGTGGCTACCCTGGCATCGAGATGGGCCTGGCCAAAGTGCCTAATGCTTAACTATAAGTTAAGAGCTTGATCATGGACAAATGCTGTCATGATCCAAAAGTAACAATGAGACTAGGACCCTGCTGGGGATAGGAAAGACTAATCTGGCCTGAGCACTATAGTCTGAGATCAAGATGGCCCCAGGAGAGCAATTCTATAAGCTTAATGCATCTCTTACTGTGTCCATACAAAATGACTAATATTATGAATGCTTACATGTTTGCTGGAAGAGGAGAGGAGAAACACACCCATGGGAATCACCCTTGGGTGGGTCGTCCTGGTGAAAGAAAATCTGTCCTAGAAGCAGCATCCCCTGAGGGAAAGAACTTTAACCCTATTGATTGTGACCACACCTATATGTAAGCCCCAACCCCCTCATGCTGGGGGGATTTAACTAGGCTGGATGAGTGGGTTCAGGGCGAGATGGAGAGCTGGGAGAGAGAGACAGGAGTGAATGGAATAAATAGCAAGTGATCAAGCAATCAGCTTGACCCTCATTTCCTCCTCTGTCTACCCATGGCCCAAGCGGCCCGGGAACACACCCCCCCACCAAAACTCGGTATCAGAAGACAGGGAGAGCCACTGAGGCTCTCCCCTGTCCCCACCCCTGGCAGAAGTTTTTTACACACTACCAATGTCCCCTTCCTTCCACAAATGTACCCAGGTTCCCTCCAACTCCGACAAATTTATTTCATATTACTTGCTCTAACAAAACTTACATGAATGCCAAATGGAATTATCAGAAAATAAATCAATAAGTCAATTTGATGACTGACTACTATATGATTGTAACCTAGGTTACAATTCAAATCATTAAATACAATATAGCAATATAGCATAATGCCTATTCTCATTTACATAACTAAGTTTTCAACTTTAGCACCAAAAATATGCTAAATTAAATTTTTATTTTGTACTTGGATCTTGCTGTATTGAATTTTGTACTTTGATCATGGCCTTTCCTGCCATACTAAAACTTTTTAAAAATCTATGCTGATATATTTTATGAAATAGGCAAAATCTACAAATGTAAAATTTAGTAAAAATAAAGAGAATTAAGAAAATTTTAATGGAAAAAATATGAATAGGCCAATAAAGGTACAGAGTGTCTTATCCTAAGAAAGGGAATATTGGTTTTATAACAAAAAATAATTACATTATAGATTCTCCCTGTATCTGCATTTATAAGGAAAAGATTGCAATAAAAAAATCTCTGGATAAATAAACTTATTGGACATAGGAAATCCATGTAAATGAGATGTTAATTCATTATTAAAAATGTTTAAAATCCCTCAGCAAGCTAGAAGTAAATATACCTTTTTTAATCTAGTATAGGGTAACGATATGCACCACTAGTGAGTGCCATACTCAATGACACATGCTGGGAAGTTTTTCCTGTCCTTTAAAGAACTTCTCTTAATGATTCTTGCAAAAGTGCTTTCAAAGCTATAAATTCCCTAAGCTGCTACCTATCCATGAAGCTCTATATCACTCCCTTCAAATCTGAAAGACAGATAACCTAACTAGATAAAGTATTCTTAGTAAGGTGTTCATTTCGTTGTTTTTGTACTGTATTCCTCCATACTCTTCTGGCTTGAAGTGCTTTGATAGATATAATGTAAATCTTACGGGCTTTACTTTGTATGTAAGTTTCTCTTATGATCTTGCTATTTTCAATATTATGTCTCTATTTTTGGCATTTGTCATTTTGAATATTAGAGAGTTTTCCTAGGTGAGCGCATTTTTGCTGGAACTCTTCAGGCTTCTTGGATCTCAATGCCATATTCCTCAACTTTGGGAAACTGTTATTATTTCTTTACTTTTGTTTCTTCATCAGATTTGCCTTTGTGTTTCTCATGATCTTTAATGATTCTTATATTATTCCTCTTGAACTCACACTATAGTTCTCTGCCATGCTACTCATTTCTTTTCAGACTATTTTCCTCCTTCTGTTGTTTCCTAGAGATTTCCTCATTTTGGAGCTCCTTGATTTTTTGCACAGCTGCTGTTATTCTACTGTTCCAGAGCTTCAATTGAGGATTTTTTTTTAAATCATTTTCCATGTTCTTTATTTCTGATTGTAGTAGTCTCTCATTTTGATTTATATTTCCTATGTTTTGCTGACTACCTGTTTCAAGTTCTGTGAGCTCACTAAACATCTTCATCAACCAACGGTGTACTAAAGACACTGTCTCAAGATTTACTGAACTGGCTGGTATTGTATCTCCAGTGACAGTATTTTTGCTCAATGAAGTTGGTAGTCTTTGATATGTTTTCCCCACTGGTTTTCAAGTGTTTTTGCTGTTTGGGGTCTTTGTAGTTAGACCCCCAAAAGACGCTAAAAGATTAGGCTGGATAGGGGTGGGGCGGGGTGCTCTCTTTCTTTTCTGTCCATCTTAAATGAATGACAGGAAGCGTAACTGTAAGCAGTGTGTAATTTGCTAAGCAGATAGATCTGTCACGTATGTGGCCTCAAGCTTCAGGAGCTGTGGTACGGGCTAGTTAATATGGTGCAGATCAGATATGGAGGCTGCTGGGACCAAGGTGGAAGAGAATGGCTCTACCTCCCACTGGGAAGCAGGACTGATGATGTTAGCAAAGACTATCCCCACCTGAATGATAGAGGAGCAAGAAGTTCTGCTATTTATCTTTTTAAGCCACTGATTATATATGTATACCAGTACTAAATCCATTGTAATTTATATGTACTGTGATTTTCTTCTTCCAAACTGGGACTGGTATTTTCACTCTCTTAGAATCTTTTAAACGAGCCCAACTTCTTGATTGAAAACACCCTTTTCTTTTATATCTATCTCCTTTGTTTCCTTTGCATTTTATTTGAGAAAAATCTTCCTAACTCTGAGGTAGTAAAGGATACTCTCACACACTGCCAAAAACTTTTCATACCTCCAGATTCATATTTAAGCAACTTTTACCCTGGATTTTTGCATGCATTTTCAGACAGAGATACATCTCTCTCTGGCCCCTATTGAGATCTGTCTCTGCTTTAACAGAAAGCTGAATTCTTTTATCTACTCATATTCAATCTGTATAATATGTTGTCTCAAAGCATTAAAAAAAATCAAGCCCTACAAAGATATGTGGTTGGGAAAGAGAGGCATATTTTAATGGTATTTTCTGAAAATTTGGGATCTTTTAAGTAAATCAAAAAAAAAAGTGGCAGTTTCTTAAAGGTTAATAGTAATGTGGAATCTGAAACTCTACATTTTTCAAAATTCTGAATTAAAATTCATTGCTCTACCATGCATGTTGAATGAATTTTTACTCACACGATTTTTTAATGTTGACACATTTTCATTATACAATACCAAAATAACTACATTTACTTATATCATTACATATTCTATCATATAAATCTTTAAGCATTTGGAAAGCTCTCAAGTTTACAGTGGTATTTACACTTTTTTCAAAATTCTAATTTTCATTTGTAAATTTGAATTTTATCACTGGCAGCAAATATTTTTTTCATTCGTGATCACTGTGTTTAGTTTCAAGAAAATGTTTGCCAAATAAATACCCAAGTATGTATAATGATTGTTGATAAGTTTTTCAAGTAAAAAAGGTGTTCCAGGAAAAAAAAAGCAGTAAGTTACAAACTCAAATGATCACACATGTGCCTTTTTGTGAGTAACTGTCTTTACAATGTAGCACAAATGCTTAATATGTATTTTGTATTTTCTCAAAAAAATATTAGAAGACTAACACATGTCAATGTTATAAAACTGATCATTTTATTACATTAAAAAGATGAAGGTGATATAGCTTCTACACAACTAATGCTAAGAACAAAGAGGCAATTTTCCTCACTGCCATTTTTTTTTTTTCCTCACTGCTATCTTCTGTGAATTGAGTTTCTTTCTTTTTCATCCTTATGCTGATGATACAGCTCTGGGATGTCAGCTTTGTGCAATAATAGGATCTCATCAGAACTTCCGTCTTGGGGGAATGAGGTAGAGTGAAGCTAGACATTTACAATGCGACCATACTGTGGTAAAAGCAGTAAGTCACAAATTCAATGGAAATTGACAATGGAAAATATGATCAATGCTTATCTTATATAGACTTCCTATTTTCCATTAAACAAATAAACTTCTTTGGACATTTTCCATCTGTGTCATTTTGGAAGTGCATTTTAAAAGATTACTTTGGTCATATTTTACCCAAGCTTTCAGCTCTTTTTCGATGAGACAGTTTCCATGCTAATTTGTCACACTGCCAGAAGAAAAATCCTTTATTTAAATTTAACATAACAGAACTGGAGCTTTTCCTACCCCTGACCCCCCATGGTCTTTCAACTGTTTCAAGACTTGGGGCCACTGCCAGAGAGTCTATGCCAGCAAGACCAGCAGTTCAATGGAACAGCCCTTTGGTGCCCAGGATTACTCATCCACCCCAGTGGTGCTCAGGAGATTCTAAGACCACACCTGGTGGTGCTAAAGTGCCTCTAGGGCTGCACCCTGCAATGTTCAGGGACCACATGGAAATGGGGATCAAGTAAGGTATGTTCTTTAACCCCTGTACTATCACTCTGGCTCCCCCAGAACTAGATAAAAAATAATTGATAATTATCACATTATTCACCTGTCTCACAGTGACCTAAGTTCCTCAATATAGTAATTATTAGTGACTTAAGATTACTTAAGGGGTTAGGTTAAACATATGTCTTCCATGCAGCAGATTCCCAATTCAATATCCAGCACCAGTGGTCCCCCCCAAGCATTGCAGGATACAGCCCTAAAGATCCCTGAGCAGATAGGGTACAGCCATGAGCTCCCCTACTTCCAGCACTGTCAAAGTGACTGGTGTGGTAGTCCTGGCACAATAAGGCTTGACTAGCACAACATCCTTAAGACCTTTGCAATGCACAGCTGCTTTACCAAAAATTGCTGAGAGGGGCTGGGAAAGGCCCCTAGAGAACTGCTTGAGAGCCACACCTATCACAAAAAATATGATTTGAAAAATTACTTAAATGAAATTCTCTACATGTAAACCTGTGTTCATCAATGCAACCACGGAATTCTTGGGTAGTTTCTCTATTTAACTGCCATGTTTCAAAATCACTTTTAGCAAGCAGAAAGTATCCAATGATGAAGCAATGCTTGAAGCACATACCCTTCTAAAGTCTCACAAGAAGTTGAGAGATTTTGTCCTTTCTTATCAGAATTCTAAATTCTGCTCTGATTTTGTACAACTGAATCAGACACTAGAGAAATCAAAGCACAGGAAAACAGAATTCTGAACAGCATTATAAGGATATGCCAACAGACAAATGCATGTAAGTCTCATTATTAGATCATACCCACTGTCTTATGACTACGTGAATTATTTCAAAGTAAAAATTAACATAACCATTTGTGAATATACAGGGTTTTCTCTACTAATTAAAAAAATCCAAATTGTCAAATGAAAGAATGTGGAGTTAGATAGGTCCTTAGGAGTTTCCTAATCTGGCATGCCAATGGGGGGTAGGAGGTTGTCATTTCTAACAGTTACCAAATATATTTCCTTCAAATTCAACCTAAGTGTCCCAAAATTTTGTTCTTTCTAAAAATAATTTAATGCAAAACTATGTCAACTACAACAATTTTGATTTAAATTTTCTACAAACACTTGTAAGAATATTATGAACCAGAACTCTCTCATTTACCCTTGTAATAACACTTTTAACTTCATTTTGAAATGATAAAAATTCAATCTAGAAGTCAAACTGTTCTAACTTTTAAAAAATTGTGATGCTGGTCCTTTCAGCTGTCAAAAGTGCTGAAATTCTCGGGCCATGCTGAAAAGATCTTTGCTTCATCAGCAGACCAAAAGGAATACTACAGAATTTAATTTGGAGTTTATGGAGCAATTAAATGCTAAAGCAGACATGCCACATGAAGCTCTCTCAACCACAGAGACTTAATTAGAAACCATATCAGCTAAAATAACCAACTTAGATGGTCGGATGGAAGAGACTTTGGTAACGCAAATGTAAACTGAAAGAATCAACATTAAAAATATGTTTGGATAGGTTCTAAAAATGTATATATAAACTAATACATTGATCTTAGAATAAAATATTTCATTCTAAAATGATCTAAATTAAAAGCCTCACACTTCTCAAATACATGAAAACTTAAATATACATTAAGATACAATTTAAAGTACTCAAGACAAAGATCTAAGTAAGTGTTAGCTGTCCAAATTTTGGTGGGGGGGGGGGGATGGATATCAGGGGTCACTACAGGTGATACTCAGCCAACCAGGCCAGAAGGTTCAATATAAGGACCTAGTGATGAGACACTGCTAGGGCCCAGATATGCTAGGGACTATCAGCATCAACCTGGTGGTTCTCAAGGATACCAGGGCACCCAGTGGCACTTAAGGACAACGTGGTGCTTGGATAGAACTTGGGTCCTTGCACATGCAAGGAATGCACCCATCATATGTTCCTGATCCCTGAGCTATTTCCTGACCCCAATATGTATATAATTGTTTTAAGTTTTGGGGCCACAACAGGCAGTGCTTAGGGCTTACTTCAAGCTGTACACTCAGGGATCACTCCTGGTAGGGCTCAGGGGAGCACAGGTGGTACTGAGGATCAAACCCTAATTGGTTGTGTGCAAGGCAAGCACCCTACCTGCTGTATTATATTTCTAGCATATATATGTGTCAAATATATATGTATATATACATACACATATACATACATGTATATTTTTAAATGACTCTAAAGTCAAGTCTCCTAAAAGATTACTGAAGGTCAATTTATATCAACCTCTTCCCCTGTAAAGAGAGCCACAAAAAGCTTGCCCATATTAATTTATTATACAGTTTTTAAACATTAGTAAAATCACAATAGCAGAGTTTTGTATTAGTTCTCATTATGTCTTCCAAGAAAAAAAAAGTCTATTAAAGACAAGATACCAAGGATTATATCATTCACAACCAATGCTTTAGTAATAATGGCTTGGCTCTTTACAGTTAGACATAACTGGCCTGAGTTCCTGATCTAATACTTAATGCGCCTTTCTTATCTTCACTCAGTCTATGTCTTTGTCTACTCAATGTAGACAAAGCTATAATCATCCTCCCTCGAGCTGGTTCTCCCTTAGTTCTTGCCCCAGAATGAATTACACCACCAACCAGCAAGTCTCGTGATTCCAGGACTTAGCAGACAAAGCTGGTACTATTAAATTACTCCAGAATATGGACCCTTTCTTCATATCCAACACATTTTCCTAAATCAGGCCTCATTATCTGTTAAGAGATCACTACTATAGTGTCTGGTACTCATTTTCCATAATTCTATGAGTAGTTAGCTTCTTATTATGCTCTCTATATTTTTTTCTAATTATGAGAAAATTCACCAGAGAAAATTATGAAGACACAGGGTAGTAAAAAGGAAATTCACTCAAAACTTTACAAGGAGCTGAAACCACAATATTTTGACTTTTTCTAGATTTAAAAAGATTGGTGAAAATTAAAAAATAGTAAGGCGATACTATTTGCTAAATCTTATATAGTTTTATAACTTTCCTTACATATGTTACGTGTGCAAAAATACACACACGCGCGCGCGCACATACCAAGCACTGAATCTAGGACATATGAAGTACACATTCTACACTGTGCTACATTCCAACCATACTATTTTTCCATTTGGATCGCCCAAGCCATTCTCAGGTGCCTATAGCTCACTCCCAGTGCTATTTGGCCAAGTGGACATCTGCTAGGCCTGCAGATGTAGTGATGAACAGGCCCTGCAGTGCTATAGACTGCCAGAGCCAGCCCTGTGGTGCTTGGGAACTCTCAGGCTGCAACAGTGATGCTCGGGAGGTCTTACGGTGCTAGAATTTGAATTCATACTATTGTTCCTCCGCCCATATTTTACAAACTAAACATAGTAAGTTTGTGAATCTAAGTTTTAAAAGTCACATACATATTCCCAAATGTGGTCATATCACATCATTACAAAGTCACTTTACTTTTTTTTTTCAGTTAGAAATGATGCTACAATTATCATCACTATGTCCAGAGTATTTTAAGTATATGTAAGTAATTTTAAGAGATTAATCAGGGTGGGAGTTATGAGTAAAGAACTTTTATGTTCCCAGTGAAATTATAGAAGTTTTGGACAACAATGTGCAACTGTGCTTACCTCACTTATTACACCCACAAACAGAACTATTACATATTTTAAATCTTTGCTAAACTATGGAGAATGTGTCTGTCTCATGATTATATTTGCATTTGATGACTCATGTCCTTGAGTATATTTGTGTGCTTAATGTCATGATTTTTCTCTCTTTCTTTTTGTTCTTGGACCATTCCGGGGTGCTCAGAGTTTACTCCTGGCGGGCTTGGGGAACAATATTGGTTTCTGGGGTTCAAACCTAGGTCAGACACATGAAAGGCAAGAACCCTACACAGTGTACTATTCTCTGGCCCTTTATTTTCTCTTCTATAAAACTAGTCATGCCTTTTGTTCATTTACCCATTTGAATCTTAATCTGGAAAAAAAAAAATCCTAAATTCTTTAAATACTGAGGCTACAGCTTTTTATCTAATACTTTTGGTGCTAATATAATTAATATTTTTCCTTTTGGTTACAGTTTTTAATTCTTATTATTTTGTGCTTTATTTAAACTTTATTTTATGCATTTATTTTTGGTTTGGGGGATGCGCCTGGTTCAATCGAGAGCACTTCGTTGTTCCAAGAGCATGGCCAGGAGCTACTCCCATAGGGCTGGGAGTAGCACCTAAGAATTTGTATGTGGTCTGAAAAACTGTCCTTCCCCAAAAAGATTCAAAAGTGTTTTGTAGCAGATAACTTTCATTATTGTATTCTACATACTGCTTTATTGTTTGAATCTCTTGCAATACTTTATACATATTTAACATCACCTATTCTTTAACTTTTTTAAGTAAAGGGGGGGAGGGGGCAGACCTATCAGTGCCAAGGACTTACCCCTGGCTCTGTGCTCAGGGATCACTCCTGGCAGGTCTTGGAGAACCATATGGGGTACAAGGATTGAACCCAAACTGGGCACAAAAGAGCCCTACCTGTTGAACTGCTGATCCGACCCCCCCCCAATTATTTATTTTTATTTAACAAGCAATTTCTATAATGTGTACATGGGGAGGACTACAACAGACATAAAAAAGAAAATTTGTGAAGCTAAGATAATTAAGATAGGCCAGTATTTCTGTGTCTCAGGGTTCTGGGTCTCAACTAAGATTTAACAAGCTTCCAAGAGGATTCTGATGCACACTAGTTTGAGGTTTATAACTGGATTTTAATACAATTCTCAGCACTTAACAGGTCTCACTACTACTGAATGCATGCATCATTTTTTTTTTCTTTTTAAGGGGCCACACCTGGCTAAGCTTAAGGCTTACTTTTGGTTTTGCACTCAGGGGTTCACTCCTAGCAAAGCTCTGAGGTCCTTATGCAGTGCTGGTGATGAAACCTACATTGGTTGTGTGTAAGGCAAATGCCTTACTCACTGTACCATTGCTCTGGCCAAATGCATGAATTTTAATCTATAAAAATAATCATATTGGTCTCTAATTAATAAACACACAACTGATAAACCCACTTTAAATGTCAGTTTTAGGGGCTGGAGCAATAGCACAGCGGGTACGGCGTTTGCCTTGCACGCGGCCAACCCTGGTTCGATTCCCAGCATCCCATGTGGTCCCCTGAGCACCGCCAGGAGTAACTCCTGAGTGCAAAGCCAGGAGGTAACCCATGTGCATTGCAAGGTGTGACCCAAAAAGCAAAAAATAAATAAATAAATAAATAGATAGATAAATAAATAAATAAATGTCAGTTGTAGCACTTGAAACCTCTACTACAAAGAACATCATCAAGTAACTAGGAACACATGTATTTTAATTAAACTTACATACTTTAAAATATATTCAATCAACTGAAATTGACAAGTATAATATTTTTGCCATTTTGAACATTTAACAACACTTTCATCATGTGTTAATACACTTACAAAACGTCACTAGACAGTGTTATAGATATGAATATGTCAGCTAAATATCAACTCCAGGAGCAGCCAGTCATCCTCATTGAGAAATCCTGTGGAGGTAGGACTGTTATTAAACAGCCATCAAGGGGGTATCCTGATAACACCGCTCTTATTTAGAATATTATCAATAATTTGAAACACTGCTCACTAGCATGCCAAGTATCAGATTTGAGCTTACTGACAAAACTGATTAGGTGGTTGGTTAAAAAGATGTCACAAATGAGCTTCCATAGCTAAAATTAAATACAAAAAGAATTGTGAATTAAATAAAGTATAGTTATTCTCCATCTTTAAAATAATAAGGTATAAAAGTCCAGTAAGACCTGATTTTGTACTCTGGAGATATGCCCAGAGTTGGTCCCTTAGTGACCCATATCTATCATTGATTTGAGTTATTTCTGCTTGCAGTTCTGCTTGCATGATAACTAGAAATGCAAGTAAATCTTGCCTTGTGAATGATGAATATATGATTTTTAAAAATATTTTCTTATTTTGGGGGCATCACCCAGCAATACTTAGGGGTTATTCCTGACTGCACTTGGGAATCACTCCTGGCAGGCTCAGGGGACTATAAGGGATGCGGGTATCAAATCCAGGCCAACTGAGTGCAAAGCAAGTGCTTTACCCACTGTACTCTGGAGATCAAATTTTACTACACCTTCCACAAATGACAGTTGAAATACTTAAATGAAAGAGAGCTCAAAGCTTATTTCATGGCCCTTTAGAGAATAAACTGTCATAAATTCTGTGCCTTCATGCCAATGGAGGTTTGTTTTAAAGATACCTAGATGTGGTTGTTGCTTTATATATTAGTAATACTGCAAAGAAATACTTTTAAGTTTTTCAATGGCCACCATTATTTATCAAAATATAAAACAGCAAACATTATGAACGCTCCAACTTGTTTCGGGTCATTTCCTAACTCCATTTAGATTTCTTATTATAAAACACAATCCAATATCCAATACTTTTTCAGTAGCAAATGTTAGGATGCTGGATCCTGACATACCATTCAGCTAAAAACCATCCTCAGACCATTAAGAAAAAACAAGCAAAGTCTTCTGATACTAACAACCTTTAAATGGTCACTGTTAAAAATAACATTTTTAAAAAGACAGAAAGTTAGTTTATCTATTACAAGAGTCATTCTTTATCATTCAAATCATGAAGCAAATGACACTTTTGAGAGGTGCACAAAAACAATCTAAAGCACCATTCATGTGATATAAAATTCAAATATCACTGCCATCGCTATATAAAAGACAGGGATGTTAGATTTGTGCAAAGCAGAGAATAGATGAAAAGACCCAACTGTGAGCTGCACACAACTGCCATAGTAACTACTGAATACTTGAGGATAGTATGGTCTTGTCTTTATGTGATGCAATAGTACCTTTGCATTCTACTACCTGACTTTCAATGTAGTTATATAATGACTACATTTTAAGGTTTGTTTCTAACATTCTAGAAAACACGGTAACCATACTTCATGTCTTATCTACTCCTTCAGGCAGCTAGCAGTTATTATATGGACAACTCCAAACCTTTCTGATGGTACAAATAAAATATCACTGAGAATACATCTTGTCATACACTTTCAGATTCTGGTGCCCTAGAACACAAATTTTATAAACACAGTGGATTTAGTGTTTTTAAAAATGTTATTTTCCCCTGCAAGTAACTAAGAGAGTATGAAAATTAGAATAAAGAGGCATAGAGGGTCCTCATATTGCTGCCCCAACTTCATAGCTTTCAGTATAATTAAATACTTAAATATTTTTGTAGCACTGAGCTTGCTTGAGGGCAAGTCGTAGGATCTTCTTTCTTTAGATTAAAAAAAAAAACAAAACAAAACATATAATTACGAAGGCTTTCTGTGATGTTTTACGTACAGTCTTGCCTAACAGCAGTAAAAGTAGGCAGGTGATTTCTAAAGTACTTTTCAGCTCCAGGGTGATAAAAATATTTTTTAAACTTACTGAAGGGAAGAAGACATAATTAACCATTAAAATCTAAAATGGAACAATAATATATAGTTTAGGTATAATTTTCTAAAATATAGTGTAAAAATATATAAAGTTAACATATTCTGCTAAAGATTTGCAAATATTGGGAAAAGGAAGATTCAACACCTCAAATTACTCCCATAATTTACTACCATAAGCTGCAAATAAGTAATTCTGTTGGCTAAAAGCAACTAAAGTTAACATGTTTTGTGTGGTATATCTAATACTCAGCTCTCTGTAAGAAGCACATAATCTTATCAATCATAATCAAATGTAGAATTCTAATGTTTACAGTATTTACTATCAAACAACTGAAAAATATTTCCTACCTATCAAAGACACTAGAGAGATCATGTGATGATACATCTGTTTAGAATCTTCAGTTGTAGTGGAAATGTCAAATATTTCTTATGCATATATTTCTGTAACTCCAGCTACTGCCTACATCAGATTAATACAGACACATATATGTACATATACATACATAAATATAATGACATCTTACCAAAAAGTACTCTGTAAAGTGTATTAGTTAATGCACTGCAGTTATATGAAGTACATATTATTACTCTCACTTTACAGGTAAGAAAAGTAAATGTATAAGAAGTTCATCAACTTTCTCAGAATCACTGAACCTAGCAATGTCCAAGAGTCTGTGCTATTTACCAGTTGTAACCATGACACTAAAACAACTCTAAGACACAGACAACTGGCTAACATAACAGTTTATCGTAAAAGAACCGAGATTATCAGATAACATAAAAACTATTTGGGGGTGCAAAGAGATAAGACAGAGGTAAGTAAGGTACTTGCCTTGCCCATGTCTGACCTCAGTTCATTCCCTGAGCATGGCCATGAGTAATCTCTAAGCACAGAGCCAAGAGCCAAGACTTGAGAAGAGTTGATGTGGTCCAAAAACTAAACCAAACCCCAAACCACTTTCCAATTGCTCTGTATTAACCTTCCCAATGTACAAAATCTCCAGATACCCTTGTTGGAAAAAAAAATTAATGGCAAAATTTTCATTATTTCTTTAGTTGCCTAGTTGAAAATAAGTATTTATTTGAACTCCATAATCCATACTAAGACTGCTACATATTATCACTGTTCACAGATGATTAAGAAAACTTAAGTTTACTAACATTAGTTTACTATAGCTTTTATTTATAGTTTTATTATTATTATTATTATTATTATTTAGGCTTCTGAGTTAATCTAGTTATCCTAGATCCACCAAGACAAGTATCTTAAAAGGTTATCTTTGAAACTAAAGTCCCAAACTGACTCTTATTTAGAGAACATTATTTTAACAAGGGTTATTTTAGGTTAACTATGGATAAAAGTTTCAATTCAGTTCCTTTTGCTTTTATGCAACTATTACCATTCTAAGGAAATAGCTTTCTGCCAATCAAATTGTGCCCGTAGGGCTGGGATGTGTCTGGTGTGGCACCCAGTATGCTATTGGTGCTCAAATTATAATACAAGCAATAACAACTATCACCAGGTTACTGCACGCAAAGTGATCTGACATAAAAAGTCACGCATAGCTAACTATCAGTAGAAATGCAAAAAGTATTTAAGCACTTAAAAAAAACAGAAATTTTGTATATGATTGTCTGTGTGTTCTATATTTTAGCAATTTAAATATTTTCTTGAATAGGACCAAAAGAGAAATACTTATTTAATGAGATTCTCCTAAAAATGTGTCTCTAAAAGGAGAACGTGAACCTTTCATAGGGCTCAAAAGTTTCAGAGGAGGTAGACAACGCAAACTAGAAAACTAATAATTAGGCTAAAAAAGTGTTTGCTTTGTGTGTATGTTTCAAACTTGTTTTTCAAAATGTGTGTTTGTGTGTTTGTTTCTAGAAAGGGGGACCAAGGATGTGGGGAGATAACTTAGGGGAAAAAGAAAAAATTTGCCTCTACCTATTGTGAGAAATTAGAAGTCATAAAAAGAGGTATTCAAGAAAGAACAAGATTTGAATTTTATTAAATCCTCAACCGTCATGAAATCTTTAGATTTTATGTACAAGGCTTTTGAGACTATCCAATAATAAAAAGTATGTGAAAATACTTTGAAAATGCTGTATGTTACTTTGAAAATGCTGTATGTTAAAGACTTCAAAGCACTGTATTACTAAATAAGCCATACTTCGTCGCTAAGATTCTACATTTTAAAATTTTAGCGATGAGAAGTATGTTTTATATGGGAGAAGATAATGCCAACAAAAATTTAATTTTTATATATGTTAAAGTTATTAACATATGTGGTTCAATGAAAAAAGCAAGATTCAAAGTAGCTTGTATCTATCGTATCTATTGAATACAATACAATCTATTGTATCTATTACTGTGCATTAAAAGGTAAAATACATATTTTTGGATTTTCATATAGAAAAATTAATAAGATGAGTGGAAGAATGAGGTAGGAAAGTGGAGTTACTTTTTATTCCTTTATATTAAAGTAAAAGCCTTTGGCCATCTATTATTTTTTAAATTAAAAAACCAACTAAAAAACAAGTAATGGAATGACTTGTAAAATTTTCACTTTTCTGTTTTATTTCTGGAAACAGTAAAACTCAATAAATAATTTCAAGGAAATGATCAACTTCACACTAACTTTATGAAATGATGATATCTAAAACATTACGTCCTTATAAAATTAAACATATTTAACATTTGTTTGCTTTTGTTTCCATAAGCCACCCTGCTTTCCATTTAGAAAGAGGCACAGATTTTCAGTTCATAGTAGTAACGGCATGAGTACTTTCAGTGTCAGAATTCAAGTTTCATATTCATTTACATGACTACTATTGCCTTGTTTTAAAAAATAACTTACTTTCTGAGACACTAAATAGTTATAGGCTTTCAACCTCCTGAAACAATTCTAATTTTTCCATTTTTGATAGTCGTTATAAAAATAAAATGCTCTATTGTCATGAACTTTCAATAAAATGTTCTAACATTTTAAATAGATTTCATCGGTTCTTTATTAAACATTAATATTGTGAAAGCCAATGAATCTATGATAACATGGAAGCATAGAAAATAAAGCCTTTGCTTTTATTTAAAATCAGGGACCATAATGATTCCTTAAAAAATAGCACAATGCCACAAGATATGCCATAATGCCATATATTTTATAAATATTAGGTTAATAAGGAAAAGAAGAAAAGAAAGTTATAGATCAGCCATACTGTATAGTCAGTAAAGGAAAAGAGAAAGGTTTAACCAGAACAGGAGCTGAATAAGGAAATAAACATAACTGCTTACTTTTTGATAATTATGCCAAGTAATAGTAAATACCATTCTTTGTACTTACTACTGTATTTACTATGAAAAGATGTTAGATACTTAGAATACAACTATATAACTTCCACATTTCATATCCTAGGATGTCTTCTATCTACACCTTTATGACCCAGTTCAGTAATAAAGTAATGGTCCTGATTCACAACCTCACATCCCTGTTTTCGAAACTGGAATATTGACTTAATTTTGTAGGCACCACTGACCGTGTAGAGAATTAGAAAATTTAAAAGGGAATTCATAAAATTCTAAGGGGAAGAATTAGGAAAAGTCGCAGAGTTTTATGCATATTGATAAGCAGTATCCCAAATAAGCTACTCAGGAAGGGCAGATGTCAGTACCGGAATCTCTGGAAGTAAATAAGAAAAAATTCTGGTTAAAAAAGGTCCTTATAAATTGAATGTTGAGCTTCGTCTTTATTCTGACTGCCACTTTATTATTTTTTAAGTATTATCATTTTATTTAGAAAAATGTGAGGTGGGGGAGAGCAAATGTGCGCAAGAAAGAAGGGAGGGATAGGGTGGAGAAAGAACACACACCACAAGTTATGATGCAGACAGCAAAGAATGCACCTCCTAATTACCACATTAAATTGAAATTCTCTCCTAGGGAAAAAATAAGATAAATTATGCTTAAAAGGTTTGTTGGGGGAAAAGTAGAAAGAACCAATGGGTTCACAAAAAGGAGAGGATCTGAGAAAAGATTAATATTACAAAGTTTACTATTTATCTTGATATTAAGGGCTCTTTGGGAAGAATCTTAGCTCCTGGCACATAAAATCATGACTGCTCTGTTTTTTAATATCAAAATTCTTATACTTAGCTATTATCTCTTAGGAAAGAATGGGAAATCTGCTTTTTACAATGGATGATGGACTCATAGGGAAAAAACAAAAACAAATATAATTACTTAGAGCTATATAGATATTTTTTGAAATAATTTTCCATATTTTAACAGAAAGAGAATCCTCTCACCTGGCAGGTTTTTATTAAAACTTTTAATACCAAAAAATAATCAGACAAGAAAAAAATCGAAAAGGAATCTGAACGCAAGTATAGACGGTGAAGATGGAGTTGGAGGTGAGGCCGGTTCCGAAGTTGACAGGAATAATGGTGAGCATAATGGTGTGGAACTTTACGTATTCCCTAAGGAACTTAAAGAAAGTAGGTGAAAAAGGGAATAATTAGAGAGTAACAAGTTGTAGTTCTAAAATTTCTATATTCTAGTCACATGTGCAATAAAAATAGAGTTAATAAATGTTGTCTGGGGTTGATAAACTATGGCTGTAACCACTAAAAAAGAAATAGAGTGTGAGACAGTAGAGAGAGGCTTCTTAAGGGAATGAATCGAGGTGGGAGGGAAGGGCAAAAAAATGTTCATTTTCATTATAAGTGCTTCCAACGGTTTGATTTATTACATTTAAAAAATAAAACTTTTCCGTAAACTGGAAAGAGCCTGACCTATACTAAAAGTTCTGTATTTTTGTTTTGTTAATTTCATCAAAAGGTTCTTGTCAAAAACAGATTTGATTTTTTTTTCTGTGTATACACACATTAGTTACGGATGATTAGCAAAGCGTTCATTCTTCTATTTGCTTTGGCTGAGAAATGACTCGTGTTAGTTTTAAGGAAATATTTCACTTTATATGGAGAAGATATGAAGTGTTACTTAAATAAAAATGTGGTCAAAGAAAGGGCTATACACAGTACAGGCTCACAAACAATAAAAATATTTAAGTGGGTGGAAGTCCAGAGTTTATCTAACCTAAAACTAGGAGAGATAACACTTATCTTTACTCTTTATTCTAGATGGGCTTGTAAACTTATGTATTTCATAATTTAATTTTGTGACATGGTGAAAAGTTTGTTTAAATAAGATTTGCTATCAATGTGGCAGAAGCAAACATGGCTGTCTTCATTTTTACAGAATCTTATTTTTAAATTTTTTAAAACAGTAGTATCACAAAATTAAACTCAGGTTTACGTTTCTGAAAATCAACACCCAAATTTTGCTTGACATACAGTAATTTAATTTGTCTTTTCTTTTCAGATATACAATATTCAAAAATCAATAATCACTTATAAGAAAAATTTTCTTGATATATTAATACATTTAAGGTTGATAAGAGATGAAAGTGAAGCCCACCAAAATTTTTTAATAATTTTTATAAAGATCACTTTTCTAGTTGAAGATATTATGTTAAATAAAATCAGAGGCAGGCAAAAATAGGTATACAGAGAAATGAAAGGGAATAAATAGTACTGAATGATTACAAAGTCTTGATCATTGATTACAAAACTGAGATTACCAAGCAGTGCAGGGAGGGGTCTGGAGGGCAAAAGGAAGATATAGACCAAAGTGACAGAAGAACACTCTGGTGATGATAGTGAAGGTTCAGTGACTTTGTACATCAAAACTATAAGCATTATCACTACTTTAACCATGTCACCCAAACGGCAATATTTTTTAGATCACTTTTCTAAGAAACAATTTTATACACCCATTTCATTTAAAAGATAATATAGTCAAAACCAGCACATGATTTAAACTATATAGTGAGTGACATTTGGTTTTGCTCTTTTGTTGTTTTGCTTTTGGTTTTGGTTTTTAGGTCACACCAGCTATTCTTCAGGGCTTATTTCTGGCTCTGCACTCTGGGACAACATCTGGCAGGGATATGGGGTGCCAGGAATCAAAACAGGTTAGTCACATGAAAGGCAAGTGACCTACCTGCTGAACTATCTCTCCAGCCCTGACAGATTTACTTTTGAACAAAATTTCATTAACTGGTCCACCAACAGGATAGTAGAGAAGAGTGTATGTAGCCAATGATAAGAAATACAGCTGGTACATGATCTGGGTATTCAAAACCACTTGATGTTTTGCAGGAATAGACTTCAGAACCAGGGCTTAATCTCAGTTTCTGAGATAAAAGTACAGATTCCTTTTATTTCCATTTTTCTTTCCTCCCTAACACCTATGTTTAGCAATTACTGTTTCTTTTCATCCAAGTTAAATCACAATTTTCAATTCCCAAAAACAAGGAAACTTGAAGTTGTTAAAAAAGATTCTTCTTTCTCTAGCAAATGTTATATACCAGAGCCATTACTTGTAAAATAAATATCACTACTATCTTAGGCTCCTCAATAATATACCAGAGTTAAGTTCTTTTTAATCTCTTAAAAGAAAATAGGACCTTTCTACCAAGTTAAATTGAGCAATCTTTGTTAGCTCTCTTTTCAATTTTGCTTCATTTTTACTACATTCCCCCTCCCCAGTTACCAGTTTCATTTTATATGAGCTACTTGTTGACAAGTACTAATTGAAATCTACTTCTCTACTTCTGAACTCTGAAACTAGTCATCAAAACTGTCCATGAATCAACAAAACCACTCAAAATTCTATGTGAATGATGGGTTTTGCATAAGAATCCAAAACCCTGTAAGTTTTCACTAGGTCAAGCTATCATTGATCAAGCTATCACTGAATTCCAAAGTTAGAGACACTGCAACAAGAACAGAGATCCCATCAGAGCATAAACCCTTGAACATTTCTGAGTAGTTAAAAACTCAATCATTATACAACTGTTTTCTCATGCTTAAGCAAAATTCTGGGAATGACATAGGTAAAAAAGTGAAATATAATGAAGAATAAATAATAATACTATTAATCCACTCTAAAGGCAATCAATAAATGGCAATCTCAAAAAAATGGGATTAACATAAGTATAGTCAAAACAAAAGGAACAATGTAAAATTGAAATCAATTCACTAAGATGACTGGATTATGAATGATAGTACTTTAAGTATTTCCAGTAATATTAAAATTTATATTTTGTACAATAAATATAAAACATTTTAATATGGATGGATCTTTAATAAAACTTTGGTAAAAGCAATCTAAAAAAGCTCAACATAACAATTTATATTTGCATATTATTCACACCTGTTTATAGGATCTATGATATCATATTTTCTCTAGAAAAAAAATAATAATGCTGTTGGTAGCAAGGTTTAAAGGTCTCACTCCAAGTTTATTGAGAATAAAATCAATTTTACACCTACCAATGTTTTAGACTTTCATAAGCATGTAATATCTTGCTTGATATTGTCTGCCTACCAAAAAAATACTCTTCTTACCCTATGTAATAGACTAAAATCAGTGGGGAGAGACAAGATTATTACATGGGAAGTTAAACAATCTTAAATGAAATTAAAATAAAACCTGCACATTTGGTATATATTTTTGTTGAGTAACCAACAAATTCCTTTCAAGCACTCATTAAGGGTCTACTATTTATAAAAAGCTTTAAGTACAGAAATCAGTACACATATTTCTGTCACTCTAAAAAAAAGCCAAAAAAGAAGGACAAAGGAATCTGTACCACTAATCTATCTGCACTATAAGACATTACCAGCTTATAGGGGCAGATCTCATGCTAAAGTAGTCACCTATAGCTCACATAACTGGAAATACATGCCCTGTTCTTTGAACTGGCTTAGACAGCAGTTTATGTAACATTTAAACTGTAACTACTTTAATTAAGCAAAGATCTGAAATAAGCAATACAGATAAACCATTATCAAGTTGAAGCTATATGTAACAAAGCACACGTTATATATAGAGTATAAGTATACAGGTAGAATGATATTCGAAATCATATTCAGAAATCCTATATTCATGTTTTTTCTTTATTTATTTCTATATTTTGTTTCCTATATGAAACAAAAATGCTATATGAAGAAAATTTCAATTAGTCAACAATATGCAGAAAATAAGCATTGGTAATGAGTACTATTTTTTAATTGCCAGAAATGTAAATATTAATATTAAAAATGACTGCTTTAATTAAAGAAATCTCTAGCATTTATATACAAATTATCATCATAAATATTAGTAAATAACATCTGGTAAATTAGTAAATATATTTTATTTTATAGAGGTCTCCTCAGAGGTGCTCAAAGGTCATGACTCTGGACACTAGCCATGAATCAGTGACATTTCTTTTAAAGTTTATAAACATAAGTAAATTTTAGTTATTATAAAAACACCTCAAAGTCATTTGTATATATTTAAAAACTCATTAACATCCATATCTTACTAAGTTTAATTAATATGAAAAATTGTTAATTAGCTTCTAAACTACATAGTTTAGTTTGGTATTTTAACATAATTATAAAACTGTAAGTATACGCTGTCCATATTTTAAAGTAAAAATAAAACATTTTATAACTATAAGAACCTAATAAAAATATTAGCAAAGATTATAATTATGGGAAGTTCTAGTTTATTTTAGTGGGGTGTTTGTTTAGGGACCACAACTGGCTCTACTCAGGCCTTATTCCAGGCACTGTGCTCAGGGATCACTCCTGGCGGTTCTTCAGGGACCATTGGTGGTGCTGGGGATCAAACTGGGGTCAGCCGTGTGCAAGGCTGACCTTATTATCAGTATTATCTCTCTAGCCCCTAAGTGAAGTTCTAAACATTAATATGTAATTAATATACATTATTAGTATAGATATATTACGTATCTATACTATATCTATACTATACTAAATAAATCTATATACCTATACTATATAGTATAGTATATATCTATACTATATCTGAAGTAGGTGATCTGGAGCATCTACTTCTTGGTAAGTCTGCTGGCCATTTTAGGTTTTCTGTAATTACTATCAAATAATCTATCTCAGTAAAACTGATTTCTGCCTAAAGAACCTTTGGTTATAGTTCATATTTTATAACAAATCAAATAATCTTTCTAAAACAGCTTCATTTTGTTCTATTTGAAGATACACAAGAAGCACACATTAAGAAATTGTCTTATTACATTTATGGAAACACATCAAGTTGGTAGTTAGAACCTCAGAGTGAGAATTTTAAAAAAATGAATGGAAGTCAGCAGTGCGTTACAATTAGGAAGTTAACCTTGGGCTAGTTACCATGATAGTCTGACTTTCTAATCTGCTAAAATGAGGGAGCATTTCCTGATGGTCAAATCTTTGGAGTTCTAAAGTTCTATTCATTGATTATTTGAACTAAGAAACATATCCATACTACAAAACTGCAACCCATGTTATAGGATGTGATAGTGATTTTATGACTTCAAGAACACAAAAATCACACTAGTTTGACAAATATGTCAGAAAACAATGCTTTTACAACAAAATATGCTGTCATGATGTAAAGGAGTATCTGTACACAATCACTTAATGAGAATATGAATACTGAAGTCTGCAAAAGATATTTTGAGTGTCATCTACAGAAATACTAAGTTTGCAAACAAAGTCAGAAACTTGGTAAGACATTTTACATAGTATTTTTTAAATGAAGTTGTTATCCTCTGTATCCTCTGTATCACAGAGGATACAGGAACTACATGTGGGGCTGGAGCAATAGCACAGTGGGTAGGGCATTTGCCTTGCACGCAGCCAACCCGGATTCGATTCCAAGCATCCTATATGGTCCCCTGAGCACCACCAGGGGACTCCTGAGTGCATGAGCCAGGAGTAATCCCTGTGCATTGCCGGGTGTGACCCAAAAAGCAAAGAAAAAAAAACTACATGCTGCAGAGGATATAGGAACTATATGCTGCACATAGGAACTAAAAGTATCTCAAACAATAATCACTAAAACTACAACAGAAAAAAGTGGATCGAGGCAGTCTTTTTTCTTTTAATAAGACATTACCAGTAGTCACAACAATGCTAACAAGAATGAATGTTTGTGTCATATTGTGAAACCCTAAAGGTTTAATGTTCATACATGTCAACAAGCATCTAATAAAATACAACTTTAAATAAAAACAATTTGCTTTTTATTATTATTCTGAAACAAGTATCAGAGAAATTCAATTTTCTTTCAAAGATGTTTTTGAAACATCCAAATTTTATCTTAAAAATAAAATATAAACAAACAAAAAAAGGAAAAATATAACACCTTTTGTGCTAGAAATTGTCCCAGGACTATATTTTGACACTTTTAGCAACCTGACAAACCACTCTGTTTGCTTTCTTTCGCCAATACAAATCAAGCCAAGAAGCAGTTTCTTCATTTATTTCATTCAGTGTCACAAGACTATACTATGTCAGGGTAAAGGTCATTCATCAATAATGCATGCTATTGCTACAGTTGAAATATAAATGTTCGCTTGGGTCCGGGTTCGAAGAATGTCCCACTAAAACTTATCTAACAAGACCTATACATCTAGGAGGATGTGGGAAGACTATGAGGTACAAAATACTCCTTTTGCACCAAACTTCGTTTACAGGTATTTGATAGTAAATTAGAGAAGATACTTGAACACAGGTAAATTTTAGGTTTCTGGCACCAGAATTTTTTTTTCTCTCCCCCAGTAGCTTTAACAATCTCATGTTTATTTTTTTTAATTTGCAGGAGTGCTACCCTGAAGGCATTCATGACAGCATCACAAGGTTTCAGATTTAGTGTGGGTGGCTAGATAAAGTTGGACACTGACCAGTTTTGAGTATGCTGAAAGGCACCAAGCTAGAACACTGTATTCAGAATCTGAGTATGAGATTGCCAGTGCAGTGGGTTGGAAGATGTATGCATTGGCACTTGGTGTGGAACCAGCAGTCTTACTCAAAAGGTTACTGCAGTCTTGACTTTGGCAGCTGTCTTCTTTAAGTGATCATGATGTAAAGTTAAGACAGTAAATTATGTATGTTTGAGGCACAGACTGTCCCTTTTAACTTATCTCTGAAGACACAAAAAAACCTTAGAGAAGTCATCTGGTAGGGTGGTAAAGGGGTGGAAGGTGACATAGTTGAGAAAAATGTCAAATTCTAAAACACTGCTAATTTAACTCTCAACTTCCAAGGCTACATTAAGTTAAAATTTCAGCATGTATAATTATGTAAGTAGAAGAGGCAACTTTGTAATTTTTACATATGGGTATTATCAGATTATACACCCCAATCTCTTTTCTATATGTATCTACGTCTTTCCAAATAAGCATTTGGAACCCGCCTCTCTGAAAGCAACTTGTGCTGTCTATTCAGTCTCAAAGGCAGCAGTTTAAGGGCTATTTCATGCTCTTCAGATTGGATTTTTAAAAGGAAGGGGTAGTGCTCAAATATGCACAACTGCTAGTTCTCACAGGTCTGACTCTGGGGTCGCACGTTACCTCTTCATGATCACTTATGGACAGCCATCCAAATCTGGCTTTCTCCATAGGACAGATGCTCTTCATAATGACCCCTTCCACTTTCCCTACCACTAAGTCAAATTTTTTCCTCATCAGAGCTAAAATAAGACAGAATATCTATGCACAAACAAGTGGTGTTCCACAAAACTGTATTACAGATCCTAGTACAGAATCACAGCATGCCTTAAAAATATGCTATCAGGTACAGAAATCATATGATTGATTCAGCAGAGATTGAATATAGAATTTTGTAAGAGATCGCTTTGTTTTGCCATCAGAAATGAATCCAAAGTTTAGAAAAATTATTTATTAGCAAACAAATAGGAAGTAATTGCTTGTACTAAAAGCAAAATAAGCCCCTTAAAATAAGCCTAAAAATTAAGGCTGGGTAATTACACAGTGGATAGGGCACTTGCCTTGCACATGGCCAACCCAGGTTCCATTCTGGTACCCCATATAGTTCCCTAAGCACTGGTAAGAGTGATTCTTGAGTGTAGAGCCAGAAGTAAGCCCTGAGGACCACTAGAATGGCCTCCAAGCCAAACAAACAAAATAAGTCTGATAATGCTTAAAGAAAATAAGTCAACAAACTGGTATTTTAAGCTTCTAGAATCTAGAAACAAATTTAAGTGTTCTGATATCTTAAAAAATACAAGTTATATTTTTACAGATAAATCTATAATATGACTAATACTCTGGATACTAGATTAGTAGACATATGCAATATACCCCATGCTATTCGTTCTAATTGGGAAAGCTTGATTTTTAAAAAGACATTATCACAATCAAGTACCATTAATAATAGTATTCCTAAGTGTGCAGAATTTGAGTGATTTTTAAAAGCAGTCTATAAATATCTGATACAATACTGAAAAAGAAAGTTCCATATAAAATCTAAAATTATACTACTTTATTCACTAGAGTATTCTTAGAAAGAGGGAGCTCCCAAGTGGTGCTTAAGGGGCACGGGGACCGTTCCCTAAAATATGACAACATTCATAAACCAAGTCATATGAAGAATGCTGGGCTCAAGGAACTACTAGAGTATTTTTAAACAATATTAGAAGAATATTACAGAATTATTCTACAATTATAAAAACATTCTAAGCATATGAAAGATATTATAAATTACTTAATTTAACAAGACATTTTTAAAAATCCTTTTCCCTAGCCCTAAAACTAAACTGTCACTAGAAGAAAAGCAGAACTGATTCCCCCAAAGCCCTCAATCTAAAATACAATTAGTATTTTGAAGTAAAGAAACCAACCCACTCTATCTCCCAAATCACAACCTTAAGAGTTACTACTTAAATATTAGCCAGTGCTCTGTGAACCATTTTATATTAAAATTGGATAGTTCTAAACATCACACATATAAAAAGTATTGTTTGACACAGTGCCATTTTGATGATAAATTGCAATCTATAGCTCAAATAATTCAACCCAGGGATTAACATTTCAGAGGCTGAGCCAGAGATTATGTGTGTGGATCTTGAATTTCATCATCTCCCTTTGGCACAATAGCTTATTCTTCCTTTTTTCATCTATTCTCTCATGAAGGGTCAGGAAAGCTTAGCCTTGCTGTTGCATTCATTTCATCTCTACATTAACCAGATACCTTGCAGTCTTTAGTTCTTATGTGTTATTCCATTACAACTACTATACTGCACTATGGTATGGCTAATGAGGTTTGTACCAAATCAAAGGGTGCCATCAAGTGGTTATAACACTCTAAACAGCATTACACTAAATGAGTATTTCAGATATGCTTTTTTCAATACAGACAAGTGGGGCTACTCCTTTATGAAAGAAAACACTAATGAGCATAATGAAGTAGGAAACTAGCTATATTATTTTTTTTAATTTTCAATGATTCCTTTTCTGTATATTATAGTTTTAAGGTTAGGTAAGATTAATATTTATGTTAGCAGATTACTAAGTGATATTTATGAAGCACAATTTTAGTATGGCAGAATTATTTGGGAACTAAACAAATGTGCCCATCAAAATTCTGAAAATAAGCCATAGTAATGAAGCCACTAACATCAGTAGTGAAGTTACTGAAAGCAAGGTTAGTGTTTGATCATAACTTTTCCTATCAGTAACGACAAAAATACAAGACTATGAAGCAGAATCTGTATGAATTAATCCGTTTCAGCACCTACTTTAAGGAATCTAGCATTTGGTATGAGACTGTGTTTTCATACATTTTAAAAACTTCCAACAGTCTATTCAACAGGTGACATGGGTCATTTACTGTTTTGAAGATAGATAGGCAGAACTACTCTGAGAAAAAATACATATGATTAACATGTACTTCAAATGGCCACAATGCTGCTGCTTTGAGCTACCTGCTCCAGAAAAATCTCACACATATACTTAAAGCACCTTCAGAGCTATATGCCTAATTTTGCTACAGAGAAAGCAAATTATAAATTATAATTTATATAAATTATAAAGTTCAGAAATAAGGTAACGTGTATATAATTACAAAAGCTAAAAAGTTTTAGAAGATTTACGGAGCAAATTACAGGCAAACTAAAGATCTATAATGATGGCACACACTATTTTCAATATGGGGCTGAAGATAGAATCAGGCAGGATTATGACTGACTTGTGGTTAAGGTGGGGAAATAACACTCTGTAACTAGCAAGGCTGGGTGGGAGAAAGAGACAGAACTTCCACTTGGTGACTTCAGGATTAGTCACCCCTGAAGTCTTCAGCTGACATAAAGGCAGCTGGACTTACCTGAAAGAAATCCAAACGAACCCACTCAGAGATACAAAATGTGGGAGGTCTCTAGACGAATGGACTGAAAACAGGTGTCCCTTCTGTCTTTCAGCCCTCTCACTACCCCTGACCGAGGCTGCAGCTCCCAGTGTTACCTGGAACAGTTAAGCTGTGTCCTTCCCAAATTCCTGACAGAGTTTGGATAACTTCCTAACTATGCACTCTGACAATTCCATAACCATCAAACTGAATCACAAGAGGAAGAAAATGACTGAGTTTAGAAGTATAGTCAACTGACTTTAATCTGCATGGCTGCAGTGCTTATAACAAAGCTCACTTGGTTCTACTTGGGAATATGATAGGCACAATTAATGCCCAAGAAGCCAAGGAATGCAGAATGGTAACAATCAACAGAGGGGTCAGCAAAATGAGATTGCTACCTCTTACAAATGAGGAAACAATGATGTGGTTTGGGAAAAAAGAAATATGTTTATTTCTTATAGTTTATTTTGGGCAAGGAGTCAGGCACCCAGAAAAATAAATGAATCAATCTTACAAGTCTTATAGCATAGAGGGAAAATTTTAAAATATATTAGGACAATCTATATACAAAATAAAACTGACATAAGATAAAGCAGTATACATTTTAATGTGAAAAGTATTTTATAAGCACTCAATAAAATGACACAAAAATGTATATATACAATAACCTTTTGGGTATATTCCCTCATGCCCCAACCCCCCAGAACTTGCCCTTATCCTCTATTTGCTTAAGAAAAGTATCCAAGTATCCAAATATTGGATACTTATATACCAAATATTGGATACCTGTATCCAAATTTTCAAACTAGAAATCTGGAAATCATCCCATACTTTTTGACCTCCTTCAATTACATAGACCCAACCAGTCTCTAATAATTGAAACCACCACCTCCTAAATAACTCTTGAATTATCTCCCTCTGCTCTGCACCTCCTAGTGCTACAGTCCTACTCAGGCAACATGATCTGCTATTGGGAAACAGAATTAATTGCTCATCTAATCTTCAACTCTTCAGTTTTACATATATCAATTCATTCTGTACCATTTTTTAAAAACTGGTAGACTATAGACCAGAGTTTTGCACACTTCCACTTATTTGGCCTACCAGCCCCTTTCCAGGAAGGAAAGAGAAAAGAAGGGCAAAGGAGGAGAGGAAAACACTCAGCAACCCCTGGAAAATCTACTTCTTTAAATGAACATATAGAAAGCCTCCCCCCCACAACTAAACACGAGGCTAATGCAACCCCAAATTATGCAAGTGCCTCCCCACTCAGCACAGTAATGTCTACTTTGGGAAACACTGCTGTAGTCTATGACCCATGGTTGGGTCATGAAATTAATTTTATAAGTTATAAAATCAATTCAGTGGTTCACAACCAACATCCTTAAATACCAGGATGGAACAAGTACAAAAGTGCTTCCTATAGCACTAATAAGTATAGATGCATCTTATGAATCATTTGTTATTCACAGGTGCCTATATATAGGCATCAGTGTGTGTATATGTATGTATGTGCACATACTCTGTGCACACACATTGAAACAGAATGTAAAACATATTTCTCAATGATACAGTATAAAAAAAACATTTTGGGGGGGCAGATAGTACAGCAAGTAGAGAAAGTAGAGTACCTGCACACTACTGACCCAGGTTCAGTACCAGCACCCCGTGTATGGTCCTGTGAGTCCACCAGGAGTGATCCCTGAGCCCAGAGCCAGAAGGAAGCCCTGAGCACAGCCAGTAGTGGCCAAAAAAAAAAAAAAAAAAAAAAGGAGCTTGAAGTGGTAAAAACAGATCTTCCAAAATACAGATGTGATCATTTACTTCTCTGCTTAAAATTTTTCTTACTAGAATCTTGAATCAGAATTCAGACAAAACCATGTTTTAATAGAGTAATATGTAATTCTGAGAGGTGGGCAGGTTTCAGACTCATAAGACTCTAGAATTAAGCTCAAATTTCTTCACACAGCATACAAGGCCAGCCTTGCTCAGCTTCTAGTTTCAGTCTCTGTGCTCTCCATACTTTAGGGCCTGCAACTATAGCAATTTTATTCCTGTCCATTTAGCAAGGTATTTTCCTCTCCATCCTTGTACATTTACATCTGGTAGGAAAATGTTTGAAAGTCTTTCAAGTCACAATGCATGTCAACTTCTCAAAGATGCCCATGCCTCTAACCACTGATCACCCTCAACAAACCTTCTACCTGCCTCTTTTCTGCATTCACCTGTCTTGTTCACAGACTGACCTCTCTGAGTCGAGCTTACATATTAAAGTATTAATACAAGCTTATAACTTTCTACAACGGATCTGAAATGTTCCTGTAAATTAATCTTTCTAATCAGTTACATATCTCTTTAAAGTCAAAAATTCCATTTTAACATGCTGTAATTCATGAAAACATTCCATTTGTTTCTGTCAATATAAATGTAATTATATTAAATTTCATAATATAAAGCTTCAATTCTATACAAGGATATTTCATTTTGACAAGAGTTTGTTTTGTAATTCACACTTCACAGTTGTCTTTGAGCAAAGAATTATATAGCAGGGGCTGGAGCGATAGCACAGAGGGTAGGGCGTTTGCCTTGCACGCGGCCGACCCGGGTTCGAATCCCAGCATCCCATATGGTCCCCTGAGCACCGCCAGGAGTAATTCCTGAGTGTAGAACCAGGAGTAACCCCTGTGCATCACCCGGTGTGACCCAAAAAGCAAAAAAAAAAAAAAAAAGAATTATATAGCAGCTTTCAACATATAAACTGGACTTCCAAAGTGACTGGTATCACTAAAAACTATAATGTCAAAAATCCGTTCCATTGTAAGACAAAGAAAGCTTTTGTTACATATTCATAGAGAATAAGGAAGAGAAACAAATGAAAGTAGAAAAGAAAAAATCTTAAATACTATACTGAAAGTGTGCAATGCCATTAGAATCCTACTGTAAAACAATTACCGAGTCTCTCTTCTTTCTAATGCTTTTCATCAGGGGTAAAAGAGGGTTCATGCAGATTCATAGCATCTTATAAGCTCTGGTATCTTTTACTGCTGTCTTTCAATGCATAAACATGCTAAAATTGCTCATCTACTGCTGGTTTTAAACACGTATTAAAGGTTTGTTTTGATAGTGGACTATCTTTTTTTTTTTTATCAGTTTTCTCCTTCCAGCAGTTAGCGAAAAACAGAATTGAAAGTAACTTTGGTAGTCTTTCTTATTCATCTATATGAAAGACATTTGAATTCAGCTAGCAGGATGTAAATATAATAAACAAAATGGCTTTAGCAGTTTTGAATAGACTGCAGCATATACTGCAAATCAGTAATAACTATAACGAATTACATGCCATCAAGTTAATTCACTATAAAATTAATCCTGAATGCACACAGATCTGGTCTTTCCCTTGACTCTTAAAAGTTTTTCTTTTAGTCAAAACTTTTCAGTCCAGTTAAGAGAAATAAAGTTTTTAGAGACAGTAACAATCCACTATATTAGGATATATCCTATTAATTTATATGGAAAATAATTTCAATAGAAATATCTATTAGATGCAAAAACATTATACTTCTACTCTAATTACTTTAATGAAACAGTCTTTTGAAATGTACACATTAGTTTTAATCTCAAACAAATTTAAACCTTTGATTTGGGGGCTTTTTGGGGAGAAGGGGTTGAGACCACACCCAGCAGTGTTCAGTGCTTAGTCCTGGCTCTGCACTCAGGAATTCCTCCTGATAGTACTCAGGGGACCTTATAGGATGTCAGGAATGGAATCTGGGTGACCCTATCCATTGTACTATATCTCCAGTCCCCCATGAATCTAAAGTTTTAAATGTTATTCAAAAGAATTACTTGGATATATAAAAAGAGATAGTACAGGAATTAAGCACTTGCCTTGCACACAATGGGCTCCAATTTGGTCCCTAGTACTGCAAACGGTCTCTTGAGCACTGCCAGAAGTGATCCCTGAGCACAGTCAGGAATAAGCCTAACTAGAAGATAATGAATATGGAATTTTCCTGCAGAAGCACAATATGGAAGATTTCTAAACTAAAACAGCACACTAATTATTTAACATAAAGAAAACTAATGAGAAAATGTCTATATTATATAATATATTATTATATTATGTATAATACATATTATATAATATTATAATACACAAGCCTTTACTATAACAAAATGAGTGATTGTATAACAAAGCTTTATTTAACTATTAGTTATATCTAGTATAACCTACCTAAATTACACAGACAGCTAATTGCCACTCACTTAATCATATACATCAGAAAGCTGACAATATAATTAAAAGATGAGGAAAATCTGTCTAAACCATGATCTTCCTATTCTAAATGCAAAAAACTTAACTGTGAGAGGAATTCAAGGTGATGCTTTGTTGCTTATAACGTTAAAACTGGAGCCAGAGAGATAGTATAGTAAGACACTTCCTTGCATGCACTTAAGCTGGATTCAATCCCCAGTGCCCCACACTGTCCCCCAAACCTCACCAGATGTGATCTCTGAGCGCAGACAGAGGAGTAAGCTCTGAGCACAGTCAGCTATGGCGCACGCGCGCACACACACACACACACACAGAAAACAACAAATAATATCCCTTGGTCATTTTGCAAAAAAAACGTTTATTTAATTTACTTTTTGTTTGTTTGAGAGTCACACCAAACGGTGCTCAGGGCTCACTCCTAACTGTGCTCAAGGATCATACATGGTGGGAGTCAGAAAACCATAGAGGTGCCAGGGATCAAACCAAGATTTGTTGCATGCAAGGCAAGCACCTTAACCCCAGCTCTCAACAGGTCCTGAAAAGTTACTTCTGTAAATTATGCCTATGAGGTTAGAAACACTGTCTACAAAGTTCTTCATATGCTGTCTAAAGAGTAAGCTTAACAATCTGCATGCATGCTTTATATATGCAGGCATGGGTTAAATGCCTGAGAAGCCACCCATAAGCACAAACAAAGTCAGGAGTGGCCCCGGAGGAATGTGTGTGTAGTTTAAAGGTAAACAAAAGAAAGTTGTTTCTTATAGGTAGATAACCTTTCCTGAAATGCCATTATTTTTTTTTCTATCAAGTTCCTAAACTTATGGTGTACAAAGTGGTCTTTATCATTTACAGAATTAAGTCAATAATGCTCACATAGCTAATATTTTATGCTAGCTGCCAGCTCTCTCCCCTGCTCTTCATTCAACTTTGTATTTAGGAAGCCAGTCTGTTTCCCACTGTTTCCAAGGTGTAAGGGATGGAATTCTTTTACTCGTGCTGGGTAATATGAAAATTAGTGTATTTGGTCAATTTCTAGACCAAAAGTGGGGCATATTTCTAACATTATTTTTAATCTTCTCTCCATCTAACTCACAATCACTCTCAATACAAGAAATGTAAACAGAAATTTATCCTATAAAAAGTTAAACAGAAGTGTAGTCTAAGAAGTCATTGTTAATAGGCAGGCTATAAATAAGACTATATTAAGGTAAATGTCCTATTGCAAAAATGCTGGGCTATCTCTAGTTGGTTCTTAAACTAAAAAATTGTACTGGTTACATGGGAGAGGGAAACTTCTAAATTTTGTGATGTGGGTAATATTATCTATTTTGGATATTTATTTTTTGGATTATTATTTTGGATATATTTATCTATTTGGAGCTTTGGAAAAGTAATATTTATGAGATTTGGGGCTGAAAACTATAATCCCAGATTGAAGTTACTGAAGAAGACTTGGTTTAAATAGAAGAAAGTTATATTCCTGAAAAAGACATAGTCTTTTACCCAGTCATTGGGATGAGATCCCTGGTTGAGATAACACAGAAGGAAAATAATCAGGTCTGAGAAGCATTTATATTTTTCCTTTGAAAGAAAAAGTAGGAGTATAATCATATCTTGGAGACACGATAGGTTCAGTTCTAATAAAAAAGATATCATAATAATTTCCAATAAAGCAGATATCACAATGAAGTGAGTAATAATAATTTCAGTCTCCCAATGTATGTAAGTTGTATCACACTGTACACTAAGTCCATTAACTATAGACAGCATTATATCTAGAAGTATACATGCCTAATTTTTAAAAAAAACTTTATTGCTTAAAAATGCTATCACCAGAACTTTGAATTAGTCACAACTTCTTTAGTGGTGGAGTCTCTTGACTTTAGGTTGTAGCACCTTACATACCCAAGGGATTGCTGAAGGTTGGGCAGCTTAATTGCTTAATTAAAGGGGCGGGAAAAACCAACATAAAATCAAAACAGCAATAAAGTTTCCCCCTCATTGGCTCTTCTTTCTTTTTACAGAAGATTTCGTGGTAGCTTGGTGTGCTGTTGATAGCATTTTACCCAAACTGTGATGAATCCTTAAACCTTCTTCAGCTTTACTAATGTTCATGTAACCATCTATGTCCCTTAAGTTCATTTTAATAATGTTCACAGCACCTTTAACCTAGAGTATTCCATCTCAAGAAACCACTGACTCTGTCTATCTATAAAAGCAACCGTTCCTCATCTGTTTCATCATGAGACGCATCTCATTCACATTTCCAAGCTCCACTTGCAACTGTAGTTCTCTTCACTTGCAAGTGCAGTTCTCTTGCTATTCTGACCACTTCTACCCACATGCTTCTCGCACTGAAATCTTGAACAACTAAAGTTAACCATGAGGGTTGGAATAAACTTCTCCCAAATTCCTATTAATAATGGTATTATTGACCTACTCCTATGAATCACCAGTTTTCTTCATGGTATCTAGAATGGTACAAGCTTTTTAGAAGGTTTTTTTTTTTTTTCTCTTTTTGGGTCACACCCGGCGATGCACAGGGGTTACTCCTGGCTTTGCACTCAGGAATTACTCCTGGCGGTGCTCAGGGGACCATATGGGATGCTGGGATTCGAACCCGGGTTGGCTGCGTGCAAGGCAAACGCCCTACCCACTGTGCTATTCCTCCAGCTCCTTAGAAGGTTTTTGATGGACCTGCCCAGGCATTTCAGAGCAATCAATTATCTATAGCAGCTATGCCTTACTATTTTAAAAAGTCTTTTATTTTTTAAACTAAAATAACATTGCACTTTAGAATTAAAATCTCCAGCCAAAGACAGTTCAGAAGTATGTAGGGTGTTTATATGCAGGCCACCTGGGTTTGATTCCTAGCACCCAGGGACCCCAAGCCTGCTAGGAGCAATCCCTGAGCACAGAGCCAGGAGTAAGCCCTGAGCACTGCCAGGTGTGGCTCCAAAACAAAATTTCAGGCATGTCACTGGAAATCAGCATGTATACAGAATACATTAATTATACCACAAAAAGTTCAATTTTATCCCTCACCATATGACTGATCCATTTGTCTTAATGTCTTTTTATCCTCCTTGAACCCTGTTTCTCCTGGTATTCACCGAATTGGTCATATAATCAAAGTGTATTTTGTTTAATTCATTTTTATGTTTTCTCCATACACCATATATGAGTGAAATTATTTGGTGTTTGTCTTTATCTGAACTATATCACTAAGCATAATATCCTCTCCAACATTAGACCTGTCCAAGCTGTTGCAAGTGGCAAGATTTCTTTTCTATGTGTATGTTCATATATACATACATAAATATATATGTATATGCTGGGTTATAATACATTGTGTACACACCCCATCTTCTTTACCTGTCAGGCACTTAAATTATTTCCAGCTTTTTGCTTTCTTAAATAATCCTGTGATGAACATAGGATGCATAAACCTCGCACAGTAGTATTTCCAAGTAAATATCACTAATGGCAGAACTGGACTGCATGAAATTTTCCATTTAAATTTACTGAAGAAATCTCTATGTGGCTCTCCATATGGCAGCACCGATTTACCAACTGACCATATTTAAGAATTCTCTTCTCTCTACATCATCTCTAACATGTATTTCTTATCTTTTGAATAAATGCCATTCTCACATGTGTAATGTGATGATTTTTATTTCTCTAATAATAAGAAACCATAAAAATCTTTTCATATGCCTACTGCCATCTGTATGTCTTCTTCAGAGAAATGTCTATTCAGATCTTTTGCACATTTTTAAACAGCATTTTATTTTCACACAACTTTCATTGTGCAGAAATTTTTTTATAGATAAATTACATGGCTTACATTTGCCCTTGTTCCTAAGCCATTAAAATCAAATCTCCAACCACACTACTAAAGTTGATTTCAAGGAGCATATTGCCTGTGTTTACTTTACGTATTTTACAACTCTGGATATAACATTCAAATTTTTAATCCCTTTTGAAGTAATCCTTTCCAAAAGTTTTTCCTACTGAAATGATTTGTCCTTGTGTTGATGTAGTATATCATGCTTATTGATTTGTATATCCTGAATTATCTTCAATGCCTAGAATGAATTCCACGTTCTCTATGACTTTTGTTAATGCACTGCTGAATTCAGTTGCTAATAATTTTTTTGGGGGGGGTATTAATTTTCATCAATGATATTGGTCTATAGTCCTTCCTTTGAGTAATGTTTTGATTTTGAAATCAGAGTAATGTTGGCTACAGAATGTGTCTCAAAGTTCTATCTCCTTTTCAATTTCATAAGTGAGTTTAAGAAGGACAGGTATTATCTCTTTCTTGAACATTTAGCAGAATTCAGTAGTGAAGCATTAGGTCCTGGGCTTTTTGTTTGCATGAGGTGGTGGGGTGTGGGGGTGGGGTGAGTATTTACTGTTTCAACTGTATTACTACTGACGATCTGCTCTTGATTTCCGTTTCTTCCCATTCAGCTTTGAAATGTTTCATTCATTACTTTTATGCAATCCAATTTGCTGATAATACTCATGTATTTCTGTAGTATGTTTCCACTTAACTTTCCTTTCTGATTTTACTTGTGTTCTCTCTTCTTTGTGAGTCCTCTCTTCTATGAGTCTAAAGTTTGTCTATTAATCTCTTCAAAGAATGAGTTCTTGGTTTTGCTTATCTTTGATAAAAAATTCATTTAATAAAGTCATATTTCTCAAAACATACACTGAACCCGACTCACATACCTTCTACTGAGGTTGGAGCTTGTGCATCCTTGGTGTTTCTGGTGTAAATTACTTGCTTTTTGTACATTAAACCAGTTTGATAAGCCCTTTACTAAGGAATCCTTGAAGCCCATCCTGGCCAGGGACTCCCAAATTTTCAACCTCTTAGATACAATAGTGTGGGGAGGGTAGAGGGAGGTGGGGAGTTATAGCTCTATAGTTGGGAACTTCCTTGAAGGGCTGGTCAGTTCTTTGAATAATTAGTAAAATGGAGTTGTACATGTAGTTCCTTCCCCAGGTTTAGAAATTTTTCTACTATTATTTCTTTGAATAAACTTTGTTCCCTTCACTCTCTCTTTTCCTTCTGGGATAATATTCAATCCTTTGCCTTCCCTTGTGGAGTTCATTTGTTTTTCTTTTGTTCTCAATCATTTACTAAGTTCTTCACATCCTAACTCTATTGTTTCCTTTTCTGATTTCTGTTCCTTTTTCTTAGCTTTTCTAGTTCTCTTACACCATTTGACTTGTCTTTTTGAGTTCTGATTACCTATTAGAGTTCCTTTACTAAAACAGTTTTGAAGTCTGATGGGTAGATGTAATCCTCCATGTCTTTCACTTGGATTTTAAAGAGCTATTCTCTCTTTGTGGTTCATATTCCCTTGGTATTTCAAATTTCCAAGTATGTTTTTATTCCCCCCCCCCCATTTTGCTACTTTAAACGTCCATGCTATTTTTTGTTCACTTATTTATTTGGTTTGCAGGGGCCACAGGAGTGATGCTGGGAGTAAGCTTCTCACCATGTGGTTGAGTTCTTAGGGAACTTTGATCAGTGTCTATGATAGAACTTAGTGGCTCCAACATACAAAGTAATAGCCTTTGAGTCATCTCCCTGGCTCCTTTTTTAGTTTTTGTTTTCCACCAGGACAACACAGCGGGTAGGGCGTTTGCCTTGCATGAGGTCGACCCGGGTTCAATTCCTCCGTTCTTCTCGGAGAGCCCGGCAAGCTATCAAGAATATCTCACCCACACAGCAGAGCCTGGCAAGCTACCCATGACATATTTGATATGCCAAAAACAGTAACAACAAGTCTCAATTTGGAGACGTTACTGGGCTTGAGCAAATCAATGAGCAACAGGATGACAGTGACAGTGACAGTGACAGGACAGCACTTAAGAGTTGAACTACTTCAACTTCTCCAGCAGGTGGTGCTATGTCTTTATTCAATATGATGGGATGGGTGGGGGCGGGGAGGGGGAGAGAAAAGGGGTCTTTATTATCTTAATAGGTTCTAAGGCCACTGTTTGAAGTTGGGAGCTATTAGTATGACAGAGGATGGGCATGAAGGGATGCAGGTGCTGTACGAATTTACTTGAGGATAAGGAAGGCAGGTTCATAGTTCTGGCACTGCTGATACCCTTTCTTTCTGGGGTGCCAGATCTGAAACTTGACAATCTGCTGTCAGAGCCTTTCTGGATGTCAGTACCAGTCCTGAGAGATGGGGGGGGGGGTGTATTTTAAGGTTCTTTTCTGTTTTGTTCCTTGCCAGGGTCCCCACCTGTGCGAAGCACCTCAATCCCTCCATATGGACATTAGCTGAGTCACAAGTGTACATATCCATAGGGAGTTAGCTTTCTCCTCCCAGAACTCACAGCTGGACCAGCATTCTGTCCTCTGTGTACTACTCCCTGAACCGCTTAGCATCCAGACACTTCTCTTTACTCACCTTCCATCCAGTGAAACATATCTTGTCTTGACAGATGCTTCAGTCTCACTCAACCCGTGAGGCTCTTAATGATGCCTCTCATGTTAGTAGGTTGCTTCTCCATCAAATCACCTCCTCTACTGCTATCTTGGTGACATCTCCAAAATGTATCTTATAAATCATAAGACTTGAAAGCCAAAACAGTTCATTACAGAACAGTAAAAGTTGCTGCTGTATTACCAGCCACAAAAATATTATTAGTTTTCTTTTTCTTTCTTTAGGGAGGAATGGGGGAGGGGGGCGGCTTGGGCCACATCTGGCAATGCTCAGAGACTACTCTTGGCTCTGCACTCAGGAAATTCTTCCTGGTGATGCTCCGGGACCATATGGGATGCCAGGGATAGAGCCTAAGTCAGCCACATGCAAGGCAAACACCCTACCTGCTGTACTCTGGTCCAGTGTTAATTTTCTTAAACGTGCCTTAAACAGGTGCACTGGCAATAAAAACTTTTCAGAGAGAGAGGTTTGCCTGTCCCAGCAGTGCAGGGGGACCAGAGGCTACTCCCAGCAGTACTTGGCCTGGAATTAGGAATCTAACAGTTTGATGCTCAAAGCTGAAGATGCAGCGCTGTTCCAGCCTGATTGTACTAGAAGCTACCAGACATTCTGGCAGTGCTTGGGGCCATCTGGGCCATATCCAGCAGCAGTATTTAGGTAGGCCATGTGGTGCTGTGCCAGGGACTGAATTTAAGGACTCAGGCAAATGAGGCACATGCCCCGTCTCATTTGAGCTATCTTCTCCCTGACCTAAATGAATATTAATATTTTGAAATAAATGTTTTATCTGAGATCTTAACAAAGATTTGAATGTTCCATAAACTCTGCTGTAGATGAGTTGTTAGACTTATTTCTTCCATTTCTAGAGCAGATTCAGCATGATTCTTATGGGGCCTAGGATTTAGAAGCACTGAAAGAGCAGTGGCTACACCTGAAGTCATCAGGTGCATTGGCCCTTTACAAGAAACACAACCTGGCCTTTTGAAGCTCTCAGCCAACCATTGACTTCTCCCTAGTACAGTCCTAGGTGGCATTTTCTTTCAGCATAATATTGTGTCAACTACACTGATATCTCTGCTTGGTGTAGCCACCTTCATCAATGATCTTAGCTACTAGATAGATCTGAATAACTTGCTGCAGTTTCTTCTTCAGTTCTTGCTGCTTCATCTTGAACTTTTACCTTATGGATTTAGCTTCTTGTCTTTTTTGGTTTTTTGTTTTAACTGAATCACAGTGAATTACAAGGTCACAAAGATATTTATTACTAAATTTCAGGCACTTTTATTCCAACACTAACTCCTTCACCAGTGCCCACTACCCTCCACCAATGCCCCCAGTTTCCCTCCTGCCCAGCAGCTTGCCACTGTGGCAGGAATTTTTTCCCTTCCCCTGTTGTCCTAGTGTTCCTTTCTCTAACTTATCCCTGCCACCCTTGCCCTGGTGACAAGCTCCCTACTGAAAGACCAGTTCTTTTGCTCTTTGTTTCTATTGCCATCGGGCATTGAATATACCACTAAGAGGTTTCTTTACGTCACATATAAGAGGGATCATTCTGCGTCTGTTCCTCACCCTCTGATTTCATTCAACACAGTACCCTCCATATCCATACACATTGTAGCAAATTGCATGGTTTTATCTTTTCTTATGACTGAGTAGTATTCCATTATATATATGTACTATCGCTTCTTTATCCAGTAATCTGTTTGTGGGCATAAGAGTTGTTTCCATATTTTGGCTACTGTAAATAGTGCTTCAATGAACACAGGAGTGCAGTTGTCTTTTCTGTATTGTGCTTTTGGACCCTTAGGGTATATTCCCAGGCGTGAATTTGCTGGGTTACATGGAAGCTCAATTCCTAATTTTTTGATGAATGTACATACTGTCTTCCAAAAAGGCTGGACTAGTCAACTTTCCCACCATCAGTGAATAGGGAGGTCCCCTTTTCCCCATATCATTGCCAACACTGTTCATTATTTTTCATGAGTGCCAGTTTCTGCAGTATGAGGTGATTGATATCTCTCTTGCTCTGATTTGCTTTTCCCTATTGATTAGTGACACAGAGCATTTTTTCATATGCTTTTTGGCTATTTGGATTCCTCCTTTGAAGAAGTTTCTGTTCATCTCGTTTCTGCATTTTTTTGATAGGGGTGTATATATGTAGAGTTCTACCAGTGCTTTATATATCTTGGATATTAACTTTCTATAGGATGAGTGGTGGGCAAATAATTTCTCCAGTCTGTGAGCTATTGTTGTATTCTGGTCATAAATTTCTTTGAGGTGTAGAAGCTTCTTAGGTTAATGTAGTCACATTTGTTTATCTTTGCTTCTTCTTGTTTGGTCAGTGGTGAATCATCCTTAAGGAAGCCTCTAGCTTCAAAGTAATAAATCTACCTGTATTTTCCTCTAACTTATGGATTCAGGTCTAAAACCTATATCAAACTCTATATCCTATAAATAATATATAGACATATTTATGTATCTATATCAAAATTCAATCCATTTTAATTTGACTTTTGTGCATAGTGTTAAGGTCTGAGTTCATTATTTAGCAGGGGGTGACCATTTTTCCCAGCACCAAATGTTGAAAAGGCTTTCATTGTTCCACTTAATAGTTTTTGCTTCTGTATCAAAGAATAACTGGCCTGAGGGTCTGTCTCTAAGTTGTCTATTCTATTCATCAGTCTGACGGTCTGTCTTAATCCCAGTACCATGCTGTTTTAATTACCACTGTTTTATAATACAGTTTGAAGTTGGAGAAAGTGATGCCTCCCATCTTCTTTTTATCTAAAAGGTATCTTTAACCAATCAGGGATGCTTATTGTTTCATAAATATTTCAAGACTGTTTGATCTATTTCTTTGAAAAATGTCATGGGTATCCTAAGAGGGCACTGCACTGAATATGTATAATGCTTTGGGGAGTACTGCCATTTGACAATGTTAATCTTCCCAATCCATAATGAGGGATATTTGTCCTTTTATTTCTTGAAGTTTTCTTTGTATCGTTCTTTCACCTCTTTAGTTAAGCGAAGTCCTAGGTACTGGATTTTTCTAAAGCAAAATGGTGAATGAAACTGTTTTGTAAATCTCTCTCTCTTTTATTCCATTATTTGCATATAGGAAAGTCATAGTCTTTAGGATTTTTTAATGGTATCTTTTCTTAAGCCTTGTGAACTAATCTCTTCTAGCATCAAAATTCCACATTTTTGTCAATTTTATCAGAAAACTGAAGAATTTTTTAGGGTCTTCCTTTGGATTAGGCTTTGGCTTAGGGGAATATTTTAGTTGATTTAATCTACCTCAACTATTGAAACTTTTTTCACATTAGAAATAAGATTGTTTTGATATCTTATAATTTACTTGAGCAGCACTTTTACATTCTCTCAAGAATTTTTCCTTCACATTATAACTTAACTATTTGTAACAAGTTGTCTAGCTTTTAGCCTCTCTACATTTTTAACAAGCTTCCTCCAATAAACTTAATCTGTTCTCAGCACTTGATTTCAAGAGTGAAATCCTTCCTTTCACTTTAACACTTAACCACTGTAGGGCTCTAAATGACCTAATTCCAACATAACTGTATCTCAGAGAATGGGGAGGTCCCAGAAGAGGAAGAGAGACATGCAGGTTTGTAGAAAAGTGAGAATACATGCAAACATTTTTTGTTTTCCATTTTAGATAGCATAATTCATGGCACCGTCAAAATTCTATCAGTAGCAAATATAATATAATAACAAATATAATGAAAAACAATGACAAAACTATGACATAAAGACATAAAGTGAGATATGCTGTTAGAAAAATGGCACCATACACTTGATCAGTATAGGGTTGCCAAGAATTTCCATTTGTAAAAAGCATAATATTTGGGAAGTGCAATTTACCAGAATACAACTTTAACAGCTGACAAATGACTTGATTTCAGAGAATTAAAACTTAAATCTGTGAGATCAGAAAATCTGTGAACTTATACTATTGAACTAATTGAAAATTTAGACTTGAACTATTATACCTTTTCTTATCTTGTCAATTGAATTTGATTGGGGAAGCTTTCTTGTTCATGACGTAATCCAATAAAAGTAACAAAACAAAGGAAGATTTATAGTATTGAATTGGAATTACCAGAATATTCCATGCTGCCTATTTAAAAGGCTTCTGGATGGAAGTAATAAAGTAAATAAAGATCATAAAGTGACTAAGGAGCTACACTAACCATCTTCCTGGTCACAGGTACAACCAATAGGTGGCGCCAAGAAAACACAATCTGATACTCCTCCAAGATCTCAAAATGATCAAACTCGGTTTTTTTTAAACAATAAGTCAAAAAGCAGGTCTCGATAATTAACGGGGAGCTCACGTTTTGTTTTAAGTGGTTGAACATTCTTCTCTAAAATCACCATTTTCTCTTTTGTCCTTACCTAAATCATTTTTCCCTCTTTCTGAAATGCCTTTTCTGCTGTCCCTGTTTTCCTCTTGAAAACTAAGCTTGGCTGTCACCTGCAGGAAGGTTTCCCCAACTCTGCCCTCTAAGCACCTTCTAGTACCCTAAGAATATAATTTTTTCTCACAGCTCGTCCTTTATTTAAATGACATTCTCCTTAGTTTATAACCCTCAGGAGGCTATGGAATTAAACTCTTCACTAATTTCTAAATGAAACATCATTATTTTATTTAGTAAAACAAAAGAAAAAACTACCAGTTATAAATGTGAACTATCATAAATTTAAGAGGATACCAATTTCAACAGTTAAAATATAGGGGTAAAATATGCAATTATGAAATACAGCAGGTTTTAATTGACTTTGTATTTTTAATGTTTGTGTGGGCATTAAAATATTCATTAAATGTTTATAGACTGAAATACAAATAAATCTGAACTAGATTAGTGTTCTCCACTAAAACACACTTTTAAAAATTCATTATGAAAAAAAACCCAAAAATCTGAAGTATAAGTTTTTTAATTTTTACCTTTCTTTGTTTTTGAGTCCTACATGGAAAGATTCTGGTACATGCTGTGTGCTGCTGGTGGAGGGAACAGGGTGTCACTCCAGATAGTGGGGGATAAGGGTGTGGAGAACTATGTGGTGTCAGGAATCAAAACCAGGCCTCTCTACATGCAAAGAACAAATCACACTATCTCCCAGGCCCAAAACTTTTTAAATTTTTAAGAAGACTATGGATAAAAATTTACAAAGATACTGATTTTAAAAGCTAAATAACCAAATATAACAGGAAGGGGGAGAAAAAACCCTGGTTTCTAGACATATTTACTGAGACTTCATATTAAAGAGAAAGTCCACACTATCAATTGTTTGGATATGGAAACATTACTATATTATTATATTAAGGTAGATTTCAAAGGAAACATTCTCTTATTATAACACTTTCTGAAGAATAACAAGGATTAGAATGGAAGTAATTAAAAATTTAGAATAACTTAAAACTCTTACATTTTTGAAGTATATTCACATTCATATTGTGAATAAACCATCAGACTCGGGGGTAGATATGAATGAGTTACTAGCATGTTAAATTTCAGAAAAAAATTGGTCTTCATCTTGAGTTGAATTTATAAGGAAAAAAAATAACCAAAGGGTGATCATTTTAAAAGATGATACATTTTTATGTTTAATCCAAGTGAGATGTTTACAAATTGCCTTGGTACTTCTTTTGAGATAATGGTGAAGTTTAGATATTACTGAAAGGTATATATAATATATGAGAAAAAACAACAAAAATCTAGGAACACTGAATTTGTTAATCAAGCTTCTTTTCTTTCTATTTTAATGTCTCACAGAAAGGAAAGTTATAAAAATAGCTATTCCTCATACTGGGTTAGATGCTTTACATACATTATTTCTAATCTTCAATAACCTATGTGGTAGATATTAATATCATTTTATACCTGACTACACTGTAACTATAAAAGATTAAATAACTTGTCCAAGGTCATAAAGCTAGCGGGGCAAAAATTAAGTAGCTTTCTAGTCCTGAAAAGCAAGCACAGGAAGAAGTGGAAAATTGTGTCCAGAAATAAAAGAATGAAAAAGATGAAGACAACATTATCTAAATATACACAAAGAGATAGAAAGTAATTAATCCCCAAAACTTTCAAACTGAATATTTACAATAATTAAAGACTACTTTACTACTTCTGCTAATCTAATATACAAATACATCACAGGTTTATTACTAGAAATGGCAGACTAAAAGCTCCTCTACAATCCTACAATTTCGAATGATGTCTTTTCATCTTTGTTTTCACTATTAAGAGGTAGTAATTACATAGTTCTTGCTAAAGATAAAGGCCAGCGACAAAGACAAGACTGGATAAAATCTTGACTTCCTAAAGCAAGTTATTTAAGCTAACATTCACTCCTTAAATTTGTAAAATGGAGTTATTATCTGACTCAGAGCTATACCGAATAAACAAAATGAGTTTATTCGGTAATAAACATAAGTTGTTCCACAAACCACTTGAGTTTATCAAGTGCCCAATAAATTAGTTGGGATAATATATTTTGGACACCCTCTTGCTTTATTAAAACACTTATGTTTATATTTAAAAAGTTAAGCTTTTTTTATGGACTGTGGGATTATAACACAAAACCTAAAGAAAGATACTGAAATTACAAAAAAAGTATGCCTTCTCATATTAGAACAATTTCCAGGAGTCTCTAAAATAAAACCTAGATTTCATAAGAGAAAAATATTTCATTTCTTTGAAATTCACTAGCTCTTCTGTTCTCAAAGTGAAAGCACATTTAATAACTAGTGCAGGATACAACACTGTTACATGTTACGGCAAGGGGAATAGAATTGTTATTTCATCATTCACCACTGAGGGGAGGTATACCCAAGGAAAAGGTGTACAGAAAGCCGAGAGATACTTTCTAAACTTTCTCAAACACCTCACAATACTGATTTAATAAAAACTCCTTAAAAATATCTTTTAAATTATCTTAACAAGCATGCCTAAATCTTCTTTGCAGAACTTACAAGGAATGAAAAGGCTCATGCTTTCACATGATTGTAGAAACAAAGAGTCTCTATACTCTCCCTGCTTTTTATCCCAGTACTTACGTACCATACTATTTACGTATTTATCATACATTGAAGACATATTATGTTTTACATAATATATATGTACATGCTATATATTATATAGCATATATATTTTTTATTACCTTTATACATGTTTTCCAATTCCTAGGAGTACGCAGTACAAAATATAATTAATGAATAACTGCTAATGAATAAATGAATACATATCGATTTATTTATGTGAAAGGTTCAAGTATATTATCGGATGATATCAAGTAAGATTAAGTACTACACCTTAAAAACAGTGTAACACTTTCTTACACTGAATTCTGGTTTAAAAGAAGAAAGTAATTCTTGAATTCTACATATGAGTACTTTATATGTCAGATGTCATGAGAATAACCTGTTTAATATACATAAGAGTAAATCAAAATGGAGTAGTGACTTAATTAAAATTGAATAATTAAATATATTGACAATCATGGGCTGGAGCGATAGCACAGCGGGAAGGATGTTTGCCTTGCATGCTGCTAACCCAGGTTTGAGTCCTCCGCCCCTTGGTAGCCCAGCAAGCTACCAAGAGTATCTCACCCGCACAGCAGAGCCTGGCAAGCTACCCGTGGTGAATTCGATATGTCAAAAACAGTAACAAGTCTCACAATGGAGACATTATTGGTGCCTGCTCGAGCATATCGATGAACAACGGGAGGACAGTGATACAGTGATACAGTGATTGATAAACACTAAAATGTTACTTGATATATATTAATGTACTTTATTCAGTCTTTAAGACACCTTTGAGTATGACTGTCTATTTGCTTATAGTTAACTTCACTATCAACAGAAGACTTCAGTTTCTTTAAAATAAAGGTAATAATTTAAGAATAGAAGAGAAGCATGCGAAATCCAAATTCTACTGTATCTATAAAATCTTCCCAATTTTATAGCTATATTTCTATACCAGATTCAATAGTTTTTTTTAAAAAAAGCACCTCGGTTTTATCCACTCATTCTAAATCATTTAACAATTTTCTTACATAATTTTTCAAATTGGTATTTCAATGGCTTATGAAACAACTGGTTAAACTATATAATTAAAGTTACAGGTCAGCAACATTGCAATAGATTTTCAAACCCAACTAAAATTCACACTTGAAAGCAGAGGTACATGAATGCATCAGAGTACCTACTAGCCATGCTCACCCATGTGGGCCTTTACAGGATATTTACAAACAAGATAGAAACAGTGAGATAATCCATGTGATTAATTAGAGAACTACTTAATCATGTCATATAAATTATACACATATCAACTCACTCCCACTAGAGTATTTTAAAATTTTTGTCTTCAATATAATTTGATGGATACTAAAGCAATTCCTCTCTTAAAAAAAATAATCCTTATTGGATTTCTAACAGTTAACTTAGGTTATTTGTTAATATCTGAATCACTAATTCACTCATTTTTTTCAAAAATATATACTACTGAAAGTACCTGCAACATAAAAGACACTATGCAAATAAAGTTATGATTGACACAGAGAGTTTCACCAGTTAAATCTACATGTTTACCACAACAGGGATGGAACTAGAGGATAAGCTGTGTGACAGGATGATCATAAGATACATATCTCATGATCTCATAAGATACACCACAAAATAGCAGCAAATGGCCAAAGGCAACAAAAGATAACTGGGTCACGTAAGTGAGCTGGAGGCAGGAGTAGGAAGGGAGAGGCATTAGGGTCCTTGAGGGAGAGAGGTGAATAAACTGGTGCTAGGTATGATGCTAGGTATGGGACATGGGAAATCATCATTAATACTACTATAAATAGTAAAATCTCCATTATATGAAGTTATTTAAAATACAAAGTGTAGACAGGTAATTTTCTACACTTTACAAAAATATTTCCATTAACTAAAGCAATCATAAACCTAAAAAATCCAAAGATTATTTAGCAGAAAACCTCCACTTTATAGATAAAAAATACTGAGTTCCAAAAGAATTGATTCAAAGTCAGCAGTCAACAGGATTATACTCAATTATAATTCAACCCTATTATCTCTATAGCATATGAAAGGGAAAAAATTTCTTTTTCCCATAAGACAATGAGGCAGAATGCTGAAGAGATAGTACAGGAGTTAAAATGCTCGCCTTGCACACATCCATCTAATCTTGGTTCAATTTCTGGCATCAAAAATGGTCTCCCAGTACCACCAGGAGTGATCCCTAAGCATGGAGCAGATGTAAGCCCTGAACACTGCCAGTTCAATCTCCCTCCACCACCCCTTCAAAAAATATACAGCTATGGCAGAAAAATGAGAGAACATAACATCTTTTAGCTATTGTAAAGTATGATGATGTTTGAGAATCTCCACAAATGTGGTATTCTTTCCACTATATAACTCAGAGTAAAGCATTTAAAATAGTTTAATACAATACAATTTAATTTCTGTGATAATTCAAGTAAAATACTGGTTTTATAAATTGTTCAAAATAAATAGCTCAAAGTTCTCTAAATTAGTTTTAGCAATTTTTTTCTAACCTAACAATAAATAATTGAAAAAAAAGAATGCACTTAAAAATATTTTTTAAGTACAAAAAAGAATTTGTACTTAAAATTTGCCATTTTACTCCAAGACCCACTCCTTTATCTGTCGGATTTTAGAAACCATAACATTCACAAAACATAAAAGCAAAGGATCAAACTAGAAATGCTTTAAGCTTAAATGATAATATATATTTTGGAGGTTTTGATGATGCTCTGGCAGTCGAATCTGGGTCAGTCATGTGAAAAGCAAGTACCCTACCCACTGTACTATCTCTCAGGCATAATATTTTAAGTACAAAGAATATAACCATATTCTTTGACTTGCGAAAAAAAATACCTCAACGTGTAAAAGGTACTACAAAATACACCTTTATATTTCATGAACCATTTAAATTTCACTGATTCTTCCCAAGTTAACTTTAACTAAAACCCATTAACATTAACTAAAACTGTTTTGGATATGCCAAAAACAGTAACAATAAGTCTCTCAATGAGAGACATTACTGGTGCCTGCTCGAACAAATCGAACTAAAACACAAATACAATTAATTCTTTAAAGTCTCAAGCTAGTATATTTTAGATATGTAACAGTCGTAAGTATTGAAAATCAAGAGATCATCACTAGGAAGAAGTTCTTGATACTAGAATGAAAGCTAGCTTTTGAGACTGTGATCAATTTCAAGAAGTCTACATTTTCTTATTTTTAAAATCTCAAGGGCTACTCTAATTTCAATGTTCAAATCTATCACTATGCTGAAAAACAAGAACTGTTAAAAAGTGTGAATTTTTAACTCAATGATACTGGTTTTATACCTAGTCATTAGAATTCGCCCACTTGTGTTTGGACCCGAATTGAATTCTCTCAAATATAATCCAGATATTGGGCTTCTGGAAAAAGCATAAGATTCCTTTTCTCACCAAAATACAAAACAAAATCAGGTACAAAATTAAGAATATGCTTCAAAGAATGTTATAAATATATTTTAGAACTCCAATGATGAGCATGGTAACAATGACAAAAACAGTGACAAAGTTTATAGCTAACACATTGAACTTATGTGACACTCAGAACTATAAATTTATGAATTAAAAGTTTTGAAGCTAACCATGAACTTAGAGCTTATAAAGGGATAGACCTATGGCTTGACTCATACTAGTAATATCATAGTTCTAGTGTCTTTCTTCCCCCACACCCCACCTAAAACTTCTTGAATACCTACTGTACACCTCTTAGTTATTGCAAATACCGAAACATGTGAATTAACTGAACATGTGCTTATTAAAGCACCAATCTAGAATCCCTCAATTCAAATAAATAAAGCATATATATTTAAGGATTTCAAATGTTAAAAATATGGTTTTTTTAACTGAATCACCATGAAATACAGTTACAAAGCTTTCATGTTTGAGTTTCAGTCATACAATGATCGAACACCCATCCTCCATCTGTGCACATTTTCCACCACCAATGTCCCCAGTATACCCGCCCTTTCTAACCCTCCCCCTGCCTCTTGTCAATTTCCCCCATACTCTCTCTACTTTTGGGCATTATGGTTTGCAATATAGATACTGAGAGACTATCATGTATGGTTCTTTATCTACTTGTAAGCACACACCTCCCACCCTGAACGATTCCTCCAACCATCACTGACTTAGTGATCCCTTCTCTATTCCAGCTGCCTTGTCCCCCAGCTCATGAGACAGACTTCCAACTATGCAGCAGTATTCCTGGCCCTTACATCTACTGTTCTTGGGCATCAGTCTCGTATTATATTTTTTTTATAATCCACAAATGAGTGCAGTCCTTCTATGTCTGTCCCTCTTTTTCTGACTCATTTCACTTAGCATGATACTCTCCATGGTCACCCACTTATAAGCAAATTTAATGACTTCATCTTTCCTAACAACTGCATAGTATTCCATTGTGTAGATGTACCAAAGTTTCTTTAACCAGCTATCTGTTCTTGGGCACTCAGGTTGTTTCCAGATTTGGGTTATTGTGAATAGTGCTGCAATAAACATTCAGGTGCAGATGTCATTTCTACTGTGCTTTTTTTGCACCCTGGGGATATTTCTCAGAAGTGGTATTGCAGGGTCATATGGAAGCTCAATTTCTAGTTTTTGAAGGAATGCCCATATTGTTTTCCAAAAAGGCTGGACCAGTCAGCATTCCAACTAACAGTGAAAGAGTGTCCCTTTTTCCTCATCCATGCCAACACTGGTTGCTCTTCTTCTTTTGAATGTGTGCCAGGCTCTGGTGTGAAATATTTCATAGTTGTTTTGATTTGCATCTCCTTTATGATTAGCAATGTAAAGCATTTTTTCATGTGCCTTTTGGCCATTTGTAAAAAATGTTTATTTGAATTTTAGCTATGTGAGAAGTACCAAGCTTGATGCTGGACAGATAAAAAGATGACTAAGACATGGCCCAAAACAGAATCACTGTCACTCCATTGCTCATCGATTTGTTCGAGCGGGCACCAGTAACGTCTCTCATTGAGAGACTTATAGTTACTGTTTTTGGCATATCCAATACACCATGGGTAGCTTGCCAGGCTCTACCGTGCGGGCAAGATACTCTCGGTAGCTTGCCGGGCTCTCCGAGAGGGGCGGAGGAACCGAACACAAATAGGCCTCATGAAAGGCGAAAGCCCTACCACTGTGCTATCACTCTAGCCCCAAAACAGAATAGTATTTTAATTTTTGTAGTTTTAACAAAAATTCTGCTACTGCGTATCATCTCATTGAAAAAGTTAGCAACAATACAAACCACTTAAATTTTCATAAAACAAAATTCCCCCTACCAACAAAAAGCTAATATCTTAAAAGTGCACATTTTTAAAAAGTGGGAGGAAATGGAAATAGTTAATAATAACTTACATTTTCTATGACAAATGTCCATTCTTTATCTTCAAATTCCTCTGCATGAGGATCCTGTAGCAAAAAAAACGAAAGTGGAAATGCATTTCTTTATTCTAGTCAACTTAATTATTAAAAAAATACAAACAGCTCTTCTTTTAGCTTTCATGAATTTTTTTAAAGGAAAACACAGAATGGTCTATTCTTATAAAATGTGCATAATTTCTCTATATTTAAATCACTGTTCTATAATAACAAATTCTGTATTTTTATCCTTGTTGATGCATATAATTATCTTCTATCAAAGCACATATGACAAAACAGAGAGAGAGAGAGAGAGAGAGAGAGAAAGAAAGAGAGAAAGGAGCATGCCACAGAGGGGGAAGGGGTGGGAGGGAAACTGGGAACACTGGTGGTGGGAAACGTACACTGGTGAGGGGATGGGTATTGGAACACTGTATGAATGAAATTCAATCATGATTAACTTTGTAACTGTATATCTCACAGTGATTCAATAAAATAAATTTTTCAAAAAATGTTTTAAATAAATTGGAGTAATTGAGTCAAACAACTATTAAAAAGCACTTAATTGGGCCAGAGTGAGAATACAGCAGGTATAGCACTTACCTTGCATGGGGCTGACGAAAGTTTGATCTCCACCATATATGGTCCCCCAAGCCCCACCAGGAGTAATTCTAGAGTGCCAGAGTTAGGAGTAATCCCTGAGCACAGCCGAGTGCGGACCAAGAAACATAATAACAGTAATAATAAAAAGCAAGGGCAGAAATAACAGTACAGTGAGTAGTGCTTTTGCCTTGCATGCAACTGTCCCTGGTTCAATCCCTGGCATCCTATAGTCCTCCAAGCAGCACCAGGTGTGATCCCTGAGAGGAAAGCCAGGAGCAAATCCTAAACACCTTCTGGGTGTGAAAAAAAAAAATTAAAGCACTTTATGTAACATAGTAGGCAAACAATAAATGGTCAAAGTCATTGGAACTGTTTCCCAAGCCTGGCTCTGCTATGAAGCAGGTTAAAGGAGATACAATACTGTAAAGAAAGATTGAAGGAGATTTTCCATAAACTGTAGAGCACAAGTAAGAAACAAGTAATATAATGTGACACAGGAGACATCTAACAATGCTGTCCTCCTGCCTTTTACCCTCATCTTGTTGAGGAATGCTGCATAACTTCAGCACAGCTAGTATAATTCAAGAGTAATACTGAATAGGTAGTGAATACACACACTGCCCAATTATTGTGTTATTCATCATGGAACTTATAAACTAGGTATTATTCCTATTCCCATTTAGCAGAACATGAAACTAAGACTATAAAATGTAACTTGCCACAGTATACAACAAATAAGCATTCAATTTTGTTGCAATTCCAACCAAGTCCCTCTGATTGATAGCCATATTATTGGTTCTTATTTTTTTTCCACCCCATTTGATTTTTGAACCACACCCAGCCTTATTCAGGGGCTATTTTTTTATTTTTATTTTTTTTTTTGCTTTTTGGGTCACACCTGACTATGCACAGGGGGTTACTCCTGGCTCTGCACTCAGGAATTACTCCTGGCAGTGCTCAGGGGACCACATGGGATGCTGGAATTCGAACCGGGTTGGCCGCGTGCAAGACAAATGCCCTACCCGCTGTGCTATCACTCCAGCCTTCAGGGGCTATTCTTGGCTCTGTGCTCAACAGCGACCACTGAAGGTCCTTGGAGGAAGGGATCCTGCTGGAGAGTCAAACTGGGGTCAGCCATTTGCAAGGCAGAGCCTTATGCCCATACCGTCTTTCCAGGCCTCTTAATCACCTGGTGTCCAGGAGGACCAAGACAAGTACCTAGCACAAAGGAGACTCTCAGGAATATTTGATGAACAAATTGATGAATATATAGCTATTAAACTAACAAATACTAACGGTACTTTGTATAAGATATATATTCTCAAAGTAGGTGAAACATTTTCAAAAACACATATACAGATATTACCTGAAAGAAAAACTTCATATGGACCAAGGGCCAAGTCAACAACTCACAGTCAGTTAAAAGAAATGCAAAAGAGCAAGGATATTTCTTTTCAGTGAGTTTAAAATAACATATCCAGGGCCAGAGAGGATTTTGGGGTTTTGGTGGGTTTTTCCATTTTGTTTTGTTTGGGGGCCACACCAAGCAATGCTCAGGAGTTGCTCCTGGCTTTGCAGTCCTGGTGGTGCTCAAGGGACCATATTAGGATGCCAGGGATCAAAGCCAATTTGGCCACATGCAACACAAGCACCCTATCAGCTATAATATCTCTCCAACCCCTACGGCCAGAGAGATAGCTCAAGGCACTGAGTGTATGCCTTGCTTGTCTGGGGTCCAATCTTTGGCAGAATATGATCCCTGAAAGCAAATGGAGAGGCAACCCTCCCCCATCCAGCACAAGTCAAGAGAAGCCCACAGCGCCATCCAAAAAAAAATAAATAAACAAGAGTGTATGTACATAATTGACTATATATTATTGACTAGATGGAAGCATTTGTAACGAAAATTCCTTCTAGCTTGAATTAACTCTTCTTTGCATTCTACTGCCTACTCTCTAACCACCCCATTAGAGAAAATCTCTAATTTTCACTATCCTCTTCAAACTCCTTAAAAAGTTTCTGCTTTCTTTATTAGAAGATATTTTCAATCTGACTCTAATCTCAAAAAGAAGCATGGAAGCTAAGTAAATTTCTGATTGAATTATAAGAAAGAAAAGACTGACATTTTATTTTAATTTCTAATTGGATCATTGTGAATTACAGTTATTCATGATTGAGGTTCAGGAGTACAATGTTCCAACACCAATCACTTCACCAGTATCTACTTCCCTCCATCAATGTCCACAGTTTCCCTCCGGCCCCACTATATGGGGCAGGCACTTTTTTCTTTTTTCCCTTTTAAGCATTATAATTTACAATACTATTACTGAAAGGTTATCATGTATATCCCTTTACCCCCTTTCAAGCACCCAATTCTTGTCCAGAGTGATCACTTCCATCTATCACTGTCATGATGGTTGCTTCTCTGTTCTAATAACTCTTATCTCTTAATCCTCTAAGTAACACATTTCAACAGTCACTTTCAACTCAGAACCAACCATCTAGTAGAATTCCTTTCCCCAAACACAAGGTTGTCATTTATCACCTCTATTCTAAACCCTTTATCTGTATCATTTTTTTAAATTGTATATCCAAGTCTATTCATTACCAATATAAACAGCAGGCTAAATAAAACTACACAGAGATTACTTAAGTCTTTAAATATGTCAGAGATCATGCTGTTGTAATCTATACTGATAGTCATTTTTATTACAGAATAGGAAGTACTCCAGAAGGAGGAAAAGGGCTAAAAGAAAACACAACAATGACTAGGCAAGTAAACAGTTTCACTATTTCCTAATCAGGACAATGGGAACAATTATAAAACCTTAAGGCTGAAATGATTATACAATAAAATATTCCAAAGGTCTTTCTGTTAACCTGCTTTCTGTTAACCAAGTTTATAGAATCATCCCAATAGGAGAAATATGAATAAGGGGAATTTATTAGGAGGAGTCTATGACAGTGGTTGAAAGGTAATAGGATGATTCTGATTCTCCTTAAAAAAGAAGAAAAAGGAAGGACACGCTGTGTTTCATTCCTTATTTATCCTTAAATCAAACACCTTAACAAATCAAGTATTATGGTATACATGGTGTATATGTATCAAACAACTGAAAATGCCACAAAACCAAGTTTCTCATAGGAAATGCATGTTAAAGTTTCCTGTAGGTAGAATTAGGAATTAGCAAAAGAAGCATTACAACTGATTTTAATAATAACAAGCTCCAAGAATTCTCAAATCTTTAGACCTTATAAACTGCAATATACTAATATTGTTATGAATCCCTGAAACCAACATATAGCAAGATACCAGGTTAGACAGATGGGGAATAACTAATGCCCAAAGACCACAAAACTGAAAAGCAGGAGAACTGGTCCTAAAGAAGGCATCTTGCCAATGTTGGGAAGGGGGAATAGGTCAGGTAAGGACCGCTATGACAATGATATAAGATAGTGATCACCCTGGACAAGGACTGAGAACTGAAAGGAGGAAAAAAGATATGCATGATACCCTATCAGTGAAAGTATTACAAACCACTGTGCCTAAAAGGAAAAAAAGGAAAAAGTGCCTACCACAGAAGTAGGCCGGGACATAGGAGGGAAACTGGGGATACTGGTGGAAGAAAGTGGACACTGGTTAAAGAATTGGTGTTGGAACAATATATACCTTAAACCCAATCATGAATAACTGTAACCTTGTCATTCACAGTGACTAAATAAAAATATGTAATACAGAACACACACACACACAGATACCAAAGATAGAAAAGGGACCACTGTGGCAATGGTGGTTGGAAGGGACCACTCTGGAGATATGTGCTGAAAGTGAGATAAGGACCAAACATGATGGTCTCTCATATCTATATTGCAAGCCATTCTGCCCAAAGAGTGTGTCGGGGGTGGGGTGCCTGACATAGAGGCAGGCTGGGAGGTGTGGGGGCAGACAGGGGGAGGGATACTGGGGATATTGGTGGTGGGAAATGTACATTAGTGGAGGGGTGGGTGTTGGATCATTGTATGACAAACCCATAATGAAAGCTTTGTAACCATATCTCATAGTGATTCGATTAGAAAAAAAAAAAAAGATGCTAAGCTGGTCTCACATGCTGGGGGAAAAGGTCGCTGGTATAGAGAAGGGACCACTAAGTAAACGATGCTTGGAGGGCTCTTGGGATGAGAGATGTATGCTGAAAATAGACTATGGACCAAACATGATGGCCACTTAGTATCTGTACTGCAAACCATAACACCCAAAAGGAGAGAGAGAGTAAAAAGGAATGTGCCTGGCACAGAGGCAGGAGGAGCTAAGGTGGGGGTGGCAGGAGGGATAATGGGAACATGGGTGGTGGAGAATGGGCACTGTTGGAAGGATGGGTACTCGATTATTGCATGACTGAAATGTAATCATGAAAGTTTGTAAATCTGTAACTGTATCTTACGGTGATTCATTAAAAAAACCCATAAATATAAAGATGCTAGGTTGCATCCAAATCAATAAATAGTAGGGGCCTGAGCAATAAATAGTACAGTGGGCAGTGTGCTTGCTTTGCATACAATCGACCTGGGGTTCAATCCTCAGCATCTATATGGTTCCGCCAGGAGTAATTCCTGAGTGCAGGGTCAGATTAACCTTTGAGCATTACCTGGTGTGGCCAAAAAAAAAAAAACCCATAGTAAAATATTGTCATTTTACAACGTGATTATATAGTAAAACATATACTTATAAAAACTTACCTTAAAAAGTGTTACAGTGATTTCAATGTTTTCAGGAACAGGCCATACTACAACACCCCGGTATGGATTTTTTATTCCAGGTTGCCAGCTATGAGCCTACCAAATAAAAATAATGGTTTCAATATGAAATATAGGAAATGCAATGTTAATAATTCACAATAATATATTGATCCCAATTAACTATCTATTAAGTCTATAATCTCCCTGAGATAAAAATACTCAAATAAAATTTTAAATTAAACTTTCAAGCATTTAATTTGGGTCTGAATAGTTCCATCTCATGATAACTATAGACAACTCCTTGCAAACCTTCACCACTTTTCCTGCCCCAATCCACACACACAAATAAAAGAAAATGCAAATAATAATAATAATAATAATAATAATAGAGACCAAAAATTCCTTTTAAAAAAATTTAGGCTAGTATGTCTTCCTATTTTTCATTAAAACTTTACTAGGAAAAAATTCAATCCTTTTTGCCATCTATTAAAGGCAAATTTATTAGTTAAAAGAAAAAAACTAATTTTATACTTTGTATTTAAATTTATTTCCCAGTAACTATGGTGTTTATTTGGAACTTATCTAAAACTAAAAAAGAATGGAATGTGATTTTTTTCATTGATATTTCTATTATTTATACTCTCCATTGCATCTTCATCCCCTATGTAACCTTACTTATATGTAACCTTATCAATATCCACTGGTTTGTCTTTTTATTTGTTTTGTCTGTACATGAACTGTATAGCCACATATTCTATAGCAGTTGCAATTATCCTATGCCAATCTTTTTGCTTCTGACTTACCCACTTGCTATAATTTCCCAAAGTTCCTCCATTCTGTTGTTATAGTAATCGTCAACCTTTCTACAACTGAATAGTATTCCACTGTAGAAATATACCACATCTTCACTCAATCATCTATCATTGAGAACCTCTAATGCTTCCCTATTTTAGCCACCACACGTAACACTGCAATGAACAATGGGATAGATGTAAGTTTTTGTGTTAATGCTTTCATATTCTTTGGATAGACACCCTAAAACAGGATTGCCAAATCACATAGTATTTGCTTCTTAAGAAAGCTTGAGAATGTTTCCCAAAGTGGTTGCACTTATTTACATCTATACCAAGAGTAAAGGAGGACTCCTTTTTATCCACATCCTCTCCAGCACAGCACTTAAATTTTCTTGCTATTTTTGATGCAAATCATTTTCACAAGTGGTAAGTGGTCTTTCATCTAGGTTTCTATTTTCCTGATACGGAGTTATGATAAGCATTGTTTCCCATGCCTAACAGCCTCCGGTACATCATCTAGAAAAAATGTTTACTCAAGTCTTTTTTGTTACTGTTGTTGTGGGTGAGGCACTCCTAAGCAGTGCTCAGTGAGCCCAGGAGCCACTTCCAATTATACTTTCAGAAAGGTCTGATAGCTCAGTGTTGAGCCCTGTAATATTACGGCTACTTGGGACTAGCAATGCTGGGGAATAGGTAGGAGTGCCACCCAGCAGTACCCAGAGGCCACTAAGGATATATGCAGCAGTACTAAAGAGTCATGTGGCACTAGTTATCAAGTTCAGAGCCTTTGCTTGCAAAGTACATGCTCCAACTATTCATATTTTTTTGCCCTTTTTCTTTTGATAATTTTTGGTTTGGTATTTATGTTATTAAATTGTATGAGTTTTTTTACACACCTTGAATATAAATTCATTATATAGTTAATATTTCTAGCATATAATTTTCCTTGTAAATCTTAAATACCAATTTTCTCTGAAGAACTCACCCCAGATTTGAGAGTCATCAGTATACTTCCTGTTGGTGAAATTTCCAATTTCAAAGCCAAAAGAACATGGTTTTCCCAGACACCTAAACTAATCTTTGTTTCTATGCACAGCAGATGATGCACATGCCATAAGGATAATGATAAAAGCTAATATGTGTGCATGTTTTCTATGTGTCAGCAATGTTTAGAAAATGTTTAGAACTTATTTATGCATTGCATATGCACATGAACCTTATGAGTACCTATTATTCATTCAATCACTCAACTCACTCAACTGATAGGTACTATCTGCTAAGGTTTATCAAGGCACTGTAGCAAAAAAGAAAACTACTTTAGTGAAGTTTACAGAATAGTAGGAAGATAAAGATGAAACATTTTAACCAAATTTTCAGTATGTTAGGTGTAGGCAAGTGGTATGGAATAAAATATAATTAGAGAAGACAGATTGGGAGCTATGGTGAAAGAAGGCAATAGGTAATAATGCTTAATAGGGTAGTCAGAGTATCTGTGAGAAGGTAGCACTTGAAAACTGCCTGAAAGTGGCAAAGAAATTAGATGTATAAATGGCTGTGAAGAGGTTTAGAATGAGATGAAACTGCCTCAGATAACAAAAATAAGGAAAACGATGGGCTCAATCATATACAGCTCTAGTTCATGAAGACTTTGTTTGGGGCACACCTGGCTGCACCCAGGGCTTACACCTGGCTCTGTGTTCAGTGATTACTCGAGTGGGGTTAGGGGATGATATGCGATGTCAGGAATTGAACCCATGCAAGGCAAACTCCTTATCCCCTATATTATCTCTCTAGACCCTTCTAGATGACAAAAATATTTTTTATGCAATATGTCTTAGATAAGAAGCCATTGGAGAGTTTCAAGCAAAGGAATAATAATCTAACTTATGTTTTTATAGGCTAAATTCTGCTAATGTACTAAGAATACGCTCCACTCTTAAGAGAAAATGGGAATTCAGTGGAGAGCTGATGCTGACATGATTTAGGAAGTACAAAAATGTAGTACAAAATAGTCATTCTCAGAGCAGAAGTGAGAGTTCAACAGGTTGAACACAAGCTTTCCATTGAGGAGGCCTGGGTTTGATCTTGGGCACTGCATGGTCATCTAAGCACTGCTGGGGTTCACCCCAAATAGAGAGGCTAGAGTAGTCTGAGCACCACTGGATATGGCCCCAAAACACAAATAAAAAGGCAAAGAGATAGTATATAAAGTTCAGCATATGTCTTGCATGTGGCTGACACCAATTTGACCCCTGGCACAGCTTGTAAGCCTGGAGGCTCAGTGAACACTGCCAGCTATTGTCCTGGATGCTCCGGAGCACAGCCAAGATGACCAGGTAACCCCTGGGACCTTAGAGCCTGAGTAGCAGTGCTTCCTTGGGCCCTCACATTGAACTGATAGTTAAACAAAGGGATAAGTGACTCCTAAGTACTACCTGCCCTCTCCCCCCGCCGGCAGAGTAGATGCCTGGCATTTGCGAGGGGCTGAATTTGACTCCTGGTATAATCAGATCCGTGAGCACCACCATAATTGGTTCCTAGGTCCTTTGGACATTATTGGAGAATCCTATTTAAAAATCAACAAAAAGAGGGTTCAAGCAAACAAACCAAAAAGGGCTGGGGTAAATGTCTTGCCTAAGGGGGTGGGGTATATTTCCCTCTAAGGTTGGTTGCCTTCTATTTGACGAAACTTAATTCAGCCAAGTGTCAAACTGGGTAAAAACAAATTTGTAGTGCAAAACACAGTGGGCTGATTTTTTTCAAATTAAAATTACTCGGGGCTTGGAACTAAATTTTAGCTTTAGAGCATTTTTCTTTCACATCTGAGGGCTTGAGTTTAATCCCCAAAAACTCCACAAAATTCCATTTTTATTGAGATATTTATTTAGGGGTTACATTTGCTGGTGCCTGGGGGACCACCTGATTAAGTGCTAGACGGTTACTCCCCAAGGTGGTCAAGATATCCTATGGTGCCAGGACTTGGACCCAGCACCCTTCAGCCAGGCAAGCATGCACTTCAGCCCTCAGAGCCCTCTCCCCAGCCATTCCAGAAATACCCTTACATTTTCAAGATACGTCAAGATTTGCTGTTAGATTGTATTTGAGAAAGAAAGTAATCGTTGAAGGCTTATAGTCTTCAGTTAGAAGGAATTACTATAAACAGATTGAGGCAAGATTATAGGAGGAATGGATCTGAAAGATATTTAGTTCAAATGCATCAACATTAAATCTGAGGTGTCCTTAATATTCAACTGCATATATTCATTAAAACGGGCAGCTGAATACGTGCCCAGAGTTTCAAATTTGAGGATCACCAGTATGCAGATGAGGCTTAAAATCTTAAGAGACACTGGAATGATCACAAGGCAGGGAGTACAAACAGAGAATATAAAGATTCAAAACTAAATCTTAAGAGTACAACAAATCCAGGTGTGTGGACTGAGGTGGCAAGCTTACTCCCATCCCATAGTCTGAAATCCGGCCCCCCACCCAAAGGGAAGCCTGACCCCCAGCATCTCATCCCTGGAACCACCACCCTTTATGGCATCCCTTTAAAATCTCTAACCCCAAACAAAACTGCATAGATGCGCTAGTTACTTCATCTATATCCTATATTAGAGGTACTAGTTAACCCAGAACTCACATTTCTTTACCTCTCCATAACTCACGGAAACACACAAAGACAACCCAACTGTAGGAGCCAAAACATACAATAATACATAGGGGAAAACTACAAAATGCAAAGGTCACAATGGTAAAACAAAGCAGACACTCACCAAACTTACTGAGTAAAGTTGCTAGACAGATAAGGAATTTAGAATGGAACTGTTAAGGATGCATAAAGGAGCTTAAAGAAGCAATAGAACACACTATTGATAAAATACAAGAGGATATGAGAGCAGAAATGAGGAAAATGCAAATGAAAATACAAGCAAAAATGACAGACATAATAAAAACCTTGGTAGGTGAAATAAAAAACTCACTGGAAAGTCTCAGCAGCTGCTGAGGACAAAATCAGTGAGCTCCAAGATGAAGTGTAGAGAATCTCCAGGCTACAGCAGAAGATGAAAGAGCCTCAAAATAAACCAATAGATATAAAGAGAAAATTGGGATGGAGCCAAGAGGAATAATGGAAGAATTATTGGAGTCCCAGAGGAACAGGAAGAAAACCCTGATGAAGAAGCAACTGTCAAAGACATAAATGCTGAAATGTTCCCAGAGCAGAAGAGCACATAACACATATTCAGGAGGCCCAAAGGGTACCAGCTAAAAGAAATCCAAATAAAAATACTCCATGACATATCCTTATCAGAATGACAAAAACCATAGACAGATAAAATTCTGAAAGCACGATCAAAGAAGGGAACTGCTTATAAAGCAGCATTCTTAAGATTTACAGAAGACTTATCTGACAAAGACAGGGCCTGAAGACAGTTGGGGATGTAGTGAAAAACTCAATGAAATGAATGCCTCACAAAGAATACACTCCCCCAGCTAGACTCTCATTCACAGCTTCACAGACACACAACTCAGGAACTTGTAGGAAAATTTAAATGGGCTACTTTAAGACTAGACAAACAAACACACAAACTGCTATAAAAATATGGGACAAAACCCCATAACAATAATCTCTCTCAATGTCAATGGGCTAAACACACCAATTAAAAGACACAGACTGACAGGATCAACCTTGTGCTGCCTGCAAAAACACATCTGAACAGTCAGAACAAACACAGAATCAAAGTCAAAGGTAGGAAAACAATCCTACAAAAAATCTGGGTGGCCATACTAGTGTCATACCACATAGATTTCAGACTGAAGAAGGTTACAAGAGACAGTAAAGGTCATTTCTTAATGATCAAAGGATCTGTGTATCAGGAAGAATTCACACTCCTAAATGTATATGCACTTAATAAGGGACCAGCAAAATACTGAAAACAATTGTTCATGGACCTGAAGAAAGACATTGATAGCAACAAAGTAACAGTTGGAGATTTCAAAACCACCTTATCACCTCTTAATAGATCAACCAGACTCAAGCCCAGTAAGGACTTGACTTCTCAGATACTTTATCTGAGGGAAGAAATGGAAGAAAGGAGGGAAGAAATGGAAGAAAGGGGTTGTGTGTGTGTGTGTGTGTGTGTTTACAAGCGTGTGTCAGTGTGTGTCTGTGTGTGTTTGTGTGTGTCTGTGCACATGTATGGATAGGACATTTCATCCTCAAAAAGCTGAATACACATTCTTCTCAAGTGTGCATGGGACATTCTCCAAGATAGACCACATGTTGGGCCACAAAATATACCTCCATAAAATTAAGAGCACAGAAATTCTAACAATGATCGTTTCAGGCCATGATATACTAGAAATAAAAGGGAATTATACACAGAAACAGAAATCCAAATCAAACACCTGGAAATAAAACAGCTCACTATTGAACAGTCAGTGACTTAGAGAGGAAATCAAAGAGGAAATAAAAAGATTCCTGGAAACAAACGAGAATGAAGACACGAGTTACAGAACTTATGGGACACAGCAAAAGCTGTGTTAAGAGGAAAGTTTGTAGCTGTACAAGCATTCCTCAGGAAGGGACAGCAAGCCCACATAAGTTACTTAGAGCAGAAATTAACAACATGGAAGCTCAAAAACCGTTCAAAAGATCAATGAAAGCAAGAGCTGGTTCTTTGAGAAAATAAACAGGATCGATTATACCACTAGCAAGACTCACAAAGAAAGAAAGGGAGAGAACAAAATAAATAAAATCAGAAATGTAAAGGGGACATCACAGCGGAAACTACAGAAATTCAAAAAATAATCAGAGATTACTTTAAGAATCTTTATGCCACAAAACCAGAGAAACATGAACAAATGAATACATTCTTTGACTCCTATAATTTCCCAAAGCTGACCCAAGAAGACTTGGAATACCTAAACAGACCTATCACTATCAAGGATATTGAAATAGTAATCAAAAGACTCCCAAAAAACAAAGACCCTGGCCCAGATGGATTCATTAGCGAATTATTCCAAACCTTTAAAGAGGACCTACTCCCAAACCTGTTCAAGTTTTTCAAAAAAATTGAAGAATTAGAAACACTTCCAGTTTCTGTGAGGCAAAAGCCACCCTAATACCAAAAGCAGACAGAGACATCACAAAAAAAAAAAAATTTAGGCCAATATCCCTGATGAACACAGATGTAAAGATTTGCAACAAAATACTAGCAAACAGAATCCAACGACTCACCATCAAAAAGATCATACACCATGACCAAGTAAGATTCACCGCAGAGATGCAAGGATGGTTCAACACTTACAAGTCAATCACATAATACACCATATCAATAAAAAGAAAGAAAAAAACTATATGATCAAGAGATGCAGAAAAGGCATTTGACGAGATCCAGCATCCATTTATGATAAAAACTCTCAACAAAATGGGAGTTGAAGGAACTTTTCTCAATAAAGCCATCTACCACAAGCTCACAGTAAGCAATATTCTCAAAGGGGAAAAAGTAAGAACCTTCACTCTATGATAGGAGACAAGACAAGGTTGCTAATTCTCACCACTTCTATTTGATATAGTACTGGAAGTACCTGTCACAGCAGTTAGGCAAGAAAAAGATATTAAGGAAAGGAAGAAGTCAAGCTATCAGTATTTGCAGATGACATGATACAATATTCAGAAAATACTAAAGTGTAGGATAACATAGCCTCAGGTAGTTTAGGTTTATTGTGTTACTCCTGTCACAGTGCTCCCATTCCTCTGTGTTTATCTGTAGCTTCTTTCTTAGTGTTCTGTTGACTTCTAAATATTGTTTTTCTCTTCTCCTTGAGTTCTTTGCATAGTTTATTCAAAGCAATGTCCTTTTTGTATGGACACAGGAAGAACTTAGCAAATGCTATGCTTTTGTAACCTGGGAGTCATTTGACTCTACATGATATTTTCCTCCTGGGCATCTGTTCTCTGGACCTAAGCCTCAGCTGCCCTTACTTCCTAGCACCCCCAATGAGGGAAGAGACGGACCCAGGGCAAGCGGTGAGTTGTTTGCTACCCTGGCATTGAGATGGGCCTGGCCAAAGTGCCTAATGCTTAACTATAAGTTAAGAGCTTGGTCATGGATAAATGCTGTCATGATCCAGTGATAACTAGATTCGGACCCTGCTAAGGTTAGGAATGATTAATCTGGCCTGAGTGCTGGAGTCTGAGTCTGTGACAAGATGTTGCCAGGAGAGCTGCCTTGCAAGCCTCAATGTATCTCTTGCTATGTCCATACAAAAATAACTAGTGTTCAGATGTGAATAAGTTCTTGGACTGAGGAAAGGAGAAAAACTTTAAGAGGTATTTTACCTGCTGGCAGTCAGGAAGAGCTTTGGAATGCCTGGCCCTCAGGAAGGGCTTTCTTATGTTGATTTTGCTACCTGGCTGTGTGTAGAGAGCAAGGTGAGGAGAGAGAAGTAGGGGGAGAGACAGTGAAGGGGGAGAATCCACGCTGCAGTAGACCCAGAGAGAGGACGGAGCCAGGAGTGCGGGAGGGTGGAAGATTGAATAAACGGTAACCAATCAGCAACCAGCTTGGCCTTCTTCCTTCCATTGCCTGCCCTTGAGCAACAGCCACACACAGCGGTTCCAGAGCACCCAACGCAGGCGGTGAGACAGAGCCGCCCAGAGAGCCTGCGAGTGCACACGCCCGTAGGCGTGTTTAGTTTTTTACACTAAAGACTCTACAAAAAAGCTCCTAGAAACAAGAGGGTTGTAGAGTAAAGTGGCAGATCACAATATCAATACCCAAAAGTCCATGGCTTTCCTATATACAAATAATGAAAGATATATATTTTTAAAATCCTGTTCACAATATTGCCTCAAAAAATCGGGGCTGGAGCAATAGCACAGTGGGTAGGGCGTTTGCCTTGCATGCGGTCAAAATAAATTAAAGACCTCAATCAGACCTTAATCCATAAGGTACATGGAGGAAAATGTAGGCAGAACCCCCCATGACATTGAAGCTAAGGGCATCTTTAAGGATAAAACACCACCGATCAAGCAAGTGAAAACAAAGATAAATAAATGGGACTACATTAAATAAAGAAGTTTCTGCACCTCAAAAGAAAAAGTGACCAAAATACAGAGAGCCCACAGAATGGGAAAAATTATTTACCCAGTACTCATCAGATAAGGGGTTAATATCCAAGATATACAAGATACTGGTAGAAATTTACAAGGAAAAAACTTCCAACCCCATCAAAAAATGGAGAGAAGAAATGAACAGAAGCTTCCTCAAAAAACAAATACAAATGGCCAAAAGGCACATTACGCTCTACTTTGCTAATCATCAGGGAGATGCAAATGAAAACAACAATGAGATATCTTACACCACAGAGACTGGCAAACATCAAAAGAGAACAAGAACAACCAGTGCTGGTATGTATGCAGGGAGAAAGAGACTCTCCTTTATTGCTGAACAAATGGTCCAGCCTTTTTGGAAAACAATATGGATATTCCTCAAAAAACTAGAAATTGCGAGCTTTCATATGACCTGAGAATACCACTTCTAGTAGTATATTCCGGATATATATGTGCAAAAAAACACAGTAGAAATTACATCTGCACTTGTATGTTTATTGCAGCACTGCTCACAATGGCCAGAATCTGGAAATAACCCAAGTGCCTGAGAACAGAGGACTGGTTGAAGAAACAATGGTACATCTACACAATGACATACTATTCAGCTGTTAGAAAAGATGAAAAAACATGAAAAAAGTCATGAAATTTGATATAAGTGGATGGACCTGGAGAGTAAGTGAAACGAGTGAGAGAGACAGATATATGCATCTGTCCAAACATGGATAAAATGGATGGCGTTTCAGTATCTGTATTGCAAATTATAATGCCCAAAAGTAGAGAGACAGTATGAAGGAAAGTGCCTGCCACAGAAGGTGGGGTGGGGTAGGTGTTTGCCTTTCACACGGCCAACCCAGGTTCGATTCCTCCGCCGTCCCTCTCAAAGAGCCCAGCAAGCAACCGAGAATATTCTGTCCACACGGCAGAGCCTGGCAAGCTACCCATGGCGTATTCTATATGCCAAAAACAGTAACAAGAAGTCTCACAACGACAGTGCCACAGTGCTACATATACCAATATATCTAGGATTAACATGTCACATATAAAGATATCTTAGAACTGTTAATAGTATTGCAAAAAGGCCATACAAATATTCTAACAGATATCCCCTCTTGATATCCTAATAGTATAAAAGTTTTTCCTCAACCACGGAACAAGGAATCTAAGGTAACAATACCACTAAAATGTGGGTGAGGACTTTAAAGATCTTGCAACTATCTCAGTGAATTTAAATATCTAATTTAAAAAGTTGATTTAAGGCAACAGACTGTCATTATTTCTCTGATCAATCATAACTGCTCTGCTTCTTACTGTCATATTTATACTGAAATACAATTCATTTAATCATATTCCAATAAATTGAACTTGACAAAATCTGCTTTAATACCATGACTCAAGGAGTTTACTGTTAACTTTATGAATTATCATGATTTTGTCAATAACACAAAGATTCAGTAATGAACACTTTGTATATTTAAACATATAGACATAAGCAAAGAAACTGAACAATAAACCAAAAACCAATCTTTAAATTAAAGAAGACAACTGCCTTTTATTACTATACTAATTTGGCACTTGCCTGGGTATCAGTTTTACATTCTGCCAACATAAAAAGTAAATTGATATATTCCCAGTTGTAGCCAAAGAATAACCTATTCAGATGACAAACTTCCCCAAAATATGGTAAAAAGTAAAAATGAAGATATTTTCAACCGATGTGATTTCAATGCAACTTAGAAGCAAACAATATATCAAAAGGAAAAAATATAAGAAAACAGGTAAGTCTTTCAAAAAGAAAGGTGGTAAAGGAACAGAGAGATAACTAAAATAGGCGGAGTGTATCTGTTGGGCTTACCGGAATGTAGAGGCATAGGTTTGATTCCCAGCACCGCATGATTCCCTGACTACAGAACTGAGTCAAGAGCCCTGAGCACTGCTGGTTTCCCCCCAAATAAGACAAAACAAAACAAAACTGAAAAAATGGTTTTTGCCTCTGATTTAATGTAACTGATAGTTACTTTAGGTACTGAAATAATGCCTTTTTAAATCAATGAAACAGTACTGAGAATCCATAAGATAAACTCATATATATGAGCAGTTAACTTATGACGAAGGAGCTAAGTGCATGAAGTGGAGCAAGGAGTCTTCAACAAATGGTGCTTGAAAAATTAGATAATCACATGCAAAAAATAAAATCCAACCTTTACTCAAATGGTACACAAATGTTAATTCAAAATGGGTTAAAGACCTTGAGATTAGACCCATTTCTTCTTTTTATGAATTTATTTTATGAATGTACACTTACATTCATAAAATGTACTGAGAAAAACATAAGCAGAATTATTTAAGATCTTGATCTGAGAGAAGTCTCCGGTGATACAACCTCACTGGCAAAGAAAAGAAAAAAAAAGCAGAAATAAACATATGGCCCAACATCAAACAAAAAAAAGCTGCAGTACTGCAAAAGATATAAAGCGTAAGATAATAATAAAAAAAACTCATTGATTGTGAAAAAATATTCGCACATCATACATCAAAGAAATAATAACCAAGGTAGGTAAAATAATCTCTAAAATCAAGAACATAGAAACAATCTCACCCAAAAATGGAGACAGACCCAAAGATATAAGCAAAGGCACTTGCCTTGCACACTGCTGAGCTTGGCTCTATCCCCAACAAACTGAGGAGCAGCAGAATCCCTAAGCACACAGAGCCAGAAGACCTGTACACAGCCCTCCCCACAAAAATGAGAAGGAATGATCAGACAATTCTTCAAAGATGACATAAAAATGGCAAAGAGACACATGAAAAAAAATGTTTATCATCACAGATTACCAGAGAAACATAAAGCAACATGACAAAGAGAATGGCTTACTCCACAGAGAACGTTCTACATCAAAAAGACTGGAAACAGTAAGTGGGAATATGACAAAAAAAAAAACAACTTTCATTCACTATTGGTAAGACTGCTGTATGGTTCAGTCTCTTTGCAAAATTGTTTGGAGACTTTTCAAAACATTAAGAAGAGTTTCCCTGTGGTCCTGCAATTCTACTCCTGGATTTCTACCAGCAAAACACAAATATCAACTGCAGAGGGCATATTCACACCTATTTACACTGAAGCATAATTTAAGTAGGCATGTCTGGAAACAACCCAAGTACTCAATAGAAAATGAGTGGATATGCTCAGGATGGGAGATGCATGCCGAAAGTAGACCATAGACCGAACATGATGGCCATTCAACACTTGCATTGCAGACCACAACACCCTAAAGGAGAGAGACTAAAAGGGAATGTGGCTGTCACAGAGGCAGAGGGGGGAGGGCAGGGGTAGTGGAAGGGATGGAAGGGATACTGGGAACACTGGAGGTGGAGAATGGGCACTGTGGAATGGGCACTCAATCCTTATTCAACTGAAACGTAAGCACAAAAATTTGTAAGTCTGTAACTGTACCCCACGATGATTCATTTAAAAAAAAATTTTAATAAATAAAAGCACACACATAAAAAAAAAGAAAATGACTGGATAAAGAAATTCTAGAATAAATACACAATGGAATACTTCTCAACTATGAGAAAATAAAAAATCTTGCAGCTTGCAGCAACTTGAATGGAAATGCATACTAAAGTTTACAGCTTCATATAATGAGTAAATATAAATCTACAGTTTATAGACTTAGTCACATTAGTGAACATTAACAATATTCAGTGAAAACAAATCACATTCATCCACTGGGATGGAGATAATCAGATTTGTTATAGGTTATCAAAAGGCAATATATTCACATAATGAAATACTATTCATCAATAAATACTACCAACATACACAGCAGCATGAATAAATTTTTAAAAACTATTATGGGGAATGAAACAAATGACACGAAAAGTACACAATTCAATAGATATAAAATTTAAAGAGTCAAAACTAGTCTACAGTGACAGAAAATCAGAATAGTGGCTAGTTCTGAGAGTTAGAAATTGACTGAATGAGAACACAAAGGGAAACCTGATGAAAATAATTTATATAATGGTGATAGTGATAATTCTAGAGGTATATACTGATTAAAACTTACTAAAATGAAATTAGATATATCCATTACAATGGATATTTATTACTGATATACATTATATTTTTATTTAGCTCAATAAGACATTTTGAAAGAGACTCTAAAAATTAAAATCTCCCTGAGACCACTCCTGGGAATATATCCCGGAGAGGCAAAACGGTATAGTAGAGATGGCATATGTATTTCTATGTTCATTGCAGCACTGTTTACAATAGCCGGAATATGGAAAACACCAGAGTGCCCCAAAACAGATGACTGGTTAAAGAAACTCTGGTACATCTACACAATGGAATACTATGTAGCCGTCAGAAAACATGAAGTCATGAAATTTGCATATAAATGGATCAACATGGAAAGTATCATGTTGAGTGAAATGAGTCAGAAAGAAAGAGACAGACATAGAAAGATTGCACTCATACGTGGAATATAATTGAGAAGTACAAGTTGCCAACGATGCAACTTCTGGCAGATATCTCTCTGGACTTAGTTACTTAAATACTAAAATACAGAAACCCAAAACCGAGAGGCCTCTAAGTGTGGTCACTCGACCTCATACCTCTTCATCCTCGCAATGGAAAACAAATTATCTAATGCTTCCTTTTCAGCAGGTCTGACTTTAGGGGAGAGACTCTCCAAACAATAATAGTGAGTTTTGTTGAAATATTGTATGCAATCAAAGTGAAAGTAAAGTAAAATTTATTAGTTACACAGGCGGGGGTCTAAGTGTGGGGGGACTAGGGGCGTGGGAGGGTTAGGGGTGTGGGGGTGCGGGGTGGAGCTATACTGGGATTCTTGGTGGTGGAATATGTGCACTGGTGAAGGGATGGGTATTCGAGCATTGTATAACTGAGATTTAAACCTGAAAACTTTGTAACTCTCCACATGGTGACTCAATAAAAAATTTAAAAAATAAATAAATAAAATAAAAAATTAAAATTAAAATCTCCAAACTTTTTATTCCATCTAATTTTAATTAAGATGAGTACCTTCAAATATGTCTACTTATTAAATAAACTAACATCCAATAAACATTTTATAGTTAATATGTAATTATAAAAGCATACTTGTACTTATCCAAAGAATAGAATTTTGAAAATTATCATTGCCATTAAACATTTTTGAATTGTACTTTATTTCCCACAATTAAGCTAAAACATTTGGATATGGGTCAGAGATATGGCTCAAATGATAGAGTTTTGCAGGAACAGACCCTGGGTTTGGTGGCTAATAACAAATACACTCCTTCCAGCAACACTGGGTGCTCCGCCTTCCCAAGAATAATGATGACAAGAACAAATCTTTGAAAATGTTAGTTTCTCTTCTGTAGTCCAGCAATGAATTATAGATCCTCTTGAACTCTGAACAAAGTAGTAGTAGGTTTAAGTGCTCCCTATTTAATCATAACTCATGATCCCACACAACAGAGAAGATAGATGACTATAATGTTACTCAAGGCTGTCAAAACTCTAACCCTCATTTTAAGAACCACAGTATTGAGACTGAACTAATGATTCATTTTACTAGATTAGAAAGTCAGAAATAATTCAAAATACCAATTAATACTTCAAAATGCTCTATACTAGGACCATCATTTTACTAAATGTTGAATTAAACATTTTGGTAAGAAAAAATTAGAAAACAGACTAACCTTCGAAGACTTTCTCCGGCTTCTTCTTGTCCAAACCACCACCAGTTTATCTGGTTGCCTGCCAAACAGAAAAAAGATTAAATGTAATTTAAGCTATCTTAAATAAAATTAATAGAGTTTAGTTCTAGTAGCTTTTAAAGGAGAAAAATGTCAACTGCTTTATTTAGCTTATATAGTTATTCTTACAATAAAGTTCCATGAATTACTCAAGTACAGATGTTAAATAAAAATGATCTTATTTAAATGGTTAGTATTCCAATCACATGTTTTTTCTAAAAATATAAGTGCAAGGTAATTCACTAGCACAAGTAGCAATACAATACCTGAAACTGGTGACTAATTAAAACATCACATATACATCTTCTCCAAAAACTAATGTGTTTCTACCACATCCAGTTTAAAGTAGAGAAAATAACAAGAATGGAATAATTAAAATTTGTAGAGTGATTGCACAGTGGGTAGGGTGGTTGCCTTGCACTCGGCCAACCCGGGTTTGATTCCTCCGTCCCTCTCGGAGAGCCTGGCAAGCTACCAAGAGTATCCTACCCACACAGCAGAGCCTGGCAAGCTACCTATGGCGTATTCGATATGCCCAAAACAGTAAAAACAAGTCTCACAATGGAGACATTACTGGTGCCCACTCGAGCAAATCGATGAACAATGAGATGACAGTGCTACAGACAGACAGTGCTACCACTATCTTTGCTTCTCTATAAACACTGCAAATGCAGTTTTCAAAATATCTTTATAATCAGTCACTTCAACTATCTGGATAAAAACAATACGGTTCTGAAAAAAAGCAAGCTATATACTATTATTTCTACATTATGAGCCTTTAAAAATTTAAAAATCTAAAAAAAATCAAAAGTTCAGACAGAAGATTGAAGACAGGTTTTCTAACTCTCAGACTTCTTTTATGTATCTTCTACTAATATTTTAAAAAAAATTTCAACATGAAACAAAAAACTACATTTGCAGTTAGTACAGCTGAGTTCTCTCTAATGCTCAGGGGAAAACATCAAAAGTATAATTTTGTCTTCATTGAACCTTTCATATGATATTCCTCCCCCCCCCAATCGTATATCCTCCAAATTTAAGAAAATTACTGGGTGCAGTTCTAGAATGCGCCAGCCAACAAAGGGTAGAGCAGCATTGCCAGCCCAAGCATTATACCTTTAGGTCTGCAAATCAGGCTGAACACTACAGCAATGACCCCAAGTCCCTGAAGCACTCCTGCTAAGTAGGTAAAGCAATATCTAAGATATTGAGAAATACACACACTGAACAAAAACCCTAAAACTGGGAAAGGTGGGAATGGTAGAGGCAACTTAAAGACATAAGGTTAAGAATATTCCAGATTTCAAGACAGGGGTCCTTAGAAAATGTGTATTAATAAATAAAAATTAACGTGTATCACATTCTTTGCAAATTACAGAAGAGCAAGCTTAAAGAGAAAACTCATAAAAGAAAAATCTATTATAACAATGTAAAAATGGTATCATTTGGGGGGAAAAGAAAACACTGGCTACCAGCAAAGGAATTATTATCCTGATTGCTACATAGAAGAAAACCTTGTATTTTCTTAGTTCTTTTAGGTGTGTATATCTCAATTTACCTTCCCCCGCTTTGTTTTTCAGCAGAGTGCTTTTCTCTACCCACTGAACTACATCTCCACCTTGTAACAACCTTTCACTATGGTTTCATCTCTGCCTCTCCCACCCAACCTCAACTCCAAACTTTAGAAGTGTCTACAAATCTAAGAAAAGTCTCTACAGATGTGCAGCTTTTCCTTTTTCTTATTAACTCAAATTTGATTCTGATATCAATCAGATCTACAAACTGGCACTTTAAATTTGAACTTAGACTCTATAAAACATTTCTTAGTTAAATGCCTTGTTGAGCCTCCATCAACCACTGCTTCACACCTGACCAGCTTCATTATTTAAGATGATCTTTGTAGACCTTTGATGTATTTGACCTGTGACAATTGGCATGCAGGGTTACATCCATACTCTTGAATGTAGCCTTAAGGCATTTCACTATTTATATCTATCTTTCTAGTTAGAAAGCCTATATCTCAGCCATCTTGCTTTCCAACCAATCTTTAACAGATAATTCCTCCAACTTCTTCAAACCTTTACACGTAATAGTTTTCTTTAAAAACTTCCTCTCCCACCTCTTTACCTACAAAAAATTTCTTAATTCATGACTTTCTCTTTGAAATACTAAGCACTCAAATTTTACTCCCACTCATCCTATATCCTATACTTCAAGCAAACTTAACTGCCTCTTCTACTGTTGCCAGTAATATTCTAAACACTTAACATTGTATATGCCCAATATTTTATCATGTTATTATTTCTATCTTTTCCACCAGACTGCATGCCCTTACTAATCATACATGTTCACATTTTTATTCCTAGCAACTCGTAAGAATCTGGTACAAAGCTGAGACTCAATCACTATTCCCTACTGAAGGAACCTTAGGTTCACTCAGGAATTCCCAATTGGTTAACTGTAATTGATGAAATTCAACTAAACCCACCTATTCTATATGATGTAATTCTCTCTGCAGGTTATCTGGACTTCGTGTGGATCTGCACTTTGGCTGAATACTGGAATCTCCCAGAAGCTTCAAAGAGAATGGAGCTAGAGAGAGAACTCGAATAGATGAGCACATGCCTCCAAGATGTGAAGCACTGAGTTCAACCCCTGGCACCTCACAGCCCCCTAACCACCTGAGAGGTGGCCCTGGTGATGTGGGTTCCCTGAATACTGCTGGTGTATCTTACAAAAATTAAATGAATAATGAATACTGGTTCTTAGGTTCTAATTCTAAAGAATGTGACTTAGTTGGCCTGATGAGCAGATTTTTAAAATTCGACAATGGGGCCAGGAAATTATTAGGGCATATGGTATGAACCCCAGCCAGGGTTGATTTCAGCATCATGTGGAGCCAGTTACGTCCCTGAAGGCCCCCAAGCACTGCTGGGTGTGGCATCCAGCACTGCATTCTTGAGTCTCTGCTGAACCACTGGTTCTGTTGCCCAAGAAACACTGACGGGGCCTAGGACCTTCTGAAGGATCCTTGGGAGCCCCCGACTCCCACAAATTCTATATGTGACTCTAATGTGCAATGCCAAGGTGAAAAACCACTGTCTTACAAGGAAAGTTGTGAACAATCCCCAAATCTTCTGGCTAGAACCACTAACAGAGAGGCACTAGACATGATGCCAGTGAGAATGTCTCCCTCTGCATCACGATCCACCTGCACTGCTGCCTCCTAGCTCGGCTGGCAGCTCCCTCCCCACAATCACAGCACATCTGAATAGGGATGTTTCTTATCATTAAAACACATATACTCAAGAACGATGGTCTACTGTTTTATATGGCTGAATGTTCATAAAACATAAATTATTTGAAAAAGTTCCCAGAGATGAACAGACTTTTTTTGTGATTGTTAATTAAGTCCCACTTTCCAAACGTCTTCACTAGAAATGAGCCCACCTTTGTTTATCAGAAACAAAAGTGGCAGTAGGATGTTCTAAAATAAAGACTGTGCTTGGAGCTATTGTTCTCAAAACAAGAGTACTAATCACCTCACAATTAGCTGACCACAATTAATATTTTAAACATCTGTGCTATACTAGAAAAGAGACATTAAATATTTACTTAGGTGTGCCCAAGAGGCCAGAGACAGAGCAACTGTGAGAGCTCTCTCCAAGTACAAAACAATCTCTAATAATACAACATACTTTCTATAAAAGTCAAAGCAACATGATCATATTTCAAATATTATCAAATAACTATATTTACCCAGCAGCCTCAAGCACAATATATATCAACACATAATACATACATGTTAATACAGACAAAAGAGATATATGTAGACATAATACCTCCTGTGAAATTGATCTGAAAAATTTTACTGATGACACCTACTAAAAATCCTTAAGGGTTTTTTTGTTTTTAGTTTATTCAGGGAAGGAAAGTTTACGTTTACAAATGAAAAACACAATGCCTTCTATGCTACCTTCAGAATCCTTCAAATGGAGAAAGTTGAATTTGAAGGTAATACAACTTGTTTCAAAGTAACTTGTCTCAGAACATGGTTCTGATACAAAGTTCTGGACAGTAGAAAGGGGGGAGGAAAAGTGAGTCAGAAAAGGAAAAATAAGCAAGCTGCAATGAAAAAGATTATAAAGCAGTAAGCTTGCATCTAAATTTTATGTTCTCCTCTTTGATCACGAGTAAACTACCACATATTAATAAAAGTTCAAAGAGGGGTAGGGCGTTTGCCTTGCACGCGGCCGACCCGGGTTCGATCCCCAGCATCCCATATGGTCCCCTGAGCACCGCCAGGAGTAACTCCTGAGTGCAAAGCCAGGAGTAACCCCTGTGCATCACCGGGTGAGACCCAAAAAGCAAAAATAAATAAATAAATAAATAAATAAATAAAAATTAAAAATAAATAAAAGTTCAAAGAAAATCATTATTGTTTTAAATTTACAAACTTCTCTTTTTCTATGTGTATCACATATGTCAGGTAAGACAAAAAAGTTGTGGAAAAAAATCCAAAACTGCACATAAAAATTAGTTTATAAATTTCCAAGATAACCATATGCATGCAATAAACATTAATTGAATAGATTTTAAGTTTCTGTCACTGTCCTGTACAATGAAAATACAAAGATGAATGAAGTCGAGCTTCAATATACTGAAAGTTTACAATTTGGGGAGGGCATTTGCCTTGCATGCAGCTGACCCGGGTTCGATCCCCGGCATCCCATTTGGTCCCCAAGCACTGCCAGGAGCAATTTCTGAGTGCAGAGCCAGTAATAACCCCTAAGCATCGCTGAGTGTGACCCAAAAAAGAAAAAAAAAAAGGAAAGTTTACAATTTAGAGGAGAAACAAAAAATACTTTTCAAACGCTTCTATATTACAGAGGTGAGAACACTGGACTAAAGAATAAAAGATCTGTTTTTCCTGGCCAGTGGTTCAAGCTCTGACCAACCAGAGAAAAGTCTTTCTCTTTGAGCTTACTTCCTAATCTGTCAAAAATGATTTTAAACAGTCAAAAATGTTGGTTTAAAATAAAAGAAAACTTTTAGCAATATAGTACATAACGTGTGGTTGGGGTCATTTGCCTCTTACCTATTCAGAATTTCTGAAACTTATTTTTTTTTTTTTTGGCTTTTTGGGTCACACCCGGCACTGTACAGGGGTTACTCCTCGCTATGCACTCAGGAATTACTCCTGGCGGTGCTCAGGGGACCATATGGGATGCTGGGATTCGAACCCAGGTCGGCCTCGTGCAAGGCAAACGCCCTACCTGCTGTGCTATCGCTCCAGCCCCCTGAAACTTTATAGTGCCACATCTCAAGTATATTATGAAAGTTGAAGAAGTAATAGGAAGAGAAGTAATATCTTTTTAGCAGAACAGTACTGAAGCAAAGATTCATGTTCCCTGTCCTAAGCACAGTGCTAATCCTAGGAGATGCAGCAAGACTCCTCTACCCTGACTGGCCCAATGATCATCACTGCCAAGTTCACAATGAGATGGAGACAATAATCCTTCTCCACTGGAATTGTCTGGCCTAAAATGGATAATAAATGAGCAAATGTTTTTCTCTACTGTAGTTAGAACTGAGAATTTTCAGACTCAGAGCAGATTAAAATCAAAGATACACACACAGAGAACAATAAAACAACTGGTATCTTCTAGAGGCTTTCATTACTTTTGTAAAGTGCTGAGACCAAACTTGACCTTTTTATGTCCTATTGGTTTTTATATAAGATCAATGTTTCCAAAGATACAAGATAGCTATATCTCAAAATGTTAATTAATATTTAAGCTTCTGAGTTTTCTCTGAAATAAGGAGTCATAGTCTTTAGAATACAGAAAGTACAAACTATTCCTTTCACCATAAAATCCAGGATATGCATACACGGAGCAAAGAAAGCTCCTTATATTAACCCTGAACTTAGTGTGAACAGGCACTTCACTAATTAACAAGGTTATTCTTTATAAGAAAAAAGGGATCTTAACCAGAACTGAACATTTCATGGTGGAATGCTATGAATATTGAAACAAAAGGGGTAAAATTGTCTTATCAAAATACTCTAAATTTACTATTTCCAAGTAATTATTTTTATCCTTCAGTAGGTACATCTGCCCTCTATTGCGCTATCATCACTGTAGCTCCGGTTAATTATACTCTTTTATGCTTACTTCACAAGTTATTTAGAAAGCTGTAATAATTAATTCAATACAAAAAAATTATACAAGTATAAACATACACGAATAGAGTCCTTTCCTATGCAAATAAAAAGACAGTTTTAATGAGATGTATATCGATGTCACTTAAAAATAGTTTGGGTTTTAATTGGAGAGAAAGAACAAAAGGGAATACCCTGCCACAGAGGCAGGGTGGAGTGGAGGGAGATGGGAGTGGGGGGTGGGAGGGATACTGGGTTTATTGGTGGTGGAGAATGGGCACTGGTGAAGGAATGGGTTCTCAAACATTGTATGAGGGAAACACAAGCACGAAAATGTATAAATCTGTAACTGTACCCTCACGGTGATTCACTAATTAAAAAATAAATAACTTTTTTAAAAAATTTAAAAAAAAGAATCAGGGATGCTATTTATTTGCCAAGGCATCGAAAATCATATGGTTCAGACACGTAATGTGATTTAGAGATTACTGCTGGACTAGAGCTGTTACTGACTGTATTCCATGGGACATCAAAAAAACATGTGGCTGCCCACCTATGGGATGGTCAGACTTCTTCATCAAGACCCTGAATGAATGGTTTGAGGCTCTTCGTGTTCCTGGAGCGAGCAGATGCCATTGGGCTACACTAGCACACAACAGGGATGAATGGAGATGTTATTGGTGCCCAATCAAGCAAATCGATGAACAACAGGATGACAAGTGATATAAGTGATTAATTGCTCCAGGAAAAGTTAAAGGACTGGAAAACACAATTATCAGAAAAATCAATAAAAGTCAATTATGATTATTGTCACATGATATACTCTATGTAAATAAAGAAATTAAAATAATTTGATACAAAAAAGTAGTTTGGGTTTTTGTTAAAAATTAGATTTTATATCTAGCCATCTTAAAAGCATTTCACACAGTGGTTACTTTGCTTAAAAATATTTAACTAGGGGCTGGAGCAATAGCACAGCGGGTAGGGCGTTTGCCTTGCATGCGGCCAACCCGGGTTCGATTCCCAGCATCCCATATGGTCCCCTGAGCACTGCCAGGGGTGATTCCTGAGTGCAGAGCCAGTAGTAACCTCTGTGCATTGCCAGGTGTGACCCAAAAAGAAAAAAAAAAAAATTTAACTAATCAAACTCCAGTAAGCACCATGAAGATAAAAATTGTTAATGAAAGGCATAAAGAACAAATCAAAAGAATTGGAAGTGTTTTTTATAGTGAATGAATAAGGAAAAGGCTAAAGCAAGGAAGGGAAGTATAACTTTCTGACCGAAGTCCTGCAATATTCTCTGAATTTTCAACCATCTACAAGTGCTATTATGTAAAACAAATTTAAGCATCTTAATGGTGAGTCTTACTTACAAAGAAATTTAGGCTCAGAAACAAACCCACACATATACAGTCACTTAATTCATAACAAGGAAACTAAGAATATATACTGGAGAAGGTTAGTCTCATCAATGAATGGTGTCAGGAAGACTAAGCAGCTACATTCAAAAAATGAAACTAGATCTTTATTTTATATCATATACAAAACATTCTCACCACAAGAAAAAAAATTGCCAATATGTGTAGTGAATGTTAAAATAGATTATAATCATTTTGTATTTTTCTATTTCATAATATAATTATAAAAGCATGATAACCTATGTTACTAAGTTCAAGCTAACACAAACTGAACTATCAGTAGAAATTAAGAAATTTGGGCAAATACAAGTACAATTTAAAATTTTTTTCAATTCTTGGCAATGAAGGAAAAAATTCCATGAATAAATAGAAAAGTTAAAATCTAGAGTAAAGGCAAAAATTCTTATCTGTTGGGTTTGTAAAAAATATATCAAACGGGAAAAAAACATTTTAAAAAAATTAGTTCTAATTTATGGGAGGCAGGTACAGGGAGTGTCAGGAGGAACAGCGGCTACTCCCAATGATTTTTAAACTGTACTGGCAGTTCAATGGAAGGGACTAAAGATATTCTGCTTCTTGAGCTGTTTGATGCCAGAAACTACTCAGGCTATACAATGCTTGGGGGCCTTTCAAGGCTACACCCTGAAACACTCAGGGAATTATGTGGTGCTGGAGTTGAACAGGGCCAACTTATACTTCAGCTCTGCTCTATCTTTCTGTTTCAGGTCCCAACAACAACAAAAACTTAAGTGATTATCTCTCTTTTCATTTTTTACTCTAAATTGCATTCTTTTTTGTTTTTTCACTTTTTTATTGAATCACTGTGAGATAGACCCTTACAAAGCTGTTCATTAGCAAACTGGTAAACCATAAAAGTTGTTATAAATACTTTCAAGAGTTTAAATCAGACTAGTAAGAATGAAGATAAGAAAGGGTTGAATGTAAGTTATAAGCTAGTTATAAGGTACAAGTAAATAGTCATTTTTTTGAAGACCTCCATATCTCCTTTAAAAACCAAGACTATTATTACAACCAGTCTAATCTTCCTTATTCACTAAAAAAGACTCTAAATTAAATGGACCATTTCCATGGATACAACCCATCCTCTAAAGAAATAGGTTCATTGAAGATATTCTCTAAAGAACAGCACATACCTGCACAGCATATGTGTAGGACACTTGTCTTGAGTGTTTAACACATATTAAATTCATGTGGAGCTCACAAAAATGCCACAAATACTGCTGTACTACCCAACACAAGGAGTCAATATTCACATCCTATATGACCTGTCTGACACTGAAAACGTATTACTATGCCTATTTTACAAATGAGAAAGCTGTGATACAGAGTTGTTAAGAAGTTTTGTCAAGTGACTCATATAGTAAGTGGCAAGTGTGATTTGAAATAGGACAATTTCACACCAGAGTTCATACTCTTACTCTGCTATTCTATATTGAGGAATGAACCACAGCACTCCTCAAAATTTTCAAAGATTTTTTTCAAAGTAGCATTACAATTATCTTCGAGAGTTAACACCAAAACCATAATTTTTTATTTATATGAGCAACACATGACAGTGACACTGACAGATATTTTATTTCACTTTTAAATAATAATTAAATTTATTAATCACATATTTGATTTTATATATGACAAACTAAACAGGCATGTAAAAAGGATCTGTTTTAAGATTCAATATTTGAATTTTCACAAAGAATATATGTGCATATATTCTCACACATTGATAAAAGGAATTTTATTTGGGGGCACACCTGGTGGTGCTCAGTAGTCACACATAGCTGTCTCTGTATTCAGGGACCACTCCTAGGAGTGCTTAGAGGACTGTATATAATGCCAGGAGGTCGTAACCACATTTAGGCATCCCCTTAAGCCCTGTACTATCTCTGCAACCCTAATAAAAGTTCTTGTTCAAAATAGATATTTTAGTTACAACTATATTTTAGATATTTAGTTACAACTATAAAATTAGTTGCACTGTAAAGCTAATAGGAGGAAGGGGCCATCTTGATAGTATTTTTTTTCCTCAAGTTCATCCAATGAAATTCTAACAGTAATCAAAAGAACCCTTTTAAAAAAAGCTCTCTCGAAATTGAGATCCAGCAATACCACTCCTGAGAATATACCCTGGGGGCCCAAAAACACACAGCAGAAACACAATCTGCACTCCTATGTTCATTGCAGCACTATTCACCATAGCCAGAATCTGGAAACTACCTGAGTGCCAGAGAACAGACGAATGGATGAAGAAACTATGGCACATCTATACAATAGAATACTATGCAGCTGTCAGGGAAAATGAAGCCATGAAATTTGCCTATAAATGGATGGACATGGAGAGTATCATGCTGAGTGAATGAGTCAAAAGGAGAGGGATATATATATAGAATAACTACATTCATTTGTGGCATATAAAAAATATATATAGTTATATATAATAGAAGACTAGTATCCATGGCCAGGGAAACCAGGTGCTAGGTCAATGGTTGACCACAAGTGTGTGGGGGGCTGAGGGTAGGTAAGATAGAGAAGAGACTAGAATGACAATAATAGCAGGGAATGATTGCATTGGACGAGATGGGGGGGGGGCGGGGGAGGGAGAGGAGGAAAAGGAGGAGGAGCATCTGTCATAGAGGCAGGCAGGGGGTTGAGGGGTGATGGGAGGGAACTGCGGACACCGATGCTGGGAAATGTACCCTGGTGGAGGGATAGGTGTTGGAACACTGTATGACTCAAATCTAACCATGAACAGTCTTGTAAGGGCCTATCTCACAGTAATTCAACAAAAATGTAAACAAAAAAAGCTCTCTCCCTCCTCAGTCAGGGAGCACAGACAGTGGGACTGTCAAGATCATCTCAACACATGCAGGAAAACACATGATGCATGTGAGTACACTTGGCCTTGTGCACGCCATTTTAAACCACTAAGCCTTCTTCCAGGTCCCTTAAAAAAACCTTTTCTATGAAACATTTCAAAAATACGTAAGGCCCAAGAGATAGTACAGGGATTAAGACGCATGCCTTGCATGCACTTGACTCTGATTCGATTCTTAGCACCACGTGAACTCCTGAGTATCCCTGGGTGCAGCTGTGGAGATGCAGGAGCACTCAGCCCCCAGCACCACCCATGTGGCCTGGATATTCACAAGGTCTTATTGCTTAGGCACCTCGCATTGAACAGCAAGACCAGTTGGCCAAGAATTGCCAAAAGTGGCCAGGATTCCCTAAGCACTGCTTGTGAGGTACAAAACAAAAAGAGTAATAATTTACTGTTTTTTTAATATTATCATCCCACAAACCAAAACTAGTGTGATCCAAGTCCTTGGGAGAGATTTCTCTCCAAGGCAAAGCCACACAATGATGAGTAACATTTAAAACCACTCTTTAGGGTCTGGCAGGACAGAGGAAAAGCAGGGGTCATGTTCTTAGAACAATAACTGGCCTAATTTGTATGCAGCTTATAATGTAGGAAATTAGCCTAGATGTTTGATAGAGGTCAAACTGAGGAGTACTTCAAATGAGTTTGAATTTAGTCTCCAGGCACCAGAGAGACATAAAAAGGATAATGAAACAATAAATCTTTCATGGGGGAAGTGCAAGAACAGTATATGGTGGAAAATCTAGTAAGTCTTCTTTGTTTGAAAATCCAAGTGTCCTCCCAGGTAAATGAGTTGCAAGGCAATTAGTTCAGTGTCTGAGGAACTAGCTCTTCCTGATTCTAATCTTTTACTCCAGGGGGGGAAAAAAAACATTTTTTATTTGCTTGTTTGTCTCTTTCCTTCCAGGCGACAGTCTGTGAAGCCAGGAGCCACTACAGGCTGACTGCTTGGGGGTGAGTGGTATGTCAGGCAGTGGGGATCCCTGGGCCCTTGCATGCAAATAACGCAATAATGCACTCCAACCCATGGAGCTATCTCCCCACCCCAAGAAAATTTGTTTTTGTTTTTTGTTCTGTTTTGTTCTGAGCTAGCAAATAGATATAATGTACTCAATTTCTTGCTGGGGCAATAGCTGAAAATAGCTCAGCCCAGTTTCTCTTTGGCCATGACTAGACTATATTGAACTGGGCTATTTTAAGCTGTGGCCTAGACTACAGATAGATGTTATTTATGTGTCTAAAAACCATCAACAACTTCTCTTATTATCTGTTCACTGGGCAGAAAATAATGCTGCTTGTTTTCTACAGCCTTGGGGCTAGTTATTTGAGAGCTTGCTACACTCTATCTTTTAATACAAGTTCCATTCTAAATATAAGGTTATGCTCCCTCCAGTTTCTATCCTCTTTCAACAGCATTTTCCCACTCAGAAGGTCCAAATTTAAAAATTTCTTTTGCTGGGCCAGGAGATAGCACAGCAGTTAGGGTGCATGCCTACCCAGGTTCAACTCCCAATGGTACCCCAAACCTTGCCAGGTGTGGCTGTGAGACACCCCACATTGTGGGGTGGCTCACAAATCCCCATCACTATACGGCATCTTCGACCCTTTGAGCCGAACTGACAGCCCAGTTGTCTGAGAATCACCAATAGGGCCCAGGGACCTCCTAGGCATGACTTGGGTGGTCTAAAAGGGGAAAAAAGGAAAAAGGGAGAATTTTTTTTTTCTTTAAAAACTTCTTTGGCTAACTAAGATGGATAGAAGTCAAAGAGTCAAATATCTATTTGCATTTAATATCATAGATAAAGGTCAAATAGTCAAATATCTACTTGCATTTAATATTATATCATATAAAGTTATATAATTATAGATACATAATAAACACCATGAAGTTTCTTAAAAATCCTAAGACACTATTTTCTTGTTGATTCTTAAAATTTAGATTTTACTGGGGCCGGAGCGATAGCACAGTGGGTAGGGCGTTTGCCTTGCATGCGGCCGACCTGGGTTCGATCCCCGGCATCCCATATGGTCCCCCAAGCACTGCCAGGAGCAATTCCTGAGTGCAAAGCCAGGAGTAACCCCTGAGCATTGCTGGGTGTGACCCAAAAAGCAAAAAAAAAAAAAAATTTAGATTTTATAATTTCAGGTTTGTGAAAGTATGACAGAGAACTCCCATATACTCCACTTAGATCTCATTTGCTTAATAATTATCTATTTACATATATTAAATAAATATATCTCTTTGTATGTGTCAATATATTACAATTCATTACAATTCATAAATAAAAAACAGAAGATAGACAAGTGCCCAAGTCCTAGATTAAGGCTGAAGAAATGTCTCTTTGGACTTTAACAATAATTAAAAAAAGAAAAATTGCCCCCTACAGTCCCAGTACCACCAGATACAACCTTAATGGGCTAGATACACCACTAATCAAGCTTTGCTGGTAGTGACCCCAACCCCAGCACTGCCTGGTGTAAACTCCATAAAAAATTACACCATAGAACTCAGCAAACCCTTTCATTTGACTTAAAAAAAAAAAAGGCACATTTACCACACTTATTCATGTCTCAGAGAAGTATAACTGTCAAAAACAAAACAGGTTAGTCAAACAGAACCTGAAATCATACAAGTCTCTAATTACTGACTGCCTATAAAGAAACCATGGCTTTTGTGATTTTTTTTAATCTGCCTAATGCTCAATATCAACTTGGTTAGCCTATGTTCAAAAACAAAAACAGTGAGATAGCACAAAGGGCTGGAATATATGCTTTGCATGTGGGAGGACTTAGGTTTGATTCCCATTAATGTATGATCTCCTAATTACTGTCGGTTATACCCCGACCCACCAAAAACCAAGTGCTTTTTGTTTTTTTAAAAACTCAACAGTAGAAATAAATGTTATTCTTTCCTTTCCTTTAAAGTTTCAGAATTAAAATGACTTAACTGAGCAACAATTTTTACAGTCATTTTTTAATGTTTTTAATTATCTTTTCTCTGCTTATCAAATTATTTTACGAGTTTTTCTTTTCCCATTTTTGGAACACACCCAGTGGTGCTCAGGGCTTAGTACTGGCTCAATGCTCAGGGATCACTAGTGATTGGCTCAGGAGGACCATTTGTGTTGCCGGGGAACAAAAACCGGGTAGGCAGTGTATGAGGAAAGTTCCAGACTGCTGTACTATTGTTCCAGCCCTAAAATGACATTTTTAAACTATGTATTTCTTTATATTTATCAGAATATAGATTTTGGTACCAACTTGGAACTAAAGCAGTACCTTGCTATAATTCTATTGGTTTTATAATGGTGATCTAGTTTGTTTTCTTTTTCTTTTTTTAATTTTCCAGGCATGACAGTTTGAGGCTTGGGCTGTGGTACTCAGAGGCCACTGGAGTCACCCTCGTGGTGCTTGGAAGGCCATGAAGTACTAGATAACAAACTTAGAGCCTCACACATGCCAGGCATGTGCTCTACCACTAGAACTATCTTCCTGGCCCTTATCGTTTTACCATCTTTTTGGATGTATGTGGTGATATTTGAGGAAGTATCTGTTCATTTCCTCTCCCCATTTTTTGTATGGGAAAATTAAAGATGGCTGTACTCAGAGTTTACTCTTATCTCAAAGCTCAGGGATCATTCCTGACAGTCCCCAGGGAGGTGTTGGGACCAAACTGGCACTGGTCACATACAAGTCAGGCAACTTACCCACTGTACTATCTCTATGGACCCTACTTTCCTTTTACTTACAAAATATTCATTTACATGACCATACATATTACTTTTAGGGGCACAATTTCACACCTCCTCAAATTATGTGTGCACCATACTACAACCAAAACCAGTATGTCAATATCCACCCACTACAATCCACTGGATCCCCTCCCTCTTTGATACTCCCCCTTGCTCTATCCTCTGATAAACTCGGTTCTGTGATCTGTCTACCAGTTTGTTTTTATTGGTACTGTCTATTATTGTGCTCTGCTTCTACATATTCCATATGAGATCATCCAATAGTTGCCTTTCTCTTCCTGGTTTATATCATTTAACACAACCCGCTGCAGTTCTGTATGTGTGGTAAAGGCAAGACTTCATTTTACCTTATGTTGAAATAGTATTATTCCACCGTGAGTAGTGCTTTATTTTCTATATATACTCATTTTTATAAAGCATATAAAAATGAGTATACTTTTTATATGCTTTATAAAGAAAGAGTACACCTTACTTTTATTTTCTCTACATACTCATTTTTATATACGTACTTTATATATTCAGACTGGAGTGATAGCACAGTGGGTAGGGCGTTTACCTTGCACGAAGTCGGCCCGGGTTTGATTCCTCTGTCCCTCTCGGAGAGCCCGGCAAGCTACCGAGAGTATCTTGTCCGCACAGCAGAGCCTGGCAAACTACCTGAGGCATATTCGATATGCCAAAAACAATTAACAATAAGTCTCACAATGGAGACGTTACTGGTGCCCACTCGAACAAATACATGAACAACAGGACAACAGTGCTACAGTGCTATTGCAAATAAGCATCATGAGCATCCATGCACATATATCTTTTTGAATTAATGCTTTCCTAATTTTCAGATTGATATCTAGGAGTGGAATCGCTGGATATGGTAGATCCAATTTTAATAGTTTTAGAGTTCTCCATGCAATTTCTCATAGAGGCTGAACCAATTTACATTCCCACCAACAGTGCAAGAATGTTCCTAGTTTTCCACCCACCTAGCAACACTTGTTATTTCTGTCATTTCTGATGTAAGCCATTCTCAAAGTGTTAAGTGATATTTCATTGTTGTTTTGAATTGCATTTTCCTGGTAATAAGTGATAATGAGCTTTTTTCATGTGGTTGTTGACCATCTGTATTTCTTCTTTGGTTAAGTGTCTATTCAACTAATTCTCCCCATTTTTTAATGTATGTTTGTTGTTTCAGTTTTAAGAGTTCCTTCTGTACCTTGGATATTAGCTCTTTGTTGGATGTATTATGTGAGGTATTTCCCCCCATTCAGGAGGATGCCTTTTTGTTCTAGAGACAGTTTGTTTCTGTGCAGTAAGAAACTTTTAGTTTGATGCCACCCCATTTGTTTGTTTTTAGTTAATCTTGACATTGAAGCTGAATCCCCTAATACTACTTGGAAGTCCCTATCATGAAGCATTTTACCTAAGCTTTTTTTCAATATGTTTTATGTTTTAGGTACAATAGCCAAGCCTTGTTTTTAGGGGCACATCTAGTGGGCTTGGGGAACAAGGCTTATACCTGGTAGTCCTTAAAGATACAGCCAGGTCGTGCAAGGCTTGTCCTCCACCAAACTAAGCTATCTCCCTAGTCCTAATATACAAGTATTTTATCCATTTTGAATTAAGTTTTGTGTTTACTATGAGATAGCATACAGTTTTTTTGCAAGTGGGTATCAAATTTTTCTTAACTGTTTATTAGACACTGACTTCTCATCATTTTATGCTCTTGGTCCCTTTATTATATATAACTGCCCATATATGAGAGAATTTAAATCTGGATTCTCAATTTTATTTCATTGATTTGTGTAGAGCCCCAAATCATACTGTTTTTGTCATTATAGCTTTGCTATATAGTTGAGGTGAAGGTTCATGATGCCTCTACGCTTGTTTGTCTCAGGATTATTTTGTGGCTCCATATGAATTTCAGTAATATTTGTTTTGTTAAAAATATCATTTGGGGTTTTGATTGGGACTGCATTAAATCTTATAATGCTTTGGTTACGAGGGTCATTTTTATACTGCTACTTCTTATAGCTAGAAAGACTCATCTCCTGAGTCTTCTACTATTTGTTCTAACAGTGACCTTTTTTTATTGTACAAGTCTTTCATCTCCTTTCTTACATTTACTATTAGGTACTTAATTCTTTTTTATACGATTATAAATGGGATTTTTTATTTATCTTCTATGTCACTGCATACAGAAATGAAGTATATTTTTATATACTGATTTTACATCTTGCACTGGTTTTGTTAATTCTAGTAGGCACTCCTAGTGACTTTTAGAATTATTTCTTTACAAAACCTTATGCCACCTGAAAATAGTGAGAGTTTTAGCTTCTTTTCTAATTTGGGTTCCTTTATTTTTTTTTCCTTACCTAATTACTCAGTTAGGACTTCAAATACTGTGTTGAAATGAAGTGGTGAGGGCAGACATCCTTGTCTTAAACCTGATTGTAGGAAGAAAGTTTTCATTTTTCAATCACTGAAAATCAGCTGTAAGTCTGTCACACAAAGCCTTTACTATGTTGATGTCTGTCCTTTCCAGCCCCAGTTGTAATGAGTATTGTGTAATAAAAATAATGTTGAATCTTTAACATTTTCTCATTTCCTATTGATATAATTTTTTTCCTTTCCCATTGTTAATGTGGCTTAATGGATTATTTGAGGGCAATGAGGGCCCCTAGTGCCTGAACCAAGTGGATTTCAGAAGAACTAGAAATGATGAGAGCATTCACTTGCCATGTGCCTGTCATCAACTGTGGTGCTGAGTTCCAGCAGGCCTGGATAACTAAGAATTTATGGTTCCAAGTGGCTCATACCAGCTGAACTGTCAAAGTTATGCAGATCTTTCACAGCAAGCAGGAAACTTGCAATAACAAGTATCTGGCTACTGTCAACATGCCAAAAGTCACATATTCTTGAGTGGCTGCTGGAGAGTGGGTACTAGAGCAGGTCTAAGTGTGGGCTGGGTCCTCAGTTCAGTTTAAGTAGACACACTCACAGGACTGGCAAGAGACAGATTCCAGCTGGCCATGTAACATCCAAAAAGTGAATCTAGTTACATCCAGGCACCTGTGTGTTAAATTAGAGTGAGTCTAAGCAGCAGATGCATGCCTTCACATGTGCCCATTGATAGATGTGTACTGAGTTCACAATCTGTGGAGTTTCTAGATCTTAAGTATCTTGCAGATACTTACTGTAATCACAAAGTCCAGAGGTAACTGGATGGCAGTTTGGGAAGGGACGGTGGGATCACACTCACCTGTGTGCCACCTTTAGCCATCAGGAGTTTCAAGATTAACAAGTATCTGGCAGTCATTTGACTGCCATTCATGCAGAGTATCTATGGCTGGAAATTCAGTGTCGACGCAGATTAAGGTTGCCACCCCGCTGCTAGTAACTGAGCACAGACAACCAAGCTGAGTGAAGCAAAGACTGGTTGAGGGCCATGAGGAAAAAGAAGGGAACAGGCATCAGGCAGTGTGGTGTTTTGTTTTGTCTTGTTTGCCAACTCTATTTTGGGATATTCTCAGGGCACTTTCTCTCTATAGTGGCTTGCTAGATAACAGTCAGGTATGGGCTGGCAGAGGCCAAGTCTGTCAGAAAGGAACAGGTTTGATGATTGTCTCTTTGTGAGTTTTCCCTCGGGGTCTGTTGCTATAGCGATGGGCAATCAAATGATGTTCTACTATGAGCTAGTCTATGATAGGTCACCCAGACCGGCCCTGCCCAGGCCATTTATGCCCAAGAGTTTCTTGTCTCCTAATACCATGCTGAAGATGTAGGGCTGTGGCTTTGCAATGCAGAGCATTTGGTGCAATCCATTCCCATTCCCCACCTTAGGAATATGGGGATTATAGCTTGTTGCCCCAGTGATTTCCTATTGCAAGAATGTATTTTTCTCTCCAATTCTCCTGTGTGTCATCCTTTCTCAAAAGCTGCTGATTTGCTCAGATCTCCAGTCTATGTACAGATTGGCCCAAGTTGCAGTATATACTCGCTGTGATCATGGGAAGAAGCACCGGTTCTCCTACATTCTTCCCATCCTGGAGCCTAGTCTGTATTTTGAGAAGTAAGTTATATTTATTCTAGGTGCTAATATTCAGGATCTGCTTATTTACTCAAATATTATATTTTCACTAAAAATACATCTCAGTGACTAACATGGGATACATACATCTATGCTTATTATTTGATCACACACACTAAAAGTCGATACCCTGTACTAGAAAAATTCCGTATCTATAAGGAAAAAAAGAATTACCAACTCTATCTCAGATTATAGATAAAAATTAATTTAATATGGACAAAGACCTAAGTGTAAATGTGTCTATAAAATTTCTAATAGAAAATCCACCAAGTAAGCTCTTTTATTGGCCCAGCTTTACAGGCTCATGATTAAATCTCAAAAGAGATCAATCAGCTAGCCACAAAAATTCATGAATACACTGGTCCCCCTGCTGAAAACTCTGGAGCACCCTTAGGAGGAAGTCAGGCCGACTCCCCATCCCACCAAAGCCCTGGAAGCTGAACTCACAGCTATACTCACACACTCCTACAATGGCTGCCATGGAAACTCATTGCCCAGTTAGATATTCTGGAGTTTTTAGAGCAATACTCCCAAACTCTACAATAGTGACACCCCTACTCCTACTCTACAGTAGGAGCACACCAAATTACATGAGAAAGTAACATAGAAGCCAAGTAAGCTCAATTAACAAAAGCATTAACATAGAAGGCTCAACTAGCAACAAGAGCTTAGTAAACCCTCAGAAAAAGACAATATATCCATGGTAAGAAATAACAATTTTCACAAATTTTCTTTTACTTAAGTATTTTTGATAATTCCATTAATCATTAGTTGTAACAAGCAATATAAAATAAATTACTTTGTGCCTGCGAATGAGGCAGGCTTGAGGAGTGTTTGGGAGAATGTGGACAATAGTAGAGACAAGGTCACACTGTGGTGTTGAAATACTGAATGCCTGTAACAAACACATCACACGAACAACTTTGTAAACCACGAGAAATTTAAAAAAAAATTTATTGAATCACTGTTCATGATTGCATTTCAGTTATACGATGTTCCAATAACCAACCCTCTACCAGTGCTATTTCCCAGCACCAGTGTCCCCAGTTTCCCTCCCACCCCTTCAAGTCATCTCCCACTCCTGACTGCCTCTAAGCAGGCACCACTCTTCTCTCTCTTTCTCTCTCTCTCTCATTTTCGGTACTAAAGTTTATAATACAAATGCTAAAAAGTTATTCTGTATATCCCTTTGTCTATTTTCAACACTCAGTTCTTGTCAAGAGTGATCATTTCCATCTAATATTGTCATAACGGACCCTCCTCTATCTTAACTACCCTCTATACACCACACCCTTGAGGTAATTCCAAACCATTGACCAGTCTTCCTGGCCCGTTTTCCCTGGCCTTGGGTATTAGTTTCATACACTTTTTTTACACATAAGGGGAATTTTTTTTTTAATTTTAAATAGAGAAAATCTTTCTGATCTTCCAGTAGACAGATTTAAGTTAAATTTTTTTTAAAAAAACCACTATTTACAGGAGAAAATAATGATGAATTGGACTCTCAAGAATCATAAATAACTGTATTTTATTAAACTAAAACATTTTCTTAAAAATTTAAGAATATCAGCTTAGAGGGACTTAGAATGCCTTTCAAGCATGACAAGAAGTTCAAATCCTGGTGTTGCCACCTACACTGAACTTCACTGAGTAACACAGTCCTGCTGCCTGTGATTGCCAGCAGCACAAGCAATTTCCACAGCCATATATATATATATATATATATATATATATATATATATATATATATATATATAAGCAAAGGAATCGTATTCCATTTAAACACAACGACTAATTTATGTTAGCACCACTGCACCCTAATATGTGTATTAGCACTTCAATGAATCCAAGTGAGCACTCATCGAACCCAAATTGATCAAATACTATTGAAATTCATATGGAACAAAAAACCCCCACAAACAACTAAAGCAATTCTTGAGAAAAAGAAGATAGGAGGCATCACCTTGCCCAACCACAAACTCTACTACAAAGCAGTAATAATTAAAACAGCATGGTACTGGAACAAAGGCAGAGACACAGACCAATGGAATAGGGTTGAATATCCTCACATACACCCTCAAATAATATGATCATCTAATCTTTGATAAAAGAGCAAGAAAAGTGAAGTGGAGCAAGGAAAGTCTCTAACAAATGGTGCTGGCAAAACCGGACAGCTACATGCAAAAAAATGGGCTCAGACCTCTACCTAACACTGTGCACAAAAGTCAGATCAAAATGGATTAAAAACCTCAATATCAGACCAGAATCCATAAGGTACATTGAAGAAAGTATCGGCAAAACCCTCCACGACATTGAAGCTAAAGTTATCTTCAAAGATGAAATGCCACTGGCAAAGCAAGTGGAAACCAGAGATAAACAAATGGGACTATCTTAAACTAAGAAGCTTCTGTACCTCAAAAGAAACAGTGACCAGAATACAAAGACAGTGTACAGAATGGGAAAAAATACTAACCCAATGCCCATCTGGTAAGGGGTTAATATCAAAGATATACAAGACACTGGTTGAACTCTACAAGAAGAAAACATCCAATCCCATCAGAAAATGGGACAATGAAATGAACAGAAACGTTCTCAAAGAAGAAATTCGAATGGCCAAAAGGCACATGAAAAAATGCTCTTCATCACTAATCATCAGGGAGATGCAGATCAAAACAACAATGAGATACCATCTTATACCACAGAGACTGGCCCACATCCAAAAGAACAAAAGCAACCAGTGTTGACATGGATGTGGGGAGAAGAGGACTCTCTTGCACTGCTGGTGGGAATGCCGACTGATTCAGCCCTTTTGGAAAACACTATGGATATCTCTCAAAAAATTAGAAACTGAGCTCCCATTTGACCCAGCAATACCACTTCTGGGAATATACCCCAGAGATGCAAAAAAAAAAAATACAGTAGAAATGATATCTGCACTTATATGTTTATTGCAGCACTATATACAATAGCCAGAATCTGGAAAAAACCCAAGTGCCCAAGAAGAAAACAGATGACTGGTTAAAGAACTCTGTGTAAATTCCATCTACACAATGAAATCCTCTGCAGCTGTTAGAAAAGATGAAGTCATGAAATTTGCATGTAAGTGGATCCACATGGAGAGTAACATGCTAAATAAAATAAGTCAAAAAGAGAGAGACAGACATAGAATAACTAAACTCATTTGTGGAATATAAAGCAACATAATGGGAGATTAACACCCAAGGATAGTAGAGATAAGGACCAGGAAAATTCCTCCCTGGCTTGGAAGCCGGCCTCACATGCTGGGGGAAAACACAGATGAGACAGAGAAGGGACCATGAAGCAACGGATGCTTGGAGGGCTTGCTTGGGACAGGAGATGCATGCTGAAAGTAGACTTCAGACCAAACACGATGTCCACTTAAAACATGCATTACAAACTGTAACACCCAAAAGGAGAGAGGGAGTAAAAGGGAATGTGCCTGCCACAGAGGCAGCTGGGCGGTTGGGAGTGGGGGAAGAGGTGGTGGTGAAGGGAGGGATACTGGGAACATTGGTGGTAGAGAACGGGCACTGGTGGAGGGATGAGTACTCAAACACTGTATGACTGAAACATAATCATGGTAGTGTATAAGTCTGTAATTGTATCTTACAGTGTTTCATTAAAAAAATAAAAGTGCAACCTCCAGCAACAGCATGTGCAAACCTTGCAACAAAAAGTATATAAACCTCAGGGAACACAGGAGCCAAGAATGCAAACACTGCAACCTGATGTGCAAATCTTGGCAGATACCACAGCAAAAACTGTGCAAGCAGCAAGACTAGTATGTCTTTTAAACCCTGATTATTGCAACATCAACAATAACAAAATAGGGGAAGGGAGTAAGGAGTAAGAAAAAAATTAAACATAAAAGGAAAACAAACGGGCCAGAGCAATAGTACAGAGTAGGGTGTTTGCCTTGCACATGGCCACCTGGTATCCCATATGGTTCCACAAGTTTGTCAGGAGTGATCTCTGAACACAGAGCCTGGAGTATTCCCTGAGCACTGTTGGGTGTTGTCCCCCCTCAAAAAAAAAAACATAATAGGAGAAAATATTAATGTTTCTATCTAACATGGTGGGCTAGAGCAATAGCACAGCGGTTGGGCTTTCGCCTTTCACGCGGCAGACCCAAGTTCGATTCCTCCGCCCCTCTCGGAGAGCCCGGCAAGCTACTGAGAGTATGGAGCCCACACGGCAGAGCCTGGCAAGCTACCCATGGCATATTGCATATGCCAAAAACAGTAACAATAAGTTTCTCAATGAGAGATGTTACTGGTGCCCGCTCTAACAAATCGATGAGCAACGGGATGACAGTGACAGTGATAGTGATCTAACATGGTGTTAGAACCTAAACTCTTGTTAAAAATTCTTAAATATTAATCATAAGGCAAATAACAAAACAATCATTTTTGTCAATTTTTGTAGTATCATAATGTACAACAGTATTGAAACCACTGTTCTATATTTCATTGCTGGTACACCAACACCTCCCACCACCACCACCACAACCAGTATGTCAAGATCCTTCCACCAGTGTCCCATGGTCTCTCCTGGTTCTTAGCATTCGCAGTTCCCAATTCTATTAACCATGTCTCAGGACAATTTTTCTTATTTCTACTTCTTTATTATGTTCCCACGTTGCCGCAATAGTGCCAAAGTGCTCCCAGTTGGTGGTCATTCTGGGAGTTCTATTCTTAAACTTAAACTTTGCAGTCCTTTCTCCCCATTCAGTGAAGTAGAATTTTGCACAAAGGAGATGGTCCTCCGAGCCCGTTTGGAATTTTGGAACAATAGTGACATCAGTCAGGCAAAACCTTTGAATGAATATGATTTTGAAATGAAGCTGAATTTCATTGTGGAACTATCTACCGGAAGACACCCATGTCCAATATTTAGATTCAGCCTTCTGGAACTGTGAGTTACCATGGATGATCTTGGTCGACATGATAAACTCAGTCTCTCACCCTGTTCATTGCATTCTGGGCCATGGGTCCCAATGTGGAGTTCTTCAGGCGACCTTCTTGGTCCTATCTTGGCATTAAAATCACCAACAATGATCTTGTAGAAGGTGTAGTCTTCTTTATAGTACTTCTCTAGTTCCATGTAGAACTTCTCAGTTTCTTCTTCATTGTAGTTGGATGTTGATGCGTAGACAATGAAGATAGAAACTGCCAGCAATGAGCCACATCTATTCAAGCATAATCGTCTGATTTGGGTTGTTAGGCATTTGAATGAATCAATGCTCATGGCCAAGTTCATGTTGACAAGAACACCGATGCCACCGACGCCTCTGTTGTCGCATGTTCCAAGGAACAGTTCTTCTCCAGTGTCAAAAATGGTGTGATGTGACTGATGCCTTCTCATTTAAGTCAGACCAATGATGTACTTGATCTTCTGCGCTTGCACCATCAGGTCCTTGATGGATGCTTCTGATACCAGCGTACGTGTGTTGAAAGTACAGAGTGTCATTTTAGTCTTTCTTCGTTTTGGCAGTCTAGTTCATCCCTGAGATTTTATCAGCCTCTCCTTGCTCATCCTTCTTAATGCTGCTGTATTGGAGGCTCTTTCAGTGTCAGGCAAATGAGGCCTACTGTTGTTACTGTTTTTGTCATATTGAATACGCCACAAGTAGCATGCCAGGCTCTGCCGTGCAGGTGGAGAACTCACGGTAGCTTGCCGGGCTCTCCGAGAGGGATGGAGGCTTTTAGGGCAGCCTCCAATCGCCCTTACAGGAGTTCCCATGGTTAATATCATATTTGAAGCCCATCAAATATAGTGCAAAATTATGTAAAATGGGTATTAAGTGTCCTATGCACTGTTGTAGACAACATCAATGAAGAATAAGATCAACTGGTTCAGCACCTCTATGATTGCACAAAAAATGCCAAGAGTGGGAAAGCCACAAACAGATGCCTGTCTTCGGAAACTCTCGAGCTCATTCACCAATGTGGTTTGGCATGAGCCTCAAGCAACGACAAGCTAACATCCAAGCTCGCAAAGCTGTGCAGAGAAGTGATAAAGGAAGACATCAAAGAGAGAAGAGCAGCAGTGTTGGCCGATGCAGCAGAAGCCAGGAAAAGTATTCACAACGCTCGCCTGTCCTTCGCCAACTACAAGACCAAGATGACTGCCCTCCGATGTCCCGATGGATCTATCACATCCTCCAGAAGGGCAATGGAGAGGATTATTCATGACTTCTACTCGGATCTTCAACAGCCACGTCCACTTGCCCACATACCAAATTCCGCAGGATGGATATGTCATTCCCAATGTCCTCCCTTAAAAATCCGACACACCATTTCATCAGTAAAAACACATGCAGCACCTGTTCCAGACAAGGTCAGACCTGAACACCTGAAGAATCTGCCGTCAGTACTTGTCAATATACTGGCTCGGCTTTTCACATGCTGCCTGTCCGAATGCAAGGTTCCATCCCAATGAAAAACCAGCAGGATCATTCTGTTGTACAAGAAGGGAGACATCCACGACATCGGCAACTAATGCCGAATCTGCTGTTATCCGTCATCTACAAGTCGTTCACTCTAGTCATCCGAATAGAATATGCAGAACACTAGGCAAAGGACAACCATGCGAGCAAGCCGGGTTCCTAAAAGAATTCAGCATGATCGACCATATCCACACAGTAACCAAACTCATTGAAGTTTCACAAGAGTTCAAGATGCCGCTCTGTCTAACATTCATAGATTTAAAGAAGGCCTTCGATTCTGTTGAGACTGAAGCGATCATCGAAGCCCTAGCCAAACAGGGCCTTCAAACTCAGTACATCAAGATCCTCCACGAGCTGTATTATGGATTCACCACCAGGATCTCACCATTCTACAAGGAAATGATCATGGACTTAAAGAGAGGGGTTCAGCAGGGTGATACCATTTCACTGAAACTCTTCAGTGCCACCCTCAAGAACATCATGCAACAACTGGAATGGGAAGGAATGGGAGTGAAGATAGACGGTTGGCAACTACAACACCTCCACTGCACTGATGACGTCATTCTAATAACACAAAACATTAGCCAAGCGGCATAAATGCTGGTCGACTTCAACTGCGAGTGTGGAAAGATAGGACTGCAGCTGAATCTCACAAAAACAATGCTCATGAAAACAAACTAGTCCCTGGCATTCCATTTGCTTTCAACAGAATGAACATCTCCGAATACAGCAACTATGTATACCTGGGTCGAGAACTCAACATGAGGAATGACTTGGCACCAAAACTGCGCAAGAGGAAGAGAGCAGCATGGAACGCCTTCAAGAGTGTCAAAGAAATGGTTGAGGACAAAGAACCTCTGGCTCCAGGCACATCTTTTCGACTCCACTGTTCTTCCTGCACTAATGTATGTCTCAGAGACCTGGGCCCTATGCAAACAGGATGAGAGTGCTATTCAGGTATCCCAAAGAGGAATTGAAAGAGCCATGGTAGAAGTATCATGTTTCACTCGTGAGAGAAGGAATCCTGAGTTCTGACCTCCCTCTAAGATCAAGAATCAGGGATGCTGTCTCAGGCAACCACAAGCTAACGTCCAAGCTCGCAAAGCTGAACAGAGAAGTGATAAAGGAAGACCTCAAAGAGAGAAGAGCAAGGCGTCAAAAATCAGATGGGCCAAACACATAATGCGATTCACAGACGACCGCTAGACTAGAACTGTTACCGACTGGATTCCACAGGACGTCAAAAGACCGTGTGGCCGCCCACCAAAGAGATGGTCAGACTTCTACGTCAAAACCCTAAATGAACGATTTGAGGCTCTATCTGTTTCTGGAGGGAGTAGATATCATTGGGCTACACTCACATGTGACAGGGACAAATGGAGACGTTACTGGTGCCCACTCAAGCAAATCAAAGATCAACAGGATGACAAGTGACAAGTAAATATAATGAAGAGTAGCATATATAATTGGGTAATCTATATCAGGAAAAAAAATGTTTTTTCCTTATGTCTATAAATTCAGACAGGTAGCACATCGATGAGCAATGGGATGATAGGTGATAGGTGATCTCTATAAATTCACTGTACAAAACCTTAATCATTTCCTTTAGTAAATACTGAAAAACTGTGTTATTTAAATTTAAAATAAAAATACATTCTCTCTTAAACAGAATAAAATATTTTTATGATGCCTACTCTACACAGCAGTTACATGTTTATGTAGTACAATCATTTCCTGAAATTTCAGTCAAAATTAAAAAGGAAATGCATACAAGGGCATTAAATAATGGAATCTCATAAGAGATCCCATGAAACCAGATCTCATAAAATGTTAAAACTTTCCCCCCAATAAACAATTACTGTTTTCTCTTTCTTTCCTTTCCAGATCTCTCTCTCTCTCTCTGCTTTTTTTTTTCATATTTTCGTGAAAGGGATTTTAACTAACCTTTATTGCCTAACCTTTAGTGCACTAACCTTTATTGCCATAGAAAGATGAATTATAACACTGTGATTGTTTTACATAGAACAGAGGTTACAGTCTATAATCTACAGTCTTTGGGAATCAATGAAATGTCTAACTCATTTATACCATATTCTTTTAGTTATTGCCTACTAGTATTGCAAAACAGAAGAAGTGAAAGATCAATAACTATAAGGACTAAGGTAGGTTTTAGAGCTAAGAATTCAGCTTTGCCTTGTCCAAAAGAACTGGTGAAGACTGGGCAGAGATGCAGACTGAATTTGAAAACTTAAGCGATCTGAAATATTAATTAAAATGTTAACTAATGATATTTATATTATTCATCAATGTATTTAACTTCAATTTTAAAAATTAAGTAAAAATTAAAGAGTCAGGGATGTCGGCAGTATAGAGGTAGAAGATTTGCCTTGCAAATGTGAAACCTTGGGTTCAATTCCCAGCAACACATCAAAAAATAACAATTACAATATTTCAAACAGTACTATATAAATATCACTTTAAATAACAGTAATTAACACTGTATATTTAACAGCTAACATCCAGTCAAGAAAAAGGAATACCTAAAATAAATAGTAAATATGAGCTAGAGGGATTCATAAGCACTAGAAGAAAAGAAAGGAGGCAAAAATAAAATCTTTTTGTATGGCCACAAAAATGCTAGGTACGAGAAAAAGATGCCACTAAAAGAGTATGCAAGAGTGGGAGACTAACACCCAAGAACTGTAGAAATAAGTACCAGGAGGTTGACTCCATGGCTTCGAGGCTGGCCTCACGTTCCGGGGAAAGGTCAACTCAGAGAAGCGATCACCAACTACATTGTAGTCGAAGGCCATGTGGGGGAAGGGAGTTGCGGGCTGAATGAGGGCTAGAGACTGAGCACAGCGGCCACTCAACACCTTTATTGCAAACCACAACAGCTAATTAGAGAGAGAAAACAGAAGGGAATGCCTTGCCACAGTGGCAGGGTGGGGTGGGGGGGAGATGGGATTGGGGAGGGTGGGAGGGACACTGGGTTTACGGGTGGTGGAGAATGGGCACTGGTGAAGGGATGGGTTCCAAACTTTGTATGAGGGAAGTATAAGCACAAAAGTGTATAAATCTGTAACTGTACCCTCACGGTGATTCTCTAATTAAAAATAAATAAATTAAAAAAATAAATAAATAAAGTAGAAGAAAAATACAAAAAAAAAAAAACAAAGGAGGAAGGTGGGAGGAAGACAGAAAATGTAGGTCCCAAATGAGGCTGTTTAATAGGAAAAGTAATGCCTGGGTTCAAGCAAATTAATGTATAATTTTTTAAATAGCATAATTTCAGCCACTATTAGTTGAGTATTTTATTGATGTCAAAAATATTCTGTTTCAAGTTTCATGACTGCAATAGGGTTGAGACACACATGGCACCAGCATGCAATCCTTTTTATTGTAGGTACCAAAATTCTAGGTGTAAAAAAAAATCTTTCCTCAAAGTCCACAGGTGCAATTGCTACCACATAAGAGTGTCTGGGGTGGTAAATTTCAGACTATGTGAACAATATAGCCAAGCTTAGAGTAAGAAATAATTCTATGACTGCACTCATTTGTGGAATTTAAAATAACATAATATGAGATTGACACCCAAGGATAGTAGAGAAAGGGTCAGCAATATTGCTCCATGGTTGGAAGCCTGCCTGATAAGCTGGGGGAGAAGGCAGCTGGAATAGATCAGGAATGTCAATGATGGTTAATGGTCAATCATGGTTGGATGGATTGTTTGGGATGGGAGATGTGTGCTGAAAGTAGACAAAGGACCAAACGTGATAGCTTCTCAGTATCTGTATTGCAAACCATAATGCCGAATAGTAGAGAGAGAGTATGGGAGAAGTTGTCTGTCATAGAGGCAGGGGAGGGGTGGAATGGTGAGGAGATACTGGGGACATTGGTGATGGAATATGTGCACTGGTGGAGGGATGTGTATTCGATCATTGTATGATTAAAACTCAAACATGAAAGCTTTGTAACTTACATCTCATGGTGATTAAATAAAAAATGAAAAAGAAAAAAAAATAAAAATAAAAAAAAATAAATTTTAAAAGTTAAAAAAAAAAGAGTATGCAAATAAAATTCCTCCAATATTTATCATATAACTGTATGATTCCAATTGCTCTTGATAATTGAAATTTTATTTCAATGTTGTAAAACAGTAAAATTCAAATTATAAAAATTATCTTTAAAGCATCGTGATTTACAGTTATTCATAGTAGAGTTTTAGGCATACTATGTTCCAGTACCAATCCCACCACCAGTGCCATACAAGGGTCAAGACACTTGCTCTGCATTCAGCTGACCCAGGTTCAATCTCAAACATCATTTATAGTCCCATGGTCAGAAGTGATACCTACACATCAAACTAGGATTAAGCACTGAGCACGTCTAAGTTTGGCCAAAAGAAATAAATAAATAATTCTATGTTAGTGAAATATTAAGGGTTCCTGATTTACTTTCTATTTATTTTCTTTTTTTATATTTATTTAATTTTTTTTTATTTTTATTGAATCACCATGTGGAAAGTTACAAAGTTCTCAGGCTTATGTCTCGGTCATACAATGCTCAAACACCCGTCCCTTCACCAGTGACCATATTCCACCACCAAAAAAATATAAAACAAAACAAAACAAAAACAGTATACCTCCTACTCCCCAGCCCCAAACCCCACCCCCCGCATAGACTGACAAATTTCACTTCCTTTTCTCTTTACCTTGATTACATTCCTTATTTCAACACAAAACTCACTATTGTTGTTGGAGTTTCAACACAGAACTCACTATTCTTGTTGGAGTTTATCCCCCAAGAATACAGCCCTATTGACAAGGAAACATTTGATAATTAGTTTTCCACTGATGAGAATGAAGAGATATAAAGTCGCGGCGGTTTAGGATTTCTGTATTTTAGTAATTAAGTCCAGGGAGATTTAAGTTGGAAATAGCATCATTTCCCTTCCTGGAGCAGCATGGGGCAAAAGCTTAGTTCACAGTCTGGACACATGGCTGCAAGCACTCGCTGGGGCCCCAAGTCGTATAGCTGGCTCTGGATCCTGGTCGTTCAGCAGCCAAGGGGCTGTGCAAAGGCATGGCCACACGGGTTGAGTCTCGGCGGAGCTCGAGCTGGCTCCAGCCCCGGCCCAAGACTGCCCGAGCGTCCCGCTGTTTCAAGTTCAAAACACATTTTTTTTCTATTTATTTTCTATATAGCTCACTGAGACCCATTTTTATAAATCTTGTCTTAAATTAGCAGATTCAATATATTTATGAGTTAAGAATTTTTTTTTCTTGCAAAATGAACTACATGCCATTTATTACTGTATTGTTCTTCTCCGAGGACTAGAACCATTATTCATCATTAAATATAAGTTAGGCCCAACAGTATGATCTTAATATTTACCAAATATTTCCAGTAAACTTAAAACTAATTCACTGAAAAATTCACGAAACTTCAGCAAGCTTATTACATATATATTAAGAAAAACAGGTTCCGGAGTTGGACTGCTTTAAGATGTCAGATTTGTGGGTCTAAATCTGTGCTATAAATTACATTAACAAGGTGCATGTTTTGTGAAAGTTAAAACAATCTTTTTCAGCTGTTTCTTTCTTTGCACAAGGACAATTACAGTCTTCTCTTTAGAGGTCGGTGTAAGGATTAAATGTCATAGTGTATATAATACAAATATCATAATATCTAGCACAGGGTAATTTTTATTTAGAAATTATTACTGACATAGTCCCTATTGTATTCCATAAATTATGTGCTTTTGTTATACATAATGTTTAAATATTTAGCATCTCCAGGAAAACTTCAAGACAATAGAAAAACATAGACAAACACAGAGCTAAAGGCTCTAATGGTAAAAGTGGACAGTATGAAAGAACAGATGGAAAATGTACAATATTAAGATAAAATTTCTAAGAAAAAAATCAGAAAGAAATGTCAGAAGTAAAATACATAGTAAAAGAAAATAAAGAGACAGTACCTCTATTTCTCAAGTAGAGTGCTTACCTTGCCTACGACCAATCCAGGTTTAATCCTGGGCCTCTCATATGGCCCCTGAGCCCTCCAATAGTGATCCCTAAGTTCAAAGCCATGGATCACTCTTAGATCCCTGAGCCACCAGACCCTCACCCCAACCACCATACATAGAACCGAGAACATTCACACAGAGCCATAAAGGAGATCTGCCCCAAAGATTGGTTATGGAATTTCCATAATACGGTCACCTAGAGGTACCAACAGATGTAAAAGCTGGAAGAAGCACTGGTCTGTCCATCATGTGCATACAGCTGATACAGAAAGTTTATGTCTATTAACTCCCAGCAATGGTTCATACCAGTGCTCTGTTCGTAGTTCAACAGAGACAATTATGTGGCAAAAAAGGGCTCCTGGAATAATTAGTGAATACAAAAGTCAAAAATGGTCTTCAAGCACACAGGAGCTCTCTAATATCCATGAGCGTTGAAAAGTGACAATAGTTAAGGATGTTCATTGCTTTGAGGAAAGGAACAGAAAAAAGCTCCAATAAAAGAGACAGAGACAGAGAATGTATAAGAAAATGTCAATCAGAAATCAGTGAAATGAAAACAGGTGAACTAGAAACCTTAATAGATGGATTCAGTAGTACAAGAGGAGAAATGAATTAGTGTGTGGAGAGAAGGTGCACAAAACCATTAAGAAATAAGTGTGTGGGGGGGAGGGAAGAATGAACAAAATAAAGAAAACATCAAATTCATGAGACAATTTTAAAAGAAATAATAGCCTAATTCAGGCCTTTGAGAAAAAAAGCAGTAAGAATGGGGAAAAGAATTATTAGGTGAGGACCTTCTGCTTGCTAGTCTATCAATCATCCCAGGTGAGCGTCGCCTCTGGCTGATTATCACTGGGCCTATTCTGGAACAGGAGGCAAAACCCATGCCTACTGAGAGAGTCCCAGCAGCCTCCACACTGGACCTGAGCCATGCTAAGGGCCCACACTGAAGCTCCTGTCTGACCTGCTTACTGGTCAACCATCCCAGGATGGGCAGAAGAGACGAAGTAACCTCCATTTAATTCCTCGGCATATTCTAGGAAGATTAACTACAAAGACTACCCCCAGAATTCACATCAAGAACACTAAAAAACCAATGGAGAAATACATAGAAGCCCACCAAACTCAGTGAGAAAAACAACAGCACTGAAGACAACAATAAATCCTCAGTGTTTTTAGTGACACTAAGATGACGACGTTCAACAAGTTCAAAGAAAAAACAGGTAGTCAGGAAAGCACAAGTGTAAGAGTTGAAATTAAAATAAGATCAGAAATGACAGAAATGAAGAACATGGTAGGTGATATTTAAAAAAGAAAGGCTGGGCCGGAGCGATAGCACAGCGGGTAGGGCGTTTGCCTTGCACGCGGCCGACCTGGGTTCGATCCCCGGCATCCCATATGGTCCCCCAAGCACCACCAGGAGTAATTCCTGAGTGCAAAGCCAGGAGTAACCCCTGAGCATCGTTTGGTGTGACCCAAAAAACAGAAACAAAAAAATAAATAAATAAATAAATAATAAAAAAGAAAGGCTAACAGAAGCTCTAAACAACAGACTAAAAAGAACTGAGAAAGGAAACTGCTAAGAAAAAGCAGAAGGTAGAAAATAGTCTGAAAAGAAATGGAACAGCATAGCAGAGAATTATGGGATGAGGTCAAGATATATAAGAATCAATGGAGTCCCTAATGAACAGGAAAGCAACTGTGATGAAGAAGCAATAGTTAAAGAAATCATCTATAAGAACTTCCCAGAGCTGAACATTACAGGCACAGAGATGCAAAAGACCCAGAGTCCTAGTGAATACAGAACTAATTAGGAAAACGGTAAGACAAATTATACTTAGGATGACAAAATCCAAAGATACAGACAGAATATTGAAAAGCAACTAGATCAAAAAGGAACCTACATGCAAAGGAAAGCCCATAAGATGTAGAGTACATCTATCAAAATGAGACTCTGCAAGGCAGAAGAACACAGAAGGAAAAAGTACAAAAATTCAATGAAATGAACACCTCATCAAGAATACTCTTTCTTGCTAGATTATCATTTATATTTGAAGGAGCCATACAGAGCTTCACAGACAGGCGGCCACTTAGGGAATTCATAGCAACTAGAATTAAAAGAGTATCTTTAAAAGGACAGGAGAAACTTTCTGTCATATGGCACTGAATATGACACTCACTAATGTCCTCTATTAGGTAAGAAAGGTTTAAAACATATATTAATTAATCTAAGAGACTTGTAAATAAATCTCAAAAGAGATCAACAAGCTGCAGAGATGCCTCCAGACCCCACATCAGGCTAAACCTCATATCTGGGGCACCCTGGAGAGGGAGCAGGTGAATCCTGCCACCCACCCTAACAAAGCTTCTGTCGCCAAATACTCCCCACTATGCTCACAACCAATCTCCACAGGCTCGGATGAGCCTCATCCATGAGAGAATCTGTTGAAAAACTCAGGTATGCAGGTTCTGTGACTAAAATCTCCAGGTTCTCATGGACTAGGGGATAGGAAACCTCCCCACACCCCCCTGTTCTTCTAGGAGCCTGGTAGAAGCCCACAAACTGCCACTGGCATCATATAAGCCACTAACCAGCCATGATCCAGAGATTCACAGATAAATGTCGGAAGAGATCAAAAGCTGCAGAGATGCCTCTGACCCCAAAGTCACCATCCAGTTAAAAATTTAACTCCAGCTGTATCACCTTATTTAAAATTTTAGAATTCCTGGAGTAATGTCTCATACTCTGTACCACTGATGTTCCAGGAGTAGCACACAATGGATAGGATATATAGTAGAAGACAACCACGCTCAATTTTATATATGTATATATATACACACATACGTGTGTATAAATTTTATTCTTAATCAATTTTATTTTATTTTAAAATATCAATTTAATAAATAAATATACACACACATTAGTACACAAGGCTCAATCTGTAACAAAATGCTAGTAATACAAGGGCTTAATGGCTCTAGGGTGAGATATAATAGTCTTCAAATACTTTCTATTAAGGAAAACTTTCTTGATCATTTTTTGAGAATTATTCATAACAAGCAATAAAAAAGAAATTGAGGGCCTGCTATTGGGGTATAGCCACCAACAAACAAAATCCAGGGGGCTGAAAAGAGAGTACAGCAGGGAAGGCACTTGCCCTGAACACAACTGACCCAGGCTTAATTCCCAGCAACCCAAAGGGTCTCCAGAGCCTGCCACGAGTGATCCCTAAGCACAGAGGTAGGAGTAAGCCCTGAGCACTGCTCAGGTGTAGCCCCAAAAGAAATAAATAAAATAAGTTTCATTTCAAAAAAGAAAAGAAAAATTTACGACTAAAAAGTTACATCAATATAAGGTCTGAATCACAGTTTTCAAGCAATATTACACAAAGAACACAGACACATTTTAATTAAAATGGCAAAAGCCAAAAATAAGGAGAGGATTCTGAGAGCAGTAAAATCAAAGTAAAAATTTACGTATAAAAGAATGGCCATAAGATTCAGAGCAGATCTATCAAATAAAACCCTGTAAGTCAGGAGGAATGTGAATGAGATATGACCAGCATGCTGAATAAAATAAATATCCAAGAAAGAACATTATTCAGCTAGGTTATTATTATTCAAATTCAAAAAACTGGCACAAAGCTTTACACACAAACAACAAATAAAGAAGTTCAGTCACTATACCAGCTCTAAAAAAAAAAAAAAAAAAAAAATCAAATGGTTCTCTGTAACCTGGGGGGAAAAACACCCTACCAGAAGGTATTAGTATACTAAGAAGAGAAAATGTGGGAAAATAGAACAGTAATAATGGAGTCCTGTATTATGAACTAAAGGTTCACTACATTTGAATGTCTGATGGATTATAGACTCAGAATTATAGAAATAAAATATTTGTTAAGTCAAGACAAACAAACTTTGATGCAAAATTAAGAAAAGGCAATTGGAACCTAACTGTTTATTTAAAAGGCAGACATTAAAATTTAGAGGAATAATATAAATGATTCTCAAAAAAAAACAATGACCAACTCATAAATAACTAAAACCAATACGAGGGAGATAGCTCAGAAGTCAGGGGCATAGGAATTAGGGGCTCCTGAGCTCAGCTGAATGTAGCCGTGGAAGCCACTAGGCCCTAAGTGGCCTGCTGGTGTAGCTCTGGTGATCTGCAGCACTGTAGGAATGAGCAGCTTCACATTTTTAGAACCTATTACTGAATCATCCTGTCCATTTGGCCAAGTGGTATTTAGGTTCCCTGAACTTTCCTTGGGAGAATTATTAAGAGAAACTATGGCAATAAATTTCTTTATCTAAATAATTTCACTTAATGTCAACAATCTAACCGTCAAAAGGCAAAGTGACTTGACAGATCAAAAAATTGTAAACAGGGGCTGGAGCAATAGCACAGCGGGTAGGCCGTTTGTCTTACACACAGGGGACCCAGGTTCGATTCCCAGCATCCCATATAGCCCAAGCACTGCCAGGAGTAATTCCTGAGTGCAAAGCCAGGAGTAACCCCTGTGCATTTCCAGGTGTGACCCAAAAAGAAAAAAAAAAATGAAAACAACCTTCTGCCACTTATAAGACAGCCACCCGAACTATCATAAGAAACACAGGCTCAAAGTAAATGGCAAGAAAATACTCAGTCTAGCAAATAGTAGCCTGAAAAAAGCTATGTTTATTAGATAAAATGGACTTCAGGACCAGAGAATACACTTCATAAAGAGATAGTACAGAGATAAAAGCTTTTGCCTTCAATCTGTCCAATTCCAGTTCATATCCCATACAGTTCCATCCCTACAGCCAGGGCGCATTCCTAGCAAAAAGCCAGGAACAGCCATTGAGCACTACAGATGTGGCCCAAAACAAAACAAACTTTAAATTTTGAAAGATTGTAACAAAAACAGTAACTCAAAAAGCAATAGATACACCTGTATTTTGTGTACAATAGCCAGGATATGGAAACAACCAAGGTGACCCTGGTTTGATCCCCTGTACTGAATATGCTCCCACGAGCACTGATAAGAGTGATTCCTTATTAGTGCAAGACAGAGCCAGAAGCAAGACCTGAGTACTGCAGGATGGCCCCAAAACACACAAAAAAATTCTGTGGAATATGCACATAACAAGAATACTATGCAACAATAGGAGAAAATGAAAGCCTGCAGTTTGCTGCAATTTGGATAGTACCAGAGGGCAATCTATTAAGCAAAATAGCATCTGGAAGGAAGATAAACAAATAGCAGATACTCATCTGTGGCATATACAGAAACAAAACAAGGTTATTATAGTATCAAATTATTATAAACCCTTGACCTCTGATTACTAAAGGAGGAGAAGGGAGTTGGTGGAATAAGAGAAGAAGTGGTGGACTAGAAATGACCTGTGGACTATCGGTGGGATCTTTAAGGGCAGTGGGGATGCACTGCAGGTGCTAAAGTTGCAGAAACTCTGTACAAAAAAACCATAAATGTTAGCACTCTTATAACATCTTCCCTAAATTAAATAAAGATGAAATATTTTTTTCTAAAGGTGGGCATTTTATAAAGTACTGAGGTGGCATTTTATAATGATCAAGATATCTCTTTATCAAGAACAAAACCCTCAACTTATATGCACCAAATGATGGAGCATAGAAAGATATCAACAGTAATATAATAACAGTGTAAGATTTTAAGCTCTCCCTCTCACCAACGAATTGATTAGCCACACCAAAAAAATCAATAAAGCACTAGACTCAAAGGAAAAAATGGAAAAGCTGGCCTTAATAAACATGTGCTCACCACCCCCAAAAAAGGCAAAGTACATATTCTTTTCCAGTGTACATGAGACACCCTCCAGGACAGACCATATACTAGAACACAAAGCAACTGACCATAAATCGTGAACACAGAGATCATAAAGTTACTTCTCAGACCACAAAGTTTTGAAGGTGGAGATAAACCACAACAGAAAGCAGGGGGCGGGGGGCAGGGTGGGGTGGCCAAGGAGTAAATACTTGGAAAGGAAAAAACAACTTCTGAACATGCAGTGGGTAAAAAAGAAATCAAGGGACAAATAAAAAAGACCTTTGAAATCAAAGAAAAATGAGGATACAAGCTACTTGAATATGTGGAGCACAACAAAGGCTGTTCTAAGAAGAAAGTTTATAGTAAAACAAGCATCAATCAGGAAACAAAAGGCTCAAGTAAATAACCTTAACATTACTTCCTTACCTAAATTTTCTTACATATTAAGAAAATAAAAAATATAAAAGGGGCTAAAAGTGCTAGTACAGCAAGTAAGGCAAGGCACTTGCCTTGCAAAAAGCCAACCCAGATTATCTGACACTGCATATGGTCCCTAGAACACCACCACCAGAAGTGATCCCTGAGCAGAGAACAAAAGGCAAGCTCTGAGCGCTGCCAAATGTGTCCCAAAGAAACAAACACAAATAAACTAGAAAAAGAACCACAAAGAAGATCCAAGTTGGAAAAGAGATATGGGAAATAATAAAAATTAAGAGTGAAAAATCAATGATACAGAAACAAAAAACCAGAAACCTAGAACTGGTGTTTTGAAAAACTAAACAAGACTGACAAACCCTTTCCTATAAAAAAAAAATTAAAAAGAGAAAAAACTAATAAAGAGTTAGAAATGAAAAGTCATAACAGATAGTACAAAAGATCCTAAGATATTACTAGGAATTATTATGAGTTCAGTACACTACTAAATAAGGGAACCTAGGAGAAATGGATAGTTTCAGATCAAAACAGAATTTGGAAGAATTAGAAAATATGAACGGATCAATTTTTACTAGCATGGAAATTTAAAAAAAATCATCAAAACTCTTCCCCCAAAAAATAAAAGCCCAGGTTCAGATGGATTCACTTAGGAAATTCTTCTGAACTGTGAAAAATCTATATGCTACCCATCTCAAGCTCTTCCAGGAAGCCAAAGAATTGGGAACTCTTTCAGTTTCTCTGAGGCCAGCATCACTCTGATATCACCCTGACACCAAAAGCAGACCAAGTCATCACTTCAAAAGAAAATAACAGAGCAGTCCCTGTAAACATAGGTTCTCAACAAAATCTTAACCAAATTTAACAATATGTTAAGATGGTGACACACATGATCATGTAAGACTTATTCCTGAAGAAAGGATGGTTTATACATGTAAGTTGGGTTTAGATGCCTGCCTTGCATGTGGCTAACCTTAGTTCTATCCCTAGTACTGCGTATGGTCCCCCAAGCACTGCCAGAATGATTCTTGAGACAGCACTAGGACAAATCCTGAGAACCAAAATGGCCAAAATAAAACAATACATGTAAGTCAATTAGTGGATGCACCATATCAACAGATAAAAGGCTTAAAAAAATATGATCATATCAATAAAGAAAGCACTGTAGCACTGTCATCCCATTGTTCATCGATTTGCTTGAGTGGGCACCAGCAACGTCTCCATAGTGAGACTTGTTATTACTGTTTTTGGCATATCGAATACGCCACAGGTAGCTTGCCAGACTCTGCCATGCAGGCATGACATTCTCGGTAGCTTGCCAGGATCTCCGAAAGGGACAAAGAAATCGAACCCAGGTCGGCCATGTACAAGGCAAATGCCCTACCTGCTGTGCTATTGCTCCAGTCCATCAATAGAGAAAAGTATTTGAAAATACTTAACACCCATGTATAATTAAAACTCTCAAGAAAACAGGAATATTGGGGATACATTGCCACCCAGGTCAACCTGTATCTGTGGGGCATCTGCAGCCCGATGGTACTTTCAGGCCTAATACCACAAAATTGCTGCTGGGCTCTGGCGAAACCCCAACAACTTGGGACCAAGTTTCCCGAGAAATCAAATGGCCAAAAGTTAGGTATGTGGGAGTCATGCCCACAAACCACCTCTGGCTCAGTTATATAAGCTCATTTACTGGCCTTGCTTGAGAGACCCATAACTAAATTTCAAAAGAGCTCAAAAATCAGGCCATTTAAGTGCATTAATGGCCATGATTCAGACACACAAATGAGTCGGAAGAGAGCAGCATTCCACAGATATGTCTCTCCACACCGCATCAGGTTGATTCCACCGGGACACCTTGGAGGGGGGCAGGTGTGTCCTTCCACCTCCCCCAAATGAACCCTAGCAGTCAAAAACCTCCAAAAATCAATCACCACCACACTCATGGCTGACCTTCACAGGCTTGTCCTGAGCCCCCCACACATGAGAATGAACCCAGCATGCTGCTTTCTTCCGAAATTCATTTGTGCATCTTTGAATCATGGCTGTTAAGGCACTTAAAGGTCCTGATTTTGATCTCTTTTGAGATTTAGTGGGTCTCTGAAGCATGGCTGATAAATGAGCTTGTATAGCTGAGCCAAAGGTGGTTTGTGGAAGTGACTCCCACATATACCTAACTTATACGGGACTAGTGATTGAAAGCTCCTGGCTTCGCCCCTGTCCAATCTCCCCGCCCTTCCAGCTCCCTGGTAGTCACATCCAAGAATTGCCTTTGGTCACCATTTAAGCACATTAACGGCCATAACTCAGAGACTCATAAATGAATCTCAGAAGATAGCAGCATACCACAGAGATGCCCCTCGACCCCAAATATTTTTTAAAATTTCAGGATTACAGGAGCGAATGGCTGCTTTCGTAGCCATACGACATCTCATACTATTCATAACATTCAATACAAAATAAATTATTTAGCATCTGTCTATGGGGCAGGCTTGGATGGTGGTAGAAAAATTCAAAATAATGGTGGTGGGAAGGTATAATGGTCATGTGATTGGTGTTGAAACATTGAATGTAAATTATTATTGTGAACAACTTTGTGAAAATGAAATTTTTAATTTTTTTTAAAAAAGAAAACAGGAATAAACTCACCTCAAAGTAAATGCCACATATTACAAACCCACAGCTAACATCATACTCAATAATGAAAAACAAAGTATTTATTTTATCATCAGGAACAAGACAATGTTGCCCACTCTCACCATATTATTCTACATAGTACTATAAGTCCTAGCACAATGATTAAACAAGAAAGATATTTAAAGGAATTCATACTGAAAAAGGAATCAAGCTATCACTATTTGCCAATACGAAGATATTATACAAGAAAATCTAAAGATTTCACACACACAATAATAACTTCTAGAAACAATGTAAGAGCCTACAAAGTCAATACATGGAAATCTGTTACCTTTTACATGCAAAGTGGTAAAATAAAGTAAGAAATAAAAAAAAAATCAATCCCATTTAAAATTGTTTTCAAAGAACTATGTATTGAGAGTAAGTTTAACAAAAGAACTTAAAGACTTAATGAAAACTACAAACTATTTAAAGAAATGTAAGACATAAGTAAATGGAAATATATTCCATGTTCATGGATTGAAAAAATTAACATAGTAAAAATGACCATGCTACCCTGGCACTCTACAGACTGAATGCAAGCTTCATTAAAGTTCCCATGGCACTTTAAAGGACATAAAACAAATACTGTTAAAATACTTATGGAGTAATAAAACTTCAGGAATAACCAAAGCAATTCTGTGAAAGAAAAAGATTTGGGTTATTGTTATCTCTTGACTTTAAGACTGTAGTGTGAAATTATAACAATCTAAACTGTGTAGTACTGGAATAAAGGTAAACTCTCAGACTAATGAAATAAGACTACAGAGATAAACTTTCACATGTCCAGCTGATTTATAATAAAAAATAAAAATGCATGAAGTAGAATAAAAGAAAATTTTTTCAACAAATGGTGCTAGGAAAACTGGTTATTCACACAAATAAAATTAATCTGGATCCCTATTTTAGATCATATATAAAAGTTAAATTGATCAAAAACCTCAAATAAATTAATTTAGCATGTATATTATAGGAAACACAAAATAAGCAAAGAACATCATCATACACAATTATAAGCAGTTATGCCTGACAAGTCCTTCTAGGTACTGTCTATATGCCCACACAACCAAGTATCCACTGTGTTATTAAGATCACACTCTTAAGTATCATGTTTCTTTATACATCATGAAAATTTACCATTTCAAAGTTCCAAAGATACAAGTATTTGGTAACCAAGGATACATGACACTAACCTATTCAAAAACTGTAAAAATCTTGATTTTAGACCTAAGTCCATAAAAGAAATCAGAGAAAACATAAGCAGAACACTCCATGACAATGATTTATGAGGTATCTTCAAGGTTTTGATGCCACTTCATTAGTAATTAAAAGAGAAAATTACAGACTACATCAAGCCTAAATTTTTCTGGAATGAAGGAAATGATGACTAAAAGATAAGCTATTGAGTGGGTGAAAACAATCACACAACATACATATGACAAAGAACTAATATTCAAGTTATATAAAGAATTCACAGAGCACAACAACAATAAAACAACCAAATCCATATAAAAAAGACTGAGGGCAACAGATATATAAAAGTGGTCATCTTTACTACTATATTAGGGAAATCAAAAAGACAATGAGATATCATTTCATATCACTGAAAACAGACCACTTCATAGAATCTAGAAACAGTACTGGTGGGAATGTGATGAAAAAAGAACTTTCATACACTCTAGATAAGACTGCCAATTAGTTCAGCCCTATAGAAACAGTCTGGAAACTTCTCAAATAGTTGAAAATACAACTACAGTCTGATCCTGCAATTTCACAAAAAAAAAAAAATATTAATTGAAAAGGTATTTGCAGCCTATATTCATTGTAGCACTGTTTATAGTAGCCAAGATCTAGAATCAACTTAAATATCCAGCAAATGAGTGGATAAATTCTAGTACGAATACAAAATGAAATAGAATACAGTTCATCTCTTAGAAAAGATGAAATCTTGTAGGTTACTGCAACCTGGATCACACAAGTGATTGAGAGTCAAGAGAAAGAAAAATACCAGATAATCTTATTTGTGGAGTGTAAAGAAAGAAAGAAAGAAAGGTGAATAGACAATGCTCAAAGAAAAAAATTAAGGTTTTGTGGACAGAAGTGAGTGTGTCAAACAGTGGAGGAAAGGGAGGAGTACAGGTGGAGGGAGTGGGGAATGGAGGATGGTGAAGAAAGAGCTATGGACAGTAGGAAAATACTGGCATGATGGTTTTGTGTCTAGTACAGTAACACAATGTGCCTAAAACATTAATATTAATACTGCCATAAATCCTTATACCTATAAAAAAGTATCAGATATGATGTAGAGATTTTGAAGCTACTATACACTTAGTAGGAATATGGTTTTGGCAGCTCCTCAAAAGTTATCAGATGATCCAGCAGTTCCAGCTCTAGATATATTTCCAAAGACAGAAATATTTTATCAAGAGTACTCATAATTACTACCAAGAGTATCCCACCCTCATGGCAGACCCTGGCAAGCTAACTGTGGCATATTCAATATGCCAAAAACAGTAACAACAAGTCTCACAATGGAGATGTTACTGATGCCGGCTCCAGCAAATCTATGAACAATGGGACAACAGTGCTACAGTGCTACTCATAATTAGAAAAAGTAAAAACTAGTTAGGAGAAATACAGTATATCCCAGGTTTTATACAGAATGCTACCTGGCAATAAAAAAGAATGAAATATTAGTACACGCTACACATGGATGAGATCTGAAAGCAATATCTTATAAGAATCCAGGCACAAAAGATCATGTGTTAGAGTGTTACTCCCTTATATAAAAGATGTGGAGTATCAAATCTAGGAAGTAAATTAATGGTTATCTGATGTAGGAGAACAGATGAGAAAGAGGAGACATAACTTAAATTGCGTATGATGGTGTTTTTTGCTTGTTTCTTTCCCTTTCCCTATTCAGTTCATGTTAGCTTTAAAAAGGAGAATTTTTAAAAATTGAAAATAATAAAATTTGAGGTCTTCAATTCATTTAAAATTACCTTTTTTAATTTCAGAGAAAATAGGGAATGGCTCCAAGTAAAGTTTCTTGTATAAATTTTAGAAAATAAATATTTCAAATTCTAATTTTGCCAAGTATTAATGAAAACTATGCAAGGATTTCTGCATAAACTCATCGGGCATATCACTATAACACTGTCATCGCATTGCTCATGATTTGCTCAAGCGGGAACCAAGAATGTCTCCATTGTGAGACTTGTTGTTACTGTTTTTGGCATATCAAATACGCCACCAGTAGCTTGCCAGGCTCTGCCATGTGGGCGGGATACTCTTAGTAGCTTGTCGAACTCTCTGAGAGAGGTGGAGGAATCAAACCCGGGTCATCCGCATGCAAGGCAAACACCCTACCAGCTGACCTATCGCTCCATATATACTTAATTAATAAGTTGTATTTTATACAATATTAAATTTTGCTACTTCAGAGAAAAATAATAAAATTGAATGGTAAAAGTTCTTAGATGGGGGAACCACAATAAAAAAATTGTTAATTAACAACTTAAATTTAATAAGGATAAGACGACCTAAAGCGAATATTGAATAAAAGTAATTAAAGTGAACTACAACCAAAAATAAGTGACATGAGCCAGAAAAATAGTTAAAAGGGCTGATGCTCATACTTTGCATGCAGGACACCCAGGTTTGATGCCTGAACCAGAGGATCCCGAGAGCAACAAGCCAAAATGGTCCCTAAGTACTGCCCAAAAAAAGAAAAAGAAAAACACCCTATCTGTGCTTTGGATTACAAATATAACCACAATGAATGCAAATCTAATAAGTAAAAGTTTTATAAAGAATAGAATATTTAAGAGATTCAAAGTATATTGCCATGGGGGAAAAAAGCAATAACTTTACAATGTAGAGATTTGGGATGTAACACTTGAACCAAAAAAATATCCAAAAACCCCACTTGAACCAGGGAATCAAAGTTAACATCACTAAGAATGGGATTAATCAAGATACGAATTTTTAAAAATAAAGTTCTTATCCCACTTCTGGGTATAAAAAAACACAAAACCAACTAATTTCAAGAAACAAAACCATGTTATTGTAGCATTCTTTACACTAGCCAAAAAAGGGGAAACAATCTAAATGCTCATGGGCAGATAAACTGATAAAGAACATGATAAACACATATAAATATACATAAATTGTGAATTACTACTGAACTATTTAAAAATCTTGCCATTTGCAGTAACATGGACAGATATTGAGGATATTATGCCTAGTGTAATAAGCCACACTGTGAAAGACAAATATCATATGATTTCACTCATATGTGGTATAAAGAGTAAACAAACAGGTGAACTAAATAAAAGCAAATGTTTGGACTATAAGAATAATTAATGTTTATCAGAAAGCAATGGAGGAGAAGGGTAAATACTTCTGAATAAAAGGGATAAATGGATGGTGCAGGCGAGAACAGGGCTTTTCAGTGATAATGTAGTAAATAAATGTTAATTTTCAATAGCCCACACCTGAAACCACATATAAAGTATAATGTAATGTTACCTCAATTTAAAAAAAAATAGCAAAAGGCTAGAAAACAGAACAATCTGACCCATGTTTAAAATGTACTAGTAAGTCCATTTATTATCTTAATTATTAATTCAATTATTTCTCTGGGGCCAGAGAGGTAGTTCAGCGGGTGGGACACTTGCCTTGAGTGCAGCAAATATGGGCCCAAGCCCTAGTACCACCTCTGTTCCTCTTAGCCCCACAAGGAGTAATACCTGAGAGCCAGAAGTACGGCCTGAACATAGCTCTCAAACCAAGAAAATTAAAATAAATAAATTAAGAATGAGCGGAGAGTTGTAAAGTTGTCAAATGCAAACTGTTTTGAACTAAATACAACCACACTAGACGATAAAAATATAAGATAAAAAAATTGATAAGGAATGAGATATTTACATAGATACACATACTGATATGACACAATGAGTACAAAGCATCACTTATGAAATTATTACCAAAAAAGTCCTTTTGAGTCCGATCAAAATTAAACAGTAAATAAAACTGAGGAATGTTCCTCAGAACTGGCTTTGAAAAACAAGCTGAGAAACTCACCAGATTAAAGGGGACTATAATATGTGACATTATAATGGATTTTGTCCTGGGGGGAGAAGGGGAACATTCTTTGGCTACAACAAGATAATTGGGATAATTAAGGAAGTTTCTATTAAATCTATCTATAGATTAAGAAAAAGTATTCTATCAATGTTAGTCTTACTTGATAAACTAAACTGTGTTTATTTAAGTGGTTATGTAGGTCCTTGGTTTTAGGAAATGAACATAAGTATTCATAAGGAAAGGATCACTATGGTAATGCTAAGGGAAACAATAACACACAAAAGAAAAAGAATGATATATGGTAAAATGCTGCCACTTGAGGAATTTAGGTAAAAGGCACACGCCAATTCTTGGTACTAGCAATGTTTTTTGTTAGTCAAAAATAATTTGCAAATAAAAACTCTTATAAGGAAGGAACAACATTAAGACCAAATAGTACAGAGGGTAAAGAGCTTGCCTTTCACACAGTTGACCCAGGTTCAATCCCCGTCACTCATATGATACCTCAGCATTGCCAGGAGTGATCCCTGTGCAGAGCCAAGAGTAAGCCCTGAGCATAGTCAGCTGTGGTCCAAACAAAATAAACACAATAAAAGAAACGTGTCAGACTAAAAACTTTAGTATCTTGTGTGGTTGTGATAGCAAAAAAAAATTATTTGGGGACCAGGAAGATAGCACAGAGGTAGAGTGCATGCCTTATTTGATCCCTGGCACTGCATGGTCCCAAGAGCATTACAAGGTGTAGCACTAAGCCCCCGGAGCACTGCTGGGATGATCCTGATGCAAAAGCATATAAAACCAGGAAGTTTGGGTGCTGCAGGTGTAGGATTTTGTGATAGCTCTCAACACTTTTTTAGGTGCTCTTCTGATTTTTTGTTGTTTATATATAAATTTTTTGGTTTGGGGGGCCACGCCCAGCAGTGTTTAGGGATTATTTCTTCTTCTATGCTCAGGAGTGATCCGTGGTGGTCCTCAGGAATGTGGTACAGGGATTTTAATCAGGATTTTTACCTAGTATTTTATCTCTCTGGTCCAATCTCTTTAGAGTTATTTGTCTATATAACTGTCATAGTAATCCTTCTAAAATGTGTCTTCAATATGTCTCCCTTTGTAGGATAATTTTAATGACCCATTTTTAAAAATTTTTAAATTAAATATATTCTTATTCTAAAGGTCATTTCACAATTCCCCCATAAACAATAAAAAACCTAAGTGCAGCTAGAAAAGTACTAGGAGCTCTTACAAAACCCTACATTTGCTGTACTCAAACTTCCTGGGTTTATAAGGCCCTTGATATATGTGTCAGCATATTTTTTCAAAACCTCAAAGAAACACAAGAGTGGGGATGCCATATCCCCCACACCCGCGCCTCAGGCATCTTCTCAGACCCTAAGCCACCCACCTCCCCAAGCACACCATCCCATCTGCCCCTGAGCCAGCCTCCAGAGCCGCTCCCAGTTTTCTCTACCAGGTTTCTGCCGCCCCCACCCCACACAACCTGGCACCCCACCTATATCTCTGTAGTGGGCGTGGCCTCCGCAGAAGTGGGAGTGGCCTATTTTGGGGTGGCCCACAGTTCCTTTCACCTTTCCTGGCACTCAGAAATCACATCTTCATTTCCATCACCTAATTCTATGGAGATTATCCTGGCCATCTCAAACACATTAGGACAATAGTCCAATAGCGTGTTCCAATTGCACCATAATACTGGCATCACTAGAAGCTCTACAAGTCCAATATAAAAAAACACATCCTCCAAAGCTTCACTAGAGACCTCACCTAATCCGCTGAGGAGCACCTGAGAGAAAGAGGGCAATGCTGATAGTGAACTGGAAGGTTCCACCATCACACTACTACAAAAATATGACGAAACAATGAAAATCCCCACCACAAGGAAAAGATGATGAAAAGGGTCAAGGCGCCTCAACAAGCATTACCCACAAACTTGATCTCGCCAATAAAGAATTCAGAGATGAAATATTGAAGATGCTCAATGAACTCAAAGAAATGGCTCAACAGACATCCAGGAAATTAAAGGACATGAAAGAAACAATGGAACAGAGACTCAAGAAAATACAGGAAGAAATGAGAGCAGAAATTAAAAAGCTACAAAATGAACTGTCACAAATTAAGGATTCTGTAGATGGAATTAAAAACTCAGTGGTTGCCCTCGATAGTAGAATGGCCACAGCCAAAGACAGAATAGTGAGCTTGAAGATGAGCTGCAGGAAGCTTACAGGCAACAACAAGCAATGGGAAAATACCTTAAAAAAGCTCTTAGGCAAATCAGAGACCTAGGGGATGATTTCAAGAGGAACAACATTAGAATCATTGGAGTACCAGAAGGACAGGGAGACAACCCCAATGAAAAAAGCCACAGTTAAAAATATCGAAGGCCACTCAATACCTCTACTGCAAACTACAACACCCAAAAGGAGAGAGAACAAAGGGGAATGCCCTGCCTCAGAGGCAGGGTGGGGTGGTGGGGGATGGGGTCAGGGTGGTGAGAGGGACACTGGGATCATCAGTGGGGGTGAATGGGCACTGGTGGAGGGATGGGTAAATGATCACTGTATGAGTGAAATGCAAACACAAAAGTTCATAAGTTTGTAACTGTACATCACAGTGATTCTCTAATAATTTTTTTTTAAATATCATTGCTGAAAAGTTTCTAGAGCTGCAGAATACAGGTATCCAGATCCAAGGAGCCCGAAGAGTGCCAGATAGAAGAGACCCTAGTAAAAAGACTCCAAGACATATCATAGTCAGAATGATGGATGCCACAGATAGAGATACAATACTGCAAGCAACAAGGTCAAAGAAGGAAATCAAATACAAAGGAGCACCCCTTAGATTTAGAGCAGACCTATCAGAGGAAACCCTCCAAGCCCGAAGACAATGGGGGGATATAGTGAAAAAACTCAATGAAATGAACGCCTCACCAAGAATACTTTATCCAGCTAAACTCTCACTCAAACTTGAAGGAACGCTACACTATTTCATGGATAAACAACAGCTCAGGAACTTGATAGACTCAAAACCAAACTTAAGGGCTGGAGAGATAGCACAGCGGGTAGGGCGTTTGCCTTGCACGCGGCCGACCCGGGTTCAAATCCCAGCATCCCATATGGTCCCCTGAGCACAGCTAGGGGTGATTCCTGAGTGCAGAGCCAGGAGTAACCCCTGTGCATCGCCAGGTGTGACCCAAAAACCAAAAAAAAAAAAAAAAAAACCAAACTTAAAAGAAGGGCTAAAGGGGCTACTGTTAAAATAAGAAAAAACCCTACAAGCACAACAAACCCTTACAGAAAGATGACACAAAACCCATGACAATAATCTCCCTTGATGTCAATGGCCTAAATGCACCAATTTAGAGAGACAGAATGGCAAAACGGATTCAGAAACTAAACCCAATTCTGCTGCCTACAAGAAAAACATCTTAACAGTCAGCAAACACAGACTCAAAGTCAAATGATGGAAAACAATCCTACAAGCAAACAACTCCCTCAAAAAAGCTAGGGTGGCCATACTAGTATCCAACAACATAGATTTCAGGTTGAAAATGATTAGAAGGGACAGCGAAGGCCAATTTTTACTAGTCAAAGGATATGTAAAACAGGAAAAATAACACTCCTAAACATGTATACACCTAATAAGGGACCAGCTAAATACTTGAAACAACTAACAGATTTTAACAAGGACATTGTTAACAACACAACAACACAACAGTAGTTGGAGAATTCAACACTGCCTTATCACCTCTAGATCTAGAAGATTAAAACTCAGGGCTGAAGGGATAGTAAAGTGGGTAGGGCGTTTGCCTTGCACTCGGCCGACCCGGGTTCGATCCCCAGCATCCCATATGGTCCCCTGAGGACTGCCAGGAGTAATTCCTGAGTGCAAAGCCAGAGTAACTCCTGTGCATCACCGGGTGTGACCCAAAAAGGAAAAAAAAAAAAAAGATTAAAACTCAGCAAGAAAACACTGGCTTTGAAGGTAGAGAGAGGGCTAATATATCTATACAAGACTTTGCATCCCAAAAGGAAAGAATACACTTTTTTTTTCCAGTGCACATGGAACATTTTCCAAAATAGACCATGTGCTCGGTCACAAAACATGCCTCAATAGAATCAGGAAGATAGAAATTGTATCAACTACCTTTGCAGACCACGATGCACTGAAGATAGAAGTCAACCCCTCACAGACTGCTGGTGAGAATGCCAAATGGCCCAGCCCTTTTGTAAATTAGTATGACGCTTCTCAAAAAATTAGAAATCAAGCTCCCATTTGACTCAGCAATACCACTTCTGGGAATATATCCCAGAGATATAAAAAAAAAGTATAGTAGAAATGACAACTGCACTTACATGTTCATTGCAGCACTGTTTACAATAGACAGAATCTGGAAAAAACCCCAGTGCCCAAGAACAGATGACTAGTTAAAGAAACTTTGATACATCTACACAATAGAATACTAAGCAGCTGTTCGAAAAGATGAAGTCATGAAATTTGTATATAGGTGGAGCAACATGGAAAGTATAATGTTAAGTGAAATGAGTCAGAAAGAGAGGGACAGACATAGAAAGATTGCACTTATTTGTGGAAAGAAAAGTAACAGAATGGGAGACTACCCAAGAACAGCAGAGGTAAGTACTAAGAGGATTATTCCACAGGTTAGAAGCCAGCCTCGAGTGCTGGGAGGAAAAGCAGCTCAGATAGAGAAGGGACCACCAAGTAAAGGATGCTAGGAGGGTCCGCTGGGGATGGGAGAGATGGGCTGAAAGTAGACTATAGTCCGAACATGATGGCCACTTAATACCTCTACTGCAAACCACGACACCCAAAAGGAGACAGAGCAAAAGGAAATGCCCTGCCACAGAGTATGTGTAAAATGTGGTAGTTGTAAAACCCACTTTGATAACCTTAAGCAATTGAGGAACTTCTAAAAATAACAAAGGTGCCAGCACCATTCCAGACCCATTCGAGATTTAGAATTTCTAATTTGAAAGGACTCCAAATTTGTCTGAAATCAGTTTGAGAGAAAATAGTTTTTTACCAGTCTGCCCCCCAAAAAAGAAAAACCTTTTGTGACCATGAAAAATGGAAAAAAATGTCCATATTTGTATTATGGACATATGGACATTTTTACTCCCCCATTTCACAAATCAATATGGTAGCATATAGTCACATGTAACTAGAGAGCACTTCAAATATGGCAAATGCAGCTAAACAATCCATTTTTATTTCATTAAAATTAGTTTAACTTTATATGTAAATAACATGTAGCTAATTGTTCCTGCACTGGATGGCACTGAACTTAATACATTAAATAGTCATTCTTCTAGATATTCATTCTTCTAGACAACTGTATCCTTGACTTAAATTAGAGACAGCAAAGTCAGATGATCAGACAACTTGGTTCCTCAGCAAAATTCACTCCAAAAGGTCATTATAAAGGATCTATATAAACATTATCCAATTTAACAGTCTGAGTTTTTTGCAGTTGGAGATTTTATTCAATGTTATATATTTAACTTCTAAGAAAAGTCTGTGCAAATAAATTTGGACATTTTCTTTAGCCAGAAGGAATATGACATGAGCCAGTGTCTTCTCTTTTTGCCAGTAAATATCAGAACTAAGTCCAATGTTCAAAGGTAGCAAAAAAGACCTCTTATGTGACTAGTAACAAGTATTCAGTGCTACTCTGAAACAATCTCTGTCCTATTTATGCCCCTACGTTAGTCAACAGAGCTTTACTTTAGATTCTTAAACAGACAAGCTCTTTTGAAAATAGGCAAAGTATCATCTTGTAATTTTATTAAGCATTTAAAAATTAACAACTCTGGAATTAATAGTATCAGAAAACGGGGGAGGGGGGCTGTCAGGGGGTCAAACCCAGACATGCTCAGGGGTTACTCCTGGCTCTATGCTCAGGATCACCTGATGTTGTGCTTTTTAAAACATATGTGGAGCCAGGGATTGAAAGAGTTGGCTGAGTGCAAAGGAAGCGCCTTAACCTTTGTACTACTTCTTCAGGGAAATTTCCCCAGGGAAATTTTTAATGCAACAAATTTACCAAATAAAATCTTAAAAGTTCCTAAAAATATCACTGTAAGATAAATATATACTAACATCCGGCAACATTTTTACTCCCCCATTTCACAAATCAATTCCAATCTTTTTTAAAATATGCAAAAATTCTGATGCAGAATATGAACATCCCATTGAACATTCAGTTCAAAGTGCTTGTGTATTTTTTCCTTCAGCACACTGGACTATTTTTATATCATGCAGTGAACTACTTTAGTTGCTCTTTTGTTGAAATTTTCCACAAAATTAGAACATATCTGATGCATCAATAGCACATTTCTAGAAATGCCTGATTTAACTTCCTGGAGCATCTAATTGCAAACAACACTAACCAAAACCAGAAAAGTAGAGCTTCTTCACTATAATCCCTTAAATTTTATTTTGAAAGTTAACTTTTAAAACACAGGATATCAACATCTAATATCAAAATAAAGTAAGAAAATTGCATTTCACAAAAAGGTAAAATTTACTTCCTGAGCTCATTACAAAAACAAAATGGACAAAGAAATTAAAGAAAATCTGTCATCGGGGCTGGAGTGATAGCACAGAGGGTAGGGCCTTGCATGCGGCTGACCCAGGTTCGATTCCCAGCATCCCATATGGTCCCCTGAGCACCGCCAGGAGTAATTCCTGAGCACATGAGCCAGGAGTAACCCCTGCGCATCCATCTGTGTGACCCAAAAAGAAAAAAAAAAAGAATATCTGTCATAAAGAAATATGCCATAAATGCCATATACACACAGACACAAACACACCTGTTGACAAATCAGTTCTAATTTGGAGGCATTAAGCAAGTTTTCTAGGCCATATTACTTACTTGAAATAATTGCTTAGAAGAAAATTAGTAGGGGCAGACTGATTATACAATGGGTAAGACATTTGTCTTGCATATGGCCTACCTAGGTTCAACTGCCAGAACCCCATACGCCCTCTCCCCTCCCCAGCACAAAGACAGAAATAAGTGCTGGTAACCACTCACCACTGTGGCTCAATTTTTTTTTTAATTTTAATTTTTTTTTTTTTTTTTTTTTTTTTGCTTTTTGGGTCACACCTGGCGATGCACAGGGGTTACTCCTGGCTCTGCACTCAGGAATTACCCCTGGCGGTGCTCAGGGGACCATATGGGATGCTGGGATTCGAACTCGGATCGGCTGCGTGCAAGGCAAACGCCCTACCCGCTGTGCTATCGCTCCAGCCCCTAATTTTAATTTTTTTAATTAAAGGAAATTAGTTATAAAATTATATGAATGGGTCTTACTCCAGAGGAAAAAATATGTAGTCTTCCTCTCCATGGAGGCAGGGGAGGGTGGAGAAGGGGGGGTATACCAGGGATATTGGTGGTGGGGAATGTGCTCTGGTGGAGGGATGGGTGTTTGATTATTGCATGATTGTAACCCAAACATGAAAGCTTGTAACTATCTCACCGTGATTCAATAGTTTTTTTAAAAGAAAAGAAAAAAGAATCAATGCCCAATTTTAGTTAAAATAGTAAAATATCCAATGAGAAAAAATATATATATATATATTGTGACAACTTAGTTCATTTCATCACAATGCTGCTGCTAACATGCTCTCATTACTCCCACTTCTCAGGCAACTTCAACCTTCTGTGCTAGTTCATCTTTCTCATACTGTTAAGTATTCAGGTCATATTTCCAGTTGTCTTGCTTCTCTACTTCTTTTCTCTGATAGCCTACAGAAGTTGCTGCTTAAATAATCAAACAAGTGTTTACGACAAACATCGATCTAACTGAACACTCTTTTGATATTATTCTAGTTTAATCATCAAAAGAAGTCCATGCTAAACCACTGTTATTATCAGGCTGGAGTGACAATACAGAGGGTATGGCATTTGCCTTGCACGTGGCCAACATGAGTTCAATCCCTGGCATCCCATATGGTCCCCTGAGCACGCCAGGAGTGATTCCTGAGCACAGAGCCAGAAGTAACCCCTCAGCACCACATGTATGGCCAAAAAAAAAACAATAAAATTTTTAAATAAAGCTTTGTTATTGCCATCTCCACTTACAGAACAGTACTAAAAGGTTAAGTAATTCACCCAAAGTTACACAACCAAAGGGATCAATTTTTGTACCTAAACAGACCTGACAGTTCTCCAATGCTAGTCTAAGGTTTCTTTCTGTGAGGCTAAGCAAAGCAGGCACAGTAAGCTTCCTTCTGTCACTTATGCACTTCGACTACCGTAATATTAAACTAATAGTTTGGAAGTTGGGCACAACGAAGATAGAAAGGCACTGGACTCTAGATTCTACCAATACTAGCCGCAAATAACTCTAAACATTAAGAACAAAAGTTAAAACATTCTTTCTTAATGAGCACAGGTCTAATCGTACAGTCACACAGCCTAGGCAGCAATGCTCAATTCTTTATTTTAGTGTGAAAGAAAGGCTAGGCAATGTATAAGTAAATTGAAATAGTTATATTCCATTTTAATTCCAAAACTTTTTTACACAAGGGAGCCTGGATCAAGCCAAAGTCTAAGAGGCATTCTGAGTCAGGTGTGGAGACAAGTGTAATATAAGCACTATAATATCCAATTATGGCATTAAAAATTGGCAGTATTTTCCTTACATTACTAACACAAAGAATTTCGTACAACTGAACTTCATAAGGAAAAAAAATATTTAAAATCTGAAGAAAGGGGCCGGAGTGATAGCACAGCGGGTAGGGCCTTTGCCTTGCACGCGGCCGACCCAGGTTCAATCCCCAGCATCCCATATAGTCCCCCGAGCACCGCCAGGAGTAATTCCTAAGTGCAAAGCCAAGAGTAACCCCTGAGCATCACTGGGTGTGACCCAAAAAGCAAAAAATAAAAATAAAAAATAAAATCTGAAGAAAATAATATATGTAACAATTTTACAATTACAAAATTTTAATTTTTGTTCTTGTTCTGTTTTGGGACACACCCAGTGGTACTTGGGGACTCAGTGCTCAGGTGTCACTCCTAGCAATGTTTGGGAGACCACAGTGTCAGGAACCAAACCCAAAGCCTCACATGCGCAAGTGGTTTTACCATTGAGTCATATCTTCAGTCCCACCAAATCCAGTCTTTTTTAAAAAAGTATTAGTCCATAAAATACTGGTAAAGTAACATCAATTTACTATCCACTAAAATTATATATAAAACAAAAAAAGAAGATTGTACTATATTCCACGCCAAGGTACAAGGTATTCAAGCACCACACAATTTGTAATTAAAATATTTTAAAAATAAAACTCAGGGGGCTGGAGTGACAGCACAACAGGTAGGGCGTTTGTCTTGCACGCGGCTGACCCAGGTTCGATTCCCAGCATCCCATATGGTCCCCTGAGCACCGCCAGGGGTAATTCCTGAGTGCAGAGCCAGGAATAACACCTGTGCATCGCCGGATGTGACCCAAAAGAAAAAAAAATTTTTTTTAAATAAATAAATAAAACTCAGTATCACCGCTCCTCTAATTCATAAAGCTTTTAGTACCCAAATCCCAGTCTTAACCATTTCTCCTCCCACAATTCTTGGCAACCTCACAGACCATATTGAGGATAATCTAATATATCTTAGTCTAAATCCCATGACCATGCTCCTCAAAAATCATTCTCTCCATTCCACATCGACCAAATGCCACGCTCAGACCCTAAAAGCTATAGTTCCTAGTTCCTGTTCATTATTATGGGGGATGAGGAAGGGGATTCCAACTGTTGCCCAGAAGGTCAGGAGTCCTTCCCAGGACTTTCAGTCAATGAGGTCAAATGGCTCAATGTGAAGGTGCAAGGATGCAGTGCTACTTAGTAATTTTCTGGGCTACCACCAACTCCCACTGTGCCAGGGGCTTCTAGGGCCAGACTTGACAGTGTTGAAGAGCCTGCAGGGTTGTACCCAGTGATGCTCAGGTAGCAAGGTGATGCCTTGGATGGAACTGCTATCTGCTGCTTGTAAGACATGCACCATAACCCCTATACTATCTCTCTGGCCCCAAGAAGTAGTTTCTGAAAAGAAGCACCTTTCTGAAAAGAAATGGAAGCATTTGAAGATGACTCATTGAAATATAGGAAGAAATTCTATTTAAATTTATCTAAAAAATAAAATTAAGGGCTAAAGAGATAGGAGCACCTGCCTTACACATAGCTGATCTGGGTTCGATTCCTGCTACCCCATATGGTAGTATGAGCACCACCAGAAGTGATCCCTGCATGCAGAGCCAAGAGTAAGCCCTGAGTATCTACAGGTATGCCCCAAAAGCCAAAAAACTTAAAATAAAAACCAAGATTAAAGTATACTCATAAACTTATATACTATATTTATTAAAATACATTATAAATGTGATTTTTTAACTAATAAATAAATGTGATCATTATATATCTATCTTATCTTCACCATTAAGAACATCCTTCAAAATCAAGCATCTTACTCTGACTTCTGTCCCACTCCCATTTTTATTTATTCCAGTGCCCTAACCACAATGACTATTCCATTTCTGCATGATCTCTAAACCTTTGCCTTCATGTTTTCATTGACAATCCTAATTCTCATGTGCTTATTTTCCTCCTTTTCCATTTTATATTTCATCATGTCCCATTCTAACACTTCTGCTCATTTATTCTAAGTTTCCTGGAGCCAAAATGATAGTAATGCAGAGGGCAGGATGTTTGCCTTGCACTCAGCCAATTCCAGGGTCAATCTCCAGCATCCCCCCAGCATCGCCAGGAGTAACTCCTGAGTACAGAGCCAGTAGTAATCCCTGGGTATGACCCAAAAACCAAAAATAAAAATAATAATAACTTTCCTGCTCTTCTTTTTTAAAGTTACACATTTCTGACAAAGCTGTTGCTGGTTAAAGCCAATCCTGCTTTTCCATACATCAACCTGAGCACTGAATTCAGCTGACCAAAATACGTAAACTTACAGGATGCATTCACTTTAAATTTATGATCACAAAATGAAAGAGGTCACTGGAAGTGCCAGCAATCCTTCATTTTACTAGCCAATTCATTTTTATTCTGACAATTTCTTACTTCCTCTGTCCTCCATTCACCAACAATTCTGATCCCTCTTTCTCTCTCTGCCTATCTTATATCCTGAGAGCCAAAGCAGTGAAGAATATATCCACATCCTCTCCCACATTCTAAAACCACATGGGATGCCTGCTTTCCTTGAAATAATGAATTGTCACTGCTTACACTTAGATTCAAACTTTTCAATTATGTTCTAGATTCTAAGTCTTTCCCCGCATTGCATCACTTTTACCTTTATCAACCATTTTCATCAGCATTTAAACATGCTACTTCTTTTCTGCAGTGGATGTATCTTGAACCCTAGTCCCATTCCAGCTATCGAACCTCTCCAATGTGCAGCAAAATTCTACAAGGGCCTGCGTTCACTGTATCCACTTCTTTTACTTCTAAACCAGTTTTGTCCAAAGTGGGTGAAAGCACCCTTCACTAGAGGAATGATCCAGGGGAAGCAATAATATCCACAGGTGTAACTAGCATGGAGAGGTGGGTGTGTGTACCCTTAAAGAAGGCAGATTTCCCAGGAGTATTGAGTGATTTGTTTTTTTCTGAAAAGGAGGCAGCCTGTCAAATACATGGAGGAACATCTCTTCTAACACTATCTAGTTGGGTTTCCATCCTTACCACTCCACTGAAACCATCTCTCAAGGTCAACAACATTTTCTTTCTTGCTTTCTTGGTCATCTTGCTCAACCTTTCAACAGTATCTGACATAACTAAACACTCTGTTCCTGATATACTTTGCACTTGATTTCTAGAAAATACACTCTCCTAATTTTACTCTTATCTCTACCTGTATAAACTGAATTATTTCAAGGCACAATTCTTAGTCTTCTTAATCTTTAAAAATGCCACAGGATATCTCCTACAAAAACATAGTTAAAAATACCATCTATATACTAAGACATTTTTAGTCTCTTCTCTTCCTGGTTGAAAGCAGTTCTGAAATGAATTTGTCAAAAGCAGGGTGTTAGGAGGGGACCTTGAGACATTGGTGGAGGGATGCCAACACAATGGTAGTAAGTATTGTAATGTTTTTTATTTTATTTCAGGGCCTCACCTGGTGATGCTCAGAGGTTATTCCTGGCTCTGCACTGAAGAATCACTCCTATCAGGTCCAGGGGACCATGTGGGATGCCAAATAACACCCAAGTGGGCTGCATGCAAGGCAAGTACCCAACCCGCCATACCATTACTCTGGCCCCATTGAATTGAAACTGCATGTATGAAACTCTTTTAACAGCATTATACATCACAGTGGCAAAATAGAAATAAGTAAAGGTAGTCCTGAGTTTTATTCCTGAACTAAGTTCTTAAACCACTAGACCATGCAAGAATCAGGAAGTAGACACTATTGAAACTCATGCTGAATCAGGGCAAAAACAAAATACTATGAGATGAATATAAAAAAAGGTTTGAGAAATCAGAAACCTCAAACTCTCTAATCTATACCAAATTCTATGATCAAGAATAAAGTACTGTGAGTTTACTATCTAAAATAAGATAGTCTCTTTAAATTCCTACTATATCCCATTATGTCAAGGTTTATAACCTATACCATGACCTCCTCCCCCCAAAATTGGGGATACAATTCTATCCCCTCAATCACAAAATTAGTAAAAAATTCTTTCAGAATCCTGATTCCCATTACCCCCTTTCATCAACAAACCATGACCTTCCTGAATGCTATCCTCATTTCCTTGAATTTCAAATTCTTATGGAAGTGCATTTTGAATACTAGAACCATATATGGACACTTACTGTCCATATATTATGGCTGAAAATTTTGTTCTATTAAACACTGTTTCTTAAATGTTAATATTCATGCTGTGGCTCTATGAAAATGTAGATTCTGATTCAGAAGGTCTAGGGCAGAGCCTGAGTGGGCAGTTCTCACAGCATCCCAGGTGTTGCAAATGTTCCCCACTTCTCAGAAAACACACTGAGCAGCAAGGTTGTAAAAAGTAATGGCGCCCACACACACAGGTTTCCTCCAAAGGCCCAATTCTAAAACAATGCTGTTCTCTTTTAAAGAATATTATTCTCTATTTTCTAATTTATATCAGATCTATTTTCTTATTCTCTCTACACTTGCAATTTAACTTCAATGATATTACTGATGACTTTCCGTTTATTTATTTACTTTTATTGACATCTTGTAAGTTTCCTCCCTTCCTTTTTGTTCTTTCATACTCTCAAAATAATACCTAAAATATAAACATAGCTGATTTAAAAAAAAATTTATGTGGCCATGTCTATTTTTATTTCTATGTTCTTTAAATAGGTTGTGATTCAACATACACATACCTACTAATTTAAGAAATCCTGCAGGCAAGCATCAAAATGAAAAATGAAAAAAGAAGAGACAGATATAGAGATAGAGTGACAGACGAGCAGAGAAGTATAAGATACAAATATAAATGGGGTGGGACTAAGCTATACCTACTAAAAAAAAGTCCTAAGCAATATAATATAAATAAGTACTAAAAGAACTGATATTTTACATAAAATTCTAAAGCTCTACTATTACCAAAAAAGGAAAATGCTAGTACATAAAACAAGCACATTACTCTCTGGGTATAGTTAGTTACTTGGTGAGCTTTAAACTTTATTTTTAAAACCACAGGACCTACACACTCCACTCCCACAAAAATTAAACTATTTAAAACTATATGTTTGAGAATTCTAAGCCATCCAAATTCTAATTGTGTTAAAGCTAGATCCTACCATCAAGATCTAATTTAATAGGTTTGGCATAATATCAATGCCTGAAAACAATCAAGCCATCTATTCAACTATGATCAAATTAAATTTTCATTCTTGTTCTAACCTTGAGATGCATTAACAAGAACATACTTCTCAAGGAAAAGAGACTCAGGTTGCCGAAATCTGTGGGAAAGAAACCGAGTTCATGACTGAAAAATTACCTTCTGTGTCTTACCTCCCTTAAGTAAAAAAATTCAAACTTAACCATCTTAAAGTTACACTTTCAGTATACTGCTAAGAAATATTTTTTGGCTAAAGTAATATTTTATTAAATTTTTCTTTAAAATATTAAAATAACTTATTTATTTATTTATTTATTTATTTATTTTTTAATTAGTGAGTCATCGTGAGGGTACAGTTACATATTAACACATTTTCGTGCTTGTGTTTCCCTCATACAATGTTCGAGAGCCCAACATAGCTTGGAAGCTGGCCCCACATGCTGGGGGAAAGGCATCCCAGACAGAGAAGGGAAAACCAAGTAAAATGTGATTGGAGATCCCGAGCAGGAAGGGAGATGTGTGCTGAAAGTAGACTAGAGACTGAATATGATGGCCGCTCAATACCCTTATTGCAAACCACAACACCCAAAAGGAGAGAGAGAGAGAGAGAAAAAATTGCTAAGAAATATTTTTTATAAAGAAAGAAGTGCTTGTTTTCAGGACTCTTCGCGTATTCCCTAGTTTGATCACATGTCAAAAACTTAAATGTCAACCAAGAAAGAAACCTGTTTCCCAAAGTGGATGATGCAGTCTGGGGAGGGGAGAGGGAGTCGTTAAAATGATGAGAGGCAGAGGAAATGCTATAGTAGCCTCCCTGCCACTGGGGTGAGAGGAGGCACACTGTCTGCTCCCTTAAAGAAGGTACATTTTGCAGTGGAGGAAGACAATGAGTGATCTTTTTTTCTTTTTTCTGAAAAGGGGGTATTCGGACAAGTAAGTTTGGAAAATGCTTATCTAGACTTTTCTGTCTCCATCCATTACAGATCCCCAATTAAACTGACCACTAAGTTCTATGTGTTCTGTTGTTCATTCCATTACCACTTACTGCTTTAGTCAAAGCCTTTCCCCCTTACCTTGTTTACTGCAACAGCTACCCTAACTGCCCCCAGTCACCCTTTCCACTATGAACCCGTATTATAGTAGTCAACTGATTTTCTAGTATTTAGGCCTAATGTCTCTTCTTTTCAAAACCCTTCACTATTATCCCCATCAACCGCACAAAAGTCCGAGACTTTTATTTTTATTTTGGTTTTGTTTCGGGGTCACACCCAGCAGAACCCAGGGGTTACCCCCTAGTTGCACTCAGAAATTACTCCTGGAAGTGCTCAGGGGACCATATGAGATGCTAGGGATCGAACTTGGGTCAGACACATGCAAGATAAGTGCCCTACTTACTGTACTATGTCTCTGGACCCAGTCCAAGCTTTTTATAAGAGCACATAACTTTCTATGATCTGAATCCTGCCTCTCAAACATCATAACCCACACTTCCTCCCATCTTGCACTTTAAGTATCATCAATATCAAACTACATTACTTCATTTTCCAGTACACCCATATTTAATAACTCCATGCTTTTGCATAGGGTTGCTTCACTCTTAACTGTTCTTTCTTTCTCCAATGGCTTCCCAGCCCAATTACAATGAAGCTTTCAAAACCAAGTTAAGATCCCAGGAAGCCATACCAAAACAATACTTCCTATCCTTAAAGAGTTTACTTTACCATGGCCTACTTTGCCATCTCTGTATTAATGGCATTTATTACTAATGTATTTACTAAGTGCTGATACTGTTACAAGCATTTTTCAAATATCAACTAATTTGGTCTTCATAATAATCCTTCCAATGAAGTGGTACCATTATTTCCTTTGTAGATCTAAAAACTCAATCACAGAGAAGTTTAAGAAAAATGTAAAAAAAAAAATGTTCCCCAAAGATACCCAACAGGTAAGTAATGGAGACATTAAATGCCTACACCATACATACTCATTTTAGTGCACCTCTCACAATGAATTTATTTACATAGCTGTCAATACCCTGAACTGTGAGCTCTTAAAAGTGGAGACTATTTAACATTCAACTCGAAAGTCATATTGCAAAGCAATTTGTAAGTAACCAGATTACTATTTCTTAAATTGTAATAATTCTAACAAGTATAAGAGAAAAGCAATCAGAAATAAGCATCCATGTAAATACTCAAATATGCACCACGAGCTACTTTTTCATCAAAAAAGATATTAAAAGAGAAATCAATAGTTAATAGACATGAAATTAGAGTCCTGCAGGCAATGAAATAGGCTTAATCACTGCAATAAATCAAAACTTAAAGGTCCATTTGCTTAAGATAAACTTTTTTTCCTCTCACTAAGTAAAGAATTCTTGTTTATCATTCAAGACAGTGAAAAAGAAAGCCCTAAATTTACTTTGTTCAAATGGAAAGAAGTAAATCATAGACCAGCACTACTAATTGCTTCCTTACATTGGCCAAGAAACATATCCCATTAGGCAATTAAAATAAAACACAGATGCCTGACTAAGCACATTACAAAAGAATTTCTAAAGTTATATGGATTAGCATTCTATTATTCACATAGTGAAAAGTCCTTTATTTTAAGCAAAGAAAAATGCAGCATCAAAACCACAATATAATTTATTACCACACTCCATATAAATACAGCTTTCTATATTAAATCACACATTACCAAAACAAAGCATTTTATATTTCAATATTACACTTGATCTCTCCTTAAAATTATGACAGTCCAAGTTATTCTAATACCAATGATAAAAAACCTAAGGACAAAGTTGACTGATCTGACAATTACAGTCCTCTGAGTCACTCTGAAGTAAAGTAATTAAAACCCTCAGGGATGGTACCAGCAACAGTGCACACTACATACACTACTTGGTAGAGTAATCTGCACCCCGCCCAGGTTACACTGGTGTACTACAGACAAGTAAATAGGCTGTCAGAGGAGGTAGATTAGGCCACAAGACAACAAACTCTACACCAGGCATAGCTTACCATTTCTTGGTACACTCCACCATCAACTCCTGGTAGGAGGCCACAAACTGGAACTTGGACGCGTGTTTCCCAACACGCTGCAGTCTCTTCCAAACTGAAGCCATGATGATCAGTCAATACACACGTGGGCAATTATTGATTAGCAACACAGTAGCCTTAACAAAGCAGAGGGTCCAAGGCAAAGCAGCTTTGCATGAATGTCTGTACTTAAAAAAAAAAAAAAAAACTCAACTACAACTTGAAATGTTTGGGGTCCATTAGTCTTCTTCCTGTCTCACAGGGCAAATCCCATCGTAGATGAATGGCCCAGTCAAGAACACTATGATATACATGACAGGATGAGTTAGAGGAGGTTCCCTCATGGAGACATCACCATTCCACCGCAGGGGCTCTAGGATGTGTATTCTGGAGGACTGAAAAGCAAAACAAAGAAAAAAAAAACATGAGGAGAGAAGCGTGATAAGTGACTAATCACCCATGTTAGATAACACTGCAAAGGACAACCCCAGCTCTCAGCGTGTTATTGAAACAATGAAACAAAACATCAACCTCAAAGGCCAGTAACAGCAAGGATGCAAGACACCACGGAAGAAATTGTCACTACACAGGAGATGTAGATTACCTGAACGCCTCAGGCAATGGCTATCAACAATTCAGACACGCAAGTCGGGGCTCTCCCCGGCTCAAGCATCCCTCCCCCTTCCAGCATCACTGAAGGGCGAGCAGAGCGGGAAAGTCTAGGGATGCTGTTTAATGTCCACCAGCAGTGTGAGGGCGGAGTGGAGCATTTTATATAAACTTTGTTTTTTCAGCCGATAATGAACAGCCTCGAGTCACAGAATATGTGCTTGGAACAAATTAGGGGTGGAATGCTGTTGTTCACTGGAGGGAGCAATAAATGGGGAAAGGAGTAGAAGGAAATCTCCAGGCAGAGGGAGGGCAATGTCCGGGCTGCAGGCCACTTAGGTAGGTTCTCCTTCACCTTCGCTGCCAAACCCAGGGAAATGGAAACTCTAGCCGGGGCGAGAAGCAGTGACCAGCAGGGCTAAGGGCACAGTGAGGGGTGCGGTGCCTCCTCCCCCATCCCCAAGGAACAGTCAGTCCGCCGGCGCCTCCAAGCCTCCCGCACAGAGCCCAGACCCCTGCCCCCAGCGGAGGCAGGCGGTGGCTCGCCCACAGTCCCTGTCACCCAAAGCGATGCCAGCCGACCCCAGCCCGGTGCCCGGCCCCGCCGCACGTCCACTCCCGCCCCCTCCTCACACCTCCAGTCCCGCTGTCGGGCTGAGTCTGGCCCCGTTCCCTCCTCAGAGCCGCTCCTCCATCGCCGCCGCAGCAGCAGCCGCCGCCGCCACCGAGTCCTCCATCCCCGCCGGAGCCACATGGAACAGAAGAGCCAGCCGCGGCGCTCGCGGGAGCCGGGGTCTGCAGCCCCTCGGGCGGCCGACGCGCCTCACGCCCGCCCCCTCCCGGACGGAACTGCCCCGCGACCGTCCCCCACCCTGCAAAACCCTGCCAGAGCCGCCGCTCAGCGCCCAGCACCCCCTCCCCCGCCTTCCTCCTCCGCCACCATCATTACCTCCCCCGCCGCACCTCTCACACTAACCCTACCCACGGCGGCTCAACCTCCGTCCGCCCCGCCGCCATTGGCCAGGCCCCGACAGCGCCCCGCCCACCTTGGCGCCGGGCCTTGGAGCGGCGAGGGCGCTCCATTGGCTGATTTCGGTGCCCATCGCCTGGACTCCACCCCCTAGGTCTGGCGGTGTTTTTCCCTTAGCCCGAAACGCGGCAGGGTCTACCCTGCTTTAAAAAAAAAAAAAAAAAAATTGGAACCCGCTGGAGGACGATCCCGCCCATTCGTCTGATTGGGTTGGAGTTATGGAAGCGATAGGCGGGAGGAGTAAAGAGTGTTTATAGTGAACTGGAAGATGATTGCCGAATGTGGATGTCTGTCAAAGGCGTGCCGGGTGCCGGGCGGAGTTTCTGGCTCCAGTCTGCGGTAGCGGAGTCGGGCTTGCCGGCTGGGCTGCTGCGGTTGGGCCTGTGTGGCTCCAGAGCTTTTCTCTCCTGTTCTCTACTACTCCCATCCAGGAGCACTAGCAACTACAGTGCGTGCACACACAGCTTTTTATCACCTCGTCGGATTTTTTCCCCAACTAATTGTGAACTAGGATCTTGCCAGGCCTCCTGACTTAACAATTCAGTCTTTAACGGGAGCCAATTACTGACCTAAACAGTATTTCCAGTGCAGTTTCTTCTGTCTCTGCAATATTTCTTTGAATGAATCTTGGTTTCTTCCCTTCGTTCTTTTCATTTTTCACTGGAAGAAATCGGAAATGGATTTGGGAGTGGCTGGCATGTAAGAAGGTAACACAAGCAACGGAGAGGAGGACACCTAACCTGGTTAAATAATCTAGGACCGTTTTGAGACTAGAAAGAAAGCTAGAGACACTTTCGCACAGGAGAAAAAATAAACACTATCACAAAATAAAAATTTGCTTTCAATTTGAGGCTATTCACAGAGCTCTGTTGTAGAAAAGAACAATGGATGAAATTTCGGTGAAGTTCCAACTTGTAAGGAATAGAGTAATGCAGAAGAGATTGGAGATATTGAATACCAGAAGCAGAAGCACCCTATAAGCAATCCGCAAATAACTAGCATGAAAATAAGACAATCGGGGAAACAAAATATGGTCACTCTAAGGAGTATTAAAAAAAAGGTTTAGGGTCTAAGGAAAAATTCTTTGAAAGAACAGGAGCTTGATAAGAAATTAGCACATCTGTAGCCATGGAATTGGGGCGAGAGATAACCAAGAAAGATGGAGAGACAAATAGGAGATCTGAATATAGTACCAAATTCTATTTCCATCTTCAGTGAAGAATGATCTCATTATATATACTACAAGGACAGTTATTTTTCTATAGCTTAGTTTTAAAATACTAAACTAACCATAGTAATTCTATTAGTACTTATTTTGTGTACACCTTAGTTTTCAGTGTCCTTCTGAATGGTTTACTAAGTCCCTGTAACCTATGTCCATCATGATTTCATACAGTAATACAAACTCTTCATTAACTAAATGTAAAGATTTTTTTTTTTAGTGATGTGTTGGATATGCCAAAAACAGTAACAATAAGTCTCACAATGCAGACGTTACTGGTGCCTGCTCGAGCAAATTGGTGAGCAATGGGATGACAGTGACTAATTTAAGCTTGCTCTTCAAACTTGTGTTCTCCCTCAAATATGCATCTCTCTTGCTTGTCTCCAAGTCTTTTTGCTTGCTTTTTCCACTCTGTAGTAGCCTGGGTTCTTTCTTGAAAAAGTACTTTTTTTTCTCTCCCTTCATGTCTTTCTAAGTAAGTTTTAATAAAAACCATTTTGTCAGGACAGAGAGAGAATACAGCGGGTAGGGTGCTTGCCTTGAACATGGCTGATCCAGATTCCATCCATGGTATCCCAGTGGTTCCCCAAAACCTATCAGGAGTGATCCCTGAGCTCAGAATCAGGAATAAGATTTAAGAGAGCTGATGTGGCCCAACAATAAACAAAAACTCCCGTTTTTGTTCACTAGGAGGGCGGGAATGAATTTAAAGAAATTGTCATAAATTAATTTTATTATTGTCGAAACAAAACAAAAAAGTAAACTTGATGATTTTGATTTTGTTAGTGATGACACTTATGCTCTTAATGTGCAATTTCTGCATGGTCCATGAAGAACGTGACTGAGAGCTATAGCACAGTGGGTAGGGCTTCTGCCTTGCACACAACCAACCCAGGTTCCATTTCTCCGTCCCTCTCAGAGAGTCCAGCAAGCTACCACGAGTATCCCGCCCACACGGCAGAGCCTGGCAAGCTCCCCATGGCTATACAGTATGCCAAAAACAGTAACAACAAGTCTCACAATGGAGACATTACTGGTACCCGCTAGAGCAAATTGATGAACAATGGGATGACAGTGACAGTGCAGACAGTGTGCAATTTCTGCACCTGAAGAGTGTATCCTCTACCACTGATCCCGTGTCACTTCTAATCAGCTTCTTCTTCCCCTTCCTCCAAAACCCCTTCACTGAGTTTGGTGATCTCAGTTGTATAGATAAAGTCCAAGGGTTTCCTATCATTTGTTATCGTCTATTCTTTTATTTTATTTCCTCATATGTCAGTCAAACTCTTTTGATCACAATTCTCCTCAGGAGCAACACACCTGATGATCAAGATCACATGATGGTCAAGAGAGTTTTGATCCTATTTACTATTTTTCTTCAGAAATTCTTAAACTTTGTCAAATGGTTTTCCTAATTTCTTTTAATACCCTCGTTCTTCATCAAAAAGAAAAAAAACTTTTTGTAAAGAAATTATGTTAAAGTTATGTTTTAAATAAATGTGAATTCTGTTAGCAAATATGGTAGTTAAGAAGAAACCTAAGTTAGAAGTAAAAGAATTGGAACCCAAAAGACAGTAGGCAGAAAACGTGTGCTTGTTTTGCATGCAGCAGATCTGACTTCCATCACTTAAACACCAACAGGTATGGTCTAAAATCAAAAATAGAACAAAAAAAATTAAAAGAATTAAAGGTAAACTGAGGGGCCAAAGAGATAGTGCAGAGGGTGGTAGATCCAGGTTTGATACCTGGCACCACATTTGGTCCCCTGAGCACCACCCTAAGCACCAATGATCCCTAAACAGGAGGGAGACGTAATCCCAGAGTACCACCAGGAGTGGCACAATAAAAAAAGTAAACTTGAGTGCCGGGCAGATAGCTCAAAAAGTTGAAGTGCAAGGCCAAGAGTTTTAGCACCAGCATACCAATGTCCCCCTGAGTATTGTTAACACACATTGCTGTGTCGAGCACCGCTGAAATATCAATAATGCCAGACTAGGAATCAAGAGAAGTGGTCCATGGTCTCTAGTACTGTTGGGAAGGTAAAAAAGAAAAAAAAAAAAACCTACCTAAATAAGCTTGACATTGTGCTCCTGCTGACTTCAAATTTTTTCAATTTTGCCCTTAAATATATCATTCTTGAGCCAGAGAGATAGCTTAATGGGTAGATTCCATGATTTACACCAGATTCAGGTATCAAGCTCCACATGATCCCCCAAGGATCCCCCCTCAGAATGACCTCCGAGCACCAAGCAGAGAGTGCCCGTGGGCACTGCCAGGTGTGGCTCCAAAACCAAAACCAAGTATGTAAATAGAAAGATAAATACTGATAATCAAGCTTACAACAAAGATACAATGTGAAAAAATAGATTCTATTTTATAAAATGCAACCACACACTTAATTACCGTTTTAGTGACAAAATTATCATTTTGTTGTTTTTATTTGTGGGAGGAGGATTAGGGTGCACAGCCTGTGGTGTTCAGGACTTACTCCTTGCAGGCTTAGGAGATCATCTATGGTCCCAGGGTTTAAACCTGGTTTGGCCAAATACAAGGAGAATGTCTCACCCCTGTACTATTTTTCCATTTGGATTTTACAGTTTTTGTAATAGAAACTTCCAGAGGTATTATTGCAGGATTTAACTGCTAATATAATTTATCTGTGCCTAATAATAGTAATAAGATTTACTCCTAAGACTAATGCTGCAGACATTTTATTTTTTCCAGTTACCATAGCAGTGATACCATACACAACAATATTAGTGCATTTTAACTGCTAATGGAATTATTGCTTTTAAACCCATGACAAACAAATTTCTCCTGACAATCGTACAATAAATTGCTTTGTTCTTAAAAAATTCACTATGTCAGGCTAATGCTTTTGAAATACTAACCAGTGATTTTTGTAGCAGTCATATTGTCTTTTTAGCTTACAGTTTTTTCCATCCTCCACCCTACCTCCAGACATCAGAGATCCCTCAGCATCACACCTACCCTCATTTAACTGAAATTTTCTCTTTTTTAAGAAAAGGAGATAAAAAACACATAAAGAAATAGAGAAATTTTTCCCCTTTGGCTTTTGAATTTGAAAAGTCTAACCCATTATGGAGGAATGAAATGGGTATAATTAGAGACTTTCACTGTTCAATCTAGACACTGTGCACTTGAAATGTGCTTACTCCAAGTTGAGATGTTCTGTAATAATAATATAAATTTCTGTGTATATATAAATATATATATTTCAAAGACTTAATAATTTGATATGTGTGAAAAAATAATTTAATATAGCACAGCAGGTAGGGCGTTTGCCTTGCATGCGGCCTACCCAGGTTCAATTCCTCTGTCCCTCTCGAAGAGCCTGGTAAACTACCGAGAGTATCCTGCCAGTTTGACAGAGCCTGGCAAGCTACCCGTGGCGTATTCGGTATGCCAAAAACAGTAACAACAAGTCTCACGATGGAGACAATACTGATGCCCATTAGAGCAAATTGATGAACAACGGGAAGACAGTGCGACAGTGCGACAGTGCTACAGTGCTATTAATCATTAAATATGGTTTGTCTATTGATAATATTTTTTATGTATTGGTTCACTATTCCTTTGTTTTAATGTGGATAATTTAAATTAGAATTCTCAGTACACATATGACTCACATTATATTCATATTGGACAGATCTGCTAAAAATAAGTTTAAGAGACAGTACAAAACTCGAATAATCCAAATTAAACTCCTGGAACCACATGGTCCTCCAGACATTGCTAAATCCATCCCTGGAGACCTCTAGATCTGCTGGAGTGGCCAAGTAATCCCTGGCACTGCAGGGCCTGAGCAGCCTCATGTCCTCTGGTCCTTGCACTGAACCTCTGGTTGGCTGAGACAAGCTAGTGAGGCCTCCAGCCCTCGTGAATATTTTTTGAGAGCTCCTACCCCTCAAAAACTTCTTATACAGAGTTTCCTGAACTAGTCAGGAAAGACAAAGTTAGGGGTAAAAGTAATGAATCCTGATCAGGAGTGGCACATTTTGCTCTATTCTCTGTCTATCTGCTCTATTCTCTATTCTCTCTTAGAGAAGGGCATTCGAAATGGCAGGGTCTATCAACAGAATATGAAAACTGGTGAGGTAAATGATATATCTCACATTATTTTTCCCTTGTTAGAGCTCTGGGGAGGTGGCAAGATTCTTAAGAAAAGTTGTACCATGTATCTAGTCTAGCCAATGGAGGATAACATAGGTTCCTCCTTTCTCCTCCATCCTGTCTCCCTTGCTTCAGGGAGCTTAGGTTTATTGGGTTACATCCATCACAGTGCTCCTGAAGTACTCCCATTACTCTGTGTTTATCTTTTACTTCTCCTTTGTGCTCTGATTCTTCATTCTGTTAATCACTTATATTCCTAAATCAGACCCTGTGACTTGTAAGGTCAGATTCTTCTAAGGACTTTGGATTTTGTATTTGTAAGTGAAATGTTGCTTTTCTCTTTCCCTTATGTCCATTGCATAGTTTACTTTAGAGCAATGTCCTTTTTATATAGGCACATAATTTTATGCTTTTGTAACTTGGGAGTTAATTGATTCCAAATGATATTTACTCCTGGGAATCTGTCATATTTGTTTGATTTGAGCCTCAGTTGCCTTAGTTCCTAGCACCCCAAAAGCAGGATCCAGACAAAAGGATTGGATAGACCCAGGGCAAGCTGTAAGCTACTCTGGCATCGAAATGGGATAGGCCAAAAGTGCCATAAACTTATAATAAGAGCATGGTCATGGACAAACTCTGTCATGACCCAAAAAGAAGTAATTGTGTAAAGATCCTGCCCTGGTTAAGAAAGACTAATCTAGCCTGAGGACTGTATTCTGGGATCTACAGCAAGATGTCCCCAGGAGAGCTTAGACCTGCCACTTTCCCCGAGTTGTTCAGTCACCTCCAGAGATTGGAAATTGCACTGTAAATCCCGCGAAAAGCCTGGCAAGCTCCCTGTGGTGTATTCGATATGCCAAAAACAGTAACAATAACAGTCTCATTCCCCCGACTCTGAAAGAGCCTCCAATCATTGGGAAAGACGATTAAGGAGAGGCTGCTAAAATCTCAGGCTGGGACGAATGGAGACGTTACTGGCACCCGCTCAAGCAAATCGATGAACAACGGGATAAGAGTGACCGTCATGATTTTTGGTTAGAGGCCATGCCTGGTGATGCTTAGGGGTTACTCCAAGCTCTGTGCTCATTGATCCTTCTATGCACTGCTTGAAGACCCTGTGGGGTGATGACAATTGAAACTGGGTTGGGCAGGTGCCAAGCAAGCACCCCCTCCTCTGTTCTGTGTCTGTGGGTATCATTTAAAAACTTTTATACTGGTTAATGTCCAGAAAGCTGTGAAATTAGATGTTATTGGTTCTCTTAATTACACAACTTTTTTCAATTTATTTTACATTGTTAGTACATAATATTGTTGTCTCCTGCCCCCACGCCTGGCTGTCTTCCCCGGCGCCTCCCGGAGGGTGTGGGTTGAGTTTCCCTCCCCACTCCTAGCAGAGCCCCAGCAACCGAAAACCTCCAGACTCCAGCCACAGCCATGCTCAAGGCCCCTCTCCACATGTTCGGTCCAGCCTCACAGTGTGCAGGAACTGGCAGAGGAACCCAGGTGTGCGGCACCCGGGGCTGAGATCTCCAAGCCTTCTTGGAGCGGGATTGTGCCTCTTCCACCCAGATCCCCCATTTTCCAGTAGCTAGGAAGTCACACCCAGAAACTGCCCCCAGTGCCATGTGATCCCATCAATGAACAAGATCTAGAGACTATAAAACCAAATTCACAAAAGTGACATCTTTCAGCCTAGTTCTCCCACTCAGAGAACCTGGCAAGCTACAGGAGAGTCTGGCAAGCTCCCCGTGGTGTATTCATATGACAAAACCAGTAACAATAATGGGTCTCATTCCCGATCCTGAAAGAGCCTCCAATGTGGCACCGTTGGGAAGACTGAGTAAAGAAAGGCTTCTAAAATCTCAGGGCTAGGACAAATGGAGATGTTACTGAGATCGCTTGAGAAAATCGATGGTCAAGGGGATGATGATGATGAAAATGACTGTGATCATACAAAGTGACTAGAAAGATTGTTAGGAAGTAAATTTAAGATAATTGTTTAAATGGATAAGAACTAAGTAAAGGAGAAATATGCCCGTAGATGAAATTCCATCCTTGAGGGGATCTCCTTGCAGGATGAGAACTTGGTCTTAGAAGAAGTTTCCCTAGAAGAAAGGGATTTCCTATGTTGATTGTGCTATTTTACCTATGTGTATTTGCTACCCTGAACTCCAGGGGATTGGGTTGATGACTAAGGTAGTGAGACTGGGCATGGGGATACTAGAATGAGGGATCATAGGAGATGGGAATGAGGGTCAGGGTAAAACTGGAATGGAGTGTGCAGTGAGACTGGAATAGGCACATGGAGAAAATGGAATAAACAGCGGGACAGAGATTGGAATCAACAGTGACTGATCACCAACCAGCTTGGCAACCCTGTCCCCTCCTTCATGCATCCATTGGCAGTGGCTGGCCGGGGTGGGGACATGGCTCATGGTCACTGAATGCACGTGGTGCATGCCCATGCTACTTGAACACACAGCCAAGACTTTAGCAAAACAAAGGTCAATGAAACTTCCTCTGATATTCTGTATCTGGCTGCCAAATACAATTTGGCAGTTTCAAAGCAATTGGGGCTAATAAGCACTTGCAATGTTACTATTATATTGAGGAACTAGAGTTTTAATATATTTTTCTTTTGATTAATGTAATTCTAGATAGAATTAAACATATGGCCAGGTGCTACCACAATGAACACTGAACCTTTTTTTTAAATTTTTAAAATTTTATTGAATCACCGTGACATAGTTACAAGCTTTCATGTTTGGGTTACAATCTCACAATGATCAAACACCCATCCCTCCACCAGTGCATTCCCCACCACCAATATCCCTGGTATACCCCCCCTTTCCCACCCTCCCCTGCCTCCATGGCAGACAATATTCTCCACACTCTCTCTCTACTTTGGGACATTATGGCTTGCAACACAGACACTGAGAGGTCATCATGTTTGGTCCATTATCTACTTTCGGCATGCATCTTCCATCCCAACTGGTTCCTCCAGCCATCATTTACTTAGTGATCCCTTCTCTATTCCATCTGCTTTCTCCCCTCCACTCATGAAGCAGTGTTCCAGCTATGGGGCAATCCCCTGTCCCTTGTATCAACAGTCCTTGGGTGTCAGCCTCATGTGATGCTACCCTACACTCCACAAATGAGTGCAGTCCTTCTATGTCTGTCCCTCTCTTTCTGACTTATTTCACTTAGCATGATGAACACAGAAACCTTAACAGGACAAAACGGTTCTAGAATAAGAAAGATCCCAGATACCCAAAAGAGTATAGAAATGGCAGAAGTCAGCACCCTATTTGCCTTGCTCATAGACCAAACTCAACCCAGCAACAAACTGCGGGGCTCATAGCTATTGATGAAGGATACATATTATAATAGGTCAAGGGAGATTGTTTGGTGGATCAAATGCTCCATACCCATTCTAATACCCTGATCCCATCTAGGCCTCCTCAACTTAGATGAAGTGCCTGCCAAATCTGCTATGTGAAATGTCTTCTGTCACCTGCACAATTGGAGCTGGAAACAGAATCGAATGGAAAAATGAAATTGTATTTCCTGCAATATTGAAGTATTTTAGGTTGAGATCAGTATCTGCTTTATAACCTTAAAGTATGATGCTTATACAATACATGTAGACCTTTATTCTACCCTACCTCCCAGCATTATAGACATAAAAACTTAGGAACGTTATAAAGAAAACTCAGGGTAGCTTATTAAAAAATTATTTCCATTTCAATTACCTTGAAAAAATCTTCAAAGTTAGTAATAATCTTTGCACATTAATCCTAAGGTAGTACTAATTCCAAGACCTCTATTATGTGCTAAAACCCCAAATTTGTCTATGCTCACAATGGCCAGGAAAGGTCCACTTGAGTCTGATTAGTGAAGGTAGAGGAATAGCCCTAGATGCCTTGTAATTCAAATAGAAACAGGAACAATTCTATGAATACCAATTCTATGGGGATTCAATAAGGCTGCCTTTCAGTGTTAATCTGTAGCAACATATTATTAGAAGCTTCAGAAATACTCTTCGAAACTACATTACATAGACATGATGATACTCAAAAACATTCAAAATGTAGCATCTCGGCATGTATGAATGAGAGTGGATGACAACCATAAATTTTGGTCCAGCTGTCTCCTTTTGAACCATCTTTGACTCTAGAGTATCCTTGTTGGCCCGTACCTGTGTGATCCTTCAGATTGTTAGAAATACTTTTATGATGGTTAAGTCTACGTCCACAAATGTTATGATCCCAAGGTAAATGCATTATCAGAGATAATTTACATTATTCAAATAAGTGGACCACTACTAGAATTATTGCAATAAAGGTCTGTGCTGAAATTGGGAATTCTTTTTGAGAAAGCCTTCACTAAATTCAACAAAAATTATCTCATAACAAACCAGCAAAAACTCATGATCATAGTTGAGGAGTCATTTCCTACTCCTTTCCTACTCCTTAGAAGCCTTTGATGAATCACCAAGAATAGATTGACATCTTTCTTTTCTTTTGTTTACAATAATTAGAATAAATTCCAGGTAACTTAGACAAAATATCCAGTCAATATTTTTCTCTGAGTTATTCCTGGGTGACTATAAAGTACAAAAAGGTAATACAATTAACATATTTTAAAATAATAAGACTTTATAGAAAATAAAAAGAAAAGTTAGGAGGAATTCACAAGTTAAAACGCACCAAATCCTTGCCATGTAGTATTAAATCAAAGAATTTTCTTTCAAACAGTGCAAATAACAATAATAGGAAGCAGAAATTAGGCAGAATCCCACTTATAATGGCCCAGGTATAAAGGAAAATAGCCTGGCCACAGAAGCAGACCCCAAATGAATGGAATCGAGGGGGGAAAAAAATGAAAACATTCAGAAAGCAGAATTAAGTCATACAGAGTTTAAGGACAATTCACTAAGCATAGAATAGTGGAGAAAAATTCCAGGTCAAAGACAATAATATGAAAGCCAGAGAGAAAGAAACAATATCTTTCTAAATCTCTTTTTATAGCAAATAACTCAGATAATGACTGGGCTTATAGGAATAGGAAGCAGAACATATTATATAAAGAACACTTCTTGACAGCTGCTGAATATTTCTTTCTATTTTGTCAAAACTTTTGAATGCTATTTTTAAAAACAGTACCAATACTAAATCATGGATTTTTCACCTAAAAAAAGAAACAAGTGTTAGTAAGGGTTGAGTTTTTGTGCCATATTTCAGTTCTCTTTAAAAAAATTAATATATTATTAACAGTGGTTATTTAAATCACACTGCCTAAATAAAAATTTAAAAAAACAACAAAAGATACAATGTCCCTAAAATAAATTCACTTAATTTTAGATATTTAACTTAGATATAAATATACAGGTTGAAAGATAATTTCTAGCATTATCAGCATCCCCTTTCACATTTCAAAACCTTTTCCCTGATAACCAGTATATTTCAGTGTAGCAAAAACTAAGAGCATTATGCTGTGAGTCTATTTATACAATATATAATATATACTTATTTTTACACAAATGTAATATATACTTATTTATATACTTAAGTTAGGTCATAACTTGATCATTTTTAAAATCTCCACTTGTCAACCCTTGGACTCAGACCATAGAGCTATGGCTGAGGGGATGGGGGTGGGTCCAGTAGACTGTAATAGAAGACTTGGTGGTGGCTGTGGTATGAGAACATAAACTTTGAAAAGTATATCCCAAAAAATAAAAAAATCTCAATAGAAAAAAAAAGAGAAAATACTTTTCTTCAAACAAACAAAGTAAGAACAGGTCTACTTTTGACTGTAAGTTTTTTGTAATAACAAATAACATATGTTTTTTATATGTCAAATATATAAATTTAACATATAAACTTCTAATATTAAGTTCTAATAACATATGAGTTGCTCACAAAGATGTCTTATCTCCTCTCTTACAGCACAGTGTATGATAGTCAGCAAACTCCTGCCACTGGTTGTCAGCGGGAATAATTAGCTGAGAACTTTTCCTTCATACATGAAGTACTGAAAAGTCAAACTGTGGCAGCATATACAGTAGTCACTGCTCTCCAGTACTGTATGCTAGAAGTATTTGCAATGCTAGCAATGTTATTTGATCCATTTTGCCAATAATTCATTCTATTCATAACTATTAATTCCTTTTAGCAAAATCTTACTAAATTTTAGTTCACTCCCAAACTTAAAATAAAAACGCAACTTTGCTACTTATAATTTTGAATGAGTTTTATAATTTTGGTGGTATTTTTAATGAAAAACACATTTATTTATTAAAAATACCTAGTAAGTAAATTACAAGGTTAACACTAATTAGCACTAAAAATGAGGCAGGGGCTTGGGGGGGAAATCTCTGCCTTCAAGAATTCACATTGCTCATCAAGAGAAACTATTAATTAGAATTTGCCTTAGGAAATTCAGTTTAGTGCCTAGACCAATGGTACAGCAGGTAAGGTGCTTGCCTTGCATGAGGCTGACCCAGGTTGATCCCCAGCACTCCATATGGTTCTTTGAGCACCACCAGGAGTGATCCCTGAGCACAGAGCCTGAAGTAATCCCTGAGTACATCCTGGTGTGGTCCAAAAACCAGAAAAAAGAAAAACAAATCTCAGTTGATGACAGGAGACTGCTTTCTGTTTAGTAATGAAAAGAAACAAACTGAGAAAAGTGCTCTAAAAGATAAAGCATTCACAACTAACAGTAACAGATTGCCCACTTAATAAAGTAAAATTTAGAAATTTATTTATTTTTTGGCTTTTTGGGCCACACCTGGCGATGCACAGGGTTTACTCCTGGCTCTGCACTCAGGACTTACCCCTGGCGGTGCTCAGGGGACCATATGAGATGCTGGGAATCGAACCTGGGTCGGCCGAGTACAAGGCAACCGCCCTACCTGCTGTGATATTGCTGCAGCCCCCAAATTTTGAGATATTAATAGTTGTACTTCCAATTTACACCTTTATTTCTTTGTGACTGCTGGTGCAAAATCATATAAACTTGCCACAACTCAGATTTATAACATGTTTTATACTGAAGGCTGGAGCAATAGCACATTGGTAGGGCGTTCACCTTTCACGCAGCTGACCAGTGATCGATTCCTCCACCCCTCGGAGAGCCCAGCAAGCTACTGAGAGTATCGTGTCCCCACAGTAGAGCTTGGCAAGCTACCTGTGTCATATTTGATATGCCAAAAACAGTAACAATAAGTCTCATAATGTGAGATGTTACTGGTGCCCGCTCGAACAAATCTATGAGCAACAGGATGACAGTGACAGTTTATACTGAAGTTAAATTAACCATCATTAATTTAAATTATGATATTTACATTGCTATTTTATCATTTTTAGATCTCATTGCGACACTTTTGATAAATTGATCCATTTTTAAATTAGAGGTATAAGTAAACATTATTGATAACAAAAAAATGCAAAATTTAAAAATGCACAAACTGAAATTACATTGTTTCAGAGAGATGACCTGAAAACTGTTAAATGTTAGCCAAAACAATATGATCAATGCATTTCTTGGCATTCACATACAACTGTAAAAATGACATTGTTATTGGGGCCAGAGAGTACAGAGAATAAGATGCTTGTCCTGCATGTAGCCAACTTGAGTTTGATTCGTGACACTGCATATGGTCCACTAAGTACCACCAGAAGGAATTAGTCAGCACAGAGCCAGGAGTAAGCAACATGAGCACTATTGGGTGGGGTCCAAAAAAGAAAAAAAAATTAAGGATGAATTTTGTGTATTTAAATTGTTTTACTTAGATTCAGTGGCTCCCTGGGTATTTTCCCTATCACCATACTCTATTTTCTGATTCACATTTTATTCTTTCTCATTTCATATTCTGTATAGAACATTTTATTCTCTGCTCTACTGTCAAGTGGTTAAAGTGTATAAATATATATCAAGTGTCTGTTGCAAGAAAGTGTCAGGCTTCCTTAAGTCTATTTAACAATTATTTAACTCAAGGAACATATTTCAGAGAAAGAACAAAAGCAAATAATAAAAGTATACACAAATGTAATATAAAATAACAATATAGGAAATGTAATAGTTTATATTATTCAAGTGACAGCAGATACTGTAAGACAGTGAACAGGCAGGGCCTGCACGCGTCTGACCTAGGTTCTATTCCCAGTACCCTATATGGTCCTGATCCCACCAGGAGTGATTCCTGAATAAAGCCAGGAGTAAGGTCTGAGCACTGCCTGAAATGCAGAGATGAATAACTTTGTAAAGCAAAGTTCTTTAATAATAATTTTAAAAAATGGCTATCAACCTTAAAAGCTCCTCTTTTGGGGGCTAGGGGGTACAACTGCTGGTAGTAGGTAGCTGATACTGATCAATATTTGGGAACCACACATTGCCAAGGATCAATTTCAGGCATGTGGCCCAGTCCTTTGAAGTACCTCCTCAGTTTCTTGAAAATTTCTTTTAAAGTTTAAAATATTTGTGTCATCTGGGTGACTATAAAAGATAGCAACAACAACAAACTACAAAACTAGACTTCATATGCCTTGCACACACCTGATTCTGGGACTCATGAAACAGGACATATACCTTCTCACTTATGGGTTGAGAGAAAATAAGCTTCTTGGGGCTGGAGAGATGGCACAGTGGGGAGACACTCCCCTTGCACTTGGCTGACTGGGCTCAAGCCCATGCACCCTATATGGTCTCCTGAGCCTGCCAGAAGTGATCCACTGAACACTGCTAGGTATGCCTCCAAAACAAACATAAAATAGCATTCTTAATTTTTATACTAGTTTCCTCTGAGAACCAAAGCCAGAATAACTCTGAAACTTTCAGTCAGTCTTACATTACATTAATGAACAATTTCCAAATTCTTGAAATTTTAAAAATAATCCTATTTTGACCTGCTCGTTTCAAAATTGGTTTCTTAGGCTTCATTACTAAGCTAGGGTGAAAGAAAAAATAAGTGATGAAAAATAAAATAATAAGTCTATTACAGAAAAATCTACTGTTTGGGCTTGCTTTTTTCAAGTCTTCTGAAGGAAATAAAGAATATATTGCTTTGTTGATTAAATTACGGGTATGAAAAGATGGAGCTAGTGTTGATCACACATGGTATGTGAAATAGTCAATATATATCTAAAATAACAAGCTACTTTCTTCAGCAAAAGTCTCTCAAGTTAAAATTATAGTCTGAAAAATACTATTCATTTTTCAGAAATGAATTGCTTCCTTGCTTTTCTGACAATCAAGTTCTAATGGAAATAAAACCAAGAAATATTTTCTAGAATCTACTTTTCTATGAAAGTTCTTCTTTTTCAAAAGTAGACAAAGATGATATTCTAAGTACTTATTCACTCATGTTTTAAAAAGGTCATCTACTGGTCCATTTCATTTGAAACATTTAGCAGCAATTATATTAGCACTGACTAACTTGCTGTATCTTTCCTTAAGTCTCCTCCCACAGACTTTATAGGAAAAAACCCATTATTATCCCCTTAGTCTTTCCATAGCTGCTCTGTGAAGATTCTGGAGGCCTTTTAAAGGGCTATGTACAAAATTAGAGAGAGTATTGGAGAAATTGTCTGCCCTAGAGGCAGGGTGAGGACTGGGATGTGGGTGGTGGAAAATGTGCACTGTTGGAGGGATGGATGTTTCATCATTGCATGACTGAATCTCAAACATGAAAGCTTTGTAACTCTATCTCATGGTGATACAATTTTTAAAAAAAAGTAATGTGGAGTTCATTCCCAATTCAATCAGCTTAATCAATGACTAAACAAATAGCAGTACTTCTACATTATTTTTAAAATAAATAAAAGATCTATTATGGTATATAGGTAAAGGGATATATATAATAACCTCTCAGCATTGTATTATAAACCAAAATGACCAGAAGTAGAGAAAGAGAGAGGAAGAGAGAGAGAGAGAGAGAGAGAGAGAGAGAGAGAGAGAGAGAGAGAGAAGTGCCTGCCATAGAGGCAGACTTGTCGGGGGAGGGGGAGGTTCAGGGAGGTGAGTAGGGAGGTTGACAAATGGAAACTAGGGACATTGGTGGTGGGAAATGTACACTGGTGAAGGGATGGGTATTGGAACATTGTGACTGAAATCTAATCATGAACAACTTTGTAAGAGTGTATCCCACAGTGATTCAATTTTTTAAAATAGTATCTTTAACAGAATTTATTCCTTTATATGGAAACCTTACAAACGATATTTTAGAATATAGCTGTCTTATCTTTAGGTTGGCACAGCAATTCATAAGAAAAAAATTAGAGGTGTACAATAAAATATACGTGATGTCAACAATGTATTTTTGTTGAGTTTAGTGGGAGTTTTCACAAACTTAGCAAATATTAAGTGGTAACTTGAAATTCTTAAGTAACTTATATTTCTGTGTGGATGAGATATTTCTATGAAACCCATATAACCTACCCAAACATTATCTGAGAACTTCAGGACTTCTACTAATATAGCAGGTATTTTCTATATGTCTTTCATGCATAAAAAAGACTAAATAAAAGATCTCATGTATAAGTCCACAGGGATATGGTTCCAAGGCAAAAATAGTTTTTGTACTTCATGATTTATATATTTGACACAGATCGATTACTCCTTTTCCTACATCTTGAAGGATTGTTTGGCTTGAAGAAGGCAGTATTTAATTGATGCTTTTGTACATTTTTTTAAAATATTAAAGAATGATCATAGTGTTTTTTAACTAGAAAGCAACTCACAGATTATTTCATCCATTCCTCTTTTTAAGAATGAATAAAAAGAGACCAAGAATGAAATTCTTCCTACTTCAGGTCAAAATAGAAAGCAAGAAATGTGTGAAGTGGGGCTGGAATGATGCATATCAGGTAGGGTGTTTGCCTTGCACCCGGCTGACCTGGGTTTGATTCCCAGCATCCCATATGGTTCCCTGAGCACTGCCAGGGGTAATTCCTGATTTCAGAGCCAGGAGTGACCCCTGTGCATTGCCAGGTGTGACCCAAAAAGAAAAAAAAACTCCAAAAAGAGAAATGTGTGAAGTAATAAAAAGAGCATGTTCTTTGTAGTCGACAGCATAGATTTGAATCAAGTTCTTCTCATGATTGCTTAAATGCTTTCCTCATATGTAAAGTGGAAATAATAAGAGCTGTCTTCTAGAATTGTTGTGAAGAGTAAAGAATATAACTTGTGTAACAAGTGCCTAGAATAGTTGCTGGCACTCAGCATTTGTTTGGTAGATGTTATTTTCGGTGAAAGAACCTAAACCATAATCTTTTGATCTAACTCTTGTACATGAAATTGCACTATTAATATTGCTGGCTAAGAGGATTCAATTGTCTGTTTAAAACATGAAGTTCCAAAGGAAATAAATTATACAGACCATCAAATAATGTTTTTTAAAACATCACTAATCATTAATGCATTAATCCTTTTTTAGTTGAAATAAGCATTCTACTTTTCCCAGTGATTTTTAGCTGTTTTCAGTCACACACAGCTCAGTACAAAGAGATGACACAGGGGACTTTTTATCTGCAATGCAGAGAGCAATAGAGAGATAATTTACATCCAAACTTGCCGTTAGCTCCATATGGCATGTATTCATCATTTAGTAGGTTCAGTGCCCTATCTTTAGAGCTTCAGTGATCAGGGTAGAAATTGCCACTTATGTATGCTTGATTACACTGAAATATAGGAAAAGAAATATATGAAGGGGAATGCCATGTCCTGCAAGAACTGGTCCTGCATTTTAGAGTCCAGGATTAATGCCGACCTGTTTAGAAATAGCAGCTCTGCCCTAAAGAGTAGGCAAAATGCAAATAACATGAAGGTGTATTATTTGTGAATTGCAATCATGCGTGCTATTCCTATCAGTTTCACAAAGCACTTTGCTGTGGGTAAATGTAGGGCTGTTTCTCTTTTACTCAGCATAAATCCTCACTGATCCTGGGTAAGTGGGCATTTGCAGTGACATGGCAACATTGAGTTTGTATAACATTAGGAGAAGTTACTTTTTCCATCCCCTTTTCACGTTCCTCCTTCAAAGAGAAGTAGTGTATTCTGTATTGAGAGTAAATTAAAGAGATTTCCCCTTTCCTACTGTAAAATCAAATAATAATTTTATGCAGAAAAAAATTAATTTTCCTCTAATTTTAGCTTCAAAAGACATACAAAGCTTTCAAGCTGAAAGAGACTCATCCTTCAGTCGTCATGATGATCTCACTGATGGGGAAAGATGAATTCTAAAGTTATGCCCCTCTCTCACACACCATCTTAGTATTAAGCATATATTTCACTCTAGTATTTAAATAGAGAAAAATGCAGTCATATTAAGAAATATTATGAATTGTTAAAGACTGAGTTGTATCCCAGCCCTTGACCTCACCAATTTATATGCTGAAGTCCTAATCACCAGTACTTTAGAATGTGACATTACTCAGAATTAGGGCAATGCTAAGGTAGTTAAGAAAAGAATCACTAGAGTGAGTTCTAACTCAACATGCCTTAAGAGAGAAAATTTTGACATGGATATCTACCCAGGGAGAATACCATGTGAAGATAAGGGCACAAATTGGCATGATGTACCGACAAACCAAGGAAATCCAAAGACTGCCAGCAAACACCAGAAGCTTAGGAAGAGACTTGGGTAAGATTCTTTCTCACACCAGTCAGAAATAAGCAATACCACAATCTTTGGGTTCTAGCCTCCAGAATTGTGGGATAGTACATTTTTCCCTCTTCAAGTCACTTAATCTATATTACTTGGTCATGACTGCCCTAACAAACAAATACATGGAATAGCTTCCATTGTTTCTTTCTCTCTTTTTTTTCTTCATTTTTTTGCGTTTTTTCCCTTTCTCCTTTTCCCTTTCCCTTTCCCTTTCTCTACTCTTTTTCTGTTTCTGGTGGACTCAATTCAAGGAAAAGTCTAGCATGTAGAAAAATACATTTTCTTTTCTTTCTAGGTCACACCCAGCGATTCACAGGGGTTATTCCTGGCTTATGCACTCAGAAATTGCTCCTGGCAGTGCTTGGGGGGGCCATATGGGATGCTGGGAATCAAACCTGGGTCGGCCCCGTGCAAGGCAAATGCCCTACCCGCTGTGCTATCACTTCAGCCCCAGAAATACATTCTTTCCACGATTTTCCTTTTAAGTCATGATGGACTTTCATAATTTCTGTAGTACTCACAAATACAAATATGTGTTAATGAGATTTTTCTATAATCAACTGTGAGTGATTTTTGGGAAATAGTGGACAAAAGGGACTGCCACAAAGAACACAACTGTCAATGCCTTATTCCTGTGCTCAAAAATAGAATCAGTGGCTCTGAAATTTAGTTGTTCATTTTAGGCTCATAGACAACTCTAACCCTTGTTTCTCCCACCATGAGTTTTTCCTTCCTTGACCGAAGAACTCATGTTTCAGCTTAACTTTACACAAATGTACCACCTCTGAAAAAGGAAGAGAAACATTATTCTACTATCTCTGTTTCCTTACCAATAAGTAAGTACACACATCACCACCCTGCATGAAATGAAGCAGCTAGTCTGTTGTCCCCTCCCTGCTCCTATCCGTGATCACATGAAAAATGAGCTTTCAGGACTATGCTTAGCTATTGTGTATTTAGATAGGACTATCAATAATAAACCAGCAAATCCACTGTATGTCCACCCACATATCCCAAGTGAGTTGTTCTTTGTTTTCTAATAGGGCATTGCTAGATTATAAGTTCTCATATGTGTGCATATGTGCCTAATAAAGTCAATCTAGGGACATGAGGGTGCTAAGTATGCCAACACTTATTCTTGTACTAAAGACCATCTGGATTCCAGAACTGCTTAGTGTTCAGCTAAATAATAATCAGTTTAAAATCAGCTGTTGGTTGGGCCAGAGAGATAGTACAGGGTTAAGATGCTTGTCTTGCACATAGCTGACCCCACTTTATTCTCCATTCACCTGCAGAAATGACTATTGAGCATAGATCCAAGACTAAGCAGTGAGCACTACCAGGTGTGGCCTGGAATCTCACCCCTATCCCTTCATCTCGAGAAAAAAATGCTTAGGTTAGAGAGATAGTATAGAGGATAAGGAACCTGCCTTATCAGTTTGGACAGAGAAGGGACCACTATGACAATAATAGTTGGAACGATCATTCTGGACAAGAACTGAGTGCTGAAAGGAGGTAAAGGGATATATATGATAACCTTTCAAAATCTGTATTTCAAATCAGACAGGAGAGAAAGAGAGAGAGAGAGAGAGAGAGAGAGAGAGAGAGAGAGAGAGAGAGAGAAGTGCCTGACATAGAAGTGGGGGTGGGGATGGAGTATCTGGGAACACTGGTGGTAGGAAATGTACATTGTTTAAGAGATGGGTGTTGGGACATTGTAGACTTAAACCCAATCATTAACAATTTTGTAACTGTGTATCTCATAGTGATTCAATTTAAAAAATTAAGATACTCCCCTGGGGGCCGCACGTGACACCAGATGCCAGCTAAATTTTCGGCATGGGCAGCTCCTCGCAGAATGTCTCCAGACTGAGAACTAAGCCGCGGCCCCATGCCCGCCCAGGAGGGGAAAGGTATTTCTCTCTCTTGCCTCTTCCTTGCTGAAGGTGAAGAGCGTAGTGACCGCCATATTATGACGACCACAGATGGGGTTTACAAGCTTGCAATGATCCAATATCTGGAGAAATCTCCCTGGACTTAGTTGCTAAAGTACAGAAATCCAAAACCACGCGGCCGCTACTGCGGCGGCGCAATCTCATATCTCTTCACAACAGGTCTGACTCTAGTGGGGTGCTCCTAACAATAATAGTGAGGTTTGTGTTGAAATATTGAATGTAACCAAAGTAAATAGAAAGTAAAGTGAAATTTATCAGTTACAAGGCAGGGAGGGGGTGCGGGGGGCCGGATGGGAGGTGTACTGTGTTTTTTTTTTGGCGGTGGGATATGTGCACTGGTGAAGGGATGGTTGTTCCAGCATTGTATAACTGAGACTTAAGCATTGTAATTTTCCACATGGTGATTCAATAAAATAAAATTCTTAAAAAAAAATTAAGATACTAAAAAAATTTTTTTTTAATAAAAAAGAACCTGCCTTGCACGCAGCCAACCTAAATTTCTATTCCTGGAATGGACCCTGGGTATGCCCCTTGGGTACAGAGCCAGAAGTGACATCACTAGGTGTGGCCCAAGTAAATAAAATTTAATGTTAAAAAAAACTTTAAACAGCTGGTTCATTCTAATCCATGACAGCACACTGAAGTTTATATTGATAAAATGGGGGTTTCTGGGCCCCTAGCAGTCTGGGTCTATTGCCTGTAGTAGTTTCCAAGTCATCTGTGATGTTATCACATTGCTTGAAGCTGTTTAAGCAAAGGGACATGTCAATTTTGTCTGCCTAACATTTATTTCTCCTCTGAATTCCCTCTTTCTTTCTTGTGGTTTAGGTGCTGACCATATTAATCCATCCATGGGCCTCTGACATTAGTATTAAAGTGTACATGACCCAAGTCAGTTCAGGATCTTGTGCTGAAAGTGATTAGAGAGAGATGCTGACTAGCTTGAAGCTGGGAGGAATGAAGCCTGGAGTTTCTGAAGGCCCTCAGATAAATAGACTTGCCAAAGAATAAGCCAAGATGAGAGAAATAGAAATCCAGGGTAAAAGATGAAGATATCTGTAGAAATGTTGTCTTGACATTTGTGTTCTTGAGAACTCCCTCACTGAACTTTTCAGTTACATAAGCCAACAAATTCCCTTACTGTGGGCCAGTTTGAAATGGATTTTCTGCTACTTCCAAATGAATGCATCCTAATATATCCACTGTCTCTTTGGGGCTGTCTTCTGCCATCTACTTCTTACTTAATGTATAACAGTTGTTTATGTTCTTGAGTATTTTATACAAATTTAGCCACCTCATAATTGTGTTAGGGTAAACTTCATTTCAATGTTAATAGTATGTTCAATGAATTTTCTGTTGCTAATATCTTTTTTTCACTTGGAGAATTTATAGTAAGTTGATGATGATGTTGGTTCCCCCCACATCAGCAATGTTTTCTGCTATAGTCAGTCATACAGTCTAACTGTCTCAAAGGCCAAAAAAGATAACACATGAGAGTCCTATGACCTAGTTAAGCACTTGATACTATGCTACTACCATATGTCTATCTTATCCTAATTGTCAGGATGATCGTGATTTATTTCTAGATTTTGTCAATCAGTTTGCCACATGCTACTTGCAAAATATAACCCAATGATATCCTTATTGTAAGATGAGTATAAAATTTTCTTTTTATTTAATTTATTTTATTTTGCTTTTTGGGCCACACCTAGTGATACACAGGGGTTACTCCTGGCTCTGCATTCAGGAATCACCCCTGGTAGTGCTCAGGGGACCATATGGGATGCTGGGAATCGAAACTGGGTCAGCTGTGTGCAAGGCAAACGCCCTACCTTCTGTGCTATTGCTCCAGCCCCTAGTATAGAATTTTCTTGATGAAAACTTTGGTTTTATAGTTGCTATAAAAACAACTATTCATAGATGGGTACAATGAACAACAAAAAGTCTCCAAGTAACACAGAAAACAAGACATCAATTCAAAGACATTGGAGGTAGGGAGGGCACCTACTTCTTAGCAAATTCCAAGCATGGAATAAGATTTTGTTGACCATCAATAAGAATAAGATTAATCACCCTCTAGACAGAATCTACCCCCACTAACTGTGAAGCACACATAGACCCCTTATTTAGCACTTTTTATGAAACATCCTGCTAGAGAATAAAAATATCTTAGAACTGAAGAGGGCTTGATGTCATAGTTTTATTTTACTCAGAATGTAGGCATATTTTATACACCCTCTGAAATCCAGTTCCTTCTGCTTATCAGAATATCTCCTGGATTGTGTTGGAGCACTAGTATAGCAGGTAGGGCACTTGCCTTGCATGCAGCCAACTGGAGTTCAGTCCCTAGAATTTCATATGATCTCCTGAGCCCTGCCAGGAGTGATTCCTTAGTGCAGAACCACAAGTAACTCCTGAACATTGCCAGGAGTGGCAAAAAACAAACAAACAAATCAGAAACAAACAAATTAACAAACTAACCACAGTAACAACAAAAACACAGAATATCTCCAGGATTTGCATTCTTGACCATTAAAGGAAACTCTTATTTATAAAAAATATTCCTTTATGCTGAGCTACAGTCTCTTTCCCTGTAAATGTTGGGAACATCATAACTTTATTGAAGGGAATGTAAAAATGATTTAGTCCAACAATTTCATTTTGTACACAATGATCTGCTTTCTGGAATAGAATCTAATAGTCTCCCCCATAATGGCCCTTTCAATATTTTATGATAGTATTTTTATTCTTCCCATCGCATTTCTTTCTCTGGTAAAAATATGCCCAGGTATTCAACTCTTTCTTATCCTAGTCAATGCTCTCTTGAGATGATATCCTAATTTTCTGCCCTGTATACACCCTTTATGACATGAGAAAGTACCCAATATTCTGAAACCATTAGTTTGGAGGGTAGGTATTTCCTTCCAGGCAAAAAACTAATCTTTTTTAAAAGAAGATTTTCAGCATTTTTGAAGTAAGTCATAGTAATTCTACCCTCTAAAGCATAATAGATATGGCAATAAATGACCTGACAAATTTGAGGTGGGGGAATTTTACAAATAATCATGTCAGATGACTTTCAATAGCAAAAATTATGCTACTGGATATTATTTTAAAGTTACACTATGTTTATTCTTAGTTGTGCTATTTAAGGATTTAAATGCCTTATGAAGTATTATCACACACATGATTTTATTTAATGTTCACTACCACCACGGGAAGAAAGTAGGACAATATGTTAATATTCTCTCCACTTTGCAGATAACACACAAATGTCTGGGGAGCAGACATTGCTCCCCAAAGTTAGGTCTTAATTGCTAGTAGCAGTAGAGCTCAAGTCACAACTCTTCACTTTCAGATCATTATTTTGTTTTCTTTGTGGTCACTTTCTTCTTTACTAAATATCTCTCTAGATAACACTAATCTACTGCAAGAGCAACTTTCTCAAAAGGACCTCCCACCTTTCAATTATTATTCCATTGAACAGCACCAGGAAGAATCCAACTGCTCTGACTACAGCTAAGTTCAGTGATGTCTTATAAACTACACGACTTCATTCCTTCCCTTCTGCTTTATCACAAACAGTTCTGAGAGCAATAAAAATCAATGTGATTTCGGAATCAATGGCAATTTTGAAGTGGCTATCTTCCCTTCTCTTCCCCTACTCCAAATCTGTTAATGGGAATTAAAGGTTCGATCTGCCAAATCTTGAAGGGGAAGAGAAAAAAAAAGAAAAAATAACTTTTAAGACAAAAAAAAAGGTGGGTAACAATGAAGAAAATTGAAACTCAATCTCTAGATCTCTTTAAGCAGAACCTGAATTTCAGCTCATTACTCCATCCTTTTCTCTTTGCTGATTTTCAGAATCAGTAACTTGAGGAAAGTGGAGAGTGGAGTGCCTGTGGGAGGATGTAGGTGAAGACAAGGAAGAACTCCTCATCTTGATGGGTTGATTGTGTTGGGTTGGGGTTTGGTTTGGTTTGGTTTTCTTGTGCAACACCCGAGGGTACTCTGGACAATGTGTGATGCCCAGATTCAAACAAGCATTGTGGCCAAGGCAACAAGTCAGGAAAATATCTTAACCTTTGTACTCTCTCTTAGACCCAGGTGTTTGTTTTGGGGGGACCACAATTTCAGGGCTTACTTCCTGCTCCGGGACTGCAAGGTTAGCATCTTACCTGCCCAACTATCTTCCCTGCCCCTAAGATAGGACTTTTTAAGGAGTAAAATCTCCAGCTTGGGAAGAACTTTTCTTTCCCATTTGACAATTTCTCCTTAGCCAATGGAAAGCTTTCTTAAAGGTGGCACAAGACCGAAAGATGTTTTTCATTAAGAGTCAAAGTTCTGGGGGGCTGGAACAATAGTATAGTGGATAGGGTGCTTGCCTTTCATGTGGCCAACCAGATTTGATCTCCAACATTCCATATGGTCCCTGTGTACTTCACTAAGCACCATCAGGTGTGGCCCAAAAATCAACCAACCAAACTAAAGAGTCTAGTTCTTTGGTTGATTAAAACAAAACCAATAAACATTAAGTACAATCCCTCAACACAGAGTGGGAAATAATGTTCAATCATTTTTGCCAGAATTTAGATGGGGACACTGCAGAAAGATCAATGGGTAAGGAGATCAATAATATTCCTAGGTGTACTCTGGACAAATGCTTGGATGAAGCACACTTGTCCTGCTGTAAGCTTGGGTGTGTTAACACTAAATATAGCCCAGGACTCAGTCTAGCTCTGGCTTTAACACCAAGCCGCTAGACATTTGGCACAACAACTTTGTTGGTGTGGATTTAACCCTAAAATCAAGTTGTTGTATAACTTAGTTATCCAAATTCCTCTGCATTCTAGCAGCTAACATCTTCTTTTTTAAAAAAATGGTTTTCTCAATATGACTTTCAGACTTTGTGCTCAGCATTAAAATTTTTACTAAATTTTTAAAATTTTATTAAACTTTTATTAAACTTTATTAAAAATTTTATTATGGTTGAGAATATAAAACCAAGCTCCCGGAAGAGAGCGACGCAAAGAGTCTCTTGCCCCCGCACCTGGCTGTCTTCCCAAGGACCCCTCACAGAAGGTGGGCTTCAGTTTCCCTCCCCGCCCAGAGCAGAGCTCCCGCAGCCAAAGACTTCCGGAGCCTAGCCACAGTCATGCTCAAAGACCTCTCCACACGTTTGGAAGAGCCTCACGCATGAAGGTGCTGGCAGAGAAACTCAGGTGAGAGGACCCAGGGCTGAGACCTCCAAGCCTGCTCTGATCAGGACTGGGCCTCTTCCGTTCGAATTCCCCATTTTCCAGTAGCTAGGTGGTCACACCCAGGGACTGCCCCTGGCGCTGTGTAATCCCACCAACAGCCCACATCCAGAGACTATAAAACCAAGCTCCCGGAAGTGCGCCACATCTTATAGCCTGGTTCTCCCTCTGGAAGAACTTGGCAAGCTACAGAGAGTTTCCTTCCCACCTAGGAGAGCCTCGCAAACTCCCCATGGTGTATTCATATGCCAAAACCAGTAACAATGATGGGTCTCATTCCCCTGACCCTGAAAGAGCCTCCAATGTGGCACCATTGGAAAGGACAAATAAAGAGAGGCTTCTAAAATCTCAGGGCTAGGACAAATGGAGACATTACTGAGACTGCTCAAGAAATTCAATGATCAACAGGATGATGATGATGATGATGGTTGAGAAATTTGCTTAAACTTTTTTTGAAAAATATTTTCAAAATATTTTTGTAATGTACTCAAGAGGCATAAGTTTCATGGTTTTAGTTATACATTATAGGTGTTGGTTTCCCATTAGGACTTTAGGACAAGAAAGTGATTATAGGAAAGTAAAGATGTCATGAAACAAAAAATTCCAGAGGAGATATATGATTACGAGGATGATTACAATAATCATCAAAGACCTAAAATTTATTAGGCATAGTTACCAGTGGTCTGAAACTTGCAGAGGAAAAGTGAGAATCTACAGATCAGATCTCACTTTAATGTAGACTTGGCTTTCTTTTTTGACCTTGTTTAACTTTTCATACTTCCTTGAGATAGTGAAAACAGCAGAATCGCTAAGTGATTTCAAAATTGATAGGTGTGATACTGACGTCACAGTTGAATTTTTTTTCATCTGTGAATCTATTAAACAAATTTTAATTATTTGGAGATATTCAAATTTTTAAAAGGGGAGTATTTGATTTGGATTATGCTGATACAATTAAAAAAAAAAGGTTTTGGGATTACAAAACAGGTCCTGGAATCCCGGCTGTGCCTTCCAAGCTGTGCTGAGTCAAATAGCTTCTCTAAGGCTCTGTGTTCTGTACTAACATGAATTTAATACTGTCTATTTTGAACTCAAGTAAAACAATATATTTTATTACATTTTAGTTATATTATTTTAGAGTTCAAAAATGCAGTTTATCAGCTACTATTACTATTTATTATTATTTTCTAGTGCTGAACTAAATTTTGGAACCAAAGAGAAACAGAATGACACATGATACTGTCTTGGGAAAATAAGGGTGGGCAGAAATAACTGCTTTTACTCTATTTCCCCCTCCGTACTTCATCTGGATCTTTGAACTGGATCATTGAAAACCTGCATTTATCTATTTTTATGGTTTACTCTTCAAGGTTTCTGTAACTGGTCTTACATGGTTAACATGTAACATCTGTAACATGTTAAAAAGCTAAGAAAGAGAATAGTTATAAGGATCAGCACACTTAGCTTGAGGAAGCACACGACTGTAGAACTCGGACATAGCCCTTAGGAATTTAGGTTCCACAAACAACAGGTGGGAACTATGTTTTGGGTTTTATATATAAAATGGTTTCTACCTGCTCTTCCAACACTGTAAAGACAGGCTTTTGTGGGTGATAAGCCACTAGAAAACAAAAATAATGTTCCTATACAATTTGACAGTCTCCACAGGGGAATTTCCCAGCCACACACTCTTTAGAGACATAGGCTAACACTCAGCTTCATCCATACCAAATGAACAGTTACCCAGTTGCTTGGAGTAAATCAAATAAAGCCAACTATTGACATTACCATTGCCACTTTAAAAAGTGAATTCTAGGGGCTAGAGAAGTAGTAAAGTGGGTATGGTGCTTGCCTTGTATTCAGTCAATCCCCGGCATCCCATATGATCTCCCAAGCCCAATCAAGAGTGATTCCTTGACTGTTAGAAAAGATGAAGTCATGAAATTTTCATATAAGTGGATCGACGGGGAGAGTATCATGATATGTGAAATGAGTCAGAAAGAGAGGCACAGACATAGAATGACTGCACTCACTTGTGGAATATGAAGTAACATAATGGGAGAGTAATACCCAAGGATAGTAGAGATAAGTACCAGGAGGATTGCTCCACGGCTTGGAAGCCAGTCTCACATGCTGGGGGAAAAGGCAGGTGAGATAGAGAAGGGACCACCAAGTAAAGGATGCTTGGAGGGCTCGCTCGGTATGGGAGATGCTTGCTGAAAATAGACTATAGACCGAACATGATGGCCACTTAATACTTGTATTGCAAACCATAACACCCAAAAAGAGAGAGAGAGAGTAAAAGGGAATGTGCCTGCCACGGAGGTGGGGTGAGAGAGAGGACGGTGGGGGGAGGGGTGGCAGGAGGGATACTGGGAACAATGGTGGTGGAGAATGGACACTGGTGGAAGGATGGGTACTTGATCATTGTATGACTGAAACATAATCATGAAAGTTTGTAAGTCTGTAACTATATCTCATGGTGATTCGTTTAAAAAAAAAGTTATTCCTGAACACAGAGTCAGGAGTCAACCCCTGAGTGCCTCAGGATGTGGCCCAAAAAATGAAAAAGAAAAGAAAAAAAGTGAATTCCAAAGGAATATATCAGTTGTCAGCAAAATGTGTTCGTAAAATTGCATGACGTAATGTTATCAGTCTCAATAGTTATTAGGCAAGGAAATAAGATGAGTTTTTAGGCGTCAAACTATTATATTATATTATTTACCTTTAATATCTTGCTATTCACTAGGATTTACTTGAAGACAACTATCACTATAAAATGGAACACATACAATGATTGATGATCATGTAAGTTTATGACAAAGTATTCAAAAAATTATATTTTTTGAAGGGATAGCTCTGTATTGGCTTGCTTCATTTAAGGAGCATTCAATTCTTAATAATAAACCGATGGTTTCCTTTTGTCTAAATTCAAATCCAAAGATTCTTAAGATACAAAGATTTCTCCCCAAGGTTTGCTCTTTATATATGGATTTGAAGAGTTTCCTTTATAGCATTTCAAGAAAAAGAGAGAAATTTTATTTTGTAACCAGGTCTTTTCTTTCCATGTTCTGACTTTGCCAAAAAAAAAAAAAAAAAGGGAACTGGAATAAGCACAACCAGAATACAGCTCTAGGTCATGAGCACATATCTAGCATGTGAGACCCTGAGTGAGATCTTCAGCTTTGCATGGCCCCTGATCATTGCTCTGTGAGCCCTGGTAGTTCCCAAGCACTACTGGGGTGTCTTTGGTGGCCCTTAGCAGAGACCAGTCCCAAACACTGAAGCACTGGGTCAAGTACTAAACTGTCAGGCTGTCACCTGTTTAAACTGTTTAAACTGTCACCCCTGAGCTGATGATCACCAGGGTGACCTGTGCTCCTAACACTCTCTGTGGCTCCTATATGTGAAAATTCTGTAAGCAAGACTGGGAAATAACTCAAAAGGCACCTTATTTGCATGTGGAAACACTGGGTTAGACACTTGGCACCACATAGTCCCCTAAGCACCATTGTGTATGGCCCTTTAAGCAACAAAGTAAAATAAATAGATAAATAATAATAAATATATTATAAAATAAACTACTAAAAAGGTGCTTGGAGATATTCAAAGGTTTGGAGCACACATTTTGTATGTGGGAGCCCCAGTTTCAAACACCAAAAGTACCTTAAGTACTGCGTGGAGTGGTCCCTAAACACAGCAAGGGAGCATCCTCCAAGCACCAGAATGTAACCCAGACAAAACAAAACATAAGCACAGTATTGGACTCATTTCTAAGCTCCAAGATGGTTTCAATGCCTTTCAATATTCTTAGGATAGCCAACGAATTTGTCTGGTTGAAGTGAGAAGTATCCATTTTCAGCATGTCTATGAAAAAAGCAATATTCCAGGACTTTCTGTGGTACTCCCACCATAACTAGCATGAATAGAAGGGCCTTTCAAATCTTTCAGTAAAAGGCACTCTGTAGAGGCAGTTAATTACAGAAAGGTTCCTCCTCCCTGGCACCAGGGATTATGGTCAATGAAGGTCAGTTGGATTGCAGCCACCATTTGCCTAGCCGTGGGACCTTTGCACAGAGCACAGAGCACAGACCCTGGGCACGGGTTCACTTTTAACTGCTTCTTTCCAATCTATGCCTAAGGTCACAGGCATCAGGAAAGATCAGAGATCTTCATAACTAGAAATCTCTCCAGTTTCTGTCACACAGACCTCCTTCAAATATCCACTTTCCTCTGAACTCTGTAGACTTTTCATCCCACTCAAATGAACACAACTTCTCCCTCTCCACCCAGTCATTCTCAGACTTTTTATTCATCACCCACCTAGGTAGGGCAAAAAGCTCCAAGACTTAAATACTCTATTCTTTCTGACCTGGGTTTGATCCCCCGGTATCCCAGGGAATACAGGATTTTTTTGTTTACTTGGATTTGTTTGTTTGTTTGGTATTTGGATCACACTTTGTGGGATTCAGGGCTTACTTCTGGCTCTGTGCTCAGGAATTATTCCTGGCAGTGCTCGGATAACTAAATGGGGGGATCAAATTTGCATTGACCTCATTCATGCAAGGCAACCTGCGTACTATTGTTCCAGGTCCCCTCTAGTCCTTTCTACTTAAAAAAATTTCTCTGTTATCAACCAACTGTCATATAGAAGCATCTTGATCTGATTTTATGAATACCTTAGCAATACTGGTAGGGATGATTCCTGTCTGCATTTGTTTCTGTATCCATATTTGTTTTTAATTTTTGTTATAGAACAATTATGAGTCATAAGCTGTATTGACTGAAGCAAACAACATTATTTCATAGTAACGTTAATCAGAAAAACCACCTCAAATAAAACAGATAACAAAAGAGATAAAGGGTAATTTATAATTATAAAGAAACAATGGAGTAAGCATTGAAAAGAACCACACCTTGGAAACTGGCCTTACATGCTAGGGGGAAAGGCAGCTCTGATATAGAAGAGAAAACCAAGTAGAGGATGTTGGGAGGACCCATTCGGGTTGGAAGATTTGAGCTGAAAGTAGACTATAGACTGAACATGAAGGCCACCCAGTACCTCTATTGCAGGCTACAACACCCAAAAGGAGAGAGAACAAAAGGGAATTCCCTGCCTCAGAGGCAGGATGGGGTGGTGGGGGATGGGATCGGGGTGGTGAGAGGGATACTGGGATCATTGGTGGAGGTGAATGGGCACTGGTGAAGGGATGGGTAAATGATCACTGTATAAGTAAAATGCAAACACAAAAGTTCATAAGTTTGTAACTGTACATCATAGTGATTCTCTAATAAAATTTTTTTTAAAAAAAAGAACAACCAAGAGTCAGAGAGATAGCATAATAGGTTGGAGCCAATGACTGGCCTCTGCATGTCCAATCCCTGGCCCTGCATGCTCTTCCTTCTCATGCCCTCCGCCTCCCTCCCCCTTGACCCCAATTTCAGCACCACTGGACCAAGCCTGAGCATGAAAACAAATGCCAGATCCTGACTGCTGAGCAGAATATTACCTTCCTAGCCCATCTCACTGCAAGGCACTCCCAGAATACCATACCATACCATACCATACCATACCATACCATACCATACCATACCATACCATACCATACCAGAATACCATACTTCTAGGAGGCACTTCCTCCCGCACACACAAAAAAAAACAAAAAAACCCACCGATATTGTACTGGTACTAACATTGGTATTAAAACCCAAAAATATAGCATTGGTATTAACAAAGTAATCATCTCCCAAATTGAGAATATTTAAAAATCTACTCGTACATGTTTATAGTGGGAACATTGCAAATATCATCAAGTGTTGCCTGGCAGCCAGGTGAATATATAGTTCAACCCTTTGGAAATTTAGTTACATGTTAAATTTGTTTGTATATCCTAAATATTACTAACTCTTAAACAAGCCAGCAGTTATTAGGAAAGAACCTTTAGACACTTTCTGTCCCACCACCTACCCTCAAATCTCTGACACACACATATGCTGAAAATCTAGGACATATCAAAGGTCATTTACTGGTAAGAACCAAAGAAGGAAAAAGAAAATCATTGTATTTGGGAGCCAGTTTGTGGAATCTCAGGAGAATGCTTGTGACCTACCGGTGGCTGTAATCCATACCTTGAAAATCACTGGTTAGATGGTTTGGCTTGGCTTTTTGATTCAACTTCTCAAGATGCTGGATCACATTTTCTGTTTCATTCTTTGCTGCTAAAGGGACATCCTGACCATGAGACCTAGCTAACTCCCCAGTATTGTGTGGCCTGGACCTCCAACCCTCCACCCCGTGTCTCCCTTGAGTCTCTCTCCAGGAAGGAAAATCAGATGTTACCTACTAACTGGGCAAACCCATGATCACCACTTGGCATCTATGATGCCATAATGGAAGCCTTTAATAAAACATAGTAGAGAAAGATCAGAAGACCTGCTCATAGTCACATCTGCCTTACCAGTTATTTGACAACAGGCAAATTACATCAGTCCTTACTTAAAATTTTCTTCTGTGAAACAGAAAAAATACCAAATTCATACATTTCTTGTGGACATCAAATATATACAAGTAACAAAATATGATAAGACATAAATTCATTCACGAAGGTATTTTTGTTGCAGAGAGAACGTTCGTATCAATACCTAGACTATTTTTTTCTTTTTGGGTCACACCTGGCAATGCTCAGGGGTTACTCCTGGCTCTGCACTCAGGAATTACTCCTGGCGGTGCTCAGGGGACCATATGGGATGCTGAGAATCGAACCCAGGTCGGCCGAGTACAAGGCAAACACCCTACCCGCTGTGCTATCTCTCTAGCCCCAATACCTAGACTAATTTTTAAATTAAATTTTTTATTTTTATAAAGTTGTTCACAGTAATTCATTTCAAATAATATTCAAACACCAATTCCACCACCATGCACCTTCCCACCACCATAAGAGGAAAGTGTGTTAAGATTGTTCTATTTCATTCTGGAGCTGTCTAAGCCCTTATATAAGAGATTAAAACCAAACAAATGTGAGCTACTTTTGGTATGTCAGTGGGCTAGAGTGTAAGAGGACACGCAACCACAAATGCGGCCGCATGCTCCAGGATGTTCTGTTTTGCTCTCTTCCAGGAGCTTTATTTCATAGTCTAGACTATTTTTTAAAAGAAATTATAATTGACTTTGGGTTGCGATGCTATAGAAGAATGGCAAGCTGTATAGAATATAGACGATGAAGATTCCATGCAAGGACCCTGCAAAACCTAGAGACTATTGGGAATGACTTGTAAATTCTTGTTACAAGAATGATTGTAACAATACTGAAACATGATTTAAAGAGAAGTACATGTCCCAGTGATCCCACCCTCCCTCCCTTCCCTGTCTCAAAGTTCAAAGAGCAGGGATTAGTTCAGATTAATTCCAAACACTAGAATCAGCTTCTTTCCCTTCCATCCCACTCGAGATTAGGAGCGCCTGGGAGGATAGGGGTTGAAGAATGCCAGGAATTTTTCCCTCCACCCATTCAGGAATGTGTCCTGCTTGGGGGCACTTAGCAGGAATGTGAGGGTTTTTGGTTAAGGCCCAGTGCTTGAAGCAGAATGAGCTTGGTAGTTGTGGGCTTGTTGTTTTAGAAGGGATCTTCGTATCCCCAGAGGCTGCTCTTCAAATAACAACAGGACCAAAGCTGTTGATGCAGACAATAAGTGTAACAGAAGTTCAACCAAGGGAAGACAAAGGCACATCAGGATTTGCAGGGGATGGAGTGCGGGGTGGGAGTAGAGCACATCTTTGGCATAAATACCTATATGCATAACCACCGGCTCTGCTGTTTTGTTCATCAGATAGCTGTGGAGCTTCGTTTTGTGAACTTGGTGTCTCCTTTCTACAAAATGCAAACAATAATAGACATATTACAGAAATAATTAAATAAAATTATATACACACACATATATATATACACATATAACACATAGTACAATGTCTTTCCATAAATTGGAGTTTTTAAAATCTATTTAAAACAATTTTTTAGGACCCCTCTCAGCCCCCCCCCACCACCACCACACACACAATATAAGCACAGTTCTGTACACAAAATCTTCAGCTCTGAACATCTGTTGTTTTCTCACTATGCCCAGGTCATAGTAATATCTTTTCTTCCTGGGCTTATGAGAGACCACATTTCCCATCCCATTTCCACTTAAGGGCAATCATGCACTAATCTGCGGTAGTGAAATGTGCATGAAAATTTGTTTTATTTTTGAGCTAAGGCAGTGAAAGTCACTCAAACTCTCCACCTGACACATCTCTCTTCGCCTGCTGTGTTGAAAGAGAGTTCTAGGTAGTTGTGACAGTGCTGCTAAAGAAGTCACTCAAGGAGGGTGGCTGCCCTGGAGGAGTGCGTGGCCCAGAAGCACAGGCTGTAAGGTTGAGACATAATTTTCATGTTAGGCTGTTGACATGTGTGGATAATTTGTTACTGTATTATAATCTAGTCCATCCTGACTAATACAGTTACTAATACCTGTTGATTTTAACACCTAATACTCCTTTCTTCCTTAGTATCTCTCTTACTCTAGCTTAGGACTTCATCACGTCCCTTTAAGACAGTTGGAAAAATCTTTAAAAGTGGTCCGCCTGGACCTGAGCAATAGTACAGCTGGTGGAGTGTTTTTCTTATGTGCAGCTGATACAGGTCTAAACCCCAGCACCTCATTTGGTCTTATGAGCCCCACCAAGAGAGATCTCTGAGTGCCGAGACAGGAGTAAGCTCTGAATACTGTCATATGCGGGCCCCCAAACCAAAAATAAGCAGACAAAAATGGTCTACTTAATTCCGATTTGGCTTGCCTCATGAATCCTTGAAATCCAAGCAGAAACTACCTTTGTTTGGCTGGCCCCCAACCATGTCTTTTGGCTTACACTTCTAACCAACTCCTGCCACTTACATGATGGCTAGTGTGACATGATAGGTCTGCCCTTAGCCACCTTCATCTCCCCATTTTACACATTATGTTCATGATATATTTCATGCCAAATTTAACAAATGGGGGAGCTGAGTAAAAAATTAAGTATTTCCCTAGTCAAGATTATTTTAATAACGACAATGTAGTCTCCGTTACACAGAATGGAGACTATACTCAGTAGAGACCATGAGGAAATAGCACTCTGAGTGCCTTGGTAAAGTAGAACCAAAGAAAAGATTGTGGAATCTGATATCACCTTATAAAATCATTGATCCCTACAAATTTAGCCTGGGAAGTAAGTACACAGTTTAAATTTCTTCTTGAATGACCACAATAATAAATACAAGAGATTCTTGCTATTTGTGGTAGTTTTGTTTTTATAAAGGAACTATGAATATTGAGTAGCAAATACAAACAAAATCCTCTTCCCAAAGAAAATAGTTATATTCCACTTCTTAAAAATCTTCCTTATACCATTTAGCTTTTATGAAAGACCTACATTCATATCTTTTTTTTCTAACCAAAATAAGTCCAAAAAGAGTTTTTAACTTTTATGGCAAAAACTGAAAATCATTAGTTTTGTTCTGACCATTCTAGAAGCAGTGTATACCATGAACTGCAAGAGTGGCACCACCAAACTCCTTTCTCAAGAACTATTTTAAAGCTGGAGAGACAGTACAGTGGGTAAGGAACTAAAGAATCTAAGGCCAACCTGTGTTCTATCCCTAACACCAGGAGTGATCCTGAAGCAGACCCAGGAGTTAGTGAGACTTGAGCGGAGCCCAAAATCAAACAAAAAAAGAACTTCTTTATAAAGGCTGTGAATTTACCATATTATTCCTACTTTTACTATATGTTAGTGTTCTTTTAGGTTTTATTTTGTTATTTTGGGATTTTTTTTGAGGGGGAGGGGCACACCTGACTGTTCATACTCCTGACTCTGTGTTCAGATTCACTCCTGATGATGCCTAGGGGACCATCTGTGGGTGTAAGGAATTAAATGCGGGTCAGATGAACACATCCAAGAAAAGCGCCTTATTATTTTGAGGGCATGGGAATGCTAAAAGGTTTTCCATATAAGTTCAAAGTAATTGCTATTCTTTCAGTAGTTTTGCTTTAAAATATCTCAGTGGGAGAAATCTATACAGGTTATGTTTCTGTGAGACTCTGGTCACATTTTTTCAATTGACCAATAAATTTATTTTATGTATTTTGTTTTTGTTTAAAGACTCCTTATCTCCCCTATTATATATACAGAGGCTTATCTTGTTTTATTGCATTTCATTGCATCTCACAGATGCTTTCTTATAAATTGAAGGTTTGTGGTAACCATATGTCAAGGAAATCAGTTGGTGCCATTTTTCCAGCAACATGTATTCCCTTTGTGGCTTTGTGTCACATTTGGTAAATATTATAATCTTTCAAAATTTTCATTATTATATCTGTTACAGTGATCTGTGGTCAATGATTTTGATGTCACGATTGTAATTGTTAATAAGATGTCAACCTTAAGCAATATATGCTATATGTATTGATATGGGTTGTGTGCGTGCTAGGCACCAGCTGTTAACTTGTATCTCTCCCTTTTCCAAGACACAGCAATATTAAATTAGGCCAACTAATAACCCTACAATAACCTCAAAGCATTCAAGTGGAAGGGGAGATACATAACTCTCAATTGAAACAAAAAAAACTTAAGTTTAGCAAGAGATGCACATTGAAGACCCAGAAAGTTAAAAAATTTGGCTTTTTGCACCAGTTAGTCAAGTTGTAAATTCATAGAAAGTGTTCTTGAAGGAAATTAAAAGTGAAACTCCACTGAATTTATGAACAATAAAAAACCAAAAAGAGAAAAAAAAACCCTTACTGCTGGTAAAGAGAAAGTTTGAGTAGTCGAGCTAGAAGACTAATCTAACCACATTTCCTTAAGCCAAACTCTAATTCTGAAAAAGGGCCTAATTCTCTCTTTTTTTAAATTTTTATTTTATTGAATCACTGTGAGCTACAGTTAACAAAACTTTCATGTTTGCGTTTCAGTCATACAATGTTCGAACCCTCATCCCTCCACCTGTGTACATTTTCCACCACCAGTGTCCCCAGTAATATATTATGAAAATGGAGAGAGGTGAAGAAGTCACAGAAGAAAAATCTTAGTTACTAAGATGGGAAGCTTGTTGCAACTTCTAAATCAGTGCTTACTTCTTCATCTTGCACTGTTATGTTATGGACATGGCATAAAAACATGGCATATGACCTCATAAGACAAGTCATTACAGGCTATTTATATGACTACGAACACAATATCCATTTGTAGCCAATGAATCAAGAAGTCAATTAGACTTTCAAGTCTTAAAATTTAAGAAACAGGACCAGAGAGATATCTGGGGATTAAGGTGTTTGCTAGTCTCCCAGCGATTCTAGAAGTGATACCTGGGGACAAAGCTAGGAGTAAGTCCTAAGCATCACGTATGACTCTAAAACAAGGAAACAAACAAAATTTTAAGAAATACATGCTGTAAGTCTACAGCTTCCACAGCATAATTTCTATAACGAGTCTTGGCAAAATCAATTGGAAGAAAACATCCTGGAGAGGACTCACCATTCTCGATGTCATTAAGAACATGTGTGATTTGTAGAAGTGAAAATATCAACATTTTGGGGCTGGAGCAATAGCACAGCGGGTAGGGCATTTGCCTTGCACATGGCCGACCCGGGTTCTAATCCCAGCATCCCATATGGTTCCCTGAGCACCGCCAGGGGTAATTCCTGAGTGCATGAGCCAGGAGTGACCCCTGTGCATCGCCGGGTGTGACCCAAAAACCAAAAAAAAAAAAAAAAATCAACATTAGCAAGACTTTGAAAGATGTTGATTGAAACCTTCAGGGATGACATTGAGAACCCTATTTAAGGAAGTAAAAATGGTGGAAACAGCAAGTGAATGAGAGTTTAAAGTAATTTCTAAGGATCTCAGTCTCACGATGACACTTGAACAAATGTTTCCTGTGAATGAGCCAAGAAAATAGTAGAACCTGTGAGCACTGTTAAAAATAACAACAAGGAATTTCAAATGTTACATGAACTTAATTTTAAAGGCACTGACAAAGTTTGAGAGAATGATGCCCAATCTTGAAAGAAATTTTACTTTGGGTAAAAAACTATAAAATTTTATAGCATACTGCAAATAAATATTTTGTGAGAGGAAGGGTCAATCAATGCAGATAACTTCATTGTTCATTGTTCAATGAAATTCTCAGTCACTCCATCCTTGAGCAACTACCACTTCTGATCAGTCAGCAGTTGTCAACATCAAGGCAAGACCTTCCAACACCAGCAAAAATATGATAACACACTAAAGGCTCAGATGATAATTGCAATTTGCTAGCAATAAAGCATTTTAAAATAAATATATGCAAATACATAGACAATATTTACATTTAATATACTGCAATATAATATAAGCACTTTTTCTATTTTCTTTTTTTTTTCTTTTTGGGTCACACCCAGCAATGCACAGGGGTTACTCCTAGCTCATGCACTCAGGAATTACTCCTGGCGGTGCTCAGGGGACCATATGGGATGCTGGGAATCGAACCCGGGTCAGCTGCGTGCAAGGCAAACACCCTACCCATTGTGCTATTGCTCCAGCCCCCTTAAATTTTTTTATTAAGTAATTAACAATATTTGATTATATTTAATATTCAAACACCAATCCCACCACCATTACACCTTCCCACCACCATATTTTGGATGTTTCCATCCTGAACCCCAATCCCTGCCCCAAAGCAGAACTGAAATCATTTCATTTGTATTGCTTGTTATGAATAATCCTCTGAACATGATCCAAGAAAGGTTTCTTAGAGTGTGTGAGAGAATTGTTGTTTTTGACCCAGGAGCCATTAAGCCCTTCTATAAGAGATTACTAACATGTTATTAAAGGCTGAGCCTTGTGTGCATATAGATCTATAGATAAATAGATAGATAGATAGATAGATAGATAGATAGATAGATAGATAGATAGATAGATAGATGTAAAAATATATTTCCCCCTAAGATCCGGTGCTTTCTACTTTAAACACCATCAAATGTGGTGCACTACTATTGGAATATTAGTAATGTGAGGTATCAGGAGGTATCAGATGTCACATGGCCACAAATATGGCTGCACAGTCCATGAATAGGTTCATTCATGGGTGAAGCCCCACCCGAGCATGTGGAGAGCAGCTGTGAGCATGGCGGCAATTGAGTTCTGGAGGTTTTCGGCTGCTGGGCTGGGTTCCTTGTGGCGGGGGAGAGGGCCCTCACCCACCTCCTTCAGGGTTGCCCTGAATGAAACAGCCTGGCGCTAGGTCTGGCGGCATGTTATGGCATCTTGTTTTGTGCTCTCTTCTGAGAGAATTATAATGAGTCTCTGGTCAGGTCGTTGATGTGATATGGCACCAGTCAGAAGTGGCTTGTGGGGGTGACTGCAAAGTTGCCTGAATAAATATACTTTTTCTGTACCAAGAAACAACTAATAAATTCGCATACCATTTAACTAGGTGATTTACATACACATCCATTGCCAAGTTCATTAATTTTTAAGTCTTCAAATAAGATGACCCAGTTACCAGTGCTGAACATATCTTAGATCCACAGTCTATTACCATGATAAAATGTAGAGCTTTATAATAAAAATTACTGTCAGAAAAATTTTACACCAAGCTAAAAGAATACATTTCTGGGGCTGAGAGCTTCTGTACCACTTAAAATCTTTTAACTCAAAACTAAGCATGTGAGGGCTGGAGCGATAGCACAGCTGGTGGGGCGTTTGTCTTGCAAGCAGCCGACCTGGGTTCGATTCCCAGCATCCCATATGGTTCCCCAGCACCGCCAGGAGTAATTCCTGAGTACACAGCAAGGAGTAATCCCTGTGCATTGCTGGGTGTGACCCAAAAAGCAAAAAAAAAAAAAAGCATGTGTTGCTTAGTGAGCAACAGAGTTGTTGATTGATTCTGCTTAAGAGACACATGAATGTGTACTAAGGTGTGAAAGAGTCTTCCTTATAGGAAAGCATGTGCATCAATTAAGAGCTCAAACAACCAGCTTCTGGAACATTTCCAAGCAACATCAGATGGAATCAAAGACAGTAAACAAATTCAGAGACAACAGTGTCTTTCAGTGTATTGCCTATGTTGAAACCTAAGAAGTTAGGAAGTTTTAGAACAAGTACCTGTGCTCATCTTGTCTAATTATCTGTACAGCCACAGTCTTCTTATCTGCAGCTTTCTTTTCTTTCATGCCAGTCTGGATTCTGTTCCATGCTAGATTCTGCTCATTCATTCCCCAATGCAATAGCAATCCTTCCCAACTTTATCACCGTTGATCTATAGGTTACAATTTCAGTTGAGTCCTGCATCTTCTATTAACCTCTCCCAGACTTCTTCAGACATTTATATCTAGATGTGAAGCACCTCAAATTTTCTGACATCATTTGTCAAAGAGAAATAGCATATATCTCTTAGGACTTCTGCAGGAGAGTTTGTGAATGTGCAAAGAACAGGACTTGGCATCCCAGGAGATTTCAACAATGCTGATGATTCTGAGTTGGTTTTTCCACTTTGGTTCGTATGACTTAATCTTCTGTTGCCCCCGTCCAAAGTAAAGTTTTGTAGAAAAGGATAGCATCACAGAGACAAGGAAGCAGCAAGAAAGAACATGTTTGGGGGAAGTTATTTCCAGATTTTGAAGTTGATGAACCAGTGCAAGAATTTTGGGAACGCATATTGGGTTGCTTAATGTCTCCCTTTCGCCAAAAATGTCCCTAACAACCATATCACTTCAGACCATTTTAAAAGAGCCACACCTAGTGGACCTCTGAGGGTGCAGGATCACTCCCAGCAAAGCTCAGTCTGACATACTACAGGCAGAGGCTTGACTCAAATCAATGATGCTGTCATGTGTAACCAGTGATGTTTGGGGGACCATGCAGAGCCAGGGACTGGACCCCTAAAGTCCTCTCCCCAGCCCTGTATCATACAATCTTTACAAGATAAACACATATCAAGGTTAAAATGTGGGAAGAGTAAAATACCAGGCATTTTGTTCTGAAAATAAGTATCTTTCGCTAAAGGAACAATGCACCTCACTCATACATCCATTTATTCTTTTGCCCATAATAGCCAAATATTTGCTAAATGACATGTACTAGGAATTTTTCTTGATTTTGTTTCTGAGCTACACCCAGCTGTGTTCAGGACGTATTCTTAGTTCTGCAATCAAGGATCTCTCCTGGTGGGCTTGGGGGGTCATACAGGGTGCTAGGGATCAAACCTGGGTCAGCCACATACAAGGCAAACATGCTACCCACTGTACTAGCTCTCTGGCCCCATACCAGGATTTTTTCTATGTGATGAGATACAATAATAAACATGACAGGAACTATTCTTGTGAGGCTTACTTTTATTAGATTTTTTTTTTTGTATCAGAAAGCAGATCTGGGAAAACTCATGCTGGGAAAATGTATGACCTATCAGTACCAATCTAGTCACTGCTTCAGGCTCTGGCCCTTGAAGCTATAGAATGAGAACACTGATATAAGGACCACTGATGTAGATCCAGCCCCTACATCTAAGGCCTAAGAGAGGGAATAGAAGTCAAAGAACAGGAGAAACTAGCAGTGCAGTGGCAGACAAAAATAATAATAAACTAGCTCCTCTGAGCATCTTCTGGCTCTGGGGGAGAGTGTGCCCACCTGCAGACTGGGCCTCAGCCTGGTTACTCTTCAGGAGTTCATCTCCCATTTAAACAAAAGTCCTTCAGAGGGTATCATTTTGGGGTGGGTGGGTGGGGTCTTGGGCCACAACTGGCTGTTTAGGGATTTGTGCTTAGAGATCACTCCTGGCAGTCCTTGGTGGATCCTATGTGATTGCAGGAATCAGACCAGTGTCATCCACTTGCAACCCCCCTGTATTATCTTCTGGCCTCAGAACTTAGCATTTTTAACCATGAAAGGCAACAACAGCTATTTAGTCCCCCAAATCCTGAAATACAGATCTGATTCAGTATGAAAGATTTGAAATCGTGATCACAGTGTGGAACTAAGAAATGAGACAAGAGAAGAAGGGTTGTGAATGCCTGGCTATATTTGGGGAGCTCCTCAGTTTGTTTCACACTAGGATTCAAAAGAAAATAGCTGGTGTTGTGAAATATGAGCTTTCAAAGGTGTAATCAGAGACTTTTAGCACAGTTAAATACTTGAAGCATTCAGCCAACAAATATAAGAAACTTGTTCTTATTCTAAAACCTTGAGTAAAGCAAACTAAGGTCTAATACTTGTATTTTATTTTACCTTGACTCAGAGAAAATTGGAGGGGAATTTTTTAATGACAACCAACCTCTTCTATACATGTTGAGGTGTTAGATTTGAGAGAGGACATTGTGTGTATATACACAAACTCATGTGTTTACATGTGTATATGTAGGTACGGTGTACCCTCTCTATAATTTTCAACTAGGGGACAAAAGAGATATTATAGGGGCTAACGCAGTTGTCTTGCATGTAGCCAATCCTGATTCAATCCCTGCACTGCGTATAGTACCCTGAGCCAGGAATAACCCCTAACCACAGAGCTATGAGTAAGCTCTGAGTACTGCAAGGTATGGCTGATCACTACCCTCCTCTCCCCCTAAAAACCTTCAAAAATTAAGTTCTTAAAGGAATGCATCACAAGTCCTGAACACTACTGTCTATGACCTGCCCCACTTAAAGCCCCACATGTAAAAGAATGCATCACTTATCATTAGCCAAGAGAACTTGTCCCAGCACTTTCCATAGGTCATTGACTGAGGAACTCAAATGACAGCCTCTACTGCCCTGACCTAAAAATTGCTGAATGCAACAAAAACATTCTATATTCCAGAGAACCCCTTCAGAAACTCAGATATGTACTTTCTGAAACAATATGCAAAAACACTACTACATTTTCCAGGGCGCTGATTTTGAGGCCCCGGCCCCTGCAGCATTGCACTGTGAGGGAGAGGGAGAAGCAGGCGTGGGAGCAGGATCCTCTGGAATACACCAAGGAAAAAACTAAAAAGAGAATGATCAAGAGATCATAAACAGAATTGTCACCATCATTTGTGATTAAAAATAAAAATTATTATTAGAAATAAAATAACATTTATTAAAAATAAAATTAGGTGCTATGATAAACCCTAAAGCAGCAAGTGTTATGAAGACAAGTAGTTGCATCGCTGAAGTTCAGACAACTTTATCAACTGCCTGCTACAAACCATGGCAAGAAAATTAATTATTCCCAGATGCTGGAGATGAAGAATGCTTGCTGAATTGTTTTGCTTCTCCAACTCTTCAGTATAAACACACAGTCACAGGATTGTATTCCCTTTTTTGGCTCCCAACATGCAAGTAATTATACACTGTGCAGGATAATGTTGGATGCGTTCTCCTTTGAATACCAAGCAAGTTCTGGGTTCTGTCAGCCTTTTGGATACCATGTCCACAAACATTTCTCTCTGACAGTCTTTAGTCACAACTTGTAAACAAATTGTTTCAAGTCTGGAGGGGGAAAAGGCTCAGCAGAAGCACATGCCTTATTTCCAAATTACTACAAACTCCTTAAGAGATGGAGGGGATAAAATCCGTTTCAAATGTTCAAAAAATTTTTTCTAAAATCTCCCTGAGAAGGAGGGTTTCAGAATTCATGGTATTAGCATTTATATTTCTAAATTATTCACATTTGGGTGACATGTAAACAAAGAAGAGAAAGCCAGGTTGGGAATCAATTGTGAATTGAGAATGTGCTTAGAATTAAACAGATTTTTTTGACCAGGGGGAGAATAATGTGGGTAAAGGGTCATTTTTTTTTTATTCAAGTCCAAAATTTTACAGAACAAGTGAAATGTGTTTGGTGGCAGGTGAGTCACAGGGTTTTTTGGGGTACTCTGAGCCTTCACATTACTTGAAGTAAATAAATCCAGAGAGTTTGCTCTGGATCTTTATATAATGAAGCTAAAGGATGTGTGTGATTTTGTGTAGGGGAATAGAGATAAGGAAGACACAGGGATGCTAGGAAGTATTAAAGGAAACACACATTTCCTATTTAAAATACTACTGAGGTAACATTGGTTTACAAGTGTATAACTGCTTTTATACTTCAGTGATACAAAGTTACCGCATTAGACCACCTGAAAGGCAATCTGGCCTATCACAGTCCATTAGACACTTTTTAGCCCCCCAACCCCACCATGCCTACACCCAATCTCAATTCTGTAGTGAGAGTTTACCGGTTTGGGAAAACTCATTTTCTACAGAAAGATAAAGAAGTTCTGTAGTTCCGCCAACTTTGGCTCCAATGAGAAAGGAAAGTTCAAGGAAAGTTGATATCTAAAAATAAATAAATAAAAGGTAATTCAATGAGACAACAATATTCAGGTCAGGTTGACGCCCAGAGAAAAATGCTCATTCAGAACTAGGCTGTCATCCTGCTTTTTCTGAAGTGAGCAGCTGCTGGTTATTGAAACCAGCCCAGAGAGCAGGGTCCCAGCCGCCATGGCAACAATCCTGCATCTGTGCCCGAGTGGCTAAGGCACAATGGGGTGGGCGCCGGAGCCCATAGGTACCCTGGCTGCAGATGAGGAGGGTTTTTGTTTGGGGGTGTGTGTGTTTTGGGGAGGGTGGTTTCAATTCCTGGCTTTGTGGTCAGCTATTAGAGATGTGCAATCTATAATAAATCATGATCAAAGGGTAAATTTTCATACAAATAGTAGCATGGGAGAAAAGCATCAAAGTATCCAACTGATACAATTGGCAAATAAATTATTGCAGCTTAATTTGAATTCTCTTTCACAAATCTCTAAAAAATTGGGGGCATTTATATCTGGCCTCTTGCATTCCAACCTTAGGATGTTATTTATTGGCTTGTTTGTTTGGTTTATGGTGCTAAGGAATGAACACAGGCCTTCACCCTGCAAAGCAAATGCTTTTACCACTGAGCTATATCCCAAGCCCATCTTTAGCATACACAAGAATCTAAAAATAAAAAAACTGACATGGCCTTCTGAGTGGAAAAGTTTAATGAATTGAAGACATTAAAATTTAAAATACATACACAAAGGCAATCTACAGAATGGGAAAGGATATTTACCCAATACCCATCAGATAAGGGGTTGATTATCAAGGGTATATAAAGCACTGGTTGAACTCTACAAGAAGAAAACATCCAACCCCAACAGAAAATGGGGCGAAGAAATGAACAGAAACATTCCCAAGGAAGAGATATGAATGGCCAAAAGGCACATGAAAAAGTGCTCTACATTATTAATTATCAGGGAGATGCAGATCAAAGCAACCATGAGATACCACCTCACACCACAGAGACTGGCACACATCCAAAAGAACAAAAGCAAGTGCTGTTAGAGAGGATGTGGGGAGAAAGGGACCCTTCTACACTGCTGGTGGGAATGCCGACTGGTTCAGCCCTTTTGGAAAACAATATGGACAATTCTCAAAAACCTAGAAATTGAGCTCCCATTTGACCCAGCAATACCACTGCTTGGAATATATCCCAGAGAAGCAAAAAAATATAGTCGAAATGACATCTGCACTTATATGTTCATTGCAGCACTATTTACAATAGCTAGAATCTGGAAAAAACCCAAGTGCCCTCGAACAGATGACTGAAGAAACTTTGGTACACCTATACAATGGAATACTATGCAGCTGTTAGAAAAAATGAGGTCATGAAGTTTGCATATAAGTGGATCAGCATGGAAAGTATCATGCTAAGTGAAATGAGTCATAAAGAGAGGGACAGGCATAAAAAGATTGCACTCATCTGTGGAATATAGCATAACAGAGTAGGAGACTAACACCCAAGAATAGTAGAAATAAGTACCAGGAGGTTGACTCCATGGCTTGGAAGCTGGCCTCACATTCTGGGGAGAGGGCAACTCAAATAGAGAAGGGAACACCAGGTAAAATGTGGTTGAAGGCCACATGGGGGGAAGGGTGATGCGTGCTGAATGTAGACTAGAGATTGAACACAATGGCCACTCAACACCTTTATTGCAAACCACAACACCTAATTAGAGAGAGAGAACAAAAGGGAATACCCTGCCACAGTGGCAGGGTGGGGTGGGGGAAGATGGGATTGGGGAGGGTTGGAGGGATGCTGGGTTTATTTGTGGTGGAGAATGGGCACTGGTGAAGGGATGGGTTCTCGAACTTAGTATGAGGGAAACATGAGCACAAAAATGTATAAATCTGTAACTGTACCCTCACAGTGATTCACTAATTAAAAAATGAATAAATTAAAAAAATAAAAATTAAATTAAAAATACAGCCTATAGTTTGTATATAAGCTATATACATGCATATATGTATATGTTGACACTCAATAATTAATACATTCATGTGCTAAACTCACTTTACCATCTTGATTTCATAAGCTCTATAAGCTAAGCATGAAGAAAATTGTAATATAAGCTCATGAGGTGGAATAAAGAGGAGGAGAGAATCAAACTGCTCATTCTGATCTTGCCATTTATATACTATGTAATCATGGGCAAGTTACTTAAATTCTCTGTGACACAGTTTTCTCATCCATAAAATGAGAGTAACAGAGAGTAATCTTTTGCCTACCTGAAAAAGATTGTTACAGATATTTAGTAGATTTATATTTATAAAGTGCTTAGAACTATGCTTAGTTATACATGCTTTAAAATAAATGAATCTTTTAAAGAATTTTTTTGTTTCCCAAAATCTGGGAAAGTCTTCGGAACTTAGGACAGCCCAATGTATTTGTGTGGTAATGGCCCCACTTTGGAAATGTTAAAATTCTTACTTCTATTTTTGGTTTGTAACTTATTCATAGCCAAGCTTAAATCTCCTTAAAAGCAGCTTCTTTGTGAATTTAATGTGAGGATGTGAGGGGTGTATGACATGTTAGGGGTGTGTGTGTGTGTGTGTGTGTGTGTGTGTGTGTGTGTGAGCTCGCACGTGTATGTATGTGAATGTGCATATGAGGAAGGACTTTGAAAAAACAGTTACTGAATCTCTTGGATCCCAAATCATACAAGTACTTAATAATGGTTGCTAAATGGAGTAAGCATAAAACGCAACCTTCCCTCTGGCTGGGAAATCCATCATTGACCCTTGTGGGAGTCTTGATTTCCTAGAGATGAAAAACTCAGTGCCTTTTTTGCCTCTATAGTAGGATGAGGTGCATACTTTTAAAGTTTGCTTTAATTTTGCTTTAGTTCTGCTTATTTTTCTCTCCTTTCTTCTCTTATTTCCTCCCTCTTACCTACCTTCCTTCCTCCCTCCCTCCCTCCCTCCCTCCCTCCCTCCCTCCCTTCCTTCCTTCCTTCCTTCCTTTTTCCCTCCCTCCCTCCCTCCCTTCCTTCCTTCCTTCCTTCCTTCCTTCCTTTTTTCCTTCCTTCCCTCCCTCCTTCCTTCCTTTCTTCCTTCCTCCCTCCCTCCCTCCCTCCCTCCCTCCTTTCCTTCCTTCCTTCCTTCCCTCCTTTTTTCCTTCCTTCCCTCCCTCCCTCCTTCCTTCCTTCCTTCCTTCCTTCCTTCCTTCCTTCCTTCCTTCCTTCCTTCCTTCCTTCCTTCCTTCCTTTCTTCCTTCCTCCTTCCCTCCCTCCCTCCATTTCTCTTTAATTTTTTAGGAGGGGCCATCTCTGGCAGTGCTGTGGTCTTACTCCTAGATCTGTGGTCAAGAATCACTCCTTGTGGTGCTTGGGGACCATATGTGGTGCTAGGGATTGAACCAGAGTCAGCCAAACACCTTAATCCCTGTACTATTTTCTCTGGTCCCAATAGAACATATCATTCCAGCCTGGATTTTTGTTTGTTTTTGATAAATAAAATTTTAGTCGGCAGAGAGTCTCTTGCCTACACGCCTGGCTGTCTTCCCTGGGGCCCCTCGGAGGGGATGGACTCCAGTTTCCCTCTCCGCCCCGAGCAGAGCTCCTGGCGGCCGAAGACCACCGGAACCTAGCTACAGTCATGCTGGAGGCCCCTCTCCACATGTTTGGACAGGCCTCATGCATGAAGGTACTGGCAGAGGAACCCAGGTGTGTGTAATCCCATCAATGGCCAACATCCAGAGAGACTTAAAAGCAAGCTCCCAGAAGCGATATCTTGTAGCCTACTTCTCCCTCTGGGAGAAACTGGCAATCTTCTGAGAGTTTCCTGCCCACATGGGACAGCCTTGCAAGCTTACCATGGTGTATTCATATGCAAAATCCACTAACAAGCTGGATCTCATTCCCCTGACCAGTCGAGATAGACTTCTAAGATCTCAGGGAAAGGACGAAATGAGATGTTACTGAGCCCGCCTGAGAAATCGGTGATTAACGGGATTTCGTGAAAAGTTTAGTCAATTTAATAGATGATATTTTGATATGCATGTGTGTTCACTGTGAAATAATTACCACAATCAAAGTAACTATTATGTTCATTACCTGCCACAGTTACCCTTTTTTTGCATGTGTGTGATCAACTTGAGATACTCTTTTAGCAATTTTCAAATATACAATATGTTAATTATATATTATGTATTAATTATAGCTACCATGCTGCAATTATATCTCTAGAATGTATTCATTGTATAACTGAAAGTTTTACCTTTGATGATTATTTCCCTTTCTCCCTAACTTTGCAATAATTATCATTCTTCTCACAGTTGCCACGAGCTACTTTTGTTGTTGTTTGGGTCATACTAAGTGCTCAGGAGCTACTTACTTCTGGCTCTGCACTTGGTGGTTGCTCCACATGTTGCTCACAGGACCAAGATATGACAGGGATTGAGTATAGCCCTCCTGCCCTCCTGTGCTCAGTCCATTGAGCTCTTTCTTCAGCCCATGGGTACTTTTCTGAAAAAGAAAAAAAAAATCCATACAAGACATGTTCGATTTGTCTTTTTGTAACTTATTTCTCTAAGCATACTGCATCCAGTTTCATTTACTTTGTCATAAATGATGTGACTTGCTCCCTTTTCAAGGCTGAATAACAAATATTTCACTGTGTCTGAATTACATGAATTTCTCATATATTTTGGATATTATTGAGGTAAATAATTTCTAGTAGGGCTTATTCAAAGATTTTCCACTGCATCTCAGACCATTCCACTCGTGCAGAAAAGGCTAGATGCATAACTTTAATGTTTCCATTCATTTTAGTCCATTTACTTTCTTACAAAGCATGAACTTGTTTTATCTTCTACAGCAGAACTAGCCAGAATCTGACCCAAGTGTATAATCCTATTCTTCTGTTTACCTTTCCTTAGCTAAGAGAGCAATGAGTATTTGTTAGTTATCTACAACAGGAAGGGATTTTTATGGATTTTATTGAAATATCTGGCTACTCTATATAAATATGCTGTCCAATCATAAGATTTAAAAAATTTTAGAGTCCAATCTCTCAGAGGCTAAAAGGATAGCACTTTATCGTATGTTCTCAAATTATGCCATTTCGTTCAGTTCAAAGTACAGGGACTAAAAGTCATTCTAAGACCTCAAAGTAAGAAATCAATACTCATTTCCATTTTTAAGATGGGGAAATTCTGCTTTTCTGTAATAAAGGAGGAATTTGTCCTCCTTTTATAACTTGAAGTGGTAAGTTTGAGTTTACATATCTGGAGAGGAGGGTGCAATTATATATAGGTCTCATTACAAAAAAACTAAGGCTGAAATATACAAAACTCATATTTTAAAAAGTCAAAGTCACCATGTTGTTTAACTCAGGTTCTATTTTATAAAAAAACAAGTATACTATTAAAGCAAGTAAAACTTACTGTGGAAAAAAATTTTGGAGACCAAAAGCAAAATCAGAAAAAGGCAGTGCTCCAGTGATGAAGGAAACAGAAGCTGCTACCTAGAAAAACTCAGACTGAGCTCAACTATGACAGTTTGAGAAAATACAGATTTTAGCCAATTGACTTTGTTGTTATAGGAAGTCTAAATGGAAATCTTTAAAAAATGCTAACAGTTAGTTTTTCTACATCCTACTCCAAATATTGAAGTGGTCTTTTGTAAGAATATTGGCTCTATCATTCAGCTATATTTAAATGAGAAGGAAAATTATTAGGTACAGAGAAAATTAAACAGAAATAACATTCAGGAAGACTGGACTCCAGATGTACTTGGACATTTGTCAATACACAGAGGGTTGCTTTCCCTCTCTGAGAAATTAATAATCACAGCAATGGTACAAGCTATAGCCACTACCACTGAGTGATGGTAAGAGCAGCAGCAGTGAGAGAAATAACAGCAGTAACAGCCAAGAGGCAGTAGCAATTATTAATAGTAGAAACAGCAGTAGTAGTGGCAGTTTCCATATATTAAGGGTTCTACTATCGGGTCCTTAACCATACCAACCAACACTATTTTATTTTGACTCCATAGTGAGCACAATTGTGTCTGAATATGGTTAGAAATGATAGGATATATATTGTGTGGATATTGTTATCCCCATTCAACCACTAAGGAAACCAAAGACCAGAAAGGATATATGGGTTTCTCAAGGTCACTTTGTTAACTGATAGACAATTCTGATTTTTTTTTCCTTTTTTTGGGTCACACCTGGCGATGCACAGGGGTTACTCCTGGCTCTGCACTCAGGAATTACCCCTGGTGGTGCTCAGGGGACCATATGGGATGCTGGGATTCGAACTCGGGTCGGCCGCGTGCAAGGCAAACGCCCTATCCGCTGTGCTATCGCTCCAGCCCCCAATTCTGATTTTTAACGGCGATTGCTTGGGTTACAAAGCCTTGCACTTCTCTTGGAAACAGCAAGGTATGGTTCAGGGCTTCTCAGACTTGACTGTGTTACTGAACCATTTGGAGAACTTGTCAAAATGTAGCTTCTGATGTCAGAATGAGAGCCCGCACTTCTCACAGACGGATGGGTGGTGCTGATGCTTCTTTAAGCACAATTCATTAGTGAGAGTGTAAGGAAAGTATGCTTTCTAGGCAAAATGAGTGGCCTCAGTGTACTCATCTATAGCATAAAGGGGCTTGAAAAAAAATTTAAAGATGCATTCCACCTCTGAAATCCCAGTATTCAGGGTTTCATATGATATTAAGAAACCAGATCACACAGGAATGACTCTTAGCCACATGAATTTTTAAACTGGATTTCAGATGAGATTCTGGCTGTGATTTATGTATCTTTCTTCAGTATCTCTGACAGGTAGGATCAGACACCCTAACTCAAATTACATTATTGTTAAGCTTTAGACTGAGCTAAACCTTACTGAAAGAGTTCAAAGTACTTCTTTCCATAAGCATCTTTAAAGATTATAAATGTAAAAATAGTTTCTTATGAGGAGCTTAGATGACAGGGTTTTTCTTTTTTAATAACAGAAACGAGAAGTCTCCAAAACCATAATGGTAGCACAATCCATTAAAAATATGTTAATGCCTCATCTTAAAGTCTTACAGAAATTGAGGTTTTTCTGAGTTAACAAAATAGACTTCATCACAGATGGTCTGTATGATAAAAGGAACCAGCATACTAGTGAAGCAAAACTAAAAACACTGCTCTTAGCTGAGCATGCTGAAAGCCTTTAAGGAAATCTTTCTACATATAGCTTTTCTAAGTGTTGAAGGAAAAATGGTTCTGATTGGCAAGGCTACTTCAAATGCTTAGGTAAAGCTCAGGGCCATAGGACGTGCAAAACATATGAAGTTGTTTCTAATTTAAAGGATGCCCATATTAGGATGCATTTTCTCATCACTTCATGCCTGACACAGACAATGACACCCTTTCAAAAGTGATTTTTTTGTAGGAACTATACAGTAAAGGTCTCCAATAGCAATGCCCAAAACTCCTTTTCCTAAATTCAAATAAGAGCAGCTATAAGTGCAGGGCACAAGCTATTGTCTGAGTTTATGAGTTAAAAAGAATTTCCCAATGAGAAAAACTGCTAGAAAATGGACTTATAGTCCTTTATCAAGGGCCTAACAAGTCAGACAAAATGATACACTGATTTGTTCTGAAATGGCCTGAATATATTTGTGTCTGAAGGAATCTGGTCAGGAAAGATATCGTGCCACAATGTTTTTATGGACCTTAAGTGTGGCCCATATTCAGTTAGCCAACTCTTTATTACCTAGGGCAGTTTTGCCGGGGTTGGGGGTGCTTTCAAGCAGTGCTTGGGGCACAGGGACCAAATCAGGTGATACTGAACTTAGCTGTGTGGGCCGCATAGTTCGATGCCTAGACCTTGTGACCTGGGGATGTTCAGGCGCAGGGGTACAGGAGCCTACCAGGACTCCCCTGGTTATGCTTGGGTGACAACCAGTTCTGCCCCAGCAGTGCTTAGGGCTGGGGGAGACCCAGAGGGTACCGGGGATCAAACTCTGAGCCTCATGCATGCCAGGAATATATTCCAATCTTTTAAGCTATCTCCCTGGCCTGAGAGTTTTGAAAAAGGAACCACAGATCTCTAAACAATAAATTATTCTGTAGCACTGTCATCCTATTGTTCATTGATTTGCTCAAGTGGGCACCAGTAATGTCTCCATTATGAGAGTTGTTGTTACTGTTTTGGGCATATAGAATGCGCCACAGGGAGCTTGCCAGGCTCTGCCATGCGGGTGGGTAGCTTGCCGGGTTCTCTGAGAGGGACAGAGGAATCGAACATGGGTCGGCCACGTGCAAGGCAAATGTCCTATACGCTGTGCTATTGCTCCAGTCCAAAGAAATAAAGCTATTTAAAAAATGATAATGCCCCGCTCATGGATAGGAAGAATTAACATTATCAAAATGGCAATACTGCCCAAAGAACGATACAAATTTAATGTGGTCCCTATCAGCATACCCATGACATTTTTCAAAGAAATAGACAAAACACTCCTGAAACTCATATGGAATAATAAACCCACACGAGTAGCTAAAGCAATCCTTTGGAAAAAGAAGGTGGGTGGTGTCACCTTCCCCAACTTCAAACTGTACTACAAAGCAGTAGTAATTAAAACAGAATGGTATTGGGCTAAAAACAGACCTGCAGACCAATGAAACAGAGTTGAATATCCTGTCACAGACCCCCAAATATATGGTCACTTAATCTTTTTTTTTTTTTTTTCAGTTTGTGGTAAGATCATTTTTATTTTTTTTTTTGAGGTAACTGTTTTTTTTTATTTTTTTTAAATTTTTTTTTTAATTAATAGTTTATTTTTAATTAGTGAGTCAACGTGAGGGTACAGTTACAGATTTATACATTTTTGTGCTCATGTTTCTCCCTTACAAAGTTTGATAACCCATCCCTTCACCAGTGCCCATTCTCCACCACCAGTAAACCCAACATCCCACCCCCCCTTCCCAGTCCCGTCTCCCCCCACCCCACCCTGCCACTATGGCAGGGAATTCCCTTTTGTTCTCTCTCTCTGGTTAGGTGTTGTGGTTTGCAATAAAGGTGTTGAGTGGCCATTGCGTTCAGTCTCTAGTCTATATTTGGCCCGCATCATCTTTCCCCCACATGACCAACAACCACATTTTACTTGCTGTTCCCTTCTCTGAGTTGCCCAGAATGAGAGAACAGCCTCCAAGCCATGGTGACAACCTCCTGGTACTTATTTCTACTATTCTTGGGTGTTCGTCTTATAGTCTATTATTCTATATTCCACAGATGAGGGTCACTTAATCTTAATTAATATATGGTCACTTAATTAGAGCAAGGAAAGCCTCTTCAACAAGTGGTGCTGAGAAAACTGGATAGCTACCTGCAAAAAAATGAACTCTGATCTCTGTCTAATGCCAAGCACAAAAGTCAGATCAAAATGGATTAAAGACCTCAATATCAGACATGAATATATAAGGTACATAGAGGAAAATGTAGGCAGAACTCTCCATGACACTGAAGCTAAAAGCATCTTTAAGGATGAAACACCACTGACCATGCAAGTGGAAGCAGACAAACAAATGGGACTACATCAAACTAAGAAACTTCTGCACTTCAAAAGAAACAGTGACCAAAATACAGAAAGAGCCCACAGAATGGGAAAGAATGTTTACCCAATACCCATCTGATAAGGGATTAATATCCAGGATATACAAGACACTAGTAGAATTATACAAGAAAAAACCTCCAACCCCATCAAAAATATGGGGAGAAGAAATGAACAGAAGTTTCCTCAAAAAAAGAAATACAAATGGCCAAAAGGCACATGAATAAATGCTCCACCTTGCTAGCCATCAGGGAGATGCAAATAAAAACAACAATGAGATATCATCTCACACCACAGAGAATGGCACACATTCAAAAGAACAAAAGCAGCCAGTGCTGGCGTGGATGTGGGGAAAAAGGGACTCTCTTTCACTGTTGGTGGGAATGTTGACTGGTCCAACTTTTTTTTGGAAAACAATATGGACAGTCCTTCAAAAACTAGAAACCGAGCTTCCATATGACCCCACAATATCACTTCTGGGAGTATATCCTGAGGATGTAAAAAAGCACAGTAGAAATGACATCTATATGAAAGGTACCTATATGTTCATTGCAGCACTATTCACAATAGCCAAAATCTAGAAACAACCCAAGTGTTCTAGAACAGATGACTGGTTAAAGAAACTTTGGTACATCTATACAATGAAATACTATGCAGCTGTTAGGAGAGATGAAGTCATGAAATCATTTGCTTATAAATGGATAGACATGGAGAGTATCCTGCTAAGTGAAATGAGTCAGAAAGAGAGGGACAGACATAGAAGGACGGCACTCATTTGTGGAGTATAGAATAATATCCCATGAGGCTGATACCCAAGGACAGTAGATACAAGGGCCAAAAGGATTGCCCCATATTTGGAAGACTACTTCATGAGCGGAGGGGAGAAGACAGATGGAATAGAGAAGGGATCACTAAGAAAATGATGGCTGGAGGAATCAGTCGGGGTGGGAGATGTGTGCTGAAAGTAGATAATGGACCAAACGTGATGACCTCTCAGTGTCTGTGTTGCAAGCTATAATGGCCAAAAGTAGAGAGCGACTATGGGGAATATTGTCTGCCATAGATGCAGGGGGAGGGTGGGAAAGGGGGTATACCAGGGATATTGGTGGGGGAGAATGTGCACTGGTGGAGGGATGGGTGTTTGATCATTGTGTAATTGTAACCCAAATAAGAAAGCGTCTAACTATCTCACAGTGATTCAATATTTTTTTAAAAAATGATAATGCACAAGTCTCACAAATTATTGTAAACAATTTTTTAATGAAGACTCTCAAAATGTGGGCTAGACATATAGCTCAGCAATAGAGAACCTATCTTGCATGTATGAAGCCCTGGGTTTGATTCCTAGCTCCAGTGTTTGGAAAGACAGTTTCTGTTATTAAGCTCTGCCACGGTGCCCACAGCTGCTATAAGTGGCTGCTTAACAAACTACTGCAGAAATCAAAACCACAAGCCATTTAAGTCGATCCCTCTGAGTTCAGTTGGTTGACAAAGCTCAGCTGGGAAGTTCCTTACAGGAGCTTTCAGGTAGGGTTATTCACCAAGTCCTCTGAAGACTCAGTTGAGCTGGATGCCCAAGTAGACTCCTTCATGCCATGTCTACTTCTAGAACCAAGGAGTTCTAGTTCTCATTGGTTTCTTGTTTCCACAGAGCAGCTCCACCTCCAGAGCAATTCAATGGGCCTGGGATTCTCATAGGGTGGTCTGCGGGCAGTCACATTTCTCACCCGGCAGCTGACTTCTGAGAATCAGGAATTGAGACGGACAGGCTAGTTAGTGGTTGAGGACAAACCTCCTATAATTACACTTCCATCATATTCTATTGTCAAAGCAATCCTCGGCTTTCTCAGATTGAAGTGTGTAGAAAAATAGAGACCTTGGCAAGAATATATAGAATACATAGGACGGGAGTTTTTGTCACAGACAGCTTTGGTAAAGGCCACTTGACACCGTTGAGAAAGCACTATGATAAAGAAGGATGAGATGATATGAAAAACTAAAATTTACAAATAATCTTAGGACCTTCTGAAAAATATCTATTATAAATTTTTAGATTGTGATTGCATAAAAATCTAAAAATATCAAATTTTTTCTTTTGGTATCCTTTCTACTAGCATAGATAGTAATGTGATGTCCTACTGAGTAAAAGTGTTGTAAAGAGACCCCTTCTACCACCATGGCAATGAGTTCTTGGGAAGTAAATAAAACCAAGTAGCCCAAAAGCTGCTTTAAAAAAAAAAAACCACCTCGGGGCTGGAGCGATAGCACAGCAGGTAGGGCGTTTGCCTTGCACGCGGCCGACCCGGGTTCGAATCCCAGCATCCCATATGGTCCCCTGAGCACCACCAGGAGTAATTCCTGAGTGTAGAACCAGGAGTAACCCCTGTGCATTGCCCTGGGTGTGACCCAATAAAAGCAAAAAAAAAAAAACCACCTTGTGAGCACAAGAAGTGAGGCCTGATAAGACCTTTACCTGATACCAGCACAGACCCAGAGATGACTGGACCCCACTCAAAGAGAAGCTCCAGCAGGAACAAAGAGAGAAGAGAAATATCAGAGAAGATTATCAGCTGCTCCCAACTCTTCCCCTTGGCAGCCACCTCAGCAACAAACTCTTACCTAGGTAGAAAGCTCCATATGGGGCAGTTTGGGAGAAACCCTATAAAAGCCAACTTGAACAAAAGATGCATGCTCGTGTGGGCCTGTGCCCATGTGTCCCTGATGAGCTTTCATGGTACCCAAGCACATGTGTTGCCTGCATCTTCTATCTTGAGATGTGTGCTTTCATACCTTCATACTTGAACACTGGGATGTGTACTGGGGCTCTCTCTCCCAAAATGCCTGGGTAAGGTTTTGGACTGACTCCCTTTCTGTGAAGAACAAGCCTCACTGCAGACTCTTATCAGTCCTAAATTACCCCAACTGTTCCTGGGCAGCAAATGTGGATCGGGAGAAAGCTGCAGATTTCCTTCTCTAGGCTGCTGCCTCTCTCCTTCCCTCTTCACATAAATCACCCAGAACCACCCTGGCATCAATATTATTCAATGTTAAGGGTATGTGCCATTAAGGCTGTTAGTGTTTGAAAACATAGTGCCCCACCCTCTATTTTCCATATAACAGGAAAGTTGTGTCTCCAGAATACTCAAGTTAGAGAGAGAGAGAAACAAACCTGTAGCCACATGTAGTCACTACTACTAACTGGGAAAGTAGGCAGCTAGCATCTAGCAGAGCTTTTTTTCTTTTTTCACTTTTTCATATTAGCTTTTTTGCTCAGTGTTTTTAAAATTCGCAATTTTTGTTAGGCCATTACAAAGCTGTTCATGAGCATTTTGAAAGAAAGCAAGTCTGCTAATAAGACAACAAGAAAATAGCACTTTGAAGAATGCAAAACTGATAAACCTGTCATTAGAAACCAAGGCTTTGAAAAGAGAGCTAGAACCTAGAAAAAACTTTCTCTTTTTTAATTTATATTTTTAATTGAATCACAGTGACATACACATTTACAAAGTTGTAAATGATTGGATTTCAGTCATATAATGTTCCTACACCTGCCCTTTCACCAGTGTACTTTTCCCACCACCAATGGTCCCAGTTTCCCTCCCATCCCCCACCCTGTCCCACCACTTGCCACTATGGCAAGCACTTTTATTCTCTCTTTCTCTCTCTCTCCCTCTCTCACTCTCCTCCCCCTCCCCTCCTCTCTTCCTCTCTTTCTTTCTTCCTCTCTCCCTCTCTCTCTCTCTCTTTCCCCCCCTTTTGGGTCTTATGGTTTGCAATACAGACAATGAATTATCAGGTATATCCCTTTATCTGTGCCCTTCACTCCACACAAACTCTAGCAAGCTGGCATCTTTCTTAGGTCACGTTAACTAGTTTTCCTACAACTTACTTCCTAGAGCAGAATCTACAATAAGTGATATATTAAATACAAATATTCTTTATTCAATTATATATAAGTAACAAGTATAAAATTTCTCACTTCAGAATGAGGATTATTTTTAATGATTTTCCTTTTTAAATACTAAAATTACCGTTTCAGGTTTTAGTTATTCCACACCTGAGATAAACTGAATACATAGTAATTACTCATTATGACAATAATTCTTAGTCCAGAAAAAGATAAGATCTTTCATAATTCTCGATTCCACCTAGGTGCTACATGTTCCATTCACATATCCATTAGAACTGAAGAAAAAATTACAGCAGAGTTTCATGTTGAGTTTTGGCTCTATAGTGGACCCTCTATAGCTCCATCTTGGGGAGCCTATTTAAAAATATCTTCTGGCCAGTTCGATCCCCAGCAGCCTGTATGGATGGTCCCCAAGCCAGCCAGGAGTGATCTTGAGCACATAGCCTGGAATAAGGCTGAGTACCACCAGGTGTGGCCCAAAACCCCCCAAAAAAACCCTTATTTTTGATACTAGTCTGTCATCTATGATTAGCTTATTAAAATATGATTCTTCATAGTCTTCTGTCTCCTCTCCAGCTTTTTTCACCTAATGCTACTCTTACTAATCCTCACTTCATTCTGTTGGCATGTGAACTAACATTCACTTCCAGAATAAGTCATAATCCTTCTCACCTTTGTGTCTCTGTGCTGTGGATGCTCTTTATTTCTCTATCAGGCAAACATCTCAGTTATGAAGAGTTGGTTCATATATCACTTTCCCTTTTCTCAAACTTAAATTTTATCCCTAACTTTTACTAGGGACAACTGACCATTCCCTCCTGGGTCATCCCTAATATTTATTCAGTAATATTACACACATTATTGCTACTCTTTAAGTGTCTGTTTTTCCTTTTAAGAAATAAGTATCCTGAGGACAATTATATGAATAATTTTAGAAGTCTAGGACTTTAGACTGCTTCTCCCGAAGGGAGCATAAAATAAGGCCCCCACAACCATGCCACCAGACTCTGAACCAGAGGTGCCCCAGAAGGGGGCAGTTAAGAGCCTTCCCCGCCCCAAGGGACCCAGCCCTGGCAGCCAACCTCCACTACCCCACCGATGCTACCCTCCAGGCTGCTTTCCACATGCTGGGGCCGAGCCTCACGCATGAGTGAACATATTCCTGGACACATCATCATAAAGGGAAATACACACACACATATACATATATATATGTATATATACATATATATATGTATATATACATATATATATGTATATATATACATATATATGTATATATATACATATATACATATATATATACACATATGCCTCTCAGAGAGCCTGGCAAGCTACCGAGAGTATTCCACCTGCACGGAAGAACCTGGCAAACACCCCGTGGCAAATTCGATATGCTGAATACAGTAACAATAACAGGTCTCATTCCTCTGACCCTGAAAAGAGCCTCCAATCATTGGGGAAAATGAATAAGGAGAGGCTGCTAAAATCTCAGGGCTGGGACGAACGAAGACATTATTGGTGCCTGCTCGAGTAAATCAATGAACAAAAGGATGACAGTGATACTTTAGTTTTATCATTCAATTTTGTAAGGTTCTCAGTTCCTTCCAAAATAATTAGCTTTTGTGCTCAAGTCAGTTATAATCAATTTCTATAATGGAAAACCAAAGAGCACTAATGGTCTCAGAACTGAACTAAGTAGAAGGGACTTGGGATGCTTAGGGTCGAGAGTAAAGAAATTCAAAAACTAGAAATGAATAGGCAATACTGGCAATACTAGCTTAGCAATAATTCCTGGAGACCTTGTACACATTGGGGAACCTACCTATTATGGTAACTAGAAAGGTATTCTCTACTATGGGGCAAGGAGGATTCTTCAGGCCTCATCATTGCCTACAAAATTTATAAAGCATCCTCCCCAATTTTTTTTCTTCAATTCCATGCTTACAAGCTAACCTAACAAACACAAATTCAATTTTTCGGGTATTATGAGATTAGGAAGGAAGGAACTTTGTTGATTACAAAGAAATATTCACCTCAGGAAGTTAATAACACAATACTGCAATCTCTTGACAGTTCTGATGCCCAAATCTTAGGGTCTCTGTCTTACATATGACAGAGTCCCAGTAAAGTTGGATTTTTCAAACCTCAAGATGGAAACTGCCCTTCTTTCACATTTCTTAGAGTCTAAGAATTAAGTCAGTTTTCTCAGATTTATTTAATATCCAGGCAGAGAACAAATACATTCCTGGAGCTATTCAAGAATAGCAAAAATAAAGAGCTGTTCTTTCCCTTTCTGAAGGTTTGCTTATATGATGCAGGATGAAGAGAGCACATTTCCACAGGCAGTTGATAGGCCTGTTTTCCGGCAGCTTTCTTAGGAGGTTTTGGTTTCCTGAACTACTCAGCAACCCTCAGCTCAGTCACAGACCCACTCGAGGTAAAGCACCCATTTGAAATTGTGCCTCTGCATTCCCCACTCTGAGATTTAGGCACTAGGGAAACAGTGCAAAAAAAAAATCCCCTGCTGTCTGCTAGGCCACAAATTAATGACCGACCTAAATTCATTCAAGTACTTTTGTCCCAAATTCATGGAAGTCTGGTGAGTCAATGTAGGAGCTTCCAGCAAAATTGCTGCTTAGAAACACATAATACCCACACACCTCAAATAGACTGTGTGCCTTGTGTGTGTCCAGGGTGCTAGATTAGGATCATTCGTATGCCTCATCTACTAGCTTGCAAATATCTTAAAGGAAAGACAGAATTTGCGTCTATTTCTCTATATTTGACCTAATAACATGCGATGAGACATAAAAGCACCATCACTACAGTAGTGGTACATAACTAGAGAAAATACGAGAGCATATATTACAGATGAAGCAGTAAAACGTGGTTTAAAATGCAAGTACTGGAAAAAAAAAATGCAAGTACTGGGATCAGAGAGGTGGCTCAATTGACTAGGAACATGCTTTGCATGCAGGAGGCATGGGTTTGATCCCTAGCACTGTATCATCCCTGAGCACTGCCAGGAGTTCTCAGAGCCAGGAGTAGCTCTATGATACACCAGTATCACTGTCGCACCCCAACCCAGAAATAAGTAAAACATCTAAATGACATTCAGATCATTGATGTTCAAGTTGCAGTTATATCACTAACAAGCTGATTGGCAGCAGGCAAGATATTTCATCTCCGTGATTCAATTTCTTATTTTGTATAAAAATGAAGATCATAGTACAGACCTTTCTGGCTATTGTGAAATTTAAATGAGTAAATGTACTTGTGGAACAGTTTTGTCACAAAACATTTAATATTTGAAAAATTATAGGAACTGGCCTCAGGTGACCTCACCAAGGTGATGCTCTCTTGAGGCTTACCAGCTTACTAGGACTTGAACATTTCTCAAAATTATTTTCCTCCCTTCTGCCATGCCTCATTTCACTATAATTTTCTTTTTCTTTTTTTTCACTATAATTTTCAATAAGACCCTGGATCAGGTAAATATTCAAGGTCCATGCTCTTTGCTTTATGTAGATAAGTAAAACATAATTAAATTCTATCTACTGACTATAAATATAATTACAAAGGTCAATGGGCAAAGTTTGGTTCTACTTCAGGATAATAAAAGGATTGCTGAGAAAATTTATGATTGAAGGTTGTGGTTCTCTCCTCTGCTTTTTTCTATGACATAAGAATGAACAATGACATCCTCCGGGCAGTTCCTGCACCATTTCTGTAGCCCCATTCCTACATTTGCTCCAAGAAAGCAAACTGAAATGTAAATGTATATTTGTGATATTATTGTGATCATCTTAAATCTTCTCTTATTAGCAGTAAAGGTCAATCATTTGCAAACTTTAATATCTCTATCAGGATTGGTAATAGGTTACTTGGAACATTTTGATGTATCCCGTCAAGATCTGCTGATGAAAATATTAAAAGGAGAATATCTAAGCCAATAATTAACAAGGTTGTTTAAACATTTTAAACAATATCTATAGAATTAGCATGTCAATTTGCTGTTCCAGCAGGGGGGACAGAACCACAATTTGATAGTTCTAGTGCCTGAAATGAAGTAATTGACAGAAAACAAGATATCATTTCCTGTCTCCAGAAGGTCTTTTATTTTATTTATCTAGCTTTTGGTTTTGTTCTGTTTGAGGGCCACATTTAGTGGTGCTCAGGGCTTACTTCTGGTTCTGGACTCAGGGATCATATCATACCACAATGATATCATTGTGGTATCACAATTGGTACCACATATGGGAACTAGGGGACCATATGTGGTATCAATTCACAAATTCAAGCTACTTTTCAATTTGGTAATACACAATCACTGTCATCCCATTGCTCATCGATTTGTTCAAGCGGGCACCAGTAACATCTCTCATTGAGAGACTTATTGTTACTGTTTTTGGCATATCCAATATGCACGGGTAGCTTGCCAGGCTCTGCCTCGAGGGCTCGATACTCTCGGTAGCTTGCCCGGCTCTCCAAGAGGGGTGGAGGAATCGAACTCGGGTCGGCCTCATGAAAGGCGAACGCCCAACCGCTGTGCTATCGCTCCAGCCCAATACACAATATTTTACTGAATTTTAAAATTTATTTAATCCCGAATTAGATTACACTGAGGCTCTTTTTGTACTGTGTTTGTTGATTTAGATTCCTCAGTTCCACAGAGTTTAAGAGATGCAGGTTGTACATGACACTACATACCTGAGTAATGCCTTCTTCAGTTCACTTGGACTGACCTGTCACTTGATATGCTTTTTTTCTAGAATTAGAGACCATATCTGTGTGGAAATAGGTGATAACTTAATAAATGGTCATATTGAAATGTTTTTTATGCCACTGTCACACATGTTTGGTAATTTGTTTGGCCCAAAGATTGCAACTATTTGTTGTGCTCTTTAGACATACACTGATATTTTGAGTACTGCAGGGACTTTTAAAAAATGCAGCCAGGAGCCTGCATGCTACTTTCAAGGAACTGCCTGAGAACAACAAATTAAAGATACCACAGTTCCCTTTGCCTAAAATTTCCTACTTTTCAGGGGTTTGTTTTGCAACTTTAATATTATTAATCTATACAACCTTTTACTTTTTATTCAGTATTTATATCAGAATCAAGCTAATAAATTAAAGATGAGTTAGTTCATTGTTGGGTGGTTTACCATAGACCTAGTACGTTAATCCTGATGTGCTTGTTACTAGGGTTTTAAATTTTTTATTATTATTTTTTCACATAGGTGAAAAAATATTGCAGCAGCAATAAATCAGAACAAAGGAATGAAAGTATTGGAGCTTTAGGGAAAATATGTATTAGAAAAAATTGGTTTGGCACTAAGGGCTGTATTGCATTAAGATGGATTTTAGAGATACAGTGTAGGAGAATGTAGACAAATAAATTGTATAAATAATCTGAGAAATAGCAAGTCTGTACAGACCTGGAGTAACCCTCTAAGCTACCATCATCAAGACTTCGTAATTCCTGTTCAAACAGACCAAACAGGTACACTCTACTTAAACAAATAGCCAGGAGAAATGGCACACAGCTAATGCTAGTGAAAGTGGGAGGAACAGATAAAGCTCTTTATAATGGCCCAAAGGATTGGAATAATAGAAGTTGGTGCAGGAGTCTGACATAGCATCTTCTATGAATAGGGCGCTTTTCCCCCTCCTGCCTCTCTAGGCACTGATATTGCAAACACATGCTAAGAAACCAGAAACTGGCAGCTTCACAGTCCAACTCATGCTTAAGAATGCAGTTCTCTGAGTAGGAAATTCACAGTGGCAGCCTGAATGCAGAGACTTGCAGGAGGACAAAGATAAGACTGGGTATATGAACAAATGACATGGAGTTGATGGGAATGAGATAGCACCAATCTAGAGCACTATGTAAGTACAAGAATGACACATGCTTTGTCTCTGTTTCTCTAGCCTACGTTGGTTTAGGCATGCATAGATGTACAAGGAACAGAATTTGCCCCTATGCACATATTTGATGTTGGTGTAGACAGCTTTCTTCTTTATTCACTGGATCAGCTATTGCCTAGCTTTGCAGCACGTTTCCTGGATCTGCTGCAGGTTCTACTCCTTATTGCATCCCTCTAGTATGCTTTAATAACCTTGATTTCCCTAAGCCTTTTAAAATTCATTCTCCCTTGGCTTCCCCAAAGAAGATAGATTGGAAAGAATTAGATTGTGAAACCACTAATGGTTATCTCCTTCAGCACAATAGTATTCATCATAACAACCATAGTATGGCACAAAGCCTACTTAACTCCTGTACATTATCATTTTTTAAATAGGTGTATTTCTTTAACTTTGGGTTTACAAAGCAAGTAGAGGTTAGCACTTCTTAAAGTTCTTTTTCCATTCATATTAAAATGGGAATAATACATGGACACTGGCTTCAAGGAACTCACAAACTAATAAATATTATTAAGTACAGCTTTTCAAAGTTTAGTAACAGGGAAAACTTGAATATGGTTAAAAACAAAAAGGAGTTAAAGGGAGCCAGAGACAATAGAGGAGGGCCAAGTCACTTGTCTTGCACACAGCCAGCCCTGGTTTGATTCCCAGCATCACAAATGGTCTCTCCAAGGATCTCTAGAAGTGACCCTGAGATCAGAGCCAGGAGTAAGCCCTGAACATCACTAGGTATGGCTCAAAAACCAAAAAGAAAGAAAAAGTTTTTAAAAAAAAAGCAAAGGGAAAAAAAACCTGTCAGCACATGGTTTCTGGGCAAATGAATGTTATTAATTGAGGCAAAAATTCAAAAGCAGGAGAAAAAACGACTCCTGCAAGCTGGCTGAAGTCAAGAGAAGCTGTCAGGCTTGTTTGCCAAGGAAAGTTGAAGGTTACACTTGAACTCATGGATTCTCTGGGATTTCAGTGGAGACAAGGGAATTGAAAAAGAGGGCATTTATTTTACAGCTTGGGCACCAATGAGTAGCTGTCAAGAAGGAACACAGACAAATAAATCTCATCCTCTATAATAAGTTTTGACTGTGACCTTTTATATATATCTTCCTGTGAAGTGTATCCCATGATATTGAATCAAGATTTTGGCATATCTCAAAGTTAACTGCACTTTTTTTCATGAAAGCCTGTATGATGTGAATTGCCAGAAAAATTTTCTCTGCAGGTCATCCAGACAGCCTAAGTTTGTCCTCTTCAACAAGCTTGAAGCTAAAGCCAAGCGATTTTCACTCTTTGGCTAAATACTTGCTAAATTCATTTTCATACTGCACTGTCAGTATTTTTATTTATTTGTCTGAATGCCACATTTCCTCTCCCAAATCTCTCTAGCATAAATGACTTACTTTTTGTTCCTGAAGCTGAAGATTTTATGCTTTCTCTCTCTTCTTCTGATAAGGGGATATTACAGCAGCTTTCCTTTATGCTACTGGTGGTTTTTATTTATTAATTCAAAGTTCAGCAGAGTAACTAATTTAGTAAGGCACAGAAAACCAAGAAGTTCAGCCTGTGAAATGACTAAAACAGTAAATCTTCTCTAGCCCATTATCACATAGAACCCTGTTGAATTTGCTTCCCCTAAAAGGAAATTAGTAAAGTATGGATCTTAAAATAAGTTTTATATTTTCTTAACCTTCCAAACTAAGCATATTTTAACAATGGAAGACTTAAGTTACTTAAGATGAAGTTATGAAGAAACAGTTTTACAATGCAAACCCACAAATACAGAAGAAATAGAAGTCTTTATAAATGTACTTTTGTTAGCTCCTTATGTAGAAATATAGTGTGCTATATTTAAAATAGGGATAATGCAATTTTAAAATTTCTTATTTTTCAATTTCTCATTTAGAAGCATTTTGGGTGTTAATTTGTAATAAAAAATGTCATATGCGGTAGAGCTTTAAGGTGATGATCACTAGACGTGACTGAAATATTTAAAAGAAAGAGAAAAAACAAACCAAGAAACATGAAATAAATTCATCAGATGGGTATTGACTGATATAACTTCAGTGTACTTGGTCACCATGTGAATATGGTTGATCGTGCTCAATCCTTTTCAGAATCTGACTTGCTTGCATGGTTGTCCTTCATCTAATGATCTGCCTATTCTATTCAGTGATCAACTTATAGATAACAGACAATAGGCAGATTGGGTGATAGTTGCCAATGTCATGGATGTCTCCCTTCTTGTACAACAGAATGGTCCTGCTGGTTTTCCATTGGGACAGAACCTTGCATTCAGACAGGTAGCATGTGAAGAGTTGAGCCAGTGTATTGATGAGTCTGGCAGCAGATTCTTCAGGTGTTCGGGTCTGACCTTGTCCGGACCAGGTGCCATATACGTTTTTACCGATGAAATGGTGTGTCAGATTTCGGAAGGGAGGACGTTGGGAATGACATATCCATTCTGCGGAATTTGGTATGTGGGCAGGTGGACGTGGCTATCAAAGAGATCTGAGTAGAAGTAATGAATAATCCTCTCCATTGCTCTTCTGGAAGATGTGATAGATCCATCAGGACTTTGGAGGGCACTAATGTTGGTCCTGTAGTTGGCAAAGGACAGGCAAGCGTTGCGAATACTTTTCTGGCTTCTGCCGCATCAGCCAACACTGCTGCTCTTGCTCTTTGAGGTCTTCCTTTATCGCTTCTCTGCACAGCTTTGCATGTTCAGATGTTAGCTTGTGATTGCCTGAGGCTCATGTTGAACCACGTTGGTGAATGAGCTCCAGAGTTTCTGAAGACAGGCATCTGTTTGTGGTTTTTACACTCTCGGCATTCCTCGAGCAGTCATGGAGGTGCTGAACCAGTCCATTGTATTACATCGATGTCAATGATGGCATCTTCCCACGTTGCCACAATAGTGTCAAGGAGCTTCCAGTTGGTGGTCATTCTGGGACTTCTCTTCTTAAACTTTGCAGTCCTTTCTCCCCGCTCTGTGAAGTAGAATTTTGCGCAAAAAAGACAGTGGTCCAATCCCATTTGGAATTTTGGGACAACAGCAACATTGGTCAGGCAAAACTGTCAATTGAATATGATGTGATCAATTTCATTGTGGAACCAGGAGACTCCCATGTCCAATGTTTAGATTTGGCCTTCTGTAACTGTGAGTTACCATGGATGGTCTTGGTTGACATAATGAACTCAGATAGTCTCTCACCCTGTTCGTTCCATTCTGGGCCATAGGTCCCGATGTGGAGTTCTTCGGGTGACCTTCTCAGTCCTATCTTGGCATTAAAGTCACTGACAAAGATCTTGTAGAAGCTGTGGCCTTCTTTATAGAACTTCTCCAGCTCCATGTAGAACTTCTCAATTTCTTCTTCATCATAGTTGGATGTTGATGCGTAGATGATGAAGATAGAAACTGCCGGCAGTGAGCCACATCTATTCAAGTGTAATCATCCAATTCGGGTTGTTAGGCATTCAAATGAGTCAAATGCTCATGGCCAAGTTCGTGTTGACAAGGACACCGAAGCCACTGACATCTCTATTGTTGCATGTTCTGAGGAACAGTTCTTCTCCAGTGTCGAAAATGGCGTGATGTGATCGATGCCTTCTTGTTTTGGTCAGACCAATGATGTTGTACTTGATCTTCTGCGCTTGCATCATCAGGTCCATCAGGTCCTCGATGGATGCTTATGATGTCAGTATACATGCGTTGAAAGTAGAGACAGTCATTTTAGTCCTTCTTTGTTTGGGCAGTCTAGTTCGTCCCTGAGATTTTATTAGCCTCTCCTTGCTCATCCTTCTTAACACTGCTGTATGAGGGGCTCTTTCAGTGTCAGGTGAATGAGGCCCATTGTTACTGTTTTTGGCACATCAAATACACCACAGGTAGCTTACCAGGCTCTGCCATGCGGCGGGGTACTCTCGGTAACTTTCTGGGCTCTCCAAGAGGGATGGGGCTTTAGGGCGCCCTTACAGGTGTTCCCATCATTCACACCATATTTGAACACCATCAAATATGGTGCGGTAATTATGGAAGATGGGTATTAAGTGTCTTGTGGTGTGTCAGTGGACACTGATCATATATAACATAATTTAGGTTCATAAAGTCCTTTTTCTTTCCCCCCTAACTATAGAATTCACAATCAAAAATAGGGTATAAACTTTAACACATTATCTCTAAAGATTTTCTTAAAAATCTGAAAATTTTTATAGTAAAAAATAAATGAAAATATTGAGAACCTGATTAATATAGTAATATAAAAATTTTATAGATATATGGAACTTTATTCTAAAGATAACATGCATATTTTTAAAATACTCATAGGACTATCACAAAAACTAGTCATGCTACAGGACTTAGCATATGAGGATGGGAAAAAGTGGGAAGGGACTCATGATTGGGAACATTGAGACAATGGTGAAGGGACGCAAGTATCCTGGTGGAGGGTGTTGTGTTTGAGCATTGTATGCATGGAAACTTATCATTAATGGTATTGCAAATCACAGTGCTTCAAATAAAATTAACATATATAAAATATAAAATAAATGTAGGGTGTATGGGTTTGATGTATGGGGAAATATATAACATGCTTTTCATTATTTTGTAATTATAAAAGTGTTATAACAATAAAATATGCTTAAGATAAAAAATTGCTATTTAACAGACCACAGCAACAATCCTAATAAAATTTCCAAAGTAGAAACTCAATGTTACATTTTATGACAATGATGTAATAAGCACCTCCCGCCCATATAATAGTAGTCTCTGAGTCCAACCACTCAGAAAATTTCAAAAATGCTTCTAAGGAAATTTTTGGTTTGGAAAATGAAGAAAAATGATGAGATTATAGAATATTTGGGAATGAGTGACTTTCAATATTGTGTATCAAAATCTATGGGAGTCAGATTTGTATGACTGGAAAAGCTGCCACTTTCAGTATGAACACGGAGAAAGAATCCATGAAACACAGTGACCTCATGCTTGAAATGACCCATAATTTATAGACATGTAGAAAATCAGGATCTGAGTCCTACAGAGTCAAGGAATTAAATTCTGCCAACAAGTTGTATAAGAAGTCAACACACTCTCTACTAAACTCCAGAAAGGAATGCAGCACTGAAGATATCTTGTTTATTAATTTGGTAAAACCCATGACAGATTTCTAACTTACAGAGCTACAAAATTATTATTTTTGTTATTTTTTAAAAAATCAGTTTGTTATTTTTAAAAAATCAGTGGGTTTATTATGATTTGTTATCCCACTGTAGAAAACTAATACAGGTCTTTAATCCCTAAAGCTGTTGTAATAAGTTGTGTGTAAATTGAACTAGGAAGTTAGTACAATATAAAAGAATATTGAAGAACATGCTGGAAAATTCTATACTGCACTGAGTAGATTGTTAATAGAAACAAATACTTTAAGAACTGGTGTCCTGCAATTATGTGGAAATCAGAAATTTTTAAAAGAATGAAATTGGGGCCAGAGTAATAGTACGGTGGATTAGGCAAATGCCTGGCATGTGGCTGACCCAGGTCCAATCCCCAGCACCACATATGATCTCCAAAGCTCCAACAGGAGAGACCCCCTAGCACAGAGCCAGAAGTGAACCGAAGAACTAGAATAAGAAAACATAGGGAGAGGACCTGGGAATATGGCTAAATTGTAGTACAGTTGTCTCGCATTCATGACACATAAAACCTAGGTAAATCACCAGCATCACACACACATCCATATGTGTAGATATACACAAATATGAGGAAATATTTATATTTGATTTGGTAATTTAATAACACAAAAAGCACACACAACAATAGACAAGTGTGACTATATTAAAAATTTAGGGTGGAAAGTAAGATTGTGGGTCATACCCATAAGTGCTCAGGGGTTACCCCTACCTCTGTGCTCTGGGATCACTTCTGAAAAAGCTCAGGGGACCATATGGCATGCCAGAGGTCAAACCCAGGTCAGACTTGTCAAGGAAAGTGCCTTACATGCTGTATTATCTCTCTGGTCCTGACTATATCCAACTTAAAAACTTTTGTACAGTAAAGAAATAATCAACAGGGCAAAAAGACAAGCAATGAATGAAAGAAATTATTTGCAAATCACATTTCCAAGAAGGGGTTAATATAAGTGCAAGGAACAATTTAAAAACAACCCAGTTCAAAATTGGGTAGAGGTCAATAATCCAAATTAAAACTGAGTTGATACCAGGCACAAAAGTCAGATCAAAATGGATTAAAGACCTCAACATAACACCAAAATCCATAAGGTACATTGAAGACAAGGTCAGTAAAACCCTCCACGATATTGAAGACAAGGGTATCTTCAAGGAGGACACGCCACTGGCCAACCAAGTGGAAACAGAGATAAACAAATGGGACTATATTAAACTAAGAAACTTCTTCACTTCAAAAGATACAGTGACCAAAATACAAAGACAATATACAGAATGGGGAAGGATATTCACCCATTACCCACCTGATAAGGGGTTGATATGAAGGATATATAAGGCACTGGCTGAACTCTACGAGAAGAAAATATCCAACCCCATCAGAAAATGGAGTGGTGAAATGAACTGAAACTTTCTCAAGGAAGAAATATGAATGACCAAAAGGCACATGAAAAAATGCTCTTTATCACTAATCATAAAAGACATGCAGATCAAAACAACTATGAGATACCACCTCACACCATACCAGTCTGGCACACATGCAAAAGAATAAAATCAACCAGTGTTGGCATGGATGTGGGGAGAAAGGGACTCTCCTTCACTGCTGGTGGGAATGCCGACTGGTTCAGCCTTTTTGGAAAACTGTATGGATGATACTCAAAAGATTAGAAGTTGAGCTCCCATTTGACCCAGCAATACCTTTTCTGGGAATATATCCCAGAGAGGCAAAGAAGTATAGTAGAAATGACATCTGCACCCATATGTTCATTGCAGCACTGTTTACAATAGCCAGAATCTGGAAAAAAACTGAGTGCCCAAGAACAGATGACTGGTTAAAGAAACTTTGGTACATCTACACAATGGAATACTATGCAGCTGTTAGAAAAGATGAAGTCATGAACCTTGCATATAGGTGGATCAACATGGAAAGTATCATGTTAGGTGAAATGAGTCAGAAAGAGAGATACAGACATAGAAAGATTGCACTCATCTATGGAATATAAAGTAACAATGGGAGACTAACACCCAAGAATAGTGGAGATAAGTACTAGGAGGTTTTCTCCATGGCTTGGAAGCTGACCTCATATGCTGGGGGAAAAGCCAGCTCAGATAGAGAAAGAAACACCAAGTAAAGGGTATTTGGAGGACCCACTCAGGATGGGAGATGCATGCTGAAAGTAGACTACAGATCGAACACAATGGCCACTCAGTATCTCTACTGCAAACCACAACACCCAAAAGGAGGGAGAGAACAAAAGGGAATGCCTGCCACGGAGGCGGGGTGGAATGGGAGGGATAGGGTGGAAGGGGTGGGAGGGATATTGGGATCATCAGTGGTGGAGAATGGGCACTGGTAGAGGGATGGGTACTTGAGCATTGTATGACTGAAACACAAGCACAAAAGTTTGTAAGTATGTAACTGTACCTCATGGTGATTCATTACTAAAAAAAATAAAATTAAAAAGAAATTAAAGTTATAGTACGGTGGGTGGGACACGTGCAAACAACCTAAGTATGGTCCCTGGCACTAAATATGGTCCCTTGAATACTTCCAGGAATGATCCCTGAGTGCAGAGCCAGGAGTAAACGTTTAGTATCACTCAGTATTGCCCAAAAACCAAAACCAAAACCAAACAAATCAAAATTGAAGGAGGAGGACTTCAATAGACATTTGTACAAAGAACATATACAAATAGACGGCAAACAAATGAAAAGATGCCCACCATTACCAATTGTCAGAAAAATTCAAATCAAAACCATAATTATTAGGATAATCACATCCAAAATAAACAAATAACTTGGGGAGAGAATATGAGAACTTAAAACATGTATGAACTGTTGGTGAGAATATAAAGTGATGGTCACCATGGAAAAGTATGGGATTTTCTAAAAAAATTAAAAATAGAACCATTACATGCTCCAGCAATATCACATCTGGCATTAAAATTTTTTTTTGAAAATGGTCACAAAGTGATTTTAGCAGATTGTATCATTGTTAACAATAACAAAAGGCAGATGTAACCTAAGTGCTCATCAACAGATGAGTGACTAAAGGATATGTAGAATATACATACAGGGGCTGGAGAGATAGCACAGCGGGTAGGGCGTTTGCCTTGCACGCGGCCGACCCGGGTTCAAATCCCAGCATCCCGTATGGTCCCCTGAGCACGGCTAGGGGTAATTCCTGAGTGCAGAGCCAGGAGTAACCCCTGTGCATCGCCAGGTGTGACCCAAAAAGGAAAAAAAAAATAATATACATACAATTAAATATTATTCAACCTTAAAAAGAAGAAACTATCCTATGCAAAGACATTATGCAAAATAAAATAAGCTAGCTGCAAAGAGAAATTCTGCATAATTCTATGAACATGAGGGATCTTAAATAATCAAACTCAAAAAATAATATGAAGTTTACCAGGCGCTAGGGGAAGAAGGAAATGAAAGCTCTTTGATGCAGTTTCAGTTTTACAGGATGAAAAAGCCCTAGAATCTGTTATGTAACAATGCACATCTATTTAACATGATTGTATTGTACAATTAAAAATGGTTAACAGTGAATTTTATGTTACATATTTTAACACAATAAAAACTATTCTTTTATTATACTTTATCCACAAGTGGCATAATTACAAATCTATATGTAATTTGAAAGAATTTAAATGCTTTGTAGAAATGTTTAAGCTAAATTGGTAATATGCTATTTCAATATTACTTAGGTAGTAATAAAAATGTAATAATCATCCAAAGAATAGCAATTCATTTTACAGTATACAGAGAATATACCTGTTTTAAGCTAATTAAGTTCAATAGTTTTATAGCAATTAATAAGATGAGCTACATTCAAGTATTTGATTCAAAATAAAAAAAAACACTCTGGGGCTGGAGAGATAACACAACAGGTAAGGCATTTGCCTTGCACGCTGCTGGCCCAGGTTCGATTCCCAGCATCTCATATGGTCCCCTGAGCACCGCCAGGAGTAATTCCTGAGTGCAGAGCCAGGAGTAGCCCCTGTGCAATGCCGAGTGTAACCCAAAAAGCAAAAAATAAATAAATAAATAACAACAAACAACACTCTACTTTGGAAGTATATCTGTACCTCAACAGTCATAATAGCATTATATACAATTACCAAAACATAGAATCAGCTAAGTGCCTATCAAGAGATGACTGGAGTAAGAAGCTACTCAATGGAATATCACTCTGTCATTTATTTATTTATTTTTATTTTTTAGCTTATTTTTGCAATTTATATATATATTTTATTTCCATAAAAGTAGTTCACAGTAGTTCATTACAGATAATATTCAAACACCAATCTCACCACCAAGCACCTTCCCATCACAATAAGAGAGAAGTGTGTGAAAGTTGTTGTATTTCATTTTGGAGTCATTTAGGCCTGTAGCTAAGAGAGTATAAGCAAGTATGTTAAAACCAAACAAATGTGTACTACTTTTGGTATGTAAGTGGGCTAGAGTATAAGAGGTCATATGGCTCCAGGAAATTCTGGGTTGTTCTCTTCCAGGAGCTTAAATTTATTGTCTCTGGATCTTGGCCGTTGATGAGATTACATGGCACCAGGGGCAGTTTGTGGGTGTGACTGCCAAGCTACTGGAAAACTGGGGAGCTGGGAAGAGGAGGCCCAGTCCCGATCCAAGCCAGCTTGGAGATCGCAGTTATGGGTCCACATACCTGGGTTTTTCTGCCAGTTCCCTCTTGGGTGAGGCTCATCTGTCCGTCACTATGTCATTTTAAGATGATATTGTGCCTTTGAAATAAAACTAATGAATTTGAGGCAATAATGCAAGTGAAATAAGGAAGTGAAAAAAGTTATTGGATGTTTTCACTCATATGTAGAATAAGAGTAACAAAAGCAGATCAATTGGCCAAGAACCAACAAAACAAACTCTTAGATTCAGTGAATCACTATAGCAATTACTTAAAAAAAAAGGGGGGGAGGAAGTGAAGAGTGAAGAATTTTTGATAGATAGGTGGTACTGGAACTTCAGTGTGGGAGTGGTGAGAATTGCACACATATCGAGGTGTGAAACAAAACCCTTAAAATTCCACTAATACTGTAAACCAATAGGGGGGAAAACATATATTAAGGGAAATACCTTAAAAGCAACATGTAGAGGACTGAAGCTATAGATAGTACAGCAGATAGGGCATTTGCCTTACATGCGGCCGACCAGGGTTTGATCTCCAGCATCCCATATGGTCCCCCGAGCACGGCCAGGAGTAATTCCTCAGTGCAGAGCCAGGAGGAACCCCTGTGCATCGCTGGGTGTGAGCCCCCCCCAAGAAAAGCAAAAAAGAACATGAAGTTATTTTTCAGGATTTGCTATGTAGTAGTAACTAATATAAATTCATTTAACTTTTGAAAGAAGAAGAAATCTATAGATTTGAGGAATACAGAGCTCTTGATTTTTTTAAAGTTAGATTTCAATAAACTTTAGGATTCTATTTGAAAACAGGGGGGTTGCCTGGGGGCCACAGCTGGCACTACTCAGGGGTTGCTCCTGACTCTAGGTTCAGGAATTACTCCTAGAAGTGCTCATGGTCCATATGGGAAGCTAGGGATTGAACTCGAGTTGGCTGCAAGCAAGGCAATCACCCTACCTGTGTACTATCTCTCCAGCCCCTCTAAATAAAATTTAAGGTGAAAAAATCTCTTTTAGGGAATAATCTTTGTAGATTTGACATCTGTATAAAATAAAGTGTTCTACATTTAAAACTATTTGAAACATTATCTTTGTGTAAATTGCTGTATTTGGCATCATCAGAAATATAAAAATAAATCTATTCAATCCCTGAACTCAGGGATCCTGTATTACTAAAACAATCTGAAGAACTTCTGAGTACTTAAACTATGTTCCAGTGAACTATTTAACTCTGTAACTCTCCTTGATTCCTCCCTCAGCAAGTGGTTTAAATGCTCTTTTAATTTTAAATATCTATTAAAAAAATTTTTTTTGCTTTTTGGGTCACACCCGGCAATGCACAGGGGTTACTCCTGGCTCATGCACTCAGGAATTACTCCTGGTGGTGCTCGGGGGACCATATGGGATGCTGGGAATCGAACCCAAGTCGGCTGCGTGCAAGGCAAATGCCCTACCCGCTGTGCTATTGCTCCAGCCCCTATCTATTAAATATTTTAAATATTAAGTTGGTTCTCAAATCTCTAAAGATTAATCACCTAAGGATCTTCTAGAACATATACATTTGAGGAATAAATCCCTACACATTCTGATCCAGACATTCTGCAGTGGGATTGGGACATTTTCTGTTGTAAACTATGACCAAATACTTTGGATTAAGAATTAAAAATGTGGAATGACTAAAAAAGAGGAGGATTTTTTGGTTAATGGAATTGTTCTAAGATTAGTTTGTGATTATGGTTGCATGACTATAAATTTATAAGAAATTACTGAAATGAGAGTTTTATGATATGTAGACTGTGGTCAAACTTCTTCGTCAAGACCCTGAATGAATGGTTTGAGGGTCTTTGTGTTCCTGAAGCGAGCAGACATCATTGGACTATACTAGTACTCGACAGGGACAAATGGAGACATTACTGGAGCCCGCTCAAACAAATCGACAAACAACGGGATGACAAGTGATACAAGTGAAACTATGCTTTAGTAAAATAGATGAGATAAAACATGCCAAGAATGTGGTGACATGCTTTATTTAATGAGATAAAAAGTGATGACTTACATGTGTGAAGTCTTAAGTCCAGTTCTTGGTACTATAAACACCACCAGATATGGCCCTGATGGCCTACAAACTATAAACAATATAAAATTGAGAGAAATCTGTAGGATATGGCCAAAATGTTATTCATTTTTTATTAATCTACTGCTTAGAAAGAAATGTAAAATAAATAAACATCCAGCTTTTCTGCCGCCACGCGAGCTCGACCCCAGAGGCAACTGAACTCCTTTGGACACGAGCAGCGCCCCAAAAATGCCTCCAAACTGTGTGATCAGAGCTACTGGCCCCTGGGCCTCCAGCGGGGCACGGTTCTTCTCTCCAGGCTTCTCCATCATATGAGCACCACGAAAGGGAAGTAAAAGATTGCAGTGATGCAATTACCAAAAGAATTTTCCCTGGACTTCATATGGAAATCCCAAACTAATATCTCCTGATTGTCAACAACGTGAAAAGGTTTCTTTTTAGCAGATCTTACTGTGGGGGGAAACTCCAAATAATAGTACCAAGTTTTTTGTTGAAATAGTGAAGGTAATCAAAGTAGCAGCTATTTCTTTAGACTGTGAACTAAGCCAAAGCCCCACACCGGTCGAGGTGAGGAAATATCCTTCTTTCTTGGTTCTTTTCCCTTTTCTGGGAGAAACACGGTGTGGTGTCCACCATATTATGAAGTCTATTAAGCAGGCACGAACTTAGAGGCGTGGGAGTGGAAGGGGAAAAAACAAAACAAAACTATATACTTTGAACAGCGGGACGCTTGGGAAGTCTCGGGCCAATACCAGCGCGTGCTTCGCTGAGACTCGACCCGGGTGGCCACACTTTGAGTGGCCGCGATGTTGCTGATCAACCAGAATCCGGAGCCTAACTAGACTACTTCCGGTCCCAGAAACTACTTGTAACCATGTCTCTAGACTGAACTAAGCCATAGCCCCACGCCGGCCGAGGACTGGAAATATCCTTTTTTCTCGTAGGGCGGCATGGTGTCAGCCATAATATGAGGACTATTCATTAAGCAGGCACGAACTTGGTGGCATGGGAAGGAGGGGGGAAAAACTCTATGTACTTGAAACAACGGGACTTCATATCTCTCCAGTTTCAGCAATGGAAACTAATTATCAAATGCTGCATGGGCAGTAGGGCTATCTTTCTTGGGGGAAACTCCAACAATAGTGAATGTTGTGTTGAAATATGGAATGTAATCAAGGTAAAGTGAAAATGAAGTGAAATTTATCAACTAAGCAGGCAGGGATGGGGGTGGGGGCCAGGAGGTGGGAGGTATACTGGGGTCTTTGGTGGTGGAATATGGGCACAGGTGAAGGGATGGGTGTTTGAGCATTATATAACTGAGACATAAACCTGAGAACTTTGTAACTTTCCACATGGTGATTCAATAAAAAAAAATTAAAAAAATGAATAAAAAAAATAAACATCCAACAAAAAGAACTAGAAAGAGAAAAACCATTTCTTCAACTTTTAAGATAGTTTTGGAGTAGAAAATTTGTTACATTTCTTCTATAAGTTTAATGTCATATTTATACCGGTACTAGATATGGCTAAATTAAATAATGAAATAAGAAAATAAACTATAACATGATCTGATTCATAACATAATTTTAAAAAGCTAAATTAAATATTAGCAAACCAAAGGTATAAGAGAAAACTATATCACATGATCAAATAGAATAATGGTTTAAAACCAGAAAAGCTATTACCTTTGCTAATGACATCAATATAATAAAAAGACCATTCACTAATTTTTAGAGATTTAGAAATTACTTGGAGATCTCAAGTAATTTCAACTAATCTCAAGTAACCCAAGCTTGTTCGGATTGGGACTAGGCCTTCTCCATCCAGACCCCCCATTTTCTAGTAGCTTGGCAGCCACCCCCGCAAACTGCCCCCAGCGACGTGTAATTCCACCAATGGCCAACATCCAGAGACTATAAGACCAAGCTCCCGGAAGCCTTGTTCTCCCTCTAGGAGAATCTGAGAAGCTACCAAGAGTCTATTGCCTGCACGGGAGAGCCTTGCAAGCTCTCCATGGCGTCATATCCCAAATACAGTAACAGATATATACATACCTCTTGGAGACCCCGGCAAGCTACCTACCGAGAGTATCCCGCCCGTATGGAAGAGCCTGGCAAGCTACCTCAGGCATATTTGATATGCCAAAAACAGTAAGGGTAGGTCTCATTACCCTGACCCTGAAAGAGCCTCCAATCGTTGGGAAAGATGAGGAAGGAGAGGCTGCTAAAATTTCAGGGCTGAGTGTAGTAGAGACATTACTGGTACCCACTCGAGTAAATCGACAAACAACGGGATGACAGTGATACAGTGATAGAAATTACTACCAATTATTAATAAAAATCATAGCAAGCTAGGAAAAAACACAACTTAGCAGTGCTTATTAGAAATTTATGGTAAATTTTATATTAAATGGACTGGAGCAATAGCACAGCAGGTAGGGCATTTACCTTGCACACGGCTGACCCAGGTTCGATTCCTCCATCCCTCTCAGAGGGCCCGGCAAGCTACCAAGAGTATCTCGCCTACCGGCAGAGCCTGGCAAACTGCCCGTGGCATATTCGATATGCCAAAAACAGTTAACAACAAGTCTCACAATGGAGATGTTACTGGTGCCCGCTCGAGCAAATTGATGAACAACGGGACGACAATACGACAGTATTTTTATTTGAAATCTTAAAACCCTAGAAAGATATTCCCACAACTAGAAATAGTAAAAACTTCTGTCATTAATATTGGTCAACAATGTTTTAGAAAGCCCAACCAATGTAGTGATAGCACAATAAAAATAATATTTATCCATAGGTAGAGAGATACATACACACATATATAATACTGTATATACATGTGCACATATAGGTAATTCATTCACAGAGAAATATTAGAAAAGATAAAAATGTCATAATTATCTATATTTAAAAAACAAGAGTGTATCAAGAATTATTAAATAGGATATTATATATATATCATAGGTTTATAGTGGTACCTCATTGTGGTTTTAACTTTAATTTTCCAATGACAACTGATTTTGAAAATCTTTTCATTTGATAATTTGCTCTTTCTACATTTTGTTGTGGGAAATTGTCTTTGATCCATTTTATAATTAAATTATTTGTTTACTGTTGAGTTTTAAAATTTATATCCAGGCTATAAAATTTTCATATGTAGGTTTATAAATATTTTTTGGGGAGAAAGGCAAAAATTAGAACTGACCTATATGTGGGAGAGAATCTGGTATTATACTTGTAGAATTATATTCAAGGTTATGCGGCTCTAATTTTAGCCATCATTTAAGCCAAAATTAGGTGCTCCAGCATACAAAATAGAATCAAAAGATGATAATTTACCACCTGTCAGTATAAATTGATATATTTAATTAATCTATTTGTCCTGACAAGCTTGGGAGACCACATTGGTGTCACAAACTGAATCTGGATACCAGCATAAAAAATGTTGCTCCAGCTTTTTGAGTATCTCCCCAGCACAAAGAACATATATTTTATTTTATTTTAAAGTTTTATTTAGACACCATGATTTACAAAGTTGCTTACAAGAAGGTGTCAGGCATCCAGTACTCCTACCTCTAATCCCACCACTCCATGGCTCCATTCCTTCACCAATGACCCTATGTTCCCTCCCACCCCACAACTGTCTTCTGCATGACATTGGAAGGTTAGAGAGATACTTGCCTGGTTTGCATGCAGGAAGCTCAGGGTTGATCCCTAGCACTCCATGGTTCTCTAAGCACTGCCAGATGTGGCTTACCAAAAACAAACAAAATTAAAAGGGAAAGGGGTGGGGCTGGAGTGATAGCACAGCGGGTAGGGCTACTGCCTTGCACAAGGCCAACCCAGGTTCGATTCCCAGCATCTCATATGGTCCCACGAGTACCACCAGGAGTAATTCCTGAGTGCATGAGCCAGGAGTAACCCTGTGGAATGCTGGGTGTGACCCAATAAATAAATAAATAAATTAATTAATTAATGGAAAGGAGAAGTTCATACTTTGAATGAAATGAGTGGTTCAATAAAGTAAAAAAATATATTTCCAAAGTAGTAGAATGACAAGCAATCTTACATTATTCATAGGCAATATTTATGAAATATTTGCCTGAAAGAACTGTACAATCATCTGATTTAAGATTCTACAATTTTTTCCAGGTGTACCTTACTCTGCAAATGATAAAATACACTCAACACTAAGTTGAGTGGACAGTTAAAATTTCAAATATTTGAAACCATTTCCCATAACCCATTTAAATATCATCTAACACTAGGGCATCAAAATTATATCTATTGGGTTATATACCTGGCAAAGATCCATTGTCTTAGTCTATTCTAGATATGTCTACCTCTCTATATACCCTTTTTTGCTTACATTTTCTTGCCGCTCTAATAGGGCTTACACAAATCCAAAGCCTTGGCATTAAGGAGTGATACTTAACCCAAGGACTTATCTATAGACTGTTCAGTGACCTCTGCTTTGGACATATTGGCTGAAAAGAATTTTATCTGGATCAATTAGAGCCATCTTTTAAGAACTCTGAATTGAGAAACTAAAGAGAGGTTAAACCATGATGAGTTTGAAAGCTTACGAGGTGGCCACTAAGAGCCATGAGCAAGCTAGAAACCAGGGTTGCCTGAGCAGATGAGTAGAGTGAACCAAAGATGCCCTGAACTAGTTGATGAGCTTCCCTTAGGACACCACTCTTTTCAGTAGTAACTACTCAGGGCTCAGATTGTTTTCTGACTCTGATGCTTGTTCCAGTCCCCACTCAGCCATAGAAGACACTCTGCTTTTGAAAAAACTTGAGCAATTACAGCCAAAATATTTATAATTTCTGCATGATTTTGGTGAACTCATTTTTTTAAAATTTGGAAATTCCAGTCAATAGATAAAGCAAAACATGGGAGGTGTAATAAGGGGAACAGCCTTTCAAAAACTTTTTAACTTTTTAAATGTCTTTAAATTTTTTTAAATATTAAATATCTCAAGCCCCCTTCGCCCTCCCCCACATCAAATTCTAGACACTTCTTGTGACTGGTGGGAGTACATGCTGGCTTAAACTTTGTAAAGAGAAACCAGGTAAAATGAATCACAAAGCTTCTAAAACTATTTGTCATTAGGCTAGACAGTTCACAAGTTAAGACACATGCCTTGACCTTGACCAACCCAGGGTATATCCTGGGCACCTCATATAGCTCCCCACTGAGCATGCCAGGAATGATCCTTGAGCACAGAGCCAGGCGTAAGTCCTGAGAATTGCTGAATGTGATCCCCAAACCAGAAAAGAACAACAAAACATAAATACGTCCCACTCATTGTCTTTTAAAAGTTATAAGCATAGCAAAAATATCTGAAACTATACAATAATAATAGTGGTTATTTCTAGACAATAAATTTATGAATGACTTCAATGTTCTTTTCTACAAGGAATATTTGTTTTTTATAAAATTAAAAAAAATTTTTATTAGTGAATCACCATGAGGTGTAGCTACAGACTTATAAACTTTTGCGCTTGTATTTACAGTGGTCAAGTGCCCATCCCTCCACCAGTGCCCATTTTCCTTCACCAATGGTTCCAGCATCCCTCCCACCACCCCCACCCCATCCTCCCCGCACCCCACCCTGCCTCTGTAGCAGGGCGTTCTCTTTCGTTCTCTCTCTCCTTTTGGGTGCTATGGTTTGTTTTTTCATAAAATTTTTATGTGCAAATATTTAAAATATAAAAACCCAGTTACCAGTTATTGAATTCTTACATGTGCTAGCTGATTTACAACCATAATTTTATTGTAATTTTTTTTGTCACTGTCATTCCGTTGCTCACCAATTTGCTTGAGCAGGCACCAGTAATGACTCCATTGTGAGATTTGTTGTTACTGTTTTTGGCATATCGAATAAGCCATGGGTAGCTTGCCAGGCTCTGCTGTGAGGTAGAGATACTCTCAGTAGCTTGCCAGGCTCTCTGAGAGGGGTGGAGGAATAGAACCCAGGTTGGCCTCATGCAAGGCAAATGCCTTACCCACTATGCTATCGTTCCAGCCCCCCAAAATTCAAAAAATGAAATAATTTTACCATAACAATCACCATGCTGAAGGGTCAAAGAGATAGCTTAACAGGCTGAGCACAAGCTTTGCATACAAAAGGATGACCCAGGGGCCGGAGCGATAGCACAGCGGGTAGGGCGTTTGCCTTGCACGCGGCCGACCCGGGTTCGATCCCCGGCATCCCATATGGTCCCCCAAGCACCGCCAGGAGTAGTTCCTGAGTGCAAAGCCAGGAGTAACCCCTGAGCATCGCTGGGTGTGACCCAAAAAGCAAAAAAAAAAAAAAAAACAAAAGGATGACCCAGCACCAAAGTGTGTGGTGTGTGGCCAATATACACGAGAGAGAGAGAGAGAGAGAGAGAGAGAGAGAGAGAGAGAGAGAGAGAGAGAGAGAGAGAGAGAGAGAGCGCGCGCAAGCAAGCAAGATCGATCGATCAAGTGTCTAACAAAGTTTCCCAAACTTAATTAGCCTACAGGCCCTTTTTCAGGGGGGAAAAATCCCTGTGTTCCCCCTCAGAATCTACCTTTTTTAAGGGAACAAACAGGAAAGAGCTCCCCATTGTACCCAAAGCTGACCCCATTATTCCAGTCCCCCAGACTCAGGTAACTGGGGAGGAAAACTGGTCTAAATACACAGAGTGATATTTTGGGCTCAAGGAGCAGCAGAGAACACTGCTAATCAATCCCAGGGTCCTGCATGAGAGCTTTAAGACAATTCACTCAAAAACCTCAGCAGGACATTCTATATAAAGCAGCAAACAGATGTACTCGCAAAGGCAAGGAACTAGAATATCCACGTCAATTTTGGGGAAAGACAAACTGGCGGACTCACTGACTACATGACTTATACCTAACTTTTTAATGCCCCTATGAGATAGGTGCTAGTTTTCCACTTTATAAATGAGGAAGTAGAAGCCAAAACATGTGCAAAAATTCTTGGCTAGAAGTTGGTATTAAAATGTAAACTGCACAATAGCAGAGACTGTTGTGTAAAAAAGAACTGGAAAGCCTCAAGAAGTCACTAAATATTTTAAAACAAGTAACAGTAGTTTCTGACACTGTAACTTAGCATGCATTACTCCAAAACCTCTGTTCCAAACTTTGCACTACCTTAACACTCCAAAGAAGTCCTGTGACTTTGATGAATATATTCTTTTACACTTTAATTTACTTCGTTTGAAATGGAAACAACCAAGAATATGAAAACAGTTTACAGAATATGATGTAAGCTGGTTTACAAGTAAGTTACCAAAGATTTAAATTATATAAAATTTATATTTATTCTAATTAGGGTGCTTATAGTGATTCCTAAGGAAATTTGGGTATTTGACCTATAGCAATGAATTAAATTTTAAATTTATTACATTATTATTTGAAAAAATTTTGGAAAAACTTGACTTCTCTAATTTAATTTTACCTTCCAGTAACTTTTCTGGGAGCATAACACTCAAAGAATGAATTTTTTTATGTTGTTCTTCAAAAAGACATAATTTATTCATTAGCAACTGCATAGCCTTTTGTACCAGCAAGGAACACTATCTTTAGAGGAAGCATAATATTCCTATCGTGCAACCTTTTTTTATATACAGTTTTATCAATGTGAACTGGTGTGTTAGAATAAAGTGTCAATATATGATGAACATATTCCCAGTTCCTGATTCAGTTTTACTATTAGCACCACAATATTACAATTACTAGATATTGGCCAAAAGACCAAGAAACATGTTAGTCATAGTTCTTAAACTGCTTAGAGTTCATTTCCACGTGGTAATGCTTGATCTCAAATGTTTTGCCTCTCTTCTTCCCCACTTATTTTTGCAGATAAAGCTGGGGAGTGTTTGAGATGATAGTACAAATACCATCCCTGCCATTATTCTGATTTAAGATTGTTTTGAAGTTAAGATCAATGTAAGAGAGATAAAACAAACTTAAGAGAAATAAATAATGGAAGAAACAAAACACTATTTGGAGACAACTTATCAATCTAACAAAATGTCCAAGAGAACAGCTAAAATTTTCTGACACAGTAGAAGAATGGTCACATAAAAGTTAAAAATTGGTATAGAAAACCAATTATTATCTTGAATATTCATGACTACAAACTAGAAGAGTTTCATTTAAAAAGACATAAATTACATTAATAAAGTAGAATATACTTTATAAGAAATACATTTTAATAATAAATATTTTTATAAAATAGTAAAATTAAAAGGCAATATCATCTAGAGAATTAAATATTATAAACATATTGATTCTTAATTTTTTTCCTGACTTTTGAGTAATAATAAGCAGTGCTCAGGGATTACTCCCAGATTTATGCTCAGGGATCTTTCCTGAGAGGCCTCGGAGACCATATGTGGTGCTGGGGATCAAACCTGTATGGGTAGGCCATACACAAGGCAAGTACCCTACCCACTGTCTTACTTCATTAGGACTATCACTCCAGTTTTGATTCTTAATTATTTTTAAATTTAATGCAGTCCAACTGTGGAGAGCCTCCATGGGACCATGCTTTGTAGCGTTCTTTGTAATCAACACCTGTGTGCTTCGAAAACAACTCCTAATAAGGAAACAGGATGTCTTGCCACGCCCATAAGCTGTGACTAACCTATCAGCTGCAGACACTTGGGGTAAGGAGGCAGCGAGGGGTAAAAAGGAGGGAAGCTGCCTAGCTAGTGGGATTCCTCCTCATTCCTCCCTTGTTCCTCTTCTTTCCCGAGAAGGTCTCTTAATAAATCGCTACCAGAAGAATCTCCGGGTTGCGTGTTTTCTTACAGCTGGCGTCCCTGGGTGGGCCCAAACTATCAACTAAAGGTAAGAATAAGCGTTCGGTGCACCCCACTCTAGAAAGTGAGCGGGAGATCAGGATTTTTTTTGTGTGCTGCGGATTAGAATCCAAACAGCAATCCCCCAATAAAATGGGGCAGATTCTGGGCCTTCTCAAAATCTTTCATATTTTCTCGAGCCGGACTGAAGAGGGCAAGTCATTTATGAATTTGATTCAGTCTCTCTCCCGCAGAATAGGAGACCCGGAACTCTACATTTCCAGAGACCAACTCCGGTCCTGCCTTAAGGTAGTTTATGAGGTTAACCCATGGTTCCCAGACGAAGGAACTCTAGATAGCAAGATATGGAGACAAGTTAGAAAAAATGTCTATAAGGCATCTAAGAAAAGGACTGAGATCCCCAGGGAATTCTGGACTACATGGGAGATTGTTAATTCTATTCTTCTGTTTTTGAATAGTGCAATTGATGTAGAGAACATTAGGAATAATACGGCCTCAGCTCCTCCCACACCTAAGCCTCAAAAAGGTTGTCATAGTATAAATATTTCTCAGGCTAAGGAATATAGCTCCACGTCCAGTGCATTAGATGGAAGTGATGCGGGTTATGAGTCTATCACTTACTCAGATTCTGAATCTGAGAGTGACTCAGCCAAGCAGCCTCCAGACCACTCGGGACATGCTCCCAATCGCCCAGTCCAGGCAGAGAAGAAGCAGCAGCCATCTTATCGCAGGTTAAGGATGGATTCTCTCAGTCGTTTCAAACAGGCCTGTGTCTCGTATGGGCCTACATCTCCGTACTGTAGGGAGTATCTTGCATACTGGAGTAAAAAGTCCTACTGGGTACCTCATGATTTTCACATGGTTGCTAAGACATGCTTAAGCCGTTCTCAGTACTTGGAGTGGAGAATGTGGCTCTATAATGAGGCCAAGGCAAAGCTTCAAGGCCTAGGACATGCTGGACAAAACTTTTCAGGGATTAAATTGACTTGTGAGATGTTAACTGGTAAAGGGAAATGGCGTGACCCAGAAAGGCAAGTCACCTTGCCTCGTGCTGTTCTTGCTCATGTCCATGACGCAGCCCTGCGTGCATGGGAGAAGGTTGAGGCAGAAGCAGAATTTAAGGGAAGTTTTACAAAGATTTTCCAGAGAGCCTCAGAACCTTATGCAGATTTCATAGGAAGGTTGATGAAAGCTATTGAAATGCAGGTTAAGGATAAGGCAACTCAGGAGCTGTTGACTAAACTATTGGCCTTTGAAAATGCTAATGAGGATTGCCAGGCCATTCTGGGCCCTATTAAGGAGAAGGAAGACATATTCGGGTACTTGGAAGCATGCTGGAATGTTGGCTCTGCGAAACATAAGGTGCAGGTCTATGCCTTACAGAGGCAAGCTCAGAAAAGATGTTTTAATTGTGGAAAACCAGGCCACTTTCGTAGAGATTGCAAAGCACCCCCAAGTAGTGCTATGAGAGCATGTCCTGGGCCCTGTCCCAGGTGTAAGAAGGGAAACCACTGGGCCAGAGACTGCAGAGCCAGACTTGCACCTCCCGGGCCCTGTCCCCGGTGTAAGAGAGGAAATCATTGGGCCAGAGATTGTCACTTTAATTTTGGTGCAGTGGGTAACCCCAATTCGGGAAACGTGCCAGGGGGACAGCCTCAGGCCTCACAAAATCAGCAGATGTTCCCAGTTTCAGCCCCTTTCCCCAGTGTGGAGTTTCAGAGCTCCAATCAGTATAATCGCTGCAGCCAGGGACGGCAGGAAGCACAGCCTATTTCCTGCCCTGATACAGTTACTACAACCCCTTTCAGTATAGAACACTGCGGCCTTAAGCCCAACACCTCTGCATTTTCAGTGGATATATGGAATGTTAAATCAAATACAAAAAGGAGGTATGCCTCCACTTGATTCCTTGTCCCTGACATTGTTTACTTTAAACTTTTTAAATTTACCTCAGGAAGAACCCTATACAGCAGCTGAGAGGCATTTTCAGGAAGATGCACAGCCTCAAGAAACTATTAACTCTCCCATTTGGATTAAAATTGACAAAGAATGGGTAGCAGGGAAACTCCTCATTCGAGGAAAAGGCTATGCTTTTGTTTCAACAGATGATAACCCCACTAAGAAACTTTGGATCCCTTTACGTCTCATCAGAAGCAGAATTCAACCACCTGATTTGGATCTCAGACCAACAGAGTCTCAGAACCCTTCAAATTCCAGCTCTGATTCATCGCCAAACTGATTTCAGCTGGAAGTTACAAGGAAAGAAGAGGAGCCAGCGTCAGAGGACCTAGAGCAAAGGCCTGTAGCTCCTTACACATTTCATGAGGTCACATTAAGACCTTTCCTTACACTCTTATTTTTCAGGTCGTGGATCAGACAATGCCAGGCCTCCATATTTTGAATTAATAATACTTTACTTCTACCCTTTCTTTGAAATTCACAGGTTCCTGAAGGAGAAAGGAATGATTGGCAGGAGCACCTTCTCGTTTACCTCTGGGATGTCCTTTTGTGTTAGAGCTTCTCTCTCTTTCTGTTCACAGGCATGGAGATAAAAGCCCCGGCTACGGAGGCTTCTAGTAACTTTAGAGTTTTTTCAAGCGTGAGCTGGGTTGTACCTAGGACTGCCGAGGCAACCTTACTGTGATAGTTCAAGGACCCCGTGTTAACCTGGGCCAGGAGTTCTGTTTGTGTTTTTCCGCAGGACGGGGTAAAACCAGTGTGGATTCCTGAACTCCTGACGCGGAGGACCGTGCCTCCAGTAGACCAGGATGTGCAAACTGGTGCTCCTGCTCAGCCTGGTTCCTGTGCCAGTACGAGCTGAAGAAGCAGCTTTCTGGGCCATTGCTACAACATGGCCTGCTTTAATCCTGTCCTTACCCATCTTGATAAAACCAGAGTAGAAAGTCCCCTCCATTTATCAAAGAGTGGGTGGGGGTGGGAGCAGTACTATCCTTATTGCTTCTTGCTGCTTTGGTTTTTGCCTGGTGTCTATTTAAAATGCAGCAAGTACAACTATTTACAAAGGCGTGATATTAGCAGGTATCCCGGCCCTGGAGGCACGGCAATCCCCCAAGCTTTGGCTTGCAATTTTGAAACAATAATCTCGCTTAGAACAATCAGGTCTAGCTGGATGTAGCAAAGGTATTATGCAGCTGAGAGCCCTTAACTGCAGGGGACCTCCTGTAGTTGAGGAGTTTGAAAGGGTGCATTATACCCCACCTGACCCTTGGACCAACCTAAGACAGGGACCTACAAGCGAGAGGGCTCCCAATGACGGGTAAGGCCAAGGGGGCCGAGGTCGCTACGCAGACTTGCTGTTCTAAAACAAAAAAGGGGGAACTGTGGAGAGCCTCCATGGGACCATGCTTTGTAGCGTTCTTTGTAATCAACACCTGTGTGCTTCGAAAACAACTCCTAATAAGGAAACAGGATGTCTTGCCACGCCCATAAGCTGTGACTAACCTATCAGCTGCAGACACTTGGGGTAAGGAGGCAGCGAGGGGTAAAAAGGAGGGAAGCTGCCTAGCTAGTGGGATTCCTCCTCATTCCTCCCTCGTTCCTCTTCTTTCCCGAGAAGGTCTCTTAATAAATCGCTACCAGAAGAATCTCCGGGTTGCGTGTTTTCTTACATCCAACAAAATAAAAATAACTTTTTTTAGAATTGAAAAAAGGAGTTTCACAATACTCATTTGGAAAAAATTAAAAGGAAGATTAACCAAAAAAAGTATTTGAGAAAAGCATTGTAGCACTATAGCAGTGTCTTCTTGTTGTTCATCGATTTTCTCAAGCAGGCACAAGTAATGTCTTCATTGTGAGACTTGTTACTGGTTTTGGCATATTGAATACACCACGGTAGCTTGACCGGCTCTGCTGTGCAAGTGGGATAGTCTCAGTAGCTTGCTGGGCTCTCCAAGAGGGATGGAGGAATCGAACCCAAGTTGGCCACGTGCAAGGCAAACACCCTACTTGCTGTGCTATCACTCCAGTCCATTTGAGAAAAGACGATGAACGAATGAAATAAAATGTAAATCAGGAAAACACGAGAACCTCAGAAATGACTCAAATCTATATGTCTTTTAAAAAATCACTAGCTGCAATATGAAACTGAAATACAAAGAAGACAAAGAAAGACTTTAAAATACATATCTGTGGAAATAATTTATTAGAAGTTTGAGTTAAATTATTTTATATTATATACTTTATTCTACTCTCCCACCTATACCCCAGAAGTCTTACCTATCTTTAAACACATAACTTAGCCAATAAGAGTGAGTGCTAATCAGATGTTCATAGAGATTGCTTATTTGCAGCAATGGAAGAAATTACTAAGGAAGAGAGAGTGGTTTCGTCTCAGTATTTAAATCATTTGTTCAACTTAAACAAAAGCTAGGTAGAAATCAGGGAAATGTATGATTTAGATTCATAGAATTTGCACAGTCTACTTTGTCCTCTTTACCTGAATAGTACTGGGCAAGTAGTAAATGTTCAACAACTGTCTGTTGAACAAATAATGTGATGTTTAGCTAAATAGGCTCTGATTTATTATATAAGGCCAACAAAGTTACCCTAAGTCCAGTTAGCTAGCTGAGACTAAGAATGATAATACCACATTAACTTTGTTGCCCAGATGCATAAAAATCATGTGTCCATGACAGAAGGCCACCAAATCCTATTAGCTGTGGAATGGATAAATGCTTACAACAACAGGTGCACTGTGGAAGTGCTATCAGGCCAAATCATGTCACATCATAAACATTGGGTTCTGATAGCTGAGAGCAGTCAACAGGCCACATTGGTCTGGGGCAGTCAACAAATGTATGGTTTGACTCAATTAATAAGTCTTATTCGACTTGGGAGGCCAAGGGATCAGGATACTGAATGAAGGTCTTGAAATGGCAGGCTGAGATACTAAACAAAGTATGTGACTGTGTTGGGAGCTGAGACAGAGAGGAACACATTCTTCTTGTCAGTTTCTTTCTAGCATAATTACTCAATGGAGTAAAGCACCTTTAAGCACTTAGATTTGATGTTTATTGCATCTTCTAGTTGACACAAAGAACACTGAGTTGCCATTAATGTTAGGTTATGATTGTTGTCAATGTGCAGTAAGGGAATCATTCATTTAAAAATCATTTAATAGTTAGGTAATCTGTTGCAGTAAGATAGTTCTGTATTATTTTCAGTCTATTTGTGATGATGCACCACATTCAATATATCAATAAGCAAGTTGAGCACCATTTGAATAAGGTTAAAAAAGGATCACTTTGGCTTCATTAAAACCTTCTTTCTAATATGGTAGAGGAAATATATTAGGGAATTGGCCTAATGTTTACTAATAGTATTTCTATCTTTTTAGTCTTATTTTCTCTGTGTGATGAAAACAAGCAAAATTTGAGAGCAAAGAATCATCCATCTTCACTAATGGGTCCCTCGATCTAGTGTTTCTCCTCTATAAAGATGCCCCATAGGCCTACTTAGAACAACTGTTATTTAGAGTGAAGTATAACTCTTTCAAAATAAGCTTTAAAAATTTGCCTTGCTTTTTTCTTCACCAAAAGACAGGGTACTATATAGAATGGTCCAGAATAAGTTGTCAAACCCTTCGTTTCCTAACTAGACCTATAGCAACTGCCTAGTACATAAGAAAAGGAGAGGACTTTTTTTTCTTTTCTTATTTCCTTTTCTTTCTTCTTTCCTTCCTTTCTTTTTTTTATTGTGTTGCATATTTTATTCCAATCATTTTTTACTTGTATCACCATGAGATACACAGTTACAAAGTAGTTCAAGATTGTGTTTCAGTCATACAATGTTCCATCACCCATCCCTTCACCAGTGTATACTTCCCACAGCCAATGTTCCCAGTTTCCCTCTTGACTCCCTCTTCACAGTCTACTTCTATCTATGGCAGGCACTTTTCTTCTTTCTCTCTTTCTTTCTCTTGGGCACTATGGTTTACAAACAGGTATTAAAAGGTTATCATGTTTGTTGCTTCAACTACTTTCAGCACTCAGTTCTTGTCCAGAGTGATCATTCCCAACTATCTTTGTCATAGAGATACCTTCTCTATCCTAGCAACCCTCCCACCACTGCCACTTGTGGCAAGCTAAGGAGAAATCTTTTTAAAAAAATTGAAAAATGGGTAGTAATGACAGTACCAGAGTTAAGCTCATATAAAAATAGATATTTCTACATGGCAGAAGAGCAAGGAAACTGGTATATCAAATATTGTAAACCCCATGATCAAACTGGAATAATACCAAAATGATTGTAATCAGGGACAGTAAAATTCAATTTTTCTTGCATTATGGGGATTTCTCTGAGGAGACCCATGTTAAGTGGTTGCTCTGAGGTGGATGACACACTGACTCCAAGCGCCAACAATGACTTCAGACTGACAGCAACCTTTACAAATAGTTTCCTGTAAATTCTTTGTGAGAATAACAAGCAATTCATTTTGCTTAAGATTGACTTTGAGTTCAGGGACTCCACCTAACAATCTGGACTTCATAAAACAAAAATTTGGTATAAAAAACATCTTTTTGGAGATGCAAGTTCCCTATAAAGATGCAAACTCTTTGTGTAAAAGAAAAGCATTTTCAGTTCCTATTCAGTAAAAACCAAATGGATTCTTATGCAGAACAAACAATTACTCATCTCATCTGATGAGATAGTAGAGAAGGATGTGGGGGGTGGAATTGAGAGCAATGCTTAACAATTCAAATCATTTGTTCATTCACTTATTCAGCACAGTATCTACTGAGCAACAGATACCGTGAGAGTCTTGAGATACATAACTGAACAAAATAAATAAATCTTCTGTCTTCATAAACTTACATCCTAATAAGGGAATACAGAATTGCTCAAAGAAAATTTCTTTCGAGAGGCCTCTATATGTAATGGACAAGAGACGTGAATCATCTGCTTAGAGAAGAGAAGTTTTGGGAAGCATTTATGTCTTTGTGATGGACAGTAGATAAAATAATACTAATAAATATTTAAATTTGGCCTTGCTCTGACATTGTATATAATTTATGAGTTAGTTTCTGAACCCAAAGAGCTTACAATTAGAGTGAACAAAGGTGCTTCTGCATCTCACACAGGAAAAAGGGGAACTAAGAAGCATCAGATATATATCACCTGAATCAGTGACATTGTTTTCAGTGTTACAGTCAGTGTTAGGAAGGTTTGAAATCTCTGGGCCTTTAGGATTTTAAATGAGATTAGGAGTTCTTTTACACTGTGTGACTTTGTGACTTTTCCTATTTAACAAACACACAAACAAAAATCTGTAATCATTTGTGTGACAGGGGAAGTTTTGTGGGACATTATACAAAGTTTTAATATAATGGGACATTATATTAGAATGCCTATTTGGTTTTGTTCATTTTAATAAACTCACAAGGATGAAAGGAAATGGAAACATAAACTCTGTTGTGTTTAGGATTTGGGGGGAGCGGGGGAGAAGGGGGCACATCCGGCTGTGCTCATGGTTTACTGCTGGTTCTGCACTCAAATATCAGTCCTGGCAGGACTTGGGGAACCATACATGCCTCGGGGGATCAAACCTGGGTAAGCTTCATGCAAGGCAGAAGCCTTTTTGTCTTTTTGAAGTCACTAAGAGGAGGTTCTTGTAAGTCTGAGGAATGGGAAAGGATATTCACCCAATACCCATCGGATATCAAGGATATACAAGGTACTGGTTGAACTCTACAAGAAGAAAACATCCAACCTCATAAAAAAAAAATGGGGCAATGAAATGAACAGAAACTTTCTCAAAGAAGATATCCGAATGGCCAAAAGGCATATGGAAAAAAAAAAAGCTCGTCATCACTAATCATCAGGGAAATGCAGATCAAAACAACAATGAGATAGCATCTTATACCACAGAGACTGGCCCACATCCAAAAGAACAAAAGCAACCAGTGTTGTGTGGATGTGGGGAGAACTCTACTTCACTTGTGGGGGGAATGCCGACTGGTTCAGCCCTTTTGGAAAAATGTATGATACTCAAAAGATTAGAAGTTGAGCTCCCATTTGACCCAGCAACACCACTTCTGGGAATATATCCCAGAGAGGCAAAGAAGTATAGTAGAAATGACATCTGCACTCGTATGTTCATTGCAGCACTGTTTATAATAGCCAGAATCTGGAAAAAACCTGAGTGCCCGAGAACAGATGACTGGTTAAAGAAACTTTGGTACATCTACACAATGGAATACTGTACAGTTGTTAGAAAAGATGAAGTCATGAAATTTGCACATAAGTAGATCAACATGGAAAGTATCATGTTAAGTAAAATGAGTCAGAAAGAGGGATAGATATAGAAAGATTGCACTCATCTGTGAAATAGATAGTAACAGAATGGGAGACTAACATCCAAGAATAGTAGAAATAAGGACGAGGAGTTTTGCCCCATGGCTTGGAAGCTGGCCTCACATGCTGGGTGAAAAGACAGCTCAGACAGAGAAGAGAACACCAAGTAAAGGATGTTTGGAGGACCCGCTCAGGCTGGGAGATGTGTGCCGAATGTAGACTATAGATCGAACACAATGGCCACTCAATGCCTCTATTGCAAACCACAACACCCAAAAGGAGGGAGAGAACAAAAGGGAATGCCCTGCCACAGAAGCGGGGTGGGGGTGGTGGGAGGGATACTGGAATCATTCACTGTATCACTGTCATCCCGTTGTTCATCGATTTACTCTAGCGGGCACCCGTAATGTCTCTATTAAACTCAGCCCTGAGATTTTAGCAGCCTCTTCTTACTCATCTTTCTCAATGATTGGAGGTTCTTACAGGGCCAGGGAATATTGTTACTATTTTTGGCATATCGAATATACCACGGATAGCTTGTCAGACTCTGCTGGGCGGGCAGAGTAGCTTGCTGGGCTCTCCGAGAGGTATGTATATATCTGTTACTGTATTTTGGATATGGATACACCATGGGGAGCTTGCCAGGCTCTCCCAAGTGGGCAATAGACTCTCGGTAGCTTGTCAGGTTCTCTAAGGGGAAGAACTAGGCTATTAGAACTAGGCTTCCGGGAGCTTGGTTTTATAGTCTTTGGATGTTGGCCATTGATGGGATTACACAGCACCAGGAGCATACAAAAACACAAACTTTGAAAATGAGGAACAATTCCAAATCACAACACAATTCCAAATCACAATACAGTCCTATTAGTTGTACTAAGATTTCAGTCCAACTCTGCACCGAGAGCAGTGCTTGTAGTAAAGCATCCAATTGTCCTGCACTGTCCATGGGTCATAGGTGGTGGGAAATAGGCACTGGTGGAAGGATGTGTACTCAATCATTGTATGACTGAAACGCAAGCATGAAAGTTTATAAGTATGTAACTGTACCTCACGGTGATTCACTATTAAAAAGTAATAATAATACATTTTTTAAAAAAGAGGAGGTTCTTGAAAGATTATAAACTTCTTTGAAATAACACCACTAATTTTTTTCTCTGACTTTTATCCCTGTTTACATTTTACTTCCCCTCCCCCTATGTTCTTTGACAGCTGCAATCATAAATCACAGCTTATGGTCATTTTCATAAAATCAAAATCTCTATATCCCTCCTACTCTTGTAGAGTTCATCAAAATTCACTTCTTCAAATCTGGTAGGAGATATATTTTTTTCCCTTTTGGCTTTTGGGTCACACCTAGAGTTGCTCAGGGCTTTTCCTGCTCTGCACTCACAGATTACTCTTGGTGGGCTTCGGAGACCATATAGGTATTTGGCTGTTATCTTTATAGAACTTATGATTGAGAAGGCAGACAAGTACACAGCTATAGAAGAGAAAGAAAGAAAGAAAGAAAGAAAGAAAGAAAGAAAGAAAGAAAGAAAGAAAGAAAGAAAGAAAGAAAGAAAGAAAGAAAGAAAGAAAGAAAGAAAGAAAGGAAGGGAGAGAGAGAGGGAGAGAGGGAGGGAAGGAGGGAGGGAGGGAGGAAGGAAGAGAAAGAAAGAAAGAAAGAAAGAAAGAAAGAAAGAAAGAAAGAAAGAAAGAAAGAAAGAAAGAAAGAAAGAAAGAAAGAAAGAAAGAAAGAAAGAAAGAAAGAAAGAAAGAAAGAAAGAGAGAAAGGGAGGAAGAAAGGAAGAGAGAAAGGGAGGAAGAAAGGAAGGAAAGAAAGAAGGAAAGCAAGAAAGGAAGGAAGGAAGGAAGGAAGGAAGGAAGGAAGGAAGGAAGGAAGGAAGGAAGGAAGGAAGGAAGGAAGGAAGGAAGGAAGGAAGGAAGAGTGCATGTCTGGTTCATGCACTCAAGAATGACTCCTGGCGGTGCTCGGGGGACTATATGGGATGCTGGGAATCGAACCTGGGTTGGCCGTGTGCAAGGCAAACGCCCTACCCACTGTGCTATCGCTCCAGCCCCGGTACTTAATCAACTTTAAAATCAAAGTTAAATTGTTCAATAACATGAGCATATTAAAAAAAAACACCTTACATTTCCATAATCTCGCACACTGTAAAGATGCATTTTACTGCACAAGTGTGCACAATTGTTAGGAACTAGTATTTATCATTTCAACTACCCTATTTTCTCATCTGCTACTGTTTTCTTTGGTCATTTACCTTCTAAAAATGATTTTTTTCCTACCAGAGTTATAATGTTTTATAACATTTTATCAAAGTATCATATTTTCTGTCTGTGTTTCTTTATAGATATATTTATGAATTTTTTCTAGTTTTGAGATAACAAATGAGTACTTCTGCCACATCCAGATGCCCTTTCTTTCCTTTGAATTGTTTCTTCTGTATATTTTCTATTTTCTAAACTTAAATAAGGAGATGTATAATATATGGTTAAGGGTATAAGTGGTGCTGGTAGACTGGCCATGTATGAATCCTAGCTCTAGTATCTGTAAATTTGGTTGTTTTTTTTTTTTAAGCCTTATTTTTTTTTTATTTAAATTTATTTATTTTTAATTAGAGAATCACCGTGAGGGTACAGTTACAGATTTATACACTTTTGTGCTTATACTTCCCTCATACAAAGTTTGGGAACCCATCCCTTCACCAGTGCCCATTCTCCACCACCCGTAAACCCAGTGTCCCTCCCACCCTCCCCAATCCCATCTCCCCCCCACCCCACCCTGCCACTGTGGCAAGGCATTCCCTTCTGTTTTCTCTCTCTAATTAGCTGTTGTGGTTTGCAATAAAGGTGTTGAGTGGCCGCTGTGCTCAGTCTCTAGCCCTCATTCAGCCCGCAACTCCCTTCCCCCACATGGCCTTCGACTACATTATAGTTGATGATCGCTTCTCTGAGTTGACCTTTCCCCGGAACGTGAGGCCAGCCTCGAAGCCATGGAGTCAACCTCCTGGTACTTATTTCTACAGTTCTTGGGTGTTAGTCTCCCACTCTGTTATTCTATATACCATAGATGAGTGCAATCTTTCTATGTCTGTCTCTCTCTTTCTGACTCATTTCACTCAGCATGAAACTTTTCATGCCCATCCACTTGACTACAAAATTCTTGACCTCCTTTTTTCTAACAGCTGCATAGTATTCCATTGTATAGATGTACCAAAGTTTCCTCAACCAGTCATCCGTTCTGGGGCATTCAGGTTTTTTCCAGATTCTGGCTATTGTAAACAGTGCTGCGATGAACATACATGTGCAGATGTTGTTTCGATTGTACTTTTTTGCCTCTCTGGGATATATTCCCAGCAGTGGTATTGCTGGGTCAAATGGGAATTCAATATCTAATTTTTTGAGAGTCGTCCAAATTGTTTTCCAGAAGGGCTGAACCAGTCGGCATTCCCACCAGCAGTGAAGAAGGGTCCCTTTCTCCCCACATCCTCTCCAACAGCGGTTGCTTTTGTTCTTTTGGATGTGTGCTAGTCTCTGTGGTGTGAGGTGGTATCTCAAAGTTGTTTTGATCTGCATCTCTCTGTAGTATCTGTAAATTTGGGCAAAATACTTGATCTCTCTGAGACAGCTTCCTTGTATAAAAAATAGTAATAATAATAATAGAAGTTACCTAATATGATAAGTATGATAGTTAGATAAGATAATATTTATGCAAACTCTTAAAAATATCCTGTAATTTTAATATAGTTCAATAATTTTAGCAATTTTATATTATATGTCACATATATTACATATCATATATATTTATATTGTTTTGCTTTGTTCTTGGGCCACACCTGGTGATGCTCAGGGGTTAATTCTGTTTCTGCATTTGGAAATTGCTCCTAGTGGTGCAAAGGAATGCCGAGGATTGAGCCTGGGTCCGCTGCATGCAAGATAAGCACCATATTCATTGTACTATCTTTCCAGCCCCTATATTATATATATTATACACACACACACACACACACACACACACCTCTCAGAGAGCCCGGCAAGCTACCGAGAGTATCCTACCCGCACAGGCAGAGCCTGGCAAGCTACTCATGGCACATTCAATATATCAAAAACAGTAATGATAGGTCACATTCCCCTGACCCTGAAAGAGCTTCCAACCATTGGGAAAGATGAGTAAGGAGAGCCTGCTAAAATCTCAGGGTTGGGAGGAATAGAGATGCTACTGGTGCCCGCTCGAGTGATAAGTGATACAGTAAAATTATATTATAAACTCAATAAATGCTAATTTCCTTTTCATTCTTTAAAATTACTGTAACTTTGGGCAAAGTGCTTGGTTATTTCTATTAATCTTAGAATTCTAAGTTCAGAGTTATAAATAATTTTAAAGGCTCCCGAATTTATTTGGTCTACTTCCCTCTTTTTAGACAAACTTATTCCCTGATCGTTCCAGTATCCCCTGGGTGGGTAGCAATACTGTCCACTTTGAGAAAGACTGAGACGGTTGATTCATGTTACTATGTCCAAAATGCTTTCTAGGAAAAATGGTATTTGCTTAGAGAATCATCAGTTGTCAAAATTTTCATCTCTATGTACTGTTGTTCCTATTTTATTGTTATAAAAATTCCACCTTACACTGGTGTAGAGTTTTATTTAACTATATACCTGGACCTCAGAACCAGGAAAAATGAAAACATGAGATACTAATTAAAATAAGCAAATATAAAAATGTGCCTGTCAAGGAGACAGCCTGGCAGGGAGGAGTGGAAGGAAACTGATGATATTGGTGGAGGAAAGTTGAAATCAGTGATGGAATTATGATTGGAAACTTGTATGCCTAAAATTCAACTATTAATAGTTTGACTTTGTAAGTCATGTTACCTCAGTTAAAACAAAATTTAAAATGCAAAATAAAATAAAGATTCCTCCTTACATTTATTTATATTTGCATTTTCCCTTTGTAATATCTAGAATATTTGATTTCAAGGAAAAAGACTCAATTGTTTACTGGAAGCAAGAGTTGGAGCAGGACTGGTACTTGTTTCCTTCTCGTCTCGGCCTGTTTTTCTTTGTACATTGGTTTCATTTTCACAAATGAAATCTGGCTTTCTCCTCTTAAGTGGGAAACTTGGCCCCTGGGTACTCCTATGTTTTATGTTGAGGGGAACTATTTGTGTTTACCAATTTCCCATTCTGAAGGAAGAGGTGTTCCTGCCTGTATTGGTTCTGCTCTTACTCTTAAAACAATTGTGGACAAGGTGTTGGGCATTGTTGTTTTGGTCCCTCTCAGACCCATTTTTCTGGAGTTGAAGGCAGAGCATTCAAGGAACACCAAAGGGAAGAACACTGGCCGGATTGAAACAGATCCTACCAAGTCATCAGAGAAGGTTGTCATGCTTTTATCCTTCTTTGAAGAATCACCTCATCTTGTGTGAAGGCAATTTACCATCAAGGTATAGATATTTTTCTTACAAATTTATAATATTTCTCTAATAGTTTCAGAAACACAACTGTCAACTACTGAAAAAAATGTAGGATAGCATCAACAAAGTGTTAAAGAACTATATTCAAGGAGTTGACTTGGGTTTTGTGAGAAGTAAGAGAGTTGCATCACTGAAGAGAATTCAGTTTAAATTGGACTCGAAAAATGGACTAAAAAAAACCCAAAACAAAAGATAGTACACTGGTGATTTTTTTATTTTGGTGTAGGATTGATTTATTGAGTAAATTACTTTTTAAAAGGGCTGGATCGATAGCACAGCAGTAGGGTGTTCGCCTTTCACTTGGCCGACCAGTGTTTGATTCCTCTGCCCCTCTCGGAGAGCCCGGCAAGCTACCGAGAGTATCTCGCCCACACAGCAGAATCTGGCAAGCTACCGTGGAATATTGGATATGCCAAAAACAGTAACAATAAGTCTCACAACGAGAGACATTACTGGTGCCCACTCGAACAAATTGATGAGCAACGGGATGACAGTGACAGTGACTTTTAAAAAAAAAATTTGACTGATTCACCCTCCAGATATAGTTACAAGCTTTCATGTCTGAATTACAATCACACAATGATCAAACATCCATCCCTCCACCAGTGCACATTCCCCATCATCAACATCCCCAGTATACCTCCACCTTTCCCGCCCTCCCACTACCTTTATGGCTGACAATATTCCCCATACGCTCTCTACTTTGGGGCATTATGGTTTGCAATGCAGATACTGAGAGGTTATCATGTTTGATCCTTTATCTACTTTTGGCACACATCTCCAATCCCAACTGAGTCCTCCAACCATCATTTTCTTAGTGATCCCTTCTCTATTCCAGCTGTCTTCTCCCCGCCCACTCATGAGGCAGGCTTCCAACTACGGAGCAATCTTCCTGACTCTTCTATCTACTGTCCTTGGGTGTTGGTCTTGTGTTATATTATTTTATACTCCACAAATGAGTGTAATCCTTCTATATCTGTCCCTCTCTTTCTGACTCATTTCACATAGCAAGATACTCTCCATGTCTATCCACTTATAGGCAAATTTCATGACTTCATCTCTCCTAATGGCTGCATAGATTGTGTAGATGACCAATGTTTCTTTAACCAGTTGTTTGTTCTTGAGCACTTGGGTTGTTTCCAGATTTTGACTATTGTGAACAGCGCTGCAATGAACATATAGGTATGGATGTCATTCCTACTGTGCTTTTTTGCAGCCTCGGGATATATTCCCAGAAGTGGTATTGTGGGGTCATATGGAAGCTCAATTTCTAGTTTTTGAATGACTGTCCATATTGCTTTCCAAAAAGGCTGGACCAGTCAGCATTCCCACCAACACTGAAAGAGTGTCCCTTTTTTCCCATATCCACATCAGCACTGGCTGCTTTTGTTCTTTTGAATGTGTGCCAGTCTCTGTGGATGAGATGATATCTCATTGTTGTTTTGATTTGCATCTACCTGATGACTAGCGATGTGAAGCATGTTTTCATGTGCCTTTTAGCCATTTGTATTTCTTTTTTGAGGATGCTTGTGTTCATTTCTTCCCCCCATTTTTTGATGGGGTTGGAGGTTTTTTCTTGTATAATTCTACTAGTGTCTTGTATATCCTGGATATTAATCCTTTATCAGATGGGTATTGGGTAAATATTCTTTCCCATTCTGTGGGCTCTCTCTGTATTTTGGTCACTGTTTCTTTTGAAGTGTAGAAGCTTCTTAGTTTGATGTAGTCCCATTTATTTATGTTTGTTTCCACTTGCTTGGTCAGTGGTGTTTCATCCTTAAAGATTCTTTTAGCTTCAATGTCATGGAGAGTTCTGCCTACATTTTCCTCTATGTACCTTATAGATTCATGTCTGATATTGAGGTCTTAAATCCACTTTGATCTAACTTTTTTGTCTGGCACTAGACAGAGGTCAGAGTTCATTTTTTTTTGCAGGTAGCTATCCAGTTTTCCCAGCACCACTTGTTGAAGAGGATTTCCTTGTTCCACTTTGCATTTCTTGCTCCTTTGTCAAAGATTAAGTGGTCATATATTTGGGAGTCTGTGACAGAATATTCAACTCTGTTCCATTGGTCTGTGGTTCTGTTTCTAGCCCAATATCATGCTGTTTTAATTACTACTGCTTTGTAGTACAGTTTGAAGTTGGAGAAAGTGATGCCATCTATCTTCTTTTCCCCAAGGATTTCTTTAGCCATTCGTGGAGGTTTATTGTTCCATATGATTTTCAGGAGTGTTTTGTCTATTTCTTTGAAAAATATCATGGGTTTCCTGATAGGAACCACATTTAATTTGTATAGTTCTTTGGACAGTATTGCCATTTTGATAATGTTAATTCTCCCTATCCATGAGCAGGGGTTGTGTCTCCATTTCCTAGTGTCGTCTTTTATTTCTTGAAGTAGTGTTTTGTAACTTTCCTTGTATAGGTTCTTCACCTCTTTGGTTAAGCTGATTCCGAAGTACTTGATTTTCTGAGGTACTATTGTGAATGGTATTGTTTTTTTAATGTCTCTTTCTTCTGTTTCATTGCTCGTATATAAAAAAGCTATGGCTTTTTGGGTGTTGATTTTGTAGCCTGCCACTATACAGAGATATTGTTTCTAGGAGATTTTTTGTAGAGTTTTTAGGGTTTTCTAAGTATAGTATTATATCATCTGCAAATAGTGATAGTTTGATCTCTTCTTTTCCTATCTGTATGCCCTTGATATCTTTTTCTTGCCTAACTTCTATGGCCAGTACTTCCAGTACTATACTGAATAGGGGTGGCGAAAGTGGGCAACCTTGTCTTCTGCCCAATATTAGAGAGAAGGCTTTTAGTTTAACATTCAGAAATCGGTCAACATAATCCATCATATCAACAAAAGAAAAGATAAAAACCATCTGATCATATCAATAGATGCAGAGAAAGCATTTGACAAGATCCAGCACCCGTTTATGATTAAAACTCTCAGCAGAATGGCCATCAAAGGAATTTTCCTCAATATAGTCAAAGCCATCTACCACAAGCCCACAGCAAGTATCTTTCTCAATGAGGAAAAACTGGTGATTTCATGCTCTTGAGAACTCTGAGGCAGAAGGACTTGTGGATAAATTTGAATGCTTGTGTTTGAAGGCATGTATGATGTTTGAACTAAAGCTCTAAAAGTCACTAGAATTATGGTTTTATACAATCATAAATATAACTTTTAAGTAACTTAGCAATCATGACTATTAGATATTCACTTTTTACCATATCATATATTCTCCTAGGACCTTATTTTTCGCAGTTTTGATAAGATGACTACAAATATTTTGTAGAGTTAATTAAAATATCCATAATGTTAAGTCTTTCTCGGTGTTAATCTCCTTCTTAATGCTCAAGGCCTTTTATTTTATAAGACATACTAGTATTTTGTCTGGATTTTGTACCTGCTCAGGGTAACCACCGCATCAATTCCACCTGAGGCCTTTTTCCCGTGGCAGGGATAGATTTAGTTTGGGGCAGTTGAAAATGACCCAGACTTGCCTCTGGAGCAAAAGACAGTAGGTGTATTCGTTCTCATTTTTTACCTGGGACCACTGGGGAGCATGGAACCACCCAGTGTCCCAGAGGTCTCAATAAGGGTTGGACCTTAAGTGACCACAACAATATCTTTATGAACACTGTGTTAACTTCCTTGGATAACACCTAAATAAACAGTTTACTTCTTTTAAAGCCCTCACACTAGCATCTAAATGGAACCAAGCTTCAGATCAAGTTTGACTCTCACTTTAGGGCCCTGGTTTTACATGCCTGGGTCTCAGAGAAATGTTGGAGGCTTGGGAGAGAAAAATCTTAGAGAATTGCTTTTGCTGCCAGGGTCTTCCCATAGTAAATTGATGTCTGGAATACTCAGTCTCCTTTCTCTCCCCACAGATGCCATTGGAGGTATTTCTAAAGCCCACATTATTACTGCTTGGGCAGGAAGGCAGCTCAAGAGTCAGGTGTGCATACCTTGCACGCACAAATTCCCGAGTTCAATCCAGGTGTGGTAACCTGGTGGCCTCCAGCACAGCTGAATCTGAGTGGTGCTCCATTGCCAGGCCTGATCTTGAAACTGAGTCTGTGTTCTGGTCAGACAGGTATTTCTGAGAATGGTCCCCAGGCCTCCCTGAGCACTGTTTTCGAGTCTCCTCCACAACCCAAAGAAAAGATTATTACTGTTTGTCTTACATGAGCCTGCCCCAGTTTTCAATTAAAAAAAAACCTCTGCTTTTATTTCTTCTTTTCTATTTCAGTTTCCATCTCTCTTTTCTAAGTAACTATGCAAGATGTGATCTACAATTTACAACTGCTAGGACTAAAATTCTGTAGTTGATGATAAAATATAAACCCTTATACAATGAGTAAGAATTACACCTCCAGGAATGTCATGGTTAGGGAGTTTCAAATGGTTTATTGAAAAGGGAGTACAAGTAGAACCTCAATGATCAAGGAAGACCAGATGGAGAAGTCTGAGGATGACTCATCTGGTAGAGTCTTCCATTTCACAGATGAAGAGACTGAGAGCCATGAGTTCAGTCACCAAGTCTCATAGCTTATGAGCAGTAAACAACCTCCAACCCACCGCCCTCAATCCCGTGTGCCTCACCCAGTCTGCCCACTCTCCAGATCTAACGGGGAACCTTGCCTCTGCCTTTGTTTTTTGTTGACTTTGAAATTTGCCATGAGGAAGAGGCCAGGAGAAGGATTAGAACAAACAGTACATTCTCCTAAGATTTCTCCACACCACACAGTATCACTTGTCCAAAGAGGGTTTTGATATGGGTTGAAAATATTGTTTGTTTTGATTTAAATCTAGGAAAAAATTCTAGCTCCATGGATTTTTTTTTCCTTTGGAATTAAGCATGAGTAGCATACTCTCTAGCCTTGTTCTTTGGCAAAGCAGAAAACAAAATAGTCATTGTAGGCCCTTTTTGTTTCAAGGCAGGGTCTAATGAAGCTGCTCACCCTCCCACTGAGCAGCCCCCAAAGATCCCAGCTCCCTGGGGAGCACCAAGTACCAGCATAGCAGGACATGCTGAGTAAGCTCTCCTGGACACAAACTTGGTTTCAAGGAGACAATTCTTTGGATTGTTCATTCTTAAGCTAATCATATCAAATATTCTCAACAAGTTCTCCCAATTTCAGTTTTTAAAATAAAAATAAAAGGACCAGCACATTCCTTTTATGTTTGTGCAAATGCAGCAAAGGCAAGAAGCTGGGGAAATTCTAGCAAAGCCTTTTGATATGTAACTTGGGAGATTTCCTACTGAAGTCCTGAAATATGAATTAAAAGAATATGCTTATTTTGTTTTGATTTCAAGATATGATTTTGGCACTTTTTACAGGCTGGGATTCCATATTCTGAGAAGAAGTCTGTTTTTATCAACCACCAGAAATAGTGACTCAGGCACAAGTGAGGATCATTAAAATACACCATTCTCTCCCTACAACATGCTATGTTTTAAAGGGGATAAGACATCATGAGCTCACTTAGTGCTCACTGGGAGGACAAAGCTCTTCATCATGAAGTCATTTAATTCAAGGATCATTTCCCATAATGAAAATTTTCTGGCAACTCAACATCAGTTAAAGAATAAACTGACAATAACACAAGCATTATACTGCTCTCATTTTCTGCATTGATTTATATTTACCTCAGCTCTAACCAAATATGTCTACCAGAGAAACACATTTTCTGCAATGAAAATTTTAGAGCCTGATTTTCTCCGCGCCCGCACCCCCAGAATGACCGACGAAGAGGACGGAGCTGCTTGGGACACCGGCAGCCCACCAGCAACCTGCAGTATGTGACTTGAGAGTTTCCGCCAGGTCCCCCGAGCGGGGGCCTGGCGTTTCTCTTTTTTTTTTTTCTTTAATCTATCTCTCTTCCCCTCAACCTCTGGGCACAGCACAGCATCTATCCCACTTCTGAGCACAAAATGGAGAGACGCACCCAAGTGCGCGGCGCGGCTGGCGGGGGATCGAGGGCGGGGAAGTACCGGTCTCCTCCCACATCGGACACTTAAAGAGAGTGCAGCCACGTGGGCTTTCCCATTTCTCCGCGCCCGCACCCCCAGAATGACTGACGAAGAGGACGGAGCTGCTTGGGACACCGGCAGCCCACCAGCAACCTGCAGTATGTGACTTGAGAGTTTCCGCCAGGTCCCCCGAGCGGGGGCCTGGCGTTTCTCTTTTTTTTTTTTTCTTTAATCTATCTCTCTTCCCCTCAACCTCTGGGCACAGCACAGCATCTATCCCACTTCTGAGCACAAAATGGAGAGACGCACCCAAGTGCGCGGCGCGGCTGGCGGGGGATCGAGGGCGGGGAAGTACCGGTCTCCGCCCACATCGGACACTTAAAGAGAGTGCAGCCACGTGGGCTTTCCCATTTCTCCGCGCCCGCACCCCCAGAATGACTGACGAAGAGGACGGAGCTGCTTGGGACACCGGCAGCCCACCAGCAACCTGCAGTATGTGACTTGAGAGTTTCCGCCAGGTCCCCCGTGCGGAAATCTCTCTCTCTCTCTCCTTCAACTTTCTCCCTGGACTTTAGACAGAAACCCAAAACCGCGCGGCCGCTGCCGCGGCCGCGCGACTTAATGTCATCTTAGTATCAGCAGTATGTAATGGTTCCTTCTTAATGGGTCGGACTTTTGTGGGTGATCCTAACAAGAATAGTAAGTATTTTGTTGAAATATTGAAGGCAATCAAAATGGTAGCCATCTCTCTAGACTGAACTAAGCTATATCCCCACGCTGGCTGAGAAGAAATATCCTTCTTTCTCGGGAAGAAACGTGGCGTGGTGTCAAACATAGTGTGATGTCCATTAAGCAAACAGACCTGGTGGCGTGGGAATGGGAAATAAGGGGAAAAATTAGGTACATGGACCAGCGGGACGCTGGTGGTATCTCGAGCCGGAGCCGATATCAGCGCAAGAGCTTTGGTTCCAGAAACTGCTTCCAGACACTCTACTAGACTATCAACTAAGCCAGAGCCCCACGCCGGCTGATGACGGGAAATAACCATCCTCTTCGGTTTTTTTTCCCTTTGTCAGACAGCATGGCGATTACTAAACAGGCGTGAACTCGGTGGCGCGGGGCAAGGGGGAAAAAGAAAAGTTATGTAACAAACAGCAGGACTTAATATCTCTATATGCTTAGTAATGGAGAATTATCAAATGCCTCATTGGCAATAGGACTGTCTTTTTCTTTTTGGGGGGAAACCCCAGCAACGGTAGTGAGTTGTGTGTTGAAACATGGAATGTAATCGAGATAAGCGCAAATGAAGTGAAACCTATCACGTATAAGGGTGGGGACTAGGGAGGTGGGAGGGGGCGGCAGATAGACTGGGGGGGTTGGGAATGTAAGATGGGCACTGGTGAAGGAAGGGGTATTTGAATATTGTATAACTGACATAATCCTGAGAACTTTGTAACCCTCCACTTGGTGATTCAATAAAAAAAAATAAAATAAAATAAAATAAAATAGAAAAAAAAAAAAGTAAAATCAATAAGCGGTATACAAAAATATAAAGCAAGTAAGAGTATTAAAAATGATGTGGATTTGGCCCCATACCGAGCCAATATCACCGGGGCACCCAAGATGGAGCGAGTGCAGTCTCCCCACCAACTCCAGATGGAATCCCGGTGACCAAGAGCTTCCATAAGCAAGGCCCAGGTATGCGGGTTCAGGACTAAATTTCGAGGCCTCATAGCAGCAGAGGACACAGGCTGTCCCTCCCCAGTCCCCGCCTGCCCAGTAGAGTGGCTGTCACACCCACAATTTGCCTCTGGGCTCCATCTTAGCGCACCAACAGCCCTGGCCCAGAGATTCCCAATTGAATCCAAAATTGGATTAGTGCCATACAGAGATGTCTCTGGACCCCAACCATTTACAATCTAGAAATTTACATTCACAATCACAGCCACGCAAGTTCTCATGATATTCAAAATGAGCAACGAAAAATAAACTATCTGGTGTCTGCCCCTGGCAAGCAGGCTTGAATGGTGGTGGGAAAATTCGAGCAAAACATAATGCCCAAAATTAGAGAGAATTTGAGAAATTGTCTGCCATAGAGGCAGGGTGAAGACTGGGATGTGGGGGCAGAGGGAGGATACTGGGGCCAATCGCTGGTGGAAAATGTGCACTATTGGAGGGATAGGTGTTTCATCACTGTATGGCTGAATCTCAAACATGAAAGCTCTGTAACTCTATCTCATGGTGATACAATAAAATAAATAAGTAATGTGGAGTTCATGCCCAATTCAATCAGCTTAATCAATGGCTGAACAAAAAAAAAAAAAAAAAAGAAAATTTTAGAGCCTGGTGTGTAACCTGCTGCTGGGTGTGGATATGTGATAGCTACATAATGCCCCTGTCTACTTCCAAACTTGCCTTATACCTGCTACCTTGTCCTCAACTATAAAATACACGTCTCTATCCCATGATCCTTTCTTTAAGTGACTCTGCTTTTCCTGGAAATGAATCAGCAACAACAACAAAAAAAGAGCCTTTAAACAATCTGAGATACCTAAGAAAAAAGAGAGAAGAGATTATAGGCAATAGGAACAGCACAGAGAAGCTGTTTCCAAGAACAAAAGTCCAGCCAGAATTTGGATTTCTTTTTGTTAAACATATCCCTGAAAAAAATATAAAAAATTTTATTTTATCATAAAAAATAAAGGAAATAAACCTATCAGACTGAACACCATTACTTACATTATATGGTTTGGTTCAATAAGATTACCTTTCTACTAATAAATCAGCCACACCAAAAACATGGAATTTTGTTCACTGGGGAAAGCATGGTGCCCTTTTGAAAATGGTGTGTGTGTGTGTGTGTGTGTGTGTGTGTGTGTGTGTGCCCCTATGTGATAGGGACAAGACACATCCTAGGATTGGTATAGAAAGAAAAAAGATGAAAATAGGTGGCCCAAGAGTTTAGAGTCTGCTTTTTCTTCCTTATTTTCCCTTCTTCCTTGAAATTTGAGCCTGTAGTCCTTGTTCCCAGGAACAAACATTTAAATCTCAGACATTGGGCTAGATATTTAGAACATCTAGCATGCTAGAACCTGGGTTGCATCCGAGCACTGCATGGTTGGGACCACAGAGCTGGGAATAGTACCCAAGTACTGCTAGGTATGGTCCAACCCTTCATTTCAAAAAAAGAATCAGTGTTATTAATGTGAGAATTCCAGGACATTATTCATTAAATTGGCTTTATTGGGAGTATGCCATAAAACTAAATGCCATAATAACTAACAACCATAAAAACTAATAAAACTAATGAGTAACAATAATTATAGTTATTATTATCATTCTCCTTCTCCTCCCCTTCTTCATCATCAAAGCTTCTTTGGGGGAAATTTTATGCCAAACCCTATTCTTTTGTACATTGCCACTCTCAGACTGGATAATAAAAAAATTTCAAGGAGAGTAGCAAAAGGGTAGGGTGCTAGGTACAAATATTCAGGATGGGTCTTGTAGCTCAAGGTAAGACAAGGAAAGTGGAATCTGAATTCTGGTCCAGGTTCTGCCTGAGGCAGAGTCACAGCCATGGGAGCATTTGCATCTTTCCTTTTGTGCACAGGGACACTGGGCATCTTTCCTCTTGTGCTTGGGGAGACTGGGCATCTTTCCTCTTGTGCATGCAGGCTCTAGACTGGCCAGGGCCTTGATCCTGAGCCAGGACTAGTGCAGGTCCCAGTCAGGAATGGCAAGCACAAGGAAATTCTATCCTTTTTAGAATTTCAAAGCCACATTTGGGGGGCATTAACACCAAATTAGAAAACAACATCTTGGGGAATGAAGAAAAGCAAATGTTCAATCAACTGTTGATGCTCAGGACTATGATCTCAGCCAAGGGGATCCTTTCTGGAATGCCCTGACACAGAGGGGGTGTGGGGAGGGGGCAGGGTGGGGTGATAGGGATACTGAGATTTGGTGGTGGAGAATGGGCACTGGTGGAGGGATGGGTAACGGACCATTGTATGACTGAAATACAAACACAAACCTTTGTAAGTATGTAAAAAAAAGGGGGGAATCCTTTCTTTGTTACAAGTCCATTTCATTGTTAACTTCATGTTTCTTCATGCTTACACCATTAATAATTCACCTAAATTTTAATTTTCATATTAGATTTAATATTTTTGGATTTGTAGTCACACCCAGTGGTGCTTTAAAAGGGTTTACTTTTGACTCTGTGCTCAGGGATCACTCATGGCTCTGCTTGGAAGACTATATGCAGTGCTGGGGATCAAATCAATGTCTGCTGTGTGTAAGGTTAGTCCCATACCCACTGTACTATCTTTCTGGCCCTAATTTAGGATTTTTAGAAATTCCTTTTGGTATTTTCTAAAATTTCTTCTAATCTGTACTGAAATCTTGGAATTTTTCTTTTATCTCCAAATATCTCTTACTTTAGTGACAACAGTAAAATTGGTCCCTTTAATTAGCAATCAGATATGCCTGATTTGTGATCTGACTGAGCACGTTTGTACACTAAGCCTGTTGGGAAGCAAGTTAAAGTGTGACTCTGCAGCATGGAGCCGTGAGCTCACACAGCTGCTGCAGCAGGACAAACAGGCTTTGTTTGTGCCGAGCCCCGGCAATGTCTCATGCTCATCCTTGCTCTCTATTCAGCACTTCATCTCTATCTAATCTTGAACAAAGCATTCCCTATGGCAGATGGAGTGAATCAACCCGTCCTTCTAGAACGTGATAGCAGTGAAGAACGTATAAATATTTATTTCAAATATCATCTACCCATTAGTCTTCTACATCCAAAAAGCTTCCAGTTGAAAATATCTGTGGCCCTATAATTCATAGGTTTTGCATAAGAAGCCATGGAAATTGACCCTAGTATCGTGTCACCATAACTGCAAAACTAATGTCAACCCTAAATCCAGCCTCCTGGAGGTGGGACAGAGAAAGAAGAACATTTTTGAACAGGATCACCATGGATAATTGTGCATATTGGGAGGGGGGTTCCTTTAATATGTAAAGCTATGGGTCAGAATGTACTAGCACTGTAGCACTGCACTGTTCTCCCATTGTTCATCGATTTGCTCGAGCGGGCACCAGTAACGTCTCTCATTGTGAGACTTATTTGTTACTGTTTTTGGCATATCGAATATGCCACGGGTAGCTTTCCAGGCTCTGCCGTGTGGGCAGGATACTCTCGGTAGTTTGCCGGGCTCTCTGAGAGGGGTGGAGGAATCGAACCTGGGTCGACTGCATGCAAGGCAAACACCCTACCTACTATGCTATCACTCTGCTCCAGTCCAGAGTGTAGTAGATTAAAAAATACTATTTACATAAGAAATACCTTCAAAGTCTTAGTGGTTCAACAGAAGTTCACTGTTTATTTAAGCTAACTATGTAGCATGGAGGTGAAAGAGATGGCTTAGTGGTTAGGGTAAAGGCACTGCATTCACCCCACCCAGGTTCAATACAGCTGATATCATGTAGCTTCCAGTACCCAACTATCACTGAGAGGACCCTAGGAAGGCCTGAGTACAGCCTGGGAGCCCCTGAGGCCTAAGTACCAGCAGGAGTAGTCTGGGAAGCCTCTAAGGCTCCCAAACACCACCGGGGCTGTCCAGTGCCTCCCAGAACTGCAGGGTCAGAGTAACACTGCACTCGAGCCTTTCAATTTATGCCCAACCTGGTTAGCTGAGAACTTCCAGGAGTGATTCTGTAGTCCCCTGACTATTGCTTGGGAACATCCTTCCAAAAAAATATTTAGCATGGGGGGCTGGAGAGATAGCACAGCGGGTAGGGCGTTTGCCTTGCATGCGGCTGGCCCGGGTTCGATCCTCAGCATCCCATATGGTCCCCGAGCACCGCCAGGAGTAATTCCTGAGTGCAGAGCCAGGAGTAACCCCTGAGCATCGCCAATTGTGACCCAAAAAAAGCAAATAAATAAATAAATAAATAAAAATATCTAGCACGGGTAGCAGGGGGGTGTGAGTTGAGTCACTCCATCTCAATGTGTATTTTTACAATCAGGTCTGACAGAAGACAATAGGATGAATCATGCACTGACTCTTAAATCCTTTGCTGTAAATGACCCTTGTCACTTATGTTTCCATTTTTCTGGCCAAAGTCACATGTCCATGCCTAATTACAAAGGAGACAGAGAAGTATAATATTATCACATAACCAGAAAGAGAAAACAATGGGAATATTTGGAATAACACAAATGACTAATCCCAGGGGCATTTTTGAAGGTGTCCAATATACCACCTTTCTGATTTAGTAGCTCTTAGATCAGGAACCAGATAATAGATAACACATTTATATGTCAGTAATCATCTTCAAAACTCAAATGATTTATTTCCTGAAGCAGTAAGCAGGTTCATGGTATTTTTGTCTTTAAAGGATTCTAGAACCTACAGATTCAAAGACTGAAAAATAATACAACAGACTGATTTTCTTCAATACCACATGCCTACTTTTCCTGAATGGAGTTTTTCTCTTCCACATTTGAGTTACACATTGAAAGTGGTTGGAAGCTGGCAGCTTTCTGTTCAACATGATGTTCTCTCCAGGACAGAGCAGGCTGGGTCAGTGGGGTCACCTGAGCAAAGCTGAGACAGAATCTCACGCCTGGAATTCATAATTGAACCTCTAGAAACTTAAAAGGGAAAAAAATCCTTGCATCCTTCTCACGTGTGGTTCCAAACCCTTCATGAGGGCAAATGATCTTTCCTTGTGTTCTTATTGTAATAAATTTTCTCTTTTGAGGAATCTTTTATCCAAGAGTTTTTCTGCCCTTTGCCGCCAGTTAAAGTGCAACTAATATCCTATGTCTCTTAGTGTTTCAACTCATTCTTACCCTTTTATTTTTAGCTGTTTAAACTGTAGGACATGATCCAACTGGGAGCAGGGGGGGGGGAGTTCATAATTTTAAAATTTAGGCTTAAAATATTTCTGTATAGTTTATTAGTAAACATTTGATTTGTATACCTATTTTATATAAAGAATAAAGAGAGGTTTCTAAAATTCCAGGACTAGGACAAATGGAGACATTACTGAGACCGCTCAAGAAAATAGATGATCAACCGGATGATGATAATGATGATGATGATGATGATGATGATGATGATGATGATGATGATATTAGATACCTAAATACCTAGTATATATAAAAATTTCTCAGATACAAAAAGTCTCAAATGGAAAAAAAACTTTAGCCTCAAATGGAAAAAAAAAGCCCTGCATCAGACCATATAGGGTTGGAGTGATAGCGCAGCAGTAGGGCGTTCGCCTTGCAGGGCCGACCCGGGTTCAATTCCTCCGCCCCACTCGGAGAACCTGGCAAGCTACCGAGAGTATCCTGCACACATGGCAGAGCCTGGCAAGCTACCCATGGTGTATTCGATATACCAAAAACAGTAACAACAAGTCTCACAATGGAGACGTTACTGGTGCCTGCTCCAGCAAACTGATGAAAATGGGATGACAATAACAGTGACAGTGACAGTGCATTAGACCATGAAACAATATGGTTCTGACTTATAGTTCTAACTCCTTCCTTGTAGTTGCCAGGGAAGTCAACTACAGCAAAATCTTGCCCAGATGTTATTCCACAGTATAGTCTATGCTTACCAGACAATTCTAGAATTTCAGATCTTGTCTGTTTATCCAAAATTTAAATAAAGGTACACAAGGTTAATCTTTCAATTTTATTGGTTACAAATGACCAGCTGACAAGTTACTCAACTTCTACAATTATAGTAAAATTCTAGATTTATGAAGAAAGGGTTGCTTGTTGAATAAGAACAGCTAAAGAATTGATTAGCTCTTCAGAACCTGTGCCAACTTCCTTTCTGCAAGCAGGCTAAATAGTAGATACCTTTTATAGAAGGAAAGCCATCATTCCGAAGAAAACTCTTTCTTTGCCATGAACAAGCTGAATGCAATCATAGAAACTGCAGACAAAAGAGTTTTTGATGACAGATATTGCTGATGCTTGGTGCCTTCAAAGGCATTCCAGGAAAGGTGAATGAATAATTATGACTAACAATAACTCATCTTTCTTCCAGGATATTACTCATTGGACCAGTAGATCACTTATAATATGTGTCAGAGAGTCAGATCATACACAATGTCACAGAAAGACTCATGGTTCCAAGCACTTGTACTGAATTAAATCGCTCCTGGGTGGGTTCATTCTGGAAGAGAAGTAAAGTGAGGGGGATTCAGAAGGTTAAAAACAGAGTTTTCTCCTTCAGTTTCCCTACTTACCACCCTACCCCATATGTCTGGGCAAATTCTCAGAGTCAATGAATAAAGTCTTGAGCAATTATAGTAAAATTCTTTCAAAATACCTTTCAAAAAGATAATGGACTGAGATTAAGAAGAGAACCAAAAACATGTACAAGAACAAGGAGAACCACTGGATGGCATGCAGTTCCACTCCACCCCTACCCCAGCAAAACAAGAAAAGTCTAATAATTCACCAAACATCTAAAACAATATGGACCTAGAAGTATAAGTTAAAAATTATAGAGATTTGTTCCAAACCAGTTAAAACAATAATGGTTACAAATAAGGAGGCTTGAATGGCTTGACTGGATGGTCTAAGTAATTTTTTAAAGCGGATGATATTGTGCCCTTCCATCACCACCATCACACACATATAAACAAAGGGTGTTGGAATGATCCAAGGATGCAAAATAGTCTCAGGTGCAATTAGAGGGAGATGCTTCCTCTTTGTTGTCTTAAAGAAGGCAGATTTCCACGGAGGCCCTGACTTTTTTTTTTTTTCTTAAAAGAAGGCAGTAAGCCAAACTGGTTGGCAACTCCTGGCCTAAGATGTTTTATTTGAAAATCTGAGATTTAAGGTCCATGTGGACTAAAGCATCTCAAGGATCCTTAGCAGAAAGATATAGGCTAAATTTTTCCTCAGATTAAAAAAATGGGCATCCATGATTTTATTTTTTTACTATACAATTCCTTCAAAAAGGTTTATTAAAATATAGATTCAACTTAATGGAGAATAAAGACCCAATTCCTATGTGATCACCACCTGGTCTAGTTTGAAAATCAGATATTTACACTGAGCCTGCTCCCATTGGGTTCTCTGATGCTCCAAAGTCACCCATAGTTACTGCTAGTTCACACTTTCTCTTCAAGATGATTTTTATTAAAGCATATAAAACATACAAAAATATTGCACATAATTAAGTAAATGACAACAAATCTTCACAAAGAAGACATTACTGAAGCAATGCCCTGATCAACAACAGAGGTACCATCACTAACACCCTGATATGCTACAACGAACACTACATTATCACTCTCACAAGATAAGTCACTGTACCCTCAAGCTTCATAAATGAACACATTCTGGGGCTGGAGCAATAGCACAGTGGGTAGGGTGTCTGACCCTATGCAGCTGATCTGGGTTCGATTCCCAGCATCGCATATGGTTCCCTGAGCACTGCCAGGAGTAATTCCTGAGCACAGAGCCAGGAGTAACCCCTGTACATCGCCGGGTGTGACTCAGAAAGCAAATAAATAAATAAATAAATAAATAAAATGGACACATTCTATCTATTTTCTTTCTTGCTTAGAGTTCATATCAAGCAGTGCTAGTAGGGAAGTAGCAGCCACTCCCAGTGATACTTGGCCCTTCATTATGATGCTCAGGGGACACGTAGGCCATGCCTCATTGTACTTGAGGGGCCACGCAATACCAGGAATCAAACCCCGGACCACACACTTGCTAGCCATGTGTTTTGTCACTTGAGCTCTCTTCCTGGCTATCCTAGTTTTATCTATACTGTAGCACCGTAGCACTGTCTTCCCATTGTTCATCGATTTGATCCAGTGGGCACCAGTAACATCTCTATTGTGAGACTTGTTGTTACTGTTCTTAGCATATTGAATATGCCGCGGGTATCTTGCCAGGCTCTGCCGTGTGGGCAGGATACTCTCGGTAGCTTGCTGGGCTCTCCGAGAGGGACAAAGGAATCAAACCCGGGTCGGCTGTGTGCAAGGCAAACGCCCTACCTGCTGTGCTGTCGCTCCAGTCCTTATCTATACTAATGGATAGCAATTTGTTCTGTCAAGATGAACAAAACTGGGGCTGGAGCGATAGCACAGCAGGTAGGGCATTTGCCTTGCACGCAGCCAACCCGGGTTCGATTCCCAGCATCCCATATGGTCCCCCGAGCACCACCAGGAGTAATTCCTGAGTGCATGAGCCAGGAGTAACCCCTGTGCATTGTCACGTGTGACCCAAAAGGCAAAAAAAAAAAAAATGAACAAAACTGATAAGCCCTGGAGAAGGCTCTTCAACTTAAAAAAGAAAGTAAGTACATGTAACCAAAGTCATAAATGAGAAGCAAATTAATAGAATATTACACAAAGTAAAGGTAATAAAAGAATATTAAAATTGTAAATTAAGTTTTAGGTTCTCAGTCATGGGAGAGAGGGGTCTTCCCAATTCTGAAAGGTGGGATCCCTTGGCACACTGTTATCATCCTTCTGTCCAACTTTCAGAACTGGAGAAGGCCACAGACCACTCTGTAAGACATTTAATGTGAAACACCTGAAATTGATGTTTCAAGCTATTTATATTAGGGCAACACAAGCAAGAAACTACTATGGGTCATTTTCCTATTCAAAATATAAAATTTCATTATATCAGACCCATTGGTTCCACCACTCAAAATATGGCAAAGTCTACTAGATATATTTCAGAAATTGAGTGAATTTGTTTAATAAGTAGTTAAAGATCACCACCTTCCTCCACCATGTCTCAAATAACAACAACTACAGCATCCCTAATCAGAAAGTAAAATATTTATAAACCAGACATAAAGAAAGTAAAAGTTACACTCGGTCCTCACAAACAATATGCTTCCTTCAATCCACACTTTGTGATGGGGAGCTATAAGTCTTACCAAGTCTAGGAGTTAGTTTTTTTTTTTTTATAAGTTTGTTTGCTTACTTCATATTCCATGTTTGCTTACTCCATACTATTTCATATGTATGATTCAAATTCTACCTAATAATTTCTTGAGGGGAGGACCTTCCTCAACTCCTGAGGCCTGCAGTGTTTCTCAATCCATGGGAGCCAAGACCAAGTTGCTGCATGGAGTAACATCCAGCTGTGCTGGGGAACCTTGTGGTGCTTGGGGTGGAACTTGGGTTGGCTGCATACAAAACCTGTATCCCCAAGTCCTGTACCAGCACTCATGCTTCTATATTTTTACTTCCTTATTTCAATTAGTATAATCACCTCAAGATGCACTCATTTTGTCTCAAAAGGCACCAATTCATCTTTTGGATGATTGAGTCATAGTCTATTGACTATATGCACCATAGCTTTTTATACAGTCATCTATTGATTCCATGTTTTAGCTATTTTATATAATGCTGCTATTGTCTGTAAGGGTAAAATACCCTTTTGAACTAGTATGTCAGTATCTCTCAGATATATGTTCAGAAGTCATATTGTTGAATCATGGAGATTTTCATTTTGTCAGGGGAAGCTTTGTAGCCATACCGAGCAGTACTTAAGGACTACTCCCAGTCCTGGGCTCGGGGGTCACTCCCTGCGATGCATGGTGCTTGGGGGACACCATGTGGTGCCAGTGACAGAACAAGGATTGACCACAAGTAAGTCCATTACCCTTGCATTCTCTCTCCAGCTCTGCATCTTTTAAAAAGGAATCACCTTAATTTGTTTTCCTTAGAAAGTGCACCAATTTACATTCCTATCAACAGAATACCAGAGTTCCTTTTTCTCTACAGCCTCACCAACACTTGTTCCTAATCTTTCTGATATAGGCTATTCTCACTGTGGTTTGAATTTCTCTGATAAGTGATAGTGAACTTATGTGTCTGTGGGCAATCTATATGTATTCCTTGGGGAAGCATCTATTCAGATTTTTTTTTCCTTTAGCAATAACACAACGGGTAGGACTGGTAGGGGGTTTGCCTTGCACGTGGCCGACCCGGGTTCAATTCCTCCATCTCTCTTGGAGAGCCCAGCAAGCTACCAAGAGTATCCTGCCTGCACGGCAGAGCCTGGCAAGTTATCTGTGGCATATATGATATGCCAAAAGCAGTAACAACAAGTCTCACAATGGAGACATTACTGGTGCCCGCTCGAGCAAATCAATGAACAATGGGATGACAGTGCTACAGACAGTACTATTTTCTGATTGGGTTGCTTCCTTTTTTGTTGCTGTATTTTGTTGTTGAGTTGTGTGAGTTCTTGATCTATTTTGGATATAAACCTTTTGTTAAGTGAATGATATGTAAACATCTTTTCCAAGTTGTTAAGAATGTCTCTTGTTTTTCGGTGCTTCTTTTATTGTATAAAAGCCTTTCAATTTGGTATAATTGCATTTTAAATTCACTTTTATTTACGTTACCATTGCAATAGAATCTTCATATATATCTCTGATGTTGAGAGAGAAAGAATATTAACTGCATTTCCTTCTCACAATTTATGGTTTTGATTTACCTTTCCTTTAGAAGAAAATGGCTCTGAGGAGTTGCTTGAGGTCCTTGAGTTAACGAGTGACAAAAGAATAAGTTAAGAAGTGAACTAGGTTTGCAGACTGGTTTTACGTAACTTTGTTCTCTTCTCTAGGTGAGTCACATGCACATCTTTACCTCCCTTAGCCAAGAGAAAGAGTTCCTCTTTCTTTATACAAATAAAAAGACTAGCTCCCAAGCACCCTTACTTTTTGATCACAATGATATCTCTGCTCTGAGTTGCTTATAGACTCCTACTTAAAGAGCAACTGTTTAAGACTGCAGTCTGCACATATTGATTTTTTTCTTTTTTTGAATCTGAATGGACCTATGATATGAGTCTTATTGTCCTCTTTAGACCAAGTGATCCAATTAGGCATTATTGGACAGATCATATAAACTTCCAATAAATGCAGGTTTTGGTCACTTTAACCATCAATTATCCAATTGCTCTATGAATACTTTATGAATATCTATCTTTTATCAAACCAATCTACTTTTTTTCTGCCATTTTTTCAATATGGCTAGTATCTGGTAAGTCCTTTACTTAGAAATTTACAATTATTTCCTACCACGTATTGAATGAAAACAAATCACATGAAGGACCTTGTAACTGGTAAATATAGAGTGGACAGAGTGATATCCTGAAACAAAATGTGTTACATAGCTGACATAATGCCTGTTCTTACTCTCAGATCTTAGGTAAGAATAATCAGAGCATAAAGTATAAATAGTAAATTCAACTCTCTACTCCTCAACTCACACATGACCGTAGAGAATTTGGTTCTCAAAGAGAAATGTGGTTTCCAGAGTGAATATTCAGAGTTTACTTCTTTACAAATGATTGCTATCTCCATTTTTCCCTGATTTTGTTTTTATTCATTATTTTATTTATTTAGGCACCATAATTTATAATAAGATTAATAGGAGAATGTTTTGTTTGATTCCTGTCTCTTTAAGGAATGAGGTGTCTGGGGACAGAAGTCCAGTGGACTCTCAGAGCTGGAGCACTGCGTGGGCCCCATATGTGGCAGGGTGTGGCCCTCAAAAACAGAAACAGAAAAATGAAGAGGCTTTCAATTTCTTTTTTAAACAGGAAATAGGATCAAAGGAAAAGGAAATATTTTAGGTCTAAAAATCAATGTCATTGATAGGTTCGTCCCTCAAAGTTCACTCTGGATTTCCTGTCAGGGGAAGAGAGAATATTCTTTAAATTTGGTTGATAGAAAAGCGGAAACTTACTAGCTCTTGAAAACAGGAAAATAGCTTCTGCTGCTGCTGTAATCTCTCTCATCATTGTTTTTTAATTTTTTAACTTCTTTTTAATTGAAGTATAAGCTACAATAATATTAAAGTCATTTTATAGTGGCAGGTACTACACACTTTAAAAATTATAAATGTCTGTTTTTCATCATAATTTTAAAGAACACAAACAATAAAAATCATATTTTCCCTTTACTCCAATCTCTATTCACCTTTCCAGGTAGTATGTCTTAATTTCTAAGACAAAGCACTTTCCAGAAATTTTGTTTTGTTGGGGCCGGAGCGATAGCACAGCGGGTAGGGCGTTTACCTTGCGCGCGGCCGACCTGGGTTCGATACCCGGCATCCCATATGGTCTCCCCAGCACCGCCAGGAGTAATTCCTGAGTGCATGTGCCAGGAGTAATCCCTGTGCATCGCCGGGTGTGACCCAAAAAGCTTAAAAAAATTTTTTTTTGTTTTGTTTTGCTATTAGACTTAGCTTTCATAGAATGTGGATTTTATTTGTTTGCTTTAGAAACCATAGCTACATTTTTATTTTATAGTTTATTAGGAACATTCTTCTATATCAATCAATCTACATCTATATAATACATTACTGTATCACTGTATCACTGTCATTCCGTTGTTCATCGACGATTTACTCAACTGGGTACCAGTAACGTCTCTATTACTGGTGCCCGCTTGAGCAAATCAATGAGCAATGGGATGACAGTGACAGGTAAGGTTGAATTTACTCTATATAGCAGGTAATCTTAGGGGAAAAGGTTTGAATAACAAAAATGCAAATGACTTTAAAATGGCACAGTAAGCATCTAGTGGTCTTTCATGACCTAATTAATAGTAACCTCATTCCGTTCATTTCTGTCTCCTCTCTCCTCTACCTTCTTCATCTTTATCCAATTACCCATGGATGGAACTAAAACCTTCAAATTATTTTCCTCTATTAAACATCAAGGTCAGCGCTATTTGCTTCAAACTCACATGGTCAGTATCTTCACAGTGCTCATCTTACAACAGGGGCTGTCCCAAAATTACAAATCACCCTTCTTCAGGGTTTCTTTATCACTGAAATACCATTGCATTGTTTGCATTCTAATCATATATATATGTATATATACATACATACATATATATTAATGCTCTAGTCATATGTTAACTAGCCCAAGAGAAGGAACCCTGCCCTTTTGTAGCTTTTAAATGCCCATTCTTTATATGCTTGTCATATAACTATTGAATAAAAAAATACTAGCTGTATAAAAAAAAGAAGAAATTATAAATATGAGAACTCACAATATTTTGAAAGATGTGATTTCCTTGAAAAGGTCACAAAATTAGTAATTCTCAAAAAGTCCAGTTGAAAACTGGAAACATATTTTTCAACTTTTATTTATCTTTTAGGAGTTCTGTAATGTAAGTTTACCCTGTTAAAACATGGTAATATATGTTGGGCTGGTGGCTGGGGTTATTTTTTATTTATATTTAGTGTTGGCCTTTAATCTTTTAAAATATCTTTTCTATTTCTTCTCAATGAGCCAGATATTATTTTTTGTTTATTTCTTTCCTGTCTGGCCAGATAGGAAGGAAGCAGAGATGATTATCTATATCAATACAATATCTTCTTATTCTAGGATTCCAAGAATAAAGAATACTATATAAAGCAGCATGCTATGTAAACCAAGGCTTAAGACGTCCTTTAGTGAACTATCATAAAATATCACTTGAAATTCCTACAGGATCTTTTGCCTGCTATGTTTAAGTCCTAAATCTCAAGTTATTAAAAGAAGCCTATTTGCTCTGTTATCTACATTCACATTATACAATTTTTTCATCAAAACTGGCTTAGTTGGAGTGAAAAAGCAGGAACATATCACAAGTTAGAATCTTTGATATTTGACCATTTGTTATGAACTTAAACCCATCAATAGTCCAACGATCAGAAACCAGGACCAATTCCATTGTACATACATTTTTATACTCTTTATATACTCCTAAGTAGAGATAGCTATATGTCTATCTCTACTTTGGAATATATATATACATATATATTATTTCTATGTAAGAATTTTTGGCCAAAATTCTAGAATGGAATTTGTATGGAAGAATGGAATAATTTTGTATTTGTATTTGTTTGAAAGAATTTTTGCCTATTTATATAAAGAATTTATATTTTCATGAAAAAAATTTTTATCAAAATAATCAAATGAGAATATTTCTATGACTTATGGTAATGTCTTAATGTTAATTAATGGTAGGTCATTGAAAACTACAATTTAAAACAAAAGAAACCATACAAATAAGGCAGGTTATTTCATTGAATGCTATTCACTGAATAATACTGTGTGATTCAGTGTCACCTTGGATTATTTCCTCCCATTATCATTATAATTTTAAAAAATAATCAATGAATTAAACATTATTTGAGCTATTATAAATACAGTAAGAGACTCATTTTAGATTTATAAACATACATAGGTTTAAAGTGAAGGGATGGAAAAAAGATACTTCATTCAAGTAAAAGTCAAAAGAAAGCAGGGATAGTCTTATTTATAGCACAGAAAATTTTAAGCCAAAAATGATAGTAAGGAACAAGGAAGATCTGTATAATGATAAAGGAGTCATTTCATCAAGAAAATATAACACACATTTAAATATTTACACAATGAAGACAGGAGAACGTAAACATAATAAATATGTAACCAATAGATATAAAAGGAGAAATAAATAATAATAAAATGGTTGTAGGGAAATTCAATTTTAATACTAGATAAATCACCAAATAAAATCAACAGGAAAATGTTGAACTTTAACGAAACACTGAATCACAGGACACAGACAGAACATTCTGTCAAGCAGATACACATTCCTTGCAATTGCAAACAGAGCATTCTTTGGGAAAGAGTGTATGATAGACCATAAAACAAGTTCTAGCAACTTAAGAAGACTGAAATCATACCAAGTATCCTTTTTGGCCACAATGGTATGAAACTGAAAATCAACAACAGAAGGAAATCTGGAAATTTTGCAGGCATGTAGAAACTAAACAACACAATCCTGAACAACCAATGAGTCAAATAGGAAATTTTCAAAAGACACCTCAAAAGTAGAGCTGGAGAGATAGTACAGTGGGTAGACTGCTTAAGTGCCTTGCACACAGCCAATCTGAATTTGGTCTCCAGCACCCCATACAATCCCCTGAGCACCACTGGGAGTGATCCCTTTGCATACAGTCAGGAGTAAGTCTTAAGCACCACTGGGTGTGGCCCAAAAACAAAAAGAAAAAGCAAAAAAAAAAAGAAAGAAAACTCAAAAATCCCAAAAAAAATTTGAATGAAAATACTATACATCAAAACCTACAGGATGCAGCAAAAACAATTCTGAGAGAAAAGTTTATAGCAGTAATAGTATACATATATTAAAAATAGAAAGATGGCAAATTTAAAATAACTAATTTTGTATCTCAAGGCACTGGAAAAAGAAAAATATAACCTAAAATTAGCAGATGGAAGAAAATAAAGATCACAAAAGAAATAAACAAAATAGAGACAAGAAAGATAGAAAATGTCAATAAAGATAAGAACTATTTTTAAGACAAAATTGGCAAACCTTTAGTCTTACTAAATGTTGAACACTCAAACAAATAAAGTGAGAAATGAAGGAGGATGTATTACACTGATACTACAGAAATACATAGAATCATAAAAGACTGCTCAAATAGTTACATGCCAGAAACAATAGATAATTTTGAAACATGGATAAACTCCTATAAACATATAGCCTACCAACACTAAATTAGGAAGAAGTATCAAATCTGAAATATTAAATCAAACCTGGGTTGGCCACGTGCAAGGCAAACGCCCTCTCTGCTGTGCTATCACTCTAGCCCCAAGACAGAAGGAACTTTTGCCATTTTCAATAAGTGTACTAAGAAAGAGAAAGAAATGCTGCATAATATCACTTATACATGGAATAAATACATGGAACAAATGGTCAAATTTGTGAAAATAGTAAAATTGTGAGTTGGGTCAAGTGGTAGAGCACATACCTGGCACATTTAAGATCCCGAGCTCAGTCTCCAGCACCACATGACTTTCCTTCTTGACCTGGGCTGATTTCCTTCCAAAATGGGGGTTATAGGATCTTGGAGACAGGTGGAGAAATTGTGGAAATGTTAAGGTTACAAGTTTATAACTTAAAGATAAATGCACAGCACAGTGATTATAAACAACACTGTATTAGTACTTCAAAGTTACCAAGATATTAGATCATAATTATTCTCACAAGAAATGGCAATTACATGATTTTATAGCTAATGCTAGAGTAGTAAAAATACTGCAATATATTTGTATATAAATGTATCATATCAGCATATTGCCTTAAATATACACAATGTCATATCTCAATTATATTTTAACTTAGAAAAAATACCTTTCTATATTCCTGTGAACTTACTTGGTATCATGCAAACAGCAGAAAAAGTCAGACATACATTTTGTGGCTAACTTATTTTTCTTTTTGGGTCACACCCTGCAATGTTCAGGGGTTACTCCTGACAGTGCTCAGGGGACCATATGAGATGCCAGGGATTGAACCCGGGTTGGCTGCATGCAAGGCAGATGCCCTACCCCCTGCACTATTGCTCTGGCCTCTTGTGGCTAAAATTTTATCTAGTTTCCCCTATGTCTAGACGAAAATATCTGTTTACTTGTTGACATTCAGCTCTTATCTATTTATGTCAATAGTCTTCTATTTCAACAACATATTAAAAATATTTTATAGTTTATTATAGTTTGTGTTGGATATCATTGGTTTGTCCTTTCCCCCTTGCCACTAGGAGCTTAGGTTTATCAGTCACACCCATCAAAGTGCTCCTGAGTCACTCCCATTCTTTTGTTTATCTGTAACCAATTCTACCAGTTTATCTGCTCTTCCCTTAATCAAACTCTGTTAATTGGTAAGGTCAGAACTTCCTAGGACACTGAATATTATAACATTGCCTTTCTCTCCTCTTTATGCCTTTTGAATAATTTACTTTAAAGCTATGTCTTTTTTGTATAGACACAAGAAGACAATATTATGTTTTTATAACTTAAGACTTAATTGGCCTCGATATTCCCTCCTGGGCATCTGCTTTCTCCACTTAAGCCTCAGTTGCCCTCAGTTCCTAGCACCCCAAAGTAGGGTCCCCGACGTGGGACGGGAAGGATCCAGGGCAAGCGGTGAGTTATGTGCTACCCTGGCATCGAGATGGGCCTGGCCAGAGTGCCTAATTCTTAACTATAAGTTAAGAGCTTGATCATAGACAAATGCTGTCATGATCCAATAGTAATTATGAGACTGGGACCCTGCCAGGGATGGGAAAGACTGATCTGGCCTGAGCACTGTAGTCTGAGATTGAGATGGCCCCAGGAGAGCAATTCTATAAGCTTTAATGCATCTCTTATTGTGTCCATACAAAATAATTAATATTATGAATTCTTATATGTTTGCTGGCTGAGGAGAAGAGAAACACATTCATGGGACTCTGCCCTTGGGTGGATCCTCCTGCTGAAAGAGAATTAAGTCCTAGGAGAAGCATCCCCTGAGGGAAAAGAACCTTAACCTATTGCTGACCACACCTATGTGTAGGCCCCAACCCCCTCATGCTGTGGAGATTTAACTAGGCGGTAAGAGTGGGTTGGGGGCCAGATCCACGGCGCCAGATCCACCGGGGCCAGAGCCAGATCCATCGGGGCCAAATCCATCGGGGCAGATCCACGGAGCCAGATCCACGGGGCCAGATCCACGAGAGCCAGATCCACAGATCCAGAGAGAGAGACCGAGAGCCGGGAGAGAGGCAGAGAGAGAGAGAATGAAGTAGGATGGGGGAGAAAGAAGCAGGAGGAGAATCAGAGGAGAATGGAGATGGACATGAAATAAACCGATTGAGCAACCAGTTTGGCCTTGTTCCTTCCTTCGCCTGCCTCGCCGCCTGAGCGCCCTTTCTTTTTCTTTTTATTTTTATACAGTTTGTAAACTTTAATAAATATATTTTTAAAAATTAGTTTGCTAAGTAGAGGGGGGAGGCAGAAGGCAACGTTGGGGTCCTTTGGGGAAGAACACTGACACTGGTATATTTGATGATGAAAAATTGAATTCCCAAACTCTGTTATTAACAGCTTTGTAAATCACTGCTCCCAAAGAAAAAAAGAAAATATGTTTTATAAACCCCAAACAGCACACAAAAGGGGAAAAAAAGATCATGCTTATAACTACTATAAGTGGGGAAAATAATCATTTTCTTCTAATCAGTTCTCTGTGATTCTCATAATGTTTTATTTAAATTGGGAGCCAAGAAGATAGCTTAAAGAGCTGGAGTGTGTACTTTGGATGTGCTAGACCCTGAGTTTAATTCCAGGTAACACATGGTTTTCCCACCTGCCAGCAATGCCAAGAGTAGTCCTTGTTAGTCTAAGCAGCACCTCACGACCAGGACAAAATACTGAGCCTTGAGAATCATACCATCAATCCCAGTACTGTGCTTGCCAGTTCTGAGCAATGCTTGGAAGGACCCCCAATTAAAAAAGTAAAAATAAATATAATAAGCAAAAGGATAAAAAGAATAAAGATATGAGCATAGCAATTTAAAGACTTAGGAGTCTGCCACATCTGGGTTTCAATCCCTGTTCTGCACCAAGTTACTGTGACCTTGGGAAAGTAGTTTAACTTCTCTACCTCTGTTTACTAAGTCATAAATTGAAGCTAAAAATATATTTCTCGCATTGCTTTTATGATGAAACTGGAGAATAGCACAGCAGGTAGGGTGTTTGCCTTGCACACGGCCAACCCAGGTTGGATTCCTCCGTCCCTCTCGGAGAGCCCGGCAAGCTACCCATGATGTATTTGATATGCCAAAAAAACAGTAACAAGTCTCACAATGGATGAACAACAGGATGACAGTGCTACAGTGCTACAGGGCTTTTATGAGGACAAAATGAAAAATATGTGCATAATAAATGATAGTTTTTGTTGCATTTTTTTAACCACAGAAGCTTTACTATGGAGAAACCTACCATCTGAAGTTAATTTTTGTATTTTTATCTCCCTGTGAACATTTTTTTTAAAAGTGAATACACTTTTATATTTGTTAATATCACTATATCACTGTATCACTGACATCCTGTTGCTCATTGATTTGCTAGAGCGGGCATCAGTAACATCTCCATTGTGAGAGTTATTAATGTTTTTGGCATATAGAATACGCCATGGGTAGCTTACCATGCTCTGCCGTGTGGGAGAGACACTCTCTCGGTAGCTTGCCGGGCTCTCCAAGAGGGATGAACGAACTGAACCCGGGTTGGCTGCGTGCAAGGCAAATGCCCTACCTGCTATGCTGTATGTTGTTTTAATAAAATCCTCTAACACTTTTTTAAGTCAAATACAACAGACTTAATTAACCTCATTAGGAAACTAAGAACTAAATAAGATCAAAGCAGTCTCGGATATCTGATGATTTGTTAAGTTGGGACAAAGACCAAATCTTCTCATTAACTCCTCGAACAATGCTCCAGCCTGTTCTCACACAGTAAGCAAAGAATCTGTGAAAGTACCATCTGATTATATTACTGTTGGGCCTATTTCCTTCTTCTTCCCTCTTTCCCCGCCCCCTACATTTTTTTCTTCCAAATCCATTTCCAAATCTTTCTCACCTTCTCTTACATTTTCAGTTTGGAATTGATACAAAAGAAAAAGTGCTGACTGAGTGATTCTGCATAAACTGGGCAGAAAAATCACAGTCCTGTGACCTAAGACCACAGAAATACAAGAAAGATCAGGTGAAGGGCTGGAGAACTCAATGGACAGAGCACATGCTTTACTTGCAAGAGGTCCAGATTTCGTCCCGGCACCACATGGTTCCCTAAGCACAGCTGGGAGTGACCCTGGAGCAAAGAACTGTAAGAAGTCCCCAACCATTGCTTGGATGTGGCCCCCAAACAAAAAAACAAACAAAAGAGCAGATGAACAGGAAGTAGTTTACAAATGAAAGCCTAGAAGCTTTCTCCTATCTGCCTCCTTCTACTCAGCTTTCCTACTTTGACAAGGGCAGAGTTCCTCCACTTTGAACAACTCTGTTAGAAAATATGAAGCAAAACATTGAGAGGCAAATTATTCAGGGAAAGACATTTATATCTCCTTCTCAAAAATGTTATGGACTAGGGGCTGGAGTGATAGCACAGCGGGTAGGGCGTTTGCCTTGCACGCGGCCAACCCGGGTTCGAATCCCAGCATCCCATATGGTCCCCTGAGCACCGCCAGGGGTAATTCCTGAGTGCAGAGCCAGGAGTAACCCCTGTGCATCGCCAGGTGTGACCCAAAAATCAAAAAAAAAAAAAAATGTTATGGACTAAAGATACAAGATAAAAATACAGAGACAAATGAGGTATTGCAACATGCATCTAAGGTTCTAATAGCAAATGGATGAAATCCAATCGTTCTTCAACTTTCTTGAAGAGCTTCATGATGTATTTTAAATAAATTCTATAAAAATAATAAGCACTGAATTGTAACACTATCATCCCGTTGTTCATCGTTTTGCTCAAGCAGGCACCAGTAACATCTTCATTGTGAGACTTGTTGTTACTGTTTTTGGCATATGGAATATGCCACAGGTAGCTTGCCAGGCTCTGCTGTGTGGGTGGGATACTCTCAGTAGCTTGCTGGGCTCTCAGAGAAGGATGTAAGAATCGAACCCAGGTCGGCCACATGCAAGGTAAACGCCCTACCCGCTGTGTAAGAGATACAGAAAATTTCATATTTCAGCAAATCTTTAAGGAGTTGCTGCAGGAGGTCAGAGAGATAGTACAGTAGGTAGGGTACTTCCCTAGGTTCCCTGAGCACCACCAGGAATGAGCCCTGAGTGCAGAGCCAGGAGTAAGTTCTGAGCTCAATAAGTGTGATCCCAAATCCACAAATAAATCAATAAAGAGTTGTTCCCAGGTAAATATGTTTACATCATCTCTGGTATACCAATAGAATAAATGTTCATCTCGTTCTCCAAATGTGACCTAAAAAGCTTAGAATTTTGAAGATTAACTATTGCCATGCATAATTTACAGATAAGAAGAACAAAGTTGACTTCTTTGCCTATTGTGTATGTATAATAGCATTCGTGCACACACCATTCATTCATAACATTCACTCAAGAATGAGAACTCGAGTTGGAGCAATAGTAGAGTAGGCAAGGCAGCTTCCTTGTACATACTGACCCAGGTTTCATCCCTGCATCCCAAATGATCACCCTAACCCCACCAGGAATAATTCCTGTGTACAGAGCCAGAAGCAAACCCTCAGCTTTACTGGGTGTAATCCAAAAGCCAAAATTAAAAACAAAGAAATAAAAAATGAGAATTCAAAGTTGCCAAAATCAACACAGATGAATAAGATAGGGAAAAATGAGCAAAACATTTGTACACCAAATTAACTTGCCAACTAATAAATTAATTCATCTTTTACCACTTTCAAATTAGAGTTCAAATATATTTATGTTCATAGTAAATATATACACATAAACATATAATACATATATACACATTCCTCATGACCATTAAATAACTCAAACAGAAAACAAAGGGGCAATGGTTTCAAAAATCTGGGTTTAAATTTTGTTAATGGAAAGCACTTATGGTATACATAAACATCTCTCAAAAGAATTCATGAATCTTTGCAAAAGAAAATATGAAGAGGAAAATCAAGGATATTTAAGGTATACTAGTATATAATCATTTTGCAATCTCTCCTCGGCCGCTCCCCAAGTACTGAAAAAGAGACAAAAATAATCCCATTCAGTCTGTGAAGGATTTCTAAACTGCTAAGACTTTTATACATAAGGAAATTTTCCGGTGGAAAACCAGGGACCACAACCTTAAAATTTTACTCTTACAAAAGCTTCTTAGGTGGTGAGAGCTACACTAGTCCAAACATTCAGTAGGCTGAACCTGTAACAGGGTGTACCTCTGTGGTCTTTTGCAAGCATGCAAGTCTATACCATCTTTAATGCCTCTCTGACAAGAAAGAGTGCAAGAGCATATTCCACCATCCAGGCTAAGGGCAGAACAATATTCAGTGCATTGTTTATCTCAGGATAAACAAACCAGTTCTTCCCAATATACATCTGACTAATAGTAGGCAGCCTAAATGAACACATAGAGTCAGAAAGGATAAAGGGGTGGAAAAAAAATATCCCACTCAGTAGACCTATTGCCTGCGATGCCCAAGATCATTGCCCCTCCTCTCCCACTCCACTCCTTTTTTCTAGTACTAGAAATTGAATCCAGGGTCTCACACAGGCAAAGTAAGTGCTAACCCATATGCCTGGCCCAATCAGTCCATTTCTTGAATATTCAGTTTCATCCCTAGCCTAGTCTAACTTGATGTCTACTGATCTTATTATATACCAGGCCACTGGATTCCAGGATGCTTCCAAGTTATGATTGAGCCTGGATATATGCTTTGCTACCTGGGGCTGACGATATAATTACCCCAAGTAGGTATAGGTTTTCTTGATACTACAGTTGTTATTGAGCAATTGTGACCACGAGATCCCATTTGTTGCCAAAGACCTGCTGTCATCAACATCATAACCACAGTCAGGCACAGCAAGTGAAAGGCCTGGAACATAGCCCAGGTCCTTCAGACTTTGGTGCTGCAGCAGCTGCAGTACAATTATGATTTGAAATTCCTAGCAGATGTCCAGAGTGAAACAAACTCAGAGTCCAAGTCTGCCTTGAACAAGCAAGTGTCAACCCAAGATTGCTTTCCAGGATTGCATAAAATCAAATTCTCACCTCTAGCCTTCATGTATCACCAAACAAAATGAAGAAAAAGAAGAATTTATCTACACTGATGAACAAAGACATGAGTCTGGGGTGATCCCAAACATATGTAGGTTTCTAGATAGCCTAATGAAGATATCAAAGCAACAATGATTATGGTGTCCACTGAAATGTGGATATTAGTAGAAAATAACCACAAGGATAAAGAAAGCATGAGAGAGGTTCATAATCATCATCATCATCCTGTTGATCATCGAATTTCTCAAGCAGTCTCAGTAATGTCTCCATTCATCCTAGCCCTGAGATTTTAGAAGCCTCTCTTTACTCATCCTTCCCAATGATGCCACATTGGAGGCTCTTTCAGGGTCAGGTGAATGAGACCTAGCATTGTTATAACAATGCAATGAGAGAGGTTATACAAAAAAATTCAATCAGGAATTACTAAGAACACAGTAATGCAATGTTAGAATTTACCACAATAAAGCCAATCAGATTGGCACCTTTGACCTTCGAATAGCAGGGGTCAAATGCAGAGAATGAGAAAAACAAACACACAAGAAAACACAAGGACACTTCAAGTTTTAGAGTCACCTGGGCAGTCATCAGTGAGCTCACAGGTTGGCCATTATTCAGTACTATATTGCTTTCTCACTTTGGCTTTTAACATGGAAACCACTGTTTAAGTGGACTAGGATATTAAGGACAGTTAGTAAGAACATCAAAATTCAATTGAGTACATTAAGAACAGAGGTTAGAATATTTCACATGGCCAATCAGCAGCACACTTAAATTATAAAGCCATGACAATTTCCTGTTCTATTTTTGCTCATGTTGTTCTCTATCCTTTCCTGGGTCCACATTTACTGCCATCAATATTCTTTTGTTTCTTCCTGGGTGAATATTTGTTCTCAAAGACCTAAGATATTTTTGCCTAGGGGAATATGCACTCCCTATACAAATTCCAATCGTTTTTGTGAAAGGCAGAGAACAAAATATGCTAAAATTTGTATGGAATTATAATCTTTGAAATAGGATATTTCAAATAGTGAAAGCAATCTGAAAGGGAAAAAATGGAAGGCATTGTGTTCCTTGATTTTAAACTATGCTACAAGGTATATAGCATTATAGCATCAAACAGTATTATAGTATCAAAACAATAAAATAAAATCATTGTTGAACCAATGGTAAAAAACTGAGAGCCCAGAAGTAAACCCCAACAATACAAAATATATTATTTCGGTTCTGCTTTGGGGCAGGGATTGGGGTTTGGAATAATAAACATCTGAAATATGGTGGTGGGAAAGTGTAATGGTGGTGGGACTGGTGTTTAAATATTAAATGTAATGAAATATTGTGAACTACTTTATACAATTTAAAAAATATCTTACAAAAGTAATAAAACTGGAGGTTTCAGTAACAAAAAATAATGGCGTGGAGGAAACTAGTTAGTCATATAAAAAAAGAAAGAAAAAAAGAAATTAAACTGCTACCTTACACTATACACAACAGGTAATTCAAAATGAATTAAAGACCTGATGTTAAACTCAAATTCATAACTACATTAAGGAATCTATAAGCATAACTCTCCATGATATTGACTTCAGAGGTGTCTTCCTTCATCCATTGACAAAGAAAACAAAAACTAAAATGAACAAATGTGACTATATCAAACTTAAAAACTTCTGCAGTGCAAAAGAAACTATGACAAAAATAAAAGAACACCCTTCTAATGGGAGAAAATATTTGTAAACTGTACATCTGACAAATGGTTAATATTGAAGACATACAAAGCATTCACAAACTCAATAACAACAACAAAAACCCATCAAAGGGAGAGAAGAATTGAACAGACATTTTCTCAAAGAAGACATATAGAAGGCTGACAGGCACGAGAAAAAGTGTTCATCATCACTGATTATAAGGGAAATATACAAATCAAAACAATAATGAGGGGGCTGGAGTGATAGCACAGTGGGTAGGGTGTTTGCCTTGCACTCGGTCGACCCGGGTTCGATTCCCAGCATCCCATATGGTCCCCTGAGCAGCGCCAGGAGTAATTCCTGAGTGCAGAGCCAGGAGTAACCCCTGTGCATTGCCAGGTGTGACCTAAAAAGCAAAAAGCAAAAATAATAATAATAATAATAATGAAATCTTATCTCAAACCAGGAAGAATGGTCTATATCAAAAATGCGACAAATAACCAGCCCTGATGGGGATATAACAAAAAAGGCATCCTCATTCATTCACTGTTAATGGGAATGTAACCTGATCCAGCTTCTATGAAAGACAGTCTTGAGACTTCGTACAATGTTTCTGTTTTGAATTCCAGTGAACCTCCTACAGTCACATGACATTGAATATCACATTTTACAGAAGACAATATTGAAGCTCAGAATAACTGAATGATCTACTACTTTACAAGGGAAGCAAGTATCTGAGCTGTCTCAGATTTTCATTATCATCTCTTTCTAAATCATACACATTCCTCCACATCATGATGCTCAATTCTCAAAGCTGGCTTATGTGACAGTTCATGGCAGCACATTCACAGCCATCTTTATACTGTCCTTGCAGCACAACTCCATCCACTCATTTGTACCTATTGATAATTCTGAAGAAGCCAATTTTCCAATCAACATAGTAGATATCCTAGAAGTGGCCCCAAGCTTGACGCATTAAACCTCACAATTTCCTGTAGTCTTATTCACTTGAGTAGCCATTATTTCAAGGCTATTTCACTATAATACCTCTCTCAAATTCCTGAACTCTTTCCTGGACTCTGTCATCTTTCCCTACACTCAATTCCCATTCTAATCTAACGTTGTTGCAGAAAGAAAAAAAGGGAGGCCCTTCTTTTTTCCTAATAGACCCCATCCCATAGTAAAAGAGCAAAGAAAATTGTGGGGGTGTTGAGTTAGGGAACCAGATGTGGCTGCAAACTGGAACTGAAATGTTATCTTTTATTCCCCAAATTCACAGATGAGCAGGGGAGGCTGCTGCTGTTGATTTTCTGGGAATGGGAAGATATCTGTTAATTACCAAGTTCTGCCTTAGGATGGTTGGGTATTATTTAATTCTTTGACCTTTCACACAAATTTTGCATCATCTGGTAAATATTCTAAACAATTGACGGTTGCTCAGATTTGGAAGGTCTACAGTGGAATTGCTATAACTATTTAGTAAGGAAAGTGATAGGGTAAGCAAAAATCTTCTGAAATTCATATATCTTTGTGATATGACAATCTATCTTCACTCTTTTAAGCTAAACTATATTGTTCTGGGTCCAATAGTTATGGTTCTTGAGTATTTCTGTAATCATTTTGCTTTTTAAAATAATGTGATCTTCTGCCGGAGGAGAGGGTGCTGATATATATGAGCAGTATGAACTATTCACATATCAGCTTGGTATGCCTGGGCCTAATAAGCAGCCATGGCCAGAGTTCACAGATGTGTTGAAGTAGGAATCCACATTTTTATACTTCTCACCAAAACTAAATTCAACTCTCCTCAACTATCAGCAAGGTACAGATATTTTATTGCAGAGTTTATAGGGAATAAAGAACAATTTGTATTGTCCTATCAAATACCACAATGGCAAACTTGAATAGAAATTCCCATCAAACATCTATGGCCTCCCCAACAAAATTGCCCTTGGTGACCTCTTCACCCTTCAGCTTGTTCATACACAAACTAATTTTACCCTGTTCTGGGGCTGGAAAGATAGTATAGTGGGTAGAGTGCTTGCCTTGCATACAATCAACTATGTTCAATTGGTTCATTTTCCAGCATCCCAGATGGTCTCCTGAACACCACTAGGCATAACTCCTGAGGGTAGAGCTAGGAGTAATCCCTGAGCATCGATGGCTTGGGCCCCCAAACAAAAATATATTAACTTTACCCTGTTCTGGACCATACTGCACTGCCCTTTGGCCTTCCCTCCCCTCTGCTTTCTGTAAAATCAATCAATCAATCAATAGACATCTCAAAGCCCTCCAGGTAAGCAATTGCCCAGCTCCACATCTTTGCCACTAATCTCATACGAGAATGAAGTCATCCTGCAAAAACTCACAGGTACACTAGTCTTTTGGCTAAAAACTCCCAGCCGCCCTCAGAAGGGGAGACCGGCAGAGTCCCCACCCTGTCGAAGTGCCAGCAAGCCACACCCACACGCCACAACTAATCACTGCCATGCAAGCCATTCAAATGGTCCAACTCCACTGCTTCATGACTAATCTCTACAGAGATGCCAAACTTAAGAAAACTTTGGCATCTAAGTAAAATTATTTGAGGGCTGAGAACTCTGGGGTCTTCTCAGAGTGGGGTTGGGAAGCCTTCCTCTACACCTCTCCCCATCCCCTTACTACTGGAGGCCTCAGCACATCCACATCCCACAGCCACTGCACTAACAGCTCAGCTCTACAGCTTCACTACTAAGCTTGTAACAGATGCAAGCTAAGCCACTGAAACTCATCAGTCCAGTTCTACAGATCCCGGAGTTCTAGGAGAAGACAGCCAGAGTCGCAGCCACTAACACCTCCAGATTCCACAGTACTAAAGGAATTGGGAACAATGGTGGAGATGATGGAGAGAAAGTGACACTGGTGGTGGGACCGATGTTGAAAAACTGAATGCACAAAGCACATGCATTTTTAAAAAGTGAATAAAAAATTTAGATACCACGGTACTTAAAAAAAGAAAAATAACTCTAAATAAATACATTTATAATGCAGTGAGAAAGGAAGAAAGAAGGAAAGGAAGAAAGAAAGAAAGAAAGAAAGAAAGAAAGAAAGAAAGAAAGAAAGAAAGAAAGAAAGAAAGAAAGAAAGAAAGAAAGAAAGAAAGAAAGAAAGAAAGAAAGAAAGAAAGAAAGAAAGAAAGAAAGAAAGAAAGAAAGAAAGAAGGAAAGAATGCAATGCAATTTAGAGAACTCCCTTAAATTTGATCTTCATATCCACCACTTTTTTAAGAAAATAACTTCTGGGGATCAATTCTATGTCATAAGTTGCAAGTAATTTTATATATTTACCTATTTTTGTTTGTTTTGGGGTCACACACAGTGATGCTCAATGGTACTCCTGGCTATGCACTCAGGAATAACTCGTGGTGGTGCTCTGTGGAACATAGAGGATGCCAGGTATCAAACCCCAGCCATCTGCATGCAAGTCAAGTGCTCTACCTGCTGTCCTATCACTCCAGCCTCAAATTGCAGGCAACTTTTATGTGTCACATATAATTTTTCCCTTGTCATATTAGTGTTGGCCATCACTAGTTACTGGGAAATCAAACCAAAACCACACTGAGATATCGCTTCACACCTGCAAGAATAGTCATCATCAAAAAGATAAGAAATAACAAGTTCTGTAAAGGATCTGGAGAAAAGGTAGGCCTAACCTTTGGTGGGAATACAAATTGAAACCGATGCTATGGGAAACAGAATGAAGATTTCTCCAAAAATTAAAAATTGAACTGACATATGATTCAGCAGTGACATCTCTAAGTATATGTACAAAATAGATAAAAATCACTCTCTACAAAAGATGTCTATGACTCCATTTTCACAGGAGCATTAACTGTAATAGTTAAGATATGAAAAAGAAAATATGGTGTATGTGTAGATATGTTATGTATATATCACATTTCATTAAAAATAAAGAAGGAAGTCTTGACATTTTTCAGTAACATATATGCATCTTGAGGGCATTGTCATCACTTGTCATCCTGTTGCTCATCGATTTGCTTGAGTGGGTGCCAATAATGTTTCCATTTGTCCCTGTCGTGTACTAGTGTAGCCGAATGGCATCTGCTCGCTCCAGGAACACAAATAGCCTCAAACCATTCATTCAGGATCTTGATGAAGAAGTCTGACCATCTCGTAGTTGGGCAGCCACGAGTTCTTTTGACGTCCTGTGGAATCCAGTTAGTAACAGCTCTAGTCCAGCGGTCATCTCCAAATCGCATTACATTTCTGGCCTATCTGATTTTCGATGCCTTGGCAAACGAGACAGCGTCCCTGATTCTCAATCATTGATGGAGGTCGGAACTCTGGATTCCTTCTCTCACTTGAGTTAAATGTGATATTCCAAGCATAGCTCTTTCGATTCCTCTTTGGGAGGCCCAAATAGTGTCCTTATCCTGTTTTCGTAGGGCCCAAGTTGCTGAGGTGTATGTTAATACAGGAAGAACAGTGCAAGATTGTAGATAAGTGAGGATTGTAGATAAGTTAGGAGTAGACAGCCAGAGTCGCAGCCACTAACACCTCCAGATTCCACAGTACTAAAGGAATTGGGAACAATGGTGGAGATGATGGGGGCCACCTCCCTACATGCCACCAGCATGGCAGAGTCTGGCAAGCTACCCGTGGCACATTTGATATGCCAAAAACGATAACAAAAATGGGCCTCATTCCCCTGACTCTGGAAGAGCCCCCAATACAGCAGCATTGAGGGCATTATGCTAAGTTTAAAAAGTTAGAGAAATAAATACAGTATAATCTCACATGTGAAATCTAAAAATGTCAAACTCATATTAACAGGTCAGATTGGCAGTTGCTATAGGAGGGATTGTTAGGCATATATTAGTTATGATGGTCAAAAGGTATAAAATTCCAGCTAAGAGCTCAGGCTTCGGCCAAGATTCGACCCGGGTGGCCATGCCTTTGCACAGTGGCTTGGCTGTGGAACAAGCAGGATCCAGAGCCAGCTATATGACTTGGGGTTCCAGCGAGTGCTTGCAACCATGTATCCAGACTGTGAACTAAGCTTTTGCTCCATGCTGCTCCAGGAAGGGAAATGATTCAATTTCCAACTTAAATCTCCCTGGACGTAATTACTAAAATACAGAAATTGTAAACCGTGTGGCCACTACTGCGGCCGCGTGACTTTTTATTTCTTCATTCTCATCAGTGGAAAACAAATTATCAAATATTTCCTTGTCAATAGGGCTGTATTCTTGGGGGATAAATTCCAACAAGAATAGTGAGTTCTGTGTTGAAACTCCAACAACAATAGTGAGTTTTGTGTTGAAATATGGAATGTAATCAAGGTAAAGAGAAAAGGAAGTGAAATTTATCAGTTACGCAGGGGGGGATTGGGGGGTGAGGGGTGGGATGTATACTGGGTTTTTTTTTTTTTGGTGGTGGAATATGGGCACTGGTGAAAGGACGGGTGTTTGAGCATTGTATAGCTGAGACATAAGCCTGAGAACTTTGTAACTTTCCACATGGTGATTCAATAAAATAAATTTTTAAAAAATCCAGCTAAAAGAAAAATAAGTTTCTAGAATGTCAAGTACAACATGATAACTATAGTTAATACTATATTGTATATTTGAAAATTGCTAAGAGACCTCCCCACCCCAGGAGAACTCCAGCAGCAGAAAACCTCCAAGAACCTAACTGCATAGCCATGCTCAAGGCCACTCTCCACAGGCTTGGACAAGCCTCATCTATGAGTATGTGGGACCCAGGTATGTGTGACCTATGACTGAGATCTCCAAGTTCGCCCAAAACAGGACTGGGCCTCCTCCCCCTAGCTTCCCAGTTTTCCAGTAGCTCAGCAGCCACACCCACAAACTGCCTCTGGTGCATATATCTCACCAATAGCTAAAATCCAGAGACTGTGAAATAAAGCTCCCGGAAGAGAGCAACACAGAACATCTTAGGCCCACAGCCACTTTTGTGGCTGGGCAACCTCTTATATTCTATCCCACTGATGTACCAAAAGTAGCATACATTTGTTTGGGTTTAACATATATGCTTGTAATCGCTTATACAAGGGCTTAAATGGCTCCACGAGGAAATACAACAATCTTTACACACTTTTCTCTTATGGTGGTGGGAAGGTGTATGGTGGTGGGATTGGTGTTTGAATATTATCTGTAATGAACTATTTGAACAACTTTATAAGAATAAAATAAAATTTAAAACCCAAAAAAAGAAAAAGAAAAAGAAAGTTGCTAAGAGAGGAAATCTTAAAAAGTTATCTTCACAGGAAAAACTATGTGATATGATGGATACTAGCTAATTTACATGGCAATCATTTTACAGTGTATTATCTATCAAATAATAATGTTTCAAACCTTAAACTTATACAAAATTAAGTATCAATTGCACATCAATAAAACTGAAGATAAATTAACAGTATTGCCTTCGCCTTTCACACAGTCGACCCGTGTTCAATTCCTCCGCCCCTCTCCGAGAGACCGCAAGCTACTGAGAGTATCGCGCCCAGACGGCAGAACCTGGCAAACTACCCGTGGCATACTGGATATGCCAAAATCAGTAACAATAAGTCTCACAATGAGAGACATTACTGGTGCCTGCTCGAACAAATCAATGAGCAACGGGATGACAGTGACAGTGACAGTGACAGCCTTACCATACCAACTTCCTTCTGAAGCTGTAGGTACAAATTCCAAACAGGTTTGCTTCTATTGTAGTTCAATAAGATCTTGAGATTTTGTTTTGCAGAACCATTTTGTGAGAAGAGGTCTGAGTTAGAGAGAACCTAAAATTTATGTGAAGAAAAGAAAAACTAAAATTTAGTAGTGTTCTTTTGTATATTCAATTTCATTGCATCTTTACAACTCCATTTTACAAATGAGAAAGTTGAAGGTTTAGAAAAAGTAAAATAAATTTGTAAAATGTCACTGCTACAAGAATAACTGGAATTCTAAGCAAACTTGATTTTTTTCCCAAGTATGAACTCTATCCCTATGCTCATTACATGCCATGGGTTAGGTAGCTCCCACATTTAGAGGACTACTTCTCTGACATCCCTATTTAGAGGACTGCTTCCCTTATGTCCCTTGGCAATTCAGAGTTGCATCTGTATACAAAAAAAGTCATTCCCCTTCTTGCCCTAATCTGGCCTGGGGATAGCTAGATTTAACAAGCTCTCCTGAGTGTTTTTCCCTGTCCCATTGAGAGTTCTATCCATGTAGCCACACTTCAGAATACATCTTCAGAATCTCACAGGAAAGTCAAAGTTTGGGCACAGTTGAGTAGAAGCTGGTGAATGAGTTCGAGTGCTGCACTAAAAAGTACCCTGGCACGAGATTCAAGCAGCACAGATTATCAGAATACATTAGTGTGTAAATCTCCATCTTTGATCTTCTTGGGAAAATAAATTTTATATAAAGTACAATGAAACACTAAATAAGAGAGAATCAAATTTGTGGTCTGGGTTTCAGAATGTCTCTAAAACATATATTTTCCTTATTTTATACCTGAATTGTTTAGTAATCTGGCATAAACAGATTTAGTCTTTCATAAAGTAGAACATATCTTAGTCATTTCTAAGATTAACTCTTTATCTAAATATGAAACAGTCTTTATCTAGACTTACTTCAGCTTCCCACTCATTCCTGAAGTATTATTATTCAAGTGACTTCATTTTTCCTGACTTCAGGTCTTTGATTATAAAAAGGAAAAAGGTGGAGCTCAGAGAGATAATACAGACGGTAAAGAGCTTACCTAGGCATGCAACAGAACTGAGCTCAATCCCCAACAATATATATTCTCTTCCATGCAGCTCCAGGAATGATCTTTGATCACAGAGTCAGGAGTAAACCCTGAGCACTGCAGAGTGTGGCTCCCAAACCCAAAATATATAAATACATAAACGCAAACAGGAATAAATAAATGAAAGAAGGTAAATGAGAATATTCCATATTCTCCTCTAATTCTGTAGTCTATAGAGCCTACTCATGACCCCCTATAGCCCCTGAAAATTTTATGTGTCCTGGATATAAGATATATAAAATGGGTATATAAATAAAAATTTACCAGTAAAAAATCATAAAGAAATTTATTTTAACCTTATGCAATCCCATGTGAGGTCACAACCCACAGATTATAAGAATATCTGCAAAGAACCACTTATAGGAAACACTATCTTATCATTCTGTGAATAATCCTAAACTCAACATATTTACCAGCAATCATAGTTCCACTAATGCTAACCCAAAAAGTTCAGGTGAAAGGTTAATAAAGTACAGGCAATAAAAATATCTGGTGCAAGGTAAAAGTTTGAAAGAAATGTAATTGTGGGTTAACATGACTTTGCAAAAATCTGGGAGTATATGAATCCCACTTGTCTTAAATACTTATTTCCAGATGCATATGTTTTATGTAATATAATGCAATGTTTTATATAATACTAACATTACCATATTAAAGTATAGACCATGTGCAACTTCACCTTTGGATTTGGGGTTTTCAGGGAAATAATCTGAGAAAAAAGCTTCAGCTATTTACCTACCTAACTGTGGTTAGGAATATTTTAATCATAGTTCTTTGGTTTTAAAACCTTTGCAAATATTTACAGAAACTGTATAATGATGTAGCATTTCACTGAGAATTAAAAGTGCCCTATAGCCCTGCAAAAATATAATTTTCTAGATTATTTCAAAGAACTTATCTTACTAGAAAATACTGTTGTGGACAGATTTTGAAGACACTTTTTGAAGACACCATTAAGGCTATGACCCTTATAACATTTAACACTATTTCTCACTGTATCCATCCTTCTTTTTGTTTTTTTTTACTTTTTGGGTCACACCTGGCGATGCACAGGAGTTACTCCTGCTTTTGCACTCAGGAATACTCCTGGCGGTGCTCAGGGACCTTATGGGATGCTGGGAATCAAACCTGGGTCAGCTGCATGCAAGGCAAATGTCCTACCTACTGTACTATTGCTCCAGCCCCACTGTATCCATCCTTGATTCACTCACTTCTCTTGGCCTCTATGATACCAGCATTTGACCCTCTGCTTTTTGAGATTCTTTCGAAGCCACTCTTCTTCGCATAGCTCACCCAGTTTCTCTAGGAATTGTTATTCACTCCACTTTCAGAATATTGGTCACCATGTCTACCATATAAGTCCATATCTCCATCTCTAGCTGATCACATTCTAATCTATAGACCCAAACATCCAACTCAACCTCTGCATGTGGAAATCCCATAAGGATCTGCAATCCAACTTGCTAAAACAAATTTCATTACCTACCCTCTAAACCTGACCTTTTCTCATGAGTCCCCCTGAGCTCCAAGCCTCCACAAATCACTCTATTGTTCATTCAATTGCTTGAATGAAAGTTGCATAATGTCCTTGTTTTAGCTCCTTCCACAACCTACACCTCTCACATCAGTAATCAGATCCAGTGGGATCTAACCCAGCGTTATCTTTGGAATACAGTTCTATCTCTTCACCTGCACTATTGCTCCCTTAACCCAAGCTCCTCATCTCTCACTCAGAGCACCCTAATGGCCTTCCCTGATTCCCCATTCTGCTCCTCTTCAATATTCACTTCACTGTCGAGTGAGATTTTAAAAACAGAAATCTGATCATTTTGCCCTGCTGCTTCCCATGACTTTTAAATTACGGTTAAACTCAGGAAGATCGCTAACAAGGTTTTTCTAACATGCACTCTACATTCCAGGCTTAACACCTTTTTAAAATTCAGTTCTTCAAGAGAGCTATAGTGTCTCTCAGTCTCTCACTCTCAGCCTTTTACATATCCAAGTTTTATTTCCTCAACACTCCTAGATCCCTGCTGTGTTTTGTTAACTCTTGAAAACCTTTCTTGACTCCTTTACTCCCGTACATACACATGGTTGTTATAATGCATAATTAACTATTGAATGATCCATCTTTTCACAAAACTACGCTATCCATGGGGTATGTATCAAGCTTGTTTTTACAGCTATCAGCAAGCACAGTGTCTAGCATATAGAATTTCAATAGCTATTTGTGGCATAAATCTATTTTTTAATATGCAACTGCACTGAACCAGTAGCAATATCAGAATCCTAAGCCTACTTTATTTATATGCAGTGTAAGCTAATTACTAATTCAAAAAAAATTCTAGTTCTTTTTCTTCTTTTCTTTTTTCTTTAAGCAGTGAAAGTTCTGCAGTTTCTCTAAGGATGTGGTGTGTGTGTGTGTGTATGTGTGTGTGTGTGTGTTAGAACCCAATTTACATAAAATAAACAAAAATGAAGTCACTCATCTTGAAATTGGGAAATGGATCCCTATCTTTTCATCATTCTTAGCGGGAATACATTTGGACACTTAGAACTTAAAAGAGCATTGACCCAACCAACAGTCATACTGTGGTTAGACAGAAATATTCACATCACCTGAGACTTCTTTTCTTTTTGGGTCACACCCAGTGATACACAGGGGTTACTCCTGGCTCTGCACTCAGGAATTACTCCTGGCAGTGCTGGGAGACCATATGGGATGCTGGGAATCGAACCCGGGTTGGCTGTGTGCAAGGCAAACACCCTACCCACTGTGCTATCACTCCAGCCCCTGAGACTTTCTGTTTTTAAGATCTTCTGAGAAGTGACCATTAATAGAAGGAGGTACTAATAAAAGAAACAAGGAATCTAAATGAGAGCATCAAGTAAGCCTGTTTCAGCTTTTCTGAAGACACTATTTTAACCTGGAATGAAGGAGTGAAATGTTCTGTCCAAGACTTTTAAAGCACCACAGGGCGTAGATTGAAGACATTCCCCCAATGAGTCTTTACATCTGAGGAGAGGGTCAGAGAAAGTTAAAGCACACGAGGATTTACTCTGATGCCATTTTTGCTTTGGTTGAAACCTACCATCAAGTATATGAAGTTCTATAATCCACATCTACTATACTCTTCTCTACGTGGCTAATTCTCCAGACTGAAGTGTAGATTCTTTACTAATGAAATTAAGAAATTTTCCTCAGTAGTGTTTTCTGCCAAAGAGATCTAATTTGCTTGAGACAGAAGAGCATTTGAAAAAGCTCAAGACACTTGTCAATAGGAACTAACAAACAAAATGTCTCCAGCAGGTGAAGCAGTTTGAAGTGATTGAAAGTTTAGTCAATGGTTCATACAACACATGCAAGAAGGTTTTGGAACATTCATCAGAGAGTCATGAACACTTTATGTGCAACCTTAAGACTAGCAAGAGATCATTTATTTAGATTCCTTAGAGAGAAATGGGAACACTTTCATGTTTATAAACATTTTAAATCCTGATAAGCAAAATTTGAGATCTAAATAAAATTCTGAGTATCTTAATCCTTAGAGGAGAAGCATGGAATAACATCAATTAGACAAAAGTACAATAAAAATCAATGCTTTAATTTATACTTAGGAATGATATTAAGATAATGACATTAAGGAGCTGGGAAATTGGAAAAAGAATAACGTCAAATTTTTCATATGTTGACACATTTTGACAGTAAATGTACTCAACATAATTGTACTAAAAGTTTATTCTTTGCTGAAGTAGATGAGGCACACATACCATTTTAAAATCACAGTCACTGTATCACTGTCATCCCGTTGCTCGTCAATTTACTCGAGCGGGCACCAGTAATGTCTCTATTCCTTCCAGCCCTGAGATTTTAGCAGCCTCTCCTTACTCATCTTTCCCAATGACTGGAGGGTCTTTCAGGGTCAGGGGAATGAGACCTATCGTTACTGTTTTTGGCATATCGAATTCGCCATGGATAGCTTGCCGGGCTCTGCCCATGCGGGCAGGATACTCTTGGTAGCTTGTTGGGGTCTCTCTGAGAGGTGTGTGTGTGTGTGTGTGTGTGTGTATACATACATATACACACACACATATATATATTATTCTCTATGTTTGTTGCCTACTGTCTGAACTCCATCAAATATGGTGTGGTAATTATGGAAAATGGGTAGGAAGTGTCTTATAATGTGTCTGGAAAGTGACCTGGAGCATGGCAGCAGTTGGGTAGTGGAGGTCGGCTACCGGGCTGGGTCCCTTGGGGCAGAAAGGGTTAGTGCCAGAAATAACTGCTGAGTGCAAGAGCCAGGAGGAAGTCCTGAATACCATCAGTTATGGTTAAAATAAAAACTTAAGAGCTGAGGCTGGAGAAATAGTACAGCAGGTAGGGCATTTGCCTTGCACATGGCTGACCAAAATTTGATCCCCAGCATCCTATATGGTTCCCCGAGCACTGCCAGGAGTGATTCCTGAGTGCAGAGCCAGGAGTAACCTTGAGCACCTCCCGGTGTGACCTCAAAAGCCACCCCCCCAAAATAAAAAACATTAACAGCTTTTCAGTTCAGTTTCCAGCTCAAGAACTTAAAATCTAGCATTACTCTCAAAAATGAATGAGTAATTAAGGAACTGCAGTGCAGATTGGGGGTTGAAATGCCAGCAAATAGCAAGGAAATCAGAAGAGGGAACCATAAACCCAGCAAAGGCTCTCTGGGAAGCCTTCTAGAGGAGCTCACACCTGGCTGGAGTCTTGAAGGTAAAATACAATATAAATAAGGGAAAATGGTGAGGGTAATGGGGAAGGAATGAGAGGGGAAGTTCTAAATAAAGACGCCTGGATAAAAAGAAGAGTGCTTTCAGCAGGGCACCTCAAATGGAGCAAGCATGCTCTCTCTCTGGCTACTCCAGATGAACCCTGGTGGCCACAAGCCTCCAGAAGAAAAACCCAGGTACTTGGGACCAGTGACTGAAAACTCCAGCAGGCCACATGGAGGTGGGTAGGGGCCATCCCTCCTCATCTCTCTGCCCACCAGATGTCCTGGCTATCACAGCCACAAACTGTCTCCAAATGCCATTTAAGCACTTTAATGGCCAAAATCCAGAGACTCACAAATGATTCTCAAAAGAGGGCAGCTCGCCACAGAGATGTCTCCAGACTCCAATTATTTAAAGTTTTAGATACCCAGGAGTGCATGGCCACTTTTACAGCCACTTGACATTCTATACTATTCATAACAAGCAATACAAAATAAATTATTTAGCATCTGCCTGTGAGGTTTAGTGGTGGTGAGAAAATCTGGAAAAATGGTGGAGGGAAGGGGTAATGGTGATGGGATTGGTGTTGAAATATTGGATGTAATCATTTACTGTGAACAACTTTATGAAAATAAAATTGAAAAATAAAAAATTTTAATTTTTAAAAATTAAAAAAAAGGAGTGCTGCTTGTTTGGTAGTAGTTAAAAAAAATGTGTCTGTGAGGCTATGGCAAGAGATTTGACCAGAAAAGTGGATGGGTCCAAGGTCATAAAGGACATAACATTGTCGGTTGAGAAGCATGATATCAGTCCTTAAAGCTATAGAGCCCCTCTAAGGAAATTAAACAGAGAAATAATATGATCAGATAAATCAACCTAAAAAAATGATTAACAGTACCATGGTGCCAACATACGATTTCAAAAAGTTTTTTTAATTAGTATATTAACACAAACACTGATTTTCAAAATGTTTTTAAAATTTGTCTCAGACCAACACAGAATAGACATTGAAAGATTTTTTTCAACTTTTTTATTGAACCACCGTGAGATAGACCCTGACAAAGCTGTTCATGATTGAATTTCAGTCATACAGTATTCCACACCCAGCCCTCCACCAGTGTACATTTCCCAGCACCAGAGTCCCCAGGTTCCATCCTATCATCCCCCTTCTGTCCCCTGTCTCTATGGCAGGTGCTTTTCCTCTCTCTCTCTCTCTCTCTCTCTCTCTCTCTCTCGCTCTCTCTCCTTTTGGGCATTGTGGTTTGCAATATCGATACTGAAAGGTTTTTAGGAAACTACTTTATCTACTTTTAACCCTCAGATCTTGTCCACCGTGATCAGTCGCAGCTATTATTGTCATAGTGGTGTCTTCTCTGTCTTACCTACCCTCATCCCTCCCCCCCACATACATGTGATTGGTTTCAACCATTGGAAAGATTGTATTTAACTCAATTCTGAGAGAATCAGTAATTCAGTTAAGCTTGTTCAAAGACACATGAAGGGCTACATAGCTCATCAGAAAAGGAGTCCAAAATGAGATTTTTTTTTTTTTTTTGCTTTTTGGGTCACACCCAGCAATGCACAGGGGTCACTCCTGGCTCATGCACTCAGGAATCACCCCTGGCAGTGCTCAGGGGACCATATGGGATGCTGGGATTTGAACCCGGGTCGGCCGCGTGCAAGGCAAACGCCCTACCCGCTGTGCTATCACTCCAGCCCCCAAAATGAGATTTTTTTATTTTTAGTATTAAAGCCGAATGTAGAGGTTACTGAGACGGCTCGAGCAACTCAACAATCAACGGGATTTTGTGATCGTGATCGTGAGTATTAAAGTCAGTAACATTTTTGGATTACCAATTTTACTAGGTAAAACTGTCTGCCACTCTATGAGGCAAAAACTTACAAGTCTATATGTAACTGTATAGAATGTTAATTGCCCGCTCGAGCGAATCAATGAACGTGTTGACAGTGCTACAGACAGTGCTATAGAATGTTAATACTTAAGTTATCAGTTCAAGAATAACAATTAAAAACTTCAATAGTGGTATATTGTCCAATGAACAATTGCTGTTACATGACACTTTACCACATTGAAAGTACCAACTGCAGTGTTTTGAACTCCTTTCCAAGCTGTGTATTCTCTGTCTATGGCCATACCACCCTGAACATGCCCAATCTCGTCTCAGCTGTGTATTCTCTTTTTTCCCCTTTATAGAGACCTCCCTAGTGTTAGTACTCCAGGACCAAATTCCACTACACACTTTGGAAAAACAACTGAGATTGAGAAAATTAGTAATCAAATTTAATAATTATATCCCAAAATGAACATAAAAAAGAGGCACTGCTCTTTTATTTACATGTAGATTTCAGAGCCTGTGGATTAACATTACCCTCTGCTGTGTGCTGGTCTTGCCTTTAAAGACGGTGTGCTTATTTTTTTCTTTTGGGGTCACACCCGGCAGTGCACAGGGGTTACCTCCTGGCTTTGCGCTCAGGAGTTATTTCTGGCGGTGCTCAGGGGACCATATGGGATGCTGGGAATCGAACCCGGGTCAGCCACATGCAAGGCAAACACCCTACCCGCTGTGCTATCGCTCCAGCCTCCCCCTTTTTTTTTAATTTTATGGTTCAAATGGGCTGGAGCGATAGCACAGCGGGTAGGGTGTTTGCCTTACACGCGGCCGACTCAGGTTCGATTCCTCCATCCCTCTCCTCTCTGCCCGGCAAGCTACTAAGAGTATCCTGCCCCCACAGCAGAGCCTGGCAAGCTACCCATGGTGCATTCGCTATGCCAAAAACAGTAACAACAAGTCTCACAATGGAGATATTACTGGTGCCCGTTTGAGCAAATCGATGAACAACAGGACAACAGTGCTACAGTGCTATGGTTCAAATATAAGATATTTTTAACAAAGAGGAAACATAATAAGGGAACAACAAATGGTCAAAGTCTTCAGAATGGAAGATTTTGTCTATAATACTGAGTTTACTTGGGTGTGGGCATGGGGAAGTGGAAAGGAATCTCAGTGGTGGAGGGGAGCAGGCTCTCTGGTGGTGGGGGTGGTGCTGTAATTACGTATCCAGGGAAAGTATGAACAGTATGTTAATCCTGGTACCTCAATAAAAGTGGTTTAGAAACAAATAAATAAATGAAGTTTATGGCTCTAAACCCAAGTCAATGCTCCATCTAATGACAATAACCTCTTCTAACACCAAAGGAAAATTTAATATGTGGACTTTTGGGGAGTAATATCAAGTTGGATGCTTTGCCAATATCAAGGGTTTCTAAGAGTGAATGATTTTATACTTTCACTTAACTTTAGATGCTTCCTCTCCACAATGTTATAAGAGGTATTGGGAAATTGGGGCTAGAGCGATAGCACAGTGGGTAGGGCATTTGTCTTGTATGTGGCCGACCCGGGTTTGATTCCCAGCATCCCTTATGGTCCCTTGAGCACCGTCAGGAGTAATTCCTGAGTGCAGAGCCAGGAATAACCCCTGAGCATAGCAGGGTGTGACTCAAAAAGAAAGAAAGAAAAAAGGTATTCGGAAAGAAGTCAGATTGTAGACACTAAAAGAATGAAAAGAAGATATTGAAGAGGAAAATGCAAGTACAGCTCCCCCCACCCCCAACAGTGACAACTAAGAGAAAGAGACAAAGTGGGTAATTTGAAGAAGGCCACACAGATATTTACTCTGGTTATGTAATGGTAAATCCTAGGAAACTTTATTCTACATACTGATTCTGTGAATGGTGCCTTCCAGAAACATGCATTCCACAGCAGAATAAGGTGACCTGGTTTGGAGGGATGAGGAAGACTTATTTGTTAAGAAAAATTTAAAACATTTATATATTGAAACAGAAGAATTACCAGAGAGGAAGAAGCTGTATTGTGTGAGGATGGAGGAGTATGGTTGTGAGCATAAGCTTCCTGAATAGTCAGAAAAGGGCTTAAGCAGAATATAATAGTTTATTAAGTTTAGAATGAAGAACATTACTGATGGCAACAAGGAAGGAAAGGGTGGGAGAAGATAGAGATAATTTGATAACGCTATACTTATTAGGAAGTTGGGGTGTACATAAATTGTATGTGAATGAGAAGCAGGAGAAAAATTATTTTACTGTGAGGAAATAAGAGGATGAGTAGGAATTGCTTTTGGTTCAAAGATGGGAATGAGAAGTTGATGTTAAAACAACCATGGGAGGCCGGAGAGATAGTACAATGAGTAGGTGCCTGCCTTGCATGAAACTGACCCAGGTTGTATCCATGGCACCCCAGATGGTCCCCGAGACCACCATGAGTGACCCCTTAGTTCAGAGCCAGGAGTAAGCCCTGAGCACTGTCAGGTGTGATCCCCTCAAAAAGTCAGAAATACAGCAATAACAAAACAACCACAGAAGATAATGAGAGGAGTAAGTCAACTCAGCACCTAAAAGCCTGTAGTGGACACAGAGCATCCAGCAGGCAGAGGAGAGGGTGACTTTGTAATAGAAGCAGCTGAGTACAGCTTTAAAATGAATCTGAGCTAGTAACAAAGAGTAAATGATGAAAAGATTTCATTTAAGCTTTGTTGGGGGACGGGGGAAGGGACGAGAGGGGGTTGTAATTCACTCAAGAGACAAAATAGTCCATGGGAAAAAATTACATTCATTCATCCAGTATATCTATAAATAGACTACTTACCCAACAAACTGTGAAGGAGAAAGAGGCAGTGCTATAGAGACGAACATTTTTTCTTCTTTATGACAGCACTTGAAATTAGGGGAAAATTTCAAAGGAAAACTAATAAAGTAAGTGAAACTGTACATAGTTCTTAAATAATGAACAAATTATAAAACAGGGAAATAATAGGCTTTTCATTGTTCAAAATTAAATTATCTTTTTCCTCACAGAAAATACTGATTTTAGAAGAGATTGTGACATTATTATAATTTGCAATATAACACATTGGATTGGTTCAGTGATGGGTGCTTTGAGTTAAAGGAAGCAGGATTTTTTAGATGAATATGCAGGCCATGAACATTGATTTATTCGAATGCCTAACAACCCGAATTGGACCATTACACTTGAATAGATGTGGCTCACTGTCAGCAATTTCTATCTTTGTCATCTATGCACCAATATCCAACTACAATGAAGAAGTTGAGAAGTTCTACATGGAGCTGGAGAAGTTCTATAAAGAAGACCACACCTTCTACAAGATCATTGTCAGTGATTTTAATGCCAAGATAGGATCAAGAAGGTCGCCCTAAAAACTCCACATCAGAACCCATGGCCTAGAATGGAATAAACAGGGTGAGATACTGTCTGAGTTCATCATGTTGACCAAGACCATCGATGGTAACTCACAGTTCCAGGAGGCCGAATCTAAACATTGGACATGGGAGTCTCCCGGTGAACAGTTCCACGACAAAATTGACCACGTCATATTCAATCAAAGGTTTTGCCTGGCCTATGTCACTGTTGCCCCAAAATTCCAAACGGGATCAGACCACCATCTCCTTCAGGCAAAATTCTACTTCACAGAGTGGGGAAAAAGGACTGCAAAGTTCGGAAACTCTCAAGCTCATTCGTCAACATGGTTTGGCACAAGCCTCAGGCAATCACAAGCTAAGCTGTCCAGAGAAACGATAAAGGAAGACCCTAAAGAGAAAAGAGCAGCAGTGTTGGCTGATGCAGCAGAAGCCGGGAAAAGTATTCACAACATTCGCCTGTCCTTCACCAATTACAAGATGTAGATGACTGCCCTCCGATGTCCTGATGGATCTATCACATCTTCCAGAAGGGCAATGGAGAGGATTACTCACGACTTCCACTCAGATCTCTTCAACAGCCACATCCACCTGCCCACATACCAAATTCCACAGGATGGATATGTCATTCCCAACGTCCTCCCTTTCGAAATCTGACATGTTATTTCATCGGTAAAGACACGTACAGCATCCAGTCCAGACAGGGTCAGACCCAAAAACCTGAAGAATCTGCCACCAGTACTCATCAATACAATGGCTTGGCTCTTCATACGCTACCTGTCTGTATGCAAGGTTCCGTCTCAATGGAAAACCAGCAGGACGATTCTGTTGTACAAGAAGGGAGACATCCACGACATCGGCAACTATTGCCCAATCTGCCTGTTGTCCATCGTCTACAAGTTGTTCACTCAAGTCATCCTGAATAGAATAGGCAGAAAACTAGATGAAGGACAACCAGGTTCCGAAAAGGATTCAGCATGACTGACCATATCCACAAGGTGACCAAGCTCACTGAAGCTTTGCAAGAGTTCAAGATGCCGCTCTGTCTAACTTTCATTGATTTAAAGAAGGCCTTTGATTCTGTTGAGACTGAAACGGTCGTTGAAGCCCTAGCCAAAAAGCGCATTCAAATTCAATACCTCAGGATCCACCGAAAGCTGTATTATGGATTCACCACCAGGATCTCACCATTCTACAAGGAAGTGATCGTCGATATAAAGAGAGGGGTTCAGCAGGGTGATACCATTTCACTGAAACTCTTCAGTGCCACCCTCGAGAACATCATGCAATGACTGGAATGGGAAGGAATGAGAGGGAAGAAAGACGATCGGCAACTACACCACCTGCGCTTCACTAATGACATCGTTCTAATAACACCAAATATTAGCCAAGCAGCACAAATGCTGGTGAGAGAGCAGCATGGAACACCTTCAAGAGCATTGAAGAAGTGGTTAAGAGGATGAAGAACCTCCGGCTCCAGCCACATCTTTTCAACTCCACCGTTCTTCCTGCACTAACATACACTTCAGAGACCTGGGCCCTATGCAAACAGGATGAGAACGCTATTCAGATCTCCCAAAGAGGAATCAAAAGAGCTATGCTTGGAGTATCGTGTTTCACTCAAGTGAGAGAAGGAATCCGAAGTTCTGACCTCCATCGAAGATCAAGAATCAGGGACGCTGTCTCATTTGCCAAGGCATCAAAAATCAGATGGGCTGGACATGTAATGCGATTCAGAGACGACTGCTGGACTAGAGCTGTTACCGACTGGATTCCACGGGATATCAAAAGACCGCGTGCCTGCCCACCTACGAGACGGTCAGACTTCTTTGTCAAAACCCTAAATGAATGGTTTGAGGCTCTTTGTGTTCTAGGAATGAGCAGATACCATTGGACTACACTAGCATGCAACAGGAATGATTGGAAACGTTATTGGTGCCCGCTCAAGCAAATCGAAGATCAACAGGATGACAAGTGATACAAGTGATACAGTGTATATTGGCAAAGTATGTTAAAAATATAACTGTATTATTTGCTCAAAACCCTACCAACTTTCTTCTGTTCAGCCATTCATTTATTCAGACACACTGATTATATTTATCTATAATCCGTAGTGCCTTCTAATCTCTCTTAATGCTCATTCTGTTCTTTCTTTGCTAGATCCACTCCTCTCTATATATGCTTATCACCTAATAAATGTATTAGAGGCCAGAGAGATACAATATAGAAGTTAAGGTGCTTATCTTACATATAGCTGACTCCAGTTCAATCCTAACACCACTTACGGTCTCCTGTGCATTGCCAAGAGTGATCCCTGAGCATTGCTGGGTGTGGCCCAAAACAAAATGAAACAAAACTATTTCTAAATATTGAGAAGATGTAACGACATGAAAATTTCTAAAATTTAAGTAAGGAGTGAGGAGTAACATTAAAACATGTAAGTACCCAGATTCTCTTCTAGGAAACATCACTGTCACTGTCACTGTCATCCCGTTGCTCATTGATTTGCTCTAGCAGGCACCAGTAACATCTCTATTGTGAGACTTGCTATTACTGGTTTTGGCATATCGAATACACCAAGGGTAGCTTGCCAGGCTCTGCCGTGTGGGTAGCAAGCTACCGAGAGTATCTAAGAAACATCATCAAGTTTTTATTGCCGGATCTCTATAACTACACAATTTGACTTAGAAATTCCCATTATTTCCAGAGTGATAGTACTGTAAGAAGGGCATTTGCCTTGCATGTGGCTGACCTAGGTTCAATTCCTGGCACCCCATATGGTCCTCCAAACCTTCCAGTAGTGATTCCCTCAGTGTAGAGCCAGGAATAAGCCCTGATCACTGCTGAGTGTGAAAATAAAAATAGAAATCCCATTACAAAACTGATGGGTCAATATGAGAAACAATGATAAATCTATGAAGATATCTTAACTAAGAATTATCTACTATCCAGTTAGTGTAAATGAAGATTCCTCATAGAGCTTAGGCACTACCTTTTCCTGTACACTTTCAGGAATCGCCTTCTTTGTTCATATTCCTTATTGTCAAATGGGTTATTCTTGCTAATTTCATATATCCCACAGCAGAAAATATGGTAGCGTAACAATTTCTAATCACAGTACCATGACGCCTCTGGTATTTAAACAATACAGTCTACTTCACCAGTTCCCAAATACTATCTACTGCCTGAAAGAGCAGTTCAATCTTTACTCATGAAGTTATATCCATGGTGATGCCACCAGTCACTACTGGCTTCCAGTCATTGTTTCAACATTCAAATCTGTGCTTTGTGGATGATGACTACAAGGCTGAGTTCAGAGTATGCAGGAGGGGAAAGGAATCATAATGTACTTAGAACTTTATACCAGAGCAAAGAAAACATCTTCTGATCTTGTTTTCTCTTCAAGTCACTAAGCCATAATTGCTGCATTCCTAAAATGTTATTTTTCTCAAGAGAATCATTCCCATGCCCAGTATTGCCCCCAAGCAGGGACGATAAGTAGGGAAATAGGGACAATGTAGGAAGGTCCCTACAGTTATCTCAAAAAGGTCCTCTCTTGTCCCACAGGCTGTACACAACTGTGCATGATATCACAGGCCACGAGAGTCTCATTCTACTTCGATGATTAAAGACTGTAGCACTATCATCCCATTGTTCATCGTTTTTGCTCGAGCAGGCACCAGTAACGTCTCCATCATGAGACTTGTTTTTGGCATATTGAATATGCCACAGGTAGCTTGCAAGGCTCTGCCATGCGGGCAGGATACTCTCAGTAGCTTGCCAGATCCTCTGAGAGAAACGGAGGAATCGAACCTGGGTCGTCCACGTGCAAGGCAAATGCCCTACCCACTGTACTATCAGTCCAGCAATAATTTTTTTTTACTTGAAGACGAGTGTCCCAAGCAGTGCTCAGATGATTGTGCTCAATCTTCCTGGTGATTCCTGGCCAAATGGGTCAGTGGCTCAATGCTAAGGTCTGAGGATGCAGTGCTGAGGTTCTGAGATTACTGGAGTCACCTGAGGTGCTGGGGGGCTCCAGAGCAGTACTCTGCAATGCTTTGGGCACCATGAGGTGCCAGTGCTCAAAACTGGGGTCAGTCTCATGCAAGGCAAATGCCTTAACCCCTGTGCTATCTTTGTGGTCTCCCGCAATAAAAATTTTTTAAGGGAGAATTACCATAACCCCAACTCTTCCCTCCAAAAAAAAATCTAGTCTTGGTATTTAATTTGTGGGACATTCTTAAACTATTGATTTTATTTCTTTAATTGCCAAGGCATCAAAAATCAGATGGGCCGGTCATGTAATGAGATTCAGAGATGACCGCTGGACTAGAGCTGTTATCGACTGGATTCCACGGGACGTCAGAAGACCTCGTGGCCACCCACCAACTAGATGGTCAGATTTCTCCCTCAAATCTCTGAATGAATGATTTGAGGCTCTTCCTGTTCCTGGAGCGAGCAGATATCATTGGGCTGCACTAGCTTAAGACAGAGACAAGTGGAGACGTTACTGGCACCCACTCGAGCAAATCAAAGATCAACGGGACTACAAGTGATACAAGTGAATTTTTTTTTAAGTGTTATTTTCTATATTTCTTAAAGATGTTTTGGTAAGTTCTTTTCTGTTGTTTTGTTTTCTACTTCATTAATTTCTACACACTTGTACAATTTCTACTCTTTTATTTGTATTTATTTTATTATTTACTGACTTCCTACCTCATTATTCACCTTTTATCTTCCCTAATAAAAGCATTTAAACATGTATTTTTTCATTAAGTCTTACTTTATTTGGATTAAATACATCTTATTTGTGGCATTTCTATTGCCACACATTCTAAGTATTTTATAATTTCAATCATTATTTAGTTATCTAGATGCTATTCAACTTTTCTATCATATTTTTCCAGTTATTCTTTTGTTATTGATTTCTAACTTATTTTTACTGACTTATTTTCATGAGCTGTGGTTGTATGATTTTAATCTTTTGATAATAGTTGAGATTTACTTTATAACTCAGCATGTGGTCAATTTTCAAAACTACTGCATGTTGTTTGAAAAGTGTAATTTGTAGTTGTTAGGTGTAGTGTTCTATCTACTTATTCAATTAGAGACAGCTTATTAATTGTTTTCTTCTAATCTTCTATCTTCCTACTGATTTTGTCAGCTTGATCTGAGTATTTAAAAGTTTAAAGAATGCATATCTTCCTGGAGAAATGAGCCTTTTATCTGTATAAAATGATTCTCTTTAAAGCTTTATGCCTTGACTTCTAAAAAAAATCTAATACAGCTTTCTTTGGGTTAGTGTTTGAATGGCATAATTTTTTTCACGCTAATCAATTTTTTTAATCTTTATATTTTTAAACATGATTTAAAAAACAAAATATAGCTGACATCTTTAAAATAGAACACAAACACAGACCATCTGTGAATCGTTATTGTATAAGTTGGACAGTTAGATTTTCTTGATTTATTTTCATGAATAAGAGAGGGTTTCTGTTCTGTTTCTGACTCCACTCCTCTCCCCCAGTATTGGGTCCTCTCTGTGGCTGTTATCTTGTGCTCTTCTAGCCTTGGGAGATAGGAAGCAAGGAAGCACTTGCTTGCTTGCTAGTTTCACAGCTACAGAGGCTAGATGAAGCAGATTTTAACCTGGAGGGACCCTATCCAGCACCTCACCAGTACTCGATTTCGTTGTTAAGATTTAGTGGGGGGGCTTGAGACTGGAGGGGGCGCTGGAGAAATAGGATGGGGGTGATGGCACCTGCCTTGCATCTGGCTGACCCCTGCACTACAGGGTGTGGCCCCCAATTTTTAAAAAGTTTGTATCTTGAGGTTCGAGACTTTGGAGCTAACGGGATTTAGATGAGATGAGACCTCATATAGCCTAATTCGCCCTCTTGGAGAACCTGGCAAGGTACCGAGAGCATCCTGCTTGCATGGCAGAGCCTGGCAACCTCTCTGTGTTGTATTCGATATGCCAAATACAGTAACAATGATGGGTCTTATTTCCCTTACCCTGATAGAGCCTCCAATGCAGCATCGCTGGGAAGAACGAGTAAAGAGAGGCTGCTAAAATCTCAGGGCTAGGACTAATTGAGATGTTACTGGCGCTGGCCCGAGCAAATTGATGATCAATGGGATGACAGTGATACAGTGATTTTAATTTTTATACCTTCCTTTATTTCTAACATTTTATGCTTTTTATGTAAGGAATCTTTAGCATTTCTTTTATTCCTCTGTTTTGTTTTGACTACTTTTCTCTTTATGTTTTCCCCTTTTAGTTAAGAAATTATAAATTCTAGGGACCAGAGAGATAATTTCAACAGCTAGAACACATGCTTTGCATGCAGGTTCCCCAGTTTTGATCCCTAGCACCACATGATCACCCAAGAGTGAGGATCCCCCCCAACCCCAACGCACTTCAGCACTGCCAGATGTGGTTTTAAAAAAAAGCAAGAGATAACAATTAAAAAGGAGAAGATTTAGTTACATATTCTTTTGGCACTTATGCTAGAAATTTAAACTTGGATACCTAATTTCACCATTCCTTCAAACAATAAACAGCTGTAAAGCACTTTCATTTTCATCATTTCTCTCCCAATTACATGCTACTTCTACTTATGGTATATTTTCCAATTTTACCTCACTTTTTTCTAAATTTTTAAGTGATTTTTGCTTTACTTGGGGTGCCACACCCAACTATGCTCAGGTTTACTCCTGGCTCTGTGCTCAGGAGTCACTTTTAGCATTGCTTGGGGAACCATATGTGGTGTGGGGGATTGAACTGAGGTCAGCTGCATATGGTTGGGGTCACATGAACTGGGGTCAACTGTATATATTGGGGGATCACATGAACTGAGGTCAACTACAAGTGCCTTAACTCCTAAGCTAGCTCTCAGGTATCTTAAAAAAAAACTATTATTGTTGTTCCTTAAAAACAAGTTTTTTATTTACAATTAACCACATACTCAGCATTTTCCTTGCTCCCCAGCCTTTATTCATTTCTAACCTTCGTCTGTGTTCATTGTCTTCCTTTTGCCTTTAAAATAAACAGTCTTTAAAATTTCCTTTACTAAATGTACTAGTGAAAAATTCATTTTTGTTTGCTTATTTGAGGATGTCTGATTTTTCTATTGTTCTTAAAAGAAAATATATAAATTTAGGTTAATTATAATTTCCTTTCAGCATACTTAAGATTTTTAACTTTCTGCCTCCCAGAGTTGTTAAGAACTCTAATTGTTATCTTGCTGAGAGTAATCTGTCTTTTCTTTTTCTATTTTTTTTTCTGTTAATGGTATTCTCCAGTTCTACTAGAACGTGTCTAAGTATAATCTTCCTTTAATTTATCCTTATTGGAATTGAACTTTTTAAATCTATGACTTGCCGTTTCTTGGAAATTCTCAGCCATCATCCCTTTTAATGATTGCTTTTAGTCTTTTATTTCTCTTTAGTCTGCTTGGAATTACAATTAGACAATGTTGCATTTCTTTCAATATATCCATGATTCATCTTTCATACTTTCCATCTTCGGGGGTTACATTATATAATATTTTTGGATCTATCATCCCTTAATACCTTCTCCAGCTGTAATTAGTTTGCTATTAAATCCATCCATTGTGAATTTTAATAGAAAATATTATATTTTAGGGGCCCAGGCCCCTAAATATTGCACAAATACCACAACTCAAGTGTGTAGTCACAGGCAAGTACCATATCAGCAACTACCACACTGAGTGTATGGACAACCCCCAGTCATCACCACAACAACTAAGGGAAGGGAAAGAAAGGGAGAACTATAGATATATATTATTTTTAAACATCTGCAGTTCTTTGAGTCTTCTTCAGATTTGCTGGTCAGAGTCTAGAGAGATAGTACAACAGGTAGGGTGCTTACATTTGTATGCAGCTGACCCAGGTTCAGTCTCTCACACCTCTTACTGTCCTCTAATCCCTGTCAAGAGTGATCCCTTAGTGCAGGTACAGAACCAGGAGTAAGGCCTGAGCACTGCCTGTATGATTAAAAAATCTGCTTGATCATGAATTACATATATTTTCAATCCCTTCTTTTAATTTATAGAAACCTACTTATTATTTCGGTGACAGGTGAATGAGGCCAATAGTTGTTGTTGTTGTTATTATTATTATTAACATATTATTAACATACTTATTTTATATTATGCTCCTGGTTAGTCTAATTGCTAATATGTTGCAGTCTTATTCTGTTTGTGGTTCCTGCTGGCCATTGCTTATGGTATATTATTTCCTTTTGTATTTCAAGATTCTGAACAGGGTGCCAGAGCAATACTACAGTGGGTAGAGTGCTTGCCTTGCATGTGGCTGACCCTGGCATCCCATATGGTCCCCTGAGCACCACCAGCAGTGATTCCTGGTTGCAGAACTAGAAGTAACCCCTGAGCATCACTGTGCCTCTGCCCCACCACCACCCCTCCCCCCCAAAAAAGATTTTGAACAGGAGTCCAGAGTTGCTGAGACATATTGGTGAGGACATTTTTAGACTTGTATTGAAAATAGATAGCTCCAGAACAGATTTATTTGCATGTCCATCTGTTTGTTAGGTTCTTGGAACTGTACATTAAATTTTACTTTAAATTTAATTCTTGAACTGAAGTTTTCTGGACTCCTAGGTAATATGAATTTAAACTACAAAGCTATAAGGCTGAACTACCTTACACATTCTTAGGGGAGGTCATTTTCTCTCTACATTTAGAGTCAATTCTTGGGGCAGGCATTTTTCCCTTTATTTTCTGAGTGAAAGTGGTAGTATTACTACTAACTCACTATGTTAGAAATGGTGGGGTAGGGGTAAGGCTTCTAGGAATTAGCCTTGAACCCAGGTGGAGAATTCCCTAGTTACACTACTGTCATCTTGTCCCTGAGATCCACTCATTCATAAATGCACCAAAGAGGACCAGAGTGACAGTACAGTGGTTAGGGAGTTTGCCTTGCACGAGGCGGACCCAGATTCCAACCTCAGCTTCCCATATGATCCCTGGAGCACCACCAAGAGTGATCCCTGACCTGAGTGCAGAGAAGTAGTAACCACTGTGCATTGCTGAGTATGGCCAAAAAGCAAACAAAAACTAAAAAAAAAAAAAAGTAAATGCACCAAGGCAAAATCTCTCCTGATTTTTGCTTATTTCTTAAGTTTCCATAGCATTACATTCTTGGTCTATTAGAAACCCTATTTTTCTGACAACATAAAATACATTTAAGAACATTACAAAATAATTTGTCAATTGTTTCATGTTATCAATGAAATTATTAAGTCTGTCATATTTTTAAAATTTTGTTATTAGTGAATCACTGTGAGATAAAGTTACAGACTTACAAACTTTCATGCTTCTGTTTTAGTCATACAATGATCGAGTACCCATCCCTCCACCAGTGCCCATTTTCCACCACCAATGGTCCCAGCATCCCTCCCACCACCTCCACACTGTCCCCTCCACCCCAACCCGCCTCTGTGGCAGGGCATTCCCTTTTGCTCTCTCTCTCTCCTTTTGGCTGTTGTGGTTTGCTATAGAGGTATTAAGTAGGCATCATGTTCAGTCTATAGTCTATTTTCAGCCCATATCTCCCATCCCTAGTGAGCCTACCTAGCACCCTTTGCTTGGTGGACCCTTCTCTATCTGAGCTGTTTTTTCCCCCAGCATGTGAGGCCAGCTTCCAAACTGTGGAGTAATCCTCCTGGTATTTATCTCTACTATTCTTGAGTGTTAGTCTCCCATTCTATTACTTTATATTCCACAAATGAGTGCAATCTTTCTATATCTATCCCTCTTTCTGACTCATTTCACTTAGCATGATAAATTTGCATATAGCATGATCCACCTATATGCAAATTTCATGACATCATCTTTTCTAACAGCTGCATAGTATTCCATTATGTAGATGTGCCAAAGTTTCTTTAAGCAGTCATCTGCTTTCAGGCACTCGGGTTTTTTCCAGATTCTGGCTATTGTAAACAGTACTGAAATGAACATATAGATGCAGATGTCACTTTTACTATACTTTTTTGCCTCCCCAGGATATATTCCCAGAAGTGGTATTGTTGGGTCAAGTGGGAGCTCAATTTTTAATTTTTAAGAATCGTCCATACTGTTTTCCAAAAGGACTGAACCAGTTGGCATTCCCACCAGCAGTGAAGGAGAGTCCCTTTCTCACCACATCCGAGCCAAAACTGGTCAGTTTTGTTCTCTTGGATGTGTGCCAGTCTGTGGTGTGAGACGGTATCTCATTGTTGTTTTGGTCTGTATCTCCCTGATGATTAGTGATGAGGAGCATTTTTTCATGTGTCTTTTATCCAATCAGATTTCTTCCTTAAGAAAGTTTCTGTTCATTTCATCGCTCCATTTTCTGTTGGGGTTGGATGTTTTCTTCTTGTGGAGTTCAACCAGTGCCTTGTAAATCCTTGATATCAACCCCTTATCAGATGGGTATTGGGTGAATATCCTTTCCCATTCTGTGACAGTCTGTCATATTGCCAGAAGTGAAAACCTCTTTATCTCTGCCTGAAGATAAAGAGAGGATGACCTCACAAGATTTTTATTAACTATTTTATTTCAGTACAGTGTGTAGGGCACTTGCCTTGCATACAGCTGACCTGGGTTTGATCTCAAGCACCCTATATAATCCTGAGTCTGTGAGGGGTGCAGATCTCTGGGTACAGAGCCAAGAAGAAGCCCTGAACACCACAGGGTATGGTCCCCAAACAAAATGAAAATTCATTATAATTTTTGTCCTTTGTCCTTTTAAATTGTTTTTATTTTTACAGTAGTGTTAAAGTGTTAAACTGTCTTCTCTATCTATACCCCTTTACCCCTACAGTCTCTGCACCCCACTTGGTAACCTTACTTCTGTAGTCACAGGCAAGTGACTTATTTTCATTTATTATTGCCCATTCCCTTTCTTAGGGATATAATCTAACATATGAGAGAGACTATCCAGCATAAGCACTACTACCTCTGGCTTATTTTCTTAATTTAACAGCTTCTGGTTCCATCCAAGTACAGCAAAAGGCAGTATTTCAGTTCTTCTAAGAGCTTAATAGTATTCTATTGCGTAGATTTACCACAATTTCTTTATCCACTTGTCTATTGTTGGGCATTTGGGTTGTTTCTAAATATTGGTTATTGCAAATAGTGCTTTAATGAACAAATATCTTTTCAAATTAATGTTTTTGTTCGATTGGCACAGGGGTAGGGAGGTATAGATATAGAAGATATTTTAACACTTTAACGCTACTATAAAAAGAAAACCAATTTCAAAGGACAAAGATTAAAATGAATTTTCATTTTGTTTGGGGGCCATACCCTGTGGTGTTCAGGGCTTAGTACTGGCTCTGCACCCAGATGCCAAGTAATGAAATTGCTAGATGATATGATAGTTCTATTTTTAATTTTCTAAGTTTCCATACTGTTTTCCATTGAGTTAGATGACAGTCTTACCAATGCTGAACGAGGTTCCATTTTCACCAAATCCCGTCTAGCAACTGCTGCTTCTGAATTTTTTGATATTTGACTATTCTCATTGGTATGAGGAGAGAGCTCACTGTCATTTTAGCTTGTATTTCCATAATAATCAGTGACCTTCATCTCATCTTTGAGTAGGGTCTGTTCATTATTAATCTCCCCTATTTTTTTGGATGGGTTGGGTTTTTTTATTGTTAAATTCTGAGTAATTTATATATCTTAGTTAGTAGCCCTTTGTTAGATTATGATGTGCAAATATTTTCTCCCTTTCAGTAAGATATATTTTTATTATAGCCATATTCCCATCCCCCCGCCCCTGTAGTATAAAAACTATTTAGGCAGATTGGTGGGGTGGTGGGTGGGAGAAAAGGGGGTGGGGGTATTGGTGGAGGGCAGTGGACACTGGTACAGGGATTCATGAGAAAATATTGTATGATTGAAACCCAGTCATAAATAACTTTGTAATTTCATGATGACTAAGTAAAATAAAAATTTTAAAAAAGAAACTTTTAATTTTGTTGCAGTCCTATTTGTGTTTTTGCTTTTGTTTTCTTCTACTGGCTTCTTCCTGAGTCCTCTCTTTTTCTACATGTTGCCTCTCTAGGCCAGTGGACCCTTGGACTGGTGCTTGGATTGATGCCTGTCTACAGGAGAAAAAAATTAAAAAAGAAAATCACTGGTCTGGACAATTCTACTCATTCCCACTATTTTAGTGCTCCTTAACAATTATCCCACTGTATTTGTTTCTCATAGCTAATGAAAGTTCATCACAAATGTGATGTTTAAAACATAGATTTATTTTCTTACAGTTCTAAAACCTAGAAGATGGCAATTCATTTTTCTAGTTTATATGCAAGTAGTCATCAGGACTAACTTCTCCTGATAAAGAATCCCTCATTCCCTCAGAGTATGACATGTTTCTTGTATACCCACTTCTTCAAACACTACTACACATCTCATCCCTACACTTCCACTCCCTCTTATGTTGTCAAATCTCTTCAAGACTCTTTCTTAAAAGAGCATTGCTGGTTGCATTGAGGAACCACCTAGGTACTCCCTAATTTAACATTATCTGCAAAGTTCCTTTTGCCATTTGAAGTATCAATCACAGATTCCAAGAATTAGAAACCAAGGTGTCTTTGGGGAGCAGAGGAGCATAATTCTGCCTCTCAGAGAGCATTATTCTGATATCCACACTCAACTCTCGTTTCCTTCTCAACAATGTATATCCTATTAGATATACACTGGGAACTTGAAAACATTTCATCTGAACCTGAACTAGAGCAACAACTCAGTTAGTGTGGGATAACATTGGTTTTTCCATTCTCCCTTGCCACAGAGAGCTTAGGTTTACTGAGTTATACCCATCACAGTGTTCCCAAAGCTCTCCCATTTCTCGGTGTTTATCTTTAACTTCTCTGTGCTCTGCTTCTCTTATCTGTTAACCACCTATATCCCCAAATCAGACTCTGTGACTTGTAAGGTTAGATTCTTCTAAGGACTCTGGATTTTGTATTTGCAAGTGATGTATTGCTTTTCTCTTTCCCTTATGTCCTTTGCAGAGTTTTCTTTAGAGCAATGTCCTTTCTGCATAGACACAGGAAGACAGTGCCATGCTTTTGAAACTTGGGAGTTAATTGACTCCAAATAATATTTACTCCTGGGCATCTATCATATTTACTTGACTTAAGCCTCAGTTACCCTTAGTTCTAGCACCCCAAAAACAGGATCCAGATGAAAAAATTGGATGGATCCAGGGCAAGCTGTAAGCTACCCTGGCATTAAAACGGGATAGGCCAAGTGCATAAAACTTATAATAAGTTAAGAGCACAGTTGTGGACAAATTCTATCATGACCCAAAGAGAAGTGGCTGAACAAAGACCTGCTAGGGTTAGGAAAAACTAATCTAGCCTGAAGACTGTAGTCTGGGATCTATAGCGAGAGTTTCCCAGGAGAGCTTAATATATCTCTTGTATGTATCTCTCTCATATATATCTTAATATATCTCATATATATATCTTTACACTTAATATATCTCTTAGTGAGTCCATAAAAAATGACAAGGAAAGATTATTAAGAAGTAAATTTAAGGTGACTGCTTAAATGGTTATGGACTAAGGAAAAGAGAATTACGCCCTTGAGCCCTTAAGCAGATCTCCTAGCAGGATGAGATCTTTGTCTTAGAAGAGCTTCCACAGAAGGAAGTGTTTTGCATATGTTGATTGTGCTCTCTGACCTACATGTAGTTGCTACTCCCAACCTGGGAGGTTGTGCTCTTGACTAAGGCTGCAAGACTGGGCGCAGGGAAATTAGCCTGGGGAAAGTGAGAGATGGGAATGAGGGACAATGGGAGACTGGGATGGGGCGCTCAGTGAGATTGGATAGGCACATGAGGAGAATGGAAAAAAGGGCAGGATGGAGATTAGAATAAATGATGACTGATTACCAACCAGCTTGGCTTGTGGCCCTGTTTCCTCTTTCAAGTGTCTGTTGGTGGCTGCAGGCTGGGGTGCAGAATGGTTCATGGCCACCGAAAACACGTGGCGAGAACCCACTTTATTTTTGAATATACAAGTTAGTATTATGTCATCCGTCTGAACATCCCATTTCAAAGTTGGGGTGCTTCTGCTTTTCCTCTCATCCTTTTCACTTAATTGGTCACTCAATTACTGTTTAATCTATTTCTAAAAGATCTCTGAAATAAATATAGTCCTTTTCTATATCTAATGCCACTACTTTCTAAGGTCACAATTACTTTGCATTTGTCTTTTTTATTCATATTATTTATTATTTCATTCACTATCTCTTTTTGTCTCCTACCTAAAATAATCCTGATTGGCTTGAATGTCTTGAACTAGAATTATCTTTCTAAAACTCAAAGTATTGTATTACTCTCCTATTAAAATCTGCTCCATGGTTCTACTTTTGTCTACTTAATAAAATCCAAAGTCATTCAAGGTCATTTACAATCTGGTAACATGTGTGAAACTGACTTTATCATGAACATGACCTACAAATACCCCTATGATCTAGTCACCCAAATTATACCATTTCTAAACAAGTCACACTGTTCTATATTAAAGCCCTTGTGAATTCTATGCTTTCTGCCTGAAAACCTTCCTTTAGTCCCATTCAAGGGGACTCTTTTCAACAGTATAAGTTAATTTGAAAATCTTTAATGTTTCTGAGAAGAATTGCAGGACTTTAACACATAGAATTAAGACTCAAATACTTTAATACTGATTCAATTATTTAATAATATTTGAAAGTCAAACATGTCAGGGACACCAGAGAATGTTGAATATCAATGGTGAACATCCCTTTCCCTCAGAAATCATCATCTATAGAAAGATACAGATCAGTAAAGAAAGCTTTGATAGAAAAAGAATAAGATAATGTAGTAATAGAAAGGCAGAGAATCTAGTCCATATCTGGAGAATCATTAAAAGATCACAGCTAAACTGAAACCAAATCATGAGTCAGAATTGATAAGGGACAGGGGGGCAGGGATTCGGGAAAAAAATGTTTTGCAATGAAGGCAGCATGTATAGTCTGAATATTTGTGCCTACCTTTTCCCATGATGGTATTAATTGATGGGCAATGATTTAGGAGATGATTGTGTCATGAGGGTGGAAACTTCATGATGGAATTAATGTTCTTTTAAAAGAAATCCCACATAGTTCCCTAGTCTCTTCAAACAGGTGAAATTATAAGAAATCTGTGACCTGAAGAGGATCCTCAATTTACCACACTAGTGCACAGATGATCTTCCAATGTTTGTCTTGCTCCATCAAACTCATTTAACGACCCCACCTTTGATTCCTTCCATTTTGCCTCAGATGAGAAAGTTCCATCGTTTTAATAACTGAATAGTAACCACTGCATATATAGGCCCAATCTTCTTTATCTAATCTGTCCATGGACAGTGAGGTTTCCACATTTTATGGTGTACAGTATTGAAATAAACAATTTTAGTTCTTACTTCATATCATTTGTATAAATACCGAGAAGTGGGATTGCTGGATCATGTGGTACTTTGATCTTTACAGTTTTGGTTTTAAAATACATGAAAAAAACTCCATACTTTCTTCCCAAACAATTGAACCAATTTGCATTTCTACCAACAGTATATAAGTTTTCCTTTTCCCTCACGCCCTTGTCAATACTTGCTGTTATCAGTCTTTTTGATACAAGACATTTTCACAGATGTGAGATGTCTCACTATGGTTTTGATTTGCATTTACCAAATAATAAGTGATAATGAGCATTCTTTTCATGTGCCTGTAGGCCACATGCATGTCCTCTTTGTAGAAGTATCTATTCATATCTACGACCCATTTTTTAAATTAGGTTGCTCGGGAGTTTTGTTATTATTGTTGAGTTACAGAAATTATTTATATACTTCTGATATTAATTCCTTATCAGATATATGATGCCTATGATCTAGTTTAGAAAAGTGTCCAGTTTAAACCTTTTTCTTGTGGCTTTCCATTTTTTCCCAGCCATTTATCAAAATGTTTTCACTTTCTTAATGAATGATAATGAATCGTTTTTCACAGATTAAGCATTAATTAGGCACTTATGTATAAGAAATTTATTTGAGAAAATAATTTAACTCTCAATTCTATTTCACTGAACTTTATGTATATGATGCTCTGTTCTAAGAATAAAGGAAAGCCAACGAAGAGTTTTACATTTCTGAGTGATATAACACAATGATAGCTTTAAAAGATCATTCTAGTTCCAGCAAAGAAAATAGATATAAGTATGGCAAGAATATAAATGGAGACTTTTGCAGAAAGTCAAGGAGAGTTCACAAAGAACTAAGGGAATTGAAGTATGGATGAACAAAATTACATAGATTTGAAAAATATATAGGATATTATGAAGAAGGGGCTGGAGCTATGGCATAGCAATAGGGCATTTGCCTTGCATGCAGCCAACCCAGGTTCAATTCCTCCACCCCTCTCGGAGAGCCCAGCAAGCTACTGAGAGTATCTCACCTGCATGGCTGAGCCTGGCAAGCTACCCATGGTGTATTTGATATGCCAAAAACAGTAACAAGTCTCACAATGGACATGGTACTAGTGCCTGCTCAAGCAAATCAATGAACAACAGGACAGCAATGCTACAGTGCTACAGTGCATTACGAAGAAGAGAGAGTCAAAGCTATTTCTCATGATGATTGGTTTTGACAGTTGAGAGGACAATGGAGTCGGTCCCAAAGAAAGAAATGTAGAGTTAGCCATTGAGAATTTGGTTCTATTTTAGACAATGGTGTAGCAATGCATTCTGTGCTGTCTTCTGCTCACAAGGTTCTCCTCTGATTTTCATGCAAGTGTGGGAAAAGAAGTTCTTCACTCTGACAATATCCCACCACTGCTTTTCTATATCATACTTTCTCCAGAGTTGATAATATCCATTCTACCTAACAAAGGTATGGTCTGAACTTGCCTTAAGTTACCATTTCCTGAGGTCTGTCCTCAATAAAGGATGCTAGAAGTAGATGGAAAATTGATAGTATCACAGCTCCCTCCATTTAGAGAGACAATTCAGTGTCACATAGATAGGATTACCAGTAAAGTTAGGCACTACCAGCTCATTAAAGTTTCCCTTGACATTTAATTTTCTCTCCTTTACGATCTTGTTACTATTGTTCTCTTCTTCCTGATACCTGGAATTTTCTCAAATAAATTTCTTGTATCTAAGTATATAGGTATCTGAAGGAATTTTAAGAGAAGACCTTTGAAGAAGAGATTTGGGATAGAAATATAAATTTGTTTTCTTTCTAATGAAGGCTGAAAACATATAAGTAGATAAAATAATCTGCTGAGAAGAAAATTGAACTATGAGGGAAACTTGAGGATTAGTAAAAATTCAGACATTGGACTGAAGAAATAGTATAACAGGTAGGATGCTTGTTTTGCACATGGCCACTCCCAAGCATTTCATATAGTCCTCTGAGCCTAGCCATAAGTGGTCCAAGAGTGCAAAGCCAGGAGTAAGCCCTGAGCACTGCCAGTTTAGCTCAAAACCAAAAAATAAATTAAAATTTTCAGGCACTGAAAGAAGAGACAAGGAGACTAAGAAAGAGATAATCAGAGGTACAAGAACTGAGATAGTTTACAGACACAGAAGACCAGCAAAGAAGATTCAAAAGGAACAAGTGATTGATAGTAGCATATACTACTGAGAGTGAGAAAAAAATATAAAATTTAGTAGCACTGTAGCACTGTTGTCCCATTGTTCATCAATTTGCTCAAGTGAGCACTGGTAACATCTCCATTGTGAGACTTGTTACTGTTTTTGGCATATCAAATATACCACGGGTAGCTTGCCAGGCTCTGCCATGCAGGCAGGATACTCTCGGTAGCTTGCTGGAATCTCCGAGAGGGACAGAGGAATTGAACCCAGGTCAGCCACATGTAAGGCAAATGCCCTACCCGCTGTACTATCGCTGCAGTCCATAAAATTAAGTAGCTACCATATTAACAAACAGAGATGATTTGTGACTTATGAGAAACAGCTCTAAAAGCCTGATGACAATTAAGCTAAGTTACAGTGAGGAGAGTTTGGTGGGAATTAAAACATGAAGAGAAGGAATTTGAGGAACTCTTTTGAGATGTTGGTTTTGAAGCAGAAGATAAAGAGATTGTTGGATGAAGTAAGTGTGTGTGTGTGTGTGTGTGTGTGTGTGTGTGTGTGTGTGTGTGTGTGTGTGTGTAGACAGGAAGTTTAAACCTGCTTAGACTGTACAGTCTCATAAGAAGAACTTAGGTAAACAAAACAGGGAAATAAACAGTCCTGAACAAAGACAAACCCCTGGCCTTGGATAACAAAACTAAGATGATCAAATAAAAGAAGATGGCAGGGAAGAAAGAGACGGACCAGAAGTGACATAAAGACAGTAGCACAGTGTCCTGTATACTTTGGTAGTGGTGGAGTGCAATAACTATTACAACATCAAAGCATAAGCATTAACACTATTATAACCATGTTACTTAATTAAAATAAAATTTTAATTCAAAATAAATAACTAAATAAAAGAAGAACATAGGCTGAAAAAAAAGGTGAAAGAAGAGAAGAAAGAAGAACAATGAAGACTGACTTTCTGAAGAACTGAAAGAATGAATTCCAGCTACAGATACTAGATTTAGTTAATCAGAGGAAGGGCCTTATCTTCCCTTGAAATAATAAAATGGTTACTTGCCTATTTCAAAGATTATACAGATGAATAATTCCATTAAATGGTCTGTGTCTAGTAAATTTTAATTGAATTCAAACACTTCACTTTCATGGAATATCAATATCAGAACATGTTTTTGCTAAACAAAAGAGATCTGAAGATTTTTCTATTTCACAGCAAAAAACAAAAAGCAAGAGCAATACTGAACATTTGTTTCGAAGCAGGCATTCTAGAGGCCACAGATACCTAGAACAGCGGCAGTGGCCACCTAAGCTCCTTTTCCCCAGGAACTGCATTATGCAGACTCTATCTGTATAACTGCTTTTACTACATCTCAGTGTTATCTCAGACTTTGTGAGTTATTTGGTATGATCTGGCAGGTTAAGTTTTAAATCTGGAATTAGATCTGGCAGGTTAAGTTTTAAATCTGGAATACTCAAATTTTTTCCATAAAAATTTCATGGCAATTTTTTCTTTGATTTATGCCATACCCACTTACAAAACATTTTTTAACACTGTATTTTCAGATACTAGGGATAGTACATGCTAGTAAATATAATATGCCTATTAGTTTATTTATGTAATGCTGTCATTATATTATGACTGGAATCCCTAAGACATATTACATGAACATGTGCTTGATTGTGATCATATATCGGGCAGAAGAAACATCATTATATTTCAATCTAGCGATCTGGATGAGTTACTTAATCTAGCTTTCATAGTGAAAGTCATCAAGTCATTTACTACTTTGTGATCTCTTCCCAGTTGTAAAGTGGGAATGAATATGTTAGGTATTTATCAGATAATCTGTGAAAAGACAAACATGCCTTTATAAAGATTTTCTGTTTGTACAGAAAAAAACTGATGATTCAAATAATCCTTGTAAAGGATTCTTTTTTTATTAATTGCTTAGGCTTCTTAAAATACTGGAGAAATAGTATAGTGGATAAAGCACTTGCCTTGCACGTGATCAGATCCCTAGTGCCATCTGAAGTGATCCCTGAGCATAGAGCCAGGAATAAGCCCTGAGTCCTGGGTCCCAAAAAACAAACAGCAACATAAAAGAGTTTTAAAATACTTTTCTGAAAAAGTTGTAACTAACCCTATTTTATTTTTTTTGCTAAATTCCCTGAAGCAAGTAAGTGTTTTGGTGTTCTAAGAAATGTCACATCATGGTGAAAAGTAGGACTATCTTGTCTAAAAGTTATCATAACCGATTCTGAGAACTTCTTGGAATGTTAAAATTTTCCTCATTGCTAAGTTCTTCTCGGAAAATAATCTGATACTATTCTACTGGTTCTTACAACTTCTTCCCTGCACCTAATGGTACACCAACTATGTCCAAAACTTATCAAATCAGTTTTGCGCACAATAAAAATTTGTTCCTTTGATATCTTAGAGTAACCTTTTTAATAATTAAAAAAAAGCAATGAATTTACAAGAGCATTGCCTATTTTATACGACTACTGGTTTACTCTCTTCATATATATGCACGGACTGGAGTGATAGCACAGTGGGTAGGGTGTTTTCCCTGCACACAGCTGACCCAGGTTCGATTCCTCTGTCCCTCTCAGAGAGCCCGGCAAGCTACCAAGAGTATTCCACCCACACGGCAGAGCCTGGCAAGCTACCCGTGGCATATTCGATGTGCCAAAAACAGTAACAAGTCTCACAACGGAGACCAGTAACGGAGCAGGTTACTGGTACCTGCTCGAGCAAATCGATGAACAACAGAATGCCAGTGCTACATATATATATGCACACATAAATTCAAAAATTTTTCTATTTTATACCTGGCAGTTTGAGTTTTCCTGTGACCCAGGATGAGAGTCATTGATAGTCACAGTGGCAGAATCTAGCCAATACTGAGCAAGACATATTTACAAAAAGAAAGGTCATAAAAGCAGGTCTACAGTGAAGCTATTGTGAGTCAGGAGCCATCTGTACTTTTCTCTCAGTGTTTATTGTGGGGATTAAGAGCTTTTAAAACTGCAAAACCTTATTCAAATGGAAGGAATTATTGTAATCCAAACCTGTATAATGTATACAAAAATACACAAACCAAACAGCACTAATGCGTTGCTCATACAGGTCTGTGCAGTTAGAATATGAAGCATTTCTCTTCCCTAAAATAATAGACCTCTTGAGTTAAAGCTGCACTTCAGTCGATCTTGGAAGCGCCAAGTGAACAATCCACCCCTGAATTGAAAGCAGGCCTTCTTCCACCCTCGCCTTTCTTCCTTCTTTCCCTCTACTCTGTCCACTATTTCTCCTCTGGGCTCTTGCAGTGCTCACTATCTGCCACTTGGGAATGACATCTCTTGCCTAGGAGTTTTCAGGCTTGAGAAATTTTGACAAGACAGCTATGAAAGCACAAAACAGAAACGTACCATTCAAATCTGAGCCAGTCTTCCACCTCAATGACAGATGATTAAAGAAAAAAAAAGTCTGCCCCTCCCAAAAGCTTTTAAACGATCAGCATTCCTTTTATTTAAGGACAAAAGAAAGAAAACTCCTGCTAACTTGTTAGAAACAAAGCAATTTGAAATTCTATTCACATTCTAAAAAAAGTCAAGAGATCATTTTTCCGCAGTACCCACCAATTAATACCCTGTGTGATTTCTCTAGAAGACTTCAGGGAGTAGAATGGCTCAGAAATTCAATCTGAGTTTGGCTGTCTCTTTACTCCTGAACTGCCTAAGTGCCAAATTAGGGCTGAGAAAAAAAGGCCAAGAAATTGACAGGCCAGGGCCCGAGACAGGCTAAGTTCATTCATTTTTTTTCATGTAGGAGGCCCCAAGTTCAATGCCCAGCAATGCAAGTTTCCTCCAACACAGCTAGGAGAGACCCTAAACCATCCAAAACTAGGAGTAGCCCTAAACTCCACCAGTTGGATCTACACCCTCACCCACTTCTCCACTACCATCTCCAATAAAACAAAATTGTACTAATAATGTCCCAGCCAGACTCACAAATGTCCCCTTTTCTAGTAACCTGTGTTTCTCTTCTAGTATTTCATATATAACTAAAATAACAGCTATAATAACAACCACAGGAATTTTCACTAGATGAAACTTGGTCAGTAGCCCTCATAATTCTCCATGAAAGTCAAAATAAGAAAAACCAGAAAAGATTTACATGAAATGTCTTCCCTCAGTTCTACATGATTCATTTCCATGTTTATATTGTTAGTTTCTTAAAAGGTAATTTACATAGAACTTTTTCGTCTCCATTAAATTAAACAAAAAATAGGCACTTGGAACTTGGCTTTGAAATGATGCATCATAGTGTACAGAACACCTTTTTATTCATGTTTTCCTTCATTTGCACAACTACAGCGTAGGTATTATAGTAAATGAAAAACTGAGTCTCAGAAAACTTAACTGACATAGTATGCAGAAATGATACTCAAAACCAAACTCTTTGACTCTTCCCAGGTTTCTTTAGGTAGATGAATATAAATATAATAGAATATAAAGAGTGATAGCAAGAGAAATGTTAGACTATAAAAATATAAAAGATTTAAAAGTGAGAAGATTAGAAAATATATGAAAAAGAAAATCCTGACTTAACGTCTAAACATGTTGTGTGTATATATAACACCTAATGTTTAAAATTGCAATCTGTGGATCTATTTTTCTAATAGGCCTGACTGTGCTAACAAATAAAAAAAAAAACTAGACAAAAACCTTTTTAATTAATATGTGTTTCTATTGACTTATTTGTGGTGGTATTAACACTGGAGTTACTTGTAGGCTATCTTACCACACATGTAATTATTATTTACTGATGGCAAAGCTCTGTGGATGTGACTAAAGAGTCAGTGACATAAAGAAAAGCCTGTTTAAATGATCTGCAAGCAGGGTCACAGCTGTAAGTTTGCCCTGGCAGAGCCTGTCAAGTAAATAGCATGATCTTTTCAAACACAGCCATATTATTTTCTTCGTGGCATTTGTAATTTGTTAAAATTCTGTGTGCATGCCTTTCTTCCTAATAACAATGGCAAATGGCCAATCTCTGTACTTATCTCTTACACACACATTATATCTTCGTATATTTGATCTGGTTTCTATATTTGAAGAAGTTATATATATGACTGGTATGATATAACCTATAACTCAGTGATGTAACACTCAAAAATGCCAAATAAAACAATTCTGTTTGAAATGCTATAAAAGTAACTCAAGATTAAATGCTGGCTGTGCTTGGAAAAAAAAAGAAAAAAACACCCACCATGACGCTTCAAAACTGTGATATTTGGTTTGGTTAGACATGCTACATCTGATATTTATAGGCTTAGTCTTATTGCCAAAGCCCTGAGAGCATCTGTCTGGGATCCCAGCCATTGTCTACCAACTTCTTTGTACTTGGGAGATATGTGCATGCCCAATAACTTTCCAATTTAGAAATGATGGGTTGTTTTTAAGCAACTTTTATTTATTTGTAACTTAAAAAGCAGACATCAAAACAAGAGGCACTTATCACTGCCAATAATATTATAACTGAACATACATCTCTTGAATCATGATTTTGTCCCAGGTCTTGAGTTCTGAAGAAATCTTGAAGATAACTGAAGGCAATTAGTCTTTCTTTAAAAACTCGGTCTGGATGTCTGGAACAACTGTCTGGGCCTGACTTCAAGCATCGATATTTACCATGTATGTGACACCATGGAGACCTTTTATTCTAAGCTTGTGTTCCTTTTACTGAATGGGGTAAAATGAAAGGGATCTTATTGGGTTGTCATGATTCAATGAGATGGCTCAGTATATAAGTATTCTGGGTGCTCAGGAGATAGAAGCACTTCCATCCTACTACTTTAGGGAATCTGACAGCACTCTTTTTGTTTGTTTGTTTGGGGGCCACACCCAGCAGTGCTCAGGGATTACTCCTGACTCTGTACTCAGGGATCATCCTGGCAGGGATCAAGGGACCATATGGGGTGCTAGAGATTGAAAAAGGTTGGGCATGTGCAAGGCAACTTTTCAACCCGCTGTACTATCATTCTAGCTTCCTATAGCATTCTTACATTGTCATTCAGTCTTTGGTTGAAAAGTAAGACTAAGAGTCCCCCCCCCCATCTTTGTCTATGCCTACGGCCTCACATATACAAGATATCATCACTGAGCTATATTCTTGGCCCCATAATTTTGAATAATTCTAACTCTTAGAAATTATTCTAAGAGTTTTGCTAGGGCACAGAATTATCTTCCTTTTGTCTCTAAGTGACACTGATTATTTCTGTAGGCCTTTCAGAAACAAAAACCAAACAAACAAAAAACTCCAAAAGCATATCCTTGATCTGTATAACAATTTTTCCTTTAAATAACCTGACATCGGGGCTGGAGTGATAGCACAGCGGGTAGGGCATTTGCCTTGCTCGCGGCCAACCTGGGTTCAATTCCCAGAATCCCATATGGTCCCCTGAGCACAGCTAGGAGTAATTCCTGAATGCAGAGCCAGGAGTAACCCCTGTGCATCGCTGGGTATAACCCCAAAAGAAAAAAATAAATAAATAGCCTGACAAAAGCTATTTAAATTGGGTTTTTTTGTTAAAGCAATTCATTAGTATCTTAGGGGATACTCACAATAAGTTTCTAATTCACTGATTTATGCTCATTTAGTAAAAAAAAAATTCAGTCTTATCCATAAGCTATTACATGTCTTAATAAAATACTTTGTTGAAACTCAGATACACAGTCACTCATATATCCTTGGTAGATTAGCTATTTGGCTGCAAGGAAGATACACATATTAAGGTCATCTTAAAAATGAAGTTTCCTATAAAATGACACACTTGGTACCAAGAGCTGAATAGATCCCAAGAACCAAGGCATTTCTGAACAAAATCTGCTCTTACCGTATCTCTTTTTTAGACCTCCATGACACTGCCGTGAAGTTCTTGCCTCCGTTTCAGTATTAGCTTTGGTCTCCTTTTGAAAATGACTAACCAATCTCTTAATCACTGTCCCACTCCCAGTCACGGTAAAGACAAATTTGCTCAGCCACCACTATGAAAAGAATAGCTCGATCCTGTTTGTCTGAGTATGAGGCAGTGGGCGAGAGTTGTTTTCATATAGATGGAAACGCTGGACCTGGTAGGCACTATAAATAATGTGTCCCCCTCCTGCTAATATGTTCTGGCAAAGAAAGTGCTGAAAGTGCTGGTAGAATGACATGTTTTCTTCATAGTAAACATACTCTATCTAATAAACATCAATTTTGCTTTCAAATATATATTACAGCCTGGGAAGAAAAGAATACACTTTATTTTTATTTATACATACATACATATACACACACACACACACACATATATATATATATTTTTTTGGGGGGGGGCTGGAGTGATAGCACAGCTGTTGGGTGTTCGCCTTTCACGCGGCCGACCCATGTTCGATTCCTCTGCCCCTCTCGGAGAGCCTGGCAAGCTACCGAGAGTATCGAGCCCACATGGCAGAGCCTGGCAAGCTACCCGTGCGTATTGGATATGCCAAAAACAGTAACAATAAGTCTCTCAATGAGAGACGTTACTGGTGCCCACTCAAACAAATCGATGAGCAACGGGGATGATATATATATATATATATGTATATATATATATATGTCTATTTACTATGGAAAGCTTATTAACATTCGAATGAAACACTTCTCTTTATACAGTTATGTCTGGGGTGCTTGAGACAACAAGGTGGCATGGGAGCCGCCAAGGGAACTTGGAATTGTGCAACAGTCATTGAGAAAATGTCACAGAGAAAACCCTCCCCAAGAGAACCCAGAAGCATCAGGCAGTGTGAGCCAGAGTTACACAGTTCGATTCAGATCACAGGAAATATATGGACTGCAGTGAGAAAAAATATAATTTTAGATATAATTGCAGTTCAGATGTAGAAGAAAAAGAAAATGAGAACCAATTTCAAATAATAAACAAGAATTTTCTAAAATTCCAAAACACATTAGCCACAAGAAGAGCTATAGTCTCAAAAAGATATATACATATAGATTGAGAAAGCCATAATTAGGGCTGAGGATCAAATCTGAGTCTGTCTTACGAAAGACAAATTCCCTACAAATTCCCTCTCCAGCCCAAAACAGTTATTAATTTAAATATCATAAAATACATTAACAAAACCAAAAAAAGGAATGAAGGAATTCACAATCAGAATGGAAGATTTTAGCATATATTCCTGTGACAGAACAAACAGATTTTTTTTAAGTCTATGAAAGGTTTGACTTATGTAATAAACAATCCCGACATAATTAAACTTACATAGATTGTTTTCAGTTTCCAGGCTTCTCTAGGGAAATAGAATCAGCAGGATATATAGTGATTAAGACACAGAAGGAATTTAGAATAGGAATTGGCTTATAAAAGTTTACAAAGACAGAGAAGTCCCACAATTTCCCATTTGTAAACTAGAGAACCAGGAAAGTCATTTGCATATTTCAGCCTGAGCCCGAAGACCTGAGAACTAGAAGTTCTTTTATCCAAAAGAACAAAAATATGGACATACCATTTCAAAAAGAGAAAATGGCTTTTCCTTCTTTCACCTTTATATTCTATTTAGACCTCAGAAGATTAGTGATAAGTGGACCTCTTCTCTTGGCCTATTGAATGAAATACTACTCTCTTCCAGAGACATCCTCACAGATGTCCCTAGAAATATTGTTTTGCTAGTAATTTAGACATGTCTTCAATCAGCCAAGTTTACACATAAAATATACAATAACATTGCATCCAACAGTTGAAGAAAACACCTTCTTTTCTAATGCACCAGAATATTCATCTAAATAGGTCACATGTAGAACCTTAAAAAGGTCTGAAGAAATATCAAAGGTTGGAATAATACTATGTTTTCTGACCACAGAAATCAATTACAAAGATATAACTACAAGTTCACTAGTGTTTGGAAATAAAAACAATATATTTCTAAATAACCCATGGGTCAAATCAATGAAAATTAGATAATACCTTTAATAAAATGGCAATAAAAATACCATATATCAAAGTTTGCAGAGCATTATAAATGCCATGTATCAAAGTTTGCAGAGCATTATAAATGCCAAGTTTATAGGTAAAATTATAACATCTAATGACTATAAAACAAATTATCTACATTTCTACCTAAAAAGCATATTGAAAGATAAAACATAAAAGCAAATTAACAGAAAGGATAAACAAGGAAATAACTAAGGTTAGAACAGAAATTAAGACAGAACAAGTGTATAATAGAAAAAAACAATAGTGTCAAATATGGGTCCTTTGAAAAGCCTAATATCATTGCAATTTCTTGTCAACAGTAATTAATGGTAATAAATAATAAAGCAAAGTATAAACAACCACTATCAAGAATTATACATTAATACAGACCCTGTCAACCCAAAGAATATAACAATAATAAAAAATTGTAAACAACTATATATGCCAGTGAAATAAGTTTCCAGAAACATGGATATTATATGTTGAGCTATCCCCAATAAAATTATAAGTAGAAAATGCATTTGATACAACCAACTTATCAAACATCATAGCTTAACCTCCCTTAAATGTGATCAGAACACCTACATTAGCCAACATTTCAGCAAAATCATCTAATAAAAAGTTCTATTTTATAATACAGCGTTTAATAGCTCATTTAACTCATTAAATACAAAAAAGTGGGTGGGACAGTAACTAGCACACATCAAAAAGAATAAGAACAACCATGCTGGCATGAATGTGGGAAGAAAGGTACTTTCATTCATTGTTGGTGGGAATGCTGACTGGTCCTGTTTTTGAGAAACAATATGGAGATTCCTCCAAAAACTAGAAATTGAGCTTCCTTATGACCCAGCAATACCACTTCTGGGAATATATTCCAGGGATGCAAAAAAACACAGTAGAAATGATATCTGCACTTGTATGTTTATTGCAGCTTTGTTCACAATAGCCAGAATCTAGAAATAACCTGAGTGCGCGAGAACAGATGACTGGTTAAAGAAACAATGGTATATATACACAGTAGAATACTATACAGCTGTTAGAAAATATGAAGTCATGAAATTTGCTTATGAGTGGATGGACATGGAGAGTATCATGCTAAATGAAATGAGTCAGAAAGAGAGGGACAGACATAGAAGGACTGCACTCATTTGTGGAATATAAAATAACATAATATGAGATTAACACCTAAGGACAGTAGAGATAAGGACCAGGAGGATCGATCCATGGTTTGGAAGCCAGCCTCATGTGCTTGTAAAAAAAGGCAGTTGGGATGGACTAAGTAAATGACGGTTGGAGGGATCACTTGGGATGGGAGATGCATGCTGAGAGTAGACTAAGGACCAAACATGATAGTCTCTTAGTATGTGTATTAAAACCATAATGCCCAAAAGTAGAGAGAAAGTAAGAAGGAAGATGTCTACTGCAGAGGAAGGGGGTGGAATGGGTTGGGGGTCGGGGGAGGGGAACTGGGAACATTAGTGGTGGAAAATGTGCACTGGTGGAGGAATGGAAGCTCAATAATTGTATGACTGAAACTTAATCATGAAAGTTTGTAATTGTATCTCACAGTGATTCAATAAAAAAGAAACAAAGAAAGAAAGAAAAGGTGGGTGGGAAGGGGAGGCAGAGAATGAATGTACAAGTTCTCTCCATTAATATACAAAACTAAAAGCACACTGGGCCTGAAAACTGAAGTGTTGGACTAAAATGTCTTCTTACCAGCTTGCCAGTTTGTTTATTTTTGAATTTTATTCTTTGTATAATGATTATATTGTCCCCCCAAATTATCTGAGAATATTCTTCTTCTATTCCCTAAAAGACTTTTCCTGGGGAAAAAAAAAAGGATGCAAGGGAGCAATAGCACAGTGGGTAGGGCATTTGCCTTGCACGCAGCCGACCTAGGTTCGATTCCCAGCATCCCATATGGTCCTCTGAGCACCACAGGGGTAATTCCTGAGTGCAAAGCCAGGATTAATCCCTGAGCATCTTTGGGTGTGACTAAAAAATCCAAAAAAAAAAAAAAGGAATTGAAATTTATGTGGAATGTGGAGAGAAGGACATGAGTACTCTATATCTTTCTGCTCCTTAATCCTGGTGCTCCCTTCTGATGTTGAGAGAAGAGGAGGAACTGGGAAATACCTAACTTACACGGGACCCCTGTATATTGTTGTTCCCTCTCTAGGATGCTTCTTCTTTGGTCATGGTGGGATCATTACACTTCCATGGGGGTCCAGCTAGCAGCTTCACTTAGATGTGGCATTTTGGGAGCCTTTGATGCTATTCCTTATCTAGACCAACTCTCCACGACCCCTTTTAGTTTTATGGAGATTTCTAAGATTCTCTGGTTATGCTGTTAGATTTTTAGTGCTCTTTATATTGAAACAAATTCCAAGCTTTTTATTGGCGTGACCTCCCTGTGGCCCAGCTCCCTGAGACATAGTTTGCATCTGCTTGACCTCTTCTGAGAGATAACAGAGCCAGAACTGGTCTTCTTCCCTGGTCAGAGAGACCAACTTTTCTTCAGGGCAAGAAAAATCAGGTCTCTGGTTGCAACTTCATCTCTTGCAAGATGAAGGAGAATCCCCAATCGTGGGGCTTGCACACAGGATTAAGTAATTTACCTGCTATAAGATCTTCCTGTAGGAATGTTAATGAGCAACTCCTCCATCTTTTGGTCAGCTTTTTGGGGCCTTTGAGCAGTTCCTAAAACTGGGTATAATGTATCCTGGCAATGGACATGGCAGTTGCTGGACTGAATAAGTGAACTTGAACTCTATATAAGTTTCATCAGGTTCCCAAAGGGAAGTCACCAAATAGATGCTTATTTACCTCATTGTCTCCTTTTTGCTCTAGTACAAGTCCAATAAACCTTGTCTGGGAACAAATTCTTGCTTGCTTGTCAATTTTTATTGTGTGCAGAGCCGAAGACATTGGCATTTGTAACACTTCCATGGGGTCTACTTAGATGTGGCATTGTGGGCCCCATTGATGCCCTTCCCTTATCTAGACCAACTCTCGGCCACCCCTTTTAGATTTATGGAGGTTTCTAACATTCTTGGAACTACCAATTTCTTTTCAGAAAAAAAAATCACTCAGTGCCCCCCTAGGAACCCTACTTTCCTTACCAATCAAACAGAAGGCATCCTCCAATTGCATCCAAGACTACTGGGGCGTGGATCATCCTAGTACTGGGGTGAGGGAAGGTTCAGGATCTTTAAACTTTGTAACAGTTCTCTTGAGGGCTCTTCTAGACCAGTATTTTTCAACTACAGGGTCAGAATGCACAGGACTAGATGGACAATTAATAGTACAGGGTAGGAAACAAGATCAGAAGGGAATTGTAGTCAGAAAAAGGTTGAGAAGCACTGGCATAGACATTGAGTCCTGCTTCTAGTAAGAATCGGGGTGAAGAAAAGGCCTAGGGTAACCTACAAATATTCTACTTTACAAAAAGCTAATCTCCAATTATTCCCGCTTCCCTTATAATTCAGAGAACATCGTTCAGGGAATATTCGTTGATTGCAGTGTTTCATATTATTGACACTCCTAATTCTAGACTGGACATACGTGGGCCCGAAACTTAGACTATGTGCATTTACCATCTTCTGTGTACAAGTTTGGTTCTTGATCAGTGTCCAGGAACATCCTTGTTGACAACCTGTTATACTTACTTCCAACTACCTGGAAATACTGTTAGTTCTCAGCAATTCTGCAGTAACTAAAAATACAGTGAAGAAGGGAGTGGGAAAAATTGCAATGTCCTCTACATTGTGACAAATCTATATGTAACAAATCATTTGAATTTATTTGAACTCTACTTAAGTGTACATCATTCATTTTAATACTAATTTGTTCATTTATAAAACATCTTTGACAACTCTGAGGTGACTAGGGATCAAAATTGAACAGATTAAGCAATCTACAAAATATTACTGAAGAGAAAGTATATATTTATTTAAAAGCACAGCACCACAATTTAAAATAGGCAAGAAGATATAATGTATCAACGTTTACTGGGAGAAAGCAGACTTTTACTGGTCAGTGGAAAGTAAAGATTAATTTCCTATCAGAAAGTGAGATATGATTTACATTTATAAAATGTGTATAAAGTAATTACTAGTACCATAATACTGTCACTGTATATCACTGTCATTCCGTTGTTTATTGATTTGCTCGAGCAGGCACCAGTAAAGTCTCCATTCATCCCAGCCCTGAGATTTTAGCAGCCTCTCCTTACTCATCTTTCCCGATGATTGGAGGCTCTTTCAGGGTCAGGAGAATGAGACCTGTTATTGTTACTGTACTTAGCATATCGAATACGCCCCAGGGAGCTTGCTAGGCTCTGCTTAAATTCTCTTTTACCACAAATGCATATTTTATTTTCTGGATATATTCAATTCGAAAGGCATAGAAAACTTTTAACATTTTAGATATTAGCTTCCTAACTTCAAAACTAAAATCACAAGGCTGAGAAAGGATGGAGGGAGAAAAGAAATAGAAAACGGTGGGAGGAGGCAACTTCCTCTCTTCCCCTGCAAGATCACTAAAGCCCAAAAAGGGTGGTTCTCAGGCACTTAAGGCTATCAGGCTGATATCTGAGATTAATCCAATTTAACTCTTTGCTAATTAGCTCTAGAAATTTTAGCTACCAAAAACCTCAGATCAAATAAAACACTGGTAGAATAATTTTTGCAACCAATTTTATAACCTAGAAACTTATGTTTTGAACCAAAGAAATACCTTGTGAACCTGTTTTTAGATACCACAATTATTTCAACTCTCATTTAAATAATCTAATGTAGTGCATATGCAAACAAATAAACAAACAAACAAAAAAATATATATATACACACATAGCAGCATAAGTAGAACTTGGAACCAATTTTTACGAAGCATGAAGAAAACCTCTTTTGGCTTAATTTCAATAGTTCTCATACCTTAGTTATTTCAAATCATGAGCTTTCTACACCAGATATTTTAACAATTCTACAATACAAACATGCTGAAAACACTTGAGCCGCTAATGTTTAGGGAAACATAAAAAAACTTTCCTTGGTTTATTTTGATGGGTTCTGTACTTCTATTGTTTATAAAACAGCCTAAATTCTTTATTAAAATTGGTTGAGGTTAGCAAGATAAAACCTTAGATTCCCTGAATTCTTATTTCACTTTAGTTTCAGGCTCTAGTTCCGCAGCTCTTCCTAGATAGTACAGATTCTTAAGTTAAAAAAAAAATTTCAACTATTTATAACCAATAATGTTTCTTCAATTAGAGATTTTAGGTTGAGAATTTCAATTTCTCTGTAGGCGCAACATTCTGATTATACTGTCTGATAATACTATCACTATTAAAATTGGAACTTGTTACTTATTCAATAAAATGGGCATTTGTTTCTAATAAGTATCACAATTCATTTGACAGATCTGAGGTTTTTGTAAGTTTGTTTTGCTCTACTGCTCCTCTGTCACCTTGTCATTCCCATTTCCCACATAGTTTGACATATGGAGCAGCTGCCTGCTAAAGCAGATGAACAGTGTAGTAGGCTAACACAAAGAAAGACCATAATACCAAAAGCTGTAATCTGTCCAGCATTTAAACAGAATTTTCTCATAAAAATACCCAATGGGTATGTCATTAAAGACAAAATATTAAAGTCAGTCTTGAATATCAATTAATTTTGTATGAAGAATTCCTTTTGTGAGATTTGACTTTCTATGTAATTCATAGCCTGATTCTTCTTTATAAATCTTTAAAAAGTGCTGTGAATAGAATATATTGTAGTAGGAATTCAAAATGCTTTTGGTTACCCATTAACAACCTGAGGATTATAATATTACATTTCAGGTAATTCAGAATAAGATTTTTAAGTATAAATGCAGATGTAGAATCATAAATGTGCTTGTTATGCCCAAATATATAATTTATCTTTTAATTTATCTAAATTCTTAGAAATGTCTCACAGTTCATATCAAGGCAATAAATTTAATAACACATTGACTTAAAAATATTACTTCTAAATTCTTACATTAATATCAAGTGGAAATAATTCATATCACTATTATACTACTGAGTAATTTAAATAACTTCTCCTATCTCTTATCTCATAGAATAATACTTTATTACCACACAATGTTGCCTATAAAAGAGTGACAAAACCATTGCAGTAGCATTAAGACTTCTGTGAAAATATATAGGAAATGTATTGAAAACCACAAAAGGAGAAAGAGAGAAAAAAGAAGAAAAGTTTCTGCTGTAGAGGCAGACTCAGGGGTGGGATAGTGGGAGGAAAACTGGGGACATTGGTGGTGGGAAATGTACATTGGTGGAGGGATGGGTGTTGGAACATTGTATGGTTGAAAACCAACTATAAATAGCTTTGTAACTGTGTATCCCACATGATTCAATTAAATTTCAATTTCCACTATACATATGGGAAAGCAAATTACTAATCTAAAATGTAATCAAACCTAAAGAAAAACATTGAACAATTTTTGGAGAAGTAGCTATTACATAGCCCATCAACATGGGTAAAAGAAGTAAGTAGTTTGGCTTTATACAATTATTTATTAATATTTCTGGGAAGATTTCCATGATTTTAAGAACAGAAATTACATATTTATGTCTTTACAATCAATAATAAAATTAGAATATGGGAAACTCATATTATACTGGTCTCTTATTCTAGGAAAGTAGATTCTCTTCTTTGTTCCTCAGTAATTCACTAACTACCTTAAAAAATATAAAAGCTGAGGGCATCAACTAACAAAATAATATTTGGATACTTTTTAAAAATTTTGGTTTGAGTCCTTTGTGATATCAGTAATGGCAGGATAATTGTTTTGTTGTTGTTTAAGTCACACCCAGCCACGCTCAAAGTTTCTCCTGACTCAGTACTCAGGGATGCAAGTTCCATGTAGTGTTGGGTATCAAAACCAGGGGCTCCACCTTCAAAACATTCCCTCCAGCCGTTCAGGTTATTTTCCCTAGTACTGCCAAACCACATTTTTCCTCTTAAAACACTCTTTAAAATGAAACATTTTTGTGTTCTATCGTTACTCCCTCTCAGTTTACTTGATTTTTTTAATTTTTAAATGTGCTTGTTTTGTTCATGGGCCACACCCAGCTCAGGGCCACACCCGGCCACAGCCAGCTCAGTAACTAATTCCTGGCTTTGCTCTCATGAATTAGTTATTTCTGACAGTGCTTGAGGGACCATAAGGGATGCCAGAAATAGGACCTGGGTGGGCAAGGCCCTATTTGCTGTACTATCATTCCAGTACAACTCAGTTTATTTTTAATAATTTTTAAAACTATAAAATGTATACCTATCTGAGAAATTTAAATAACAATGAAAAACTCATAATCTTGTCATTTTTTTCTCCAGGATTTTTATAAAATAGTTGTAATTTGGGGCTGGAGCGATAGCACAGCAGATAGGTTGCCTTGCACGAGGCCAACCAAGGTTTGATTACTCCTTCCCTCTCATAGAGCCCGGCAAGCTACCAAGAGTATCCACCTGCACGGCAGAGCCTCTTTAAACAAGGTGTTTCAGATCTTTCTTAGAGGCTTAAAGAAAAATATTTTAAAATAGTCACTCAGATTTCTATCAATTTGGCTAACATGCATGAGCCTCCTTGTGATTAATTATATTTACTGTCTTTGCTAAAAAAGGCAACAGAAGAATTGCCTAGTATGTAGAGTTGAATCAAAACTATTAAATGTTGGCATGATTCACTTCATGTATTTCTTTTTCACAAATATTTGAATATACATGTAAATAATAACTATCATGTACAGAAGGCATTACTTAATATAATCTTCATATCACCCTTAAATTATTGTTAGCCACACTTTACAAAGCATGTTTGAAATTAATAGCACAATTCTAAGGCTGTAAAATGAAAATTTTAGGGAAAAGTATTGCTTCTTAGAACATCTTTCCTACTATAATACTATACCTTGCCACAGATATTATAATCTTTTCAACTTGACCCTGTTGTATGGTATATCAAATGCTCCCCTACCTTTCTTTCTTAAAAAATAAAACAGAAAAGAAAAGAAAGAAAAATAACAGTGATGCTATGAGTATTGTCTTGGCATATAAAATTTTGTCATTGTGCAAGAACTGAATGTTGAAAGCAAGTAAAGGGATATAGATGATAACCTTTCAGCAACTGTATCGCAACCATAATGCCTAAAATGAGAGAGAGAGAGAGAGAGAGAGAGAGAGAGAGAGAGAGAGAGAGAGAGAGAGAGAGAGAGAGAGAGAGAGAGGAAAGAGGTGCCTGCCATAGAGGTGGGGTGGGGGCTTGAAGGGCTAGGTAGGGACACTGGTGCTGGGAAATTACACTGGTGGAGGAATGGGTGCTTGAACATTGTATGACTGAAATGCAGTCATAAACAATTTTGTAATGCTCTATCTCATGGTGATTCAATAAAAAAATAAATCACTTGTATCACTTGTCATCCCATTGTTCATTGATTTGCTCAAGCAGGCGCCAATAACATCTCCATTTGTCCCTGTTTCGTGCTAGTGTAGCCCAATGGGATCTGCTCGCTCCAGGAACACGAACAGCTTCAAACCTTTCATTCAGGGTCTTGATGAAGAAGTCTGACCATCTTGTAGATGGGCGGCCACACGTTCTTTTGACGTCCCATGGAATCCAGTCGGTAATAGCTCTAGTCCAGCAGTCGTCTCTAAATCACATTGCGTGTCCAGCCCATCTGATTTTCGATGCCTTGGCAAACAAGACAGGGTCCCTGATTCTTGATTGTCAATGGAGGTCGGAACTCTGGATTCTTTCTCTCATTTATTTATTTATAAAATTTGAAAAATTTTGACATTATGGTTATTTCCCCAATATAGAGCCTTAAATTTTGGATTATTGCACTAACTAAAAGTTCTTTGAATTGCATCTCCACTTTCTCTTCCCCTACCTCCCTTTTTGTTTTTGGCCCATATCTTGTGGTACTTAGGGTCTATTTCTGGCTTTGTGCTAAGGAGTAACCTTTGACAGTGCTTAGGGGACTAACCTCTAACAGGTGTCAGGGATCCAACTGAGGTTCAGTCAACTACAAGAGAAGTGACTTACCCCTATACTATCTTTTCAGCTCCAAAGCCACATAATTTTAAGTAATTTGTGCATAACTAATTATTCTCCTCAATGAGATTGCACAAATTTTAATTCGATTAACATAAGACTATCTACTTCCTTGTGCATTTTTAAAAATATCTTGGTTGTTTAATAGATGATAGCTGATTATTGCTACGCTTAAAAATAATTCTAATGGCCATTTCACTTTTTAAATATATCCATCCTATGGATATATTGAACCTGGTGTAAGGGCTCAACCCTTGTATTAGAAATCGGAAAAAAATGGGAATACTCACTAGAATTTTTATTTACTGGTTGTCCAGCACCCATAATAAGGCAGGCAGTATGCCAGTGTTCAGGATATAAAGATGAAAGTTCATCTGTGAACTCAAAGAATCTGTAAACAAGCAAGAAAAAAGACCCTTTAACCCCATGACTTAAAGTAACACAGGGAGATGTTTTGAGAAACTCAGAGTCAGACACTTGAGCCAGCTTCAGGGAGTCCTGAAAGACTTCTTGGATATGTTGAGGCTTATATTTCATTCTTTTAAATTTTACTTTCATTTCTAATTTTTTATAGGAGTCACACCAGGCAGTATTCAGGGGTGCTGGGGACTTTCCCATTGCCCAGTGGTGCTGGGGGCCACCAGAGCCACACCTGCATCACTCAGGAGGCTGCTGGAGCTCACCTGGCAGATTGTACCAGGGTCCAAACTCAGGACCTTGCACCTGCTAGGCATATGCTCTTCTGAGCCATTCTGCAAGCCCCCTAACTTTGAAGAAAAGCAGAAATTAACCACCTTTTTCCTTATCACTATATCACTGTCATCCCATTGTTTGTCAATTTACTCTAGTGGGCACCAGTAACATCTCTATTACACTCAGCCCTGAAATTTTAGTAGCCTCTCCTTATTCATCCTTCCCAAAGATTGGAGGCTCTTTCAGGGTCAGGGGAATGAGACCTATTGTTACTGTCTTTGGCATATTGAATACAACATGGGTAGCTTGCCAGGCTCTGCCATGTGGGCGGGATACTCTGAGTAGCTTGCCAGGCTCTCCGAGAGGTATGTATGTGTTACTGTATTTTGGATATAAATATGCCACAGGGAGCTTGCCAGGCTCTCCCAAGTGGGCAATAGACTCTCAGTACTTTGTCAGGTTCTCCAAAAGGAAGAACTAGCCTATTAGATGTCGAATGGCCACATTTTGGCTGCGTGCTTCCGGGAGCTTGGTTTTATATCTCTGGATGTTGGCCATTGATGGGATTACACGGCACCGGGGGCAGTTTCTGGGTGTGACTGCCTAGCTACTGGAAAATAAGGGATCTGGGTGGAAGCAGCCCAGGCCCAATCCGAGCAGCCTTGGAGATCTCAGCCCTGGGTCCTGCACACCTGGGTTCCTCCACTGGCTCCCCCATGTGTGAGGCTCATCGAACCTTTTTCCTGATAGCTGAATAAATTGCTTCTTCATCTATTGTCTTTGGGTGGTGGAGGACAACCCACCAGTACTCAGGGATCACTCCTGATGATGCTCAGGAGACTGTACATGATGTTGGAGATAGAACTCTAGTCAGCTGCGTACAAGGTAAGTGACTACTCTGCTGTACTATCTTTCTGGCCCCTCTCACCTGTGTTCTATTGTATTTGTTTCCATACCTCTCATCTCTCATTAGGCTAACCTCCTTTATAGGAAGGGGCTAAATTCCAAATTAGTCTAGTACAATGTCTCACAAAGCAGTAGAAATAGAATATATACGTGTGTGTGTGTGTGTTATCTGTTGACCTAGTTTAAATTCTAGCCAAAAATAAACTTACACTAAAACCTACCTCTTGACATTTATATAAATATGTATGGTTTTCCTTCTGACTTATAAAAGTAATAGTGTTATCCATATACCCATAAGAATAACTAAAAGGAAATGATGGAAAAATGAAGTGCTGATAGTTCTGGAGCAATAAGAATGTCCATCCATTGCTAGAGGCAGTAGAAATTGGTACTTTGGAAAACTTCTGACTGAATCCATTAAAGCAGCATGCCATTTTTTCTATTTGTTTTGTTTTGGTGTCATACCTGGCTATACTCGGAGCTTATTCTTGGCTCTGTGCTCAGGGGACCATATTTGGTGCCAGGGATTGAAGTGGGGTCAGCCAAATACAAGGAAAGCACCTTAACCCCTAGACTGTTCAGTCCTTAAATGAAATTGTGTAAACCAGCAATTCCCCTCCTAGAAACAAATGCATGAAGACGTCTAAGAGGTCTTCTTTCCCCTAAATTGACAGCATTCAGAAAAGCTCCAAAATGAGACCATACAGATACTCATTAGTAAATAGCAGATGAATAAATTTGTCATGGTATGGTCATACACATAAAGAAAAAAAATCTCAACAACCGAAAAAACCTCTCAACAATCTAAAAAAAAAAATTGATAAAATAACTTCAAGGGCAAAGAAGACTGAGGGAGGAGCTCACGCCTGAGAGTGTTTATGGTTTATCCCTAGCTCTGTGCTCAGGGGTCACTCCTGGTGCACAGGGGATAAGGCAGGGTGCCAGGAGCTGAACCTGGCTGTGTTTAAGGCAAGCACCTTATCTGCTGGGCCATCCTTTCAAGAACTGGATTTTTACAGTATTATGATTGCCTTGATATAAAGCATAGAAATAGAAGCTACCCTATATTATTAGAAGTTTGGAAAAACAATAGTGAGAGGCTAGTGTCTATAAAGGATAGAAAGGAAAAGCTTCTGGGGATTCTGGTAAGTTTCCATTTCTAGAACTGGGTGCTGGTTATACATACATATTGCTTGTGCCCTTTTGTGCATGTATACCATATTTGAATAGCTTTTTTTAAAGTACAGGTATCTGTATAAATATATACTTCATACATATAAGAAGGCTGGAATATAAATTAAAAACTCAACCCACTTCCAGAAGTAACTACTATGAACACTTTAGATTATTTCTTTAGTTTTTTTGTTTAGTTTTGGATTTTGGGCCACGTCTGGCACTGCTCAGGACTTATTTTGCTTGGCTCTGTCTCCCTATGTATTCTCTCTCTCTCTCTCTCTCTCTCTCTCTCTCTCTCTCTCTCTCTCTCTCTCTCTCTCTCTCTCTCACACACACACACACACACAACACATCTTTTTGTAGATTAGGTTCATTTATATTTAGTCTTATGTCTGGCCTTTACTTTTACTTTAAATTGACATGTGCATAAACATATACTGATATATATATTACACTTACACATATAAATACATTTTTTTAAAGGGGGGGGAGAAAACCATAACCTACGCATTCTCTATAGCCTCTACAGAGATACCCTCAGCAGCAAAATCTGTGATGTACAGATGGAGAAGAGTATTAAACCATATTTAAGAACAAGAATAAAATAGTCCATATTATCTTGTAAAAATTAGTTGAAAGAATGGTCTTTAACTTATTGCAATATTTCCATCAATGTATGTGCTCTAATATCTGTTCCTCATTGTTGTTCTAATTATCAAATTAGTACCATCTATTTCTAAAAGAAGAGCTACAGTGTCATATAAACATTCCTGAGTTCTGCATTGCCTTCCCTAAAGGTGGCATCACATACAGACGCACAGGAAATATGTGAGGGCTCCTCGTACATTAATTCAACCCTAGGTCACTTGCTATCTCTATTTGTTTTTTAAATGGTGGGGTCAAAACACGCCTAAGGAGTCTGCCGCTTTGCACCGAGCCCAGCCGCCCTACAAGATGGGGTTCTAGGCTCGGCTCTCCTTTCCCGGCGCGCGGGCCGTCTCCGCAGTGCAGCTACGCGTGCGCGCGCGCCACCGGTTGCCATGGGGACGTAGCGCGCCGCGGCGCCCGCAGGCCTCGAAGCGTGCGGTGCTGAGGCCGGGAGATGGAGCTGCCGGACCCGGTCCGCCAGCGGCTAGGAAACTTCAGCCGGACTGTGTTCCGAGACTCCAGCCGGACCGGGCCGGAATATGGCGAGGAGGGTCCCGGTGAGTGGCCGAGATCCAAATTAGTGGACGCATGGGGTCTTGAAACTTTGCCCGGATCCAAAATGGCGATTTCGCCTTCAGCTCGCTGCCCGCGGAGCGGGAAGCGACTTGGAGGAGGGGCCGGCCCAAGGACTGTGGCTGGGGCTGCGCCGGGCTCGGTGGTACCGTGGCCTGCCGAGCGCCAGGCCAGCCAAGCACGCCAGGAAGGCGCCGACCTCGGGCGAAAACTGAACTTTTGGAAGCCACGTCCGTAACTCCACGCCCGCACCCTCGAAGGCCGCGGGTGCTTGGCCCCCGAGCTGCCCGCCCGGCCTCTTCCTGCAGGGAGGGGGAAAACTCCCCGAGGGATTCCCCGTCCCACCCCGCACCTCCAACCCCAGTCAAGCTTTTTGGTTTTGGTTTCGGTTTTTTTGTCTTTTCTCATTTTCCGGTGGTACAGGGACGTTGCACACATCTTATTTCTGACACTGAGGTGGCCTGAGAATGCTTAGGAGTCGCTTGAAGCCTCTGTCCTGCCTGGTAGCAGCGCACACATTAACCCTGCCATCAGAATCCACTCCCTTCCCTGCTGGCTTCCCCTCCTCACCTTAGCACCTTTCTCTGCCACAGAACATCAGGATGCTGCACGCAAATGACAGGTGATAACCCAGTTTCCTGCAGAAGAGTTATCATCCTCTAAACCATGATTAAAAAACAGCATACTGTCAACCAGACCCATGCATTTTAAAAAAATCTTTGGAACTCTGCAGAAAAATGACATTTCTCTGCCCCTCTTTCTTTCTCAAGACACTCTTAAAGGGAGCAGAGAGAAATGGTTCAATGCTCATAGTTGAATTGACTATGAGGATTGACCCTTTAGTTGACTCTTATGAGTCAACTAAATTGACCCCTCATCACTTGCTCTTTCCATAAACTTAGGCCTTTTCTTGATTTAGAATGTAAACAGAGAAAAAACAATCAGAAAGTTAGGATTTTACCTTTTAAATCTGATGATGCGATTTATCAGGGACTTTTTTTGTAAAGGCCTAAAGTGGCAAAGTTTTAAACGCAGGTCACGTCACTGACGGTGGTAATTGAATAGACATGGCATTGTTTCATTAAAACTTTATGAACACTAAAATGTGGGTTCCTTATGATTATCAGTGCATTATTAGTGCTTTAAAAATTTTGCACAATTATTTATAAATGTGGGGCTGGAGCGATAGCACAGCGGTTGGGCGTTCGCCTTTCACACAGCTGACCCGAGTTCGATTCCTCCACCCCTTTCAGAGAGCCCGGCAAGCTACCGAGAGTATCGAGCCCAGGCAGCAGAGCCTGGCAAGCTACCCGTGCGTATTGGATATGCCAAAAACAGTAACAATAAGTCTCTCAATGAGAGACGTTACTGGTGCCCGCTCGAACAAATCGATGAGCAACAGGATGACTGATTTATAAATGTGAAAAACAGGGAGCAGGTAGCATGCCTATCCTTGATATACAGTGTTTTAAGTTCTATTTAAACAATTCAGTTTGTACTTCTACAAAATTTACTAGATTTGTGTTTCCAAGATTAATTTACATATTATCTTTCAACTGTACTGGTTTGATCTGCTGAAATAAAGAACTCAAAATGTTTATACAAAATTCTAACACACTGTTCTTTACAAAAATTTGGTCACAGTTTTTGCTCCAAAGCTGCTAAAAATTTCATCTCAACAGATTAATCAATATTTTCTCACATTTTATTCTCTGTGAAACTGAATATTTGAACTATCTATAGCTGACCTAGAGTAGTACTCTTGTTAAGAAAACAGTTCGTTTTCACTAGCTAGTGAATTTGTCTTGGGATTTAACTGATTTTAAAAAGTTCGTTCTATTTAATAGGTGCAAGGAAAAATACATCAGAGAACAGGAGAGATAGTACAGAGGTTGAGGCACTTGCCTGGCATGCAGCTGTGTTTGTGACAGTGGTTCAGTCCCCAGCAATGGCAAGAATGACTCTTGAGTACCAGCAGGGATGGCCCCCCAAAAGATCATAATAATCAGACAAATCTTAGGAACCAATAAAAGCCTTGTTGTGACAGACCATATATATTAAAACTAAATGATTGTTATAAAACACTCAGCTATGGAGAAATAAGAAACTTTTAATTTTATTTTAAACTTCATAAACTTATTGAGAGCAACTGACTTCAGAATATGTATCTGTTCTTAAAATTATTGAAATTTAGTCAAATTTAAAATGCATCTGAGGGCTCAAATTTGTTTTTTCTTTTTGGGTCACACCCAGCGATGCACAGGGGTTACTCCTGGCTTTGCACTCAGGAATTACTCCTGGCGGTGCTCAGGGGACCATATGGGATGCTGGGATTCGAACCCGGGTTGGCTGCGTGCAAGGCAAACGCCCTACCCACTATGCTATTGCTCCAGCCCCTGAGGGCTCAAATTTAAGAAGTGAATACTTAATTGAGGACTTTTCTCCCTTACAGAAAAGCAAAGGGTACTATACAGTCAGCCTCCGGCAAATGAATTCTACATATCACAAATAGCTGCACTGGAAATAGCCTATGGCAGTGTGTTTTCTTTCATTTATTGTTTCTGAGTATGTCTAGATACTAGGTTCTACTAGGGGAAGAAGATGATCTATATTAAGAGGTGATAAATAAAAGACTAGGAGAAGGGCTAAAGAATGCACAATCTGTTCAGTAACCCATGAGGTAATTTTAATGTTACTATTTACAGATGAAAAAATTGAGTCTTAAAGAGGTTAAAAATTTTATTTCAAGTCCAGCAACCCAACTCCTGAGACTCCAGGGGAGTTCCTGGTTTAGCTAGGTTCTAAAGCCCATGATCCTTTGAGAACACCACACTGTCTCATGACCGGAGTGGGTGGCTCTCTGCTCACACAAATGTAGAGGGGAGAATATTTGCTGTGGGTCAGTCTGGGATTTGTGGGGAAAGTGGCAATGAATTGAGCAGTAAAGCATGGGTGGATTAGGGTATATTGGACAGAAGTGTGTGTCTAATTTGCATCTTTTGGGACTGAGATTAGTCTATCAGATTTTATGTGTTTTGTGTCCATTTTATTATTTTTCATTTTTAAAAAGCATTTTTATTTCTGGTACACACTGGGATGCACTGGTTATTTTACTAGTTTCTTAATTGTTGTGGGAGCCATACGGGTTTTATTTGTTTATTTTGTAAATCCCATACATAGAGGTCTGTAAAAGAGGTAATGTTTCTTACTTCCTGTCAAATAGGATTCATTTTGATATTCCACATCTAATCTATCCTAGTAGTCTGCCAAAGGCATTAGACTGTGGAGCTGGGGATGGGATTCATGTGGAAATACCTACATTCCATTGCAAGGCCCTGGGCTGGATCCCTGGCACTGCACCCCCACCCCAAACTGCCCGTTTGTACCGACAACAACAAAAACCCCCATCAAACTAATGGTAAACTGATGCAGTAATTGAAAAATGAAACATATTCCCAGGTAGCCAATATAGGAAGTAAATACTATTATTTTTTTCTACTGTCAGTAATCAGAAACCACTGAAATGTGAAGATTTTGTTGGTGGTGGTGCTGGGAATCAAACTCAAAGACTTAATGCATGCATGAGGGGTTTTGTAATGCTGAGCCACAGTCCTGAACCCAGAATTTTTGAAGTTTTGCAAAGCCAATACTCAGCAAAAGTTATTAATTCTAAGGAATTAGAGAACTTCCAGGACATAGACTGGGATTAAGATCTTGATCCTTTTCTCTGTCTTCTGTAGATAATGAAATGGTCTCCAGTTTGGCACTGCAGATGTCACTTTATTTTAACAGTTACTTTTTCCCATTTTGGTGGATGAGCAGCGTTGCAATGCTTCAGATGAAGGTCAGTCTATGCTCTCATACTTCTGCTAAAATCTCTGTCCACCTTGGCTTTGTTACATTGTCAATAAAATTGACACTTTGGTAGCAGTGGAGGTACATTGTTCACCAGAAACATTAGCATGAAAAATATGTGGCTTCAATAATAGTTAAAAATTAATAAAATTAGACTTTGATTTTTCTTATGATCAGTTTTACTAGATTTGACAGACTTTTTTTTTCTTTTTCTTTTTCTTTATTTTTTTTAGTATTCAATCTTGCCTGATTACTACAAATTCATTGTGGTCACAGTTATCATCCTAATAACTTTAATTGAAGCTATCCGGTTATATCTGGGCTATATGGGTAACCTGCAGGAGAAGGTAGGTTCTTTTTCTTCTTTTCTTGGTGCAACACATAAATGCAATCAGGTTATCACAGCAAGCAAGGAAAAGACAGTGAGCTGTAGTGGAAGTAAAGGAGTACATTTAGGCTTGGCTCCAATTTTGAAATATATGCTTGGGGGCCAGGCGACCACCAAGGCTATACCTGACAGTACTGGAGGAAAGAGGGAGGGTTATGTGATGCCCAGGGTCAAACCTGGGATCTCACCCATATAAGGCATAAACTCTAGCCTTTTGAGCTAGCTCTCTGACCCCTAGCTTAACTTTTCAAGTCTTGACTTTGATCACATATAAAATAGGGAAAATAGATATTTTATCAGTTTGTTGGGATTAAGTGAAATAAATTATGTAAAGTGCCTGAACGTAATAAACACTTAAGAAATGATCATTTCCCCTCTTTCTAATAGTCTTGAAAATATTTGGTCAATTAAACATGCTTATTTGAATCTTGAATAAGAAAATGGTGAGAAATTATAAACTCATTTTCTATATCAGACACATGTTTTCTGAGTCATCTTGCTGCCAAAGTATTTATAGTTAATAGAACATAGGATAATGCCCAAATATTGGGTTCATAACTTAGCCCAATTTAACTGTTTCTCTGGATTTCCTGGACCCTAGCACCCTGGGCCGATCCCCAGTCATGCTCAACCCCATCTTTCTTACTTACCTTTGTATTCTTCCTCCTTCCCAACCTTAAAGCCTATATGCTTGAATACTATTTAATTTTTATTTTTGGAGGTGGAGTAGTGGCTTCTAGTCTTATTAAGCCATAATTGATTTCTTTAAGCTCTACAATAAGATGAATTGATATATGTATATATTTAAAATGGTTACTACAGTCAGTTTAGTTAAGATTCATCACCTCACACAGATACAGACTTTTCTCTTGTTATTATCTACTCCTAGCAGCTTTTTAATATACCAAACGGTAAGGTTAGCAATAGCAGTCATGCTGTGAGTTCCATTCCCGTAATTTATCATCTCACTGGCACTTCGTTTTGTTTTGGGGGCCTCCCAAGTGGTGCTCATGGGGTCTTGGAGCCCATGCCAGTAATTCTCAGCCAAGTGAGCCACTCAGCTGAATGAAGTATGTGATGCTGCTTTGGCACTGCAGTGCCATGGGACTACCAGGGCCACCTGGCAGTGCTACAGGGACTTCCAGGGCTACATTTGGCAGTGCTGGGGGCTCTGTGGTGCCAGATATCAAATGGGAGCCTGCACATGCCTTATACTAACCCCTGTGCAATCTCCCCGGCCCTGATTGGCAGGTTTTATCTTTTGACCATCACCACCAATTCCTTCACCTCCCATTCCCCACCATAAGTGTGATCTCTGTTTCTAAGAGTTTGGTGTTAATGATTCTACATATAACGAACCCATACAGTTTATGTCTATCTCACTTACTTCACATAGCATAGTATCTTCAGGATCACATCCATGTACTTGCAAATGGCATGATCTCCTTTTTTATGATTGAATAGAATTGAATTCTTTTTTCTTTAAGAAATCATCTTATTTCTTGTACCGTTTAGGCGGTACCTCTAAGTGTTGCTTTTAATTATTTACTAAGTATATATTAGAATTGCTGCATTATTTGCTTTTCTGATTAAAACTGTGAATTCTTTGAGAGTTAGGGCCATGTTTATACTTTCAAATTACTCAAGGATCCCATAACGCCCACAATGTAGGTTCATAATAGTGTAAAAGTACTTGCTTATCTAGAGGAACAAAAGACTACTGATCTCATCACTCTTAATGTGTGTCATTGCAGGTTCCTGAGCTGGCTGGCTTTTGGCTTCTGAGTCTTCTGTTGCAGTTGCCTTTAATTCTTTTTTTGCTCTTTAATGAAGGCCTCACAAATCTGCCTTTGGAAAGAGCAGTACATATTATTTTCACTATTTTCCTTACTTTCCAAGTGGTTTCAGCATTTCTTACCTTGAAAAAAATGGTAAATCAGTTGGCCACTCATTTCCACCTCCAAGACTTTGACAGGCTTTCTGCAAGCAGAAAAGATATGAGAAGAATGAGATCCTGTACAGAAGAGATCTGACCCTGTGCTACTGAATGAAATCTAAAAGAACAGTCTAGAAGACAAGTTAGTAAAATATAAGAGATTCAGCATGAGCAGATGAAAGAAAGCAAGTATGTTGAATATATACAGTCTTACTTTGAGATTCCAAGGTTGGAGCAGTAAGACTATTTGAGGGGGACTTGGGTTGGCTCCCACCCCGCTGTGCTCAGGGCTTCCTCCTGGCTCCATGCTCAGGGATCACTCCTGGCAGACTCAAGGACCACTCCCGCCGTGCTCAGGGATCACTTCCGGCAGACTCAAGGATCACTCCTGCCATGCTCAGGGATCACTCAGCAGGCAACTTATCTGTTGTACTACTACTCCAGCCCAAATAAGACTAGTTTATAGTATGTGAAAGCAATCCTAAAAACTATATGTTGTCCATCTAATATAAAAAATATTAATTTTTGTAATGCCAATTTTTTAAGGTATATAGAAATCTATGATGGTCGTCGAGTTTGCCAATTTTATAATTATTGTAGTTTGTATCTGTGACTCAAAATTTATACATATAGATAAAACTTGTTAGCTGTCCATTAACTGAGCTGTATATATGATCATGTTTCTTGAGTTACATTGAAATTATTTTGCATAGTCTCTGTAGCAGTGTAGCACTGTCGTCCCATTGTTCATCCATTTGCTTGAGCGGGCACCAGTAACGTCTCTATTGTGAGACTTGTTACTGTTTTCAGCGTATCAGATACACCACGGGTAGCTTGCCAGGCTCTGCCGTTTGAGCGGGATACTCGGTAGCTTGCCGGGCTCTCCGAGAGGGGCGGAAGAATTGAACAAGGGGTCGGCCATGTGCAAGGCAAACGCCCTACCCGCTGTGCTATCACTCCAGTCTCTGTAATAGATTGTATTTGTAAACAAAGACACCAAATTTTCATGTCTGCTAAAGTTAAGTTCTAACCCTAGTTTTAACTATTATTACCAAGGCTAGGAAAACAGGAGTATTATGGTATTAAAGAAATATTTTTATCACAAAATTACAAATAAAACATGTTCAGTATTAATTATGGCAGTATGCTAGATATCTTTGCAATAAATTTTTTATATATAATATAAGCAACAAATAATTTCTGTCTTATGCAGTTCTTTCGGGCAATGGTCTTATTTTTATTATAGAGTTGCAGGGAAGGAAGAATAAAAGCATACATGTTTGAAGAGACATGCATTGAAACGCATATGTATTGAAGAGAAAGAAAGTCTGCATTGAGACTATAGCAGCTCTGTTCTAGGCACATTAACACTTGTAATCTCATAAATGATTATTCACTGTAGAGTGCTTTATTTGCAGTAAATTCATAGGAGGTTTAATTTGAAAATCAGAGCCTTTTAATACATTGTGAAAGCTAAGATTGCCAAAGGGACTATATACTCATAATTTTAAGTGAGCCTTAAATGACCCAATGGAGAAATATGCCTTTATAAACAGTGTAATGTACTGAAAGAGAGTTGTAGCTACATTTAAAATCATTTTCTTCAATTTTCAATTTCTGTAATTCATACTAATCTTAGAATTCCCATGTTTTGCCTCATATATTAATTTTTTAAATATCTTTGTTTCTCTTTGCTCTTAATTTATTGATTCATGCTTATTTTCTTTGTTTATGCTTTTTATTTCTATTATTATTATATTTAAGTTCAGAGATTTCTCCTCCCATGCCCTGGGTAATTAACCTTTCCCCTGTGCTGGATATAAATTAGAGGTAGAGCACATGCTTCATATGTGTAAGGTCCAGGTTTGATTACCTAATTCCATCAAAAACAAACAAAGGTATCTTTCCCTTTATCAAAGTAGTCATTACATATACTCCAATAATTTCAGAATAGAATTGTGCATTGATTTTTTTCTAAGAGTGAATTTTTTTCAGATAGAAATATATTGGTGTTCCATTAAAATATTAAAATACATACATTGTAGATAAACAAATAACAAAAAAGGGCTTTATGCTTAATTATTTCCAGGATTTTCAAAAACTTATCCTCTGATACTTTGATACCTTAATTTTAGAATTAAAGACTGAACTTATTAAAAAAGTCATTATTTTTTAATTCTAATTTGATTTATTAGAACTTTACAATTTTTTTCTTGCTATAATAAATGCATTGTTCAAATTATCCATGTATTAAGAGAAAAAGAAACCTTAAGAATTTAAGTTGGTTAGATGAGTCATTGGTTTTTCTGTTTTCCTTTCTGAGCTTGGGCCACACCTAGTGTTGCTAATGGGCTATTTCTGGCTCTTCTTAGGGATCACTCCTGGGGGTGCTCAGGGGACCTTACATGGTGCCATGGATTCAAACTTGGGTTGGCTACATGCGAGGCAAAAAGGACCTTCCCTCCTGTATTATCTCTTCAGCCAAGTCATTTTGTTTTTGTTTTGATTTGGGGTTATACTGGCAGTACTTGGGACTTATTCTAGGCTCAATGCTCAGGAATCAGCCCTGGTGGTGCTTGGGAGACCGTATGTGGTGCTGAGGGATCAAACCTGGGTTTGCTACATGTAAGGCAAGCACCTTATCCACTGTACTCTCTGAGCCCAGTCATTTGTTGTTGTTTTTTAATATTCTAGATAATTTGTAATTACTCTGAGATACTGTGTGATAAAGTTTCAGTCATACAATGTTCCAATACCCATCCTTTCACCAGTTTACATTTCCTGCCACCAATCCTCCTGCCACCCACCCAAGTCTGTTTCTATGGCAGACTCTCTGTCTCTCTCTGTCTCTCTTTGTCTCTCTGTCTCTGTCTGTCTCTCTCTCTCCCCCTCCCCCCCCTCTCTCCCCCTTCTCCCTTTTGCACTGTGGTTTGCTGATTACTGAAACTCTTACTGTTACTGGAAGGGTAGCATGCATATCACTTTACCTCCTTTCAGCATTCAGTTCTTGCCCAGAGCGATCATTTCCAACTATCATTGTCATAGTGATCCCTTCTCTATCCTAAATGCACTCACACTCACCTTGTGGCAAGCTTCCTACCAGGGACCAGTCTTACAGGTCCTCATTTCTATTGTCTTTGGGTATTATACTATTTTTTTTCTTTTTGAGTCACACCCAGCGATGCACAGGGGTTACTTCTGACTCTGCACTCAGGAATTACTCCTGGTGGTACTCAGGGGACCAGATGGGATGATGGGAACCAAACCCAGGTCGGCTGTGTGCAAAACAAACGCCCTACCCACTGTGCTATCGCTCCAGCCCCTATACTAATTTTTTTATATCCCAAAAATGAGTGCAGTCATTCTGTCTGTCCTTCTCCCTCTGACTCATTTCACTCAGCATGATACTCTCCATGTCCATCCATGTAAAAGCAAATTTCATGGCTTTATTTTTCCTAATGGCTATATAATATTCCATTGTGTAAATGTACCATAGACTTTTATCCAGTCATCTGTTCTTAGCACTTGGGTTGTTTCCAGATTTTGCTATTGTGAATGAACATAGGAGTGCAGATGGCTTTTATGCTTTGGGTTTTTTTTTGCCCCTAGGGTATAAGTCCCTGGACAGGTATTGCTAGGTCATATAGAAGCTCAATTTCTACTTTCTTGAGAAATGTCTATGTTGTTTTCCATAAAGGCTGGACCAGTTGACATTCCTACCAGCAGTGAATGAGAGTCCCTTTCTCCCCAAATCTGTGGCAGCGCTGGTTGTTCTTATTCTTTTTCTGTGATGTGAGATGATATCTCATTGTTGTTTTGATTTGCATTTCCCAGATAATACTGTAGATTATTTTTATGTGCCTTTTGGTCATTTGTATTTCTTTGGGGAAGTTTCTGTTCATCTCTTTCCCCATTTTTTGATGTGGTTGGATATATTTTTATTGTATGTTCAAGATATATATATGCCTTATATATCTTTGATATTAACCCCTTATCAGATGAGTGTTGGGTAAATAATTTTTCCCATTCCATGGGCTGTCTTTGTAACCTGGTCATCATTTCCTAAGAGGTGAAGATGCTTCTTAGTTAAATGTAGTCCCATTTGTTTATCTTTGCTTCTACTTGCTCGGTCAGTGGTGTTTCATCCTTGAAGATGCCTTAAGCTTCATTGTCATAGAGAGTCCTGCCTCTTTCCTTCTATGTACTTTATGACTTCACCTTTATTTTTTTTTTTGTAATTTATTTTTTTTATTTTATTACCATGTGGAAAGTCTCAGGTTTATGTCTCAGTTATACTGTATTCAAACACCATCCCTTCACCAGTGCCCATATTCCACCACCAAAATCCCCGGTATACCCCCGCCCCCCACCCCAACTGTATAACTGATGAATTTCACTTCATTTTCTCTTCACCTTGATTACGTTCCATATTTCAACACAAAACTCACTATTGTTGTGGGAGTTATACCCCCAAACAAGATAACCCTATTAAGGAAGCATTTGATAATTAGTTTTCCATTAAAAGATTATATGTTTTCAGGTTTTAGAAAAGGTCGCGCGTGGCTCGGATGTGTCCCAGTCCCGAATCCCGGAGCCATGTTAGTTGCTGCTCAGTGTCGCCAGGGCTCCATCTGGAGAAGGTGTGCTGGCTGCGCCTCCTCCTTCTGGCTCCCCGGTGTTGTTGGCCCCAATTTGGGTCCAGAGCATTTTCCGGGCCGCGTTGCTCCCCAGAATCTATGACTTCACCTTTAATACAAGGTCATTAGTCCATTTTGATTTGACTTTTGTGCATTGCATTAGAAAGAGGCCTGAGTTTGTTTATTTATTTATTCATTTATTTATTTGCATGTAGCTGACCAAGTTTTCTAGCACCACTTGTTGAAGAGGCTTTTCTTGTTCCACTTCATATTTTTGCTTTCCTCAAAACTTAATTGATCATAGACCTGATGGTTTGTCTCAGGATAGTCAAGTCTATTCCATTGATCTTTCATCTGACTTTATTCCAATACCATGCTGTTTTAATTACTACTACTTTGTATTCCAGTTTGAAGTTGGGAGAAGTGATGCCTCCCATCTTCTTTTTCCCAAGGATTACTTTAAATAAGAGTGGGGTGGGGTTATTGTTCCATATGAATTTCAGGAGTGTTTGATCTTTATTTGTAAACTGACATGGATGTGCATATTGGGACTGCATTGAATCTATATAATGTTTTGGGAGTATTGCCATTTTAATTATATTAATCATCCCAATCCATGAGCAGGGGATGTGTTTGCATTTCCTGATGTTCCCTTTTATTTCTTTTTTTTTTTTTTTTGCTTTTTGGGTCACACCTGGCATTGCACAGGGGTTACTCCTGGCTCATGCACTCAGGAATTACTCCTGACGGTGCTCAGGGGACCATATGGGATTCTGGGAATCGAACCGGGGTCGGTCTCGTGCAAGGCAGACGCCCTACCCACTGTGCTATTGCTCCAGCCCCTCCCTTTTATTTCTTGTAGTTGTATTTTGTAGCTTTCCTAATATAGATCTTTTATCTCTTTAAGCTGATTCTGAGGTACTTGATTTTCTGAGGCACAGTTGTAAACAGGATTTTTAAAATATCTGTTTTCTTTTTTATTATTTGCCTATAGGAGTGCCAAGAACTTTTGTGAATGAATTTTATAACTGCCTCTTTACAAATCTGTTGTTTCTAGAAGTTTCTTTTTAAAGTATTTCGGATTTTCTAAATATAGTATCATGTCATTTGCAAATAGTGAGAGCTTGACTTCTTTTCATATTGGATCCCCTTGATATCTTTTTGTTGCCCAGTTGCTATTGCTAATTGCCACTTATGCTCAGTACTGTATTGAGTAGAAGTAGCAAGAGTGGGTAACCTTGTCTTGTGCCTGATCTTAGAAGGAAGGCTTTGAGTTTGTCCCCATTGTGTATATTTGCTGTGGGCTTGTGGTAAACAGCTTTGATGATATTGAGGAAAGTTCCTTCAATTCCCATTTTGTTAAGAGTTTTTGTCATGTAGCGGGCACCAGTAAGGTCTCCATTTGTCCCAGTCCTGAGATTTTAGCAGCCTCTCTTTACTCGTCTTTCCCAATAATTGGAGGCTCTTTCAGGGTAAGGGAATGAGACCTGTTATTGTTACTGTATTTGGCATATTGAATACACCATGGGGAGCTTGCCCAGCTCTTCCTGCAGATGGGAAAAAAAGAAAAAAAAAAGTTTTTGTCATGAATGGTTGCTGGATTTTACCAAATGATTTTTCTGAATACATTGATATGGTCACAAGTCATTTGTTTTTAATGTAAAAAAAAAAGCCATAATTTTTATATTATACTGAATCAAAATATTTAATATAGGAACTCAGAAATATACCTGAATCTATATAAACATATAAAAATTGAGGTAGAGAGATAGTATGAATCAGCACATTCATTTAGACATTTGATATAGACAATCTTATTTCATTTGCATAAATTTGTTTATCTTTAATTCATATAACATCTTTCTCTCCCTGGATTGACAACTCTACTGAAAATTTCCAGTGAAGATATCAGGCTTCATCAATAGTTTGGCATTCACAATTTTTTTCCCATGGACATTTTCTCAAGCCAGACAAGATTTATGTAAAACGTTAAGTCAGGATAGTTTTAAGAATTGGATTTTATCGACATTTGGTTGGGTGCCTAGAATATGAAAAGAAAAGTGGAAGGTGCATATAGATGAGTAAGACATACTCCCAGTTCTCCGGGTTATGTATATGGGATAACTGTAAGACAAAGTTGAAAAGTCAAACTCTGTTAGGAAGGTAGTGTGAATTTGTTTCTACCTGGTAAGTATCTGACATGAAACAATTCTAGGCCCATGGTGCTTTTCCCTTTTATGTAGCCAGCACTTAAGTATCCAGGCACATTAGCTATTACACCATTTAGTGTTCCCTCTCCCTCTCATTGAACAAGCACTGAAGGATAGTGGAGGGGAGTTGTGATTAAATACTCATTTGCAATTACCTTTGCACACAATAAGAAGGTTACTGTCTAATGGGAAAGGCAGATAAGCAAATCAGTGATAGGGAAGTGTGGCAGACAACTGTACTATTGATTGCAGACAAAACTGCAGAGACAAAGAAATAAGATGAAAAAATCTCAAGCCTTTCCAAAGTAATACTTGAAACTTGAAAAATCACTGGGTGTTAAGTGTTTTATCCAGTTTTAAGAGACAGAAAACACAATGACTATGAGAACTATTTCAGATATTATATGTAGTTTTATAAGGCTAGTAGGAAGAAATGCAGAGAAGGAAGATCACAGAATAAAGTCAGAAGCTTGGGAGGAGTCTAGTAAATCAAGCTAACAATTTAAATATCCTGGATTCTCAAATAGAATATAATTAATATATTTAGGTTTCAGAAAGATCTATCTACAGTCAGTAGGGCAGGGAAATGGTTCAAATGGGTTGGAGTACATGCTTTGCACTTGGGAACCCTAGGTTTGATCCTGGCATGCATGTTCCCACGAGCACCATCAGATGTGGACCCCCAAAAATAAAGGCTATTTAAGAAAGGGATCAAAAGGCGCCCAGAGTGGTAGTACAGTCAGCAGGGTGGCTCAACTTGCATGTGGCCAACCTGGTTTTGATCCCTGAAATCTCATATGGTTCCCCCAGCCTGCCAGAAGTGATCCCTAAGCACAGAGCCAGGAGTAAGTCCTGAGCACTGCTCCAAAGAAAACAATGTGAAAAATAGGAGAAAAATAATTCAATGGGCTGGACTTCATGCAGGAGGCTGAGGGTCTGATCCTTAGCACTGCATGGTCCCTCAAACACTAAGCCAAGAGTAGCTTCTAAGCACTGCCAGGTGTGGCCCCAAACCAAGTAGCAAATGAAAAATAATAGAACCCCTATGTAAATTAAGTCAGAAGACTGAAAAAGAGTACCCAGATAAGGGCAGTTAGCAAAGTGTAGCACAGAGGAGGTTTGGCATCTACAAAGGGAAAGGATATTGCTGTTGCTTTGCTGTAGAAAAAGCAAGGAAACCTGTAGAGGAGACACAGAGTGGGGTCAGCGGTGTGTAAATGCACATCTCTCCACGAGACACAAACCAGTCTGCTTCTTTTCTTTTTTCAAATAAACCCATTTGTTGATTGCTGTGATTGATGTTGACAAAGGGTTAGAAAGAGAAAGACATTCATAGTTGCATGGTATCATTTTGAAGAGAATCTGCTGCATTAGAGAAAGTCAAATGGCAATAAAATAAATATCACACATATGAATGTCTAAAAAGTTATTTTTATTCTAAATGAGTGTAATCCCGTGTAATCCCACCAACGTCCAACATCCAGAGACTATAAAACCAACCTCCCAGAAGAGAGCGACGCAGAGCCTCTTGCCCCCCCACGCCTGGCTCTCTCCACCAGGGCCCCTCAGAGGGGACAGATTGCCTTTCCCTCCCGCCCCAAACAGAGCCTTAACAGTTGAAGACCTCCAGAACCCAGCCATAGCCATGCTCAAGGCCACTCTCCACACATTCAGATGAGCCTCATGCATGAGAGGACCAGTAGAGGAACCCAGGTATGTGGGACCTGGGGCTGAGATCTCCAAGCCTGCTCAGATTGGGACTGGGCCTTCTCCACCCAGACCCTCCATTTTCCAGTAGCTTGGCAGGCACACCCACAAACTGCCCCCGGTGCTGTGTAATCCCACTAACAGCCAATATCCAGAGACTATAAAACCAACCTTCTAATAGCCTTGTTCTCCCCCTTGGAGAACCTGACAAGCTACCAAAAGTCTATTGCCCACAAGGGAGAGCCTTGCAAGCTCCCCATGACGTATTCATATCTCAAATACAGTAAAAGATATATACATACCTCTTGGAAACCCAGCAAGCTACCAAGAGTATCATGCCTGCAGGGCAGAGCCTGGCAAGCTACCCATGGCGTATTCGATATGCCAAAAACAGTAACGATAGGTCTCATTCCCCTGACCCTGAAAGAGCCTCCAATCATTGGGAAAGACTAGTAAGGAGAGGCTGCTAAAATCTCAGGGCTGAGTGCAATAGAGATGTTACTGGTGCCCACTCGAGTAAATTGATGAACAACAGGATGACAGTGATACAGTGATTCTAAATGAGGTATTAAAAGCTTTTCCCTGGGGCTGGAGTGATTGCACAGCAGGTAGGGTGTTTGCCTTGCTGGGTGTGACCCAAAAAGCAAAAAACAAAAACAAAAACTTTTCCCTAATTTTTCTTTGCAGGAAAAGTGATAATGTTATAGTTGTAAACAATGGCATACCCAGGCCAGGAGAGATGGCTTAGTGGGCTGGACGTGCTTTGCATGTAAGGTCAGGGTTCAGTTCCCACATCACATGGTGCCCTGGGCACCAGCAGGAGTGACCCCCAAGCACAAAGCTGTGAGTAGACCCAGATGTTCTTCCACACACAAAAAAATATGTCTCTTCCCTAAATGTTGTCATTGTTGCTGGGGGAGTAGGGAGACATCCAGCAGTGCCCAGGGCTTATTCCTGGCTTTGCATTCTGGGTTCACTCTTGGTGGGCCTGGGGTGGGGTGGAGAGGGACCATATGTAGTGCCAGGGATCAAACCCTGGTTGTCCATTTGCAAGAGAAACCCCAACCCTCTATATTATCTCTCCAGCCCCACTTCCCTAACATTTGTAAATCATTATTAAACTTCAGTAGAGCACAATATGAAATAATCTATAAATGTATTTTGACATCATCTGCCCTAGTTTTTTATTTGTATCAATTAAACTTTTTATAAACTTAGAATAAATGGGACTTCATGTCTAGTTTATCCCGAGGAGTGTTCAGGAGGCCGAGAGGCCTGTTCCAGTGATTCTCTGCCAGTTGGTTAGTACCACACTAATCCCTGTACTATTTTCCCAAGTTCCTGGAACAGATGATTCTGAAAGTATGGAAAAATCATCCACTATTCACCCCAAAAGTCATAACAGTTTTGTTTCCTTATAGTATTCCTTTTCTAAATTACTATTTATGTTTTATTTATTGTTGTTCATTTGGTTTGGGGCCACAGCCAGCAGTGCTCAGGGCTTACCTCTGGATCTGCACTTCTGGCAGGTTAAGGGAACCATATATGGTGCAAGGGATCAAAGCCTGTCAGATGCAGGCAAGCGCCCTACCCACTGTACTATTGCTCCAGCTCTTAAATTAATGCTTTTACTTTAAAAAACATAGTTGTCATCATGGCACTTAAAATTTTGTACCCTGCTTTTCTGGAAATATTTATCCCTTCCTATTTAGTAAGAAAACCATCATCTTAAATGATGATACAACATTCTACGAGGTAGATAAAGAATAATTTGTTTAATTTTTATTGTTGTATATTTAGATTATTTTATTCTTTTGCTTTTATATACGACATTGTAAGGAACATCTCGTGAATATAGTTTTTTCCTTATCTTAGATGATTATTTTTAATTTAAAAGTTTTATTCTTAGAAGGACCAGAGCAATAGCACAGCGGGTAGGATGTCTGCCTTGCATGCAGCCAACCCAGGTTTGATTCCTCTGTCCCTGATGGAGAGCCCAGCAAGCTACAGAGAGTGCCTTGCCCACACAACAGTGCCGTGGCATATTCGATATGCCAAAAATAGTAACAACATTATGTAACAAACAGCAGGACTTAATATCTCTATATTCTTAGCAGTGGAGAACTATCAAATGCCTCCTTGGCAATAGGACTGCTTTTCTTTTTTTGGGGAAACCCCAACAACGGTAGTGAGTTGTGTGTTGAAACATGGAATGTAATCGAGATAAGGCATAAACGAAGTGAAACTTATCAAGTACAAGGGTGGGGACTGGGGAGGTGGGAGGGGGCGGCAGGTATACTGGGGGGGTTGGTGATGGAGGATGGGCACTGGTGAAGGGAAGGGTGTTTGAGAATTGTATAACCGACATAATCCTGAGAACTATGTAACCCTCCACATGGTGATTCAATAAAATTAAAAAAAAAATAAAATAAAATAAAAAATAGTAACAACAAGTCTCACAATGGCAATGTTACTGGTGCCCGCTCGAGCAAATCGATGAGCAACGGGATGACAGTGACAGTGATACAGTGATATTCTTAGAAGGGAATTTGCTCTATCATAAGATAAACATTTTAAAGAACTTGGTGCATATCACCAAATTGTGATATCCAGTTTCTGTTCTTCACACCCACAATTCTGATGACAGTACAGTGAAAAATATGACAAGGAGAGACTTCTAGACTTGAGTTACCCATTTATCTTTGTTTCTAAGTAGCTACCACAGGAACACTGAGTCTCCCAAGGAGGGGGGATAAGTCTTAAAGCTGTGAAAGGAGAAGTGCAAGGAATAACAATAATAAAAGATTTTGAATTAAGGGAAAACTGATAAGAGTCAGGAAAGGATTAGACAAGCTGGGAGCAGTCAGCAACAAACGGTGAGATGTGACACAATGAAAACTGGGTCATTGAGTTGGGACAGCCCTAGGACACAAAAAGACTAAAATGAAGTAAAGCTCTGGATTATTCTGTTCTTGAATATTGAATTTTTTCAGAAGCATGGAGCATGAAATATTATAGTGATAAGCCAAGATTGGAAACATAGCCAAGAAAAAAAGAGGTCTTTAAGGGATTGTTTTAAAATGTGCGGAAGGAATAATTTGGTTTGGTCTTAAAACGGCTCAAAAAATAAATTGACATAAAGCTTTTGCATAGCAAAATAGTCATGGAGACAAAAAACAATGAGGCAAAAGAAACAGTTTACCTTGTGCATTTGTTACAATGTAAAACCTTAGATTTTTTTGTCTCAGAAATAATTTATCAAAAGACAAAGGCTGTGTTTAAAAGTGCAATTAACACTAAACTGTTATGGGACCTCTATATTTTTGTTTTAAAGAACAAAGCAAAGTTTTAAGATTAAAAAACAAAACAAGTTTATTGTAAGAATCGTTCTAAAAATCACCTTGCTGGAGTGATAGTACAGAGGTGGGGAGCTTGCCTTGCACAGGCCAGGCTTCAATCCCTAGCATCCTCAAGGGCCCCCTAAGTCTGCCCCCAAGCTCAGAAGTCAGCCCAAAGTGCAGAGCCAGGAGTAAACCCTGAACACCGCTTTGTGTGGCCAAAGCAAACAAAAAATACACAAGAATTATTCTAAAAATTTTATCTCTCCCCACCCCACACCCTAACACTTTTAAGGAATTTTAAATTTTTCAGGCTCTAGAAAAATCTGTTTAAATACAGGATTAAACACAGGATCTATAGATAACACCTGCATCTTTCTGAAAATGAAGTTAATGTAGCATGCAATTAAGTCAAGGAAGAACAAACTCAAACAAAAAATAAACCTGGGGCTGGAGCAATAGTACAGCAGGTATGGCATTTGCCTTGCACGCAACCAACATGGGTTCGATCCCCGGCATCCCATATGGTCCCCCTCAGCACCTCTAGGAGTGATGGCCTTCGTGCAGTGTCAGGGGCAAACCCTGAGCTCTGTCTGGTGGGGCCCAAATACAAAATGAAAAAAAAAAGATCCTCAAAACTAAAAACAAAATAAACCTTTTCTTTTGAGAACTGGTATATATGAATAAATACAGACACATGGGAAATTATCTTAGCAATAGGAAATCTAAACAAGTTCCACAGTGGAACAGCCTTATCTGGAAAGGGTCTCAGGTCAGAGTGGTATACACGATCTCTGTATATGATAGTTATTTGTCCTTCTTTGTTCCATGGATCTAAACATTCAGTACTTGGCTACTTTTTATAAATGCCAACTTTTTAAAAATGATAATGTCTTTGCCTTTCAATTTTTCAAAACTCTAAGAGCACTATATTTAGCTGATCGAAATGTGGTATTATTGATTCACTTTTAAAGATTTTTAACTCCTGATCTTGAGTTATTTATATTTTAATTGAAAGACATTGGACACTTTTCAAGATTATATGATTCAAAAGAGAAAATGTTTGATATTCAAGTTTTATACACACATTTCATAATTATTTTATAACTGTTTGATTAATTAGTGCCTAGTAGTACTAAAATGACGACTGGAGTGGGTGGAAGTTTGAGTGCTTTAATAGCTTTCCTAAAAAAGGATGAGAGCTACTAAGAATAAAAAAGTTTGCTGTTCTAGAAATTAGAGCTCACTGTGATCAAGGAACAAACGAGTGCAGTTAACTGCTGCAGTTAGGTAGTTTATAAAGTAGAGCTACAAAGCATAGTTCCAGGGGGCTGGAGTGATAACAGAGTGGGTAGAGCGTTTGCCTTGCACGTGGCTGACCCGGGTTCGATTCCCAGCATCCCATGTGGTCCCCTGAGCACCGCCAGGGGTGATTCCTGAGTGCAGAGCCAGGAGTCACCCCTGTGCATCGCTGGGTGTGACCTAAAAAGCAAAAAAAACAAAAAAACAAAAAACCACAAAACATAGTTCCATGGTTTAGGTCTTCAATATTACTATTATATTTGTCCTACAAAATAAATATAGTTATCTCTGACAATATGCCATCTAGCGGGTTTTGAAACTCCAGATAAAAACTACAAGGTTTGTGTCCCTACCCTTCCAGCCCAGGTCAAACAAAGACAAATTTAAGGTAATCATAATAGCATAATAGAGCTAAATAAAATATATAAAGATGAATAAGGACCCCTGTCTTGGAGGCAGTGTGATCTTTCAGATGATGGAACATCCTGGGCAAAGAAATAGACATTTGAAAACGTAAGGAACGAAATCAAAAGTAGTTTTATGAGATTAAAATAATAAAGTGTGAAGAGGCCAGAGCCATAGGACAGTGGGAAGGACATTTGCCTTGCATTCAGCCAACCCGGGTTCAATCCTCAGCATTCCATATGGTCCCCCGAGCACCACCAGGAGTAATTCCTGACTGTAGAGCCAGGAGTAATCCCTGAACATTGCCGGGTGCTATTTATCAAGGGGGAAAAAAACCTTTCTGGTTTGTCTTAGGAGAGAACAAGTATATATTAGCATAGGTATTGTAAACAGATTGTCAATATCATTTTCCATGTTGTAGCCGTGCTCCATTCTTGGTTTTGCCTACAAATGTTTTTCCTCATATTCTCTACTAAGAGTAACATTAGCTACATAGTGTAAATCTGCTTGCTAAAGCTGGAGAGAAAACACAGCAGCTAAGGTATTTGTCCTGCATGCAGCAGACCTGGGTTCGATTCACAGCAAGCACCCCACTTGGTCCCCAGAGCCCACTAGGAGTGATCCCTGATCACAGAAGCTGGTAATATGCCCTGAGCAAAGTTGGCATGGCTCAAAGACAACAACAAAACAGTTTGTCTTTAAAAAAGAAAGTCTGCTTGCCTTTTCATGTTGGCACCACAGTCAGATCCTTTATGGAAACTTTCCAATGTCCCCTTCCTATTTCCTGTAACACAAACTTTTTCTTTTTTTTTTTTTTTTTTTTTTGCTTTTTGGGTCACACCCAGGGATACACAGGGGTTACTCCTGGCTCATGCACTCAGGAATCATTTCTGGCGATGCTTAAGGGACCATCTGGGATGCTGGGAATCAAACCTGGGTCGGCCGCATGCAAGGCAAATGCCCTACTGGCTGTGCTATCACTCAAGGCCCTAACACATTCTTTCCTTTTCTTCCATGATGAACATATTTTGTGGCCACATCTAAAAATAATGATTGACATTTTTATATTATATTCCTGGTACTTAATTGTAAGTTTTTTATGGCAAGTGTCTTATTCAGCCATATATTTCCATGCTTAACATGAAAATTCAGTGACTATTTGGTGAAGAACAGAATGAGTGCCCTTAGTTCTGAGAAATCAGTGTAACACAGTGGTTAAAAGAATAGGCTTTGGAGACAAACAGATCTATGCTCAACTCTGTTCCATCGAACAGTTTGAGCAAGCCATTTAATGGCCTAGTCTCTTACTTCCCCATTTTTAAATTGAATGCCTATGGTGCTTTTACAAGAATTAAATAAGAGCACAGAGTAAACAGTCCCCAATAGGAAATATATTCTTATTTCATATTCTAAAATTTTTAGACAATTTAATTCCTTCTAATTCTTTAAATTCACTTTGTTGCTTTGTTGGGCAGAGAGTCTCTCGCCTTCTCGCCTGGCTGTCTTCCCCGGGGCCCCTCGGAGGGGGTGGGCACCAGCTTCGCTTTCCGCCCCGAGCAGAGCTCCCGTGGCCAAAGACCTCCAAAGCCTAGCCACAGCCATGTTCAAGGCTCCTCTCCACATGTTCGGACGAGCCTCACGCATGAAGGTACCGGCAGAGGAACCCAGGTGCGTGGGACCCAGGGCTGAGACCTCCAAGCCTGCTCGGATTGGGACTGGGCCTCTTCCTCCCAGATTTCCCATTTTCCAGTAGCTAGGTGGTCACATCCAGGAACTGCCCCCGGCGCCATGTAATCCCATGATGTTGATGATGATGATGTTGCTTTATGGGTCTAAAAATCAGGCCTTGCATCTTGATGAGCCATGGGTTTTAAAGACCTTTATCTAAACTGATAATGATACTTATAATATATTATAGGAGCATCTGGTCCAAGTTTCTATGTTCTGGACACAAGCATAAGGTTCACCCTTCTTGAGGTGTCAGGCCCATTTCGGAGATCAAGTTCTAATTTCTCAGGTAAGACTTGGGAAAAAAAAACTTTAGAAGAAGGAAATTGGCTATAATTAAAGGATAACTATTAACAGGCTAAGATACATCCATCTGAACCTTGACACAAGAGTCACATCCTGATTTTTCCCCTCTTTCTCTGGAAGCAGGCATGATCTTGAAGCTGTAAATATCTTTATGTCAGTGCTATTGCTGTTTCTCTATTATGGCAGTTTATGTCTTTTGATGCTTTTTGTCATTTGCTGAGACTCAATGCCAGGGCCCCTTTTTGAGTTGAGAGTGCCTCACCCACTCATGACTTGTGTTAGCTGTGCAAAAGCAAAACAAAATGCCCTCCCCATTTCTCTACAACCCACACAGGGTGAAAAATTGAACAAAGGATGTTTCTCTTTACCTTTTTTTTGTTACTGTTTGTCACTAATGGTTGTTGCTCCCTTCAGCCACCCCCCCCCCCCCGAGTTTTCCTTTCAGGACTAGATGGCAAACCAGGCTCTCCATCACCACCTGTACCAGCCTCAAGACAGTTACAAAAGCCTGTTGCTTTTGTCATCAGAATCAGAGGTATTAACGGTGTGAGCCCTAAGGTCTGAAAGGTGCTGCAGCTTCTCTACCTTCACCAGATCTTCTATGGCATGTTTGTTAAACTCAACAAGGCTTCAACTTAACATGCTGATTGCGGAACCCTCTCTTGCACGGGGTAGCCAAACCTATAGTCAGTAAATGAATTACAAGCGTGGTAATGGCAAAATCCACAAGAAGTGACTTGCCCTAGTGGATAATGCACTGATAGCGTGAACTCTTGGTAAAGACGGCATTGTCTGCATGGAGGATCTGATTCATGAGATCTATACTGCTGGAAAATGCTTCAAACAGGCAAACAACTTCCTCTGGCCTTTCAGATTATCTTCTCCCCGGGGTGGGATGAAGAAAAAGACCACCCATTTTGTAGAATGTGGAGATGCTGGCAACAGAGACCAGATCATGTGGCTGATTAGACAGATGCACTAAGGCACCTACCGTATTTTTGTAATCTGGTCAGTTAATAAACAAACTGTTTTAAAATTGGGGGGGGGGGGGAATGCTTGTTGCTGCTCTGCTCTTTTTAGAAGCCCACCTCCCTGCCTCAGTGGAACATTTGTGTTCCCTTTCACTTGGGGAAATAAACCTGTTTTTCTCTACCATTTAATTCTTTTGTTGTCAAGACCAATGGCTGTAGAAATTCACCTGCTGACATTTTGAAGGTATGCAGGTCTTTTGAGATTGTTGTGGTCACAAGAATTTAGTTTAGTGGTAGAGTAACAGCTTTGCACATATGAAGCCCTGATTTAATCTTGGCCTCACATACAAGAATAAAAAATTAACTACAATAAAATAAAGGCATTGTCGACAGAGATAAGATATATTATCTTAGGCGGTTAGTTAATTATTGGGTATTATCGATGTGTGTTTAGCACAGTTTGGTCCTTAGCCCTTTAAGACATTTAATTTTGTTAGTGTACCAGTAACCAAACAAACTGAACCTACACGAGTGGAAATCAAGGCACAAATTTATTCATTTATGGTGTAAAATACAGAAGTCATTATATTTTGTTCATGTACTAAATCTGCTTTCAAAGTTAAATTTAATGAAGTATTCATCTTCCCGCATTATCAGAAAACTGTAACTGAGAACAACAATGAGATATCACCTCACAGCAGTGGAATGGCTTATATTTTTTAAAAGACTGAAAACAACCAGTGTAGGCAGGGATATGGAGAGAAAGGAACCTTCATTAACTACTGTGGGAATGTCAGCTGATGCAGCCTCTATGGGAAACATTATGGAGACTTTTCAAAAAATTAAAAATAGAACTCCCATATGACCCAGCAATTCCAATGCTTGGCATCTCTCCAAGAATAGAGAAACATTAATTCAAAAAGATGTATGCATACTAATGCTCATTACAGTGCTATTTACAGTAGCGAAGACATGGAAACAACTCAAATCCAATGAGAGATGAGTGGATAAAGAAGTTATAGTTTTATACACCATGGACTACTACTCATTTTTAAGACGAAATCCCGCCTTCTGCTACAACTTGCATAGAAATAGAGGGGGTCTTGTTAAGCAAAATAAGTCAGAGGGAGAAGGAAAAATACTGAATGAACTCACTCATGTAACATATAAAGAAACAAAAGCAGCTTTTGAGAGATTTTACAGTGGATAGGCATTTGCCTTACACACAGTCAACCCAGATTTGATCCCTAGCATACCATACTGTCCTCTGAGCCCATCGGAGTGGTTCCTGAGTGCAGAGCCAGGAGTAATCCCTGAGCACTGCTGGGTTAGCCCCCAAACAAACAACAAAACAAAGCAAGGAACTGGACTGCATCTAGTGGCAATAACCCCTTTGGTGGAAGGTCTTGGGCACATGTGGGGAGGTGGGAGAGGGGGGCATTGAAGAGGGGCAATAAGTCTCTCCATCATTATTACAAATACTATTTTAAACATGTTACCTGAACTATAAAAAAAGAAGACAAATTTGTCATCATTAAAGGGGTTGGGTAATCAACAGGTAAAATAAATGGATTTTTCTATCACCCAACTGTGAAAACTATAATTTATTTCCACTGTAGAGATGTGTCTGTCCAGGAATTGACTCTCTGAATCCACACTAATACTGGCTTCCTCTCCTCAAAATTTGGGCTTTCAAGAAGAAGCATCAGGGAATTGAGGCATTTCAGGGTGTCCAGAAAGAAATTGCAAGTAGTGTATGTGATGTACCAGGGTAAACTATGAGGAAGGCACGGGCAGATGAGGTCAAAGATAAAGGTGAAACAAGATCATCAGAGGCTGAGAAAGGTTTCCAAAGAGTGACCAGGATAGGAAAACAATGTTTAAGTGGTGATGATCAGTAGGGCAGAAGGACAGTGAGAGAGGAGGAGTAGGAAGGGGAGAGGTAATCAGACCCATTTTCTATAGCTACTTGCTATTCTGGGACAGGAGGTAGATGGTTAAGTTGACCTAGTTAAGAGTCAATGACAAAAATGAAACAACAGTACAGATTTGCAGGTGTTGCCAAGGGTGGCAGAAGGAATGAACCAGGCAGTCAAAGTGTAACCAGGGAGGGTGAGAGAAACCATGAAGAAAATGAGCAGAGAAGGGTGGTTCAAAATCTTGATCAGGTAGAAGAAAAGTTTCACTATGACTCTCTTATTGTCACTGATTGTCCAAATCTCAGTCACTGTGTTCCCAGTGCTCAAGGCTGTGTTTGGCACATCTAAGGCACTTCATGCTAAATGAGTAATAGATGAATGAGTAACAAGCCAGGTTCCAGTTCTGGTCCTGAGACATCATAATATCCTTAATATGTAAACTCCCTAGAAGTAGAAATACCACATTTACTCATATCTAAATATCTGCAGAATAGAAAATAATTCTAATTTAAAGGTCACTAATCATTCTTATTCTAAGAGTAGAGTAAGACTTTCAAATTTGTAGAACTCCCAAAACTAAAACAAATAGTCACCATTTAATTGAATGTAATAAGTATTTGATACTGTGCTAGGGCTTTATCAGTCATTTAGTTCTGACAACTCTCTAAGGCAGGTATTGAATAATAACATTTTAAAGGGTGAAACCGGCACTCAGACTTCAGGTAAGGAACTTCCAGGGTCATACTACAAGATAGCTCTAAAGACCACACTTCTCCCTCTCTCCCCAAACAGAGCCTAGAAGATAGAATTGGGTCAGTGAGGACCAGGCTCATGTAAAAGCCAAAGCAAGAAAGCCAGGGAGAGAGCTCAAGGGCTATGGCACATACCTTGCTTGTAGAGACCCTGAGTTAACACACGTGGCCCTCTAGCATTTCCAGGTGGCCCTGAGCACTGCTGGGGAGACTGTCAGGCCTGCATGGCCAGGCCAAGGGTCTCTGGGAACAGCCTCCAGATCTCTTGAGCACTGTTTTGGAGCCTCCCACCCCCAAAAAAGCAAGAGCCCAAGCAGAAATAATGATGCTGTTTCTCACCTTGGACCCTCCCCTAATCCAAACTTCTAGGAATCAGGGAAAGTAACTAAAAAAAGAGAAGACAGGATAGCCAGGAGGGATCCTGAGTGCAGAGGTAGGAGGAAGCCCTGTGCACAGCTGGGTGTGGCCCAAAAATCAAAATAGAGCAAGGATGGAGGGATCCAAGTATTGTCATTGTAAGTAGCTCCAGTAACATGTTTACATATGGAAAGGCTAGGGAGAGTAAAAAATGTGGATTTTTCACTTTTCACTAGATTTGCACTAACTCAGACCCATTAACCTCAGTTATTTCAAAATTAGCAGTTGAAAAGTAGCATTTGTGGAGTTGGGGAGATAGCATAGGGCTAGGAGTGCATACATTGCATGAACCCAGTCGTGGTTTGATCCCTGGCACCACACAGGCTGGTTGGCTGAGTATTGCTGGCAATGGTCCCCAATCCCCTGAGGTGACCCCCAAGATGTCTATTTGATTAAAATAAATTGTTTTAAATATTGGGGCCACACTCAGTAGGGTTCATGAGGTTGCCTGTGATGCTCAGAGGATCACACAGTGGTAGTGACAGAACTCAGTCCTCCTACATGCAAAGCATTCACTCCAGCCCACTGAACTATCTCTCCAGCCCCTCTTTTTTACATACAGAAAAACTTTTGGGTAGACTAATTTCAAAGAGTAGCTTTGAAATTACAAATTTCCTGAGTAGCTTCATTAAAAGGCTAAAATATGCTTTTCACACATTGTGCTATTTACTTTTCCGATATATTATGATCAATTTAATATTATATTAATATAATCATTATAATAATGCCATTTCCATTGTGTACGTGAAAAAACTAAGTACCAAAGTTGTCTAATAAATTATCTAAAATCACATAATTTTTTTTTATCGAATCACTATGAGATAAACTTTTACAAAGCTGTTCGTGATTAGGGCTCAGTCATACAGTGTTCCAACACCCATTCCTCCACCAGGGTACATTTCCCAGCACCAGTGTCCCTGCTTTCTCTCCTATCATGCCCCACCCACCCCCAGACTGCCTCTATGGCAAGAACTTTCTCTCTCTCTCTCTCTCTCTCTCTCTCTCTCTCTCTCTCTCTCTCCTCTTTGGGCATTTTAAAATCACATAATTTTAACTGCCAAAAGTAAACATCAAGTGGAAGCATGTCTTATTCAAAGCTTTCCCCTACAATTCAGTGCTCCAGATAAGTGAGGTCCATTGCTCGCAGGCCCTAAGATTCTTCAATAAGTCAGACTCCCCACCTGAGTTCAAATAACTTACAATCTACGACTACTTCAAATCTTGGGGTGTGGGGAGCAGTGATAAAGGAGAGTTTTCCCAGGCAAATTCTGTCCCATTTCATACAGCCCAGGGGACCTGAGCATAAACACATGTTGAGCCAGGAAGCTACAGGGCTTTTAAAGCAGCTTGGCACACACTCCCACCTACTCCCTTTCTTCAAAGAAAATGGAAAGCTACATTTTAAAAAGTAAAATTCTCATAAGTGAAAATGCATGAAGTCTAAACAGATCTCACACAGAAAAAGACAAAGGGGGGAAAATGATCACTCATATGGGGTGGTCAGTGAAGGATTCTGAGGAAGGATATTTGAATCAGTGGTGAGTCTGTACCATTTAGAGTGCCATGTACTTTTCTGTCAAGGACTTATCCTCTTTTTAGTAATAATTATTATTTTTATGGCCACACCCAGAGGTGCTCAGTGCTTACTCCCACCTTATACTCATTGATCACTCCTGGTGGGGGTCTGGGGACCATATGGGGATGCCAGGGATCAAACCCTAGTTGACCATGTGCAAGGTAAGTGTCCTACCTGCTGTACTATCTCTCCAGTTATAGATTTGGTTATTTAAATTTTTTTCTTTTTAATTTTTTGCTTTTGGGGTCACACACAGCAATGCACAAGGGTTACTTCTGGTTCTGCACTCAGGAATGACTCCTGGCAGTGCTCAGGGGACCATATAGGATGCTGGGGAATCGAATCTGGGTCAGCCATGTGCAAGGCAAACACCTTACCTGCTGTACTATTGCTCCAGCCCCTAGTTATTTAACTTAAATAAGATAACCTTTCCACAAATTTAACATTTCTGAATCCTACAAATATAGGACTCAGGTTGTTTCTAAGCTCTATTTGTCAGTACTGTGTGTGATATGTAAATATATCAGTGGGTCAAAGCAAAAGTAGAGCAGGTAAGGCATTTATTTGCTTTCCAAGGTTGGACCCCCCAGCACCATATATGATCCCCTCAGGTCCCCTTCCCTCCCAAATCAGACAAGATTTTATGCAGTTAGTTTTTAATTATACAGAAACAGAAAAAGGATCCCTGAAATGCATAAATATAAAACCCTTAAGTTCAAAATGTCCAAGCTTACCTTCTAACATTTTGATGGAGAGCTTTATTCTGCTTTCCTTTGCTTTTAATTTTTTAATAGAACTAAGGATGAGGCATGTGCACACTTAGGGGTTCTATTGTGTGCCACGATATCACACAAACTCTTAATAGGCCTACAGCTTGCCAAGGTTCTTTTGAAAACTTTAGTCCCTAGGTTATAAAAACAGCCCTCAGTTAACTGCTGCCTTTGCTGTACGAACTGAAAGGAGCCACATAGTTCTTCCTTTTGCAAACAAGTCCAAGTCAGCACATGGATTGAGGAGTGAAAAAGACACCACAAAAATACAGGAATAATCCAGTGCTTTAAGAATATGCCCACCCGCCCCAATGGGAGGGTCGAGGCAATCGTGAGTCACCGTGAGGCGCACCAAAGACACAAACAATTTGCTCACAGCAACCGCAGCTGCAGTTAATAATACAAGCAATCTCGAGCGCAGATCTGCACGCACATGTGCCTGCAGAGAGATTTTCATGATTTCAATGGAGAAAAGCTCCACCTTCGTCTTCCACTCCAAGGGCAGTTAGGCAAATGGAAAATATGCGGGGAAACTGTGCTGGAACTCTCCAGTGAAAACATTCCTTCCCTTCTCGTTTGAACTGTTTGACACAGCACGGCTTTGGCAGAGGCCTCAGCCCCGGCCCCACCCCCTCGCTCACCCTGGGGCAGACCCGCCCTCCGAGGGTTTTCCCCGAAATCGCTCTCAGGAGGTGCTGGGCCGCTCCAAGATGCTTTTATCCTTTCCAAATCCTGGGTGTGTATGCCAGGTTTGCTGCCAACCTCGAATCTCCTGGTAAAGGTGTCTGTGGAAGGCTCCTTGTTTTCAGATGTAATTCCAGGCTAAGCTGTATAAATCAGAGTGTTTTTCCTTTGTTTTGAATTCCCTCCCCCCCCCATTTTTACTGATGTATATTGCTTTATAATATTATGAAATGTCAGGGGTGTTAATTAATAGATTAACACATCTCTCTCTCTCTCTATCTCTCTCTCTCTCTCTCTCTCTCTCTCTCTCTCTATATATATATATATATATATATATAGGATTCACCACACCTACCAAAACGACCCCTTTACCCATTCCTTTCACCTCCCTAACCATCAACTTCCACTGAGTCAAGGAGTTAGCTCTGTGGAGTTTTGCCAGTTTGCTTGCTTTAGTTCTATTAAGGAAGTATTGACAGAAAGGTAGTCAGCGCTCAAATGTATGAGTGAGTGAGTACGTGTGTATATGTGCACGTGCGCGCTTGTGTTCAGTTCTGTTCTGTTGGTTTAAAATTTGCTCCTGAGTAGAGAAACTGTGCCCAAGTTGGGAAAGTCTTTAATCTTACTCCAAAAAAACTACCCCCACTAACATGCTGCACCTCTCTCCCCACCCCACCCCCATCTCCTTTAAAATCCGGCTTTAGCAGCTTGAGGGTTTTTTTTTTCTTTCTTCCTCAGTTTTCCTAGATTAAGGATCCAGCTCCTGCACTTCCTAGTCTAACTGCGGAGGGTAGTTCGCTGCTTTAGGAAACAGCAAGGCTGGGTGACATCTCAAAGGGCTGGAGCATAGATTTGACGTTTGAGAGACCCAAGTTTTATCCTTGGCACTACATGACCTCAGAGCACCACTAGGTGGTCTGCTTGTCCTCAAGGGGCTCCTGCAGCAACACAGCTAAGTATCACCAGCAGTAGCCCCAAATTCCCCCCTCACCAAACCTGCGTACTTGAATCCTCTGGTTTCGAGTGGCAATTGTGGATAGGTAGTCAGAGTTGCCTCTTACTAGTTCAATTAGGACTGCCTTATGTATTTTCCTATCTTTTTTTTTCAGCATTTTTTTCATATAAAACAATACAGTATACATTATTTCAGTTTGCTTTGAAACAGGAATTGGGGTTCAGGATGGAAACATCCAAAATATAGTGGTGGGAAGATGTAAAGGTGGTGGGATTAGTGTTTGAATCTGTAATCAAATATTGTGAAATCACTGTCACTGTCACCGTCATCCCGTTACTCATCAATTTGTTCGAGCAGGCACCAGTAACGTCCCTCATTGAGAGACTTATTTTTACTGTTTTTGGCATATCCAATACGCCACAGGTAGTGTGCCAGGCTCTGCCGTGCGGGCTCCATACTCTCGGTAGCTTGCCGGGCTCTCTGAGAGGGGCGGAGGAATCGAATACGGGTTGGCCCTGTGAAAGGCGAAAGTCCAACCGCTGTGCTCCAGCCCATATTGTGAAATACCTTATAAAATAAAAATAAAAAATTTAAAAGAGTAAATTTTTAAAATTTATTTTATTCTTTAATTAGTGAATCACCATGAGGGTACAGATACAGATTCATACATTTTCAAGCTTGTTTTTCCCTCATACAATGTTCGCAAACACATTCCTCCACCAGTGCCCATTCTCCACCACCAATAGACCCAGCATCCCTCCCATCCCCAATCCCATCTCCCCCCCCACCCCACCCTGCCTCTGTGGCAGGGCATTCCCTTTTGTTCTCTCTCTCCAATTGGGTGTTGTGGTTTGCAATAGGGGTTTTTTTCTTATCTTTTTAACATAAAAGTCTTTCATTGTAAATTTTCAGCATACTTCTGTTTTGTATAGATTTTTATAGTTCTGCTTCAAGGTAACAACAGGAGCAAATATATATACCATAAATGCCTATTTCTATTTATAGGTTAGTATTTTTTTCAAGTGCCTGGGATTGAACTCCAGACCTCATTTATGCAAAACATACACTCTACCACTAAGCTACATCCTTTACCAATGTTGCCAATAAACAATAATAATGTTATTGATAATACAATTAAAATATAAGTTTATTAGTTTCAGGTATAGTGATTCAGTATGTGTATATATTTGAAATGATCACCATTATAAGACTGTTCACATCCATCACTATACATCCTTAAGAAATTTTTTCTTATGATAATTTTTAAGATCTTCTCTCTAAGCAACTTTCAAATATAGAACATAGTATTGGTAACTAGAGTCACCAGACTATATATTATATCCCCTCTGATTCTTTTTCAAGAAACACTCATTATCAAAAATATGTTGTTCACATGTTGACTGCTTGTTACCAACAGTTTCTCTCTCCCTCAAAGAAAATAAAATCAGTTCCAGGCCATATTTTCTAATCTCCATCTATCATCTTTCTATTGGATTCATTGAAATAATACTGTAAAAAACATCTGCCAGGGGCGACCAGGGGAGAGCCCCAGCGGCTCTTCCTGTCGGCTGCCCCCGGGTTCGAGGGATCAGTCATGGGCCGGCTCGCCCAGCTGGGGAGGCCCAGGCCATGGGGCAGATGGAGGAGGAAACGAGGGCCAAGCCTGTTGATTGATCAGTTGCCGTTTATTCCAATCTCTCCAAGTGCTTGTTCCAGTCTCTCTAAACTCCTCATTTCTCCTCTCCCCCTCTCTCCCCGAGCACTCTTCCTCCCTAGCTCCTCACTCCTCCATCCTCCCTCTCTCGATTCTTCTCTTCACTAGTCTCTCCCCGCCCTGTCTCTCTCCACCTTGCCTTCTAGGCTACATGCAGTCTCCTAGAAAAATCAACATAAGAAAGCCCTTCCTGAGGGCCAACCAGGTTCAAAGGAAACACTATCTGGGGCATTCCAAAGCCCTTCCAGAGCCCCCCCCCCCAAGCAAAATACCTCTTAAGGTGTTTGTCTCCTTTCCTCAGTCCAAAAACTCCACCAACATCTTAATACTAGTTATATTTGTATGGACACAGTAAGAGATACATCAAGGCTTGTAGGGCAGCTCTCCTAGCAACATCTTGCCACAGACTCAGATTACAGCGCTCAGGCCAGATTAATCATTCCTAACCTTAGCAGGGTCTGAATCTAGTTATTACTTTTTGGATCATGACAGCATTTGTCCATGACCAAGTTCTTAACTTATAGTTAAGCATTAGGCACTTTGGCCAGGCCCAATTCGATGCCAGGGTAGCACATAACTCACCGCTTTCCCTGGGTCCCTCCCGTCCCTCATTGGGACTCTGCTTTTGGGGGTGCTAGGAAGTAAGGGCAGCTGAGGCTTAGGTCCAGAGAACAGATGCCCAGGAGGAAAATATCATGTAGAGTCAAATGACTCCCAGGTTACAAAGCATAGCATTTGCTACAGTCTTCCTGTGCCCATCCAAAAGGATATGGCTCTGAATAAGCTATGCAAAGGACTCAAGGAGAAGAGAAAAACAATATTTACAAGTCAACAGAATACAAAGAAAGAAATTACAAATAAATACAGAGCAATGGGAGCACTGTGATGGGAGTAACCCTATAAACCTAAACTATCTCAGGCTATGTTATCTACATAATACATATAGCTTTGTTTTTTTTTAAGTGCTAACTTTGTTTTTTTTTAATTTATTTATTTTTAATTAGTGAATCACCGTGAGGGTACAATTACAGATTTACTTTTTTGTGCTCATGTTTCCCCCATACAAAGTTCGAGAACCCATCCCTTCACCAGTGCCCATTCTCCACCACCAGTAAACCCAGCATCCCTCCCACCCTCCCCAGTCCCGTCTCCCCCCACCTCACACTGCCTCTATGGCAGGGTATTCCCTTTTGTTCTCTCTCTCTGATTCAGTGTTGTGGTCTGCAATAAAGGTGTTGCGTGGCCATTGTGTTCAGTCTCTAGTCTACATCCGGCACGCATCACCCTTCCCCCACATGACCTCCGACCACATTTTACTTGGTGTTCCCTTCTCTGAGTTGCCCAGAATGAGAGGCCAGCCTCCAAGCCATGGAGTCAACCTCCCAGTACTTATTTCTACTATTCTTGGGTGTTAGTCTCCTAGTCTATTATTCTATATTCCACAGATGAGTGCAATCTTTCTATGTCTGTCTCTCTCTTTCTGACTCATTTCACTTAGCATGATACTTTCCATGCTGATCCACTTATATGCAAACTTCATGACCTCATTTTTCCTAACAGCTGCACAGTATTCCATTGTATAGATGTACCAAAGTTTCTTCAACCAGTCATCTGTTCTAGGGCACTCGGGTTTTTTCCAGATTCTGGCTATTGTAAAGAGTGCTGCGATGAACATATAAGTGCAGATGTCATTTCGACTATACTTTTTTGCTCCTCTGGGATATATTCCCAGCAGTGGTATTGCTGGATCAAATGGGAGCTCAACCTCTAGTTTTTTGAGAATCGTCCATATTGTTTTCCAAAAGGGCTGAACTAGTCGGCATTCCCACCAGCAGTGTAGAAGGGTCCCTTTCTCCCCACATCCTCTCCAACAGTGGTTGCTTTTGTTCTTTTGAATGTGTGCTAGTCTCTGTGGTGTGAGGTGGTATCTCATGGTTGTTTTGATCTGCATCTCTCTGATGATTAGTGATGTAGAGCACTTTTTCATGTGCCTTTTGGCCATTCGTCTCTCTTCCTTGGGAAAGTTTCTGTTCATTTCTTCGCCCCATTTTTTGATGGGGTTGGATGTTTTCTTCTTGTAGAGTTCAACCAGTGCTTTATATACCATTGATATCAACCCGTTATCTGATGGGTATTGTGTAAAAATCCTTTCCCATTCTGTAGATAGTCTTTGTATTCTAGTCACTGTATCTTTTGCGGTGCAGAAGCTTTTTAGTTTAATGTAGTCCCATTTGTTGATCTCTGTTTCCACTTGGTTGGCCAGTTGCGTGTCATCAATACAAATAGCTTTATAGGGTTCAGAGCCATAATACAACTTATGGCAAGGCAGGATACTTGCCCTGCATGTGACTGACCCTGGTTTAATCCTGACTCCACAAATGGTCCCCTGAGACCCTCCAGGTGTGACCCCACCTGTGACCTCAAAAGACCCAAAGGCAGGTCTGAAAACTGGTCATGCAAGGTCATACTTTATCTACACTCATTCTATATAATATGCATTGTAATCTAAAGTTTTAACCTTCAGGGCTGGAGAAATAGTACAGCATGTAGCCCTCTTTCCTTGTACATGGCCAGTCCATGTGTGGTTTCATCTCCTATACTGTGCATCCCAATCCTTTCCAGGAGTGATCTAGTGATCTCTGACCACAGAGCCAAGAGTAAACCTTGAGCACCACCAGACATGCTCCCCTCACAAAAAAAAAAAAAAAAAAGCCTGAAATTAACTGAATACTATGGCCTTTCTCTTAACTGTTTCTCATTTCAAAGTAAATTTGAGAGGAGCCCAGTAAGATCTATGCTAGTCTTATTTTTCTACTTTTTAAAAAAATTTTTGGGTCACACCCAGTGATGCACAGGGGTTACTCCTGGCTCTGCATTCAGGAATCACTCCTGGCAGTGCTCAGGGGACCATATGGGATGCTGGGAATGGAACCCGGGTCGGCCTCGTGCAAGGCAAACGCCCTACCCACTGTGCTATCACTCCAGCCCCTCCTACATTTTTTTAACCTGAGCTTTCTTATCCATTAAAAGAATTAAGTCTAGGGGCGGCACCAGCTCCACTCGCCACCGAGATGTGATCCTGGGGGCCGCATGTGTGCAGCCTCTCCGCAGCTGCACGAGCATGACTCCAGAGGCCAGCTAAACTACTTTTGATATGGGCAGCTCCCTGCAGAATGTCTTCAGACTGAGAACTAAGCCGCGGCCCCATGCCTGCTCAGGAGGGGAAAGGTCTCTCTCTCTCTCTCTCTCTCTCTCTCTCTCTCTCTCTCTCTCTCTCTCTCTCTCTCTCTCTCTCTCGTTGCCAGGGGTGAAGGACATAGCGACTGCCATATTATGAGGATCACAGATAAGAGTTACAAGCTTGCAATGATCCAATATCTGGAAGAAATTTTCCTGGACTTAGTTGCTAAAATACAGAAATCCAAAACTGCGCAGCTGCAATAGCGGTCACACAACCTCATATCTCTTCACAACAGGTCTGACTCTAGTGGGGAACTCCTAACAATAATAGTGAGGTTTTTGTTGAAATATTGAATGTAACCAAAGTAAAGAGAAAGTAAAGTGAAATTTATCAGTTTGGGGGGGAGGCGGATGGGAGGTATACTGGGTTTTTCATGTTTTTTTTTTATGGTGGTGGAATATGGGCACTGGTGAAGGGATGGTTGTTTCAGCATTGTATAACTGAAACTTAAACCTGAAAGCATTGTAATTTTCCACATGGTGATTCAATAAAATAAAAAAATTTTAAAAAAAAGAATTAAGTCTACCCATTCACCTACCTCAGAGTCACTGGGGTTATTAAAAGAGTAAGTGGAAAGGTGAGAGTTGATTTTGCTGGACAGAACAATGGTACCCCAAGATGGTCACTTCCTAATTCCTAGGACATATGAATATGTTACATTACACAACAAAGAAAATTTAAATTTGTGGGGTTTGGCACATTGGTTGTGGAGAGGTACATAAACACAAACTAAACGTAAACATAAACTATTATAAAAATTTTTTTCTTTTAAATTTCTTTAATGAGGAGGAAAGTAAAAAAGATTAAAATTTTTAATAGGAAATTAAAGTTTTAAAAGGTGTTGGGAAAGAGGATAATCACATGCAAAAAAATAAAAGTGGATCCATATTTTGCACAAAAGTCAATTCAAAGTGGATTAAATTCATAAAATACACTGAGGGTAGTATTGGAAAAACTTTCAAGGATCTTGATCTCAAAAATGTCTTTACATAATTCAACTCTATTGTAGAAACAAAAATAAACAAATGGGATCGGGAGGTTAACATCATCAGGATGTCAATAGTCCCTAAAGCATTATGCAGATTCAATGCAATCTCTATATAGATACCAATTACATTTTTCAAAGAAATAGACCTAAAACTCCTGAAATTCACATGGAATAATAACACCTTTACCCCAAGTAGCTAAAACAATCCTTGGGAAAAAGAAGATGGGAGGCATCACTTTCCTCCAACTTAAAACTGTATGGCAAAGTGGAAGTAATTAAAACAATATGGTACTAGAATAAAGACAGACCCTCAGATCACTGGAATAGAATTGAAAATCCAGAGACAGACTCTCAGTATATATGCCAAAAAAAATACCAAGCTGAGCAAGGAAACCCTCTTTAATAAATGTTGCTGGGATTACAGGTCAGCTACATGCAAAAAATAAACTCAGGCCTCTTTCTAATGCTATGCACAAAAGTCAAATCAAAATTAATTAAAGACCTCTGTATCAGACCTGAATCTGAAAGATACATAGAGAAAAACATAGGCAGAACTCTTCATGAGATTGACACTACAGATGAAACTCAAACATGAAAGCTTTGTAACTGTATCTCATGGTGATTCAACTAGAAAAAAAAAATGAAACACTACTGACCAGGCAAGTGGAAGCAAAGATAAACAAATGAGACTACATTAAATTAAGAAGGTTCTGCACCTCAAAGGAAATGATAATCAGTATACAAAGATAGCCCACAGAATGAAAGAAATTATTTGCCCACCACTCATCCAACAAAGGATTAATATCCAAGATTATATAAAACACTGGTAGCTCTCTACAAGAAAAAAGTCTGACCCTATCAAAAAATGAGGAGAAGAGATGGAATGGGAATACCCTCAAAGAAGAAATACAAATAGCCAAAAAGGAATATTAAAAAATGCTCTATATCACTAATTATCAGAGAAATTAAAATCAAAGCAATGAGATATAACCTCACACCACAGAGACTGGCACACAACAAAAAGAAAAACAACTAGAGTTGGTGTGGATACATGAGAAAAAGACATCCTCATTCAATGCTGGTGGGAATGTTGGCTGGTTCAGACTTTTTGAAAGACAAAACAGAAATTCCTCAAAAACCTAGGAATTGAGTTTCTATATGACCCAGCAATTCCACTCCCTAGAATATACCCCAAAGACCCAAAAACATAATGCAGAAAAGATCTGCATTCCTGTGTTCATTGCAGCACTATTCACAATAGCCAATGCCTGGAAACAACCCATCCACTACCCAGCCACCGCCACGCTCCAGGCCACTCTCCGGACACTTGGGCTGAACCTCACGTATGAGTGAAGCCCCGCAAAACCAGGTAAGCAGAACTTTTCGACCTCGAACTCTAGGTTCAACGAGACCTGGAAACAAGATCCTCTGTCTGCCTCCTCCTATCTCCGGCATCCGGTCAAACCCAGATGCCCCACCCTACCCAAGCCAGATAAATACTTCACTTGCTGACCCCCACTACATCCACTACCCAGCCACCACCACGCTTCAGGCCACTCCAGACTGAAGCAGCCGCGCAACACACCATAAGACACTTAATACCCATTATTCCTTAAGCATGGTAACAACTCTAAGGGCGATTGGAGGCCGCCCTAAAAGCCTTCATCCCTCTTGGAGAGCCCCGCAAGCTACCGAGAGTATCCCGCCCACACGGCAGAGCCTAGCAAGCTACCAGTGGCGTATTAGATATGCCAACAACAGTAACAACAATTGGCCTCATTCACCTGTCACCAAAAGAGCCCCCAATACGGCAGCGTTAAGAAAGATGAGCAAGGAGAGGCTGAAAAAATCTTGGGGACGAACTAGCCTGCCAAAATGAAGGAAACAACCCAAGTACCCAAGTAGAAATGGCTGGATAGATAAGCTATGGTACATGCATAATGGTATACTACTCAACCACAAAAAAAAAATTAAGTCATGCAATTTTCTGGTACATGGATGGATCTGGAGAGTTTTATGTTGAGTGAAATGATTCAGAGGGAGAGGGACAGATACTCATATGAAGGATATAAAGAAACATAGTAGGGGAATAATTAAAGCCCAAAGGCAATAGAAACAAAGAGCTGGAGAACTTGTCCTTAGGGGGAAGCTTGCCACTGGATGGCTGGGGATTGAAGTAGGTCAGGGAAGGGACTACTACAATGATAGAGGGAAGTGGTCATTCTGGACCAGGACTAGGTGCTGAAAAGAGATTAAGTGGCATGTATGATACCCTATCAATAACAGTGTTGTAAAGCACAGTATCTTAAAGGGAAAGGGGAAGGCAGAGTGAAAAGATGCCTGCCATAGAGGCAGTCTGGATGCAAAAGGGAAATAGGGGACACTGGAGGAAGGAAGTGGACACTGGTGAAGGGATGGATGTTGGAACATTGTATGCCTGAACCTATGTCATTAATAAATTTGTAACTCTGTAATTCACAGTGATGGGTCTATAGTAAACTAAAAGGTTTTGGATGACAAAAGAACTTGGGCTAAAATCCAAAGATACCCTACTGAATGAGAAAAAATATGTATGCACACCACACATTAGATAAAGGGCTAATATCCTTTAGATGTAGAAAACACGCAACGTTCAACAATGGCAACAACACAACAGTGATCTCATCAAAAATGGGAGAGGAGATGAACGGATACTTGTAAGAGGTCACATGGAAGGATGGCCAGTAGGCATAAGAAAAAAGAGTTCCTTGTCTCTTAATATCAGGGAAATGAAAATCAAAATTGTAATGAGATATTATCTCACTCCAGTTAGTATAGCATAGACTAATAAAATGTGTTAGAAACAATCAGTGGTGGTGGGGATGTGATGAAAAAAGGAATTCTCGTTTTGAGGCCCCCAGGTGATGATGGACAATGCTGAGTCCAATGATCTCCTATAGAAACTATTTCTCTGTTGGTAGAAATGCCATCAGGTTCAGTCTCTATGGAAAACAGTGCTAAGACTTTTTTTTTATTAAACTAAGAATAGTGCTTCCACATGATCTAGCAATCATATTCCTCAGTGTCTGCACTGTACTGTCATCCCATTGTTCAGCGATTTGCTCGAGCAGGCACCAGTAATGTCTCCATTGTGAGACTTGTTACTGTTTTAGGCATATTGGATACGCCACGGGTAGCTTGCCAGGCTCTGCCATGCGGGCAAGATACTCTCAGTAGCTTGCCGGACTCTCAGAGAGGAATGGAGGTATCAAACTCAGGTCAGCCGAGGGCAAGGCAAACGCCCTACCCGCTGTGCTATCGCTCCAACTTCTCAGTGTCTATTACACAAAAATATTAATTTAAAAAGATGTAGATTACTGCAGTTCTTAGTACAATAGTCAGGATATAGAACAACCTAGATGTCCAAAGACATATAAATAGATAAATAAATTGTGGCAAACTCACACAATGTATTACTATGAAGCTATGAGAAAAGATCTTTTTTTTTTTTTTTTTTTGCCTACTGGGTAACACCCAGTGTTGCACAAGGGTTACTCCTGGCTCATGCACTCAGGAATTACTCCTGGCAGTGCTTGGGGGACCATATGGGATGCTGGGAATCCAACCCAGGTTGGCCACGTGCAAGGCAAATGCTATCTCTGTGCTTTCGCTCCAGCCCCCAAAAGATAAAATTTTGAAGATCACTGCAACTTGGTTAGAATGGTTTTTATCTTTTCTTTGGTTGATATGATGGATTATGTTGATTGACTTCCGAATGTTGAACCATCCTTGTATCCCGAGATGAATCCCACTTGGTCATGGTATATGATCTTTTTGATGAGTTGTTGGATTCTATTAGCTAATATTTTGCTGAGGATCTTTGCATCTGTGTTCATCAGAGATATCGGTCTGTAGTTTTCTTTTTGGGTGGTGTCTCTGTTTGCTTTTGGTGTTTGAGAGACAGGTGCCTCATAGAAACTGTTTGGGAGTGTTTCTGCTTCCTCGATTTCCTGGAAAAGCTTGAAAAGAACTTGAAAATAGGTCCTCTTTAAATGTTTGGAAGAATTAGCTAGTGAATCCATCTGGACCTGGACTTTTGTTTCTGGAGACACTTTTTTTTTCCCTTGGCCTCATTTGATTTTTATTTTTATTTATTTATTTATTTATTTTTATTTATTATTATTATTTTTTTAATTTATTTATTTTTAATTAGAGAATCACCGTAAGTGTACAGTTACAGATTTATACACTTTTGTGCTTATACTTCCCTCATACAAAGTTTGGGAACCCATCCCTTCACCAGTGCCCATTCTCCACCACCCGTAAACCCAGTGTCCCTCCCACCCTCCCCAATCCCATCTCCCCCCCACCCCACCCTGCCACTGTGGCAAGGCATTCCTTTCTGTTTTCTCTCTCTAATTAGCTGTTGTGGTTTGCAATAAAGGTGTTGAGTGGCCGCTGTGCTCAGTCTCTAGCCCTCATTCAGCCCGCAACTCCCTTCCCCCACATGGCCTTCGACTGCAATGTAGTTGGTGATCGCTTCTCTGAGTTGACCTTTCCCTGGAACGTGAGGCCAGCCTCGAAGCCATGGAGTCAACCTCCTGGTACTTATTTCTACAGTTCTTGGGTGTTAGTCTCTGGAGACACTTTTGATTACAGTTTCAATTTCCTTGATAGTAATGGGTCTATTCAGGTATTCCAAATCATTTTGGTTCAGCCTTGGGAGGTTATAGGAATCCAGGAATTTATCTACTTCTAGATTCTCTTGTTTCATGGCATACAGACTTTTGAAGTAGTCTCTGATGATCTTTTAAATTTCTTTGGTTTCTGTTGTGATGTCACCCTTTTCATTTCTGACTCGACTTATTAGAGTTCTCTCTCTCTCTTTGTGAGTCTTGCTGGTGGTTTATCAATCCTATTTATTTTCTCAAAGAACCAGCTCTTAGATTCATTGATCTTTTGTGTTTCCATGTCATTGATTTCTGCTCTAAGTTTTATTATTTCTTTCTGTCTGCCTGGTTTGGACTACTTTTACTGGTCCTTTTCTAAATTCTTGAGCTGTGAGGTCAGATTAATTATGTGGGCCCTTTCTTCCTTCATGAGATATACTAGCAGAGCTATAAATTTTCCCCTTAACACAGCTTTAGTTGCGTCCCACAGGTTCTGGTAGCTCGTGTCTTCATTCTCATTTGATTCCAGGTACCTTTTGATTTCTTCCTTGATTTCCTCCCTGACCCACTCATTGTTCAACATTGAGTTGTTTAATTTCCAGGTGTATGATTTGGTTCTCTGCATCTGTGCATGATTAACTTCACTATCTTCAGTGCATCATGGTCTGAGAAGATAGTTGATACAATTTCTAACTTCCTGATTCTATTTAGGTATGCTTTGTGGCCCAGTGCATGATCTACTTTGGAGAATGTTCTGTGTGCACTGGAAAAGAGTGTGCATTCTTTTTTATAGGGATGCAAAGCCTGTATAGATTTATTAGCCCTCTATCTCCTATTCCTTCCTTCAAGGCCAGTGTTTCCTTGCTGAGTTTTGATCTCATTGATCTATCCAGAGGTGATAAGGCAGTGTTGAAGTCTCCGACTACTGTTGTGTTTCTAGCAATGTCCTCCCTAAAATCCGTTAGCAGTTGTTTTAAGTATTTAGCTGGTCCCTCATGAGGTGCATATATGTTTAGGAGTGTGAGTTCTTTCTGCTGTACATATCCCTGATTAGTAAAAAATGGTCTTCACTGTCCCTTCTAATCTTTTCAAACCTGAAATCTATGTTGTCTGACACCCCGGCTTTTTTGAGGGAGTTGTTTGCTTGAAGGATTGTTTTCCACCCTTTGACTTTGAGTCTATGTTTTCTCTGACCATTCAGATGTGTTTCTTGTAGGCACCAGAATGCTGGGTTCAGTTTCTGAATCCATTTTGCCACTCTGTGTATCTTGATGGGTGCATTTAGACCATTGATGTTGAGAGAGATTATTGCCGTGGAGTTTTGTGCCATCTTTCTCTAGGGGTTTGTTGTGCTTATAGGGGTTTTTCTTGTCTTACAGGAGCCCCTTTAGTCCTTCTTTCAAGTTGGGTTTTGAGTCTCTGAAATTCCTGAGCTGTTGTTTATCCATGAAATTGTGTATGGTTCCTTCGAGTTTGAGTGGAAGCTTAGCTGGATAGAGTATTCTTGGTGAGGCGTTCATTTCATTGAGTTTTTCACTATATTCCACCATTGTCTTCTGGCTTGGAGGGTTTCCTCTGATAAGTCTGCTGTGAATCTGAGGGGTGCTCTTTTGTATGTGATTTCCTTTTTTGACATTGCTGCTTGCAGTATTGTGTCCCTATCTGTGGCATCTATCATTCTGACTATAATATATCTTGGAATCTTTTTATTAGGGTCTCTTCTAGCTGGCATCCTTTGGGCTCCTAGGATCTGGACGTCTGCATTATCCAGCTCTGGGAACTTTTCAACAATGATTTCTTTAACTGTAGCTTTTTCATTAGGGTTACCTCCCTGTCTTTCCAGTACTCAGATGATTCTATTGTTATTCCTCTTAGAATCATCCCCTAGGTCTCTGATTCACCCTACAGCTATTTTGAGGTCTTTTCCCATTGTTTGTTGTAGCCTGTGAGCTTTCTGCTGCTCATCTTCAAGCTCACTGATTCTATCTCCAGCTGTAGCCATTCTACTGTTGAGGACACTCACTGTGTTTTTATTTGGCCCCATATGAGGGGGGATGGCGCACCTGGATGAAGGAAACAGGAAAAACAGGGTCTGCGGTGGTGGCTGGGAGCCAGGGGTCCCTACCCGCTGGACACTGGGTTAAGATCAGGTCTAACTTGGTTAGAATGGGAGGGCAGCAAATTAAATGAAATAAGTCAGAATGAGAAGAACAAATATCAGTTGCTCTTACTCATTTGTGGAATATAAGAGAATACAACAAGGGAATAGACATACCTAATGAGGATAAACCCTTGGCTTTGATCATAAGTAGTATTGGAGATTGGGGATGACAGACTAGAAGTGACATAAGGACAGTGCTGGATGCTTTGGGGCAGTTCAGTTTACAGTTCATTAAAAACCATGCACACGGACACCATTTTAACATGTTGCCTAAACAACAACAACAATAATATAATAAAAACACACAAGATGAAATTAAGGTTGTTAATCAGTTGATTTTAAAGTAAAGAGATTAGGGGACAGGAAAATGGTTTGTTAGCTGATGTGCCTGATCCTGGAAGCACTGCTGTCTGTCATCTCTAAGGCCACAGGAACTACCAGCCACATCATAGTCAGGAACTAGCTGTGAGCATTACAACCAGGAGGGTTCTACCATCACAGTTAAAAGTATGTGTGAGCACCACAGCCATGAGCTTTCCCCTAGAGCACCTATGTGGACCCCTCACAAGCACCATAGCTAGAAAGAGTGTGATCATTGAAGCCGAGAGTTCAAGCCCCACAATGTGATATGTGACCACTGGAATATAGAACTCAAATATGCAAGCACATGTGGAACCCCTAGTCATCACAACATGAACAGGGAAGGGAAGGGAAGAGGGGATTGTAATATACTTCTGGATGAGAAAATAAATAAAATAAGATAGGAAGGTTATCCTGGAATATCCCGGTGGGCCCGAGATAGTCATAAAGATCCATAAATTTGCAAGAGAGGAACAGGAGAATGAGTGCAGGAGTGATGAGAAAATGATCTGCCAGAACATTACTGGAATTGAATAGAGAAGGGGGCATTGCCCACAGAAGAGAGCACCTCTGGAGAATGTAAAAGTAAATTCACATTCTCAGGCTGGGACAGCGATGCCTTCCCCACTTGAGGCCCTTTGTTTGATTCTGCCAACACGTTGGTCTCAAGTGAGATCCGTTTAGGTTATTCTAACTCACCAATTCACAGGGTGTTTTTGTTTCTATTTTTGTGATGCTGGAGACCAAATCCAGGGTCTCATACCTAGGCTCTAGTCACAACCTGACCCCTGAATTGGTGGGCATTTGTTATGTAGTCTGAAGAAACTAATATAATTGTTAAAGCATTGAACTTCCATGAAAAGAAGTAAGTGCTAGTGTGATTTTGAAAACAGAGTGAAATGGTGACTGGCTCTACCAGTTCTAGCAGAGACAGATGTGAGCTAGCAGGGCTGATAGGAGCACTTAGCCAAAGGCGAGCACAACTGTGAGAGTTCAGTCAGCTCTGAGATACCAAGTAGGAACATGAGACAAGAGACTGGAACCTGACCATCTGTTAGATGGACTCAGAGCCCCCAGCCAGCCCCCTCAATCACCAAGAGGTACAGTCTTCCCTTGATGTCCGCCACTGGAGTCTAAAGCATCCACTTTATCCTTATGGCTCCTTCCTCTCCCATCAGGCCCTCTTGGCTGCTGTCAGTCTATTTCTCTGGGAGCAGGAGTTAGAGCAGGCCCCAGCCCTGTGGTCTCCCTGTCATCTGCCCCTGTGACACCTCCAGTGGTCAGGTTCCAGATTCGGGGATGCAGGAGGAACTGAGCAACTTCCTCCTTATTCTATTCTTGTTGTAAGATTCTCCTGCTTCACAGTCATCTCAGCAGAGGGCCTCCAGGGACAGAGGCAAAGCAAATGCCAGATTGTAAAATGATTTCCCTCCAGCTTGAGCATTAATATTTTATTTTAGTCTTGCCCTAAAGCCTGCTCAAGATGAAAAGCTTGAGGGGGTTCCAAAGGTGGGATCAGAGCCAAACTGATTTTTGTCCGTGTCTCCAGGCCCCAGCACTCTCCCACCTCCCAGAGCCATATCATTAAAATGGAAATCCTGCCCGAGAGTCTTCTCTTCCTGCAGATTCTCATCCATCCCCCCAGCGCTCCGGCCAAGCCCGAGCAATTCTTTCCTGGTCCATTCAGCTTCCACAAGGGCATCCACTCTGACCCATATTCCTGGAACAGTTTCTTTTGCAAATCAGCAGGTTTTAAGCAAACAAGGGCACATTTCAGAACACTGAACTATACAATTAACTGAGGGTAAATTTGGCAAAGCATCTGGTCTGCCCACCAAAATGGAAATATATAAAAAAAAAAGGCACAGTTTTCAAAATTAAACATGAACTGTGTAAGGTTGATTCCATGGTAGTCTAGTTGAGCAGGCCCAGAGCGACCACAGTCTCTGTCAAGCTGGAAAAGGAACAGGCTTCTTTGAGCAGCTTGGGAAAATAATCCTTTGAATGGGACAGGTGCTGAACACAGAGACAAATACAATTCAACTGAATCGGAGTATGAGAACAAATAGTTACCTTGTGTTAGCATATCCTAAAGTCAACTTTCAATAAGCTTTTGCTAACTGTAAGGGTTAGAAATGTTTAAAGGGATGTATTGGATTAATCAAATTAAAATTATACCCACTGACCCCTTCGATATTAGTACACATGTCTATATATATCTCATATAAAAACCTTGTACTACTCTTCTCTTGTATAATGCAAGGTCAAAAGTATGGGCAATCTAACAAAAGGACAAGGAAAACAGTGGAAGTAGCAAATATATTTACTTTTAACCCTTTAAGCCAGCTATATTTCATGAACCTTTGTGCTGAAGTTTTAATCTCTTTCCTCTGAGAATCAGGAAGTTCCAGTTTGATACTGAAAATAAGAGTATATCAATGCATTATATGCACTGTAGCACTGTCCTCCTGTTGTTCATTGATTTGCTCGAGCGGGCACCAGTAATGTCTCCATTGTGAGACTTGTTGTTACTGTTTTTGGCATATTGAATACGCCACAGGTAGCTTGCCAGACTCTGCTGTGCGGTCAGGATATTCTCAGTAGCTTGTTGCCGGGCTCTCCGAGAGGGACGGAGGAATTGAACCCGGGTTGGCTGCATGCAAGGCAAATGCCCTACTCACTGTGCTATTGCTCCAGTCCTCCATAAATGCATATATGATTAGGAAGATTAAGTAAGCAAGTTTTCAGAGGGAAAGAATAGGGAGGTAGAAAAGTTATTATCTTTTCCCCATTTTTGTAGCAATATGCAACCCAACCTTATATAATAGAATTTGTGGATCAGTTATGAAAGTCAGGATTTTCATAACTCATTCTGCTCTTCTAAGGACTTTTTAAAATTATTCTCCACCAGTTGACTTTTTTTTCTTTTTGGGTCATACTCAGCGATGCACAGGGGTTACTCCTGGCTGTGCACTCAGGAATTACCCTTGACAGTGCTCAGGGGACCATATGGGATGCTGGGATTTGAACCCAGGTCGGCCGCATGCAAGGCAAATGCCCTATCTGCTGTGCTATCGCTCCAGCCCCTCCACCAGTTGACTTTACAGTATGATCTTTTTGATTAAAACTAAACTATTACTAAGAAGGATAAGAAATAGGATTTCAGAAGTGATAAATATAAATTTGAAGACATGACAATAGCATCAAGCACTTATCCAGAAACTGGAAACTATAACAAGGTTAGACCACAGAAAGGTCTTTAAAAGACAAGGGTACTGTTTGGAAAGCCAGAAATACAATCAGAACATGTATGTGCTATACTGAGTTCAGGGAAGTCTGTTTCATGTGACCAGTTAAACTAAAGTTCAAAAGAAACAATTTTAATTTCAGCCCCTCAGTCATTCTAGTCACATTTGAAATGCTTAATTGACATAAGGCTTTGGGACAGATAAAAATATTCCCATTATTACAGAAAGTTCTATTGACTACTTCTGCTTAGAGACGTCCCAAGAGAGGATGAATGCTTTCTCCTCTCTTAGAACAGAGGTCATGGCGCTGGACATACAGTATAGGGGCTCAGGAATTTGCCTTGCATTTGGAAGACACAGTTTGGTCCCCAGAGCACCTCCAGAAGAGACCCCCTAGCATCACCAATGTTCCCATCCCTCAATAAAACAAACAAAAAAAAGGTTCTTAGAAGGAGCTAGAGAGACCATTTAAAGGACTGGAATGCATATTCTGCATATAGGAGCTGCAATCCACAAGCACTAATAGATATGGCTCAATAAGGTTTTTAGAAAAGAAAGAAAGGGAAGGAAGAAAGGAAGGAAGGAAGGAAGGAAGGAAGGAAGGAAGGAAGGAAGGAAGGAAGGAAGGAAGGAAGGAAGGGAGGGAGGGAGGGAGGGAGGGAGGGAGCTAAAAGATAAAAAAAGAAAGAAGGAAGGAAGGAAGGAAGGAAGGAAGGAAGGAAGGAAGGAAGGAAGGAAGGAAGGAAGGAAGGAAGGAAGGAAGGAAGGAAGGAAGGAAGGGAGGGAGGGAGGGAGGGAGGGAGGGAAGGAAGGGAGGAAGGGAGGGAGGGAGGAAGGAAGGAAGAAGTAAGGGAAGGAGGGAGGGAGGGAGGGAGAATGAGAGAAGGCAAACCAGCTTTTTTTTTATAATGGAACTTAGGAAAGCGGCAATCAAGGCTAGACTTAGATTCTTGAGCTTTAAAAGAAAATTGGTGAAGATGAATTTCAAGCTTTAAAATGGTAACTGTTGGGGGCCGGAGCGATAGCACAGCGGGTAGGGCGTTTGTCTTGCACGCGGCGGAACTGGGTTCGATCTCCGGCATTCCATATGGTCCCCCAAGCACCGCCAGGAGTAATTCCTGAGTGCAAAGCCAGGAGTAACCCCTGAGCATTGCTGGGTGTGACCCAAAAAGCAAAAAAAAAAAAAAAAGGTAACTGTTGGGGCTGGAGCGATTGCACAGCGGGTAGGGCATTTGCCTTGTATGCATCTGACCCGGGTTCGATTCCCAGGATCCCATATGGTCCCCTGAGCACCGCCAGGAGTAATTCCTGAGTGCATGATCCAGGAGTAACCCCTGTGCATTGCTGGGTGTGACCCAAAAAGCAATAAATAAATTAATTTAATTAAATGGTAACTGTTGAGTGAAGACCAGATGTTTTCCACTTGCTTGAAGCACTAAAGCAGGAAGCTTGTATGTTAGTCACAGAGAATGTCTCACTGCAAGCTGAGTGGACACTAGAAGTGAATAGGAAGGAACACTGTCAAAGTTGTATCCTGAGAAAGATTTAAAAATAGAGCAGCAACTGGACATCCAGGATTTCATATGGCAGGATGAACTGGAATGAACCCTGTCCTGATCATCAATCTGTTCAAGTTTTGCTCATAGAATATACAAATGACAGGCATGAATAAGAATGCTGTGGGAGGCCCAGAGTGTCATTTTGTTTCGACCCTCATACACTGGGAGCAGTTATCCAAAATCTCAGTGTTAATTTTTTTTTTCTAATTGAATCACAGTGACCAACACTTACAAAGCTTTCGTGTTTGAGTTTCAGTCATACAATGATCGAATACCCATCCTTCCACCAGTGTACATTTTCTACCACCAATGCCCCCAGTATCCCTCTCTCCCACCCCCCACCCCACACCACATCCCACCTCTCCCCCTGCCTCTAAGGCAGACAGTTTCCCTCTTACTCTCTCTACATATGGGCATTATGGTTTGCAATACAGATAATGAGAGGCCATCATGTTTGGTTCTTTATCTATTTTCAGCACTCACTTAAATCTTGACCTCAAAATCTGGATGCTTGCATGTCACCTCACAGATTCCTTTGCTTCTGAGAGAATTAGAAAATTGACTTCCCTTGAAGTCTTCCAGTGCATATTTCTGGAGAAGCTGCAGAATTCTCTGTAACCTCAAGTGAGTTTTGTGAGGGGGGAGGGGCGGGAATTACCCTGCAGGAGGGGCCTTGGGCCATAGAGTCCTGGCATTTCCTCTCACTGGTGGGGCAGCCTTTCTATTAGTCATAGCTTCATGCCTACAGATAATATTTTCCTAAAGAAAAGGAAAACTTGTGTCAGACCTAGCAGCAAACCTAGGTACCCCGTATGGTCCCCCAAGTCCCACCAGAAGTGATCCTTGACTGTAGAGTCAGGAGTAAGCCCTGAGCACTATTGGATGTATCCCCAAAACAAAACAAAACAAAACAAAGAAGAAAAAAGCAAAAGGAAAATTTCACTGGTTTCTGTACCTGAAAACCAAGATCTGCCTGCTCCCCAGAAAAAAAGGAATTGATGTTTTGCAATCACTCACTTCAAACACTTCTCTTTGATCACCGTTTTTGCTTATAAGTTTCTTTTTGGAACAATTGATTAAAAAAAATAAAAACCTCATCCCAAACTATATTTTTATAAATATCAATTTATAGATTCATGCAGCATGGGTCATTCAAAAACACTTAAAGGGTTGGACTGCATGTTTTGCACATGGCAGCTGCAACCCCCAAGCACTAGTAGATACATACAGCCCATGGTTAATTCTGGAGAACCACTGATACCTTTCTTTCCATCCTCAGATAATAATATTCTATAGTAAGATGCCTATTGGAAATCCAGCCCCCCAGTATAGCTTGACAACTCTAAGATATAAAGACTATATCTTCCAGAGCCGGAGCAATAGTACAGCAGGTAGGGCGTTTGCCTTGCATGCGGTCGACCCAGGTTCAATCCCCAGCATCCCATATGGTTGCCCCAAGCACTGCCAAGGAGTAATTCCTGAGTGCAGAGCCAGGAGTAACCCCTGAGCATCTCTGGGTGTGACAAAAAAAAAATCCTACAGAACATAAAAAAATATTATATCTTCCCTGGTAGAAAATCCCCAGGGAAGTTTCTGGTTGGTTTTGCCTGAATAAATGACCATTTATAGATCAGTCATTGCTACTAAAAGGATAATGCCATCTGAGTGACCAGAACTGAGCTAAATGTTAATCCCTTTGTCTAAGAATACATGGTGATTAATACACAAACAACATGGAATGAGTTCCTCACATTCAAACTCAGTTTGAATCTTAATATTGGTATGGCTCATAAGAGCATACCCACCACAAATTCTGTCTTGATTTCAGCATCTGTAAAACATAGACAATACTTTCTTGATAGAACTACTATGACCTTAAATGAAGTCATCTGTGTTAAGTATCAGGAGCATTTCTCAAAAGATAGTAACTAATATTATTGCCTCTCATAAATCATATTCACTATTTATGGAAGCTATATAACATTCATGACCTTGGCTGGTCTGAACTACGTTTTCCACAATTTCCTTTTCTGTATGTTTCTGGTTAGTCTGAGCAACAAGGTAGATTCATCTTCTTTATTTTAAGTAAACTTTTCTTTTTTCCTTGGTGATGCTAGGAATTGAACCCAAGTTATCACACATTGCAAGGCAATGACGAATAAATGACGAATAAAACCAACCCTCCCAAGAAAATCTTATATGAGACTGGGAACATAGGTATGAAACAGTAGCTATTTTGTAATACACATGTAACTACTTATCTGCTGACTCACCAGGTTGGTTTAGGACAATAATCCAGCCTAGAACAATTCCATCATCTTGTGGAAACTTCTTCAGTTTCTCTGACTTTGAGCCAAGTGTGTATTTAGCTGTGTGACAGAGGGTGTCAAGTTCTCCTCTAGGACGTGCAAACCTTCAAGGGGCAGTGACATGGATTTAATTATTTATTGGTTTCTACCAAATGATTGTGGGTTCCAGCTTGTCCTTATTCTCCTCTCTGTATCCACCTTTGCTACATATGAGTCAGTTCTCTGCCTGCCCCCACCCCACCCTGACCTCATTCATTGGACTCTAATGCTCTGATGAAACAGAATTTGATTTTTCTCCCGCAACCTCCTTTTTGACTCAAAAGAAAGAATATTCTTTGGAAGTTGTTCCAAGAGAGGTACACACTAGGATATAATTAGAGCTGACAGTTAGGTAACCTTCAAATAAAAATTTTAAAAGCTGGGGGAAAAAAATCACAGCAAGTGCCACACGCTAACTTCCTTGCCAGAAGCACAGTAAACAAAATTAACGGGACCCACATCATCCTTTATATTGATCCAGCATTGACTTGAACTTGCTCAAGGTCATGGCAAAGTCCGTGTAAGAGGCAACAGAATGTTTGGGCCAAGGAGAGGAGTTTGATTCCTTAAATCAAGCAGAAATCCTTTCTGTCTAGCTACACAAATGTGTAAGACTAGTAAGTGAGGGCAACACAAGACAAATATATGCACGTATCCGCACCATGTGAATTTCTGATATGTGCCTTTCTGCAAAGAGAGACTTGGCAAGGTCCCTGATGGCAGCTGCCCAGGACCTTGTGCTCTGGACTTCCTCATTCCTGCCCTCTCTATACAGGAAGCAACAAAGCGGTACATGCTGCTCCTTTGTCTGTGCCATAGAGAACCCAGAACAAGCAACACTGGCTAAAACATAATCCCCATCCCATCCCATCAACCAAAAAGAGATTTTTAGGGGAAAGTGAGCTCAACTGGGGGCTCGGTTGAGGGCAGGGAAGCTCATTGGCTGGACCCTCCCACTCAACTCTGCCTATAAATCTCTCTTTCTTGGACTGTCCACTTGAAATTTACCAACAGTTATTTATTGTGAACCCAAGAGGCAACCATGTGAGATGTCTTTTGCCCTAGTAAGCAGATTGTTGAAATGAGGAGCAGAAATGGAAGCCGGAGAAGGGAGTTGTTAGGTGGGCAGGACACGGGCAGTACAGCAGAGAACCCTAAAAAAGAAGGGGTGATGCAGTGAGAATGCCAGGAGCTGCTGCAGCATGAGCACTTGGATTTCCCTGGTGGTGTGTGTCCTAGATTGGGGGTAGGGAGGGGTGTCATCTAGTAGGAGGGTCATAAAATAAGTAAAGTCCTGCACTTCCCTCTGCCGTAGCCTGGCCTGAGGCCACAGACTTTCCTTCAGACCCTTCCTTAGTCTTTGTTTCTTAGCTGTTTCATGGGTCAGGTTCGGGGCCTGGTCTACACTGGCTGTGAAGGTAGGCCAAGAGGCCCCAGGAATCTGCCCCCCCCCCCCACCATCCTCCAGCTCTTCTTCACTGTAGAAGAAGAACTGCCCTGGTGGCCTCTTGTCTTAAGAGCAGGCCCTGGAGCTTTCTCTTTCTTGGGTTTCTGTGGTGCTGTGGACACAGTGAGAGGCCCTTCGTGTCAGGAGAACAGTCCTGGCATAGAAGAATTAAAACCCTAGTAGAGCCCTTGAGCAATAGACAATGGAAGCTGATGGGGAAAGAAACTTCCAGCTAATCATCCGTGGGTTGGTTCTGAGAGCTCTCCCCACCCCTACAAAGGCCCTGGGGAGCACTAAGCTCCAGTTGCTCCCTGACCACCTAATAACATCAGGATTAGCTCTTCTGCCCTGTCCCTGCCCCCTCACTTCTGCTCCCTGGGCTGGCTCCCAAATAATACAGCACATAGTCTCCCAAATAATACAGCACATAGTCTCTTATCTTCGGCCCAGCTTTCCAGGTGGGAACCCAGAATAGGAAAAATAATATTTTTGTGTGAACCCAATAAACTCTAGGGCTCCAGGGAGCTTCATCTTTGCAGGAAGTCTGATGCATGGTCCCAAAAAACAACATTTCACAAAAAGGAATTTCATTCCTTAGTATTTCTAAAGCTACATTAAATTGGATCCAACATTTTCTCCTTCTCTAGACTCTAAATCATCTCTCAATTACCCCAAGCCCTTTGCACACATTTCCCCTTACTCTTTCCTTCCATCTCTTTTATTATATGAATGTATGAATGTATCTTTGCTTCTGTGGTTTAAATCTCTCTTCTCTTCTCTCTCCTCTCTCCTCTCTCTCTCTCTCCCTCTCTTTCTTTCTCTTTCTCTCTCTTCTTCTCCCACCTCTGCAGAAGCTGTTCTGTTTCCACCTCCCCAAAGGGTAAGCAATAGTTTTCTCTGGTGGTGTTGGTGGAAAGAGACTCCACTTCCTACCAGTACCTTCCCCTTTGGATTCTTGGGTAAAACTTAAATTGAAAGCTCCCAGGGCAGAAACAGACTTGGTTTATACAATGCCTGGAAAGAAGTCCCCGAAAGACCTGCAGGGTGACACACCTATAGGGATTTCTGTGCCCTGCTCTCAAATAGATGCACTGAAGTGCATTGAGGGATGAGGGGAACCCAGAGACTGTGACAAGGCTCTCCCTGCTGTGGTGGGTCCTGTGAACACATGGGGAGCAGGCTCTGTGTCACCACTGCTAAGGGACACAATAAGTTGCTTGACATTTTCCTGCACATTCTTACATTTTCCAGCTGCCTCCCTGCCCCCATCCATGCATTCCACAACATGGCAATTAATTGTTCTCTGCTGTTCGTCGGCTTTGGCGTGCGGGGCCATGACTGCAGTCTTGCTTTATTTCCCTTCTAATCAGTGGCTGTCCCTCAAAACACAGACAAAACCAGCCAGCTGCAGACCCAGCTGTCAGCGAGCCCCAACACTGGCATTCAAGTGGCCGTGCGAGAGCCCACACAGGGCCAAGAGGGAGCCATTCTTCTCCCTGCTCCTTCTCACAATTGACAGGCTCGGGAAGGAAGCGCAAGCAAGGGCTTGGCAGCAGGGCAGGAGACTCTTGTTAACAGCTTGCTTTCCTGTTTATATGGGGTCTGGCAAAACTGTTAATTTCTTTCACGGAGGTGACAAATGGGAAAATCAGCTCCGCCAGGCAGTAGCAGCCTGGAGAACAGTCTCAGAATGATTTCGTGATGCCGGCTTGGAGGCTGCAAGGTGTGGGGGACCAGCCTCCAGTTGCCAGGCCCACTCGGAGGACATGACATTTGGCTGTCCCCCTAAAGACACACTGAGCCCCACTGAGGGGCATGCATCACTGCTGTGCTGTCTGCCTCCCGCCAGGGTACGGGATTGTAGAAGGGGGCTGGGGGAATGGAAGTATTTTCCTCAGTACCCTCAAACCTGTGGGCTCTGCCCCCCAGCATTCCACAAGCCCCCCTAATCTGGGTCTGAATCTAAAGCTACTCCAGAAACAATATCAGATTTGAAGTCACCCCACATCCTGCTTCTCCCAAGGCATCCTCAAACCTAGGCAGCAATTCTCCATCCTGGCCGTCCACTGGGGGCGGGTCTTCTTCCATGGATCCGGGCAGGGCCTGGACACTAGCAAGTCCAGTGATTCTAAATGAGCAAACCCGGGCTTGGAGCAATAGTATGGCCAGTGGGGCATTGGGGGGACAGAGGGGAGTAGTCCTCCTTGCACATGCCTGACCCGGGTTCAATCTCTGTACCCCAGATGGTCCCCTGAGCACCACCAGGAGTGATCCCTGAGCATAGAACCAGGAGTAAGCCCTGAGCATTGCTGGGTGTGACTGAAAAACAAAACAAACCCAAACTAAATAAATAAATGTGAAAACCAAAAGTGAGAAGGTTGGGGGAGGAAGAAAATCTTTCCCAGTATCCTCTTTGGCTCAGTGACTAAAGGAATGCAAATCCAACTGACATAAAATAGAGTACTTGGAGAAAAGGAATACAAATGTAAGAATTCTTTCTTCGCTTCCTTTTTCCTTCCTTTCTCTCACTCTCGCTTTCCTTTCCTCTTCTATTTCCTCTCTCTTTTCTACACCTGGCAGTGCTCAGGAATCACTCCTAATGGAACCCAGAGGAATATATGTGGTGCCGGGGATTGAACTGGGATGTCACATGCAAAGCAAGTGCTTTTACCCCTGTACTAACTCTCCATACCCTATACAAATATTTTATATGTCTGGATGTCCTCATAAAGACATGAAATTCAAAGTACTAGCTATACTCTGGAGCTCATAGGCCTTTCTTAAGAAGCCAAGGAGTTTTGGATTCCAGGGATGATAAATTATGGGATTGTGACTAGGAAATATATGGGGAAACTAACGGTAAATAGGAGCAATTTTAGTGACAGCAGAGCCCATCTCCACCAGGGAAATCTACACCCCACTTTTCCATGGGTAAGGACAGGCCGGGAAACTCTTCCTGCATTTATTGCTTTTCAATTGCCTTCAGCGCAAAATAATCCTTATTCCAAAATGGCCTCTTCAGGAATGGAGTTTCTCTTTACTTAAGGGGGAGGTAGTGGTTGTTCATTTCATCAATCATTATTTTTACTATTTTAAATTGAACGCTAGATTATTAAAAGTCTGTCTGTAGCGGAGGGAATAGAGGCAAGGAAGGAGATGAGAAGAGGGTCCATGTCATATCCCACCGCGAGGACAACCAACAGACCTGATGGGTTTGAGAAAGGAGGTGAGACTGTAGCTCCTAACACTGAGAAAGTCTGTCACCTACTCACCCCAGCACACCGTGGGTTGCGTCCTTTGGGAGGTGTTCCCAAGTGGTGCTCACGGGCTCAGAGCCATTCCTGAGCAATTCTTGACCAACCAAGATAGTTGTGCTCCAGTCCTGCAGTCCCAGGAATCACCAGGATCACCCTGCTGGTGCTCAGGGAATTTCAGGGTGCCAGGAAACAAGACAAACCAGGGTCAGCAGTACACAAGGCATGTGCCTCAACCCTGTATAATCTCTCTCTCTGTCTGTCTGTCTCTCTCTCTTTTTTTTTTTTTTTTTGCTTTTTGGGTCACACCCGGTGATGCTAAGTGTTGCTCCTGGCTCATGCACTCAGGAATTACTCCTTTACTCCTGGCAGTGTTCAGGGGACCATATGGGATACTAGGAATCGAACCCCCGAATCAGCCACGTGTAAGGCAAACGCCCTACCCTCTGTGCTATTCTCTCTCTCTGTCTCTCTGTCTCTCTGTCTCTCTCTGTCTCTCTGTCTCTCTCTGTCTCTCTCTGTCTCTCTCTCTGTCTCTGTCTCTGTCTCTGTCTCTGTCTCTCTCTCTCTCTCTCTCTCTCTCTCTCTCTCTCTCTCATATCCCAGGGATGCTCTCTTTTGAGTGGCTGCAGGCCTCATAAGCAGTACTTAGAGTGAAAAGCCTTGCCTGGGGATTCTTTTTCAACTGAGCCAGTGATTCAATGTGAGGGCGCAAGGACACAGTACTACTCACGCCCTATAGTGCTGAGGATCTACCTCCCATACTGCAAGTGCTTGAAGGTCTTACTCCGCCATGCTCTGGAGATGATGTGGGGCTGGGATGGAACTGCAGTTGGCTGCACACAAGCCATGGCCCTTTTTACTATCTCCTGGCTCTCGTGATCCTTGAGCCCCTCAATCTCTGCAGGGAGGGAACAGGTCTTATTCTTGTCTGTGGCCCCCGGGACTCACCATACAGTGGACGTTCATTATCCGCTTCCTGAATCTGCTGCCTCCCTGTTTAACTGAACAAAGACTTGAGCTGCTGCTATTTTATGTAGGAATGTTACCATGCTTTCGGCCTGGAGGAAGACAGTGTTATTTGTTCTAGAGAGAGAAGCAGCTTCTGAGTGGGTGGGAGAGCAGGTTGGAGGCTGAGCTTTGGGAGAGCATTTGCAAGCCGGTGGATTCAGAATGCTGTGGCTGCTAACATTTCAGAGAAATGCAGCTATTCTTACCACCCATACAGAGCTCATTTAAATATCCCTCTGCACACAGTTCCCATCAAAGGAGCTGAACTACAAAAATTAGCTGCTTTGGAAGTTTCGTCTCATAGAAGGAAGATTCAAATTCTTTCTGTCTCTCTGTCTCTCTCCCTTTTTCCTTTCTCTCTCTCCCTCTCTCTCTTTTTTTCTTTCTCTCTCTCACACACACACTCATATACCTTTCACATTCCATGTTACATAAAATAAATGTGAATTTGTAGATTTGTGGAGAGCACTGAATGGTAAAGTAAAATCTTTACTCATATCTTAAAGATTCTGGAAAGGGAGGGAGAGGGTGAGCAGAGAGGTATGACAGCAGGTAAGGCACTTGCCTTGCATGCAGCTGACTCTGGTTCTATCCCAGCACTACTTATGGTCCTCTGAGCTCTGCCAGGAGTTGTCTCTGAGCACAGAGCCAGAATAAGCCATGAGTACAGTCAGGTGTGATTCCCAAACAAATCAAAACAACAACAAAAAATGAGTCTGGAAGCAAGGAAAGCCTCCTCCTGGGCCCACCTGCTCCCTTCCACCATCAGCACAGCCTCTGCCAGCATCCTGCTCATCTTTTACCTGGGAGGCTCCACCTTCTCTTACTTTTACTTTTCCCAATGCCCAACTCTAGCTTAGGGTCTCCCAGGCAGTCCTATCTCCTTCTCTTCCAGAAAATTCCAAGGCAAGCAGATTCCATATCACACTGGCCAGCATCCCACTGTAGTCCCTGCTGGAAGAAGCCAGGTAACTAGTTCCGCCAACATTGTCTCCTATGTTCCCTGCCCACCTTCCTTAGTCCTGGGCCTGTGTGAAAATTTGTGCCTATCCGTCACCACGCTGTAGAATCCGTGGGAAAGAGCATGAGACCAACAATTCCATTGGCAAAGGGGATACAATCCTTGGTGCTGCCCCTGTTCCTGTAGCTACAACAGGGCTGGCATGGGCAGCAGGGTGGCAGAGTAGCTGCTTTGGTGATGCCCTGGGGTTGAGTTCTCTAAAGCAGGGGCCCCTGCAGAGACTCCCGGTCCTCAGGTTGCTCCCAGCCCTGCTGCAGTTCTACTGGGCTTTGGCTTCTAAGTCTTGGCTGGAGGCTCTGCAGGGCCCCGAAGTACAAGTGCAGGAAGCTGTCTCACAGTGACCTTAGTTCTGGCTGCAGAACACAACCCTCCCATTACCCTCATTTCCTCATCCACAAAATGGAGATAACCTAATCCCTGCGTTGGCTATCACTACCCTATTCCTGCATAAAGGAGAAAGAAAGAAGCTACCTGACTGGTCTGCGTCGTGTGCCTAAAGCTTTCCCATCTCAGAATTTTGTTCTTACTAGAGGCATCTCTGGTCCCTCTAGAAAAACTTCTAAGGCCAACTACTTCTGGGTTTCATCTATGTTGAATTCTGACTCCAGAAGGATCCTCCAGGACCAGGTTCTAAAATGATTGTCTTAAATCTCCACCTTAATAGGAGATTTCCTATGGTATAAAATGTGTTTGTCTAGTTCAGTGATTTCCAACCTTTCTCCAGCCATGGCCCCCTTCTGACCGTGTTTCCTACCTGTGCCCCCACCTGTCCTATGAGTTGCTACCCCCCATTCATGTGATTTTAACCTAGGGCCTCCTTAGGATATCTTGGGGTCCCAACGCTCTCAGAAAAACACAGCTCTCAAAGGGTCCTGGACACTTGTGAGAGGTAAAGGGGAGCTGATGTGCTGTAACTATGCACCAATGTCATCAACACAAACATTTACTTGTAACCCTGTTATCGAAAGCATGATAAAAAATTAAGCAAATTAAAATTTTTCTAAAGTAAATGAAAGTTTAAACAGAGTTGAAAAATATCTTGTTCATAAATGAATTTGTCTCAATCTCTCAAACCATTATAGTTTCTTAAAAACAGGTCTGGGGCTGGAATAAATACTACAGAGGGGAGGGCATTTGCCTTGCACGTAGCCAACCTGGGTTCAATCCCTGGCATTACATCCCCAATGAGCAAAATAAATAAATAAAATAAAAATAGTTAAAAAAATAAAGTCTGTCCCATGCATTGCTTTCAGCATCCCAATGATGCTGAAACACAGTCCTCAACCCTCATTGAGCAATAGCTTAGAACTGGGAAAAACCCAAAAGCAATTTCCTGATCCCCATTACCCAATATCCATGAGGCCACAGATTACACTGAAATCACACTGACCCCTTGCCTTCGGGTTGCCACATGCATCGACCCTGAACTTTGGTGAGTTGGGACAGTGGCATGGACAACTGGCAGAGTGTCCATCCTGATCATCTTCTGTCAGCAGAAGGTTGGCCTATGCCCACGTGATTTGGGTGGAAGGCAAAAGGAGATACCTGCCAATACCTTTAAATAAATAGACTCCTTCTCTCCCTTGGTTTTATTTCCTCAGCAGAGCACAGAAATAATGCTGAGCCAGAAACTGCAGTAATAAACCAGACATGGTAGAGAAGGGGCTGTAACTCAAGGCTGTAATGAGCTCCCCAAAGCTCCTGGACACTCTTCTTCCACAGGAAAGGCAGCCGTGGGCAGCAACTCTTAGTTCCCCTTGGCATTTTAGGACCTTTGCTGGGAAATGCATTCGATTAGGATGAAATTTGTGTTCACCTGGAAAACACTGGCTGAAGTGAGTGAGCTAATCTAATCTATTTTCCAGTTTAAAAACAAGCAAACAAAAAAAAAACCCTAAATTCCTTCCATTTCTTTGAACAAAATATCTGCATTCCCACCCACTCTCTTGCCACCTACTTCAAAGGCTGAAAGTCAATCAAATGTTGCTTTATTCAGCATGACAGTTCCAGGGGCTACAGGCTGGTCCCCCATTTCAACCAGGGTCCTCCATAAGGAATTTGAGCTCTTGCTCTTCAATTAATATGGGACCAGGAGTCCCTTGGTCAGATGGACTGAAACACCATAGACTTCACAGCAGTCGGCGGTCCTTGAAGAAGAGTCCAGATGCATCGTCAGGCAAACTTCTCAGCAAACAGCAGAGTAGAGCTGCCCCTCCCACCCACCACACCCAGATTCCAGCTGTGCCTTGCCAACTGGGGGATTCTACTGTCAATACTAGGCCACTCTGCTCCTTCTCCTCTTCCCCTGTATCAAGAATGTATTTATTGAGCATCTGCTGAACTCCACAGAGTAGAGTAGGAAGGAAAACTCATGGGTTAGACCTGCAGAGTCACTACCCAGAGTGCCTTCTCTGACCATGCCCGCTATAAGCGCCTGTCCTTTCTCAAACACCCTTAGGCATCACCCAGCTGGTTGGGTGAGGGCATTCATTGCTGTTACCCTCAGCTTACAGAGGTGGTCAGTAAGCCCCTGAGAGAGTCAAGCTTGTCCATAATCACAGGGCCAAGGGTTCTCCATGGCTCTGTGCTAGTCTACTGTCCCAAACGGTCTCTAAACTTCTCTAGGCAGACACCTGAGCTTCTCTGCCCACACCCTGGCAACCTTTTGACCCACATTAAGTGCCTAAATTAGGCTCATGACTTGCAGTTTGCTCTTGGATCTGCCCCCAGGCCAGCAGGCTGTTCGACCCGGGACTCCTCTGGCCATATTGCACCTCTGAGCGGCCCTCTGGGTAAGCCTCCCACTTAAGGCCCTCAATGTGGCTTTCTTCCAGGAGCAGCTGCTTTCAGCCTCCATGGGAGCGTGAATCCTGCAGTCTGCAAAATGCCCGTGCTCATTTCAAAGACATGATGCTTGGACAGGCCCAAGTGAGAATCATTTAAGAGGGAAGCTATTGATTGAAATCAGGGTCTGGGTAGCAGTTTTTGTGCTCGAGAGAAAAATCAAGTTTCTCCAGTCATATTAGGGCATCATTCATGAGGATTTGGTAATAGTAGCTCAAACTGAATTTCGCCTTCAGAGAAAAGTACTCAGGAAGCTCCTTCTGAGGAGCTGTAGTCTTCCCAGAAGGATGGTATGTGGGGAAGGGCTCAGTTAAATCACCGAGGATGTGGGTACCTTGGGCCTCTGGCCAAGAGGGTTAGACCTGTTGGCATCCAGCGAAGGCTGCTTGGCCTGTGGAAATGCTCATCTGAGATGAAGCCTCACCTGAAATGTCACAGGCTGGGGACGTGCTCTGTCTGTGCTTTGTCCCTCTCAGGGCAGCCCCACTGGGCAGGGGTATTCTGGGCGCAGGAACTGAGCTCTAGGCATGGAACCTGTAAAGTTTAGAAATAAGAGTCTCATGGAACTTTCTTGTTGTCTTTGTGGCAACTTAATTGTCCATTTAACTGACTTTTCAGAGCTAGCTTCAGAATCTGGCGAGTTGGGAGAAACCTGGGGTGGGGGTGGCGGGACGGAATGGGTGTAAAGGCACAGGGAGGGAAATGCTCAAACTAAAGAAAAACAAGTACCCCACCCCCACAACCATAGAGAAGGGGCAAGTGTGGTTAGGAAAGCTGAGTCAAAGAGACCTCAGGAGAGGGACTGCCCAGAGGCTATCTTCCTGAAGCTGAGCACCCAAAAGGAGCAACTCTCTGGCCTCAGAGGCAGCTTGTTTTAGGGGGCAGGGTAGAAGCACTGTAGCACTGCACTGTTGTTCATCGATTTGCTCAATCGGGCACCAGTAACATCTCCATTGTGAGACTTGTTGTTACTGTTTTTGGTATATCGAATACGCCATGGGTAGCTTGCCAGGTTCTGCCCTGCGGGCGGGATAGCTTGCCAAGCTCTCTGAGAGGGATGGAGGAATCGAACCCGGGTCGGCCACATGTAAGGAAAACACCCTACCCACTGTGCTACACCCCTGTGGAAAAGACTATGTAAGACCAAAAAGACACCCTGATACAATGGTAGAGGTCCTAAGGCTGGTGCACATGGGCCTTCTCAGAGCAGGGGAGGGAGACAGGTGAGACCAGGAGACAAACTCGGCTGTTCATCAGGGTCAGGCTAGCTGATAGCAGATGGGCAGGAGACGGTCAGCTTCTAACGCACCAGATACTACCTCGTCTTCCTCCACACTGCAAGCTTCTGCCCCAGTAAGACTTGGCCTGGCCACTGTACTCCTTCGTGGTCGCCAGAACCAGGCCTGAACCATCCGTCTTCCTGACCTTACCAACCCCATCTGTGGAGCAGCCGGAACTCTCCAAGCACTGCTCACTTCTCAGCACCTGGTGGCGGGCAGCAGACAGACTGGAGAACCATGACCTTTATTTATATTTTCACTTTCTTAAAATAAAATTCCTTAGAAAGACCTCTGAAAGTGAGAAGAAATTCTAAACTGGTAACAGCAACAAATGTTTCCGTGTCCCAGGGCCATTCTATCTCTGGGTCTTTAGTTGTAAAGAAAAGAACTGAAACCTACCGTGGTGGGTAGCTGTGTGTGCCCGTGCAATTCAAAAACGCAAAGATAGTCTTGGCCAAGACTCTACGTCCCCCAAATTGCACATGTGACAAGCCCTGGTAAGCCTGATATGATAGTCTTGTTCCCAGGTCACCCCACCAGCTGTCTTGGAGGGAAGGGTTTAGGGACCCTTGGAAGTCTGACACATCCATGGGCTCATCCTGGAGCTGAAATAGGTCACTAGAGTGCTCTTGCGAGGGGATAGGAGGGAGGGAGGGAGCTTTTTGTTTGGGGGCCCCATCTATTCCCACTCGGGGACCATTCCCAACTCATTGCTTAGGGGCCATTCCTGGAAGTCTCAGGGATCATGTGGTGCCAGGAATCAAACGTAGGCCTCTTACACTCAAAGAATGAGTTCAGCCCTTCTCTATGTCCCTGGTCCCAGAGAAGTATATGGTCATAATTGCCTCTATAAAATGTTATGCAACATGAAAAATGGAATATGTGCCTAGAAAATATGCATTTGCACATTTTTCTAGAATTACAAAAATGTTGCTTGGCTTAGCCCCCTAGGGGCCCCTTGAAATCCCATTGTCTGCCAGAGCGGGACCTGACATACACAGAACAAACTCCCTGGGTCCTAATTCAGAGATGGCACGGGGCCCCTGGGTTACCTTCCTGTCCTGTTCTAAGGACAGTGCTGTCAAACTCTCCTCACTGCCTCACGCAAGTCCCCTCTCACCTGTGTGGGCTCCAGTTCTCTAACAGCAAGGGCAGGTCAGACACGCAGGCACACGGAGAGAGAAGCCTGTGATTCTCTCCCACCGGCTCAGCCAGCTCGGCCTTATCAGAGGGTCCTTATCCACAAGGGGTTTAACTCTTCTCTTCTCCCACAACTGTCAGAGGCACATGTACACAACAGCTACCCTACTCCCCCACCCCCCACACACCACATCCCCACTCTCTAGGAGGGTGACGTACAGGTGACAAACACAGGTGTAGCACAAGTCAGGGAGCTACCGTGGAAGATCCTGGGTTTTTAAGGTGATAAATAGGGCTGTTCCCAGGTTACTGGCTGAACTTCAGGCTAAACATGAAATGAAAATGTGGAGTCCTGAATTCTACCATTTACGGTTCTCTTTTCCTCTCTATCGACCTGACTGAAGTCAGGAAGACATGGCCTGATACTCCCCCATCATATGTGGCCTTCCCTCTCTGCTCAGTCCTGGGCCCAAAAACAGTCTCATAAGAGGAGGGGGGCGGGTGAGAGAGGTGGTGGTGGTGGAGGGGGGGTAGTGGCTTTCTTCTCAGGGTTACAGATGAGCACAGGGACCAGGGCCCACGCCACTCAAGGACGGGAAGACAAGGACTTTCAGATCATCAGAAACAGAGGAACTCCAGCCCTGTACACTGAAAAATGCAAATATGTGGACTGGGGATGTGGTTTCAGCAGTAGAGCACATGTGTTGTATGTGTGGAGCCCTGGGTTGGATTGCCAGAGGTATATTGCCACTCCTCCCCCCCCCCCCCAGTACCACCCCACCCCACCCCCACCAGAAGCAGCTGGTCATGCAAAGGCCGGCAGTGAGCATCCAGCCCCCGGACAGCAGCAGTGTCTGCGAACAGCTAGAGCCCAGCTATGAACCAAGCTTCATGCCTCGAGCTTAAAGGAGCCCATTGCCCCCAAGTTCCCAGTTCTCCAGCCATGAGACATCACAACCAGAAAACAGAAGTCCTGAGTTTCAACCAGAGAGTGCAGGCAGGCTATTCACGGACAGTCTTGCAAGGAGACTCAGCAGCACAAAGTAGCGTGACAAGTCAGCAGGACCCAGGAAAGAAGCCCTCGGGGCTACCTGGACCACCTCTCTCCTAGGAGGCTTTAGCCTTGGCATCAGCAGGAGTTGTCCGAGAAGTATTTTGCCAAGAAGACTCTAGGGCAGTTGTCTTCAACCACAGGTACACAAACCCATGCTGGAGCACAGGTTGAAAACTCCGGTAACCATCTTGGCTCTAACTGCTGGTCTGTGGGCCTGTGTGTGCACGATGGTGCTGGTCTATGGGTATAAGGAGATACTTTTTCCAGCCATGGTGCCCTCCCTTCCTGGTTTCCTTCCTGTACCCCCATCCTCCCAGTTGACCTCCTGTTCTCAAGCTCTGATTCCCCATTTACACAATTTCCACCCATGGAAAAAATTTCCTCCTAGGACTCTTAAGAGCTCTCAGAGGAGCTTTTGGCCTCCTGGTTGAGATCCTAAACTTTGTATATGACCCCTGGTACATAAGTATATGAAATAGATACACAAATAAAATAGTTATGAAGAATAAATCACAAATAAATGTATTTTGAAACAAAATTTTTGCAAGTTATATGACTTCTTCATGTTGGTGACTCAGTTTAAGAAACTGGACACTAGGTACATCTTTACTGTCAAGTTCACGTGTTCACAGTAGGACGAGCTCTTTCCTGGGACTTTCCAAGTCCTTTCTCCTCTTTCGGTCACACTCTGCTTCCTGCACAGTGAAAGGACTAGACAGGATCCACAGGTCTCAGCGCCACCTGCATGTGGGACCCACCCGGGAAAGCTAAGGCAGTTTCAGGATTCTGAGGAGACACAAGCTGGACATCATTCAACCGATGAGGGGCAAGGGGGGTGCGGGTATTCTTCTGCCTAATACACTGTTTCTTCAGAATAAAAAGTTCAAAGGATAAAACTAGTGATGCCTGAAAACCATCTAAGCCCAGGTGTCACTTGGAATCTATTAGATAAGCACACCCAGGCAGAGGTTCTCACATTTACCTTCTTATTTGAATTACCTGGAGAGAACCTTTAGATTTCCTAATGTCTAAGATTCCTACTGATGAAATTGAGTGCCTGACCACAAACACATACCATGACAATCACTCGGAAGTGGGCCCGTATGTTTAAGTCCATTCAAGAGATTCCAATGTTTGGTCAACTCAGAAACACTGCTCTGGGGCCTGGCATCAGGGCCTTTTGAAAGGAGCCTCCAGGAGCTGGAGAGATGGTACAGGGGGTGGGGCACTTGCCCTGCATGCAGCAGACCTGGCTTTGCTCCCCGGCATCCCATATGGTCCCCTGAGCACTGCCAGGCATGATCCCCAAGCACAGAACCAGGATTAAGCCCTGAGCACTGCAGGTGTGTCTCCAAAAATCAAAAATAAGGTTAAAAATAAAAGGAGTGTCCAGGTGGTTCTAGTCTGTGACCAGGCCTGAGACTTGGACTGGACATTCCTCACAGTCCCTACCAACAGCTGAGCTGCCCACATCACCACCAAATCCAGTTCCATTGCAGTTCCTGTGCTTTCGCTTCCCTCTGCTTCCCTCTGCAGGGCAGACTGCGGCCAGGGACAAAGTCAGGGAGCCCTGGCAGTGCTTAAGCCATTAGTCTTCTCATTAGTCCCCTGAATGAAGGCCCCTCGAATCAGCTGCTCCCCGGGCCTCCAATGCCACCTGTGCCAGCTCAGAAGGGCGGGTATTGCGTGCCCAGGGCACCAGTTGTCGCAGACAGGCGCTAGCCCCCTCGCTCCCACCGCGTGCTTGACTTTGAACCTGCTGGCAGTCTCCTCCCAGCTCTCTGCACCCCGCATGGAGCCTGACCTCGCTGCGGATACTGAATGTTCTTGGACAGCTTCCCAGCATCCTTTCCCTGCTGCATTTCAGCATCTGGGACCAGGAAGCAGCAAAGTGACTGTGGTTTGTCGGTGCTGGTTTCCCCCAGGATGCTCCTCTTCCTGCTCTCGCCCCATAGATTCCACCTACTTTGACCCCAAACCCCACCCAGACTTCCGGTGAGCCTCTTCTTGGGCTGGGTTTTTCTTCACCATGCCGCTGGTGCACGCAGTCGCATTCCACATTCCTAGCAAATTTCTGCAAAGGTCATATCCACGCCCCCCTCCACCCCCCCCCACACACACACTTCTTCATACACACACACACACCCTTTGTTCTCGCTCAGTGACTAAGCAAGGCTGTGGGCTCCTCCTTGCACGCAAGGCAGGAACTTCCTCAGTTATGTTGCCCTTTTCATGTTTTCTCGAGTATTTCCTATGCCTTTCTCCTGCTGGAGTTGCTTCTGGCCTGGGAAGCGTTCCTGCTTCATTTCCCACCCGTTTGCTATTGAAAACGTGTTAAGCCTTCTGTTTGGGCTGGCTGGTCTGCTGGTGTGCACTATGGACTATGAACCTCTGCTCAGGCTCCTGTTTCTGCATGGAACAACAGATCACCAGCTCCCTCCCTGTCATCCTTAGCACCTCACCAAACAACCATCAGAGGGGTGAAAAGGTACAGAGGGCAGGGCACTTGACTTGCATGCAACTGGAAACATTCCCATCCTCGGGACCACATATAGCTCCCTGAGTCAGGAGTAGCCCCTGAGCACTGCCGGGTGTGGTCCCCAAACAAACAGCAAGCTTACACCAACTCAGTGTCATATGAAGCATCGAGCTCATCAGCTTCCTTCCTCACAGACCCTGAGAGCCGCTCCTTCAAGCAACTTCAGATTCACAGGAAAGCAGAGACGCGAGTACAGAGAGGCCTCTTACCCCTTCCCTCTGCAGCCAGAGAATGATTCTGTGTTTACTCCTTTGTGGCATTCCCCCCGCCCCCCACCCCCGCCTTTCTCCTGCGCTGCCTTGCTGTCCTCCACTGGGAATGCTTTGTTTTATCAGCCCTTTGAATGACTTTGACACTGGAAGTTGCTGCTTGTCTTGTAGAAAGTCTTGCCAGGGTTTCAAGGGAGTTCTCATCTGTAGATTTAGGGGGTCACTTTCAGCCAGAGCAGCCCCGAAGCAACGCTGCGTCACATCCTTCTCGAACAGCAGGCAGAGATCCGGTCGTGGACATGCCGTACTATAACTGAGGTGGTGCCGCCAGGTTTCTCATAGTCAACTACTCTCTCTGCATTCTAGGCAAGAGCTTAGAGGAAACACTTCAGCACTATCTTCCCGTTGTTCATCAATTTGCTCAAGCAAATAACGTCTACACCAGTAACGTCTCCATTGTGAGACTTGTTACTGTTGTTTTTTTTTTGGGGGGGGGGTATCAAATATGCCACAGGGAGCTTGCCAGGCTCTGCCATGCCGGTGGGATACTCTCCGTAGCTTGCCGGGCTCTCTGAGAGGGACAGAGGAATCAAATCCAGGTCAGTTGCATGCAAGGCAAACGCTGTGCTATCGCTCCAGCCCAGAGGAAACTTTTCAGCATCAAACAAAAACCTGTTTCTTCTCCAGCTCTGCCCCCTGAGTTTAGAGCACCTGTGGGTGTTGCCTGTGGTGGTGATTACTGTGACATGGGCTGACTGATTTTGTATTTTCTAAGAGTTCTGTTCTACCTATGAGGATGCCGTGGCTCAGATCTGTGATGTCACTTGTCCAATGACCCAACACTATTAAGCACAGAGTCAGAATTGAACCTCCAAAGCCTGCATTTGACACTAAGTTCTTTGTTCACATCAGGGAGGAGACTATGTGCTGTCACATGACACTTCTTATAGTCAATTGATTTGATTGTCCCTGTGTGGTTGTCCCTCCAGCACTCTGATGACAACTTGCTCTCTCTCTCTCTCTCTCTCTCTCTCTCTCTCTCTCTCTCTCTCTCTCTCTCTCTCTCTCTCTCTCTCGCTGCATGCGTGTGTGTGTATGTTGCAGTAAAAACACAGGTCTCATGCATGGGAGGCATCCGCTTTACAGTTGAGCCACATCCTACCCAGCCCTACATGTCTTCTTAAGATACGGTCTGGTGTTTGGTGAGTGCCTGTGACAACTGGTCCAGGAAGGACTGAAGAAGTCACATATGTCAAGAGAAGGAGGTGGAAGAAGCACGTCAGCTTCCTAGCACGTCCTTTTCCTAGACCCTGAGTTGTGTGGCACAGACCCGCCTCGATCTGGGAGCCAGGCAGAAGGTGGCATGGGCTCAGGAGCAGACCCAGACACAGGCATCTATGCCAGAGGCTCACGAGGGGGAGAAAGTTCAAGGGAAAAGGCTAAAGGAGAGAGAGTTGCCGGTACCATCTTATGTAAACATCATTTTACTGAGGAAATGGGCAAGGCCATGTTCTAGGACTTTATTGATTATAATCAGACCCTCAAGGGCCAAATAGGGCTTATCAAAGGGATTCAGGGAAGGCATTTCCTGAAGTCAAGGGTAGGAAACAACCAGAAGGGATCTTTTCAGCTCAAATGCTTCCCCTGATTGCTAGTGTCTCTGTTCCTTTAAATTCACTGATGCAGCAAATACTGAACATGTTCTAGGTAGTAGCACAGAGTTAACTGCTGGGACAAACTTGTGAGTAAAGTGCCAGTTCCCCTTAACACAAGGGGAAGAGCTGATTTATCTGACATGTCAACCCTGGGCCATGGGGAGGCTTTTAGCAAGAAAAGCCAAAGGGGCAAACATGGTGAGTGGCACCCGGCACTGACCAGAGAGGCTCTGTGACTTGCTCAACATGACACAAAGCTGCAACGCTGACCTTGCGATGCTGATTTCCAGGCTCTCCCAGTGCCAACGTAGGCCTCATTTATCTCTGCTCACATTTTGATGTTGGGATGCAGGGGGTTGGAGGTGAGAGGGTCTGAGACCTCTCGTCAGCAAGAGACACCGACAGGACTCAAGTGTGGTGTGGGTATTTATGTTTTGGGTTTTGGTTTTGTTTCTAAACAATACCCCATGGTGTTCAGCTTCCTCCTGGCTCTGTGTTCTGGGATCACTCCTGAGAGATCTTAGGGGACCATTTGTGCTGCCAGGCATTGGACTCAGGTGGGTCACGTGCAGGGAAAGCATCTGACCTGCTCTCCAGCCCAGTGTGGGTACTTAGAAAAGGTTCCAGGATGGAGGGTCAGGGCTGAGGCCAGGGAGCTGAAGGAGGAGGGGACTATAGGGAAGCCTCAGCCGAAAACACTCAGAATAGTCTGAAGGGCTAATTGCAGGCATCAGGTTTTGACTCTTGGTGTGTCTACTCCTACAGGAAGTGTTAGCTCGTCAGGCTGCTGGGTCAGGTATCCAAGAGCCAGATCAGAGGAGAACAGAAGTGAAGGGTGTGTCCAGAAGCTCCTGCACCAATCAAACTAATCCACTCACTGGGGACAAACCAGAGGCTTTTCGGGTTGAATCGCCTGGAAAACATGTGGCTCAACAGATCCAAACCTATCCCAGCGATGGTGAGCAAGGGGTCTAGAAGGAGACTCGGGGACATAGCACAGGTCCCTGACCCCAAGTGATTTTGGGCATCCTTCATTGTCAGCAACACTTTGGTCAACAGCAGAGCTGACCATCTCTGGGGTCCCTCACAGCATTTCCTTGAAAGAGGCAAGTTTCAGGTCGAGGGAGGAGAAGCCACCGTTTCCCAAGTGTTCCCTGGCTGAGAGTGTGATGGGCTGCAGGAGACAGAGAAGCTGCAGAGAAGCAAACAACCATCACCAGCCACCCAGCTCCAGGGAACAGGAGCAGCAGAACCTTCTGGCGATGGTGAACCGTGTAGCCTTATCTAGTCGCTGTGATCACATTCACCTCCAGTTCCCCCACTCTGGCACGGCCACTCCAAATCCCAGCCAGGCCAAAGATCATTTGCCCAGATTTATATGCCAGAGAGCAGAGTTCTGGGCCAAACCCTGGAAACACTTTTTATTTTCCCAAATTCCAGATCAACAACTTTGAAAAGAGTTCACAGGAGTCTGAGGCAAGAGGCTCAGGACTGGAACCTCTGTGGAAATCCCTCACCTGCTGATTTAAAGCTCTGAATCTCAGTTGGCCTCACTGAGAAACCTATCAATGCTCCTTCCGCATGGGGTGGTCCCCCAGCCAAAATTGCTTCCCTTCTATCACCTGGGGAGCCCTTCCTCTGCCAGGGTCCTGCTCAAATTGCAAACTGAGACTGTCCCATTTTTGTTCTCTAGGGAGTCAGGCACATAGCACATGTTAATGAATTATAAAACAAAATTGAGGGGCTGGAGAGATAGTACAGAGATTTAGGCAGTTGCCTTGCATGTGATGACCTGGGTTCAATCCCTGGCACCACATAGCATCTCCTGAGCACTGTCAAGAGTGCTCCCTGAGGACAAAGCCAAGAGTAATCTCTGAGCACAGCTGAATATGTGTGTTCCCCCAAACAAAAACCAAGCCAATACAAAATAAGACAGACTTGAAGAAGGCAAGGGTTAAATGTTAACCTTTATAGACTTAAGACATATAGAAATTATAGTGTGGTTTATATTATAAATCATCTATCTGAACTATGGATTGCCTGAATTTATTAAGTCAACCTTTTTTCAAATACTAGGCTATACTTCCCCCAAAATAATATACTATCAATTTGTATCAGGGGAAATCTAAAGAAACCCGGCAGATGAACCACTCATGGAAGGCTGGAGGGGCAATCAATAGTAGTGCACATGTTTTTCATTTTTGAGCTTCAAATGGAGTAAACTGGTATTGTATCACTGTCACTGTCATCACTATCATCCCGTTGTTCGTTGACTTGAGCGGGCACCAGTAACATCTCTATTCCTCCCAGCCCTGAGATTTTAGCAGCCTCTCCTTACTCATCTTTCCCAATGATTGGAGGCTCTTTCAGGGTCAGGGGAATGAGACCTATCATTACTATTTTTGGCTTATCAAATACACCATGGGTAGCTTGCCAAGCTCTGCCCGTGTGGGCAGGATACTCTTGGTAGCTTGCTGGGCTCTCTGAGAGGGGTATTGTACCTTAAGAAACAAACAAAAAAAAAATAGAAATACTATTTTGATAAAGAGAAAAGGAATTTCTCCCAGAAAGACACACAAAGTCACAAAATTGCATATGCAGCTAATCATGGTGCTAGAAACACAACCTAAGAATTAGGAGCTTCCTCTTGACTCTCTGGATTTATGATTATTCCAAAAACAACACAGTCTCCAGGACAGCAACACCTGTCCCTGGACCTACCTTACAGACTCTGAGCAAGTTCTGAGAAAAGTGGGTTAAAATCAAAGAAGATACCAGAATGGTCTGTCTCCCACCCAGGTGGGGTCTTCAGGCTTGATGACTAGCTCTAGAAGTAGACTTTGAAGGGGGAGGCTTTTTTTTTTTAAGCCAGGGGCTGGAATAATAGTACAGCAGGAAGTACAACAGCCTTACACTCAACCAACCCAGTCCAATCTCCAGCATTCCATATGGCCCCCTGAGCACCACCAGGAGTGATCCCTGAGCACAGAACCAAACATAGTCCTGAGTACTGCTGGGTATGGCCCAAAAACCAAAAAAAAAAGAAGAAGAAGAAGAAGAAGAAGAAGAAGAAGAAGAAGAAGAAGAAGAAGAAGAAGAAGAAGAAGAAGAAGAAGAAGAAGAAGAAGAAGAAGAAGAAGAAGAAGAAGAAGAAGAAGAAGAAGAAGAAGAAGAAGAAGAAGAAGAAGAAGAAGAAGAAGAAGAAGAAGAAGAAGAAGAAGAAGAAGAAGAAGAAGAAGAAGAAGAAGAAGAAGAAGAAGAAGAAGAAGAAAGAAAAGTCTGATGATGAGATAGTAAGAATAACAATAGCCCTATGATTTTTTAAAACAAAAAAGATTCTCAGAGAGACGCCAATGCCCCCACCCACAGCTATACTCCAGGGAACATCTTCCTAGGATGGGCTTATCTCAGTAGCAAAGGGCAGCCAAGTGAGAAGGCGGCCAGAGTGCGGCACGGAGCCTGGAGCCATCCTGCTAGGAGATGTGTCTGCTAGTCAGGTCCAGCCAGAGGTTTGCTGTGAGGACCGAACAAGAGCAGCCTGTTCGAGAGCAAACAGTGCCTTGGCCGGGCTCACCAATACGTAACCGTCTGCATTCTAGTGTAGAAAACAGATGCTCTTCAGACACCAGTAGCTTTAACTTGTCAAGCTCACTCCCACCCATTTTAAAATATATTTTGGTTTTCTAATTTGCCTTCATTGACTTATTGAGGAAAATCATTTCATCAAGACCCTGAGTGGGAAATGAAACCTAGTAACCGACCATGTTTTATAGTAAGATGACATTTTCTATGACATTATAAAGACATTGGTTGACAGTAAACATCCTTTCCCTCCTTCTGGTTAGGAGCTTATGTGGAACACATGAAAAATTAATTAAGTGGCACAGTTTGTTCTGTTAGTTGGTGTGTAAGGCAGTTCTGGCCTTGTTTGTGGTAATGAAGTATTAGTTTGTTTCCTTACAGAAGCCTCTTGCTGAGGCTGGAGATAAACTGCACGACAATGTTGATGGTCCACACGGTAACCTGATAGAAAAAGCTTGGTGAGGAAGCAGAAATAAAAGCCACCATCAGATCCCAGACCAGCCTGAGCAGAAAACCTCTTCATTCTGAGGGACTTGGCCTGGAACCATGACAAGGCAATTCCAAAGAAACAGCCTCGTAAGCCCAAACTGCACGTTTCAGTGACATCGAATAAGGACCCGCTGGAGAGTCAGGTGGAAGACCTGTCTCTGCACAAACCCCCCAAAGAGAGGTCAGGCCCCTTCCTGCATTGCCCCAGTCAGTGGGGAAGATGAACCTTCCCAGCAACCACAGAGATGCTGCCTGTATCCACACACCACCCTCTGACTCCCCCATTCCTGGGTACTGTCTGTACTGTCACCTCTGACTGAAATCTCCCACGAGGGCAGTGATTCTCCAAGTCTCAAAATTTAGCATGTGTATCTAGAGGGAAGGGATTGAATTCATGCCTCCTGTGTGCAAGGCTTGTGCTTGCCCACTGAGCCAGAGTCCCAGACCTATCTTGGAGCTCTTCATCAGAAATTCTCTCTCTCCCTCTCTCCCTCCCTCCCTTCCCCCCTCTCTCTCTCTCTCTCTCTCTCTCCTCTCTCTCTCTCTCTCTCTCTCTCTCTCTCTCTCTCTCTCTGCCACCACACTCAGCAGTGTTCAGGGCTTACTCCTAGCTCTGTGCTCAAGGATCCTTCCTGGCAGGCTGGAGGGACCATCTGGGGTGCTGGGGATCAGACCCAAAGCACCCAACCGGCTGTACTATCTCTCCAGCCTTATTAAGAATTTATTTCTTTGGGCTGGAGAGATAGCACAGTGGGTAGGGCGTTTGCCTTGCACGCGGCCAACCCAGGTTCGATTCCCAGCATCCCATATGGTCCCCTGAGCACCACCAGGGGTAACTCCTGAGTACAGAACCAGGAGTAACTCCTGTGCATTGCCAGGTGTGACCCAAAAACAAACAAACAAACAAAAGAATTTCTTAATCAGAAATTCTATATGCAGGAAAACCACATGATTTCCAAATTATCCTCCTGATGTTTATCCAACAAAAGCAAAGTCGTGTCCCTGCCCCCATCCCCGTTTTTTATGGCTCTAGGGTGATTTACAAACTGATAATGATAGTTTCCTGTGTGCCTCATTCCAACACCACACCCAGCACCAGCCTGCCTGCTTCTCTCCACCAGTGTCCTGGGGAAACACGCACCCGCCCCCAAGCCGCCATCCATTTTCCCACACCCTGTAAATTCAACCTCCAGTTCTGCTGCCTTTGGTCATTTGGGGGTTGTTTGTTACAAAAATATACACAAGGGTCCGTAGCAACTGATTCATTAATAGATCATGAATCTTCTTAAAGAAGAAGCAAGGTTATGTTTGTATCAGAACCAGAATAGAGTACAAAGACTTTATACATCAAAACCATAAGCATCAACACTACCAAAACCTTGCCACCTAAACTACGCGCTGGGGAGAGAAGGAAAAAAGACCCAAGTCTCTGCATGGTGTGTGACGCAGCAACACAGAGCTCAAAGTGGCTGAGAGCCGGGCAGACGCCCCGAGTCTCTTTGCCTGGGGAGATGCTGACCCCTACTGGCGCTTCTCGGAATTGCATCGTGTCGGCCGCGGAGATAGAGCCTTGATCACAGGGGTCGGTGCACCCAGTACAGCAGAGCCCCAGGACGCCAAGGCACTGGGCCTGACTGGGAGCTGGTGGGAAAGGCAGGGGCCGGGAGGCCTGGTCTTCCCTAAATCCTAGCCTCACCCCCACCCCTTTCTGCTAACAATGCTTCAGCCGCTCCCAGATCCCCAACGCTGTCAACTCCTCTTTTAGGAGATGAGTGGGAAGAAGAGAAGGGGTCGCTAGTGTCCAAGGCACTCGGAGCCCTCCAGGGTCTGCTCCTGTCTTTCCAAAGACCAGCCAAATCCTGTCATTTAACAGGCTGAGAGGGGCTTGCTAATGACCGCCCCCTGCCGGCCCTAGAGATCCAGGAGTTACCTTTCATGGCTAAAGGGGTTTTACAGGTGTGATTAAGTTAAGGGTGTTTGTGATGGGGGGACTAGATGGATTATTCGGGTGAGTCTGAAATGTAATCATCAGAGTCCATAATGAGGGAGAGAGGGAGGTTTCACCACTGCGTCGGAGGAAGAAAGTCGGTTACAAAGAGAGCAGGGAGAGAGATTTAAGGCGCTGCCGCTCACTTTGAAGATGGCTAGGGGCCCCTGGGCCAAAGAATGCCAAGAATGTCGCTTTCAAAACGGGAAAAGACAAGGACGTGGATTCCAGCCTGGAGGCTCTTGCTGCTTTCTTGCTTGTGACCCAGTAGAACTGATTTCGTGCTTCTAATCTCCAGAACTTGAAAAGAGCAAATGTATGTTGTATTAAGCCCCCAAATCTGTAGTACAGTAAGTGCTTACTGTGGCCAAAAAGTTCTTGGAGACTGGAACTTTACAGGGGGAAAAAAAACATATAAAAGACACCAGGCACCCGGGCGAGAGAGTACAGGGGTTAAGGTGCTTGCCTTACACACATCTGACCTGGGTTCTGATTCATAAGAACAGCCCAGCCCTGACAGGATCCCTGAGCAGAGCCAGGTGTGGCCCTTCCCACACCTCCAAAGGAAAAGAACCAGGCCTGAAAGGAAGATGAAACCCTTTATTCAGAGTGGGGCTAGGATTGTTTTCCTCATCAACATCTGAGTGAAGAAGGTTTACTGACTGGGGACTCACTGTGATCAATTGCAGCAGCCATCAGAAACCCATACAGCAACCAACTCTGCTTTAACACTTGAGATAAAGCAGTTAATAAACGAGACAGACTCCCCACATCCCACCCGTTATTCTACCACGGACCATGGATGAACCAATAAATACAGGACAGACGCTGAAAGTCACTGGCATTAACGGAAAGTGGGAACCATGAAAATCATAAGTTTTCATTCCCGCCACAAGGATAACAGAAGAAACAGGCAATAACTAGCATTGCAAGAACATGGTAAACTGAAATCCTCATCCAATGCTGATAAGGTTGCAACAGAGTGCCAGCACGTTGGAAAGAGTTTGAAACTTTCTTAGAAAATTAAATGTATTTTGTCATATGACTCAGGAATTCCACTCTCATGAATCTATTCAAGAAAAACAATCAGTTATAGCCAAAGAGACAGACACAGATGTTCAGAGATGCATTATTCACTATAGCCAAAACCTCCAAAGAATTCAAATGTTCATCAATAATGAAGACATGATGTTTACAAATGTAATATTATTCAGCAATTAAAAAAAAAGCACAGGTTACTGACATGTTTCAACATGGACAGACCTAAAAAACATACTAAGTGAGAGAAACCAGACACAAAATATCACTTACAAGATTCCAAGAAATGTCAAGAGGCAGATACATATAAACAAAAAGATTAGTGGGTTGTCAGAACTAGGGGGGGATAGTAATGACTATCATACACAGGGAAAATTGGGGGAGATGGTAGCAGCATTCCAAAGTTGAATTTGTTCATGGTTTATACCGCTTAGTTAAAACAGGTAAGTAAAGAGGGCAGTTAGATAGAGAAGGGACCACTATGATAATAAAGTCAGAAATGATCACTCTGGACAAGAATTGAGAGATGAAAGTAGGTAAAGGGCTATACATGATAACTTTATAGTACCTGTACTGCAAACCATAATGACAGAGAAGAGAATGTGGCAGAGAAGAAGAAAAGTGCCTGCCATAGATGCAGACTGGGAGACTGGGGGTGAAGGGATAGAAGGAGGGAAACTGGAGACATTGATGGTAGGCAACGTACACGGGGATAGTTGTTGGAACATTGTATGACTGAAATCCAACCATTTACAATTTTGCAACTGTTTGGTGATTTAATTTTTAAAACATTTTAAAATAAAATAACATTTTAAAAAAATGAAACATGTGAACCAGGAGACCAGAGAAACAGTATAGGGATTTAGGCATGTGCTTTGAATGCAGCCAACATCTGTTTAATCCCTGGTACCACAAGGCGGCCTAAACACTCCTAAGTATTGTTAGGAGTAGTCCCGGAGGCCCAAACACTTCTTGGGGGCCCCCAAAAAGGGGGATTTGGTGACCCAGTTGTAGGAATGAGTTTTGATGTGACTTCTTTGTCTTCTTTACAAATTTCTTTCACTAATACCTTCATAGAATATAGAACCATGGGCTGTCTCTTACTAATAACCATGCTAACTTAGCTCAGGATCACAGCAAGAACAGGAACCATATTTAAGATTTCTCATGTCCTCGCCAACATTTATCCCCTCCAAAATGCCAAGTGTGGGGACAGAAAAGAGGGATAGGGATTGCTTTATTTTAAAAATATAAAGTGCCAAACAGTGGTGGATTTGAAAGAGAGAGACAGAGAGAGAGAGAGATCAAATGGAACCCCTGTGCCCCCTCTGTTATTTGGAGACACAGGAAGAGGATAGCTAAGATGCAGGAAGCAGGTTTTCATACTCGAGGATCTACTGGTGCCCTGATCATGAACTGTCCAGTCTCCAGAACCATGAGCCACACACTTTCTGTTTTCTAAGTCATGCAGTCAAAAAAATGTTTCAAACGTCGCCTCGGCTATAGCAGAAGTGTGAAACATTTTTTTTTCTGCCAAGAACTATTTGAATATAACAACATTCTAGAGTCATACAAAACTATCCACTTAGAAATTAACTTCCTAGTTGTCACCATGGCTTGGAGGCTGTTCTCTCATTCTGGGCAACTCAGAGAAGGGAACACCAAGTAAAATGTGGTTGTTGGTCATGTGGGGGAAAGATGATGCGGGCCGAATATAGACTAGAGACAACACAATGGCCACTCAACACCTCTATTGCAAACCACAACACCTAATCAGAGAGAGAGAACAGAAGGGAATACCCTGCCATAGTGGCAGTGTGGGGTGGGGGGAGACGGGACTGGGGAGGGGGGGAGGGATGTTGGGTTTACTGGTAGTGGAGAATGGGCACTGGTGAAGGGATGGGTTATCAAACTTTGTAAGGGAGAAACATGAGCACAAAAATGTATAAATCTGTAACTGTACCCTCACGTTGACTCACTAATTAAAAATAAACTATTAATTAAAAAAAAAAAGAAATTAACCTCCTATATATTTGGTCAAACATTTAACTCACCGTGACCAAGTGTCATGGCTGGAACAACTTCTCTTATGGGTCTGTTATATTAGTTAATGCTATTGCTGTTGCCACTTTCAGCTACTTTCCCAGGTTTGTGTGGGTCGGTGTGGACTGCAGCCACCTACGTGCGATGATAATTTTAATAAGAACTGTTCCACGCACAGATACACATTTCTATGCCTGCTCCTCCAAGCATCATCATCCTTCACATAATATTTACAGAACTCAGGCAATGGGCTCTTATTTCTAGCATTTAGCTCATCATTGCTTTGTAGCTGAATGGATTTTATGTTGTAGATTATTAGGCACATCAGCTAGTTCCACATTGAACTATGTAGCAAAGATGTTCAGTTCCATTTGTTTACTTTTCACATCCTCGGGTCTTTCATTAAATGCCTCAATTAGTTTCACATGTTCACCAGCAATTCAAGTGTTCAAGAAGGCTTTTATTCTCCCAGAGTAGGAAAATGCACCGTGTTATTCCTTCCAAGTTGCACTTTTCCACAGCTTTAATTTGGCTTCTGATGATTTCATCTTTGAAAGCAGGGAGCTGAGAAGCTGACTGGGAATGCACAGCTTGACGCTCAGCTCTGAGAGGTTCTCGGTAATATCCACCATGAGCTCGAGATCACACAGCGCTTCGATTATCATTGCGATCCCTAACAGGTTTTCCCTTTATCTCCATGAACTGACTTTATCCTGCAGTTCATAAAAGCTGGCAAGCAGATTCCCACCTCTCACCCACCACACGGCAGTGATCAACAGGATCACCGTGTTCAGAGTCAAGATCATTCAGTGACTCCTTAAACTAGCAGTGGCTAAAAACTTTGTTTTTGACAAAATTTATGCATGGTATTAAACCTGACATCACATAGTTGAGCCTCAGTGGCTGTGCACTGAGACTTTCTCGGTGGGTTATGCAGTGGCTTATAACTCAATCACTTGCATCAAAATGGGGCTGATTCAGTTCTTTCTTGACAATATACTCCTTTTGTGAGTCACCCATGACTGGAACTCCATCTCTAGTAAGACACCTGATTTTCAATTCTTAGCTCAAGTTCTTTTCTTGATAAAACAAGTTTGTAAACAAGCCTGCACCTCTCACAGTGCCATGCCTGGCTTCCACGGACAGCGTCTCCTCTCCTGGGTTTAATTCTGCAGATACCCACAAATGAAAGTGGCCAAGTGGGCAGTATTTATTATGCCCATTGGCTTCTTACAAGTCAGAAAAAAAATGTGTTTTTTAATTTAAATATCTTGTGCTAATTGATGAGCAATGGGACGACAGTGCTACAGTGCTACAGTGCTTGTGCTAAGTCAAAAATTTGATCTAAGAAGATTCTCAGAGACAAACTAAGACAAACCAATTTTTATAATTTGTTTACATTTTTAAATTTTTATTAAACCACCATGAGATACACTGTTACAAAGTTGTTCATGATTGGGTTTAGATCATATAATGTTCCAGCACCCATCCCTTCACCGGTGCACATTTCCCACCACTCGTGTTCGCAGTTTCCCTCCTTCCACCCCCCACTTCTAATCTGCCTCTATGGCGGGCACTTTTCCTCTCTCTTTCTCCCTTTCTCTCTCCCTACCTTTCTCCCTCAATCCTTCCCTCCCTCTCTTTCTCTCTCTCTCAAACACACTCTCTCTCTCTCTTTCCTTTTGGGCATTATTTTGTATTATTTCAGCACCTGTACTGTTTGCAGTACAGGTACGGATACAGTTATCATGTATATCTCTTTACCTACTTTCAGTATTCAATTCTTGTCCAGAGTGAACATTGAAACAATTTTCATCTGGTGCTCAAAATTCCACAGAACCATCACATGCTCCTTCACACACTCTCAGTCTCCAGAAGGCCTCAGATTCTTTGGGATGAGCTCAGTCACTCCATAACTTGTCTGAATAATATTGTCTCTGTCAAGAGGGGGCAGGTGAAAGCATCTTGTGACTCCAAAGTCTGCTGAGGAGAATTGACTTTATCCAGATGCATCTGGCTACGCAGTTCATTGCGTTCAGCATGTTGTGAGCTGTAACAATGCTCAGATTGGCTTTTCTCATTACTGCTGATGTATTGCCGCTATCTGGACACACAGGTTTGCTTTTGACTTCAACAACAACAAAAAATAATCATTTTTCCATTTCTCTTCAGTTTTTCTTTGTAGCCACCATTTGTAGAATGTCACACCACTTAAGTTTGAATAACTATCTAGTATGTGTGTCACCAGCAACATGATTATTTTGCTTTAATCGCTGTTCTAATCCCATATTTTGGATTTGGAACATAGCCAGCATTTATAACGTCAACTTCACATCTTTTTGGTTTACTGTCATTTTCTTAATTTTCACCTGAGATTTAGCTTTTGTGAGGATTGTTGGTTGTGGATGTGTGGATAAAGGTTGGATTGAATTTAGCGCCTGTGTCGACAAAAGATGTTGGCATCTTGCCTCACCATTACTGCATGGCAGGCTTTTACTAGAATTAGCACTTTTGTTACATGTACCCTTCCCACCTGCCTGGCACCAACTACCCCCTGAGTCACCCCAATACAGGCAAAGGGGTCAAGGGCAGTAGATAAGAATCAAACATGTCTGGCCTGTCATGTACTCACATGTAACCTATCTAACATGTAATGGACATTTCTAGCTTGTACCTCAAAGTTTACACTATTATTATGATTCACTTAATGCAAATGTATGTTGTTATGAATAAAAAGCACTTGACAGAGCCAGACCAAATGAGCTCTCAGGCATGTGAACAAGGCATGCCCCACTTGTGATACAGCATCTCAAACCGGCTAAGATACTACCGACTTATCTGGGAACATGTGAGGGTAGGGGGAGAAGGAAAATATAGAAAAATTAGAAATTGTCAGCCACAAGTAGTTTCTAGCCATAAGAAATTCAATACTATGTGATATGTGTCGAGCCTCTATTTAGTGCAACCTCAGTTTTTCCTTGAAATACTAAAAACCAAGAAGCACATGCTGAACTATGCAAACAGCATTACAAGATCAGATACCCAACCAATGAAATCTATGGTAAATGGTATCTTTGCTGGAATTTTGGCATTTAATATTTGAAGTATTATACAAAATTTTGGCTCTTTAGTTAAACCGTTTGCTACAGAGAATATTCACAATTCAAAAACCAAGGTCACGGCAAGTTAGCAAAATGGAAATAGTTAAATCAGGTCTATTGTGCTACCTATTAAATAATGTTTACAAATTATCTACCTACTAGTTAGCCAGAGAAATTGTATGAGGGTTTAGGTGCTTGCTTTGCGTAAGACTGACTCCACTTTGATCTCCATACTACATATGGCCTCCTGAACACCCCCAGAACTGACCTCTGAATATATAGCTAAGGGGGGATCAACCACCCATCATTAAAAAAAAAAAGGTAAATACCAAATTACCAGCAGTGACTATTTATTTATTTTTCCTTTGGGGTCACACCTGTCTATGCACAGGGGTTACTTCTGGCTTTGTACCACCTAGTGGTGCTCAGGGGACCAAATGGGATGCTGGGAATTGAACCCGGGTTGGCCGAGTGCAAGGCAAATGCCCTACCTGCTGTGTTATTGCTCCAGCCCCATCAGCAGTGACTCTTTAAAAACAAACAAACAAACAACAACAACAACAACAAAACTAAGGACATCAACTAATTCATTGCCAACTGTTCTGTGTAAGAACTGCTCAGAAGGTGCTGCCTTGATTTTCAAGTGCAAATCCTGGCCCAGTATAATTTTGGTAAAAAAACTTCTGTAAAAAAATAAATAGATAACCTCAACATCAGACCGGAATCCATAAGGTACATTGAAGAAAAGGTCAGCAAAACCCCCCACGACATGGAAGCTAAAGGTATCTTCAAAGATGAAATGCCACTGACCAAGCAAGTGGAAACAGGGATAAACAAATGGGACTATCTTAATTATTATTATTCCAATTATTCATCCAATACCCATCTAATAAAGGGTTAATATCAACGATATACAAGGCACTGGTTGAACTCTACAAGAAGAAAACATCCAATCCCATCAGAAAATGGGATGATGAAATGAACAGAAACTTTCTCAAAGAAGAAATCCGAATTGCCAAAAGGCACATGAAAAAAATGCTCTTCATCATTAATCATCAGGGAGATGCAGATCAAAACAAGAATGAGATATCATCTCACACCACAGAGACTGGCACACATCAAAAAGAACAAAAGCTACTGGTTTTGGCGTGGATGTGGGGAGAAGGGGACTCTCATTCACTGTTGGTGGGAATGCCAACTGGTTCAGCCTTTTTTGGAAAACAATATGGAAATTTCTCAAAAAATTAGAAATTGAGCTCCCATTTGACCCAGCAATACCACATCTGAGAATATATTCTGGAGATGCAAAAAAGTACAGTAGAAATGATATCTGCACTTACATGTTTATTGCAGCACTACTTATAAAAGCCAGAATCTTGAAAAAACCTGAGTGCCCGAGAACAGAAGACTGGTTAAAGAAATTTTGGTACATCTACACAATGGAATACTATGCAGCTGTTAGAAGGAATGAAGTCATAAAATTTGCATATAAGTGGATCAACATGGAGAGTATCATGTTAAGTAAAATGAGTCAGAAAGAGAGGGACAGACATAGAATGATTGCACTCATTTTTGGAATATAAAGTAACAGAATGGGAGACTAACACCTAAGGATAGCAGCAATAAGGACTGGGAGGATTCCTCCACGGCTTGGAAGCTGTTCTCACATGCTGGGGGAAAAGGCAGCTGAGCTCCAAGCAAAGGATACTTGGAGGGCTCGGGATAGGAGATGCGTGCTGAAAGTAAACTATAGACCAAACATGATGGTCACTTATAACCTGCATTGCAAACCATAACACCCAAAAGGAGAGAGAGAGCAAAAGGGAATGTGCCCAAAAGGGAATGTGCCTGCCACAGTGGCGGTGGTAGTGGTGGGGGGGTGATGGGGTGGGGGTTTGGGAAGGGATACCGGGACATTGGTGGTGAACAATAGGCACTGGTGGTGGGATACATTTGTATGACTAAAATGTAATCATGAAAGTGTGTAAGCCTGTAATTGTATCTTGCGGTGTTTCATTAAAAATTTTTTTTTTGTTTCATTAAAAATTTTAAAAAATAGGTCATGAACTGAGACTTGAGAAAACCACTGAGTGTTCAAGTTCATTTCTAAATACACTGACTTTGGTCAGGAATAACACCATTATGGAAGTACTCCAAAACAAGCTTGCAAAAGAGAAAATGAGAATGATGAAGATTCTCACGGGAAATGCTTTTACACCATGTTCCAAGGTCTAAAACAGTTCCTGGATGTAGTACTTGGCAGAGGAAGTTTCCTTTGGTATCTATAAGCAGAGGCATCAGAATGAGAGTTTAACCCTGACCAAGGGCAATGTGGATCTCAAACAAGATTCCAGCAGCGCATGAGCGAACCACACAGGAGGGCACCAAATCTCGAGTGCACGCGCACGCTCGAGTGTACGTGCACACATACATACAAACACACACACACACACACACACACACACACACACACCATATTTGACTGCAGTGTAGCTTGACCTTCATTCTCTGTTACCACGATTTCTTCCATTGCCACAGAGCTTTAGCTCTGATTTCACATTTCTTTACATTAAGAGCAGCTGACTACTATAATCACTGCCTGCTCTGTTTCCCTTTCCCCAACTTTCCTCCCATAACATATATCAACTTGCCAAGCAATATGCTTCCTTGTTTTCCTGTTTGTTTCCCAGTGGAACTGTTATGTTCACAAGGGAAGGGATTCATCATTTAGGCTTGCTGCTGAATCCCCATTTCATTCCACAGAGGCAGTGAAAGAAAGTCTGTGACACAGTAGATAGATGAACAGTCACTGCCCTGGGGCATGTTCTCCCTGACGGGGAGGGGCATACTTTTGAGGAGTTGGGGCCACACCTGTCCGTGCTGGGAGTCATTCCCAACTTGATACTCAAGGGACTCAAACTTGGGCCTCCTGCAAGCAAAACATGCATTCAACCCCTTAAACTGTCTCTCCAGCTCAGAAGGGGCTTCTTTTTCCCATTTCATAAGCTCCAAAAGCATCCTTGGTGAGATTCCTTGGTTACTAAGACAGAAAATTATCTATATTCTCCTCATGGACTAGAAGTGTCCCCAGAGAACAAACATGACAGTCACAGAATCTTTCCTAGTAATGTTTTATAAAAGAAGAAACGGGTCATCTAAACACCTCTTGTTGGAAAAGTGTTAGTTTATGAGTCTAAGGCTAAACAATAGTTATGAAATTATCATAATGCGTTGCTTAATGGCCAGGGCATGTTCTGGGAAACATGTCATGAGGTGATTTCATCATTGTACCAATGTCATAGGATTACACAAACTTTTATGCCATAGCCCATGACCTGCCACGGCTGTATGGCAGAGCCTATTGGACCACGGATGTGCATGTGACAAAGTAACACCCGACTGGGAAGGAAGACTGTGGAACTCTTTAATTCAGTTTCTTGAATTCAAATCTTGTCCATCAAGTCTTTGATCGTGCTTGTAGAAAAGTTTCTCTTTCACAAGAAAATTGGGTAGAAGATTTTAATCTCTTTTTATCCTGGCATGTTAGCGGCCACATACACTGTGTTTTGTTCTCCCAATTACTATAAAGAAAGAAAACATTGTGTGAAGATCTTGCTTAAAATCTTAGTTGTTTTGTTTTGTTTGGGAGGGCACACATGGCCTGTGACACAGAAAGTGTGGCAGGAGAGCCCTGCTGGACGCCCGGGCACTAGGAAGATAGTTGTGGAGTAGTGCCTACTTCTAAATAAACTTTGTTCCTAAAGCTTAAAGGAAAGAACTGTAAGAGGACCTCTAATCATTAAGTCCAGTGAGAAATGTATTGTCTTTTGCTTCTGCCTTTAGTGAGGAGGGAACCACAGCAGCCAAGCTCAGGTCTTACTCCTGGCTCTGTGCCCAGGGATCAGTCCTAGTGGGGCTCAGGGGACCATGTGTTATTCTGGGGAATCAAACACAGGTCAGCTTAATATGCAAAGTAAGCAACCTACTTACTAGACTATTTCTCTGGCCTTTCATTTGACTCTTTTTTAAAATAACTTCCTCTTGCACATCTCTTCCTTTTTTAATTATACAAGATAAAAGGATACCCCCACATGTTCAAGCCCTCAGGTGTGTGTGACATTTCACAGAGTCTCGGCACTGTGGTTCGACATGCACAGGTTTGTAGATGTTTAAAGATTTGTGTTGCTCAGTCTTTTAGTGGTCAGGGGAGTTGCAGGTATTGTAATTTATTTAATCTTGTTCATCACTTGTATTTCTTTTATAGTGGGGGGTGGTCTGGGCCATACCCAGTGGTGTTTGGGGCTACTTCTGGTTCCTCTTGGGGGTCACTCCTGGAAATGCTCAGGAGACAATGTGGTGCTTGAGCCCACATGCAAGGCACGCACCTTAACACCTATAACCAGCTTGTGATTCTTTTTTCACATCTAACAGTGAATACATCAGTATATGAGTTTTCTAGATTAAATCTTTTAGGAATTTCTTGATGTGGGGCCTGTAGGTCTAAGAGGTGTTTGGTTTTGGCTTTTGATATATCTGTTACTATCTTCCCAAAAGACTCATCACAGTGTACAGTATAAATCACATTTATTATAACAACTAAAGTTGGTATGTATCACATGCCAGGCACTGCTGTAAGCTCTTTATGTTAACTCATTTCATTTCCATAACCACTTTGATACTAAGACTTCCCATTTTGTAGAGGAAGAAAGTAAAGTACAGAGAAAATAAATAACTTATGCCAGATCGTTCTACTTATGGAAAATGGATTTGAGGAAGAATGATTTATTAAATAAGATAAAGGGTGGGTTAGCAATGATTTGAAAGGCATCTGGACGGATCCTCATATGACAAAAGTTTATTGAGCTTCATTGTTTTAGCAAACGTTCATAAGCCAATTAGGTAGCAGTGAGTCAGATACTTTTAGAGCTGGAACCTTTGTTAAATTCACATATGGACTTTATAGAAAGCAGATTTGGGGATGGGATGAGGTGGATCAGAAAGATCCTGGATCCAGAGGTGGATTGGGACAGGGGGCACTTTAGTGGCGATGCAGAAACTTTATGTGCTAAAAGCATACACATTAATACTGTGTTAAAATAAATACAAAAAAGAAAAGAAAAAGAGAGGTGGAGGGAAGGAGCGGGGGGAGAGAGAAAGAGAGAGAAAGAGAGAAAGGGTGGGGGTTTAAATGGGATTTTATCCCAAATCCTATTAGAGACTCATCTGAGTCCAGAATCTAATCACTACACCACAGTCTGATTCTGACCTCTGCCAGCTCCATTTCCTTTCAACTGTGTTTCCTGAGCCCAGCCAGAAGACAGACCCCAAGTCAGGTTGTTCGGGAGCATTTCTCTCCCAGGTAAAAGCCAAAGGCCACGATAGCAGTGGGAACAGTGTGGGAAGGAGAGCAGCAAGGAAGCAAGGTGGGTGAGGGCTATTGGGGAGGGGATCGGTGCTGAGAGCAGGGCCAGAGTGAGGCCCCTAGAGAGATGACCTCAGAGCTAGAACAGAAGGCTCTGAACCACTGCCTGAAGCTACTCACCTTCTCAAGGACTTCTTAGAAAAGCGTCAACTTGACTCCTGCTTTCTCTCAGGACAGGTTTTCACACTTTGGAAGAATGCCCTCTCAAAGCTGCAATGTCTGAGTGAATCATCCCTTTAATGAAGACAGTGCTGGAGAGAGAGCCTAAGGAGCCAGTGAGCCTGTGAACAGGGTGGGGGCTCTCTCCCCCAACTCACCTAAACAAGCTCTTCTTGCTGCATTGATGTTTGCATTTACACCAGACTTGGGGGTGGATTCTGAAACAGTGACCCCTGTTTGTGATGAAGTTTGGACTATGTCCACAAGCATGAAAATTCGACACAAAGGCCTGGGGATGTATTTGGTTTGTGTGTTTGTGATGTGGAAAAGGCACATAGCTTGAAATCTGGTTCCAAAGGGCTGAAGCGGGGCAGAGAGATGGAACAAAGGAGAGAGAATGAGACAAGCAATAACAGACTTGGATCAACTGTGTGATTAGATCCCGATCTCCAGGGAACCGCTGTGTTCCGGGAAATGGCTCTGGCCCAGGGAGCATCGGTGGGCAGACGGACGGAGAGAATGAGTGGCTCCACGCACAGCCTCCCTGGAGAGGCCCCTGTGGGGCTATGAAAGGGGAGGCAAGTCCTCCTACAGGTAAAGACAGGGAACAAGGAGTGCTGAGTTCTTCAGAGTTACCAAGTTGGCTGTAAGTCTTGTTTTTCTGCTCTGGGCGGCAGGGACAAGCGCCACCCTGCACAGTGTCTGGTGGATCCAGGATATCTGCGTCACAGGAATGCCCGGGTGTGGCACTTCCTTGCCATGTGCCACCTGGTCTCATCCGTGGAGGGGCTTCTGTTTCTCTCTCCCCGAACTCTGGGGAGGCCCAGGAGGAAAACACTAATTCATCCAGAGTAGAATCTGCTTCCTGGGTTCCTGTAAGTCCTCAGAGCCCATCAAGTTCAGACCATGAGTCAAGGAAATTTAGTCAAAAAACCCAAGAGGATCTGGAAACTATGTATTTTGACAACAGGGGGTAAGAATTAAGTCACAAGAATGAAACTCTGTCTTTGCTGTAAGGCATGTGGGAGGGAACAACAGACACTTAAGAACTCACTGGCTGTTCACTCACTGAGACGGTGAATCTGGAACCGAGAAAGTGCTTCTGGAACAGGGTTTTCAGCTGCTGGTCCAGCTGCACAAAGGCTGGAAGCCATTGCTCTTGATCCTTCTTGCACACACTGCCCTGGTGCTGTAATTTGTGTTAATGAAACCATATCCAAGTGTGAGCCACTGGTGTGACACACAGGTGCCAATGTACAGCCCATTCCCTCCCTCAAAGCCTCCTCAATGGACTCAGTCAAGCCTAAGTGTTTCCTGAAGTTCCTAAAAAGACACTCCAATGAGAGCTAACATTCTTTTCAGGGTTGCAAGCTCCTTGCCAAGAAGAGGCCCTGGGGACACATGCACCAGTAAGCCAGACAGCTGACTTTGTCTCTTGACACTCACATGCCAGTGAGGGAGACATACGTGTAAGCAGGAAAGCTGCTGCTAAGCTCTCTTTCAGGGGCAAAGCCACAGACCTCCCCCAAGGCTCTTGGCCTTGCATCTGCTCCTCCTTCAAAAATTCTCAGGCCTTGCATCTCCTCCTCTGGAAGCTTGCCCCCGTGCCTGGATCCTGGAAGAGCATGGCATGGCCTTTGCCATGTTGCATTTGGCTCCCATCAGTTTGTCTCTAACACTTCTCAAGAACTTCTTGGTGGCTGAGACAGGCTATCTCTGATGGGTACTGCCCAGCAGCACCCTCAGATGCATGCAAGTGAGGGTATGGTGACCCAAGCTAAGAAGCAGGAGTCACAGGGGCTGACCCTTCTCTCATTTCTCACCCTGGCCAGACCTAACTGGGTGGTGAGAGGAACGGGCTCCAGTCTATAGTTGACCAGAAGGCCAGGAACAAAGTGACACTTGGAACATATGACAAGGTTCCTGAGAGGCTCTTGCTGGGCATTCTGCCACCTTAGTTTGTTGCTCTCAGTGGGCTCAGTGGGAGGGTGACATGGAGGTCAACACAGAACCACATTACCCCACCTACCATCCATCCACCATCTACCCAAGTATCTAAGAACAGAGACTGGATAAAGAAACTGTGGTATTATATATGTGGTGGAGTACTACTCAGCAATAAGAAAAGATAAAATCATAGAATTGAAATCTTGGGTCTGGAGACTATCATGACGAGTGCAGAAAGTCAGAAGGAGAAGGACAGACACAGAATAATCCCTCTCTCTCTCTCTTATGTGGTATATAAATAAACATAGTAGGGAAATAACAAATGGTCAAAGGCAACAGAAATTAAGAATTATCTTCAGCAGAAGACTTTCCACAGGGAAGGGATGAGGGGGATTAGAACGAGGGATGCTGGGAAATGGTGGAGGGAAGTGGACACTAGGGAAGGGTGTGGCAATGGATTTTATTATGCATAAAATCCTATCAATACAGTATTGTAAAACATGGTGCCTAAAATTTTAAAAATTTTAAAGAAACTCCATAAAAATACATGGGCAATCCAGCAATCGAAAGAAAATGTTTTCACATATCATACATCTGACAAGTATTTAATATCCAAATACATAAATTGAACACACACAACTCAACAATCAAAAGACAAGAAACCCACCACATCAGGGTCAAAAGACATAGACATTTCTCCATAACCATAAAGGGGCCAGAACTATAGTACAATGGGTGGGACATGTGCATTGCATGTGGCCGACCCAGGTTGTATCCTCAGCATCCCATTTGGTCCCCCAAGCACTTCCAGGAGTAACCCCTGAGCATCACCAGGCCCAACACCCTCCCGAAAAAAGACATACAAATGACCCACTGACATATTTTTAAAATGTAACAATCACTTATTATTTGGGAAATAAAAATAAAACAACAATAATATCACCTGACACTCATAAGAATGGTACATATCAAAAAGATTGGAAACAACAACCATTTGCAAGGATGTGGGGAAAATGAAAAGTTGCTACATTGTTGGTAGGGTTGTAAACTGCTGCGGATGTTATGAAAAATAGTATGGAGATTCCATATAAAAATGAAATGAAAATCCCATATGATCCAGCAATACTGCTCCTAGCATTTATCCAAAGGACATAAAAACATTTACTTGAAAGAGTATTTTCATTCTATGTTCATAGCAGCATTATTCAAAAGAGTCAAAACACAGGATCAGCCTGCATGCCCATCTGCCTATCAGCAGATGATGTGAGACACTCAGCAGACTACTTTGCCTCAGGGGAAAAAATGAAGAGACTAGATGAGATTGTGCCTTGAGGAACAAAATGGGTAAAACTTAAAGTGACTTGTTAAGTGAAATAAATAGTGAAAGACAGTTATCAGATGGTTTCACTCACACAGGAATAGGAATTACCAAAGCAAATGAACTGGCAAGAAATAAGAAAACTAAACTCTAGACTCACTGAAAACTATGGTGATTATAAAGTGAAAGAGAAGGAGGTGAGAAGGACGAGCATAGAGGTCATTTTGGTGCTGGGGTGGCACTGGAATGCTGGTGCTTAAAGTGATGACAATTACACACACGCATAGGTACGAAGATACACCCCTGAAAGTCCAGAGTATTGGAAACCTAGGATATAAGTCGAAGAAAAATTATTCATTTATTTTCAGTAAAGCAAATACTATTTATTGAAAGAGAGCCAGAGTGAAAGCAGGAGAAAGAGGCATAGGGGGAGGGGAGGGAGAGAATAAAAATAGTGGCTGGGGAAAGTACCCTCCTCCGTCAATAATATATTGTAGCACCCAGGGAGGGAGCAGGCTCCTGGCAAATGAAAATAATGAGATGATTACATTGAGACTATCTTAGGAGAAGTATAATAATGCTTTTAACAAAGGCTGGAATCAATATTTTAAAAGATTTCACGTTTGTTTATACAAACCAGACTGAACTTTGCATTTGTTGGCTCTTTAGATCTGTCTAATCTTGTCCTGCTCTTTTTTTTTAATTTATTATTTTTTATTAGTGAATCACCATGATGGTACAGTTACAGATTTACATATCTTCATGCTTGTGTTTCAGTCATACAATGCTGAACCCATTCTCGATGACGAGAACCTATCCCTCCACCAGTGCCCATTCTCCACCGCCGATGATCCCAGTACCTCTCCCAAATCTTGTCCTGCTCTTGTAAGAAGTTTGAGCATCATTCTTTTAAAATTTCTCCAGGGTCTCCGGGCCACACCCCTTTATGGATCTTAAAGGCCACCCATGCCCCCCACCCCCACCCAGGGCCCACCCCAGCCCAGAAGTCTCTCAGATTTGTCTGACTTCCCAAGCACTACTTCCGAGTCACTCTACCCAGTACACTGAGAGCAGTCCTGCCTCATCCACAGCTCCTAAAGTGTCCTTCCATGATATAAAACGAGGGGCTGGGGTGTGAGTGAGCACATGCTCTCCACTCAATTGTAGGGCACATGCTCAGCATGCACAAAGCCCAGGGTTCAACCCTCAGCATCAAAAGAACAAAAGAGCAAAAGCAAGGTTCCCACAGTAAAACTTCCCCTGACCTGCCGTGACCCAAGACATAGGCCAGCTACCTGATGTGACTCTGGACACCTGCCTGGCTCCCCCCAGCTCCCTCCTGCAGCCGCTCCCACGGGTCCAGCACCATAGAACTCCCGGCAGCTTTTCCATGGCCTGCTTGGTACCACACTCTGGGCCTATCACCTTCTATCCATTTTCACACAGTATCAAAGCAGCTCGTGGGTCTCTGCGGAGTCCAGCTCCAGCCTTTGTCCTTGCCCTTTCTTTGCCTGAATGCCTTGACCTGACTTTAGGATTCCCACCTATCCTAAGCCACTACGAGCGAGTACTCCTTGGTCAAGTTCCTTCCCCGAAGCCACCTCCCTCAAAACACCGTGTCTCCAGTGACCCATCAAACACTCATTCGGTGACTTGCATAGACTGAGCTGTCAGAACAGGCGCTCTGGCATCTTGCTCACTGAGGTTCCCCTGCACCAAGCAGATCCAGGTTCGTCAACTAAATGATGCTCCACCCCCTCCCCACCCCAACTCAAACAGAGAGACTGACTCCGACTCCTCTCCCTGTACCACTCAGGGCCTCTTTGCCGTCCTGGACTCAAAACCTTTATTTTGCCTTCCTCTAGGTTGGAAAAGAGCAGTTTAGCTGCTTCCCTGGGGATCCCTGCCTCATGTCCCAATGACACAGATAGCTTCTTCCCTCACACAGATGTGACTGGTGACAAGAACTGTGACCATGGGCCAAAATGGTTGTCCCAAAAGGAAAGAGAAGTAGGTGACTGTGATCCACAGATCTTGCCAAAGGCATGCAGCACTCATGGCTCTCGGCACGTGCACTCATATCTCTCAGCATTGGTGGCTCTCAGGCCAAACTAGAGCAGGCAGAGCCCCTGTGAGAGGCACCGCCATGCTACCCACCCTGGCAGGTGAGACTCTGACCACCGTGGGTATTGCTCCTGCTGCTGACTGGGCCCTGACCCAATCATGCGGCTCACTGGTGGCAGCTTGTAGCTGAGCCCTTCCTCTGCGGCAGGCCCCAGGTCCTCCTTCTAGAACTCTGCGTGGAGTTACAGTGTTCTCCCTGACATTCAACCCTGGAGAGGTGGCAAATATCTGAGAACAGTTCTGAGACCCTTTTTCTGAGAAGCCTGCTTAACCTTTCCCTCGGGAGAACATTCTTCAAATTCCAAGCCTCAATGAAGATTTTGCCTCAGGTCCAGTGTCACTGAAAGTTCAGGGGACTGGCCTGGTCTACCACCTAAGACAAATGCTCCAGGCTGGAGTGGGAATTTGACAACGCCCAGCTTTTGATGGATCCTGGTTGATGCCGAGCTTAGTGTTTGCCAAAAAGGGTGCTAGAGAAAGTCTGAACCAGAACTATTGGACCCTACGGGGCTGGTTTGCTAAAATACAGATTCCTGGGCCCTGTCTGGAAACTTCCAGTACCTATTCCCCATCAAGAATCAAATAAGGTGCAGGAACTGATCCAATCAGCAAACTCCCTCCCCCCAACTCAACTCTCTGGACAATTCCTTGTATACTGGTTTGCAAACCATGACCTGTCCAACCAGTAGCCAAAACGTCAATAAACTTCATGCTCCTAGAGCAGGAAGAAGAGAGAACTGAGTTCCATCCCAGGGGCCAGATTGCGGCCGTGTCCAAGAGTCACAAGTGGTAAACCTCCTCTGCGTGAGCACCGTGGCTGTGTGTCTGTATCCAAGAAGCCTATGTGGAGGAGGAGGTGTGCAGGGGTATATGGGGTAGGGGTGCAGGGGCCTTGGTACCTAAGGAGGTATAGCGAAGTACACACAAGAGAAGGGAAGAGGATGACATTAAAATTGGGGGGAGGAGGGTCTCTGCTGGGACAGTTATGCTTGCACATGGGTAAAACCCCACAACCCTTCATTCTGGAGGGCCACAGGAAAAGGACATGGAGGAAGGGTCTGACTAAAACATGAGCCACACTCCTCTGGGGGCTGCAGCTCCAGAACATTGCAGGAACGTATATGAGCTGTGGACAAGAGAGGTGGCTGCCTCAAAAGGCGAGTCTAAGGCTGCCCTCCATACCCACCTCATCACCTGGGGAAGTTTTGGCTGATGGAAGTCTGCTCTGAGCACCTGCACAGCGCAGACCTCACCAGTCCCACCTGGGAAGTCATCAAATCCCCCCTGAATCTGCACAGCGTTGGGGGTTGATAGGGACAAAAAAAGGAGAAAGCAGACTGATGTAGCAGGAGTAGTACAACACATTTGATGGGGTGTAAAGTAGAAGGCAACCAATCTCGATAAAAGAAATATGTACATATTAACACACAAGGCTCAACCTGTAAAAAGCATGTTAATAATCTCACACAAGAGCTTAATGTCTCCAGGGTGAGATACAACAATCTTCATATACTTCCCTCTAAGAAAAATTTTGGATGATTTTTAGCAGATTATTCATAACAAGCAATACAAAATAAATTATTTTATTTTATTTATTTATTTTATTAGTGAATCACCGTGGGGGTACAGTTACAGAGTTATACATTTTTGTGCTCATGTTTCCCCCATACAAAGTTCGAGAACCCATCCCTTCACCAGTGCCCATTTTCCACCACCAGTAAACCCAGCATCCCTCCCACCCTCCCCAGTCCCGTCTCCCCCCACTCCACACTGCCACTATGGCAGGGAATTCCCCTTTGTTCTCTCTCTCTGATTAGGTGTTGTGGCTTGCAATAAAGGTGTTGAGTGGCCATTGTGTTCAGTCTCTAGTCTATATTCGGCCCGCATCACCCTTCCCCGCATGACCTCCGACCACATTTCACTTGGTGTTCCCTTCTCTGAGTTGCCCAGAATGAGAGACCAGCCTCCAAGCCATGGAGACAGCCTCCTGGTACTTATTTCTACTATTCTTGGGTGTTAGACTCCTATTCTATTATTCTATATTCCACAGATGAGCGCAATCTTTCTATGTCTGTCTCTCTCTTTCTGACTCATTTCACTTAGCATGATACTTTCCATGCTGATCCACTTATATGCAAACTTCATGACCTCATTTTTTTCTAACAGCTGCATAGTATTCCATTGTATAGATGTACCAAAGTTTCTTCAGCCAGTCATCTGTTCTAGGGCACTCAGATTTTTTCCAGATTCTGGCTATTGTAAAGAGTGCTGCAATGAACATATAAGTGCAGATGTCATTTCGACTATACTTTTTTGCTCCTCTGGGATATATTCCCAGCAGTGGTATTGCTGGGTCAAATGGGAGCTCAACCTCTAGTTTTTTGAGAATCGTCCATATTGTTTTCCAAAAGGGCTGAACTAGTTGGCATTCCCACCAGCAGTGTAGAAGGGTCTCTTTCTTCCCACATCCTCTCCAACAGCGGTTGCTTTTGTTCTTTTGGATGTGTGCTAGTCTCTGTGGTGTGAGGTGGTATCTCATGGTTGTTTTGATCTGCATCTCTCTGATGATTAGTGATGTAGAGCACTTTTTCATGTGCCTTTTGGCCATTCGTATTTCTCCCTTGGTAAAGTTTCTGTTCATTTCTTCGCCCCATTTTCTGATGGGGTTGGATGTTTTCTTCTTGTAGAGTTCAACCAGTGCTTTATATACCATTGATATCAACCCCTTATCTGATGGGTATTGTGTAAATATCCTTTCCCATTCTGTGGATAGTCTTTGTATTCTGGTCACTGTATCTTTTGTGGTGCAGAAGCTTTTTAGTTTAATGTAGTCCCATTTGTTGATCTCTGCTTCTACTAGATTGCTTAGTTCCGTGTCATCTTTGAATATACCTTTATGTTCAATATCGTGGAGGGTTTTGCCGACCTTGTCTTCAATGTACCTTATGGTTTGTGGTCTGATGTTGAGGTCTTTGATCCATTTTGATCTGACTTTTGTGCATGGTGTCAGGTCGAGGTCTATGCTCATTCTTTTGCGTGTGGTTGTCCAGTTGTGCCAGAACCATTTGTTAAAGAGGCTTTCCTTGCTCCACTTCACATCTCTTGCTCCCTTATCAAAGATTAGATGATAGTACATTTGTGGTTGTGTGTAGGGATATTCCCCTTGGGGTGTTATTGGATTATAGTAGAAAAAATTTTTTAAATGTTGGTGGGAAGGTAATATGGTGGTGGGATTGGTGTTGGAATATTGAATGTAATAAACTACTGTGAACAGCTCTATAAAATTTAAAATTAAAAGAAATAAGCAGGATGAGATTAGGGATAGTACCCTAGAGAAAGGAGTCATTTGGTAAAGAATGTCACCAGAGTGACCTGGGTGATAACTGATAAACTGAGATAACAGAGATCCTGCTGGATCCTGATACCGAAAATGAATCGTCTCAGCATCCTCTCCCCTGTTTTAACAGACTTTCCTGGAACATAATAAAGAAATGCTCACCCACCCATCTTCAGTAAAAAGGTATAAAACAGGGAAGGCTCTGCCTTTCTGTGGAATCCTTCTTTGGGAGCCCCCTGGCCTTCCTTTTCCTCCCCTTAAAGTCTTTTATAAATTTGGCCATTCGATCTCCAGCCCTTTTGCTTTCTATTTTGACTGCTTTAGGCCAAGAACCTGAGCTCTTCACCCACTAGAACAGACAATTCCTGCCACTTGGCCTCTCGGGCACTGTGGAACTTAGGCTGGAGGAATTGCTCTTTGCAGGAGAGGAAAGTCATTCCTTACTTCTTCGCAGATTTTCTAGGAGTGTCACCGTTCCCTCAGAAAAGAATTTCAAGAGACAAATAGTGAAATAAAACAGTTAAAGGACCAGAGAGATGGTACAGCAGGTCGGGCTCTTACGTGCAGCTGGTCTAGGTTTGATTTCTGGCATTCCATAAGGTTTCCCAAGCACAGCCAGAAGTAATTCCTGAGTGCAGATTCAGGCATAACCCCTGAGCTGGTGTGGCCAGGTGTGGCCCCAAAACAAGCACACACACACACACACACACACACACACACACACACACACACACACATGCACACACGCACACAGAGTTTTATGTAGAGATTAGGAAGAGGGAAAGAGTAAAGCATGTTGGAGAGAGGACATAGGATTCTCCAGAGGGCCCAGCACTGGAAATGCTCATTTCAGGGGGATGTGCACCACCCTCCCTACATCTCCCCCACCCGCAGGGTGGGGAAAGTTGGTTTTATAGTTTTTTCTATAAGTATGTGAAGTTGTTTTATAGGTTTTCTCCCAAAATGCCCCCACATGCTATGCAGATAGGAGCCTGTTGCAGGATGCTGTCAAGGGGAAGAGTGTGGGACTTCTGGCTGCCCCCTTCATATCCTCCCCAAAGGCTTTTGTCCCTGCTGAAGCTTATCTCCAGAGGTTTCAGCCTTTTATGGACTGGCACGGTACCGGCTGGAGTCTTTTTTTTAATAGTTTATTTTTAATTAGTGAATCAACGTGAGGGTACAGTTACAGATTTATACATTTTTGTGCTCATGTTTCCCCCATACAAAGTTCGAGAACCCATCCCTTCACCAGTGCCCATTCTCCACCACCAGTAAACCCAACATCCCTCCCACCCTCCCCAGTCCCGTCTCCCCACCATTCCACACTGCCACTATGGCAGGTTATTCCCTTTTGTTCTCTCTCTCTGATTAGGTGTTGTGGTTTACAATAAAGGTGTTGAGTGGCCATTGTGTTCAGTCTCTAGTCTATATTCGGCCCGCATCACCCTTCCCCCACATGACCTCCGACCACATTTTACTTGGTGTTCCCTTCTCTGAGTTGCCCAGAATGAGAGACCAGCCTCCAAGCCATGCAGTCAACCTCCTGGTACTTATTTCTACTATTCTTGGGTGTTAGTCTTATAGTCTATTATTCTTTTTTTTTAATTTATTTATTTTTAATTAGTGAGCCACCGTGAGGGTACAGTTACAGATTTATACACTTTTGTGCTTATGCTTCCCTCATAAAAAGTTCGGGAACCCATCCCTTCACCAGTGCCCATTCTCCACCACCAGTAAACCCAGCATCCCTCCCACCCTCCCCAATCCCATCTCCCCCCACCCCACCCTGCCACTGTGGCAAGGCATTCCCTTCTGTTCTCTCTCTCTAATTAGCTGTTGAGGTTTTCCATAAAGGTGTTGAGTGGCCACTGTGCTCAGTCTCTAGCCCTCACTCAGCCCACAACTCCCTTCCCCCACATGGCCTTCGACTACATTATAGTTGGTGATCCCTTCTCTGAGTTGCCCTTTCCCCAGAATGTGAGGTCAGCCTCCAAGCCATGGAGTCAACCTCCTGGTACTTATTTCTACAATTCTTGGGTGTTAGTCTCCCACTCTGTTATTCTATATGCCATAGATGAGTGCAATTTTTCTATGTCTGTCTCTCTCTTTCTGACTCATTTCACTTAGCATGAAACTTTTCATGCCAATCCACTTAAGTACAAAATTCATGACCTCCTTTTTTCTAACAGCTGCATAGTATTCCATTGTATAGATGTACCAAAGTTTCCTCAACCAGTCATCCGTTCTGGGGCATTCGGGTTTTTTCCAGATTCTGGCTATTGTAAACAGTGGTGCGATGAACATACATGTGCAGATGTTGTTTCGATTGTACTTTTTTGCCTCTCTGGGATATATTCCCAGCAGTGGTATTGCTGGGTCAAATGGGAGCTCAACCTCTAGTTTTTTGAGAATCGTCCATATTGTTTTCCAAAAGGGCTGAACTAGTTGGCATTCCCACCAGCAGTGTAGAAGGGTCTCTTTCTTCCCACATCCTCTCCAACAGCGGTTGCTTTTGTTCTTTTGGATGTGTGCTAGTCTCTGTGGTGTGAGGTGGTATCTCATGGTTGTTTTGATCTGCATCTCTCTGATGATTAGTGATGTAGAGCACTTTTTCATGTGCCTTTTGGCCATTCGTATTTCTCCCTTGGTAAAGTTTCTGTTCATTTCTTCGCCCCATTTTCTGATGGGGTTGGATGTTTTCTTCTTGTAGAGTTCAACCAGTGCTTTATATACCATTGATATCAACCCCTTATCTGATGGGTATTGTGTAAATATCCTTTCCCATTCTGTGGATAGTCTTTGTATTCTGGTCACTGTATCTTTTGTGGTGCAGAAGCTTTTTAGTTTAATGTAGTCCCATTTGTTGATCTCTGCTTTTGCTAGATTGCTTAGTTCTGTGTCACCTTTGAAGATACCTTTATGTTCAATATCGTGGAGGGTTTTGCCGACCTTGTCTTCAATGTACCTTATGGTTTGTGGTCTAATGTTGAGGTCTTTGATCCATTTTGATCTGACTTTTGTGCATGGTGTCAGGTCGAGGTCTAAGCCCATTTTTTTGCATGTGGTTGTCCAGGTGTGCCAGCACCATTTGTTAAAGAGGCTTTCCTTGCTCCACTTCACATTTCTTGCTCCCTTATCAAAGATTAGATGATCATACATTTGGGGTTGTGCGTAGGGATATTCCACCCTGTTCCATTGGTCTATGGCTCTGCCTTTTTTCCAGTACCATACCAGCTGGAGTCTTATCAGGCCTCGGCTCCTATGTCCACTCTATGTCTGGCCTTACCGCTTTGGGGCTACTTTAGGGCTTCTGGCAGAGTGCTGACCCCCTTCCACACCTACCTACCTTACTCTGTCCCCCACCACCTACCTACCTGCTTCAACAAGATGTTAATGAAGAAAGAAAAGCATCACAGAAAAACAATATTATGAGCAGATAGTCAGGAGGGCATGGTAATGAAAAAATGAGCCTTTGGGGAAAAATAAAATTTGAAAAGAAATTGCCCAGCCTCGAAGTAGCTCAAAGGTATGAATACCACAACCCAATAAGATGAAGATCCTGAGCTCTTGGAGCGGGAGAAACTGAGACACCACCCAGAGAGGCATAGATCCCCTCAGAAAAAGGGGAAGCTACAGGAGAATCTAAAGGTCATGATAAGAATATGAAAGGGCCGTCCAGAGTCCAAGGCCTCCCCTATGACAACATCTGATTATCTTTGATGTACACAGAGAACTCCAGGGCAGGACAATTTGGAGAAAGTATATATTAATCTTTCCCCCAAAGCCATTCTCTTCTTTTTCCACTCTAGAGAAGCCTGTGTTCTCTCTTGAACACGTATCTCTCTCATTCTCTCCCCTCACATCTGTTTCTTTCTCTAAATTTCTTACAATAAAAATTATTTTGCCTCCTCCTGAAATATTTTTCTGCAAGCAAAGGTGATGAATGCGGAACACCTGCATTGAGGAATGGAAAGAATCTCTATTTCAGCAAAGAGCAATTCCTTACTCCAGCCTGAGGCCACACCTCCCCAGGAAATGGGGTAACAAGAATCATCTCCCACACCATACAGAACAAGTGGATTTCAGGTGCAGCTTGATGGCTGCAGGGATGCTAGTGTCCATACTGCATGGGTGCTTATAGCTGACTTTACCTGGCTGACCCAGGCCAGACAGTCTCCTGGGTGGCCAACGTGGGCTGAGCAGAAGGGTGCATCCATTTTTTCCCTTGAGGCTACCTTCTTCATATCCCATTTTACCAAACTCCTTGCAACAACAACGTAATAGATTCCATGTCCATTAATATTTAAAAAGTTAGCAAGAGCAAACTGCTCTATGGTAGGGGAATGTGTATATAAGTGGTAAGCCTGGAAAGAAAACAGTAAGAACCATCTGAGATCTAAAACAGCAGTGCCTGCACAAAAACACACAGCAGAAATGCCATCTGCACTTCCTTGTTCATTGCAGCACTATTTACAATAGCCAGAGTCTGGAAACAACCTGAGTGCCCAAGAGCAGATGACTATAGTATATCCACACAATGGAAAAATGAAAAATGAAGTCATGAAATTCACTTATAAATGGATGGACTTGGAGAGTATCACGCTGAGTGAAATGGGTCAGAAAGAGAGACACAGACATAGAATGATTGTACTCATTTGTTGGATATAAAAAAAAAACATAGTAGGAAACTAATACCCAAGGATTGCAGGAGCAAGGGGCAGGAGGATTGGTCTATGGTTGGAAGTGCTGGGGGAGAAGGCAGCTGGGATAGAGAAGGGATCACTATGATGATGATAGTTGAAAATGATCACTCTGGGTAAAAACTGTGTGCTGAAAGTCGGTGAAAGGACAAACATGATAATCTCTCAGAAACTGTATTGCAAACCATAATGCCCAAAAGGAGGGAGGAAGGGAGAGAGAGAGAGAGAGAGAGAGAGAGAGAGAGAGAGAGAGAGAGAGAGAGAGAGAGAGAAGAAAAAGTGTCTGTCATAGAATCAGGTTGGGGGTTGGGGGCGGGGCAGGAGGGAAACTGGGGACAGGTGGTGGGAAATGTACACTGGTGGAGCGACCTTGTTGTTGGAACATTGTATGACTGAAGCACAACCATGAACAGCCTTGTAACTGTGTATCTCACAGTGATTCGATTTAATAAATAAATAAATAGAGCGCCCTGGGCACCTCTGGCAAAGAGGAGGAGAGGTTTCAAGAGAAGAGGTCGCAGAGGACTTCAAAGACTCCCGTTTCTTTACTTAACCTGTGAGCAAGCCTGCAGGCATGATTATGTGCACATAACACAGACCATTTGGTGTGTATGAAACACTCAGGTTTGCAAACACCCAGGACATAATGAGCAGCCTGGATAGAATAAGCAAGACTTGTTTATCACATTCTGAAATACTTGGAAAAGGCGGCAACTTACGGAATTTGGAGCAAGCAAGGCTTGAACAAATAAGAAGAGTCCCATTTACCGAGGGGATTAGGAGTGTTCTGTGCCTGTTAGCACTGGTTTATCCTGCCTCAGGCCAAGGATGGGCAGTGAAATCCTGGGGACCTGACAGGCAGAGGTGTCACTGTCTTGCGCCCAAGGCTGTAGGGCATGGGACAGGGGAGTCATATAGCAGAGGCTGTGGGGACGTACAGGCCCATACAGGAGTCAGCAAACCCAAAACAGGTACAGTGGGAAGGAGAAGACCAGGAGCCAAGAGCGAGGGCGGGAGACACAGTACAACAGCCTTGGATGCATCCTACCCGGGTTTGATCCCTGGCACTTCATAGGTCCCCTCTGAGCGCAGAGCCAGGAGTCAGCCCTGAGCACTGCAGTGTGTACCCCACCTCCCAGCCCAAACAAACGTAAAGCTAAGTGAGGGTGCAGGGGGTGGACCAAGGGGGTGTGGGGGTGCCTGCAAACACCAGCTTATGGGACTTCTCCGAGCTGGCTGGGACAGAGGGCCAGATGAGTGCAGGTTGCTGGCAGCAGTGAAGCAACTCGAGATGAAGATGTCGCATCCAGAGGCGTCTCCAGCTGTCCCAGTGGGCCAAGAGCACCCTCCCCGGGCAGAGTCTGAAGTGCCCACATCACCCTCCAACAGCCACCATCGCAGAGACAGAGGGACCTTGGAAGGAACCTGCCGACCTTCTAACTTGGGGGAGAAGCGAATCTGCCAGTGGCTCGGGCCCTCTGGAGGGTCCCGGGGCTGCGAAAGGCACAGCTTCTAGCTTCTTAGCAAACCTTTTTGTTCTGAGCCCAGCCTCTTTGTTTTGCCCCATCCACGTTTCCATCATTCAAGAGGCACATTTCTGTCATTCCCCCTGCCCCGCCCCACCCCCAGCTGCTACAGTGCAAAAGGATTTGTGTCCCTCTGCACCTGGTCCACAGGCCCCTGGCCCCAGCCAGGAAGCCGGGGAAGGTGCATGAAGGCGGAGGGGGCAGGATGCACAGATGCTCAACCCAGCTGCAGGATTCCCGGCATCACAGCGCCCCTGCCCACACCTCCTTTGGGGTTGGCCTAGAGTTACCGGATCATAGGAAGGGGACACCACAGCCTGACCCCCACCAAGGGAGCCTTCCTAGAGCCTACTCTGTTAGGCTGTATCACTGTGTGATCCCCCACTCTGCCCCAATCCGCCCCCTCCCTGCTTTTCACAGGAGTCCGTCCCTGATAAACGGCTCCCTGCTTCTAATCTGAGCTCAGCCCCGGCTTCCAGGGAGCCCCAACTCCGGAATGGGGAGTCAGCATAGGGGATGGTCTCCGAGCCTCTTGCAAAGAAAAAGAAAATGCTGTTTCCGTGTTCACCTCATTCATTGAAGGCTTGGGTTTCCCTAAGCTTCCGTTCAAAGCAAACAGGAAAGGTTTCATCCAAGAGAACCTTGTGAACATGTTGCTTCAGCAAACCATCCAGAAATAGAAGACTGCAAACACGTGCAGCTTCCTGCGCCTGGGTGGGGTTGGACAAGCTGCCCCGGGCCGTGCCTATCACCCAGCATTCCATCAGCCGGTGCCAGCAGGGGATTTACCCACACGGGCAGCAGAACGAGCTGGCAGTTTCCATTCTGTTCTCTTGCCTTGTTCCAGAACTTTCTTTCTCTCCCCCCCACCTTCCCTTTCCTCGGTGGTGTCTGCGAGACCTGGGGGATCACATCCTTCAGCTGTGGTGCCGCTGGGGACCTCGAGGGCCAGAGCACTCGGCATGTGGGGCAGGTGGGGGGGTGCTGGGGATCAAACACGCGGGCCTGCAGGCAGCTGCTCTATGCAGCGCAATCCCAGCCCCTTAGTTCCAGAGCTTTCAACAGCAGCAATAACTTGGTTCTCCCGCCTCAGGCCTTGGCCCTGGCTGACTGCGCCCACGCTGGGCTGTGGCCTGGGCACTGCTGCAGGGGATTTGCCCGTCTGCTGTGTGCTTGCCCCTTCCACTGCTGTTTCCTGCCATGGACAGAATAGCCAGCTGGTCCCGAGGGCTCCTCACTCAGAGTTTTCTTAGACATCGAGTCTGTGCCATGAGGCTAGGAGGGAGCTCAAAGGACTGCAGCACATGCTTCGCATGTGGGAGACCTGGCACCTCATGCTCCTTCCAAGCACCCCTGGGAACACCCCCACCCCACGTCCTGGGAGTACCATTGTAGCACTTTCCTCCGTTGTTCATCGATTTGCTCGAGCGGGCATCAGTAACGTCTCCATTGTGCGACTTTTTGTTATTGTTTTGGCATGTGGAATAGACCATGGGTAGCTTGCCAGGCTCTGCCGTGTGGGCAGGATAGCTTGCTGGTAGCTTGCTGGGCTCTCCGAGAGGGACGGAGGAATGGAACCCGGGTCAGTTGCGTGCAAGGCAAACGCCCTACCTGCTGTGCGATTGCTCCAGTTCATGTGCTGGGAGTAGAAGAAAAAAATGCTCTAGTGTTTATTATTCATTATTTTGGGGGGCCATGCCTGACAGTGTTCAGAGCTTACTCCTAGCTTTGTGCTCAAGAATCACTCCTGGTGGGGCTCAAGGGACCAGATGTGGTGCCAGGAATCAAACCAGGGTCAGCCACACGTAAGGCAAGAGCCCCACCAGCTATACTATCTCTCTGATCCCAAAGGTATTCATAAATAATAAGATTGTGGCAGGCTTCTCCAGGATGCTTCTCCGAGTAGGACTATTGGGTTAAATTACAAAGAATTGTTTCTGAGCTTGTCTTTTAAAATGACCTTATCTTTTGCTGGGGGCTGGGGGATGCTGGTGGTTCTCAGGGGGACCCAGAGGTGCTGAGGATTGTAACTGGCCACCTGCATACAAGGCAGCTGCTCAGCCCCATAAGTGATCTATCTCCCCAGCCTTCTTTTTCTCATTTATATTAACAAAGAAATATATTGGGTTTCTCTTTCCTATTCTGCTGAAACAGAGTCCTACAAAGGCACTGGCATGAAACAATTCCAATTTAGTGGACTAGAGCGACAGCACAGCAGGTAGGACATTTGCCTTGCTGGGTTCGATTCTTCCATCCCTCTCAGAGAGCCCGGCAAGCTACCCGTATCTGATATGCCAAAAATAGTAACAAGTCTCACAATGGAGACGTTACTGGTGCCCACTCCAGCAAATCAATGAGCAATGGGACAACAGTGCTACAGTGCTACCGTGCTTAGAGTCCTTCAGCTCAGAAGTCGGGAGTGGCTGTCACTGGGCTAAAGGCAAACTGTCGTGTGGACCAAGCGCCTGTTTGGAGACTCTGGAGCAGGATTCATTCCCTTCTTTTCTTTCAATGGGTCACTGGTTTTGCAGGATCCTGACTACCCTTCCCATTTGGAATATTTTTGCTTGTTTGTTTGTTTGGGGGGCCACACGCAGAGGTGTTCACTGTTTCTCCAGGTGGCGTTTAGAGGACCGTATGAACGCAAGGCAAATGCCTCCCCCCTTCCATTTGTGAGCGAATGGTTAAGTGCCTTCATCCCTCAACCCAGATCTTCAGCCCGAGGCTTCACTCTGCTCTTCCACAAAAAAAGACCCTTGAGGATCCAGGGACAAACTCAAGGTGCGGGACACACACCTGGTGTGCAGAGGCCCCGTGCTTGAATCCTGGCACCAAATGCCCCCACGCCCCAAGCACCTCTCGGTCTAGTTCAGGTGGTCCCTGAGTGCCACTGGGTCGAAGTAGCAGCGTGTCATTGGATGGAGCACTGAACCTCAGACCCACACTGCCAGGGTGATTAGCACGGGAGTAGCCTAGGGAGCATGATCCCCTCTTCCCCCCCCTCCCCAAATAAAAAAACACTTGCAAAGTTACATGGGCCCACCTGGATTATCCGGGAAGGAAGGAAGGAAGGAAGGAAGGAAGGAAGGAAGGAAGGAAGGAAGGAAGGAAGGAAGGAAGGAAGGAAGGAAGGAAGGAAGGAAGGAAGGAAGGAAGGAAGGAAGGAAGGAAGGAAGGAAGGAAGGAAGGATAATCCCCCCACTCTCCAGGGCACTGAATTAACAGCATCTCAAAACCTAATTCCTTTTGTCTAATGTACTCAGAGCCTCAGGGATTAGGATGAGAACGTCTTTGGGAGGTGACCATCCCCACGTTCATTGTAAGAAATAGAAGTAATTCCAATCCACTTCCCATTTACAGGGCTGGAGATATAGACAAATGGGCTAAGCACGAGCTTTACATGAAGGACCAGCTTCAATTCCCACTACCACAACAGTCCCCTGAGCAAGCACTTCTAGAAGTGTCCCCTGAGCACAGAGTCGGGAGTAAGCCCTGAACAATATTGGAGATGGCTCTGAAACCAAAGTAAATGAATGAGTTGGTTTATTTAACTAAAATTTTTTTATAGACTCTGCAGTTTTCTTTGTCAAAGCATATCTCCAGCCCCGAGGCTCAATAATCTTGATGAGCAGGAAGATTTCCTCCGCCCACAGATTTCCTCAATGCTCTGGTTTGCTCCAGGGACCAAGGGTGCAGGCCACATGCAACTTTAACCCCTATACTATCTCTCCAAAACCCTCCCCTCAACAAACAGTCTTTTTAAAAGAAAATAAGTCCCTTCAGACTGAACTGCCTCCCTAGCAGTCAGCCTGATGGCGGCCCCATGAAGGACCTTGACCGAGAGATAACCACTTAGCCACGATTTGGCTAGTCAGAACATGAGTGTTTGATGTTTTCCCTGTTGTTCAGTGGATGTTTGGTTACGCAAAAATAGATGCTTAAGATAAGGAGGACAACTGAGCGAGACCAAATCACAAATCCTCTTGCAGAGAGAAGAGAGAGAGAGAGAGAGAGAGAGAGAGGGAGGGAGGGAGAGAGAGGGAGAGGGAGAGGGAGAGGGAGAGAGAGGGAGAGAGAGAAAGAGGGAGAGAGAGAAAGAGGGAGAGAGAGGGAGAGAGAGAAAGAGGGAGAGGGAGAGAGAGGGAGAGGGAGAGGGAGAGAGAGGGAGAGGGAGAGGGAGAGGGAGAGAGAACAGCCAGAGCAATAATACAGTTGCTATTGTGGGTAGGGTATTTGCTGTCCACGTAAGTGACCTAGGCTCAATCTCTGGCACCCTATATAGTCCCTCAAGCCCTGACAAGAGTGAACCCTGAGCACAGAGCCAGGAGTAAGCCCTGAGAACTGTTGGGTGTGGCCCAAACCATCCTTCCCCCCAAAGAAAGGAGAGGGAAGAAGGAAGGAAGGAAGGAAGGAAGGAAGGAAGGAAGGAAGGAAGGAAGGAAGGAAGGAAGGAAGGAAGGAAGGAAGGAAGGAAGGAAGGAAGGAAGGAAGGAAGGAAGGAAGGAATAGCAGGTTCTTGGCCTCCTTGCTACAGGTATTTCTTGTTAGGGGGGTGTGTGTGTGTGTGTGTGTGTGTGTGTGTGTGTGTGTGTGTGTGTGTGTGTGTGTGTGTGTGCGTGTGTTTATATTTCTGGTCACACCCGGTGATGCTCAGTGGTTACTCTTGGCTTTGCACTCAGGGATCACTCCTGGCAGCCACTTTCAAGGCAAGCGCCCTACCCACTGCACGCTCTCTCCAACTGCTGTGCAGGCATTTCTAACCTGTCTCAAAGAACCTGCTGAAACCAGTCCTCTTCCACCCCGAGGCCAATCCGGAAACATCTGACTCATTTGCACCAACTCCTTTTCTGGAAAAGCAAACCCCTGTGGGCCCTGATTGAAATCTAGTTTGGAGCAGTTTTGCTTGTAAGGAACTGGCTCCCTGTCTGTAGAGAATGCAAGCCTTCAGAAATAGAGAAAAGTGTAGTGCCCCACCCTTTGCCCCAAATCATGCTCTAGGTGATACTGTTAGCACACCTGCAACCTGCATTCTGTTTGTTAACCTAGAAAAGGAGCAAAACACACTGGAAAGTTGTGCTCCTTTTATTCAATGAACATGGGCAGGATCAGGAACAGGGACAGGCTAACAGGGTTTGAAAGGGCAGCTGTGTCCGTCTGTCCTGGCCTTGCTTTCTTAGCAAAGGTGCTCAGCCCCCATCTAGGCTCTCTGAGCTGTGGGGTGCCATTAGCTACAGAAGGGAGCCTCGCAATTTAGTCAAAGAAAATTCTGGTTCCCAGCAGAGAAGTGTGCTGGATTTCTCATGTCAGAAAGCAGATTAGAGGGGCTGGGATGGGTAACACCATGTTTAGGAATTGCTTTGCATGTATGAGACCCTGCATTCCATCCCCAGCATCTTTGGGAGCCACCCTCTGTACCCATATATCTCAGATGTCAGGGACCTGCTTTAAGTAAAAACAAAAGACACCACCTAGTCCCAAATTCCTAGGCAAACTGCTGAGCCAGCCATGGGCAACTACAAAGAAAGGCACCATCTGCCCATTGTCCCCCCACTGCCCCCCGAGCCCAGCTTCTGGATGAAGACTCTCAGCCCCCAATCCTAGACAAAGGAAGACCCAATCCAGAGTCTTTAGTGAGAAGCAATGAGATGGCAGATGTGGTCATACTTGGTGGTATGACCACGGGCAGGACCACCAAGGGCTGTATCCCACCTCGGAGAGAGCTGCAAGCCCTCCACAGACACAGGAGCCAGCCAAGAAGGAGGCATTGCCCACGGACGTGCAGGAAACGAGTGAGGACACACCCACACAGGGGTGCAGCGCCTCCGACTGCACAAATATTCACGCAACAGGGGTGGGCATCACAAGGCACCTGGCAATATCTTCACTCTCGGGGCAGGAGAGTTCTGGGGTAAGGTGTTTGTCGTGCATGCAACTGGCTCCAGTTCAATCCCTGACACTATATCTGCTTGTCCAAGACTCACTCTTGAGCACAGAGTTAGAAATGGCCCCAAGTATCGCTGGGCAGATTCCCCAACCCCAAAAGGCCTTTGTTGCAGTAGGAGTCAAGCCGTGGATGACCGGGCACACCTAGGAGAATTCCTCATCTCCAAGCACACGCCCGCCCAGACCACATCCCTCCTGAGTCCTGGTAACCTGCCCACCCCATGCACACACAACTGAGAGGTCTGGGGTCCCACTGAAAACAGACCTCAGCACCACCGGAAATGGACACACCAGCCAACTCTCCTCACCCCAACCCTGCTCGCCCACCTTTTTGGACTATGCCTTGGTCATGGACTGATCACAGTTTCTCAGGCTAACAATGCCTATGGTGGATAAAGGCAGGGCTCCTCGAGGAAGACATAAATGTCAGCTCTGTCCAGAAGTTCTCAACTTCTCTTCATACTCGGATCACCTGGACAGCTTTTGCAATTCCTACGGTTTTTCTAATACTCCCAACAACATGGCTGAGGGCAGGACCACTTCATGACAATGGCAGTAGAATCACCCCTGAAGACAGGTCCAAATATCAGTGGTTTGAAATCAGTTCAGGGGACTGGTGTAAGCAATCCACTCTGAGAAGCCCTGACGGCGACTGGAACCCCAGCGCAGGGCTTCAGTGCTCAGGAGTGACCCCTGGTGGAGCTTGGGGGAGCATACATGGTGCCCAGAATTCAAACCAGGCTCCGCCTGATGCTAAGCAAGCATCTTTTTTTCAAATGATTTTTATTTTTTACTTTATTTTTTAATTTTTTTAATTTATTTTTTTTTATTGAATCACCATGTGGAACATTACAAAGCTTTCAGGTTTAAGTCTCAGTTATACAATGCTCGAACACCCATCCCTTCACCAGTGCACATATTCCACCACCAAGAATTACAGTATACTTCCCCCCTACCCCCCCCACCTCCCCAGCCCCCTACCCCGCCTGTGTAACTGATAAATTTCACTTTACCTTCACTTTTCTTTGATTACATTCAATATTTCAACAAAAAAATTCACTATTATTGTTTGGAGTTTCTCCCCCCAAAGTCGGACCTGCTGAAAAGGAGGCATTTGATAATTTGTTTTCCATTGCTGAAAATGAAGAGATATGAGGTCGAGCGGCCGCAATAGCAGAAGCACGGGTTTGGATTTCTGTATTTTAGTAACTAAGTCCAGAGGAAATTTCTGCCAGAAATTGCATCATTACAAGCTTGTACCTCTCTGCTACTTTATATTCTACATATGAGTGCAATCTTTCTATGTCTGTCTCCTTCTTTCTGACTCATTTCACTCAACAGGATACTTTCCATGTTGATCCACTTATATGCAAATTTCATGACTTCATCTTTTCTGACAGCTGCATAGTATTTCATTGTGTAGATGTATCAGAGTTTCTTTAACCAGTCATCTGTTTTGGGGCACTCTGTTTTTTTCCAGATTCTGGCTATTGTAAATAGTGCTGCAATGAACATACAAATGCAGATGTCATTTCTATTATACCTTTTTGCCTCTCCAGGATATATTCCCAAGAATGGTATTGCTGGGTCAAATGGAAGCTCAATTTCTAATTTTTTGACAATCGTCCATATTGTTTTCCAAAAGGGCTGAACCAGTCGGCATTCCCACCAGCAGTGAAGGAGAGTCCATTTCTCCCCACATCCATGCCAACACCAGTTGCTTTTGTTTTTTGGGATGTGGGACAGTCTCTGTGGTGTGAGATGATATCTCATTGTTGTTTTGATCTGCATCTCCCTGATGATTAGTGATGTTGAACATTTTCTCATGTGCCTCTCAGCCATTTAGATTTCTTCTTTGGGAAAGTTTCTGTTCATTTCATCACCCCATTTTTTGATCAGGTTGGCAGTTTTCTTCTTGTGGAGTTCAACCAGTGCATTGTATATCCTTGATATCAAACCTTTATCAGATGGGTACTACGTAAATATCCTTTCCCATTCTGTAGATTATCTTTGTATTCTGGTCACTGTTTCTTTTGAGATGCAGAAACTTCTTCGTTTGAGATAGTCCCATTTATTTATCTCTGTTTTCACTTGCTTGGCCAGTGGCATGTCATCTTTGAAGATACCATTGGCTTCAATGTCATGGAGGGTTTTGCCAGCCTTGTCTTCAATGTACCTTAGGGATTCTGGTCTGATGTTGAGGTCTTTAATCCATTTTGATCTGACTTTTGTACATGGTGATAGGTGGAGATCTAAGCCCATTTTTTTTGCATGTGGCTGTCCAGTTTTGCCAGCACAATTTGTTAAACATGCTTTCCTTGCTCCACTTCACGTTTCTTGCTCCCTTATCAAAGATTAGATGATCATATATTTGGGGGTGTGTGTCAGAGTATTCAACCCTGTTCCATTGGTCTGCAGCTCTGCCTTTTTTCCAGTACCATGCTGCTTTAATTACTACCGCTTTGTAGTAGAGTTTGAAGTTGGGGAGGTTGATTCCTCCCATTTTCTTTTTCCCAAGAATTGCTTTAGTTATTCGTGGGGGCTTATTGTTTCATATGAATTTCAGGAGCGCTTGCTCCATTTCTTTGAAGGATGTCAAGGGAATCCTTATAGGGATCGCATTGAATTTGTACAATGGCTAAGCAAGCATCTTAACGCTACACTGCCCAGAGCAGGAATTCTGAAACTTTTTCCACTCACCACCAATAAATTTTCACGACCCCAGGTATGTAAAACAATTATATCAACACATAAATTTAGATATTAAAATTACATAGATAATAAGTATATTAATCAAATATTTACAGATAATGAATCATGATGAAATTTATTTTAGTGACCCCGCACATCCAGTGATGTAGGCCCGTATGGGGCTGCCAGCCAGTCTGAGTAGCCAGATCTTAGCGTCCCTCTCTCCATGGCATTCCTAGTTGGCTCCTTTGGAGACACAACCTCAGCACAGATAGAGAAGAACCACACAGAAACCTCAGGCCTTTGCACCCCTCGCATTTGCAGTTCCTTCTTTCCTCCACTAGCCACTTGGCTATGTTGTCCCCTCATTCAGGCCTCTGCACACATTCACCTACTTTCGACAAGTTGTTCCTTTCAAACCCCTGATCTAAAAAGGACAGCTTGATTTCTGTGCTTCGTTTCCTTTCACTGCAGTGCCACTGCCCGTTATTAGAGCTGTCCGTGCCTAATAGCTGTGCCCCCGATAAAATATTAGGATGTGATTGGAGATGTTGTCATTTATAACCAGTTCCCAGGTTTTAGTCCAGTGCCTGACACACACCAAAAGCACAATACGTATTTGCCGAATGGGTAAATGGGTCCTAAAGTTAGGGTTGGATCAGACACAAATGGCAGCTTTATCACTGCACAAAGAGCACTTCGCTGAGAATATGTGGGGAAGGTGCAGAGACGCCATGGTTTCAGGGACAAGCTGGGGCAAAGGGAAAAATGGTCAAGCCCCATGGCTGGTGTTTCTGCAGCAGAGACGCCCGCTGTGGGTATCGCCCTGGGCTTGTTCACTGTTTGCCTCCTTCCTGCAAGGACATCAGCTCTCATCAAGCCCTGGCAGACCATCACCTGGTTGAACCGGAAAAGTTGAGAGGAAGAACCGGTGTGATGAGACAAAGTGAGCTCAGAGAGGCTGACAGTGCGAATATCCCACTCTATCTGACTCCCATTCTGCTATTTCTGCTGTCCTCTCCCATCTACAAGGGCCCCAGCAATTACTCCCTCACAGGGTATGACTGGGACAAATGACTCTTTAAATCAAACCAGATACTGGAGAGATACTATCAGGGTGAAGGCACTTACCTTGCACACAGCTGACCATGCATTGTGCATGGTCCCCCAGCACTGCTACAAGTGGCCCCTGAACACAGTCAGCAGTAGCCCCCGAACCAAATGTGGCTTCAAAATCCAAAATTAATTTCAGAAACTTTAATGAGTGGTCACTCTGAAGGCAGATAGAAGGCTCTAATCTATGCATTTTTGAGCTGCTGCGACCCTCCGCCCAATGGCATCTCTGAAACTCTCCGAGAGCTCTTGAATAGAACTTCTGCAACAATGAAATTACTCTATTTCTGTGCTGTCCGATAAGGTAGACACCACCTAACCAACCCTTGAAATGTAGCTAGTATGACCAAGGAGGTAAATTTTAAGTTTTATTTCATTTTGATTCACTTATATTTAGCCATAGGTGGGGTCAGTTACCACAGAAATAATCCTCTAGTCTCTGGCTTCTTCAGAGGCTTGACAATAATTAAATACTTATTAGATAGATTAAAAACAGTCTCATACTACTTTTCTTCAGATTTTAAGTGTCACAAGTGTATATATATGTATATGTATATATATATACTGTCATATATATATATATATATGACAGTAAGCTGTGGAAGACCTTTTCAAGGCCACTGCCCACACTGCAGGCCTCCCTGCTTCCCCTGGTACCCACGGCCACCACCTTGAAAGGGGAAATTATTGGTCTGTCGTTTGTCTCTTTTCACATGAGTAAGTGTTAGACAGATCAAGATGTCAAAAGGGAGAATTTTTTTTCTTTTGGTCACACCCAGCAATGCTAAGGGGTTACTTCTGGCTTTGCACTCAGGAATTATTCCTGGCGGTGCTTGGGGGACCATATGGAATGGCGGGGATTGAACCTGGGTCAGCCGCATACAAGGCAAACGCCCTACCTGCTGTGCTATCGCTCGGCCCCAAAAGGGAGAAATTCTTAATAATACAAGTACCTCCTAAGACCTAGGAGAGACCCAGAAAATCTAATTAACTTGATCCAGGGAGAAAGCTCAGCAGTCACATGCTAGAGTGTGCAAAGCCAGAAGTCAGCCCCTGGCACTGACTGCATGACTGCAGCATCGCTGGGTGCCACACCCACCCCCCCAACAACACACACACACACACACACACACACACACACACACACACACACACACACACACACCCGACAAACACCACTGGATGTGGGCATTCAGGAAGACACCAAGAACCTCTCCGCTGGTTTAGACATCTGCTGTAAATAGAGAAAACTGGAAAGAGAAGTTTACCCAAAAATTAAAGATCCGTGGATTTAAATCTGGCCTTGGAGAAATAGGGAGCTTAGGTCTTTCCTCTGAAGTGAGTTTACATGAAAATTTCTTTTCCTTCTCTTAGTGGCTTTAGGTTTCAAACCCAGGGACTCACACATGCAAGGAAGGCATTTGCTTATACTGAGTCATATCCTCAGCACCAGCGCTCTGCCCCAAATGTCTCTCTCAAAGGTAATATCCATTTCAGCTTCAGGGACCTCCCATGAAATTAACCTTGTAGCAAAGATTTCTTTAGGGATTTCGGATTATTTAGAGATTAGCAGCTACAGTTATTGGGTTTTGGACACTGCCTTAGATGTAAAAATTAAAATAAATTATCATATATAATATTACATAAAATATTTACATATTATATTCTAAATACATGAAACATGTAATAGCGCACTCTAAAATGTAGGAGATAGAGCTGTGTCTGATGTAATTCCACTTAACATCCACAAGATGGCGGCATTGCACAGGGTCTTAACTGGAAAGCAAAGCGGCCAATAAGCACTTGCCCCTCATTTTAGGATTCCCTGCTTCCTACCTTTCTCCCTGTCTCTCACTTCCTCCTCCCTTAACCTGGAAGACCTTCAGGGAACACTTCCTCCTACTCAAGATACAAATCTAGTCTTAGAAGTACTGGAATGTGCTAAAGAAATCATAAACATCCAGAGAAAGTCTCCGGCTGGGGCTTTGAGTCCCTTTTGTTTTTGTTTGTTTGGTTTCTGATTTGGGGCCACACCCAGCGATGCTCAGGGCTTCCTCCTGGAAGTTCACTTAGAAATCACAACTGGTGGTGCTCAGGGGACCAAACCTGGATCAATAGCGTATAAGGAAAGCACCTGACTCACTGTGCTATCCTTCCAGCCCCTGTTCTTTTCGTGTTTACCTAAGTGAAGAGCAGTCTGTGGCTTGGGGATGACGGGGGGGGGGGGGGGGGTGCGGTGCTTGCTCATTTTTCTAAGGTTTTTGTAGTTGGAGAATAAATTTTCAGGGACAGGGCAAGGCTGCCATTAATTCCAATATAGTGGGATCAGGGCTGTGAAAGCACAGAGAGAGAGAGAGAGAGAGGAGGGGGGGAACTTCAAAGCTCTTCTGATCTGAACAGGAAGGGTTGGATGTTAACCCTCTGGCCTGCGGCACTGGGCAGCTCTGCAAGCACCGCCTGCTGGTCCAGCTGCTCTCAGCGGGCTCAGGATTTCACAGGGTGGGCTCTCCACAAACTGCCCGGGGCCAGCTCCCCGCCTCCCACCCACCTCCTCCAGAACCTGGTCAAATCCCAGCTCAGCTAGAGTTAGTTCCTCAGGCAGGAAAGTCACTGGGGGTAATAATTAGGACACCCCTTCACATCCCAGGCCTAAGTGATTCATTTGTCCCTGATGTGCACCAGATCAAAGAAGGGCGTTGACGCCTGGGAAAACAGACCCTCCATTCTTGGTTGGCTCAGCTGTAACAGACGAGGAGAAGCTCCAAGTCTCCCATACTCGCTCTGGCCTGTCTCTCCAGTCCTTCCTCTCCATCCTACTGGTGCATAAAAGCAAACTTGACTTTGCTCTTCTGTTCCTCTTCCCCTACTCAGAACCAGGGCTGGGGACTGGGGGAAGGGATGGCTTGGGTCGCACGGCATATACCAAGCATGCGTGAGGCCCTGAGTTTGATCCCCGGTGTTACCAGGCTCCCCAAGAATGCCAGTAATGCCAACTACTGGGGTGGGGGTGGGGTCCAAGCAGAGCTCTGGAGACCCAGGGGCCCCCACTGTGACTCTCAGCCAACCAAGATGTTCAGTATGAGGATACAATGCTGCTCAGGCCCTGTGCTGCCAGGAAAACTTGCAATGCCCAAGGGACCATGTGAGGATCGAAAGGAAGCCTATGTCGGGGTGTGCTAGGCTTGTGTACAAACTGCTATGCCATCTCCCCTGATCCCTCCTTGTAAAAAGAAACACCAGGACATGAAGCTGCTTCATCTAGCTCAGGGTCTCCGCGACAGTGGTGCTGTGGTGTGAGTGGCCGGGCCCGGCTGTCTCATGGAGGACACAGGTCCTGCCCTTTGTGCAGATGAGCGTCCCGGGGCTCCCTGTGAAGCTGTGTCTTTACTGGTACCATCAAGTTTCCCATTGCACAGGGTCAGACTGTCTGGTGAAGTGAGGTATCTGGTCCCTTTCCCAAGTAGCTGTGTGACTTTGGGTGAGTTACTTAGCCCTTTTCAATCTCTATATCCAAATCTATAAAATAGGGCCACTAACAGCATCTAAGGCTGACTTAGGAGAATTACATAAGATAAAATACATCAAGTGTCTGATGCAAAATAATTTCGTCTACATGGGCGAGGCCCTCCCGACTTTGCTTTATGGCTGAGAGCTTGCAGCTGGCACAAGGCTGTTTTTTATAATCTGTTATGGCCCTCCCGAGAGGAAGTAAGTGAGAATGCAGGGAACCCCCATTTCTGGACTCCCCCCACCAAGCAGGAATCAGTTGGAGGTGGGGTGTGCCCCCCATCTAAAGGGTAAGATGGTCATTGTCCTGACTGGGGACTCGCTGACACTCGGGATGCCCGTTATCATTATTCACCATTTGAATTCTTAGCTCAGGGACCTTCTCCAGCCAAGCCTTCCTCACTACGCCCTGTAAAGCTGCTGGGCCGGGTGGTGAACAGGTTTGGGGAGAAGGTGAGGCTGAGGTGAGGACATTCCTGCACCATCAAGCTCAGGTCATCCTTTCCTGAGCGGCCTGTGCCCTTCAGAACCACGGCAGCCTCTCTGGCCTCACCTTGCTGGGAGCCGGGATCAGCCACCTTGTCGTCTTCTCCATCAACACGATGTCCAGGCTGGTCCTTTGTCCACTGGACAGCAAACGGCCCTGGGTTGAGTAATGCTGGTCCAGGAGATGGGAAAATGCGGGACATCCATGCGGATGCCTGGCTCGGCCAAGGAGGGGGGTAGGAAGGGGCAAGTGGGGATGCAGTGGGGGGGTGTCCAGCAGCCCACAGGACATGGGCCTGCAGAGGACACACTCCCACCTGCCCTCCATCCAGCCCCAGTTTGGATCTGGACTTCTGGGTTTCCCCATAGCAGGAGCTAAAGTGCCAAAACCCTCCCCCGCCACCGGCACCCTGGCCAAGAAACAGCCCCTCAGCGGCACGGAACTCCCAGGACAGGCTTGGGTTGCCCCATCTCAGGGAAGCCGGGAGCCAGGCCATCTGGGGAATGCACCGCGCTCTGCTCTCATCACTGTGGGACCCCGGCAAGTGGCTGAACCTCTCTGAGCCTTAAAAGCTTTCTCTGCAAAATGAAGACAATAACAGCATTTACTTCCCAGGGTTGTTAGAATTAATTAGTATTTGTAAAGTACTTAGGATAGAGCCTGGCACAGAGCAAGCAAGCACTTTAATGTTTGTTAAATAAGCTCAAACCAGACGGGAAGCTGCTTGGCCAGGAGATGCCAGGAGCGGGGTGCAGACTCGTGTAAGTCAGAGATGACCTGGCTGCAGTGGAAAGTTCAGCAGTTGTGTTTCCCTGGACATCAGATCAAGAGCGAGTGTGTGTGTGTGTGTGTGTGTGTGTGTGTGTGTGTGCCTGTGCATGTCTGCATGAATATGTGTGTCTGTGTGAATGTGTGTGTGCCTGTGTGTGCGTGTGCCTGTGCATGTCTGCATGAATACGTGTGTCTGTGTGAATGTGTGTGTGCCTGTGTGTGCACCCCTTCTGGTTTCCCCCCACCCAGCCAGAAGTTCCCCCCACCACCCCCCATACACACACACACACAAAGGTACTTGTCCTTCATGAAAATTCATTTGATTGGAGAGAAAAATCGGTGCAAAGGGTTACAGACCATCACATATGACAGCCTCTGGAGAGTTCACACACACACACACACACACACACACACACACACACACACTTTCTTGTTCTCTGCCTGTGGGGGGAACTTTTCCTCCATCATCTGGCGTTTTGGTGTCAATGAGGTCTGTGCAGGAACTGGCAGTAGGCAGAGGAAGAAGCGGGCACCAGTAACATCTCTCACTGAGAGGCTTGTTGTTACTGTTTTTGGCATATCCAATACGCACGGGTAGCTTGCCAGGCTCTGCCTCGAGAGAAAGAAGAGAAACCAGAAATAATCCTGAGCACTGTTGGGTGTGCCCCCAACAAAAGAAAAACACAGTATCAAAGTCAAGTACTGGGAAGCAGCTCAGTCTTTCAGGAGGCTGTGGTCCAGCTCCTAAAGGTCAGAGCGGCTGGAGCCAGGTGCCGCTGCCCCCTGAAGCTGCTTGAGTCTGACGTCAGGACTCTGGCAGTCCTGGGCAGAACTGGCTCCTCCCGAGTGAGCAGTCCTGGGCAGAAACCAGGTGGCAGGCAGCGTGTCCCCACGGAGTAAGTTCTCAAGGTATTAGCAATCCCGAACAGCGTGGGAGGGGGCTCCACAGACCATGGAAACCAGGAGGTGGAGCTCCCAGCATCACCCCAGGGGGAAGCAGGTCCCCTGCAGGTCTCCTTCCCAGAAGGCAACTAGCGCCATTGTCACCCGACTTCCTATCCTTGCAGAAGCCCCTGCCACTGAATACCCCAGGCCCTGGGCTGGGGGCTGTGCACCTTCCCACCCAGCAGCAAACACAGTCGGAACCCGGCAGTAGCACCGCGCTGGAGTGAAGGTCTTATGCAATGACGGGTGGGAGAAGCACCAGCTCTTGGGACCCTCCCCCTCCCCCTCTTCTCCTCTCCCTCACTCCCTTCTCTCTCTTCCTCCCTCCCCCCTCTGTGTCAGACACACACACACACACACACACACACACACACACAATCACAAATACATGTGTGCTTGTAAAGGTTGACCCACGATTTCAAAGGCGGGGGACAGAGTGGGTCAGAACATTCTGCAGGCTTCAGGGAGAAAGGTAATAGGTCGCAGGGAGTGGGGAACTATCACCCCAGACTCTTCTGATCCCCAAGTGCAGCTCTATGAACTACACTTGGGGCACCCTGACACTTTGTGCCTCGCCCTTGGCACACTTTTTTTTTTCCCATCTGGCAGAAGGAATGTTCCTGGCCACTATTCCCCTTCTGAACTCCAGCTACCCATTTAGTCACTCCAGCGTCCCTGACTTCTGCCACCAGCCTTAGTGGTCTCAAAGCACTTGTTGCCCCCCAAGTTTCTCTGCCTTACGCAACCCTCTCTGTGGCCAGGCAGCCATGTTAGATTCCCAAAAGTTCAGCCCTCCCGTCCAGCCTAGCGAGCACTCTGCACCTCCTGAATGGATGTTTGTCAAAGGGAAGGAGGGGAGGGACGGGGAGTAGGGGGTGGGCTCAGCACAGCAGAACCCCCTGCACCTTTCTTTCTGCCCTCGAGTCCCAAGAGTGGGGCTTCAAGCAGAACCTATTGGCCAGATCCACGTTCCTCTGACTCCCCCATCCCCAACTCCAAGAAAAATATACTGCCCCATTCTTGTCTCCGCTGTACAGTCCGCTGTTGAGAAGTCGCTTTTGATGCTCTGGGCTGCTGCGAAGCAGGAACTGGCAGAGGTTTGTTCCTTGGCCAGACCAAGGAGTTTTTATGAAGGAGTTTGAGGCCGATAAGGAACAGAATTAGCCTCTGGTGACAGTTTCTCTAAAAACATTAGGAACACACAGGCTCCCTGAGTACTCGGCTGAGCCAGAGGCAGGGATATCTGAGTCAGAAGCAAGTGGACATGGCCCAGAAGGAGATCCTGTCAGCCCTTTGAGAATTGAGAGCACTTAGGGTTCTGGGTGCTCAGGGAGCCCCAAAACACTGCCAGCCTACCCCCTTTCTAACCCCCCAACTCCCCACAGACCTCAGAGCATGCAGGAGAGACTTCTGGTGATTCTCAGTCATCAGCTCACATTCCCCTTCCCCATGGGTCAGGTTAATAGCTTAAATATTAACTGATGTTTTGTTTTGGTTCAATCTCCTGTTTGCTGAGGCCTCACGTGGCTCAGAATGAATGGGCAGGCACACGCGGGCAGACCGGCTCACTGACTTTCCTTTGACCCTTTCACCCTATTCCCAGTCTTCTTCCTCTCCTCTATTTCTGAGATTTTTTTTTAATGTCCTGCCCATATTTTATCTGTCTTGCCTTCTTTTTTCCCCTTTGTATTCCAACCTAATACTGGTACTATTTGAAGTTTTTAAAAACAAGCAGAAACGGTTTAATATATGAAATATATATATATGTACACATAACCTTTGCCCCCACCAAAAATGTTACTATAAACCTAGAGATGTGGTGCAGTGGTAACTAGGGGCGAAGACCTGCGTTTGGTCCCTAGTGCCACCCATGTGGGCTAATGGTTATCTGAGCAGCGCTGCTGGTTCTGATCCCTGGGGCCACATGTGTGCCATCTCTGGCACCCTGCATCCAAGTATGTGTGAGTACCACAACCAAGTGTGTGAGCTCTCAGAAAATGCAGCAAAGAAGTGAAGGGAGGGAGGGAGAAGCTATAAAGGAGAACCTAAGATTTAAATAACAGGCAAATTGGGGGGCTGGAGCAATAGCACAACAGGTAGGGCACTTGCCTTGCATGTGTCTGATCCAGGTTCGAGCCCCAGCGTTCCATATAGTCCCCTGAGCAATGTCAGGAGTAATTCATGAATGCAGAGCCAGGAGCGACCCCTGAACATCACTGGGTATGAGTCAAAGAGATAAAAGGAAAAAGAAACAGTCAAATTAGGGCCATGGATGATGTATCTCAGCAGCAGAGCCCTTCTCTTGCATATGTAAGGTCCCAAGTTCATTTTCTGGCAGTGAAAAAAAAATACAATGAACCTCCTTGTACTCATCACCAAATTCAGTAATTACCAACTCACGGCCAATGTTATTTCATCTATAATCCACCAACATCTTACATTCCTCAGTGATTTCAAAGCAAAGCCCAAATGCACCATTTTTTCCAAGAAAAGAACTTATGTTTCTAACCACAGCACAATAACATAACTAAATAAAATATCAATAATTTAATACCAGGAACTGGAGAGATAAAATGGGGGCGAGGTGCTTGCCTTGCATGTGGCCAATGCTAGTTGGATCCTGGACCAGGAGAGATTCCCGAGCACAGCCAAGAGCAGGCCCTGAACACTGTGGAGATGACCCCTCCTCCCCAAATCTCACATCAATCTATGAGTGCTTTATTTATTTAGGGGTGCTTCCCTGCATATGCTCAGGGGGCCTGTCAATACTTGGCTAATTGGTGTCCACTGCTTGGGCCCAGAAATATATGAAGGTGCTAGAGGTTGGCAGTGCCGGGGGTCACTGGGGCCACAATGGCGGTGCTCAAAGGCCTGTGTGATACCAGGGATGGACCTAAGAGTTTCGTGCATGCCAGGTGTGTGCGTCAGTCCTTTGAGCTGTCCCCTAATGACTGACACTTGAAAGTCTCCTTTCATCTCTAGATTTGCTACCTGTCTTTTTATCCCTCACAATATTTTGTGTTGAAAGAGACACTCATCTTTTGTTGTGTAGTTCTCACCCTCTGGGATTTTGCCGGTGTCATTGAACATGCTTCTCTGTCTCCGGTGTTGCCTATAAATCAGTCATTGATTAAAGAGCAAAAGTGCTCATATTTTAAAAAGCTAATCATTTTTTCAAAATAATCAGACAAAATAGCACCTGAACTGGATTTGACCTGCTACCTATGAATTTTCCACCTCTGTTTTTGATGTCTGCTGATCGTGGATAAGGGATTCAACTCTGTCCTGAGTTGGACCCGAGAAGAGAATATATTGGATCTCAGAGCTGGGACGGCAGCAGAGAGAATCCCACTCAGAGAGGCGGCAGTGGGTGGAGACAGAGAGCTGGAATTCCTGACCAGCTGATGCCACCCAGACAAGTCCAGAGCCCCAAAGCAGAGCCATGTCTGGTCCTGAGGGCCCCTCTGTCTCCTCAGCCACGCAGGAGTCTTTGCCACCATAATGCCACAGGAAGTCCTCAAGAGCGTGAGAATCCCCAGAGAAGCAGAGATTGATGTGGTTGGGCTGTGGACAGGACACCAGGAGAGAATGGAAGCTCGTTTACCTTCTACTCTTGGATTTGTTTGTTCCTTGACAAACAAATCTTTGGGGATCCCTAAGTCCAGCCTCTCAGCACAGTGTGGAGATGCTGCATTTGGAAGTAAAGTCTCCTCCGGGGGAGAACTGGCTTGTAGAGATGAGAGGGTCCCTCAGAGGCCGCTAATGATTCTGGAAATCCTGCTTACTCTGATGAAGATCAAAAATTAGTTTTTGTTTTGTTTAATTTGGGGCCATACCCAGCACTGCTTGTGCTGGGGACCACAAATTACTAACGGAGCTCTTTATTTTGAGTAAATTTTGACTATTTGTTTATAATCATTTTAATCCCTTATTGGGTCTATATTTTTCCCCACTTTTATTTCCTTATCTCTTTTCCATTAGGTCTTTGGCTTATGTCTAACTTGCCTGTGTCATATTTTTCAGCAGAAATGCCTATTCCTCCTCAACTAAATGTAGAGGAGAAAATGTAAACATTTTCTCCTCTACATTTAGTTGTTTTCTTGTTTTGTTTGGGTTTGGGTTTGGAGAGGGGGATCATACCCAGTGGTTTAAGATTTTCTTTCTTCTGGCTCTGCTTAGGGGTCACTCCTAAATGTGCTTAGGCATTACATGTCATGGTGGAGATTGAATTGGGGTTGACCGTGTGCAAGCTAGACAAGTGCCTTAACCCCTCTAACCATCTCCCCAGATTCCTAAATTTAGATTTAACTAACAACAATCAGAACTTTCACTGTCTTCTATGAGAAGGAAAATAATTTTTATTTTCTCTGCTTGCCAAATAAAGACGAGAAGTATTTGACAGAAAAATTATCATGTAATGGGAAAGACATGTTTAAGAATAAGTATTAAGAATACTGAATACACATGACCCCAAAATGTGAACACAAAATACATAAAGCAAAAAAATCACTGTATCACTGTCATCCTGTTGTTCATCAATTTACTCAAGTGAACGCCAGTAACATCTCCATTCGTCCCAGTCCTGAGATTTTTGTAGCCTCTCCTTACTCATCTTTCCCAACAATTGGAGGTTCTTTCAGGGTCAGGGGAATAATACCTGTTATTGTTACTGTTTTTGGCATATCGAATATGCCACAGGGAGCTTGCCAGGCTCTGCCATGCAGACAGGATACTCCCGGTAGCTTGCTGGGCTCTCCTATATCTCTATCTATCTATCTATCTATCTATCTATCTATCTATCTATCTATCTATCTATCTATCTATCTATACACACACACATATATGTGATATGTGTGTGTATCCCTCTATGATTTCATGGAAAATGGGTAGGGAGTGTCTTATGATGTCCAGGAATATGTTCACTCATGTGTGAGGCTCAGCCTGAGCTTGTGGAAAACGGCCTGGAGTGTGGAGGTGGTTAGGTAGTGGAGGTCAGCTGCCGGGGATGGGTCCCTTGGGGCGGGGAGGGCTCTCACCCACCCCCCTCTGGGGCACCCTGAGTGGAAACAGTCTCTGGCGTGGAGTCCGGTGGCATTGTTATAGGAGCCTCTCAATTTATGCTTCCTTCCGGGAGAAGCAGCCATGAGTTCTGGAGGGTGGCGGATGAGGAGATTATCTGGCGCTGGCAGAAGGTGACTTATGGGTGTGACCCCTGGGTGGCCGGAGACTGGGGGAAGTAGGCAGAGGATCTCTGCTCCCCGGTCCCATTGAGCCCAGAGTCCAAGATCACAAAGTTCTGCATTACCTGGGTTCCAAAAACAAGCATATGTAAACATAAGGAAATATCATTTTAGAAAAATAATGATGAGATTTTGCTCTTATCCACAATTTTGCTTGTATTCAGTTGTATACTAAGAGAAGAGCATATAAGACAACTTAGTCAAATGGACCAACCAAAAGCTCCCTATTAACCAGAAGCCTGGAAGAATTCCTCCAGGGCTAGAACAGAGGCTCTGGGAGCAACCAAATATTCAGACACCGCCTGTGCTTCTCCCCTTTCTTCCCTTCTTTCCCCTTCTCTCCCCTCCTTCCTCTTCCCTTTGTTGTTGATGCTGTGATAACACATCTGAGGGGAGGGTGCAAACACTGGGGACCAGTGTCAGATGCCACAGGGTGTACTATGCCAGGCCATGAATGGTAGCAGAATATTCCACCCCAAGTGTGCTGTTTTGGCATAAGGATTATTTTAAGCTGAAGGTAACTGAGAATTTGAAGATAAAAGAAAAGCTCTCTGCCCTCCCACCAAAAGTAAGGCCTTTGTCTAAAAGCAAGACACAAATCTGCAGAGGTGACATACTTCCCCTATTAAAGTCTCATTATTTGGCCCTTTATTTCATCAGAAAGGCCCAATGTCAGTCACAGATGAACAAAGACCCTTCCCAACCCAGAAACAGTGTCAGAAGATGCTTTTTAATAGATTTTGCTGCTATCTACCATTAGTTTTGTTTGAAGGATCCTTCATGTGAAGGATAAGAATAAGGATTTTTTTTGGTCTTTTTTGTCTTTACAATGTAAAAGTTCAATATTAACCTAAAGAAAACTAAACTAATAATTTGGTAAGGTATCACTGTCATCACTGTCATCATCATTGTCATCCTGTTGCTCATAGATTTGTTCGAGTGAACACCAGTAACATCTCCATTCTGAGACTTGTTGTTACTGTTTTTGGCATATTGAATACGCCATGGGTAGTTTGCCAGGCTCTGCTGTGTGGGCGAGATAATCTTGGGAGCTTGCTGGGCTCTCTGAAAGGGGTGGAGGAATGAAACCAGGGTTGGCCACGTGCAAAACAAACACCCTACCCGCTGTGCTATCGTTCCAGCCCTGGTAAGGGATAAGAAATTTTAAATGTTTCTCACCAGAAGTAACCTGGATATGTGTATACATATGTATTAGCTCTCTGTTGCTGCAAAACAAATGACCGCAAACTCAGTGGCTTAGAGTAATTCATGATGATTTTATTTTCCTTCCTGAAATATGCAGCTACAGCTTACCAGGATGACCAATGCAGGGTTTCAGAAGTGAAACTAGGTGTCTGCAGCACCAGATGTTTATCAGCTGGCTTCAGTACAGGAAAATCCACACCCCACCTCAGTTGGTTGGAAGCAGAAATTATTTCCTTGTGGCTGTTGGTCTGAGACCTGGCTGACTTTCTACTGGGGATTGTCCTGCCACTTGCAGCTCTGCCTATGTTCTTCACAGAGAGTTCACATCATGGCAAATTGCTTCCTCAAGGTTAACATGAAGGTTAATAGGTTAACAGGACTCTCTTCAGGAGTCCTACATAATGAATAAGCAAAGAGTGATGTCTATTACCCGGGCCAGAAGAACATGGCTCAGAAAAAAGTTAGAGATCCCACTTGCAAAAATAAGGGAGGAGATTGATTATACAGGAGCATTCCCTTACGGCATGTCCACCCATATTGTAGATGAATGCGAAATCTTCCCAGGCTTTCAAAGGCTTATTACCACCCTCAGAAAATTGCAACCAGGAGTTGACTGTTTAAGGTGAGACTGAAGTTCCAAAGAAGAATGGGCAGCAGGCAAAGTAATTCTGAGAAGAGTCTCAGACCTTGAGCCTTATACACTTCAGATCCATCACTACACCCTGATCTGTGTCCACTTCAGCTTGGAATTCCAACTTGTCTCAACTTCTGCCTCCACTGACCCCAAAGCCAGCAACCATGCTGTCAGCCCTTGGGGTTCCTTTCTGGCTTCATAAGCAGCTGCCCCACTAACGTCTTGCTCCCCATGGCTATCCTGCTCTCCTGATGAGGCCATGAGTATGGCGTATTCGGCCGTACTGACACCCCAGGCCCTCCCCTAAGATCTCTTACTCTGTCCTGTCTTATCTAGGTGGCCATATCTACCAGGTGTTGCAGATTTGTATGCTGTACGTTAACGGGCGGGACTGCAGCTGATACTACAGGAAGCCTTGCTTGGCTCTCTGGACATGAATGTGACTGGAGTAGGAAGGCTTTGGGACTCATTTTCTTAGTGATGTCAAATGTCAAAAATTTCTTTTCCTAGTCAGAAGAAGACATGAAAAATAAAGTTGGTCTTTGTGGAAATATAATAGCCTTGGGTGAGGGATGCGGCTGAGTGGTAGAGCATTTGCTTAGCATGTGAGGCCCTTGGGTTCAATTCTCTGTCCCTCCTAGCCTTTGGAGCACTACTGGGACTGAGCCTCAGTATAGGGCCTGGGGCAGATCTGGGAGTACTGCTAGGTATGGCCCCCCCAAACTTAACACATACATAAAATACAATGATCACACATGCATCCAAGATGTGGAATCCTGAAGGCCAATTGAGAAAAGGCTGAAGGAATGGGGAGATGGCTCCTAGGACAGCTCTGCATACATCCTTGGTTTGACCCCTAGCACCACATCCTTACTCCAGGAGTGACCCTAATTGTGCTTCATCATTCCTCCCCACTTCCAAGGAAAAAACATGCCAAAATGAAAGAAAAGGCATAAGTGAAGTATTCACCAGGACACGAATTCCAAAGGGCAATATCTCTATACATACCAGTGAAACAATTTGAATCTTGGGTGAATAAATAGCTTTAGAAAAATGTAGAAAGTACAGATTAAGTATTTACACAGATATCTGTGGAATTCAAATGACATGAGAGGCAATTATAAAAAAAAAATTTAAACAAAATCTCCTTAGGGGATAATAATGAGAAAAAGGTTAAGAAGTACTGCTCTAGGAGACCTTCACTATAAATAAAAACCACCTACCATGCTTACCTTGATGGAAGGGCCTGACACAAAGGCAATTATTATTAATAACTGTAAAATACCACCCACAGTGCTGGATCAAATAATGAAAAATTCCATAATTTCAACAGATGCTGAAACAGCACTCGATAAAACTCAATAGCCTCATTCACTTAAAAACAAAAATAGAAATATATTACAATAACAAAATACCGAGCTATTTAAAAACAGAGATGATTTTTATCTTCTATGCAAAGCACTAGCATTGTTATTAACAATAGAAACAAAACAGAAAGTCCTTCACCCTTTAGACCCACCTTCCCCAGAAACCTAAAAATGGTAAAAAAGGAAAAAAAAATAAGAACAAGAACAAGAAAGGCATGTTTGCAGCCACTGTGGCCCAGAGGTGATGTCCCACTGGGGTGGGCAGTGAGAGGACCTGAGGTCAGTCTTCTTCTAGTCATCTGCAGCCACAGAGCTGGAGGTTATTTTCAACCACTGCACCAGGATATTTTCTTTTAAAATTCTTTTAAGTTTTTTTTCTTTTCTAATTTTTTTTTTAATTTTTGGGTCACCCCTGGTGATACACAGGGGTCACTGCTGGCTCTGCACTCAGGAATTACCTCTGGCGGTGCTCAGGGGACCATATGGGATGCTGGGAATAGAATCCGGGTCAGCCACGTGCAAGGCAAATGCCCTACCGGCTGTGCTATCACTCCCACCCCATTATTTTTTAATTTTAAACACTGTGATTGATTTATCAGATTGTTAATGATGGGATACCTTATATTTAATGTTCCATAACGTTAAATTTTTCACTGGCTTCTCATTGGTTCACAATGTTATGGAATTTCAGGGTGTCACTGTCAGGCTGGTGCTGGTGTGCAGGTTTGGAGTTCGGAAACAACTGGATTAGCTTCCCATCCCACATGTGCTCAGTGCCTTCCTATCCCCCCCAAAAGACCCACTGCTCCCATCCCCCACCCCCACCCCCCACCACCTGCTCTCTCATAACCATTGTTTTCACCGAGTTTAAAAGTCAGTTTTATAGTTTTATTGTTTCTTGCCAGTTTGTTTGCATTAATGATTCATAGTACAGCTGAGTGCAATGACCCAATAGCTGCCTTTTCAATACTAGTTGGGCATGATCATTTTGGACAGGAACTGAGTGTTGAAAGTAGGCAAAGGGACGTACCTGATAACTTTTCAGGATCTGTATTGCAAAACATAAGGCCCAAAAGGAAAGAAGGGGGAAGGAGGGGGGGGAGGGAGGGAGAGGGAGAGGGAGAGAGAGAGAGAGAGGAGAGAGAGGGAGAGAGAGAGAGAGAGGAGAGAGAGGGAGAGAGGGAGAGGGAGAGAGAGAGAGGGAGAGAGAGGGAGGGAGAGAGAGAGGGAGAGAGAGAGAGGGAGAGAGAGGGGGGAGAGAGAGAGACGGAGAGGGGGTGCGGAGAGTGCCTGCCACAGAGGCATGGGGGGGTTGGTTGCAGGAGGGAAACCAGGAATGGTGGTGGGAAATGTACACTGGTGAAAGGACAGGTGTTGGAACATTGTATGACTGAAACCCAACTATAAACAACTTAACAACTGTGTATCTCACTGTGATTCAATAAAAAATTTTTTAAATAATTCTTTCACTTCTTTATGTCCTTTATCAAAACCACCCAAAATTGCATTCATTTTTCCTGCAAAGACCCACTTTTATCTTTTTTTAAATGAGAGGATAATATTCCATTGAGCACTACATCACAGTGCCTTTATCCAGTCATCTGTGGATGAGTATTTAGGTTAATTCTGTGTTTTAGTTACTGGGAGTAATGCTGCCGTAAACATAGATTTATGGACCATGTAAGTTTGTATGAGTTTAAAATTTGCCCATTTCTTCTAGGCCGTCCAATTTGTTTGCTTATAGAGGTTCATAGTAGTCTCTTCTGTTTCTATGTATCCTGTAGTATCAATTGTGACTTCACCTCTTTCATTTCTGATTCTTTTGATGAGCCTAGCAAGAATCAATTTGTTTATCCTTTCAAAGAACCAACTGATTTCATTGACCTCTTACATTCTCTTTTTGGTTTTTATTTTATTTATTTTTACTCTATTTTTTTTTTTTTTGCTTTTTGGGTCACACCTGGCAATGCACAGGGGTTACTCCTGGCTCTGCACTCAGGAGTTACCCCTGGCGGTGCTCAGGGGACCATATGGGATGCTGGGATTCGAACCCGGTGCAAGGCAAACGCCCTGCCCACTGTGCTATCACTCCAGCCCCTTTACTCTAATTTTTAATTTGACCTTTTTTCTTCTGACTTTGAGGGGTTTTTTTCCTCCTTTTTCTAGATCTTCAGGTATAGGTTAGGTCAGTTGAGGTGTTTCCTGTTTAGTGATACGAGACTGTGTAACAATAAATTTCCCTTTTAGTATGCTATTGCTGTGTTCCATAAATTCTAATAATCCATCTCATTGTTTCATAGTTCTCTAGGTGATTTTTCAGTTCTCCTTTCATTTCTTCACTGACCCTTGAGTTATTCTAAAGCATGTTGACTAGTCTCCATGTGTGCAGAATCTTCTCAACTTTCTTTTCATTGATGATTTCTAGTCCCTTATCATAATTTTCAGATCTATTAATATGATTTCAGTCTTCACATATTTATTAAAAGTTCTGAGACTGGAGAAAAAGTATAGCAGATAAGGTGCTTTCCTTAAACATGGCTAACTCAGGTTTGATCCCTGGCACCACACAGGGCTTTCAAGCACCACCAGGAATGATCCCTGAGCACAGAACAAGGAGTAAACCCTGAGCATTTCTGGGTGTGGCCCCCAAACAAACAAACAAACAAAAAGACTTCTTTTATGGGTTTGGAAAGATAGCTCTATGGGCTTTGTTCAGATTTTTGCATGCAGGAGACCCAGGTTCAATCCCTAGCTCTGTATGGTCCCCACAGCACTGCTGGGAGGGACCCTTCCCCAAGCACTGAACCAGAAGTACTCCTTTGAGCACTTCCAGGTGTTTCCCCTGTCCCCAAATATATATATATACATATGTACGTATATTTGTATATATCTAAAATATATATAATATGTATTTATATATTTGGGGTATGGTGCCGCCAGCAGGTCAACCTGTACCTGTGGGGTGAGTGTATCAGCATCCTGATGGTGCCTTCAGACTTCCAGATATCCCAAAATTGCTGCTGTGCCTTTGGCCAGACTCCAACAACTTGGGGTCAAGTTTATCAAGAAATTAAACTGCCAAAAGTTAACTAGGTATGTGGAAAACACACCCAAAAACCACCTCCAGCTCAGCTATATAAGCTCACCTCTCGGAGAGCCTTGCAACCTAATGAGGATATCCCGCCTGTATGGCAGAGCCTGGCAAGCTACCCTTGACATATTCTACATGCCAAAAACAGTAACAATAACGTGCTCTTCATGTTCTTAAAGTGAGCAGATGCCATTGGGCTATACTAGCATGTGACAGGGACGAGTGGAGACATTACTGGCGCCCGCTTGAGCAATCGATGAGCAACAGGATGACAGTGATAGAGTGATATATTTAAAAACATATTTATATATGTTTATATCCATCCATTTGATTATTTGACTTAATGCCATTATTTTCTTGTTAAGTTTTTGTGTGGATTATTTTTCCATTGCTCTAAGTGGTATCTCATAATTTCCTGAAATTATTGTGTTGGTGTCAATATATCCCTGAGGTCTGCTAATAACTGTTTTGTATACTTGAGTGCCACTGTGTTGGGTTCGTATTATTGCTGACTATTATATCTTCTTGCTGGATTGACCACTTGATCAATATATAACATCAATCTTTATCTCTAGCTGCCTTTTTAAGTTGAAAATCTATTTTATCAATATGAGAATGGCAGTTCCTGACTTTGTGTTTGTGTTGTTGGCTTGGAACACCTTGTTCTATCCTTTCATGCTGAGGTTATGTTTGTCTTTATATATGAGACTCTGATGTGCATAGCTATAGGCACTCTGGTTGGTCTTTTTCCCATCTATTCAACCACTCTGTCTTTTGATTGGTGAGTTTAGATTATTCACATTTAATGAATATATGAGGCTTACTGCCATTCTATTTTTTGTTTTCTGGTTGCTATAATTTATTTCTATTGTTTTTCTCCATTTGTTTCTGTGTTTTCATGTGAATAAACTACCTTGGTAGTTCTCTGATTTCTTCATTTTTCCTTCTAAGTGTCTATGTTCCAAATTTTGTTTTATGAATTACCATGGGGGTTGTATCATATAATCTTTTTGTGTGTGCTGGTGCAAGTTTATCATCAGATGACTATATCTGTCCCTTTCTTTCTCTTCTTTTATCTTTGTTTTGTTTGAGAGTCACTCTCAGTGATGCTCTGGGGTTAATGTTGGTGGTTGCTTAGAAGGATCATATTATGTCGGGGATTAAACCTGGGCCTCCCATATGCAAAGCATGAGTTGAGTCCATTAAGCTCTCTGCCCAGCATTAATGCCCACATTTTATATTATTGTTGCCTCAAATAACCATTGATTTTGTTTCTATTATTACATTACTATTTATCCTTTTGCTCAAGATTTCATAATAGCTTGTCTTTTATTTTTTAGATAAGTCCCTAATATGTCTTTTGTGTGTGTGTGCAGTGAAATGATTTTATTTAGAGAAATTTAAAGAGAAAAAGAGGAGTGGAATTCAAGAGAACAAAGGCTTTCCAGAGGGGAAAATACTGACAGCACATATCTCAGACTGAGAAGTGGGCAAATCTCCAAAATCTGCAAGACAGAGAATGCCCAATATGACTTGATGGGCAGCTCTGGTCATGGTTAGCTCTATTTTTGTTTGCCTGAAAAGCCTTTCTTTCTCCACTTTTGAATGATAATTTTGCTAGGTAAAGTATTCTTGGTGGCATCTTATATCTTTTAGTAGTGTGACTTGTCATCCTACTCTCTTCTACATTTTATAGAGCTTCTGCTGAAAACTGATTAAAGTCCCATAGAGGCACCTTTGGATGTTACTTTTAATTTCCCACAAGTAGCCCTTAATAATTTTCTTCCTTATCACTGACTTTTTAAAAAAAATTATTTATTTTATTGAATCACCATGTGGAAAGTTACAAAGTTTTCAGGCTTATGTCTCAGGCTTATACAATGCTTGAACACCCATCCCTTCATCAGTGCCCATATTCCACCACCAAGAACCCCAGTTTACCTCCCACTCCCCCACCCCCCCCACCCCTGCCTGCGTAGCTGATAAATTTCACTTCATTTTCTCTTTACCTTGATTACATTCCATATTTCAACACAAAACTCACTATTGTTGTTGGAGTTTCCCCCCAAAAAAACAGCCCTGCTGACAAGGAAGCATTTGATAATTAGTTTTCCATTGCTGAGAATGAAGAGATATGAAGTCACACAGCCGCAATAGCAGCCTCGCAGTTTAGGATTTCTGTAGTCTAGTATTTTCGTAACTAAGTCCAGGGAGATTTATGTTAGAAATTGCATCATTTCCCTTCCTGGGGCAGCATGGGGCTATGGCTTAGTTCACAGTCTAGAGACATTGGTGCAAGCAGTTGCTGGTACCAAAAGTAGTCTAGCTGACCTCCGGATCGTGGTCGATCAGCAGCAGAGCGGCCGCACAAATGTGTGGCCACCTAGGTCGCATCTCGGCAGAGTGCGCGCCGGTATCGACCCTACCCTTTATCCCTGACTTTTGATATTTCAATAATGAATATGTTTTGGTGTAAGTTGTTTTAAATTTAAAAGCTTAGATAGTCTCTCAATTTTGTGAATAACTATGGTTAGTTCTTTACTTGCGTTTTGGAAGATTTTGTTAATCATTTTCTTTATGGTGGTGATGTTGATGGTGATGGTATTAGGGTGTTGCACTTGCCGTGGAACCAGTCACTCCTGACAATTAGGTTTCACTGAGAATCAAACTCAGGACCTCACACACTCAAAGCATGAATTCTACCACCCAGCACATCCCAGAACCCTATTACTTCTTTGTTCCCTTCTCTGTTAACCTTATGGAGACTAATATTTCTTGTAGATAGTTTTTTGTTTTTTTGTCTATTTGTTTGGTCTTGTGTTTCTCTCCTCTTCAGTTTTGTGTCATTTTTAGGATTTTATCTTTAATTTTCTTTATTTCTTTTCTGTTTGCAGGCCACTCCCATCAGCCATCAGTCCTTTTTTTTTTTTTTAATTTTATTGAATCACCATGAGATATTTACAAGCTTTCGTGTTTGGGTTACAATCTCACAATGATCAAACACCCATCCCTCCACCAGTGCACAATCCCCACCACCAATATCCTGGGTATACCCCCCCTTTCCCGCCCCCCCTGCCTCCATGGCAGACAATATTCCCCATACTCTCTCTCTACTTTTGGGCATTATAGCGTGCAACACAGACACTGAGAGGTCATCATGTTTGTTCCATTATCTACTTTCGCATGCATCTCCCATCCCAACTGGTTCCTCCAGCCATCATTTTCTTAGTGATCCCTTCTCTATTCCATCTGCAATAATCCATTTGGGGATTCAGTAGGGAGTCTCTGAGCCAAGGCTGTTGGTGTGCTAAGATGATGCCCGGACGCAAGTTATGGGCATAACAGCCAGTCTTCTGGGCAGTCAGGGACCTGGGGAGGGATAGCCCAGGTCCTCTGCTGCCATGCAGCCTGGAGATTTAGTCCTGGAACCTGCATACCTGGGCCTTGCTTGTGGAAGCTTTTGGTCACTGGGATTCCATCTGGAGTAGACAGAGAGACTGCAGGGAGACTGCACCTGCTCCCTCTGGGGTGCCCCGGTGAAATTGGCTTGATATGGGGTCCAGAGAGATCTCTGGCACTGTGGTGTCTTCTAGGTCTTGCCTCTGTGTCTCTGGGCCAGGGCTGTTGGTGCACTAAGATCCACATTACAAAATTTTCAGCAGATTATATCTTGGTGAGGTCCATCCTGAGACAGTGGAATCAGGTTTGGGGTATGGAGCCAATTTTGAACTGTGGAAGCAAGTGGCTATCAGGGACTGTGCTTGTGCAGGCACAGGCCAACCTGCCCTCTCCAATTTATTCCAGTCTATTCAGCCATGTATGGGTCAGAGCTTAATTGTGGCTTTTAATCTCTTCAGGATTTATTTAAGGGTCTGAAGCAAGGCCGGTAGTAGAGCTTACAGGGTGGTGTGGAATTGTTTAGTGGGGGTAACTGCCAGTGTGTATTGGGAAGTGTGGGGGGTGGTAAGCCCATCCCAACTCTGAGATTTGGGGATGTCTGTCACAAAACCTGCATACCACAATTTTCAGCAGATTATATGACAGTGATAACAACAGTGATATATCTTGGTGAGGTCCATCCTGAGACACTGGACTCAGTCCGGGGGTATGGCGGTGATTTTGGTTTGTGGAAGCAAGTGACTGCTGAGGACTTTGCTTGGGCGGGCACAGGCCAACCCACCCCCCTCTGATTTACCCCAGTCTGTTCAGCCATGCTCGGGTCTGAGATTAACTGTGACTTTTAATCTCTTTTGAGATTTATCTATGGGTCTCTGAAATAAGGCCAATAAATGAGCTTGTATAGCTGTGCCAGAGGTGGTTTGTGGGTGTGGCTCCCACACACCTAACTTTTAGCGATTTAATTTCTTGGTAAACTTGGTCCCAAGTAGTTGGGGTCTGGCCAAAGGCACAGCGGCAACTTTGGGGTATCAGGAAGCCTGAAGGCACCATCAGGCTGCTGATACACTAGCCCCACAGGTACAGGTTGACCTGTTGGCGACACCATACCCCCTCTGTTGGGCATTCTTTAATAGTATCAACTGTTTCTCATGAAACACTCATTCATGAAAAGTTCTTTAAAAAAAAATCTTGGACTAACTTCTCTGTGTTTAGTTAAGATTCTCTAAGTTACATTATGATACTTCTTTCCAGTGTCTCACTGTCATTGCCTCAACTTCTGTCTCTTTAAGTTTGTCCTCAAAAAGCTTGTCATTTCTTTGAGGATTTCTACTTAATTTTTACATTGTGTACCTAATAAATTTTTCTGCTTATGCATCTGGGTTTGCTCCTTTTATTTTCCTACAGATGTTCTGGGCTGGATCAATAGCACAGCGGGTAGGGTGTGCCTTGCACACGGCCGACCTGGGTTCAATTCCTCTGCCTCTCTCGGAGAGCCCAGCAAGCTACCGAGAGTATCCCGCCCACACAGCAGAGCCTGCAAGCTACCCATGGCATATTGGATATGCCAAAAACAGTAACAACAAGTCTTACAATGGGGACATTACTGGTGCCCGCTCGAGCAAATCGATGAGCAATGGGATGACAGTGATATGGTAATACAGTGATATAGGTGATGTTATGGCTTTACTGTTGTAATTATCTTTTGTTTCTAACCATGATAGGAATGTATTGGAATAGTGATGAGAAGATAAACATTTTTGATGGGTAGAGCATGAAGTTGTCGGTGGGGTAGTAGGTGAAGAGCAGCAACAGGAACAACTCAACACTGCCCCTCATATTCTTGAGTAGTAGGCATTTCAACATATGGGTTTCTGAGGGACACAATAAACCCATACTAAGTATATTCTCCACAATCCAGAGCTTCCACAACAGAGCTGGAGTAGCAGCTTTCCTAGGAGTAGAGGGAAGAAGACTCGACTGAGATGCTGCTGGCCCAAATTTCAGGACTCACCAACAGAGCACATATGCCACATGCACATGAGCCCCACTGCAGTTGGACATTATGGCAGTCCAAATCTCAATACCTGAGAACCAGGGGAGCTGATGGTGTAAGTCTGAGTTTGGGGAACTGAGAATTGTGGGGGACTGGTAGTATAAGACCCAGCCTTCCAGTCTAAGTCCAAAGGCTTAGAACCAGGAGTATCATAATCTTGAGGGCAGGAGAAAATGGACATTCTAATACAAGCAAGAGGGCATATACACCCTATGCACCCTCCACCTTTCTGCTCTCTTCGGCTCCCGAGAGGGTTCAACAATGCCTCTGGTAGAAGTGCTCTTTACAGATTCAAATACAAACCTCTTGCAGTAAATCCCTCTGAGAAACACCCAAAAATAAAGTTTTACCAACTCTCTAGTCATCCTTTAATACAGTCAAGTTGACAAATGCAAATCCTCATACCAGGCAAAGACAAATATCTCTACAAAGCTGTTCGCCACACCCTGCACACCAGTGACTCTCCAAGTGGAGAAGGAATATCAACCTGTCCTGGGAGCATCTGAGAAGTGCAAACTCTCTGGCCAAGGTCTGCACACATTTGGTTACAGTGTTCATAACAGAGTCAGACACCCCAGCTATGGCACTCAAACTCTGGTTGAGATGCCCCCAACGAACACACACTCTGTTGTGGTGTCAGAGACTCTAAATAGCTGAGCTGCTGGGATCATTGGCATGTGGAGCAGTGCTCTCTAGTGCTCATCCTTGGGGCTTTATATGTTTAAGACAGAAACTACCACTGTGCTATTGCAGGGATGTAGAATATCAAATTCTTGGGCCTATCAAACATCTAAAACATCTGCTGAATCAGAATCTATGAGGGTAGAGTTCAGAGATATTTTCAACATGTCTTCAGAGGATTCTTTCCTTTCTCCCTACATCTCTTCCTTCTTTCTCTATCTTTTTCAATTTCTTGTTAATTTCTCTTTAGTGTTGTATTGAATCTACAGATTAATTTGGGAATAATTGATATATTTACCATATTACATCTTCTACAAATTTAAAATTTCTTTTTTTCATTCTTAATTTCTTTCACTTCTTTATTTCTCTAGTAATGTTTTATAGTTTTTAATGTACAGATCTTAAATTCCTGTAGCCAAATTAATCCCAAATCAGTTTTGTGCACAAACCTGATGCACAATAAAGATTTGGACTCACTTGTCCATATCAGCATTGTTACTTAAATGAGGTATAGAGGGGCTGGAGCAATAGCACAGCAGGTAGGGCATTTGCCTTGCACGCGGTCGACCCGGATTCGATTCCCAGCATCCCATATGGTCCCCTGAGCACTGCCAGGAGTGATTCCTGAGTGCATGAGCCAGGAGTAACCCCTGTGCATCGCCAGGTGTGACCCAAAAAGCAAAAAAAAAAAAAGTATAGAAGTTAAAATAAAATTTGCAAAAACATAAGTATTGCAAGAATAATTAGAAAACCCAAAGGCATGGTATATGGTTTATACTAATTAATAATACACTTGAATATAGTTGATGAATCAGTATGTATTCACAATACAACCTAATATCAGGGAGATAGCTAAACAGGACATTTTGCATTCAGGAGCCCCAGATTTGATCCCTAGTACCATATTGTCCCAGAGAACCACTGGAAGTGACCCCTGACCACAGAGCAGGGAATATCCCCAAAGCATCAGTAGGTATAGTTTAAAAACAAGGACACACACATTATCAGTTGTTATATGTTACATGATGGAATGTGTGGAATTTTAGATAACTTTCAATGTGATTTTTTTCCTTTAAGTACTGTTTAGTGCTTTTCAATGTGCTGATATTTCTTTCATAATAAAGGACAATGAAAAAATGGATGGCCATGGAGAGTATCATGCTGAGTAAAATGAGTCAGAAGAAGAGGAACAGATATAGAATTATTGCATTCATTTGTGGGATACAATAAAAAAAATTAGTATGAGACTAATAACCAAGGCCAGGGAAAACAGGGGTCAGGAGAGGACTGGTCAAAGGTTGGAAGCTTGCCACAAGTGTGTGTGGGTGAAGGGCAGTTAGTCTAGAGAAGGGACCAGGGCTAGAGTGATAGCACAGCAGGTAAGGCGTTTGCCTTGCACGCGGCCAACCCGGGTTCGATTCCCAGCATCCCTTATGGTCCCCAGAGCATGACCAGGGGTAATTCCTGAGTGCAGAGCCAGGAGTGACCCCTGAGCATCGCTGGGTGTGACCCAAAAAGCAAAAAAAAGAATAGGGAAGGGACCAGTATTTAATAATTGGAAATGAGCACTTTGGACAGAAACTGAGTGTTAAAAGTAGGTAAAGGGATATACCTGATAGCCATTCAGTATTTATATTGTAAACCATATTGCCCAAAATAAAATAGAGAGAGAGAGAGAGGAGGGGGGGAGAGAGAGAGAGAGGAGGAGGGGAAGGAGGCGGGAGGGAAACTGGGGACATTGGTGGTGGGAAATATACATTGATGAAGGTTTGAGTATTGGAACATTTTATGACTGAAACCCAATCCTGAACAATATTGTAACTGTATTCCACAGAGATCCAATAAAAATTAAAATTAAAAAAATGAATAAAATTACAAAAAATAAAACCAAAACATAAACTAAAGGGTGGAGAGACAGTACAACAGGTAGCGTGCCTTGTATATGGTCAACCCAGGTTTGATTCCCAGCATCCCATATGGTGCCCCAAGCACTAACAGGAGTGATTTCTGAGAACAGAGCCAGGATTAAGCCCTGGGTATGGCTCCTCAAAAAACAAAAAACAAAAATTTAAAATAAATAATATAGGGAAGTAAAAACACAGATTATATGTCCACTATAATTTATAGTATGTCACATGTAAACATATTACCAATAAAAATTCCCAAGTTACAGATTTATTATAATACCTATTAGTAGCACTATAGCACTGTTATCCTGTTGTTCATCTATTTTTTTCTCGAGTGGGCACCAGTAACGTCTCCACTGTGAGACTTGTTGTTACTGTTTTTTGCATATCAAATAAGCATGGGTAGCTTGCCAGGCTCTGCCTTTCGGGCGGGATACTCTCGGTAGCTTTCCAGGCTCTCCAAGAGGAATGGAGGAATTGGTATCTTTAAAAAAGAAACTTTCATGACACTGAAAGGCATCATTGAAGATGAAAACACCACTAAACCATCAAGTGGAAGCAAAGATAAATAAATAAGACTACATTAAACCCAGAAGCTTCTGCACCTCAAAAGAAACAGTGACCAAGAGCCTTCCATAGAGCCATAGAGGCAGGCTGGGGAGGTAAGGATGGCGGGAGAGAAACTAGGGTCATTGGTGGTGGGAAATGGACACTGGTGGAGGGATAGATGTTGGATCATTTTATGACTGAAAACTGATCATGAACAGCTTTGTAATTATATCTCACAGTGATTCAAAAAATTTTTTAAAGAAAGAAACTTTCTGTTAAAATATTTACTTTAAAAAAAATAAAAATAAAATATTTACTTTACTTTTCTGAAACCTACTGAACAAATGAAATGGAGGGTAGAAAGAGGCCTCCCATTTCAATAAGACAATAAAAAAAAGTCACCAACACCAAACCAGAGACCATAGAGCCAATTTGTAGGTTACTGCGGGATTAGAATTTGAACAGGAAAGAGACATGCCAAGTGCCTTTTGGGATACACAATTAGAACCCAGCTCTCTCCCAAAAGCCATAATGGATGATTGATTAATGTTGCTTTCACACTATTGAACAGATATGAAAACATGGGTTGCCCCGAGAGACTGAGAGATGTCCTGTGAGCATGGGACCAGCACTGCAGAGTGGTGGGCAAGCTGGCTGCAGGAACCACCTCACTGATTTGCCTGCAGAGAGGGAGATGCTCATGGGAAGAGGTGAGGGGTGAGAGGAAGTGAAGGCTGAGCCATCAGACTGTACCATGGGAAGAATGTGTATCTGAATAACTGCCTCTCACTGAAAGTTGGATAAAAGTGGTACCCAATAAAAAGGAATTATCTGGGAGTGTATACATGAAAACAAAGCCTATTGAATTTGAAGGTCTCTATATGATTTCCAATCCCCCTACCTCTTTTCTACTTATGATACTGTTATCCAACCAGTAAAGATATGTCCAAGTTAACTCTATAACAGAGAACCCAGGTGTATAAGTTTTTGGGGGCTGTCATAGTAAAATACAATAAACTGGGCAACATGGTACAGCAGAAATTTATTTTCTGTAAGTGTAAAATTTCAGTGTTGGCCTGGCCATGATCTCTCCAAACAAGCTAGGGAAGGATTTTGCCTTGCTTCCTCCTTTTCTTGTGGCAGTATAACTTCAATCTTGCCTACAGCTTATATAGTCTTATATAGTCTTCCCTACAATCTTTCTCCAAATTTTCCTTTTTATAAGGACACATCATATGACGCTCAGGCACACTCTAATGACCCTATTTTAATTTTATTATCTCTGGGAAGTCTATTTCTAGGTCACATTCTGGAATACTGGGAAGTAGAATACAAACATAAATTTTCTTGGAGAATACAATTGAATTCTACTATTAATTCATTAATGTTGCAGTATCACAGAGGTGAGTACTTGGTCCATTAAATATAAAGCTAAACCTAATAACAGCAAGAAATATAGAGAACAAAATGAAATGAGGCCAACATTTATTGCATTTGGGCTATGAGATAAGTGTGGACAATTGCTCCTGCTCCATAGCAAAAAAGTCAATAGATATCACTTAAAATATAATGTCTCCCTCTCTTTCTTTTTTTGGGGGGGCGTGGGGGAGCATACTTAGTCTCTTAGTGTTTTACTTTTTCCTTAATTCTAAAAAAATTAATATTTCAAGAACTTGTGGTAAAATAACAGCCATTTCTAAGTTTCTTTCCATTTTCCATCATTAAATTCAACTAAAATATTAAAATTGCTCACACAAAATAGGACCCTATTTTTATAAAATTGATCGGTTGTTCTAATTTTTAATTTATTTTTTATTGAATCATCATGAGATACAGTTACAAAGTTTTCATGATCGAGTTTCAGTCATACAATGTTCTAACACCCAGCCCTCCACCAGTGTACATTTCTCACCACCAATATCCCTCCTGCAATATCCCCCCCTTTTCTCTCTTTCTCTCCCTCTTCCCCTCCCTCTCTCCCTCCTTCCCTCCAACATACTTTCAGCACACATCTCTCAGGTGGGTTGTTCTATTTATCTACTTGCCTACAATGTCTCTGATGTTGTTTGACAGATGTTGGGAATGTCTCTTGGCAGTAGAACTTACTATGTTCAAAAAATAGTTCTTCGTATGTACTTTTCTACATAACTTGGGTTTTTATAATGAAAATATGTTGTTTTAAACAAAAACAATTTAATCACTGCTTTATTTTACTCATTTTTTTTCATTATTGGGGCATTGGGTGGGTACTCAACTTTATGTTCTAGGGGGAGTTGGTGTGGTGTGAGGAATCTAGGTGATTCTGGTTTCCCATTTCACAGTAGCCCTGGAAGAACATTTCTCAACTGTAAAGAACATCCCATACACGAATATCTTTGCAGAGTCATAGAAATAGTACAAGATGTACTATCCTTGCATGCAGCTGACCCTAGTTTGATCCATACTGCCAGGAGTAATCCCTGAGCACAAAGCCAGGAGTAAGTCCTAAGCACAGCCACGTATGGCAAAAACAAGCAAACAAACAAAACACCCTAAATAAATTAATTAATTAAAAGAACTTGCCAAAGTCTGACACAGACTCCGTAAAACATGTATGTCCTCAGATAGTCAGCAAAATGAGTATGCAATTCCCTGTAAGTTGTTTTGTTTCATTTGGGGGTCATACCCAGCAATGCTCAGAACTTGCTGCTAGCTTTGTACTCTGGAATCACTCATGGCTGTGCTCAAGGGACCATACAGGATGCCAGGGATGGACCCCAGATCAGCCGTATGCAAGGCAAGCTCTCTATCCATTGTACTATCACTCCAGCCCCATTCCCTTTCACTTTTGAGGTTTAGCACCTGTTCGGCTGTGTCACCAAAGCCCTTGGGCTCAGAATATACTTGGACAGGCAGCTCTATTTTTGACCTCTGCCTGAGGGCTGCTCTCAGTGTGCAGCTGTGTGTCCAAGGGCCCCTCCCTGGCCCCCACTCCATACTCTAGCCTCACTTAAAAAAATAAGTAAAGGAAAATTAGTCTAGGCAGATAACAGTTGATCATCATCATTCATTACTTTTTGTTCTTTTTCTCTTTGGCTGTTCCCAAGTGTTCAGCAGGAAATCTGTCTTCCATTATTGTTTTCCTAGAGTTTAATGGAAACAATGATTTCTGCAGCAGCAGCACCCTGGCAGCTGAGGTTTGAGAGGACAAGCACATCCCTCAGGAAGGGTGCTGGGTGGGCTGCCAGCCTTCCATGCTGTAAGCGGGTGTTGGCACTCACCTCAGCTCCTTCCACACTACATGGAGTAACAGGTGTCTCTGCAGAAGCCAGCGACACAGTGGAAGCGGTGAGGGACCAAGAGCCACTGTGGCAGGGAGGGCTTGGGATAGGGTCTCAGTCTAAGCCAGTGCTTCCTCGGGTGGGCCTGAGTTAGGTCTAAGCAGGCACAGCCTTGTGATCTTGCATATGGCGCTCAACCAAAGAACAGGGCCGCATATGCAGCCTGTGTCTCTAAGGGACAAAATCACTGGACAAGTTATTAGCAAAGTGTAGTCTCAAGGCAAGTGGGAGATCTTGGGTGAGTCACGAGCCCAGAGGAACACAGCAGGAGCCAGGACAGCACTTGACAGCAGCCTGGGGAAACCTTCTTGGAAAAGGCTCTCTATAATCACTTCTACTTTTGAAACCAGAAAGGTGATTATTAAACACATATTAAGTTGTTTGTTAAAGCTTACAGGAAGTAAGTTTGTCTCAAACACTACAAGTTCTATGTTCTCTCTATTTTTCATCTAAGCCCAAGAATTGTTCGTTGCAGGTCTCCCCACCTTTCTCTTTGCTACTTGCATATCAAAGATCTAAGTCAGGCTCTGATTCCTCACAAGCTGAGGTTCTGTGTAGTCCCATTCACTTAATCGTAGTGGCAGAGAACATCCCATAACCTCCTCCTGATTACTTGTGTCTCCTCCCAACTCTTTACCCTTCTTTGATGCACAATCAGCTTCTTTACATACTTTGCATGCAGGATCTGGGGTTCACTCTCAAGTACTGCATGGTTCCCAGAGCACCAAACTGGAAGTAGCCCCCTCCCCCGAACAACGTCCTCAAATAAACAAAAAGATTGGTGTCTTGTGTTCTATTCTGTCTGCTAAGGTTTTATTTCTTCTTGGATAACACTGATTTGGACAGAGAGATTTTGTGCATCTTCTTTACACTACAGTTGACATTGCTAAGCTCATTGATGGTTATATTCATCGAGTGAAAGTAGATTATAGATAAACAAAATAAATATCTTTTCCTGGAGGCTTCTAGCTGCCTCTGAGATTTCTGCTCACAATAGGTGCTGACAGAAGTCCCCGTCTTATCCAGTTTCAAAACTGTGCCTAGGGAACCGTATTTAGCACTTTATGGCAACCACTTCAGATCATTAATTCCTCATCCTGTTCAGATCAGGATTTCACCACTTCCATTCCACTGACATACATGCCTGCTAAGTCTGATTACCAGGTTGGCACTGTCATTTCCCTAATTTTCTATTCTTCTGTGAAACTACTGAATAGTCTCTCCATCTTAAAATTCCCTGATCATTAATTCCTCACACATTTCTCTCTCAATTCTCAACATTCCTCTCACTCTTGAGTGGGTTTCTCTTACTCCTCTACCCATTAGTTTTCAGGTTCCCATTCCCAATCAGGAAGTTATTTTATTCTCGTGTTTTGACCACCAAATATCTCCCAAATGTAACCCAGCCCTCTCCCAAGTTCCAGTCTCATATAATCAAACCCCACAGGATACCTTTATTCACCCAAAACTGAATGTTCCAAGCACAGCTTCTCCTTCTGGGTTTTATTTCTAGATACATCTCCAAGGAAATCGGTTAATATATAGAAATGAGAGACACTTGAGGTCCCCGAATCACTAGTTATCTACAAGAGGTACAATTCCTTTTACTGGTTTTTATAATTACAAACTCATAGCCTCAAGGATTTAGCAAACATTAAGATCACAGAGGAAGTTCCATTGCACTTACTCCTACACATGTTTACTTTTCAAGGTCATTATCATGGAAGGCAGAAAATGAAGAGAAATAGTTAGCTTTCTTTGTACCGGTGATGTTAACCTGGAGATGAGACATGTGGAGACAAGAATGAAGAGTGTAATAATAGGATCCCTAGAAAGTTCTGTGTGTTCAGCAAAAAGAACAATCAGTGTTGGTGTGGGTGCCGGGTAAAAGGAACTTTCATTCACAGCTGGTGGAAATGTCCACTGTTCTAGCCCTTCTGAAAAATAATATGGACACTCCTCAAGAAAAATAGGAATTCACTTCTCATGTGATCCAAAAATTACACCCCAAGAGCCCAAAAACATTATGTAGAAAAGACATTTGTATTTCTATTTTCATTGCAGCACTACTCACAATAACCACAATCTGGAAACAACCCAAGTGTCCAAGGGCAGATGACTGGGTTAAAAAGCTATAGTACACATACACAATGGAACACCACACAGCCATAAGAAGAGATGAAGTCATCTCATTTTCTACTACATGGATAAATCTGGCAAGTATCATGCAGAGTGAAATTAGTCAGAGGAAGAGGAACAGATGCAGAACAAACTCTTTTGTATGAGGAATATAAAGAAACACAACAGGGGGGGCTGGAGCAATAGCACAGCGGGTAGGGCGTTTGCCTTGCACGCGGCCGACCCAAGTTCAATTCCCAGCATCCCATATGGTCCCCTGAGCACCGCCAGAGCGTCAGAGGTAATTCCTGAGTGCAGAGCCAGGAGTAACCCCTGTGCATCGCCAGGTGTGACCCAAAAAGCAAAAAAAAAAAAAAAAAGAAACACAATAGGGTAATTTTGGTTATAGGGCTGGGGTACCTCCAACCTGTAAAAAACATCTCACACAACTCACCGCTTGCCCTGGGTCCATCTCATCCCTCATCGGGACCCTTCTTTTGTGGGTGCTAGGAAGTAAGGGTAGCTTAGGCTTAGGTCGAGAGAAAAGATGCCCAGGAGGAAAATATCATGCAATCAAATGGCTCCCAGGTATAGCATTTGCTACAGTCTTCTTGTGCCCATGCAAAAGGACTTGGCTCTGGATAAACTATGTAAAGGACTCAAGGAGAAGAGAAAAACAATATTTACAAGTCAACAGAACACAAAGAAAGAAGTTATAAATAAACACAGAGGAATGGGAGCACTGTGATGAGATTAACCCAATAGACCTAAACTACCTGAGGCTATGTTATCCTACACCACCCTAGCCCAATAACAAAATGGTGTGACCCAGATGTATACTAGAGGGTCAGGGGTAAAATTTTTTGTTCCCCTCACATAGTCGAGAAGGCGAACAATAAGGCTATAGCCTCAACACAACCAAGCTGGCGCCTCCCACCCAGAGATGCAAACACACCTTCCTGACCCAAAGTCACAAGCCACAGAGCTGAAGACGAAATCTGGGTTTTTCCTAACAAAATGGGGCACCTACTCCAATCCAGGCAAAAGAGAGAGAGAGAGAGAGAGAGAGAGAGAGAGAGAGAGAGAGAGAGAGAGAGAGAGAGAGAGAGAGAGAGAGAGAGAGAGAGAGTTGCAGGCCTCTGGGTGCCTGCCCTACAGCACTGCAAACAAAATGGTTCAAAACAAAAGCATAGGCCACAGGGCTGTGGATGCAATTTTTGGTTTTCCTCATAAACTAGAGGCAAACCTAGACGTATGACTGCTCACAGCTTAGCCTGGAGCCTCCCCCGCCCAACAAGCAATCCATAGGAACTGAGGCAAAAGCCAAGGAGCTGGAAATACAATTTTGGGTATTTTCCTAACAAAATGTGGGGGAGTCCTAAATGGAGCCCCTTCCTGAAGGGTAGAGTTAAGACTTAAGATTTTTACTATGTATTTGGGTAGAGTCTTAATCAATCTGGAATAAAAAAATATTCTAAATTAAAAAAATACACTTCAAAGGCTGTGTTTCTAGATATTTTTAACACTTTGGTTATTTTCTTTCTATCTAGATTGGAAATTATTGGTACATATGACTTCAAAAGACTGCTGTTGGTTGCTTTGGTTTAGATAATGAAAGCTAATTCTAATAATTAAACAGTATGTGACTCTAGAACCTATGTTTTAAACATAGGTTTAAACTAAATTATTGAATTTAGTACAAGTTTCTGTTTACCACAATTTTCTAAAACCATAAGTATTTTTGTGTCAGATAGTCTGATATTTTCATGTAAAAGCAAAACAAATGTATACATTTATTTATTTATTTATTTGCTTTTTGGGTCACACCGGCGATGCTCAAGGGTTATTACTAGCTCTGCACTCAGGAATCAACCCTGGCAGTGCTCGGGGGACCATATGGGATGCTGGGAATCGAACCTAGGTCTGCTGCGTGCAAGGCAAACACCCTACCCGCTGTGCTATCGTTCCACCCTACAAATGTATACATTTAGACACAAAAGTCCTCAGCTCTTATCAAAGTTTTAGATGTTAGTAAAAGAAGACATCTAAGATGTTGGAGTTTGTATAAACTCAAAAACTCTTTGATTTAACTTCAATAATTTTGCACGAAGTTACAAATGTTGCTGAAGTTACACCTCTGTTGTAAAATAGGCTAATTTCTAGCTGAAAATAAGTTTAGACCTAATTTTCAGTTACAGTCTGCAGTTATTTTGTGTAGAGCTTGCTTATCTCACCTTGAGTTCTAGTTCTGAAGCCCTTTTAAACAACACAGGATCAGGTGCTAGAGCATTTCAATGTTTTCAATAAAATATTTAGACTGAGAATTTTAATTTCTCTCTAGGTCCAACATTTTGTTTATAAAACTTTCAGCTTACTCATGGTCCAACAAGATCTCAGAATATAAAACACCTAGACTGTCAGGGTTACATATCACTCTGCTTTCCCGTGATGATGCAGCTTGCCCTGAGGATTTCTACTTCATATTTCAATCAAGCTCTACTTTCCAGTATTGTGCGTGCACACACACACACACACACACACACACACACACGAATTGACTACAAAACATTATGGTGGCCACCAACACATATGTACGTGGGCGAGCGCGCACACACACATACTCACAAACGTGATCAATCAGTTTCTTCCAGCTGCTTGTCTGACTCAGAGTGGCAGGAAGGAAGCTGATGTGGGTCTGAAAAGAGGAAGAAGCAGTCCCCAGGGCAAAGCTATCCATCACTTGATTGGGGCTTTGTTCCTCCTTTCCTTGCTCTTTACAGCAGACTCTGTGCCCAGTCTTGACCTTAAGGGGAAACAGGTCAAGAAAGTGCTTTGTTGAAGATAAACAAATGGGACTATATAACAATTAGAAGCTTCTACACCTCAAAAGAAATGATGTGTAAGATCCAAAGACAGCCTAAGGAATAAAAAATTACTTACCCAATTGCCATCTGATAAAGGGTTACTATCAAAGCTATATAAGACACTGGTAATTCCAGGAGCTCGCAGGTGCTCTTGCAGCCGCACGGCATCTTGTGCTGTTCATAACAAGCAATGCAGAGGAAAGTATGGGGGATATTGGCTGCCGTAGAGGCAGGGGAAGGGGTGAGATGGGGGTGGATGCTGGGGACCTTGGTGGTAGAAGATGTGCATTGGTGGAGGGTTGGGTAATCAATCATTGTATGACTGAAACTCAAATAAGAAAGCTTTCTAACGGTATCTCATGGTGATTAAAAAATAATAATAATAAATGAGATAAAATTAACATTCTGAATTAAAAAAAAAGTAATGTGGAGTTCATGCCCAGTTGAACCAGCTTAGTCAATGGCTGAATAAATAGCAGAACTTCTGCATTTAAGAAAAAAAAAGACACTGGTAAAACATTACCAGAAATAAAGATCTAACCCCATCAAAAACTGGGGAGAGGAACAGAAACTTCCTCAACAAAGAAATTCAAATGGCTAAGAGGCACATGGAAAAATGCTCTATGTCACTAATCATCAGGGAGATGCAAATCAAAACAACAATGAGATATCTTCTCATACCACAGGGACTGGCACGCATCAAAAAAAAAACAAAAACAAAAACAAGAGCAACCAGTGCTGGTTCAGATGTGGGGAGAAAGGGACTCTCATTCATTGTTGGTGGGAATGCCAACTGGTCCGGACTTTTTGGAAACAATATGGATATTCCTCAAATAGAGCTCAACTAGAAATTGAGCTCCTATTTGACCCAGCAATGCCACTTCTGGGAATATACCCTCTTGGACCAAAACACAGCAGAAACATTATTCACACTTCTATGTTCATTGCAGCACTATTCATAATAGCCAGAATATGGAAAGAACCCAAGAACAGATGACTGGATAAAGAAACTATGGTACATCTACACATGGAATACTATGCAGCCATTAGGAAAATGAAGTCATGAAATTTGCTTATAAATGAATGGACACAGAGAATATCATGCTGATGAAATGAGTCAGAAGGAGAGGGACAGATATAGAATGAATACCTTCATTTGTGAGGTATAAAAGAAAGTATATAGGATGAGACTAATATCCAAGGCCGGGGAAAACGGACCAGGAAAACTGGGGTGAAAGGAAGTTACAATAGAGGAGGGATAAATATGACGATAATAGTTGGAAATGATTATTTTGGACAGGAATTGAGTATGAAAGTAGGTAAAGGTATATATTTAATAACTTTCAGTATCTGCATTGCAAACCATAAGACCCAAAAGGAAAGACAAAGAGAGACAGAGACAGAGAGACAGAGGCAGAGACAGACACAGAGACAGAGACAGAGACAGAAAGAGAAGAAAAGTGCCTGCCTCAAAGACTGGGAGGTGAGAGGGTTGGGGCAGAGAGGGGCGGGAAGGAGGGAAACTGAGAACATTGGTAGTGGGAAATGTACACTTGTGAAGGGGTGTGTGTTGGAACATATATGACTGAAACCCAATCATGAACTTTATAACCATGTATCTCTCTGATTTAATTCAATAAATATATATAAATTTAATTTTTTAAAAAAGAGAGTGCTTTATTAGTTTGAAGTCAGCAGGTTGAAGTACAACTAAATAATTATCAGCTGACAGGAATTTCATGGCAAACACCTAGGTAGAAAAAGCCCTAGTGGCTTCTGAGCTTGACGAGAGAGAGAGAGAGAGAGAGAGAGAGAGAGAGAGAGAGAGACAGACAGACAGACAGAGACAGAGACAGAGATAGGAAAGCACTTAAACTCGACATTCCTTGGGGCTGGAGAGATAACATAGTAGATAGGGCATTTGTGTTGCACATGGCCGGCCCGGGTTCGATTCCCAGCATCCCATATGGTCCACCAAGCACCACCAGGAGTAATTCCTGAGTGCAAAGCCAGGAATAACCCCTGAGCATTGCTGGATGTGACCCAAAAAGGAAAAAAAAAACCTTCGCCATTCCTTAATGACAGTAAGAATAGTGAAGTATTTTCTGAAACGTTTCCGTCTGCAGATGGGAATTGGATCTTAAGTAGAACCATAAGGAAAGGGAGGAGAGAAAATTAGTGTAGCCCCCCTTCTTTGAGGATATTACAGCCTAAGAGGAAATGAGTATCTGCACAGAAGAACAAGAACCCATTTCAGAGACCTTGAAGTAAGGTATTTGGTAGAGGAGAGTGTTTATCCCCATTCTAGTGATACAGGAGGAAAAGGGATCCTTGGAAGGAAATTAAGGCTGAATAAGCAGCTGTGTGTCCAGTAGGAACTGAACTGCTTTACCCTGCATGGTGACCTTCATGCTTCTGCAGTGTCATTTGTGATGAAAGGGCAGGTCTCCTACAGGTACCTTCACCAGATCTGGTCAAAGTAGAGAGGCCAGGTACCCTTTGGGGTTTGTACAGTCATTCATTCAGTGGCCCATCCCACCACATTTTCTGCATGGTATCTGAGGTTTCTTGGACCATTTGGGACAGCCCCACTTTCAGCCATTGAGTTTGCCACAGTGGGAGCAGAGGCAATCTGAGCCCTCCTATAAGGCTAGTTGGGCTTAAGAACTGCCATAAGTGGATGGTGCCTTTTTGCCCCCCTGGCCACCCTTTGCTGTCTTTTCTCCTTCTGGTAGCAATAAATAGGGCAAATTGCTCTAATTCTTAGCCAGTAAGTTCTCTTTCTGATTTTTCTGCACCTTTCTTTGCCCAATCTCGGTATTTGGAAGTTGGGAGAGGTAATTTGAGAGGGTAAAAAATAGTTAGATATCTCAGCCTCCTTAGATTGTTTATGAAAGAAATAGAGTTGGTGTGTGTGTGGTGTAACAGTTACGGAGCTTTCCTTCAGTCAAATCTCCTATTCTCCAATTTATATTTGGCATTCTCCAATTTGTATTTCCCTTAAGGCAGAGGAAAACAAGCAGATTATGAAACTTTATGAGTGAAACTTTTCCAGTCTTTCAAGATGAGCTTCACGGGTGAGTCTTGGGGATGGAGACACCATTTCCCATCTAGGAAAAAGGAGGGAGCAGGATGAGGACAGGTGACCTGCCCTTTCCTTCAGAGGGCAGAGAGTGCTAAAGGAGATGTCTCTAATTTTAGGGTCTTCTGACTTCTCAGAGCCACCTCCCGGCTCAAAGCACCACTTATCAACAGGTAGGTCCCTTGAGGTGTTTCCTCTCCAAAAGACTGTGACCGTGAGAAGATGGGCAATCTTGGGAAGTCTGTCCCCACTAGAGAAAGGTTCCAAGAAGCACCCACCCCTTAGCTTTAAGGGGCACGTTTTTAGGACTGCTTGTCCCCATCTGGGGGATAAATTCTGAGAGTAGGCTAGGAGGGGGGGCTGCTCCAATAAAGGTGTGGAGTGCCTCCCATGATAATTGCCTAAAGGAGGAAGCCTAAACAAATTTTCAGGGTACCCCAGACAACCTTCGGGATGCCCAAGGGAATATCCTCAGCACCCTTAACTGTCCTTTAGGAACCTGCATTTTAATCCTGACAACTCTGAAAGGTAGATGCAGAGAAAACATTCTTAGAGTGAGGAGAGTAAAATGACCTTTTGTGTGTATGTGTGTGCCAGTGACTAACGAGTAGCCTTGGGCAAAAGGGTCAGTTCTCTGGTCCCCCTTTATCACTGGTGCCAGAGGAAAGAGGTGAGTAGAGGTCAGTAGAGAGAACAGGTGGCCAGCTTGTGTAGACTGACCATGGGGAGCACCTGGCAGGACATGAGAAATGGTGACGACAAAAACTGCAGCAAAAGGACTCGAGGGTGCTCTTGGGAAGGTGGAAGGCACCGGCCCCTCCTGCCGCTGCCGAGATGTGATCCCGAGGGCCACATGCGTGTGTGGCCCCTCCGCAGCTGCACGAGCGTGACTCCAGACCCAGCTAAACCACTTTTGACACGGGCAGCTACTTGCAGAATGTCTCCAGCCTGAGAACTAAGCCGCTACAACAATGGTGGAGGGACATGCCTGACCACTATGGAGAAGGAGGGGCTGCTGGAAGGTGGTTAAGTGTTTTGCACGAAACCATGAGAAACGGTATAGGAAACCACAGGGCAAAGGGGGAAGAAAAAGATGCTTAATACAGAGGCAGGATGGGGGTTAGGAGGGAAACTGGGGACATTGCTGGAGGGAAGTAGACACTGGTGGAGGGCCTCATGTTGGAACAGATCGTCTGGTTGCTTTTTGGTTTTTTTGGTTTTTTTGCCTTTTGGGGTCACACCTGGCAATGCACAAGGGTTACTCCTGGCTCTGCACTCAGGAATTACTCCTGGCGGTACTCAGGGGACCATATGGGATGCTTGGAATCGAACTCAGATCAGCCGTGTGCAGGGCAAATGCCCAACCCACTGTGCTGTCACTCCAGCCCCTAGAACGGATAGTATGAATCTGTCATAAATAACTTTGTAAATCAGTTTAAATTAAAAAAAAGTTTTTTAAAGAGAAAAACTATTTTGAAAGAAAATGTTCTTTGTGTTCTGAGTACATAAATCCAGTCCTCAGCTCTCAATCCTGAAGCTTTAGTCTTTCAAGAATATACTTCCTCCCTGCATTTTTTAATAATTACTATTTCTGGCTCTACTAGAAATCCTACTGGTCACCCTGACTCTCAGTTCCAAGAGAACTGAGTCATAAAAATAAAAGCATGAGAAAAGTTTGGCCCTTTGTGCTCTGAAATGCTGGTGGAGAATCTGAGGGTAGGCAGGACGGTAGCACTCTTGACCTGCTCCTTCCATCTCAGGGGGCAGAAAAGCAAGGAGAGAGTCTATATCTAAGTCTTAATTTAGATTAAGATGACTAAGTCTTGATTTAGTCATCTACAGGAGAGGGATTTTCTGGTATTTTCTGGTAATTCTTTTCTGGTAAAGAATTTGTACTTGGGGAAAAAATCCACACTTGGACAATTCTAATATTGAGATTTTTAACTTGAAAGTCATAAACAGGCTTTTTCAGAATAAAGGATCCTCTAGAAAGTGTAAGCTGTGTGTTTTTTTTGGTGTATATTTTTTGCGATTTTTATACATTTTATTTTCATAAATTTCATAAAGTAGTCCACAACAGTTCATTACAGATAGTATTCAAACACCCACCACACCAGCGAGCATCTTTCCATCACAATAAGAGGGAAGTGTGTGAAGGTTGTTGTATTTCATTCTGGGGCCATTTAAACCTGTATGGAGGAGAATACAAGCAAATATGTTAAAATCAAGCAAATGTGTCCTACTTTAGGTGGGCTAGAGTATAAGAGGTCCAGGATATACTGCATCGCTCTCTTCTGGGAGAGCTTTAGTTTATAGTCTCTAGATCTTGGCCATTGATGAGATTACATGGTGCCGGGGGCAGTTTGTGGGTGTGACTGCAAAACTACTGGAAAACTGGGGAGCTCGGGGGAGGAGGCCCAGTCCTGATCGGAGCAGGCTTAGAGATCTCAGCCATGGGTCCTGCATACCTAGATTCCTCTGTCAGTTCCTTCATGGGTGAGGCTTATCCGAGTGTGTGGAGAGTGACATTGAACATGGCTGCAGCTGGGTTCTGGAGGTTTTCAGCTGCCAGGGTTCTGCTTGGGGTGGGGAGGGAAACTCAACCCACCCCACTCCAAGGTGCCCTGGTGAAGACAGCCTGGCATGGGGGCAGGGGATTCTGCCTTTGGGGTGCCCTCCTGATGGTGCTCAAGGGTCACTCCCAACAGTGTTCAGGGGACTATGTGGTGGTGGGGATTGAATTTGGGCATCCTGCATGCAAAGCATGTCCTCAGCCCATTACATGTTCTCTCCAGGCCAGCACATTTTTCTGAGGTAAAGGTCCATAACTTTTATCAGAGTCTCAAAAGGGTTTCTGACACGTCAGAGGGTAAGAATTTTTCAGTTAGAGATTAACTTAGTAGTATTGATTCTCTGTGAATGTATAACAAACTACCCCCAAATTTAATAGTGACCAACATGTCACAGATTATGTGAGTCAGAAACTGTAAAGAGGGGCTGGGGTGATAGCACAGCAGGTAGGGCGTTTGCCTTGCACGCGGCCGACCCAGGTTCGATTCCCAGCATCCCATATGGTCCCCTGAGCACCACCAGGAGTAATTCCTAAGTGCAAAGCCAGAAGTAACCCCTGTGCATAGCCAGGTGTGACCCAAAAAGCAGGAAAAAAAAGAAGAAAAAAAGAAACTGAAAAGAACAAATTAGGTGACTCAATTCAGAGTCTCTGTTGATGTTCTAACTGATGGCAGTGAAGGATGTGGGGAACAAAGGGGGCTGTGGAGTGCGTGAGGAAGCAGACTATGAAGAGACAACTGCTCACCTACCTGAGCCACCTGAGTTCCCCCCGGAAGTCCTGGGGGATCAAGACTGGTGGAAGTCTGCTCTTAATGCTGCTTGGAAGCTGGTCCCCATCATCCCAGTCACCCAAGCTTGGCCAGAGCCCTGGCCTCGGGCTGAGTGTGGGGTTATAAGGAGAGAACTTGGACTTCTCCAGAGAGGGGAGAGACTGAAGAGCTGTGGGAAGGGGTGGTATATGGGTATCTTTAAAGGGAGGAGTTTTGAATTATGGTCGTCTTTTTTCCACTGCTTACCACAGCCTTCCCTTTCTGCTAAAGTTTCCTCCTCCTGAAGCAGGTGTCTAACACCTCTGTGCAGATGCAAGTGCCAATGAAGTTATCAAGCCTCAGTTCCTGTGTCTCCAAAGGGGAACCAGTCTTCATGCTTTGGACACTCCACAAAATAACTTCTCCTTAGTTTCTTTGGTTGTTTTGGTTTGTTTGGTGGGGGTGGTATTATATCTATTGGTGCTCAGGGCTTACTCTTGGCCTCGTGCTCAGGGATCACTCCTGGTGGGCTGGGGGAACTATATGGGATTCTGGGGATGAAATCTGGGTTGGCCACATACAAAGCAAGTGCCCTACCTGCTGTATTATTGCCCCACCCCTTAAATTTTTTTGGTTTTATTCATTGACAGCCCTCTCCCATCTTTCCGCCTCCTGTCTCACAATCAATCAGATAGGGGTGGCTTTGAGGGCAAGGGCTGCAGAATGTGCTTCTCACACAGTTGGTGACTGAAGGCTCCCTTGCATGCTGGCGATCAGTAGAGGGACTACATCTACTGGACTGCTCAGGGGAGTTCACGCATAGCAGCTGGCTTACCCCAGAGTCTGGGACCTAGAGAGACCAAGAAAGAAGCCACTGTGTTCTTTTTCTTTTTTCTTTTTTTTGCAATTCTTATATATTTTATTTTCATAAAAGTAGTTCACAATAAATTTACCAGTTACACATGCGGGGTGGGAGGCTGGGGAGGTGGGGGGAGGGGGAGGTATACCGTGATTCTTGGTGGTGGAATATATGTACTGGTGAAGGGATGGGTGTTCGAGCATTGTATAACTGAGACTTAAACCTGAAAGCTTTGTAACTTTCCACATGGTGATTCAATAAAAGAATAAAATTTTTAAAAAAGTAGTTCACAATAGTTCATTACAGATAATATTCAAACACCTATCCCACCACTGAGCACCTTCCCACCACAATAAGAGGGGAGTGTGTGAAGGTTGTTGTATTTCATTCTGGAGTCATTTAAACCTGTATATAAGAAAATACAAGCAAGTATGTTAAAACCAAACAAATGTGTGCTACTATTGGTATCTAAGTGGGCTAGAGTATAAGAGGTCCGTGGCCATGCTCCAGGAAATTCTGCATTACTCTCTTTTGGGAGCTTTGGTTTATAGTCTCTGGATCTTGGCCGTTGATGAGATTACATGGTGTGTGGGGGGTGGGCCGAGCCATTTGTGGGTGTGATTGCCAAGCTACCGGAAAACTGGGGAGCTGGGGGGGGGGGAAAGGCCCAGTCCCAATCCAAGCGGGCTTGGAGATCTCAGTCACGGGTTCCCGCATACTTCGGTTTTTCTGCTGGTTCCTTCTTGGGTGAGGCTCATCCAAGCATGTGGAGAGTCGCCTCGAGCATGGCAGCGATTGGGTTCTAGAGGTTTTCAGCTGCCAGTGGGGAGGGAAACTCAACCCGTCCCCCTCTAAGGTGCCCTGGTGAAGACAGCCTGGTGCAGGGTCAGGACATTCTGCATCACTCTCTTCCGGGGGGCTTTGGTTTATATTTGGCCGTCCATGAGATTACATGGCACAGGGGCAATTTGTGGGTGTGACTACCAAGCTACTAGAAAACTGGGGAACTGGAGGGAGGAGACCCAGTCCTGATCTGAGCGAGAAGCCACTGTGATCTTCATGGTTTAGTTCCAGAAGTCATACACTGTCACTCCTGTCATGTGCTAGTCTGTAAGACAGCTCACACTCCAGAGGAGAAAAATAGAATCCAATTTTTTTTTCTTTTTGGGTCTCACCTGATGATGCACAGGGATTAATCCTGGCTTTGCATTCAGGAATTACTCCTGATGATGCTCAGGGGACCATATGTGGAATGCGGTCAGCTGCATGCAAGGCATGCAGTAAGGTATGCACTTACTGACTTAGTGAAAGTAAGGCGGAATGACATTTATTTTTTTATTGTAAAATTTAAATTACAATAATACTAAATTAATATTATATTAATATTAATTAACTACATTATAATCAATAATAAATATCTATTATCATAATAATAAAATTATATTTATTAAATTTAAATATATAATTTAAATTATAATTACATATAATAATATATATTTATATGTTATTATATATAACTTTATATAATCATATAATAACATATAATTATATAATTATTGATATACATGATTATACACATATTATACATAATATACATAATATATATTATACATGATTATAATTATATCTATTTTATAATTTAAAATATATAGTAATTTAATTATTGTATTAATATTAATATTATATGTAACATTAAATATATTTAAATATATCATTATATAATATTATAATAATTAATTATGATCGATATTAATTATAATTAATTAACACAATTAATTATACCTTGCAATGGATATAATTAATGTCCATTAAATTATAATGGACATAATTAGTAATGTCCATTCGCTCCAGCCCCCCATATACATATCTTGACTATCAGTGAGAGTCCCTTTCTTTTATTCCTAAACTAATTACCAAATCATTAATTCCATTCAACAATTCCATTCATTATGCTGATTAGTATGTGTGCTGTGAATTAAAATAGAGGTTTCTCAAGTACTAATAGGGGCTACTTCAGTATGTAGCCTTTTTTTTATATGTAAAAGTCAGCTTCCACTTCTGGGATGTAACCTATCCTTGGAATTGAAACTTAATTTAACTAGCATGAATATAGAATTATACTGTCACTGCTGCAGTATTTTCTTTTGCTTTTCCTATTTTTTAGGTTTTTGTGCCACATTTGGCATGTTAGGGCTTACCCCTGACTCTGCTCAGCGGATAACTCCTGGCAGGGTTTAGGGAACCATATGGGGTTCCACAGAGAGAACTCTCTGGTATTTGTTGTAATGTGTGTGTGTGTGTGTGTGTGTGTGTGTGTGTGTGTGTGGTTTCAGGCCACATCCAGTGGTGCTCAGGGCTTACTCCTGGCTCTGTGCTCAGGAATCACTTCTGGTGGAGCTCAGAGAACCAATGGGTCTCTGAGTGCAAGAGAAGCGCTTAACCAGCTGTATTATGTCTCCTGTACTGTTGCAGTATTTTTAAGTAAATAATAGATACCAAAATACTGCTTGGGTTTGAGAGGAAAAAAAGTAATATTGTAATGTCCAATGGAAAGCTTGTGTATACTAGAAACATCAGTCTCAGTCTCTGTGCTGTACTGTGTCATTAGTCACAATTTCTGTTTGGAAAGATGATATAGGGGACAGTGGGGCAGGGATATGGCTCAGTGGTTGGGTGCATGATTCACCAACCCTGGGTTCTATTCCCAGAACCAAAGTAAAACGCAGTGCTGATTTAAATTAGATATGACTGAAATCTGTGAGATCATCCTAGAATTCCAAATCATTCATTTCAGTGTTAATCAAAGGTCACTGAGTGGCAGTCCACAAGCACTTTCATTTGGCCTCAGCAATACTGCAAATTATTCCATTAGATGGCCCACTTAGAAATAAGTACTTAGAAATACTTAGAAATAAGTTGTCATTCTCATAAAAATATCAATTTACAGTTTCTCTTGAAAATATATATATGGCAATTTGAGGTCCATGCTTCCACCCCACTGACACCAGCAGCTGGAATGGAAGAACTAGGTGATGGGCATTTCCTCTCCAACCTGATATAGTCCAGTGTCCTAACATTTCCTAGCACTGAGGTCCAATGCCAGATGCCATTTTCAATCCTGGCTGCATAGCTTTATTTTTATGGTAAAGAGAAATCTGGAAATCTCTTGTGTTTTGAGCAGCATTTAGCAACAGAGTTGAGTTTATGGGTTCTAGTTACAGTCAGCCTAATTATTAAATTGTTTCTTTTCATATCCAGTTATGAGACTGGAGAAGTTGCCTAACCCCAATAAACCCCCAGCTCCTTATCTGTGGAGTTTGAATAATATTAGTATCTACCTCAGGTATAAATAAGGATTCCGTTGCTTAGGGAAGTCTCAACAAGTGCCTCTGAGAAACAGCACATCCCAGCCAGCCCATTCTAATCTTTGATATTACTAGCTTGATTCCTACAGGCAGTGAGTTCATGATTCTCATTCAAATCAATACACTGATATAATTTCACAATGATTTATCAAAAACTGATAAATGCTTGAAAGAAACTGCTTATCTTTGAAAATAATTCATGGAATACCCCTTAATTACTTGTGTTGGCCCTCTTTGTTTTTTTTAATTTTTATCACCATGTGGAAAGTTACAAAGTTTTCAGGTTTATGTCTCAGTTATACAATATTCAAACACCATCCCTTCACCAGTGCCCATATTCCACCACCAAAATCCCCAGTATACTCCCTGCCCCCGCCCCCCACCCCCAACTATATAACTGATGAGTTTCACTTCATTTTCTCTTTACCTTGATTACGTTCCATATTGCAAAACAAAACTCACTATTGTTGTTGGAGTTTCCCCGAAGAAAGACAGCCCTACTAAGGAAGCATTTGATAATTGGTTTTCCATTAAAAGATTGTATGTTTTCAGTTTTTAGAAAAGGTCGCGCGGCCGCATTGTGGATGTGTCCCAGTCCCGCAAGCCGGAGCCGTGTTAGTTGCTGCTCAGTGTCGCCAGGGCTCCATCTGGAGGTGTGCTGGCTGTACCTCCTCCGTCTGGATCCCCAGTGTTATTGGCCCAGTTTCGGGTCCGGAGCATTTCTCCAGCCGCGTTGCTCACCAACGCCTGGCCTCTTCTCTGTTCAAGATGGCGCCGAGGGTGGGTCGAGGGCGTGACTTCCGGCGGCCGGGACCACTTGGAGGTTGGGCTGACGTTGGCCCTCTTGAATAAGTAACAGATTATGATCTTGGGATGGAGTGCATGAAACTAAAGCACCCAAATGCTGCCTTAAAATAATAGTGAATAGTTCTCTTTTTAAAAATTTTTTAATTTTATTTTCGTAAAGTTTATTTTGTGAAATTAAATTTTATTTTCACAAAAATTGATTATACTCAGTATTTCACCACCAAACCACCATTACACCTTCCCACCACCATTAGTTTGAATTTTCCCACCACCACTCAAGACTGCCCCACAGGTGGATGCTAAATTATTTATTTTGCATCGCTTGTTATGAATAGTAAGAAATGCTGCATGTCCACAAAAGTGGCCATGTGCTTCTATAGTTCTAAAATTTAAAATAATTGGGGTCCAGAGACATCTCCACAGCCTGCTGCTCTCTTCCAAGATTCATATGTGAGTCTCTGAATCATGGCTGTTTTAATGTGCCTAAATGGCGCCCAGAGGCAGTTCTTGGGCGTGACTGCCAGGACATTGAAGGGTGGGGAGACGGGAAGAGGCAGCCCATTCCCAGCTCCTCTGAGAGGGCTGAAGTTTTCCGTCAGTGGTCCTGCATACCTGGGTTTTTCAATTGGGTTCTGGAGGTTTGCGGCTGCCAGGGTTCATCTGAGGCAGAGGGAGTATGGCTGCTCCCCTCTGAGGTGCTCCCGTGAAATCAGCCTGCTGTGGGGTTCGAAAATATCTCTGCCATGTGCTGCTCTCTTTCAAGATTCATTTGTGAGTCGGATAGTCCTCAATATACCAGACCCTCAATCAAAAGACAAATGTCTTCATAAAAAGAAAAACACAAATTGAAAAGACATTTACAATATACATAACTGCCAATGATTAGTATTCAAAATAATGTCAAGAAATCTGACTTGCCAATAAGAAAAAGGTCACTGGCCTTATAGAAAAATGGATATTGAGATGAACAGGCAATTTATAATGTTATAAACGGACATGACTTATAAATATGAGAAAACATAGTAAATTCTACACTTACCCAGAAAATGCAGTTTTAAACCACAAGAAAATATCATTTCATGCCTATCATGAAACTGGTGGTGAAAATGTTGGTGAAAATGTCACTACCTAATACCTGTATCGCCAGCGCTCTGAGCACGACTACTGAGTATGGACTGGCTTAGCCTTTTAGGAGGAGAGCTGGAAACTCTCTGAGAGCTCTAAAGCTGTCCTCCTAGGTAGCAGCAGTTCCTCTCCTGGCAATCAACCCTAAAGAAACCTTAGCAACCTTCCTCTCCTCTTTGCCATCATACTGTGTGAGATTGACTGTTCCTTGCCAAGTCTTCCTGTGAGACTTTCAGGATCGAGCAATTCTTGGCCAAGAAATTAAAAGAAAATTAGTCCATTCTTACCGTGAATTTGGATGAAAGGCAGTAAAAAAATCAGGTACAAGAGGAGACCCTGGAGAAGAACCCAGCAGGGTTTATAAAAATGACACTTGGAGTATAGGGAGAAGAAGGAAAGAAATAGCGTGAAGGGGGAAAGCGGGAAGAGAGAGATGAGAAGCAATAAGAGCAGGGACCAAGGGGATGCAGGTATAGTGGTGGTGTTAGGAATGAAAGATCTAAATATCCAAACCCTGGAGTCAAAACACTGAAATCACGAGCTCCAAACTTTCAAAACCAAACTTAAAAGATGCCTGTCAAGATGGAAGCCTGGAGCTGGGAGCACCGTGGGGGTGGAGTGGGGGTGGGGTGAGTAGGGGAGGGTGGTGGCAGGAGAAAGAACCTGGAAATACTGGTGGAGGAAAGCTGACCTATGAATACCTTTGTAACTTATAGCAATTTAATAAAATAAAATTTTTACTAAATAAAATAAATTAATTTTATTTAATAAAATTAAACCGATTTGTATTCGATTAAAATTTTATTAAATTAATTTATTTTTAAAATTTTATTTATTTATTTATTTATTAGTAAATCACCATGAGGGTATAGTAACAGATTTACACATTTTCATACTTGTGTTTCCCTCATACAATGTTTGGCACCCCTTCCTCTATCAGTGTCCATTCTCCACCACCAGTGAACCCAGTATCCCTCCCACCTCCCAATCCCATTCCCCCTCCCCTCCGCCCCCCCCCCAACTCTGTGGCAGGGCATTCCCTTTTGTTCTCTCTCTCTTCTTTTGGATGTTATGGTCCACAATAGGGGTACTGAGTGGCCATTGTGTTCAATCTATAGTCTACTTTCAGCATGTATCTCCCCTCCCGAGCGGGTCCTCCAACCAGATCTTACTTGATGTTCCCTTCTCTATCTGAACTGCCTTTTCCCCCAGCATGTGAGGCCAGCTTCCAAGCCATGGAGCCAACCTCCTGGTACTTATTTCTGCTATTCTTGGGTGTTAGTCTCCTACTCTGTTATTTTATATTCCACAGATGAGCGCAATCTTTCTATGTCTGTCCCTCTCTTTCTGACTCATTTCACTTAGCATGATACTTTCCATATTGATCCACTTATATGCAAAATTCATGACTTCATCTTTTCTAACAGCTGCATAGTATTACATTGTATAGATGTATCAAATTTTCTTTAACCAGTCATCTGTTCTAGGGCACTCAGGTTTTTTCCAGGTTCTGGCTATTGTAAACAGTGCTGCAATGAACATATAAGTGCAGATATCATTTCGACTATACTTTTTTGTTTCTCCAGGATATATTCCCAGAAGTGGTATCGCTGGATCAAATGGAAGCTCAATTTCTAATTTTTTGAGAATCGTCCATATTGTTTTCCAAAGGGACTGGACCAGTTGGCATTCCGACCAGCAGTGGAGAAGAGTCCCCTTCTTTCCACATCCTCTCCAACAGCGATTACTCATCTTTTGGATGAGTGCCATTCTATGTGGTGTGAGGTGGTATCTCATGGTTGTTTTGATCTGCATCTCCCTGATGATTAGTGATGCAGAGCATTTTTTTCATGTGCCTTTTGGCCATTCGTATCTCTCCCTTGGAAAAGTTTCTGTTCATTTCTTCGGCCCATTTTCTGATGGGATTGGATGTTTTCTTCTTGTAGAGTTCAACCAGTGCTTTATATACCCTTGATATCAACCCCTTATCAGAGGGGTATTGGGTGACTATCCTTTCCCATTCTGTAGATTGTCTTTGTATTCTGGTCCCTGTATCTTTTGCGGTGCAGAAGCTTCTTAGTTTAATATAGTCCCATTTATTTATCTCTGTTTCCATTTGGTTGATCAGTTGCATGTCATCTTTGAAGATACTGTTAGCTTCAATATTGTGGAGGGTTTTGCCAACCTTGTCTTCAATGTACCTTATGGATTGTGGTCTGATGTTGAGGTCTTTAATCCATTTTGATCTGACTTTTGTGCATGGTGTCAGGTCGAGATCTAAGCCCATTCTTTTGCATGTGGTTGTCCAGTTGTGCCAGCACCATTTGTTAAAGAGGCTTTCCTTGCTCCACTTCACATTTATTGCTCCTTTATCAAAGAGTAGATGATCATATATTTGAGGTTGTGTGTAGGGATATTCCACCCTGTTCCATTGGTCTGCAGCTCTGCCTTTATTCCAGTACCATGCTGTTTTAATTGTTCCTGCTTTGTAGTAAAGTTTAAGGTTGGAGGGTGATGCCTCCCATCATCTTTTTCCCGAGAATTGTTTTAGCTATCCATGGGCGTTTGTTGTTCCATATGAATTTCAGGATAGCTTGATCCATTTCTTTGAAGAATTTCATGGGTATCTTTGTAGGGATTGCATTGAATCTGTATAATGCTTTGGGGAGTATTGCCATTTTGACAATGTTGATTCTCCCTATCCATGAGCAGGGAATATGTTTCAATTTCTTCATGTCCTCTTTTATGTCATGGAGTAGCGTTTTATAGTTTTCTTTGTATAGGTCCTTTACTTCCTTGGTTAAGCTGATTCCGAGGTACTTGATTTTCTGGGGCACGATTGTGAATGGGATTGCTTTTTTCATCTCTCTTTCCTCTAACTCATTGTTTGCATATAGGAAAGCCATGGATTTTTGGGTATTGATAAATTAAATTAATTTATATTTAATAAAATAAAATTTGGAGAAAAATCTAATGACACTTGAGGGCTTGGTGAAATAACACAGGGGTTAAGGCTCTTTCCTTGCCTGCAGCCAAATCCAGTTCAGTTCTCAACACAGCACAATACATATGGTCCTCCAAGCACTGCCAAGAGTATCTCTGAGCATAAGCCCATGAGGTGCAATCTCCCCTAATGCCTAAAAAAAGAATAGCACTTGAGATGACACAGGTCTATGCTGTAAGGGGGCATTAGCATCTTGCCATTTAGTGGGTTGTAAATATCACTACTATTTGGATATGTTTGATTAGAAAATAATTTTTCCTTGTATGCTTTTGTTCCTAATTTGTGACTTAGTAATAACATGAAATCTTTGTTTCAAAATACCAAAACCCTAGTTAATATTCACCCAGTAGACAGCACTATTCACAATAGCCAGAATCTGGAAACAACCTGAGTGCCTGAGAACAGATGAATGAGAAATTATGGCCCATCTACACAATGGAATACTATGCAGCTGTTAGGAAAAATTAAGTCATGGAATTTGCCTATAAACGAATGGACATGGAGAATATAATGCTCAGTGAAATGAATCAGAAGGAGAGGTACAGACATAGAATGACTGCATTCATTTGTGATAAATATGTGTGTGTGTAATCCGAGTGATAGCACAACAGTTGGGCGTTCGCCTTTCACACGGCCGACCTGAGTTCGATTCCTCCGCCCCTCTCGGAGAGCCCGGCAAGCTACCCAGAGTATAGAGCTCGCTCGGCAGAGCCTGGCAAGCTACCCGTGCGTATTGAATATGCCAAAACAGTAACAATAAGTCTCTCAATGAGAGATGTTACTGGTGCCCGCTCGAACAAATCAATGAGCAACGGGATGACAGTGACAATGTGTGTGTGTGTGTGTGTGTGTGTGTGTTGCAAACCACAATGCCCAAAAGAAGAGAGAGGGAGGGAGAGAGAGAGAAGGACAGAGAGAAAGAGAGGCAGAGAGACATGGAAGAAAAGTGCCTGCCATAGAGGCAGATTCAGGGGGAGGGTGGAGGGTGATGGGAGGGAAACTGAGGACACTGGCACTGGAAAATGTACACTGGTGGAGGGATGGGTGTTGGAACACTGTATGACTGAAACCTAATTACAAACATCTTTGTAAGTGTCTATCTCACAGTGATTCAATTAAAAAAATCTTTTAAAAAATATTCACCTAGCAGAGTAGATACAAAAATATTTATGGCAAGCATTTTCTACCACTGGGCCCTTAGAAGTTTTTAAATAAATTGAATATTATAAAATAATACTTAAATGTAATTTATTTCTATTTTACAGTTTTTCTTATTTGTTTCAGAGTTAATTAAAACATTTCCCAGACTTTGAGTTTCCTGTTGCTATTTTAACAAATAACTAGAAACTTAGTGGCATACAAATGTACTGTTTTGCAGTTCAGGTCCCTTCCTCTATCTTTGAATCCAACAGCATAGCATCTCAAAATCTCTCCTCTCCCTGGCCTGTTCTGTTCACCACCTCTCTGAATCTTACCCTCCAGTCTCTCTAAGAACCCTTAGGAGATCACACGGGTTTACACGGATAATCCAAGGGAAGTTCTGTAATCACATCTGCAAAATCCCTTTTACCACAGAAAGCAACATTCACAGGCTTGGGGGATTAGGGAATAAAAAGCTGCCCCACTTTCACATTGTGAGGTGAGTGGACGTATGGGGCCCCACCCAGTAGTGCTCAGGGGCTATTCCTGGCTCTATACTCAAGAGTGACCCCAGGCGGCGCCAGGAATTTGAACCTTGAACAACCATTTGCAAGGCAAGTGCCTTACTTCCTGTAGTATCTCTCCAGTCCTCAAGAATCTTAAACAGGGGCTGGAGCGATAGCACAGCGGGTAGGGCGTTTGCCTTGCACGCGGCCGACCCAGGTTCAAATCCCAGCATCTCATATGGTCCCCTGAGCACCGCCAGTAGTAATTCCTCAGTGCAGAGCCAGCAGTAACCCCTGTGCATCGCCAGGTGTGACCCAAAAAGCAAAAAAAAAAAAAAAAAAGAATCTTAAACATCTGCTAGGCCCTAGAGCAGTGGGCTGGCTCCAGGGGAAACCCCTGGACCACAAAGGCTCAGAAGGTCACAGCAGTCAAAAAGAAAAATACTGAGGCTGGAAGTTCCCAAGTGAGAGAACAAATCCAGAACTAAGACAGTCCCTCGACCCAACTGCTAGCTCTCAAAGTCTCCTTTGAGAAGAGCAGATCACTGCAAAACACAAATGCCACTTCATGCAAAACTCCATTAAGAGTTTCTGTTGGCTTTCAAATGAGGAGCCATTATCAAAGGAGACTTGGATGAGATGACATTTGGAGCTGGCTGATCCTGTGCCTTGGGTACTGTACAGAAGGTGAGTCCGGCCTCTAGACTGTACACAAACTCTCTTCTAGAACATTCGTCTCCATGGCTCCTCAGCAGATAAACTCTTTCTCTGAGAAAGTCTCGAGTCTCCCGTTCAGGCACTCCCTGTCTGCCCCACTTTCAGAGGTTGCTGCTGTGTGTCACAACAATGCCTCCCATCACAAACACCGCTTCACCCTTGCACTGACTGAGCCTTCTCCATTAAAATGTCCTGCCAGGAGGGCAGGGCCCGGCACTCTGCTGAGGCAGAACCCTGTGGCTGGATGATCTCATGGCTGGAGGAGGGTACAATCAGCCCAACTCTCGGCTGTCTGGAATCAGATTTCCTGGACAGTTCCAGAGTGCAAAGGCAGGTATGTCCCCAAGGAAGACAGTTTGCACCCTCCTGCGTTTGTGCTGTGTTGGCTCTATTAAGTGTTAGCTGATACTTGGGGGTTCTGAGGGAATAATTTCCTTCAGCCACTCCTTTTCACTCCATCTTCCCTCAGCACTCCTTTCAATTCTATTTTGCCCAGCTGCCACAAAATGCCAGGCCACTTTGGAAAGCAAACCAAATAGAGAATGGTCATCCCAAAAGATGGTATAGCCCAGCATAAACAAGGCTGTCACCTGCCACCTGGGGACCACAGGCCAGTGACAGGACAGTGTTCGCAACCAAGAGCCAGCTAGACTGGCCAGCTACCCTGTGTGGGACACAGCTTCAGGCATCAAACTGCCAAGCAAATGAAAATCAGAGGCCCCATAGAATTTCAGCCCAGTCTCATCAAATAAATGATCAATGTTTAGCCTGATTTCAAAAATTGAAATGGAAACTCTGAAATGGAGCCCTGTGAACAAGGCTGAGAAGACAAAGTCCACCCACCGGCGGAAGGAGCCAGAATTTCCTAAGACAGGAAGCCTGGCTTGTTCTCTGAAAGCTTGGCCCCGCCCAGTCTCCCAGTTACCCAAAGCCTCAGACTAAGTCAACCAAGTCTCGGAATCCACATACTCTTTGCATTACGTGCTTAATAGAGTCCTTCAAGCATATGCACCTTCCCCTCTTGAGATGTGGACTTTCATATTCTCCTATCTAATGCTGGGATGTGTGCTGGGGCTCCCTCTCCACTCTGGTGAAACCCATGTTCTTGTTTGAGTGCATTAAACACATACACTATCTCTCCCTCCCTTGCTCAGAACTTCCAAATAAAATCTGTTATACTTCAAAAAAAAAAAGGCACCTATTCAGTAATAGTTTCTGATTATTCAAATAATGTGTACTACTCGGGGTGGGGGGGCGGGATGCAAATCACATTTTAATAAAGTATATGGAAGACAAAAATCAGGTGACCTAACTACCAACAATCTTTTGGTGATTTTCCTTGCATCTCTTCATCCAAGTGCATGCACAAATGTAACTTTGTATACAATAAGACTAACTTCTCTGGGCAAAATATTTTAAGATGGAATCTTGCAGACCCTGGATTTGGTTCACTGGCTGAGTGTTGACCTTGCAGGCACAGAGCCCTGAGTTCAGTTTCCCAGGGGACCCAGATCCTGGAGTACAATCTGCACCCTGGAATCAAGTGCCTGACTCTAGGGTGACAAACACAGCAACAGCAGTAGCTGCAACAAGGAAACTTCCAATTAGCATCACTAAAAGCAAACTACCATCACCATCACTCGCTAGACCAGATGGCATCTGGTCACATCTCTTAGCGCCCAAGGTTCCAAAGCCTTAGGCTCCAGTTGTAGGAGGTGAGAGGGGGATCTGACACATATAGGCACAACCCCGCCTGCCCCCCCGCCACCCTACCCCTCAGGGAGACTCTCCTAGGTTTTATTAGAAGGACAGAGAGAAACTCAAAGAAGACAGTCTCTTCTACTATTTGGTCCAGGCAAGTTGAATTGTCCTCAAGTACTTCCCACATTCTAAGAAGGACATTAAATGCACAAGTACCTACAGTGTCTGCTCAAATACTGTTGAGGCAAAGGTTCTGTCCTCATCAGCCCCTGGCCACAGCAGGGCCCAAAAACTATAAAGCAGCCACCAGTATCTGGCACCTCAGACACACACACACACACACACACACACACACACACACACACACACACATCCCTCCTCCTTCACCCTGGAGCTGAGGGGACCCCTAGTTAACTCTTTATTCACAAGATTCTTCAGTGTCAGGAATAAACACTCTTGCCCAGGAGACCTAATATGTCGGGAGAAGCACTGTGGTTCTGATCAGAAGGCTAAATGCCCTAGAAGAGGATGGAAAGGCAAGCTCAGCACCTGGGTGCAAAGCTGATAGTTTTCCCTTTTGATTCCTGACTGATGCTTGGGTCCCAGGCAGTGAACTCCTGATCAGTCTCACCTGCTCCTGGCCTTTCGTGGCAGAACTGAATTATGAGCCACTCATTCTGTGGAGTGGATGGAGAGAATTGGGAACTTATATATTAATTTTTTAATTTAAAAAATTGGAACCAGGGGGCTGGAGCGATAGCACAGCGGGGAGGGTGTTTGCCTTGCATGCGGTTCACCCGGGTTCTATTCTCAGTATCCCATATGGTCCCCTGAGCACTACCAGGGGTAATTCTTCAGTGCAGAGCCAGGAGTAACCCCTGTGCATCACCGGGTGTGACCCAAAAAGCCAAAAAAATAAAATTAAATTGAATTATAAAAAATAAAACTTTGGAGCCAGAGCAATATAGTACAGCAAGCAGGTAGGGTACTTGCTTCACACATGGCTGACCTGAGTTTGATCCTCAGCACTTTATATGGTCTCCTGAGCCTGCCAGGAGTGATCCCTGCATGCAGAGTCAGGAGTGAGCTCTGAGCACCATGAGAGTGGCCCCAAAATAAAACAAAATTAATTCAGGGTCAGGGAGACAAAACAAAGCACTGAGTGCACACAAAGCATGCTTTGCATGCAGAAGGCCTGGATTCCACCGCCAGCACCACATGGTGTTCTGAGCACCGGCTGGGAATAGCTCCAAAACAGAGTGGGAAAAAGACTCCTTAGCTTTCTGATGGACACAGGGACCACGAAGGCAGACGACTGCTGTCTGGTAAAGGCACGGTCATGTATGCCAAGCCCCTTGTCTGACATCTTTTATCCCAATTCCTCTGGAACCTGGCATCCCACTTTGTCTTTGTCAGGTTCTGCTCTGAACTTATCCCTTCCCACTTAAGACTCCATTAATGATGGGCTCCTCATTGCCTACAGAGCTCAAACTATTTCACGACACTTTATTTAGCCATTTTGTGATGTAATGCCAACCCACCTTTCAATTTATAGCCCACTCTGCCCTGTGTTCTTAATGCTCATCTGGTAAAATTAAACACAGAGGCTGAAATAGCTTTACAGTCTACAGCCATATGGAATGTTATGTAAAGGGGAGGTGAAGTTGGAGGGAATCTAATTCAATACCTTTATGTACAGGTGACAATACCAAGGACCCAGACGCTGAATGCTACCCAAGGCCACCCTGCTGGAGAACTCCAGAAGACCCCAGTTTTCTGGGGGTCTGCTCAGGGCTCTGAGCCCATCCGGCTCCTCCTGGGCTGATCTATCTCAGGCTACGAATGAGGAGAGCCCAGTCCTCTTGGCTCCCTACACAGAGCCCACAGCCCACGGGTGACAGGCACCGTTTGTCAGGAAATAACCGTTTTCTTTGCAGGGAGCTGGAGAGGCACATGCTCTCCCAGCCCAGCTGCCCTTGCGCTCACCTTGCCGAGCGCCAGCAGGCCGAGCTCTCCTTCCCCGTAATTGGGTTAGACTTGCGGGTTCACCCTCCTCCAGCTGTCAAGAGGGATTATACAGAAATGCTGGACTGTCGCATCGACCACAGTCCAGGTGCAGGCTGAGGCCACAGCAGGAGGAAATTTCCAAATGCGTAATCACCCGAAGAACCAGGCTGGCTGGTGGCACCGCTTTCTTCCTGCACAGTCACAATGGGTCTGTGGGCTGCTGCTGACACAGGGTGGCATGGCGCAGGGTCCAGAAGCCATTGGGGGTGGTCCCCACCCAGCAAGTTTCCTAAACAGCTTCAGGAGGCAGGGCATTAAACAGCTCATTGAGAAACTAGCAGCGGGTCACCTGGGAGGCCACTGACCTGAAAGCAGCTTTTGTCCTGTTTTGTTTTATTTTCAACAGGAGTGCAGCATTTGCCTTGGACGGTGGGTCCCCTCAAATCAGGCAGCGAGTTCTGCCCCTCCGCCCAGCAGTATCTTCTCTGATGCTGTGAACAACAGAAATGTGCCTCTCAGTTCTGGAGGCTACAATCTGAGTTCAGGTGTCGGCAAGGCTAGGTGAGGACCCTCTTTCGGGGTGCAGACAGCACTGCACCCTGTGTGGCAGAGAGAGGAAGGAGGGAGCTCTCCGGGCCGCTCCTAAGAACATGATCGATCACCAAGGCTCCAGCCTCACTCAGATTTAAATCATGTAAGGAGGTGGCTCGAGAGGCTGGAATGCATACTTTGCCTGGGAGCGATCTTACCCCACCCCAAATTTTTAAAAAATTTACCAAAAGTTCCACCTTTTAATATCCTCCTCTTTGGGAGCCAGGTTTGGCTGATTTGCTTTGTTTTGGGGCCATACCCAGTGGTGCTCAGGGGGCGGAGAAGTGCCCATGATCAAATACAGATCTCCTGCCTACAAAGCTTATATGCTGGCCATTGTGCTGAATGTAGGGAGGGACATAGGCCTAATATTCAGGCCTAATATTTTTTTTCATATGCAACTATTTTCATTCTCCCTCCCCACCAACTGCTACTTACAGAAAGGGCAGGGTGGAGACATGAGTCACTGTACATATTTTTTTTTTTTTTTTTTACTGTTGTGTTTTTTATTTTAAAGAATATGGTCCAGAAATAAAAAAAGGTCAAAGAAATGTATAGGTATTCAAACATGGAAAAGTACTTTCAATAAACATTGAATTTCAGTGATTTTTAATGATGCATGATGATTTCCATACTGTTGGTAGTTTCATGCACACATAGTTCCAACATCAAACTCATTACCAGGGTTCCAATGACGGCTCCCTCCAACCTCAATCAGACTGTTCCATAGACCAACTTTCCTTTTCTGTTGCCTTTTTTCCATACTATAATTTTTTTAAATTTTATTGATTCACAGTGAGATATAGTTACAAGCTCTCATGTCTGAATTACAATCACACAATGATCAAACACCTATCTCTCAACAGGGCACATTCCCTACCACCAATATCCCTAGTATACCCTCACCTTCCCCACCCTCCCACTGTCTCCAAGGCAGGCAATATAACATATAAGAACAGTCATTTCTATATGCCTCTTCTTTCTGACTGGCTTCACTCAGTATGACCTGTAGTTCCATCTAAGTAGTGGCTTCTTTTATCCTTTTTTACAGCTGAATACTATTCCATTGTGTATAAAGAGCACAGTTTCTTATTTAAGTCATCTGTATATGGGCACTTGGGTTGTTTTCATATCTTGGAAATTGTGAAAATTATAATGTACAAAAGAGCACAAATGTATTTTATAGATATTGTTTGGAGTCTTTGAGTTTGATGCCAAGAAGTGGATTTTGTTGGATATATGAAAACTCAAGTCTTAGTTTTCTGAACTCTGTTCATTTTGTTTTCCAGATAAGCTTTGTGTTCTTGGAGAATGAAAACTAGTGGGGGTGAGTGAGAACCATAAATTCACTGGACACAATTTAGACGTTTGCTGCTGTTTTTTGGTGTCTGGGCTAGTATTTTCAGGTTTTCTAATCCTTTCCCCAGTCTTAAAAATTCATTATAAAACTAACTCATGGTCAAAGTTTACATGTGTGTATCATGACACTTTTCATAAAAAACAAGAGTGACACATCTTGATCTAAGGAACAAGGAAATAATGATAAAGCTATCATTATAAAATTTAGTATTTGTTTTCTTCATGAAATTAGGATGGACCTAATTTTCATCTAACTTTATGCAGACAAATATTCTTTTATACAAAAGAGTATAGTTCCATACAAAAGAGTATATCTGGTTTTTGTTTTTCTGAAATGTCCATTTATTGAGGTTTAAGCCATTATACTCACTGTACATATTTTATTCTGATTATAAGTTGACAGATGTCCATAGAACATGCATTATGCCGCCAATGACCTAGAATATATGTCGAGAAACAACAGAACCAAACTTTGATACTTCTGATAGGTCCATAACCTCAAGCCCACTACTTCCTGTGCAAGCTTAAGATAAAGAGATGGTAAAGCTCTTTCTAAAGACAAGTATCTGAACTTAGCAGGATAGGAGGGAGGCTACACACCCTCTTGCTCCCTTCCATGCTCTTCTCCTCTGCTCCTCTACACCATCTTCTTTCTGTCTGTCAATGTCTTCACGTGTTTTTGCCAAAGCTCTGCACTCAGGGATCACTCCTAGTAGTGCTGGGGAACCACAGGGGGTGTCGAGATCAATCCCAGGTCAGTTGCAGGCAAGGTTATATGCCTGCTATCATTATCGCCAGTCTACTTTTTTTTGTTTGTGTTTTTGGGCACACCCAGCTGTGCTACTGGCTTACTCTTGACTCTGCATTTGAGGATTTCTAGGGGCAAAAGGTGGGTGTGGTTCAGAAGACCATATTGGGGGGGGGGGTGTGAGGGATCAAACCTGAGTCAGCTGCATGCAAGGGAAGTGCTCTACCCACTGTACTATTCCTTTAAACTTTTTTTTTTTTTTTGATTTTTGGGTCACACCCAGCGATGCTCAGGGTTTGCTCCTGTCTCTGCACTCAGAAATTATTCCTGGCAGTGCTTGTGGGGGACCATATGGGATGCCGGGGATTGAACTTGAGCTGGCCGCATACAAGACAAACACCCTACCCAATGTGCTATCACTCCGGCCTCCAAACCATCTTTTTTTTTTTTAATGAAATTTTTGATTCCATGACTGCTACCACTCCAGGATGTTGTCTCCAAGCTGCCTGAACTTGACTCACTTGTCAGCTGGAGCATGATAAAGCATCCCTGACTTCATGAACATCTCCTGGTATACAGGATTGAACAGCTGCATTTTGTCTGCACAAGATTTATATTGCCAAAGAAATGCCATAGTTATCTCCCTACATGTTCACTGAAGCCTAGAAATCAAATTGTCTGATTTGCTTTTGGATAGATCAGCACTCCCAACGTCATTCACCCAACAAATGGTCCAAACAAATGAGTTCAAATGAAGAAATACATTGTGAACTGGAAAAAAGGGGCTTCCATTATTTGTGGACATGTCTCCTGAAGTCACTGGCAGTTCATTTCTAACAACTCAGCTGTCTTATTTCTATTATTTCCACCCTGGTACTTGCCTTCTTCTTGGAGAGGTTTCCATACCCAGGGGCTCCCAGGAACTTCATAGAACATCCATAAGACTCAAGGAAATCACATACAATTTGCAACTTTGGCTTTAGATAGTGATCATTATTAAAGAAGTTGTGTTGTTTCATTTTACTAACTTCTGTTAAGATTTTGTTATGACAATGAACCAATACCCAGCTACATTTTATCTGGAAAAAAGCCAAGATTTCCATCCTCTCCTGCTGGTCTGGAGAAGTGCAGCAGCAACCAAAATGCCAGGCCCCTGCTGAACTCAAGTGGCTAAGGAATGGAGTACCTGTCTCCTCGGAGTCTACAGGTGTCTAAAGAGGTGGTACTGGAGGATGAAGGGGAGTACACAGGGATTAGGGGTGCATACTTTTCCTGGGCTGGCCCCAGTTCAATCCCTGGCACTGTACAGCTCCCGAACCATCACTGGGTAGAGCTCTGGAGGCCTCCTGAGCACCACCAGTGTCACCCCAGCTAGCCACGGCACCAGAGGGCTTAAGTAGCTCTGCATCTTCGCCCAGGCTGACTGAAGATCAATGGGAGCAGTCTCCTGACGCCAAGGGTACTGCTTAGAGGCACACTCCCCAGCAAAGCAAAATTGAATAGAGCTGGGCTGGGGGCACATCCCAGAGGCTAAAACACCTGTCTTGCCAGCTTGAGGTCTCAAGTCCAGCCCGAGTGTCACCTATTTGCACCCCACACAGCCAGCTGGCTCTGCCGCCAGAGTGAGCAGTGCCCATGCACTGCCAGGTACATGCGTGTGGGCACCAAGACTGTGTGCCTTGGTGAGCACATGAGTGACATCACAGGACCCCATGGTGAGCACCACAGTCAGCAGTGTGTTAGCACCACCACTAAATGAGTGTGGCACCTGGCAAGCATGTGCGTAAACATCTCCCCAAGGTGCATGACCCTCAAAGAGTGAGCACCACAACCACATGTGTGTGACACCCTAGCTGCCCACCACCATAACAGCAAAGGAGAAGATAAGTGCTTGCCCTTGTATCACTCCAGCCCAATTTGAATTTCCAACACTGTCTGTGATCCCCCCAATACTGCCAGGGGTCACTGGTGAGCATAGAGCCAGGAATAGCGTCTGTGTACCAGTGGGTGTAGCCCCCAAACAAAACAAAACTTTATAAAGAGCAGGGGCTGCTTTAGCTGGGCAGGTATTGGCCAGGATAACACAACCAGGCTTCTGCCTGAAAACCCAATGGGGTTCAGTGAACCCAAGTGTGAGAAGACCCAGAGACTTACAAACCTTGGTGAGCAAAATAATCACACAAGTGTGAGAAGCGCAGATTCACAGGACCGGATTCACTGCTTCTGACTCAGTGGATGTAGGTTGAGGCTTGTTTGCTCCAACAATTCTAACATGCTCTGTGTCCTGTGGAGTGGCAGGTCTCTGCCCCCCACTATGAGGGATACCAGAAACCCTGTATTTCACAACGAAGTACCAGCTGTCCCCACTCCAGCACTAGCTTCCCATCGCCCCCTCTCAGGTTCTCAAGGCCATTGCTGAAGGAGGGGATTCCCCATCAACATTCCATGAATGCTTGCGGGTGCAAGTGAGTATTCTAGTTCCTGAAAGTCCTCCTCTCCCTCTGACCTCCGAGAGACAATAACGGCAGAAAGATTGCCTTTTGTCTGCCCTGAGCCCTCAGTGTTCTTTATCAGAGCCAATATGTATTAAGCACCTACCTATGGTGAGGAAAAGGAATTTGACTGAATAAGGGTGCAGAGGCAGGAATTGAACAGACAGACTGACCCTAACCCACCAATCTCCTAAAGACGTTATATTACTAGGGAACACCAAGGGAGTTCTGGCTCTCCTGCTGGAAATTTCTCCTTTTTGTTTTGTTTTGTTTTGGTGCCACACCTGGCAGCAGTCAGGGATTACTCCTGGTTCTTTGCTCAGAGGTCACTCCTGAAGCTGCTCAGGGACCCTGTTTGGTGCTTGGAAATGAACCCAGGCCAGCTACATGCAAGGCAAGTGTCTTACCCCTGACTATCCCTCCTGCCTTCTCTAAGCCTTTTAAGGTCCAGCTCAACCCCAGCTTCCTTGAAGATCGCCCTCACAGGAGGCTGCTGTGCTACTCACAGACGATTCTCTGGGTCTGATCCAATCTACCCGGCCCTTGGACAGTGCTGCTTTGAGCATCAGCAGTGAGGAGCTAGCCTGTCCCTGCCCCCTGACTAGACATGCCTTCTCTAATGGGGTACAAAGTCTATGGGGACAGGAAGAAGTAGGGAGAGAGTACATGGATCTGAACCTCACTCTCAAAGAATGTTCCGTGTATGTCGGACCCTGAAATTCCTCGCATAAAAGGCCATGACCCCATCCTAGGACTTTCACAGAAACATCTGCCCGACCAAAAGCAGCAACGCTCACATGGCCAGCACCTGTGTGTGGCCCTCTGGACCAGAAGGGTGTCTTGGAGGAGGGAGGAAAGTAGCAGAGCCAACATGAGAGCTAGTGTGTCAACAGAGATGAACATGAGGACCCTCAGGACTTAAGAGGCAGGGGGCTGAGCTCAAAGGACTAGAGTTCATACTTTGCCTGTTTTTACCCCCAGCACAACATAGTCCCTCAGCTCAGGTAACTCCTGAGCACCAGCAGGTGTGGCCCAATAGCAAAAAAAAAAAAAAAAAAAGGTGGAAGAAACCAGGGGTGTGAGTCACAGGCAGAGCACTTGCCTTGCATGTGTGAGGCTCTGGATTCAACCAATCCCCAAGCATTGCAATGAAATAGATTAAAGCAGAAGAGGAGATAGGAACAGAAATCAAGGTCACTAACTAGGAACCAGGACTGAAGAATTACTTTTTCAAAAGTGTCATTATACAATTATATACATTTCTGCAAACTTGGTGACTTGAAACAGCACTTATTTATTACCTTACTCTTTCTGTAGATTAGAAATCTGGACAAGGTTTGGCTGACGCCTCTGTTCCTCAGTCTCCTCAGGGTATTGACAGCATCTAGGGCCTCATTTGAAGGTCTGATTGGGGAAACACACTTATAGCTGTTGGCAGAATTTCAGCTCCATTAGTATCATTATTGTAATAATTATTATTATCATTATTATTATTTGGGAAGCACACCTGGCGATGCTCAAGGCTTACTCTTACAATTTCTGGGAGAAATTCATACATGGTGCCAGGGATAAAATCAGGGTCAGTTGTGTGCAAGGAAACTACCTTACCCCCTGATTATCTCTGTTCCCCAAGATTTAAGCTCCTACAGGGGCATTGCTCTACAAGGCTCTGCTGCTGGCTGGCTGTCGGCTGGAAGCTAACTTTCATTTCCTAATGGTTTAGGCCTCTCCATGAATTCCAGGAAAGAAGAGAATCTGCTAATCATGGACGTGACATCTCATAACTGTTTCCACATTCTATTATTTAGAAGCAAGTCATAGGTCTTGCCCATACTTGAGAGGAGAAGATTTCATAAGAAACATCCAGCCTGGGGATCACTGGGGTCATCTCAGAGGCGGTCACAGTCATTATCCACAGAATTTCAAGGAATCAGAGTTCTGCACTCAAACCTGGCCTTGAGGCAGGAGCAATAGAACAGCGGGTAGGGCGTTTACCTTACACGCGGCCAACCTGGGTTCGATTCTCAGCATCCCATATGGTCCCCTGGGCACCACCAGGAGTGATTCCTGAGTGCAGAGCCAGAAGTAACCCCTGTGCATCGCCAGGTGTGACCCAAAAAGCAAAAACCAAAAAAAAAAAAAAACTAGCCTTATCAGATTTAATTATGAAGTATTTATTAAAGGAGAAAAAGAGAAAATACCTTAGTCAAGTGTTGGCTTATTTTTGGCTTTTAAGTACTTGGATATATGGCATGTAGGCCTCTGTTGATAGTCTCTTAAGCCTCCAAACTGTGAGCACAGGAATCCTGGCTGCCACTCCTGAGAGGCAGGAATTTGTGGGCAGATCCTCTGTGCTGAGCTGTCACCCCTACTTAGCCTGGTTAGCACACGATGAAGGACACAACCCAAGGGGCCGGGACATCCCCTGGCAGCTGTGGACTTCAGGGATGCCCCCACCCCTGACTGCCATGAGGCAGGTGGGCGGATTCTGAAGCCTCAGCAGCTGCATTTCCTCTTGAGCAAGACAAGAAGATTCCACATAGGACAGGAAGGAAGTGAGCACAAACCCCACATTAGCAAGGCAAAGCCAGCTCCCTCCTGAGGAGCCAAAGGTCTGCCTATATATAAAAACACTATCCTAGGGCTTCTCTTAATTTTTTTTAATTATAAAAGTAATATCAATTGCATTTATTAAGAAAAAAGAGCCATACTTCCACCTTTATTTTGCATATTATGCCTATATGTATGTGTATATATGTGTGTGTGTTGTGTGTGTGTGTGTGTGTGTGTGTGTGTGTCCCTTAGAAAACATTTTTAGGCATAGTTTATTTTCTTATTTGCATTGTTTGGGGGCTTTAGGAAATCAGATTGTATCTTCAATTATATATATATGTTTTGTGAACACTAAATTTTTTCTTAAAGAGGTATAATTTGGGGCTGGAGTGATAGTTTGGTTGGTAGGGCACTTGCATTGCATACAGCTGACTTGGCTTTGATCCTTGGCATCCCACATGGTCCCCTGAGCATGACCAGGAGTGATCCCTGCGTGTAAAGTCAGAAGTAAGCTCTGAGTACTGTCAGGTGTGGCCCCAAAACCCAGCAAAAATAAAATAAATATAATAAGAGGTAGAATTCTAAAATATCCTTTAAAAAGTAAACAATTACAGAGTTAAAAACATACACAGTAAAAAGAAGTGTCCCTCCCACTCTCCTATTCACATTCCTAGCAATAAGCAATTTGCAGCTATTTCTATGTTCTTTCAGAGATAGTTTATGCATATACAAGCAAGGACAGAATAATTTTCATCTTCTTTTTTATGTTCTACATAGTAGTGTCATGTTCTGGGCATACTATTCTGTATCAATATAAGTTGGAGATAGCGCCACATCTTCACATACTGATAGCTCTCAGTCCTCAGGGAACATTAGAATATTAATATTCATGTTTTCAATCCTTGCTGGGGCCGGGAAGATGGCTCAAAGGGTTGGAAGGCATGTAAGGAACCTGAGCTCATCCCCCAGCACCTGCAGGAACAGGAACAGGAACAGGAACAGTCCTGCATTCAGTGCCATGTGGCAAATAGGCCCCACAAGAAACCTGCTGGGATAAAGCTCAATGACAGACAAAGCATCTTGATATGTGTGATATGTGAGACTCTGGATTGTTCCCTGGCACCAAAACCAAACCAAAAGCAAAAACCAAAAACTGTCAAACAGGGTCAACAAGATGCTCAACCTGCTAGGGCACAGGCTTTACATACAGGAGCCCCGGTTCAGTGCCTGACATCACATGGTCTCCAACTACCTCAGGAAACAATCCCAAAGCACTGAGCCTGGAGTAGCCTGAAAATACTCCAAAACAATGCAACACACACACACACACACACACACACACATAAAACCAAAGTCCCTAATACCCAACACTCTAAACCAACTGATTAAGAAGTGTCAAGGTGGGGCTCAGGCACCCAAATCTTTCTAAACTCCATCAAGTACAGCCAAGGGTGGCATGGCTCTGTTATTTCCAGAGCATCTTCAAAACAAAGTGGAAGGCAGTGGAAAGAGTAATTGTATCATTTTTCATTATTTTCTTTAAATGAGGGTGGTTAACTCATTACTTTTAAAAACTAGGGTAGCTTTTTAAGGACTGAGGGGTTTCTGAGGAATTGAGACTTCAGTGCTAAAGCCAGGAGGAGCTGCTTGTCCTACAAAGCTAGAGAGACAGAGACATAGACAGAGAGAGAGGGAGACAGAGAGAGAGAGACAGAGAGACAGAGAGACAGAGAGAAAGACGATTAGGGATATCACATAACACAAACACTCTAGAAGAAATTTTGTATTTCAATGAAAAATTATATACCAGAACATTTCTCCAGGCTGTCTGCCCCACCCGATTCTGGCTTTAAGCTGCTCTGCTCCCTTAAGTACACTGTAGATGAATGATAAATATGCAAATCTGGATTGTCTGCAAGTTTTCTTTGACATCCTTTTCCCCCCAGGAGAAACCAGTTTTGCCTCCATTTGTAACTTAATCTATTTCATTTAAATTTGTAGTCTAATTTTCTTCTAAACCAGTTATAACAGTCTGGTTCCCATGGTAATTAAGAAGTAAAATAAAATCTTTAACACATGTTTATTCCTATATATATATATATATATATATTTTTTCCTTTTGGGTCACACCTGGTGATGCACAGGGGTTGCTCCTGGCTCTGCACTCAGGAATTACTCCTGGCGGTGCTCAGGGGACCATATGGGATGCTGGGAATCGAACCTGGGTCGGCCGCGTGCAAGGCAAAGGCCCTGCCTGCTGTGCTATTGCTCCAGCCCCATTCCTGTATATTTTTATAAAAAAAATAAAAACTATTTTTAAACAAGGGTAAAGCCAACTACTTGAATGAATGTCCAAGTCATCAATAAAAACAAAAACACAGAAAGAAAACAGACCCAAGAATAGTTATTATAATTAAGCATAAATATGCCAAATTTACCTGTTGAAATACAAAGTAAAACCTATTAATAAAAAGGGCTAATGTACTTGCTCAGTATGCTGAAGGCCCTGGTTTAATCCCCAGCACCACATGGTCCCTGAGCACTGAGCCAGGCATAGCCCCTGAGCATGTAGTGTAGCTCCCTAAAACAAAACAAAAATCATTCAAATAAGATAGTTTTTAATAATATGATTGCGATACATATTTTTAAAACATATCATTCTTGGCCAGAGTGATAATGATGTAGGCAGCTAGATAGGGAAGGACCCCATGGCAATGGAATTCTTAGGAAGTAATAAAACCAAGAGGGCTGAGGCTATAAACACAGGAACCAAGGTCAGATAAGATCCTCACCTGACCCCAGAAGGCTGGATCTGGGCTCTGAGAGAAGCTCCAGCAGGAACAAAAGGCCAGGAGAGGAATTTCCAAGAATGCCATCGACCACTCCCAACTCTATCCCCTTGACAACCACCCTAGCAACGGACTTTTACCTATGAAGAAGCCCCATGTTGGAGTTTCTTCAGAGGCTGGTTGGAGAAACCCTATAACAGTCACTTTAAACAAAGGAACCGAGTCAAATATGCAGTCAAAGTCCATGAGTTGCTTGTGCCCATGTGGCTTGAGCACACGTGACACCACATCTCTTCTTTTGAGATGTGTACTTTCATACTTCCATATCTAATGCTGGGACATGTATAGGGGCTCTCTCTTTCCATCTCCGAAGAAGCATGCCTTTTCCCTTGAACGCATCTCTCTCTCTCTCTCTCTCTCTCTCTCTCTCTCTCTCTCTCTCTCTCTCTCTCTCTCTCTCTGTCTCCCCCTCTACCTCTATCTCTCTTTCACTTTCTTACCCTCCTTCCCCTTTCTGAAAGCCTCCAAATAAAATCTGTTTTACTTCACTGCTCCTCTTCTCCTAAAATTCCTTTCTTCGAGAAAGACAAAGAACCTGTAAATCCTGGCTAAGACCTAAGACTGACTTTCCAGACTATCAGTTCTAATCTTCCCAGCCGGTCCTGGAGTGGGAAAGGTGGATGAGAAGTATCTGTCTCTCTCCTCTCTGCCTCACCTAAGCCACCAGTGGGGGCCCACCGATTTTAATAACACAGCAGGCAGGGCTCTTACCTTGTCTGAAGCTGACCCAGGTTCAATCCCTGAAATTTCATATGGTTCCCTGAGCCCTGCCAGGTGTGATCTCTGAGCACAGAGCCAGGAGTAAGCCCTGAGCACTGTCAGGTATGCCCCAATAACCAAAATCAAAACGTGCCACTCTTATGCTAAGAAGCTAGCTCAAAGGGCTAGTATAAAGTCTGCATGTCAGGGGCCCAGATTTAATTCCCTGAGCACTACTAGGAGTGACCTCCAAACACAGCCTCAAAGAAACCCATATATGAAGCAGGAAGGTAGATAGGGGGCCCCTGGCAATGAGTTTCTAGATGGAATAAAATTAAGTGGGATCTAAAGAAGTTACTCTGTCACCAGCCCTGAAGTAGCCCAAAGACTGAAGGCAGGAGCCCCATCAGGATATAGAAACTGAGGCCTGATAAGATTCTCAGTGGCACCAGCACAACCCAGAGAAGGTGAACCCCTTGAGAGGAACATTTCAATAGGAACAAAAGATGATCACTAAGGATTCAAAGTTCTTCCCTTTTTTTGTTGTTGTTGTTCTTTTGCTTTTTTGGGTCACACCCAGCAATGCACAGGGGTTACTCCTGGCTCATGCACTCAGGAATTACTCCTGGCAGTGCATGGGGGACCATATGGGATGCTGGGAATCGAACTCCAGGTTGGCTGCGTGCAAGGCTAGCACCCTGCCCGATGTGCTATCGCTCCAGTCCCTCAAAGTTCTTCCCTTTGACAACATCCGTGCAACAGAATGTTATCTTCATAGAAAGTTCCAAGTGGTAAAAGTTTGGGGAAAACCCTAAAAACAAATTTTGCAAAAGCAAGCAATGTGCATCCCCATTCTGAAGTCACCATCTATTCTCAAGTTGGGATGTATAATATAATTCTTTTTTGACTTTATGGGGTACCCTCTGTTTTGTCCCTTCCCAAAAAATATCTCTCTCTCTCTCTCTCTCTCTCTCTCTGTTTCCCTCCTTCCCTCTTCTCTCTCTCCCCCCTCCAGTCTCTTTGTCACATTCCATACACAAACAAAATAATTAACTTCATTATTTGTCTCCTGGAATTCGAGTGGGTGACCCAAACATAAAAATAAAGAAAAAGGAAAAAGAAATATAAGGAGAAACTATAGAATATCTAGACTGCAATGTTAATAGAAACTGCTAACAGGTCTCAGAGGTAGCAAGATGATGGAATAGTGAAGACAGCAGGCTCATCTCCCCACATACACAACAAAATAGCATGCACATGTATGAAATGGCAGAGAGAGTAGGAGAAAGTGTAATGCAACAATACCTCTCCCCCAACAAACACAGAAGAGATATAGATGAGTGGTGTAATAGGTAGTAAGGAGACACTATGGTGTGTGTGTGTGTGTGTGTGTGTGTGTGTGTGTGTGTGTGTGTGTGTAGGGGCTCATACCCTTGTCATCTACCATCTACCATCTGGGGATTGCTTTAGAGTGCAAAGTGTAGAAATCAGGTATAGAAATAAGATTTGCTGGGGAGAACGATAGGATAAGGGGTACAAAGAACTAGGGCTGGGCCTGAAAACCCACCAAAGATCAATATTAGAAAAAGACAACTGTCCTTACCCCAAAACCTAAAGTCAAGATCAGTTTCTTCTTAGTTTATCCTTCTTTCAAAGGGTAAACCTTGCTTTATTTAGGTGTGAAAATAAGCCAGAATGTGCTCAGGGACCAGCCCCTGAGGGGCTTTGAGGGTTCACTGGTGCCCACTGGTCTGCAGTCCACCATTTTTGCTGGTTTTCTTTCTCTACAAAACTCCTTTCTTGTGACCGTGCAGAAAAGATAGCTGTTATGAAGAAGTGAATCCACCACCTTCCAAACTGCTGGTTTGAAATAAAATATATTGAAGAAATGCAAATATTGGAAAGGAAAATTAAATATAACCAAAAAAGGAAGCTATCAATATATAAGAGAACTGGAGGTAAACAAGAAGAAAAACTACAAAAATATCCCAAAACAAATAATACAATGTCAATTTAAACAATCAAATTTTTTTTTGTGCATGTGAGAATTCCATCTGGAAGCCTGTACTCCATCCATTTGGGCCATCTCAAAGTCAACTTCTTAGTCCAAACTCACCAATGAAAAGGAGTCAGGTGGGGCCGGAGAGATAGTGCAATGGGCAGGGCAATTGTCTTGCATACGGCAGATACTCAGATTCAATCTCCAATATCTCATATGGTGCCTGAGCCCCTCCAAAAGTGAAGCCTAAGTGAAGTGTCAGGATTATGTCCTGAGCACAGTGGGTAATGCCCCAAAACAAACAAAGAAAAAAGGTGAAGGAAGGGGAATTAGATGGCTGAATGTATTAAATAATAAAATGAGAGCCAAAGAAATTTTACAGGTATTATAACGTGTGCCATGCATACAGCCAATCTGGTTTGACCCTCAGCACTGCATATGGTCCTCCCACACAACAAATACCGCCTTAGTGACTCCTGAGCACAGAGCCAGGAGAATCCCTTGAGTGCTGATGGCAGTCTCCCAAAACTCCTCTCCTTGCCCCAAAAGTCAACTCTTTTGCTAGCTCTAAGGAATTAACCTTAATTCCAAAGACAAATACGGGCTCAAAGTAAGAGACTGGAAACAATCTTCTAAGAAAATAATTACCTAAAAAACAGATATAGTCATATTTATATCAGATAAGATAGATTTTTAAGTTAAAAATTGGAATAAAATAGGGCCAGAGAGATAACAGATAGGGCACTTGCCTTCCATGAAGCTGACCCAGGTTCGATCCCCTATACATAAGGTCCCCTAAGGCCTGCCAGGAGTGATCCCTTAGCAGACAGTCAAGAGTAAGCTATGAACACAGCCACAGGTAGTATAAAAACAAATTTTAAAGTTTTTAATGGATATAAAATATAGGAATCAACATCATATAACAATCAATGGCTTAATGTAGCACCGTAGCACTGTCATCCTGTTCATCGATTTGCTCGAGTGGGCACCAGTAGCGTCTCCATTGGGAGACTTGTTACTGTTTTTGACATATTGAATACGCCACGGGTATCTTGCCAGGCTCTGCTGTGCGGGCGGGATACTCTCGGTAGCTTGCCGGGCTCTCTGAGAGGGATGGAGGAATCGAAACCAGCTCGGCCTCGTGCAAGGCAAACGCCCTACCCACTGTGCTATCACTCTAGTCCTGGCTTAATATAGCAGCAAAATATAACATTTTGTAAATTAGTATACCAAATAATGTACTAAAATACATAAAGCAACTATTAATAGGACCATAGCGTTATACTGACAAACAACAATATTAGGAAATTTTATCGCTCCTTTTTAATAACCATGGACAACTCAATCAGCGACTAAGGAATCAGCCTTAATGATCAACCAGACCATGTTTATAAATGTCTTACTAGACACTTAGTAGAACATTCTACCACAACATAGCATTTATATTTTCTCAGGTCCACAGGAAAGATTCTCAAGGACATACCATATGGTGGGCCACAAAACAACTGTCAATAAATGGATGAATTTGAAATCGTACTGACTAAAATCATCAGATCATACCATGATGTCATGACACTATCATTTGGTCATATGCTATAAAATGACACTATCATTTGGTCATATGCTATAAAATGAGAAATCAACAACAAAAAGGAAATTGGAAAACCTCAAACATGTGGAGATTAACAGCATGCTTCCAGTAACCACCAGTCAGTGAGGAAATTAAAGTAGCAAGTTAAGAATTCTTGGAGGCAAATAAAATGAGGACACAAGTTACTAGAACTTCAGAGATAGAGCAAAAATGGTACCAAGAGGGAAGTTAATAGCAATATATGCCTATATCAAGAAACAATCTTTAAAATTAAAGGAACTTTGGAAAGAATAACAAAGTCAAAAGTTAAATGAAGGGAATAATAAAAATCAGAATAAAAATGACTAGAAAACAAAACATGCAATACAAGAGATCCATGACACCAGGGCCATGTTCTTAGTGATCCCTTCTCTATTCCAGCTGCCTTCTGGAAGCTAGAATAGAGAAGGCACAGCTAAATCCAGTTCAATCCTAGACATGGCATATGGTCCCCCTAGTGCTACCAGGAGTGATCTCTGAGAACAGAGTAAGGATTATAATTAATCTCTCAGTTTGCAAGATAAGACTCCTCTTAGATAAAATATCAATGAAACAGATAGATATTTTTTTAAATCAACAAGCTTTTGGCTAGGCCCTCAAAGAAACACAGAGAGAAAACCCTAGTCAATAAATTGAAGATGAAAGAGGAAAAAATACAATAGGTACCATAGATAAACAACTATTCATAAGAAACTACTTGGTAGGGCATTTGCCTCAAAGGTGACAGACCCCAGTGCAATTTGTGGCACCACATGGCCCTGTCCCTAAATATAAAGCAGGTGATAGTACCTGGATGTTCTTAGCAACTTTTCCTTTTACACTTATACATTGCTAGCTTTTAAAGGTTCCTATTTTAAAAACACAATCTGACTTGGATGTCATATCAATTTTGTTAAATTTTGTTTGCCTGATTTTGTTTGCCTGATAATGGTTAAAAATATGATGTGTGTTCAGCCCATGAGTTATCTCTCCACCTCAAAAATAATGCAAATTAATGAATAAAACAAAATAGAAATTAAGTCAGTGAACATCAACAACGGAGCTGAGGTTATCAGAGGGTAGGAGAATGGGGGCAAGGAGTGTGGGTACAAGGGGCATGATGGAAGTGGTATGTGCTTCTTTGTTTGGTGGGGATGGGGGGGCAAACTTGGCAGTCTCAGAACATACTTCTGGCTCTGTGCTCACGGATCACTCTGAGCAGTGCTCAGTATTATATGTGGTGCCAGGAATAGAACCTAGGTCAGCCTCATGCAAGGTAAATGCCTTACCCACTGTACTATCCCTTTATGCTTTTTCAAATTGAATTAAACATTAAATTGGAGGGAACTATTTCTAAGAAGAGCAAGTGAAAGGATTGTTATGGGAGAAATGACTAAATTAAAAATTAAAACTTGTGTACTAATGATCCTATGGCTAGTTCTTTGAAAAAGCTAAGAAGAAGGGGGAATGCCCTGCCACAGTGGCAGGGTGGGGTGGGGGGAGATGGGATTGGGGTGGGTGGGAGGGATGCTGGGTTTATTTGTGGTGGAGAATGGGCACTGGTGAAGGGATGGGTTCTCGAACTTCGTATGAGGGAAACATGAGCACAAAAATGTATAAATCTGTAACTGTACCCTCAAAAAAAATTAAAAAATTTTAAAAAAAGAAAAAGCTAAGAAGAAAATAATCCTGAATGAAAAGCAAATAAAAGAAAAACATATGATAGAAAAAACAAAGTGTTCTTAATCATATATAATGATTGTGAACAATATTCATATAGGGCTATTGTTTAGGGCTGGCATGTGACTCAATAGGAGAGTTGGTTGGTACTTTGCATGTTTGAGACCTTCAGTTTGAGCCCCAACATAGCAGGAAAACAAATTTTAAACAATGCAATATAAAAGTATTCTGATACAAGAAAGCATATGCAAAGATATTCAATAGCAATATCCATTGGGGATAGAAAAGGGTGATTAAAACCACGATGGATCCTACTTCACAGTCAAGGATAGCTATAATGAAATAACAAGTATTGGCAGGGGTGGGGAAAATTAGAATCCTCAGACTGCTGATGAGAAACTTCCATGGAACAGAATTTGGCAATTCCTCAAAAGGTTAAACTTACAGTTACCATTGGAACCTGCCATCCCACTTCTATAAATCAAAGATTTAAAAACATGCTCATGCAAACACTTGCACCAGAACACACAACAGTAGCATTGTTCATAAGAGACAAGTAGACTATTTTGAAAACAATTCAAACATCTACCAAAAGATGGATGGATAAATAAAATGTGTATTAACAAATAAAAAGGAGTGAATCACTAATGGAAATAATAGCTGAAAAGTGGAAACAATCCAAATGCTGAATGCATAAATAAAATGGAATATACAATGGAATATTATTATACAATAAGAAGCAATGAAGTACTAACAGAACTAATAACTAAAAATTGGAAACAACCCAAAAATGTTCACCAACTGATGGATTGATAAATAAAATGTGTTATGCAATGCAAAATTATTAGGCAATAAAAAAAGTAATGAACAACAAATGTGTATGCTACTGCATGGAGGAAACTTGAAAGCATTATGGTAAATGAAAAAAGTCAGTCACATAACTCACACATATTGATTCCACTTATATAAGATATCTGGAAAAGGCAAATATTTGTTGAATGACTAAAAAATATCAATTCATTGTTGGCAGGAGAACAGAAAGAGAACAACTTCTTTGTTGGTTAAATTTGGCATTTTTAAAAAATGCAAATATGTCCAACCTTGATCCAACAATTCCACTTCCAGGAATGGGTTGTACAGAAAATTTGCTCATGTGCAAAGTGCCACCTGATAAGTCATTGCAATAATTGGAAACAAGAAGTCTAAATTTCCATCAGTTGAAAACAGATTAAACAGTTGGTATATTCTCCATAGTGGAATGAAGTGCAGATGTGAAAGGGCTAAGAAAGTTCTCATGATACAGAATAACTCACATATACTAGCTCAGTTCCAGCTACAAGGGGCTACCTTTTTACTCCTCACATTGGGGGCATCACATTAGACCCCTGCATCTTGATGGTCCAGATATGTGCTTGACTCACTCACTTTCTATAGGCCTTCACAGACCCCTAATAAAAATTAGTAATCACATACATTCTTATCCCCTTCTCTTGCTTTTCTCTGTAGTACTTAGCACTTTACTACTATATATCTATTTCCCATCACAATAAAAACTTCAGGAGAACAAGAAATGTGTCTGCTTTAGGCATTCTGGTGAGCAACGCGGCCCGGACAATGCTCCGGACCCGAATCGGGGCCAGCAACACCTTCTCCAGATGGAACCCTGGCGACACTGAGCAGCAACTAACACGGCTCCAGGATTCGGGACTGGGACACACCCGAGCTAACGCGGCCTCGCGACCTTTTCTAAAACCTGAAAACATACAATCTTTTAATGGAAAACAAATTATCAAATGCCTCCTTATTAGGGTTATCTTGTTTGGGGATATAACTCCCACAACAATAGTGAGTTTTGTGTTGAAATATGGAACGTAATCAAGGTGAAGAGAAAATAAAGTGAAATTCATCAGTTATACAGTTGGGGTGGGGGGCGGGGGGGTATACCGGGGATTTTGGTGGTGGAATATGGGCACTGGTGAAGGGATGGTGTTTGAATACGGTATAACTGAGACATAAACCTGAGAACTCTGTAACTTTCCACATGGTGATAAAATTTAAAAAAAAATAAAAATTTTTTAAAAATGTGTCTGCTTTATTCACTACTAAATGCCTAACAGAATACTTGGCCCATAGTAGTAAATATTTATTATATAAATTCATACATCCAGAAGGTGACAGTGTAGTGGGATTGGTGTTGGAATATTGAATGCCTGTAACAAATCATCATAAGCAACTTTGTAAACTACGGTGTTTAAATGGAGTGGGGAAAAGGGGGATAAAATCATACATCCAGAGCAAAAAGTAAGCTTTCAGATAGCTATTTTTAATAAGCTTCTATTAATGTTTTCTTTTAAAGGAGAGAAGCTGACAATCCATGGAAATGTTCCTGTATGTATGAAATGTCTCTAAGAGGTTATAGATGAAGTCATGCAGTTTGCCCACAGAAAACAGAGCTTGATAGATGTGAGTAGGATGGAGTGGGAGGGCTTTTTAAATTCTATTTTATTGATAGATTATTTTTGTTTGTTTCTTTGGAGGCCGCACTTGGTAATGCTTGGGGGACCCTGTAGTGCTGGTGATCAAACCTGGCCTTCTGCATATAAGGCATATCCTCGCCTACTGAGATATATCTTTGGTCCTGCAGGTTGCAATTTTTTAAAAAATTGAATTTCAAAGTAAAAAGAAGAGTTCTTTTATCCTTTCTTTATATAGTTATAAGATTGATGATGCTGTTGAGTGGACGCACTAAAAGTCAATTCATCAGTCCTCTTTTGGTGTATAGCTACTTCCAATCTTTTATCATTGTATATAAGGATATATACAATGCATATAATCATCATCATCATGCCGTTGATCATCAAATTTCTCGAGCAGTCTCAGTAATGTTTCCATTTGTCCCAGCTCTGAGATTTCTAGGAGCCTCTCTTTACTCGTCCTTCCCAACAATGACACATTGGAGGCTCTTTCAGGGTCAGGGGAATGAGACCCAGCATTGTTACTGGTTTTGGCATATGAATACACCATGGGGAGTTTGCGATGCTCTCCCATGTGGGCAAGAAACTCTCGGTAGCTTGCCAGCTTCTCCCAGAGGGAGAACTAGGCTATAAGCTTCTGGGAGCTTGGTTTTAAATCTCTGGATGTTGGCTGTTGGTGGGATTACACAGCGCCAGGGGTAGTACCTGGGTGTGACCGCCTAGCTACTGGAAAATGGGAAATCTGGGCGGAAGAGGACCAGTCCCGATCGGAGGCTTGTAGGTCTCAGCCCAGGGTCCCACACACCTGGGTTCCTCTGCCGGTACCTTCATGCATGAGGCTCGTTGGAACGTGTGGAGAGGGGCCTTGAGCATGGCTATGGCTATGGCTAGGCTCCGGAGGTCTTCGGCCACTGGAGCTCTGCTTAGGGTGGGGAGGGAAACTGGAGCCCACCCCCTCTGAGGGGCTCCAGGGAAGACAGCCAGGCTCATGGGCAGAGACTCTCTGCCATATATAATAATAATAATAATAATAATAATAATAATAATTTTTTAAATGCATTCCACACTACAGAATAGAAAGTTTCCTACAGGATTTGATGTCTAGAAATGTGTCACTCTAAGAAGCAGAGTGTCCAGAAAGGGAAGATGCAATAACTTTCACTTAACAACTTTATAATTTTTTTCTATTAGGGAGTGGGCCACATCCAGGGATGCTGAGGGGATCCTGCTAAGTCAGGGATCCAACCAGTGGCACCCACAAGTGGTCCAGAGCTTTAAGTTATCTCCCTGGCCCTTTATGGTTTCATTTGTAAATGACTTAAGTCTGAGGTCATTTGTTATTTACCAAGATAAGATTCTCCTACAAAAGAGAAAAACAAAACAAGATACTTCCAGTAAGATTTAAAGACAGCTCAGTATTCCTGATAACATAAACATGAATAGGAAAGTAAATAGTTTTGGTGCAGCTACTCATACAAGCTGTGTGTCCTGGAGGAAATCTCTGACCCTCTCTGATCTTGCATCACCTCCTCTACCTAATACCCTCCTCTGAGGACTCTGCTCTCCACCAGGACCAGCTCACTCATTCCAGGTGCTCTGTTGTGCAAACACTCCATGGAGTGACTTGCAACAGCTGCTAAATGCACCAGATCTGCTGAGGCTGCCTCTCTGCTGTTCCTGTAGGTGCACAGACCACTTGGCTGCCTGTGAATTTACACGTGGTTCAGGAAGGGGAAAGTAAACAGAAAAACGCTGCTTTCATGGTGAGTCAACTCTGCCAACAGGTGAGTCCAGGGCTAATACAGCTGAGCTCTCAGCAGCACCTAAGGAGACTCTCAGTGACTCTTTGTCTAGAGGACCCCAGCTTCCCAGTTTCTTCTGGAAAAATCTGACGGGTCAGTGCATCTGGGAATGACTCCTCTGCCCTGTTTTCCTATCTAATCTGAAAAACTGGGAGACAGGCTAGCAGGCCAGGCTTACTGTCCCACATTCTCCAAGTGTACACAGAGGCCGCCTGCATTCATCCTCATCTTTGAGTCTGGTTGAACCTTCGTTTAGTTAATAAAAAAACAAACAAGAAGTCACAAAGATTTCTTTAGACGTGTTCAAATAAAAAATGGATAGAAAATACTTTTTTCTCATTGTCATAGCATTTACCGGTAATTGAAAGCCCACTAAATAAAGAACCTGTGAAGTTTCCTGTTCACACATTTTATGAGAACTGCCCCACTGAAGATTGCTTGCTGTCAGTATTTCTAGCTTTTAAAAAATTTAAGATCAGGGGCTGGAGTGATAGCACAGCAGGTCGGGCCTTTGCCTTGCACGCGGCCGACCCGGGTTCGATTCCCAGCATCCCATATAGTCCCCTGAGTACTGCCAGGAGTAATTCCTGAGTGCATGAGCCAGGAGTAACCCCTGTGCATCGCCAGGTGTGACCCAAAAACACACACTCAAAAAAAGATCATCTCTTTAAATAAATACTTTTTTGTTTTGTTTTCTGAGCACCAATGTCATTTTCTAAATTGATCCCAACCCAACTTGTATTTATTCCCATGATCTGAGTTTTTAAAAAATTTATTTTCTAAGACATTCAAAAATTTTATTCTGAAGATAAAAATTTAATTAGTAAACTTAAAATCAGGGCATGTAGCTCAGTAGCAGAGTCTATGCCTCACATGCCTGAGGGCCTGGTCACCATTCTGGAGCATTAATGTCCACATAATAAACAAAGAATCTATATCACACTTCAAATATCTCATTATATGTATTAAAAAGACAAAAAAAGAGGTCAGAGAGATCAAACAGCATGCACGATCCTTGCCTTACACATGGGCAATCCCAGTTCTAATCTAAACACCACATGGTCTTCCGAGCCCACACGAAGTGATCCCTAAGCAGAGGCTTCCCTAGTCAATGAGACAGAAATAGCTGATCCGTACCCCCAACCAGCTTTTGGATATTTCTGCCATTGTATGACAAAGCCCAGTGGCTTCCACAGAGGCAGAATATGTGCTGAGAGGGTGAAAGATCGTTTGGAGAATTGAGGCATACAGGCCCATAGCCCCTGGCTCTACCCAACAGAACCAAGTCACCTTTTACCATCCAGTCTTTGCTGAACTGAGAGCTGATTCCAGCTATGATAGTGACCCCAAGAGAGATCAACAGAAAAATTGTCCAACCGGGCAGCCAAGTATTATGGGCAAATAAATTGTTGTTTTCAGACAGCAAGTTTCGGTATGGTTTGTTCGACAACAGGTGACTGACAGAAACAGTGTGCAACTGTGTTAATGTCGAGCTAATTCGTGGGTGCTCTGAGAAATCACAAATTAGAATAAAAGTAGAAGAAAATGGACCTAGGAACTATTGAGAAACATTATTTGGTTGTCAGAAGCCACTGAATTCATGTTGTCTGAGAAAAGGTATGTGACAAATGAGTATTCTTATCTGTCCATATCACCCAATTATATTCTTTGTTGGCAGGGAGCATGTGGCCATACCTGATGTGCTCAGCACTTGCTCCTGGTCCTATGCTTATGGATCAGTCCTGGTGGTGCTTGGGGGACCATATGCAGTGACAGAATTGCATGCACAGTAACTTGTATCCACAGTAAGTGTCTTAACCCCTGTACTATCTCTCCAGCCTCCAATTATATTATTTCTCCATCCAAAGCAGACCATCTCAAAGATCAGCAAGGACTCGAGTTACAAGTCTTTAAAGTACTTGGCTAAGCAGCCTTTGCTGCTGCAGCGGTGCTGGTGGTGGGGCTCAGGACCCAGGGCTCATCTGGCAGTCAGCAGTCTTTTGGGATTGTTTTTAGTTTGGGAGCCACAACTGGCAGTTAGGCTTACTTCTGGCCCTAAAGTCAGGAATTACTCCTGATGGTGTTCTCAGGACCATATGGGATGCCAGAGATCAATTTCAGGTCAGCCACATGCAAGCCAAGTGCCTTACCCACTGCACTATCACTCCAATCCCCATGCCAGCAGTCTTGCTGTGAGATGAAAGTAGGAATGATGGGGCTGGAGCGATAGCACAGCGGGTAGGGCGTTTGCCTTGCACTCGGCCGACCCAGGTTTGAATCCCAGCATCCCATATGGTCCCCGAGCACCGCCAGGGGTAATTCCTGAGTGCAGAGCCAGGAGTAACCTCTGTGCATCGCCAGGTGTGACCCAAAAAGCAAAAAAAAAAAAAAAAAAAAAGAAAGTAGGAATGAGGAGACCTTTGGGGCATTCATCATGAGCCTTTATGTTGGAAAATGCCAGGTGCACTGTGCTAGCCCAGCACTGGCTGTAGGATCTCCAGTGAGAGAAGTGTCTGTGTATCCTTTAATCCATCTCAGTTTGTGTGTTTGTGGCACTCACTGACTTTCAGGGACCCGAGAAGAAGGTCCCCTTGCTTGTTCTCAGGGCAATGTGACCTGGGTTTCAGTCTGGAGAAATGGATTTAGGCCTTGTTTGGGGATGTGCCTGTGAACTGTGACTAAGGTAAATTGAATGAGTATTTAAATTTTAAATATGCCTATCATTTGACATAGCAATCTAGCTTTCGGGAAAGCATGCACAGAAGTAAAAATAACAATTGATTAGAATAGCTGTGCAAAATGTTTAGCACATGGGGCTGGAGAGTTAGTACAGTGGGTAGGGAGCTTTCAGTGCATGCAGCTGACCCAGGTTTGATCCCTCGTATCCCGTATGGTCTCCAGAGCACCTCCAGGAGCAATTTCTGAGCACAGAGCCAGGAGTAACCCCTAAGCATCACTGGGTGGAGCTCAAAAACTTTAAAAAAATGTTTAGCACAAATATTATGGAAAGTAGGAAAAACTGGGAACACTAATACAAAAGTCCCAATTTAGAGACCTGAGTGATCATGAAACATCAAGAAGGCCAGGGGGGGTAGGAGCAAGAGGTGAGTCAGAGAGAACCATTGGCTTTGGCCCATGGGTAGGTTAGCCCCTAATGAGGCCTCCATCTTTGCCTCCACCATGTGGGGCAGGGTTTAGAGCATGAAGCATGTGAGCAGCATGGCCCAAGCGAGGATCTGTCTGACTTTGCAAGAACATAGTGAAAGGGCAAAGAAGAGTGAAGAGACTGCTAGAGTAGAAGACAGAGAGAAGGGGGGGAGGGCGGGGCGCAAGCTCTCACAGGTGCAGAGAGCAAGAGAGCATGGGGATGAGACAATTCAGGGAGCCTACAGGAGACCCTCACCAAGCTGGAGGTGGGCCAGTTGGCCACACAATCGTGTTCCTAGGGCAAGTCTCAGAGTAATGGAGTGCCACATGATTTTATTTTTGTTCAAATAAACGAAAGAAAAAATAATCCTTTCCTCCTTCCTCAAGGATCTCTGTGTAAGAGTTTTACATCGACGTCCTGGGGCTGCCTTAGTCAGACAGCCTAGGTGGCATTTTCCCACAGTTCTAGAGGCCAGAAATGCAAGAAGATATCCTCAGGTTCTCAAGCCCTCGTCAGCTGCCTTCTCACTGGGCCCTCATCTGGCCTCTGAGCCCTAAGGTCCTACCCACATTTAACCCTTCTCACCTCACTTAACCTCTGTCACCTCCTTCACAGGGGTTAGGATTTTAACCTCTGAATGGGGGGGTGAGGGGTGCTAGAAATAATTCAGCTAAGCTCCTGGGGGGCAAATGTGAGAGAGAAGAGAGAATTCTCCTTCAAGAAGTCAAGTGACATGGGAGTCAGGGAGAAGGAAGCGGAAACCTTGTGAAAGGAGCTTGGAAACAAATGCGTCTCCAAGTACAGTTATTGGGTGCACAAATAAAACAGATTGTTAAACTATTCTCTTGGCCTTTGCTGAAGGAATCATTCACGTCATTCTGCTAATTGCACTGGATGGAGTTCACATTATTTCTGCCTCATTTACACACCTGAGCCTGAGGAGGGCCTGTCTCCTGGGCATACAGACCCACTCAGCATCACCCAGTCCCCTCTTGGAGCTCCTCAAATGGCAGCCTCGGCATTCTAGAACACTCTTCTAGCCTCTGAAGAGCAAATGCCCTGCAGGAAAGCCTCCCTGCCTAAATTAGGGCTTGGGAGCTAGATGAGCCAAGGGTGGCATTAAAGTAAATAAGATGGAGAGTTTATTGGAATAATTCAAATACATGCACCAAACCCAAGAGAACCTGAGGCACCAAACCTATCAGTCCAGAGAACATCTTCGGTTCTTCAGATTCTCAAATCTGAAATCCCAAATTCTCTTTTCTTCCCCAATATAGCCTCCAGTTGAAGGTGCTAGCTGGCCTCAGGGCAGAAAGTCTCCATGTGAAGCATCTCCACCCTAGTGTAATCACCTGCCTGTGTTTCTAGTGTAATACCAGGTATCTTCTCCAGAGATGAGCCCAGAAGATGTGGGGTCAGGTGCTGCCATTTTTGCCACAGGAAGAATCTTCATATTGGAAGCTCTGAAATCCTGGCATCTCTGGGAAGAAAAACAGCTGCATCCAGATGCTCAGGATTGGATCTGGAAAACAGAGAAACTATTCTCCCCATCAGCCTCATGAGCCATGTTTTGAGTCCAGTCAGACCTCAGCTTCAGAGACCTGCACTGCCTGGCTGCTTACTTGAGAAACTTTTCACTAGTTTCTCCAGCAAATCAGTTTAGAAGCTTTTATAGCTTTCCCTACAAGGGCACAGCTCCTTGAAGCAAAATGTTAGTTAGTCTCTTCTACTTGCTGCCATATGAAAAATTCAAGGAAGCAGAATTGTTCAAGAGAGAGGAAGAGGCAGGGCTGTAGCCATAGCACAGCGGGTAGGGCGTTTGCCTTGCACGAGGCCGACCGCGGTTCGATTCCCAGCATCCCATATGGTCCCCTGAGCACCGCCAGGAGTAATTCCTGAGTGCAGAGCCAGGAGCAACCCCTGTGCATCACTGGATGTGACCCAAAAAGCAAAAGAGGAGGGGGGGGGAAGAGGTGATGGATAAAATGTGGGAATGAGTCTCCAGCTTTCTACTCCCTCTACAGCATTTCCTGATGTGTTGCATGGGACCTTCATCAGTCCTGTCCATCAGCTCTCCATGAGGAGCCTCTGCCCCAAAGTCCTTGGGCCAGGTCAGCTGTGCTGAAGGCTTAAACAGTCGGTAGGTTTGTCTCCTTAAAAATCATTTTCTGGTCTCCAGTGAAGTCACACTCTGACCTAAGGCTGGGCCTGTGCCTCTCCACTGCACTCAGAAGTGAAAGCCCAGTAGACACTGGGGCCTTTCTCTCTGGGTCAGGTACACCTGTACCTGCAAAGGTCTTTCCTGGTCCTGGCAGGGCATGGAGGACACAGGCATTAGGGTGCCTTTACAAGAGAGTGACAAAAAGAAAGAAGTATGAGATTTTTTAAAAAGAGAAATGCAGCATACAAAAAAAAAAAAAGAGTTTACATTGTCTTGCTTTGCCTAAACCATATTATAGTTTGGCAAAATATGGGCTAGAGGATAGGAATTTTGATAAAGAACCCTGAATTTAGAATTGGAAGTTTAAACTCCCCTTCTGGCTATAAGAACTTGGGTTCAACACTCACACTATGGCTTTCCCTCTTTTAAAGGAGGTTATTAAGCCCCTTTCAGTGTTGAGTAAGGGTTAAATGGGAGGGCAGGAGAAAGGACAGATGCTCACTTTCCATGTGGACTACCTAGTTCCGCTGCCTTCCTCCCCCCAAGCATGGCCAGGCATTCCTGAGCACAGAGCCAAAACCAGCCCCTAAGCACTGCCAGGTGTAGCTCCCAAACCCCAATAAATAAATAAAGAATTAAATGGGGGGGGGGGCTGGAGAGATAGCACAATGGGTAGGGCATTTGCCTTGCATGCAGCCGACCTGGGTTTGATTACCAGCACCCCATATGGTCCCCTGAGCACCGCCAGGAGTAATTCCTGAGTGCATGAGCCAGGAGTAACCCCTATGCATCAGCGGGTATGACCCAAAAACCAAAGGAAAAAAAAAAAAATTAAATGGGATAACTATGCTCTTAAACCTGCTTTGTAGGCATTAAAGCATTAAACAAATAGAGTAGGTCTGCAAGGGGATAGAACAATATTCTGTTGAATATTGTTTGTTTTGTTTTGGTTTTAATTTTGCTTTTAAATATATTTTTATTATACACATAAATACCAAGAAATGGTCTGAGGAATATGCCACTAAGTTAAGCATATTTTCTCCTTTTCACTACTTGAAGAATAAAGGGTTAAAGAGCTGAAGGCTTGTAGAGGTCTTCATCATAGTAAAATATAATCTAGAAAACAGAAGAAAAATATCTTTATATAATAAGCTAAAAAGTGATACGTGTAAGTGCATAACTGGGTGTGTCTGTGATTCTTGGACTTGAAGACTACTGTGTACAGATCAGGGTGTGTTCTATGTTACACACTGAAAACTTAGTAAGACCAAAATGAATTTAGAGAACTAAATAGAGGTAACAGTAGTATTAAATTAAAAAATAGCTAAGCACATAGTGTCCTAGAAGAGCAAAAGAAAATTTTGTCTCTGATTATTAAAAACATAGAATTCCAGGGCTGGGTGACAGTACAGCAGTTAGGCCAACGTGGGTTTGTTCCTTGGCACCATGTGGCCTCTTAGCATCACTGACTGTGGCCTGGGAGGCCCTGAGCACTGTCAGGGAGCAACTACTCTGGACCTTCTGAGTACTGCTAAAGAGCCCTCCAATCCCCAAACAGAATTCCAGGGCAGGAAGTTCAAAAGGTTCAAGTGCATACTTTGCCCTGGGAAGCCTGGGTTCAATTTTCAACATCACATGGTTCCCTGAGCACCATGACAGGAGCAGGACTGTGTGTGTACACATATATTAAAATGATTGCACACAGTTCTATGAAAATTTCATTACAAAGGCAAAATTAGAAAAGCCAAACATTAAATCATAAAGAACTATAGCTTGATTCGGTGTCATTAGAAGCTAGTAGAAAATAGAGAACATGAAGCTGGCTTAACTGTATCTGTGCTGAATAAGACACTGGACCCTTAAACCATCCACCGATGTGCTCCCAGCTGTACCTGTTGAAGCTCAATTTTACTCATTTAGTCATTTCATGGTATGCCATTTTCGGGACACATATGCTTCCTATTAGCAGCAGCATCTTTTCTTAAGCTTGGAAAATCATTTTCATGTACCAAAGAAAAAATAGATATCTTATGAAGAGAATCCATGTAGCAATCTAATGAAGTAAGTCAGTTATATCCATGGAGCATAACTGTGTGTCACTAAACCCTGTATTGGTTAGGAATTGTATTTTATCTGCCGGGCTGAAATATTTTATTATTGTATTATGGATTGAACAGTGAATTCTGTGTTTTTTTCCCCAATAGCTGTGGAACTGCACTTAATGCCATGGACAGTATCCTACTTTTCCCTATAAGGATAATCCTTACGAGATAATCCTTCCTGATGGTCGTGGATTCTTCTGTTCTATTCTTCCACCTTAAGTGTGGGTCTGCAATTTTTCATCTGAACACTCATTAGATGGCCCATACGTGCTAATAGCTGTGCATTAATGGGAGGGAGTCTCCAGGGTTTGCAACCTGAGAGCAAATTCTTGTGAAAACATGAATATAGCACATCTGAAAAAGATCAGCAGCAGCAAAAATTTCAAAACAAAATGAATCCTTTTTGCCTTTTCTACTATAACTTTGAGGTCATATTACCGGTTTCAGGTCTATCTTCCAGCACAAGATTTGGTCTTAAAGGTGCCTTATCAATCAATAATACTGCTATGAGAGATGTTTTCAAAATGTGCTGCCTGACCCCATGTTGGAAATAGGTCCTCCAGCCTCTACATCATTCTTGTTGCTCTCCCCCAACGCCATCTTCCGCATCAGCAGGCAGCAGGCACATACACCCAAGAGGGAAGGGTGGATCCAAGTCAGTTCCCCCAGTCACCATGTCATTTGGGGAGTGTCACCAATGCTGCTTGCATAGCTCCTGAGGGCACTGAGCCAGCAGTAGGTCATGAAGAAAACTGAGTGCATCTTGCATCAGTGAAAAAGAAACTTCCCTTCATCCTCTGGGTCCTTCCCAAACTAGTTGAGCAATCAAATTGAAACCGGATGTTCTCCTGAGTGTTTTGCCAAGTGATGTAGCTGATTTGAATGGTTCCTCCAAAAGTGTCGGTCTCCTTGAGTCTCCCAAATCACACCAGTGGAAACAGGTAGTGAGAAAGCTATAAGCCTTGAGAGAAGAGAGCTTGATCTTCTGCTTGACCCATTCCCCGGAGAAGGGCCAGGGAAGGTCAGGACTGATAGTTTGGCACAAGTCCCTACACAGTGTAGATGATGGCACCCCTTGGCCTCCTGAGTACCATCAAACTGCACCTCAGATTCACTTGATCTATGTGGCAAAGGGGCTGGTTCCCACCAACCAAGTTCTCAGGAAGCCATAAACTTAGGCTGAAGTGAGGAAATACTCTTGGCAGGAAAAGAAAAATCTGTCCCAACCTCTGCCCAAGCTTCCAGGTTTGTTGTCTTCCCTTGCAGAAAAGAATTTGAAGGGATGATGAATAATAAAGTAAAATAGTTTTATTTAGAATACTCTGAGGAGGGAGAGAGAAAGATTAATACATTCAAAGAGAACAGAGGCTTCTTCAGAGAGGAGAGAGCCTTGAATGGCTTTGGGGAGTGGTTACTTATGGATATTAACCAGATTGCCTTGGTCAGGAGTTCTCCCACACATAGAAGCTAATCTGGGTGTTGTCACAGGGGAAGACACTTGGACTCTTGGTGGTCCTTTCATATTCTTATCACAGCCTTTCATTTCTCTAGAAACTTCTCCTTTTCTGAGGGGGTCCAGCCTTCTCTAAATGGTGCATCATTTTTTACATCTGCAAAGAGCTCAGTATTTGCTGCAGGAAGGGGTCCCAGCCTTTCCATTTCTGGGATGCTTCAGGGCTAGTGACTAGACAACTTCTTTAAATCACATCTTTGTTTTAGGATTTCCTCTCCCCAAAAAACTCAAGCTTGTCCTGTCCCATTCCCATCTACTTGCCTACAACATCAAACTAATTCGTAGGGGGAAAAAATCAATTAATATGAATAAAGGATCTATAAGCATGTATATCAGTCAATGGGATAAAATGAAGAGAAATTAGTTATACTGAACTAAGAAATGGGGTATGGATATGAGGTTTTGAGGAAAAAGGACGATTCAGATGATGAGAAGCAGGTGACTTATGTAACAAAAACCAGATGCTATTTTTGCTCTGTCATGTAGAAAGATTTCTCTGTTTTAACAGTTACTTCTGGTAAAAAAAAAAAAAACAACCTAATTCTAGGTGATACTCCCATATTTTATTTCCTAAGAAGGTAGGGGAATGGTAAAACTTTCTTTGAGCATGCAAGACCTTGCTTAACCTCAGCTCAAAATAATCCACATGCCACAGTGACACATCTTGGGAAAACCTGTTCTGAACATCTTGGCGAGACCGATCCATCAGTTCTGATCAACATTTAAAAACTGGAATAGAAAATAATCCCAAGTAACGAAGGGTAGAGATTATTTTGGGGGCGGTGTGTGCTGTTAATGGGTAAAGTGGAGATTATTTAGGTGTGTGTGCTGTTTGCATGCATGATGCGATAGACATTCCATGTATTTTACATCTCAACATACACACTAATGCTTTATTTCTGGGGTAAATAAAACTAGAAATAGAGGGAACTGGTTTTGCTTTGTTTTGTGCTCTAAGTGTAGCATTTCCACATTCCAAGAGTGGGAGAGGAATTCATCTTGGCAAAGAAGTAATGTTTCATTTGGGAAAACACTTTCATCGGCTCTTGGTTATACAAAGGTAGGGCCCTGAGGCCAGGATGAGGTGAACTTGGTAAAACTGCTCTTCACACTAAGCCAATATTCAAAGATTTCTGTTTCTTTTGGTGGGTCCCAGAAGCAGTGATTTATTTAATTTTGTAATGTATTTTTTATAATAATATTTTTATAATAATAGTACATGGCTACAATAATTTTGCTTTCATACTTTAATGTACAAAATTACTGTACCTTTACCACCCCCAAAGTGTCTAAAACCATCCACCACTGTCCTTGTGTCACTTTCAGTCTCCCTCTTTCTTATCAGTTCAAACCCTTTCCCTAGTGCTTGATAACCTCAGTTCTTTTTGCTCTTTGGTTTTTGAGAGCCATATTTGGCTCTGTGTTTAGGGATCATGTGGTGCCAGGGGCTTGAACCTGAACCTCCTGCATACAACGCATACACTCTGCCCATTAAGCTAACTCCATGGTCTGGAAATCTCAGTTTTATAATCAAAGTCCATGGATTTGTTGTTATAAACAGTCCAGTCTCTTTTCTTTTCTAGTTCTTTATATCACAGATGAGTAAAATCATTTGTCCTTCTCCCTCTGACTTATTTCCCTTAACTTGATACCCTCCATTCCATCCATGTTGCAGTGAACTGCAAAATTTTGTCTTTTCTTACACCTGTGTAATACTCCATTTTATGTGTGTCCATATATATGCACACACACACACACACACACACACACACACACACACACACACCAGAATATTATGTGGCTGGGAGGTCAGGGTGTTGGGAATCCAACCTAGGGCTCTATGGATATGACAGGCATTCACTCCAGCCCTAAAAATACTTTGTGCTTCTTCAGTTCAACTCTTTCCAACTACCTGGTAACCACTGATTTTTTTTTTACCATCTCCATAGTTTTGCCTTTTCCAGAAAATTATATAGTAGGAATCATGGCATATCTAGCCAATCAGAAAAGATTGGTTTCTTTTACAGTAATCTGTACTCAGGTTTACTTTCTCCATGTTTTTTCATAGATTGATATTTCATTTCTTGTTAGCATTGAATAATATACTACTTATTATTCAATAGATACACCAGCCTTTGGGGCCTTGTTTGTTTGGCTTTTTTGGGCCACACCCAGCGATGCTCAGGGGTTACTCCTGGCTCTGCATTCAGAAATTACTCCTGAGGTGCTTGGGAACCATATGGAATGCTGGGGATCAAACCCAGGTCAGTCGCATGCAATGCAAACACCCAACCCGCTGTCCTATCACTTCAGCCCCAAAAATACCATTTCATTTATCCATTTGCCTAGTGAAAAAAGCTTGTTGCTTCCAAGATTTGGCAGTTATGAATAAAAGAGTACAAGATCACTGGATTGCAGGGTAGGAGTACACTTAGTGTCATAAAAACAAAAAACTTTTTTTTTTATTTTTTGGGTCACACCTAGCCATGCACAGGGGTTACTCCTGGCTTTGCACTCAGGAATTACCCCTGGCGGTGCTAGGGAAATATATGGGATGCTGGGAATCAAACCCGGGTTGGCCGCGTGCAAGGCAAACGCCCTACCCGCTGTGCTATTGCTCCAGTCCCTAAAAACAAAAAACATTAAAAAAAATTTTATTTAATTTTCATAAAGTTGTTCACAACAATTGATTACATTCAACATTTCAACACCAATCCTGCCATCATTACACCTTCCCACCATCATCGCTTCAAATTTTTCTACCACCGTTCACAAGCAGACACTATATCACTGTCATTGTCACTGTCAACCTGTTGCTCATCAATTTGCTTGAGCGGGCACCAGTAACATCTGTTGTTACTGTTTTTGGCATATCAAATACGCCACGGGTAGCTTGCCAGGCTCTGCCATGCAGGCGAGATACTCTGGGTAGCTTGTCGGGCTCTCTGAGAGAGGTGGAGGAATCAAACCCAGGCCAGCTGCGTACAAGGCAAACGCACTACCCACTGTGCTATCGCTCCAGACCTACAGGCAGATGCTAGATGATTTATTTTGTATTGCTTTGTTATGAATAGTATAGATGTCTGTAAGGATTTATCTCCAGTGACTTGACAAAAGAAGTTTTTTAAAAAATATATGAGATGTCGTGCAGCCGCTTTTTTAGCTGCACGCTCCTGGAATTCTAAAATTTTAAATAATTGGGGTCTGGAAACATCTCTGTAGTGAGCTGCTCAGTTCCCAGATTCATTTTCGAGTCTCTGAATCATGGCCTTTAATGCGCTTAAATGGCACCCGGCAGTTCATGAAAAAACTGTGTTTTTTCAAAATTCTTACCATTTTTCCCTTCCCATTAGCAATGAATGAAAACTCACTGATCCACATCTTTGTCAGCCCTTGGTGCTGCCAGTGTCCCAGATTTGGGTTATCCTAACAGGAATATGGTAGGTTCTTCTTTTGCTATCCATAAAATTGTCCCAATGATTTCAGTACAGTGCTTTAATCCACAATGTTTTGGATTGAAGGAGGAAACCAATGCAAAGATACTGCAAGGAAGTTGCAAGGGGTCTTCAGATACAAATCCTGACTCCATGTGGCCCCCAGCTCATTGGCAGAAGATTCCTGACTCTTCCAGGTTTCAGGTTCTTTGAGGCAAAACTAAGAGTAATCATTGCTTCCTTCCTTACAGCAAGAAGCTGTGATTTAACCTGGGGTGTGACAGTACTAGTAACAGTAAGCTGGTCTTGGAGAAAGCTAGTTAGCTGGGCAGGAGGGGCCATGGGGTGATTTGTGGCTCTGTGGTTATTGATGATTTAGTGAGTTCAGTCTCTTGGAGACTCATCACCCCAAGTCATTACACAGCCCGTGCTGACTCAATAGGCCCCCAGGGCTGCTGAGAGGAACTGCAGGCAGAGGGGCTGGCCCTGCTCTGAATTCCAGGTAGCAGGGAATGAGGCACCATGTACACACAGTAGGTTGGGTAATGCCTCCACCCACACTTTTCTTCTGGAGAGAACCGCTTGAGAGCAAGGCCTTGCCAATACCTGGATGTGTCACAGTTGTCGCTGAGTTCCCAGAACAAGTAACCTCTTTCCTGAAGATATTTAATGCTCAGCAGGCCTGATGTCAGACATAGGACTTATAGGATGCATCATCAGTAACACAGCCCTTGAGGGCTCCTCAGGAAGTTTCCTGGATCAATTTCTAGCACACGTGGAGGCTTCCCCACATCAGCAACAGGTCACAGGCCTCAACAGGTGTCCACGAATTCAGCTCAGTTCTGACATTGTGCACTGGGCAGGATGTTAGTTAGATCCCACAGGTCAAGGTCTCCATCTGCCTAGCCTTCTTCCCCTTCAGACCTGTTACCTTGGCTTCGGCCAACCTACAGTCAACTGCAGGTTCCCACCACCAGGTTCTCAAACTTCAATTGTCATCACAAGTCCAGATTTGATGAATGTTCGAGAACTTTTCACAAAACTCAGGAAGCCTATGGGCTCACCAGTATATATCAGCATAGGTGATGAGAAGCTGCTGGGAATTATTATGCCAGAAGTGACAGTGTGACGCTGCTAGGGTTGACATTCTGCTGTGGAGGTCTGCTGTTAAACCCTTGTGGGATGATAGTAAGAAGCTGTAACACTGAAGACATCCAGTGGTCAACATATTTCAGAACTCAGAAGTCAGTAACTAGTCATTTTAACTTCTTGCACTGTAACACAGTTGTCACCCAACATCTGGACCACTGGCAGCTCTATAGTGAGCGAGAAAAGACAGGAGAAGATATCAAAACTATAGCCCAGGGTAAGTAGAATGGAAGTCTCTTTCCCAAAGCTTAAGGAAGACCCACGCCATACCTGGACACAACACTGAGTTCTTCCTTAAGTCCAGCATATGCTCAGGCAAGACCTACGGGATTGAGGATTTCATAGTTTCATACCCTAACTTTATTTCTGACTGTTGATCCATGCTTAGTAATTTCTCAACAGTTTCAAAAGCCCAGGAAAACCATTTGAAAATGCAGTTTTTACCACTCACAGGACAGAAGCTGGACATTAGTCCAAGACAGTCTGGGTATTTAATCATAAGCCTCACTACACCCTCCAAGCTAAAACCTAGGCTTGAAGGTCAGAGTGGCAGTGACTATTTCTACGGAAACTAGAACATGAGTTTTATACTAGCCATTGTCTTTAAGATCCGTTTGACCCCTCCATGGCCTCAGAGAGTTATTCTCTTCCAGCTCAATTTACCTTCCTTAGAACATCCCATAAAGCTAACAAAGATAAATTGGACAGGGTCATGGAAGAAAATCTCTCTTTGACCATTAATTTTTCTACTTAGTTCTATGCTTATCATAAACCCTTGGGGACGGGTAGAGTACATTTGACTCAGGAAGTAAAGAAAAACTTTATCCAGGGAATATGGGCCACTAGAGACACACTTACTAGCCCAGGAGTACTTTGCTTTGCCTTCACAAGCAAGCTGGCTACATCAGGTCTTAACTTTGCAAAGAAAGGAACCACTAAATGTTGCCCTGGTGAGGAAATTGGTCAATTTAGGTTTTACTCTTGCAAAGAAAATAATAAATTTTGCCCTATTTGTTGCAAAGAAGAGGGTCACATGGGTCTCTGGGCTAACAAAAAATAATTGGAAATTATAGCTCTTGTCAGTTTGAGGAAATGTAATTGATTTTGCCTCTCCATTTGCAAGAAAAGCACAAATTTAGGATCTGTTCTTGTACAAAAGATAGTAATTCCAGGTTTGGCTCTCACAGAGCAGGTGGAAAATTTTGCCTACATTTGTGCAAAGAGGATGACAGGAGTAGGACAGGTGTTAATGCAAAAGATGATTGCTTTTTGTTCTGCTCTGATGTGAGAAATTTCAAAAAGTAAAGTGTTTGGTAAGTGTTTTTCAGATCTCTAGCTAGAAACTTCTAGCTGTAGCCTACAGAAAATTAGAAAAAGGTGTTTGACTTAGAATAGCTTCTAAGTAGCTCCCAGGTACCAGGGGAGAGTTCAAAGTTTTGCCTACTTTGAACTGCATGACTGCTGATTTCTGGTCATCGACTAAGAAAGTGTCCACTCTAGTGGGGGTTCTCAGCTCTACACCAGGTACTCTAGGCCTGTGACACAATGGACAGTGCTTGGTTCTGAGCCCAATAAAAGTGGAGGAAAATTTTAAGGGGATGTTTACGCTTTCAAGTCACAGGCTTGTGGAGGTTTCCAGGCTATGTAAGGCAAGTCAGAGGCACTAAGAGTAAGAATCCTTTCAACTCACAGCTTTTTGCTCACAAATTGGACAAAAAGTAATTTAGAGATTGCTCAGAGGTTGCATATAGATACAAGGATTCCTCTACCCACCCCAGTTGAAGTACTCATTGAACATCCAGCATTATGGCAATTTATTCTTTCATAGCACAGCCTTGGGGCTTTCTCAAGCACGAAAGGTCACCTTTGGTACACAGCCACACTCTACGGGTCTTTTAAAAAAAAAAAAAAGTGTGGAATCTGGTCCCAGCAATGAGAAAACGCAGGCCTTGAGTGCTCCCAGCACTGGAGAGCTGCCAGCAGTTGCAATGCTAGAGGCCTTGGGTCCCTTGCCATTTAAATTGCATGGGGTCTCTCTACCTACCAGGAAGCTGGTGGTGTCTTTAGCTTTGCCCCCAGAAAGCAATCCAAAGGCCAGCACAGGGTGGCAGCATTTGGCCCAATAAGGGCTAAAAATTCCAGTATTAGGGCACTCTTTCTGCCCAGGGGTTGGATTGGGTCAACTCCACCTGTAGTGTGTCAGGTTTCCATTACTCAGGAGTGACAGCCAAGCGGGGAATGGAAGGCATCTCTGGTCTTCAGCTCTACTCTTCAGGGGGATCCAGGGCAGACAGGATAGTCCATGGGACACAGAGACATTCTGTGCACAGGACCCAAAGAGCTGAACCCATACTCGGTGGGCGTCAGCTTACAGGCATGTTTGCACCAACAAAGCAGAAACTAGTTTAACAGCTTTTGCACTGGAGCCAGAAACTAGTTTAACAGCTTTTGTGATGGAGCCAGAACCCAGAAAGCTCTCAGTCGGGTCACATCCAATTAGTAGTTAAGCTTCCTTAGGCAGAAACAACACTACATGGTCTAGTGTATAAACCAGTAACACACCCACTAGCAAGCAGTGGTCCCCTGCCCAGCCACTAGGTTCAGGCAATAACGTGAATTTTCTATCCCAGGAGCTGCTCCCAGTCTCATCAGTAAGGAAGAAGCAGTTTGCTTTCTGGAACCCAGAGCCCTGTTAGTCTCCCAGAACCACACGCAGTCTGCTTTTCTTCATTAGCCCATTTGATAATGTCCTATGAGTTTATTCTGTCATTTCTTCTCACTCTATTTTCTTTATTTTCATTTTGGATGATTTCTAACTGTTCAATCTTCAAGTTCGCTTTTTTTTTTTGTCCTCAGCTATATTTAATCATTCACTGATAACCCTCAAAGGAATTCTACATCTCTGCCACTGGTTGATTTTTAATATTTCCATTTTTGAGAATTTTGTTTTGGGTTACCCTGGAAGTGCTCAGGGATCACTCCTGACAGTACTCAGGGGTCATATGCATGTTCTGGGGGGTCAAACTGGGTTGGTTTAACCTGCCTTACTATCTCCTAGCCTCTGCATTTTTAAAAACTCAAAATAGAATTGTAGTCAGAATGAAAAAGGAAGAAGGAAATCCTACAATGTAGATAAACCATGAAAGCATAAAAGAAGTTAGTCACAAAAGACCACATAAGTTTCCATTGATATATCTAGAAAAATAAATTTATAGAAACAGAAAGTAGATTAGTGGTTGCCTAGTATATAGGTTTGGGGACAAGAAAGAATAGAGAGTTAGAGCTAATGGGCATAGAATTTCTCCATTTGACTATTTTTCAGTAGTTTCCATCTCACTGCAAAAAGTACACAGATCTATATATGTTGTCCACCCTTTTCCACTGTTTTTTTTTAATTTTTATTTTTTTTAATTTTTTAATTAGTGAATCTACATGAGGGTACAGTAACAGATTTACACATTTTCGTACTTGTGTTTCCCTCATACAATGTTCGAGCACCCATCCCTCTACCAGTGTCCATTCTCCACCACCAGTGAACCCAGTATTCCTCCCATCCCCCCATCCACTGTGTTCTTAAGCATGTCAATATTTTAATCTATATCAACATTTACTAATCACTGTGAGATAGTTACATTTTAGTCATACAGTATTAGAACACCCATCCCTCCACTAGTGTACATTTCCCAGCACCGGTGTCCCCAGGTTCCCTCCCCTCACCCCCTTTTCTTTTCTTCTTTCTCTCTCTGCCTCTATCTCTGTCTCTCCTTCTGGGCATTGTGGTTTGAAATATTGATACTAAAAGGTTATCAAGAATATCCCTTACCTAATTTTAGCCCTCAGATCTTACCCAGCGTGATCATTCCCAGCTATTATTGTCATACTGGTCTCTTCTCTATGTTACCTACTCTCAGGCTCACACCCACTTGTGGTCAGTTCCAACCACTGACCAGTTCTTCTAACCCCTGTTTACCCTGGCCATGGATATTATTCTTCTACTATATATAAATATATAGTGTATATATATAAATATATATAGTGTATATATATACATATATATATATATATATACCCAGGTTCAATTCCTCTGCCCTTCTTGGAGAGCCCAGCAAGCTACCAAGAGTATCTCACCCTCAAGGCAGAGCCTGGCAAGCTACCCGTGACATATTCTATATGCCAAAAACTGTAACAACAAATCTCACAATGGAGACATTACTGGTGCCTGCTCAAGCAAATTGATGAGCAATGGGATGACAGTGATACCAACATTTACTACAACATTATTTATAATAACAAAGATATGGGACAAACTAATGTGCCTCTCATAAACAATTAAAGATTATTGATATATCTAGACACAATGGAATACTACTCAGCTATAAAAAAAATTATCAGTTTGGGGGCTAGAGAGATAGCTCAACAAGTTGAGTTCATGCTTTGCATGTTGGAAGCTTAGCTTCAATATCTGGCACTAAAATATCCCTAAACACCACTAGGAACTGCCTGTGAGCATCAAGTCAGAAAATAAATAAAAACAAACAAAAAACACTCATGAGGTAGAGTGTGTGTGTGTGGGGGGGTCATGTGAAGTGAAATAAGTTAGAAAAGAAGACAAGGATTAGTTCACCTACATATTCTATGTCAACATACTAGTGGATGTTGACAATAGAATTAAAATTACCTGAGAGGAAAATGGTGGGGTAGAAGAAAGGGTGAAGTGTGTAGAAGAAAGGGTGGAGATGTGTGTGTGTGTGTGTGTGATTTTTTTTTAGTTTCCCAAGTGGAGTTCAGGAAACATGTCAAACTTAACTATTTTAATATATCTGTCTCATAGTTCCATTATCCAGTGTTTTCCAAAGTGGATGATACTGCCCCCTGTGGACACTAGAAGGATTCAGTGATGGAGTCAGTGATAGTCGGTACAAATGGTGGTGGTGGGTACTTTCTATTTGCTTAAACACTGTAAATTTCCAGTGTGTGTGTGTGTGTGTGTGTGTGTGTGTGTGTGTGTGGAGGGGGGGACTGGGTGATTTTTTATTTTCTGAAAAAGGTGCTGCAGGCCAAATAAGTTTGGGAAACTGTAGTCTTAACTGTTCTTGAACATTGGGTTTTCCCCTCCCCCGCTTGCTTTCTATGTTTTCTAATTTTTTATTGAATGTTGAGTATTATATGTAGAAGAGTAAGTATAGGGGCCAGAGAGCTCATACAGGGGTTCACTCATTTATCTTGCGTGTGGTTGACCCTGGCTTGATCCCAGCATTGCCTGAGAGTGGAGGTGGTTTGGAGAAGTATAACTGACTGACTCCCAGAAAAATTCATTCTTTTTCTTCTGTCAAGACAACGTGGGGGCGAGGGGAGCAGGGGGTATGGTCAACTTGGCCTTTGTTCATTGCTGTTTTTTCCCTGTCTGCACCATAACCACAGGATCAAATGAGTGGCTGCTGCTGTGACCATGCTTGAGTGGGAATGCAGGCGTCAGAGGGGCTAGAGTATGTCTCGGAGCTCCGAGGCTTTGCACTGCCTACTCACAGATGTGTGGGTTCTCTCCCCATTCTCTTCTGGGAGGGACCTCCCAAGTGGTACTCAGAATACCTGGAAGGCCCTCCCAGCAATTCTCAGCCAATCAGCCAACCTTTGCTGCCCAGGCCCTACAGCAGTGCTCGGGTCAGCAGTGCTCAGGTGGGGGAATCAAACCAAGGATGGCAACATACAGTATGTGACTTAATGCCTAGACTCTTGAATGCCTGCACCATCCAGGGAGGTCCTTGCTTATCATTTGCACTTCTGCTATTTTGGGGGGAGAACACTTAGTGGGGGGCAATGGAAAAGGGTTCATAAGTGATTACAAACTCTTCTAAGTGATTACTAACTCGCCTAGGTTCATGTCATTTGAAAGATATATGGTGACAGATACTCTGCCTTTAGGATGCCTTTAGGGACGTATCACATTGTAGGTTCTTTGGGGCCACACCAGGCAATACGAGGGGGCTACTTCCACTGGTGCTGGATGTAGTGCTGAGAATGCTCATGGGCCTCACAGCACACAAAACATGCACACTAGAGGCTCTTACAGGCATCTCCGTAAACCCGGTTGTGTTTTTATTTCCCCCTTCCACCACACTGACAGTGGCCAAGAATTTCTTCTTCAGGTTTTCTGCCAAAGACAAGGAGGACCCACATTAAGGCATTTGTACTGGTCCCCACAGAGTTTTTTTCCTGGAGTTCCATAAATTATGTAGCTAGTCAAAGGTAAATACAGTGGCTGTGTTCTGTTTCTTCTCTGAGGGGCTTATTATTCTCTAGAATTCCATTCATACTGTTGCCTTGCAACCTGGTAAGCTCCCCAACAAGTCTAAGAAAAGTTTTGATTTGTGGACTCTCTTTCTCATTGTTTGCATGGGAGCTGTGTTCTTTGTTCTCTTGTAACTGTCTGCATCCTAAGTAGAAACACAACTCTGTGAGAACCGATTGTGCCTCAAAGGGAGATGTGAATGTCCTGTTTAGCTAGATTCTATGCTGGGAATAAGTTAGTGGTGAACAAGTGACTATGTCTGGATGATTTTCTATTTTCCTTTTTTTTTTTTTTTGTGGTGGCCATCAGGGAATCTAACCAAGGACCACCTCATCTGATCTCTGCGAAACCTGTATTCTATCGCTGAACTACATCCTCTTTTCCCTTTGACTTTATTCTCCCACATTATCTTTACGTGAATAGTCACTGCTTGATAAAAACAATAAGAGGACTGGGGGGCGGGATGTGGCCCAGCAGTCAGCACTTACCTTGCCTGCCTGAGACCTGGGGTCAGTGTCAGCAAAACAAGCGCTTGGTCACTAAATTGTTTCTTTATCCCACTGTTTTAAGTGATGGTGAAAACAATTCCCGAGAGTGCTTTCTCTAGACTCTGCAGAAAAAACAGCACACTCTGACCCAGGAGCTTTATGGGGGTTGGGGCCCCCAGGAAACAGCTTCACGCCACAAGGTCACTAGCCTGGGAGTGGGATGGCCACCTTCCGGTTCCTTTCAGTGATGTCACTTTCCCCAGTGGGGTGCTGTGGTACCAAATATGTTCCCTGTTCCTCCACTCTGATGATGAGACGGGGTATGCTGGGAGGCCATGGGACGGCAAGACTCTGCAGTTGCTCATTCTGAGTTCTCCCTTGAGAGCTGCCAAGATGTCAGTGAAGGGTGTCGGGAGAGCACCTTGGAGCAGGTACCAGTAGCCTTACTTGCACTCCCAGCCTCAGTTTCTTCAGTTGTGAAACAACAAAAACAATTACTGGCAACTTACTGGGGTACCGCCAACTCCAGGGGAACCAAACCATATGTTCATATGATTTATACTGGACATCTGACAACTGTTTCATCATTATCATCATCATCATCATCATCATCATCATCATCATCATCATGTTAGGGAAATTTGGAGATCAAGGTAGCATCTGCCAGTTATCCTGTTTTTTGCCTTTGGGTCACAACCGACAATGCTCAGGGCTTAACTGGCTCTTCATTCCGGGGTCACTTCTGGTGTTGCTCGGACAGGAAGGGTGTGGGGACCCTCTGAGGAGCCTGAGTTGGCTGCATGCAAGGCAAGTGCCGTACCTGCTGTGCTATGGCTCAAGCCCCAGTTCTCTGGTCTTTTAGCTACCTCGTCCCATGAAACCTCAGCCTGCAGGTGTTCCCTAGTGTGACAATACTCCAGGGACCTTTTCTTCCTGTTTCATGTACCCTGACTGTCAGGGTCCTGGCCAGTCAACCCCAGTAAACTGGAGTATGATCCCCCAAGCCACCAGACTTACTCCCTATGGGAGAGGGAGTGGGAGAGGGAAAAGCCTCTGCCCAGCCCCTCTGCGCACCGTGGCCACCCCATCGCTGCCACTGAGAAAGAACTATGCAGAGGGAGGAGAGCTGGAGGTCAAGCAGCTCTCATTTTATTAGCTCTCACACAGGATATTTATACACAATTTCAGGTTGGCTTAGATATTGTGAACACCTGGTTATCACGCTTGTTACATACACTTTGCCGGGTCCATTACAGATATTAGCTAATGATTTATATTTCCTGCTCTCAAGGCTGGGTGTTGTTAGCTCAGACATGTGGTGACTGTCAGGTCTCTCATCCCATTATCTCCTCAACCAGAGCGCCTTTCTGGGTGGAGTGCTGGCACAGGGCCTTAGGTCCCTGTGAATAGAGCCTGCTCGAAGGAATAGAGAAGGGATCACTAAAAATGATGGCTGGAGGAACCAGTTAGGATGGGAGATGCACGCCGAAAGTAGATAATGTACCAAACATGATGACCTGTAAGTGTCTATGTTGCTTGCTATAATGCCCAAAAGTAGAGAGAGTATGGGGAATATTGTTTGCCATTGAGGCAGGGGGGAGGGTGGGAAAGGGGGGGTATACCCAGGATATTGGTGATGGGGAATGTGCACTGGTGGAGGGGTGAGTGTTTGATCATTGTGTGATTGTAACCCAAACATGAAAGCTTGTAACTATCTCATGGTGATTCAATAAAATTTTAAAAAATTTAAAAAAAAAGAATAGAGCCTGCTCCTGTTTCTAAGGACAGGGGATTTGATCAGGGTCTTAGGCTGGCTGCTGAGACCCCCAACACTGACAGCAGATCATACAAAACTGACCAGAACCTGGCTAGGGCATCTCTGACAGTCCACTGCTGACCTTTTACTGCAAGAACATAAAGTCTGGGCCTCTCCCCTGTCCCTGCCTAGCGCAGATACTGCTGTGCTCGTCTCTCCGGGTTGGGGAAGGGATCCTTCAAGCTAGAAGTGTCTAGGGTCTGGATCACAGAAACATACTCTTCTTCTGCAGCTCCTCAACCAAGAGAGGCTCCCAGAGTCAGGGTGCAGGGCAGGATGAGGAGGAGGGCGGGTGAGCCGAGAACGGCTGTTTAGGGCTGCTGTGCATGTGAGTGCATTTAAGAGGCTTAGATCCACTGTTCTTCCCATCACTGAATTTGACCATGCAATCATTCATTTCTCCCCCTCTTTATGTGTGTGGGCCACTTTCTCTTAGCACATTTATTAATTCATTTTAAGATCACACATTTGAGCCCTATGAAGCTATTACTCAATCCAAGATCTAAAACATTAACAAACCTTATATTGACTTGTATTTCTCCCACTCCTTTACTTTCATTTCATAATTATGACTTATTTTTTAAAAGAAGTGAAATTTGATGCTTAATTTCAACTAATACTAAATTATATTTAATGTCATGCTGATGGATGTTTATTTTTAGTGGCTTTTACGTTTTATAGGGAGAGTATTATGGTTAGGCTGGGGCTCAAGTGGTAAAATGCATGTCTTGAATGAGTAAGACCCTGGGTTAGATCTCCAGTACTGCATAATTCCCTGAATACTATGAGGAGTTGCCTCAGACCCTCAAGAACTGCCAAGGTGAGCCCAACAATAAAAATTTTTAACTATAACTTTCTACAAAGAATGGGGCTGGAGAGATAATACAAAGGAAACCACTTGCCTTACATACTGCCTACCCCATTTTGATCCCTCGCACCACCTATGATCTCCTGAGCCCTGTCAGGAGTGATTCCTGAGCACAGAGCCAGGAGTAAATCCTGGCACAACCAGGTGTGACTCCCAAAACTAATAATATTAATAAGGAAACAATATTATGTTTTATACAGACTTTACAGCTGAGCATAGTAATATGCCATGAGAATTATATTATCACAGTTTCCTTTTTCTTTTTCTTTAGTAGGAGTAGCATTGTCGTCATTATCCCATTGTTCATCGATTTGCTCGAGTGGGCTCCAGTAATTTCTCATTGTGAGACTTGTTACTGTTTTTGGCATATCAAATACGCCACGGGTAGCTTGCCAGGCTCTGCTATGCAGGCGGGATACTCTCAGTAGCTTGCCAGGCCTTCCAAGAGGGACAGAGGAATGGAACCCAGGTCAGCCGCATGCAAGGCAAACGCCCTACCCACTGTGCTTATTCATCCAGTGATTAATCTGATTGAATTGCACATGAACTCCACATTACTTTTTTTTCATCGCCGTGAGATACAGTTACAAAGCTTTCATGTTTGAGATTCAGCCATACAATAATCAAACACCCATCCCTCCACCAGTGCACACTTTCCACCACCATTGTCCCCAGTATCCCCCCTTCCCCCAGGCCTCACCCTACCTCCATGGCAAGCAATTTTCCCAATACTGTCTCTCTAATTTGGGGCATTATGTTTTGCTCAAATTTTCCCACCACCATACAAGCCTGCCTGCCAGGGGCAGATGCTAGATCATTTATTGTCCATTGTTCATTTTGAATAGCTTGGGTGCTGTAGCTTCACATTTCTGGAATCCTAGATTGTAAATGGTTGGATTCCAGAGACATTTCTGTAGTGCACTAATCCATTTTGGGATTCAATTGAGCATCTCTGGTTCAAGGCTGTTGGTTCACTAAGATGGCACCCAGAGGCACATTGTGGGGGTGACAGCCAGGCCTACACATGGGTAGGGAGCCAGGGAGGAACAGCCCAGTACCTCTGCCGCCATGGGGCATGGAGATTTAATCCTGGAACCTGCATACCTAGGCCTTGCTTGTGGAAGCTCTTGGTCACCGGGATTCCATCTGGAGTAGGTGGGGAGACTGCACCTGCTCCATCTGGGGTGACCAGTGAAATTGGCTCAGTATGGGCCCAGAGAGATGTCTGGATCTGTGGTGTCTTCCGGGACTCACTGCTGTGTCTCTGGCTTTTGATCTCTTTTGAGATTTATTTATGGGTCTCTGAAGCAAAGCCAGTAATAGAGTTTACAGGGTGGTGCTGGAGTTGGTTTGTGGGGATGACTACCAGTGCCTCCATGTGTATTGGAAAGTGGGCTGAGGTAGCCCACCCCAACTCCGTGAAAGCCTGGCGATTTCAGACACAAAACCCACATACCCAAATTTTCAGCAGATTATATCTTGGTGAGGTCTGTACTGAGATGGTGGAGTCAGGCCAGGGGTACGGCAGAGATTTTGGATTGTGGAAGCATGTGGCTGCTGGGGTCTTTGCTTGGGCAGACACAGGCCAACCTGCCCCCCTCCAATATATCCCAGTCTGTTCAGCCATAAGCAGGTCTGAGATTAACTGTGTCTTTTGGTCCCTTTGGAGATTTATCTATGGGAGACTCTGAGATAAAGCCAATAAATGAGCTTATATAGCTGAGCTGGAGATGGTTTGTGGGTATGGCTCCCACATGCCTAACTTTTGGCCATTTGATTTATTGGTAAATTTGGTCCCAGTTTGTTGGAGTCCTGCCAAAGGCACAGCAGCAGTTTTGGGGTGTCAGGAAGTCTGAAGACATCATCAGGCTGCTAATGCACTTGCCCCACAGGTATAGACCTGTTGGCAGCATCATATCCCCATTGTCATTGTTTTCATGTTGTATAATATCCCACTGGGTGAATAAATGAATTTATTCATTCATTTACCTGTTTGTGGGTATTCTGGATTTTTTCCTTTGTGCAATTAATTATGTACAGTTACTGAGATTATTCATATATTTATCTTGATACATATGTTGGATCATTAGAATGTGAACATTCAGTTTTATTATTTAATTAAAATGCTCAAATTTATCAACCATTTCTTTCCTTTTTTCTTTTGATTTTTGAGCCACATCCGTTTGGGATTGTTTTGCAGGGGATGGGACATTGAAAGGCTACAAGGGAGTGCTCAGGGGACCATGTGGTATTAGAGATCAGACTTCGGCCATACTCTAGTCCATTGAACTAACTCTATGTCCCTCTCCTCTGTCCCCCCCACCCCAAGAAATGTAAACACATTTAATTTATATATTCAAAGGGGAAAAAATCAGGGTATATTATCAAAGCCTCAATTTTATCCTCTTAAAAACGGTAATTTATAGTAGATAAAAATAAAGGCTCGAGCATATCAAACAAAATATACATATTTAACAGGTGTGTATAGATATATACATAGATATAGATTTGTTAGTCAGTACCAGATCATGTAGAACTTACACCAAAAATTATAATAAACCAGGGGCTAGAAAGATAGTACAGTGGGTAGGGCACTTGCCTAGTAAACACAGTCAATTCAGGTTCATTCCCTGGCACCATATATGGTCCTCCAAGCTCCGTGAGGAGTGAACCTGAGCACAGAGCCAAGAGTAATCCCTAAGCACTAATGTGTGTGATCCCAAAACAAAAATTTTAAAAAAAAACAGTCCTCTATCTCTCCTACCAAGATAGAAGAAGATAAACTTTGTAGTGTCCTGTACTCAACACTGTTTTCCAATGTACTGTTAGAGATTATTAGCCAATGAATGTTTTTCTAGTTTTTGTTATTAAGTGGTTTCCTTACTTACCTGACATAGTTATCAATATTACCACACACATATTTTTTATAAAACAAATGTTTTTCACTATTTTGTTTTACTTGAAGGGTACTGACCCCAGGACCTTTCACATGCAAAGCAAATGCTCTTCATTAAGCTATATCCCTGCCAACTCTCCTTTTGTCTCAAATCAAACTTTAGTTGACATGTTATATTTAGGTTTTGCAAGTGAAAAATTGGGGCTTGGTGAGGGGAGGCTGAGTGTTGAAGCTACACCCATCTGTGCTCAGAAGCTAGTTCTGGCTATGGTCAGTAGTGACTCCTGGAGTGCTTAGGGGATGATGTGCGGTGCTCTGGGTAATTTGGGTCAGGTGAATGCAAGACAAGTACCCACCTTGTGTACTATCTCTCCTGCTCCAGAACTTGAGTTCTTTTAAAATTACTTAAGATTATGTTGGTTTCGCGGTCTCTTGGCAACAGAGAGGCTCCTGCAAGAGCAGAGTCATGTGGAGCAAGCTCTGTGAGAGCTTCTGCCCCACATGAAATGCTTCCTGTCCCCGACCCCAGGTCCCAGTCCTATGATGTGCTCGGCAAACACATCTTCTGTCTTCTTCACAGCAATCTTAGAAGGAGAGCACTGTTTGGTTTTTTTTTTGTTTTGTTTTGTTTTATTTTATCAGTTTTTAGAATTTTTAAATATTGAATCACCATGAGATACAAAGTTGTTCATGATTTAGTTTCAGTCACACAATGTTCCAACACCTATCCCTTCACCCACTCCTTGGCCAGTGTATATTTCTCACCAACCCCCTCGCCCCACCCCTGCAACTTGCCTCTATGGCAGACACCTTTGAGGCACTGTGGTTTGCAATACTGTTACTGAAAGGTGATTATGCTTATCACTTTACCTCCTTTCAGGAAATGATCATGGAACCTGATGAACCTTAGTGAAATCATCAAAGTCAAAAAGTGCAAGTACTTGTGCCTAGCTCAGAACTGTGAGAAGCAGTCAGGAGAGGAGACTCTGGGCAGCCCGGGAAGCAGGCAGCACCTCCCCAGCCAACTCCCATTTCCCAGCAATTCTGCATCCTCCTAATGTAAAAGCAGCTTCTCTGGAGGAGAGGGAAAAGGTTGAAGAAACATACATTTCTGGCATGGAGGTCCAGTATGACAGGCAGGGGAGAAGACAGAGGTGGCTGCACGGAATGGATTCTGGACTCAAACTCCTTGCGTTACCCCAGCTCTGCCTCTTTCTAATGGTACAGATATGTGCTCTCACTCCCTGGAATGGTATTTTCTTATTTGGGCGAAACAAGAGTTCCCACCTCAGAGTAGCTGTGAGAATTTAGGTGATTGAGTAAGTCAGCATGAGGAATGGGCAGAATAGATACTTAGAGGTAGCTCTCAAAATTATTAATAAAATCAAGATAAGCAACAAAACATATATTTAAGCTGCTAAGAGTCTCTGATGGGTGGATTTTATTAATGTGAGAATAAACCTCCGGGGGCTGGGAGATGTTTATGTAGCTAAAGAGTTTGCCTCGGAAATCAGAGACCCTGAGTTGTATCCCTGGGGCCACATATAGAAGTTTGATTCTCTAATTCCTGGTGCCAAAGTGACTTCTGGACATACCATAGTCAGGAATGCGTGGCACCACTGCTAAAGGTAAGCTCCCTGGTGACTACCACAAGGGGGGAAATTGCAAGAACCAGGAATGTGAGCCCTGGTAGGCATGTGTGTGAGCAGCACAACTAAAGGAGCACAACCTTTGACGAGCACTGCTACCTGGTGTGTGATCCCCCAGAAAGAACCACAACCAAGTGTATGACCTCCAGTTATTGTACAGAAACAAGAGAAAAGAGAAGGGGGGAAAGATTAAAATTCAAAAGAGAATAAATATCACTCTGAGTATATACTATACCTCAAAATATTAACTTATAATCATGCCACATGTTTGAAAATATGTTTATTGACGGCTCTCCCTCATGCGAAGAGCTCTAAATAATTGTGCAGAAAGCATAGTTCCTAACTCTTTGAAGTATGAGTTACTCAGAACAAACTTCCTCCCAAAGAAAAATGTTGGGGGAATACACTGAGATTCACAGTGGAAAAACCTGACAAACACCAGCTCCACCAGCGTGATGGCCAAGGTCAACATCAGCTGCAACCAGTCAGTTTGATGGCATGCACTTGATCTATGTGGTAACAATTGACCTTATTTTCTTCCTCCCCGGAATCCCAAACTCCAATCTTGACACGAGAAAAGATCTATACAAATGCTCATTGAGGAATTCACTGCATAATGCCTGATCCATACCATGAAGGTCATCCAAGATAAGGGAAGTCCAAGAAACTGTCACAGCCAAGAAATGTCCAAGGAGTCATAAGAAAATCTAATGTAGCCTGGGTGAGGCCCTGGCAGCAGAAGGATATGAGGTTAAAGCTAAGGAAAAGTGGGGGCCAGAGAGATAGTATACAGCAGGTTAGGTGTTTGCCTTACATGTGGCCGACCTGAGTTTGCACCTTCTATGGTCCCCTAAGCCTGTCAGGAGCAAGTCCTGAGCACAGCTGAGTGTGGCCCAAAGCCTCAAAATAGTAATTAAAAAAATTGTAATAAAACTAAAAAAATGAATAAAGCATGAATTTTAGTTCATAGTAATGTATAAAGATGGTTCATTTATTGGGACAAGTGTAAGATGCTAGTAAAAGGAGAGATTGGTGATAAAGTTAATTTCATCAAAATATTGAGATTCTATCCTGTTCATGATGAAAGAGCATACAATCCACACCCGTCATTTTGCAAACCCATAGTGCCACATGATCTTTCTTATGGTTCTGTCAAGTGACTTAAATATGGGGAAGGGAGAGATTACCAGCTTCTAGCCACTCAGCAGTCCAGGATGGTCATGGGACTCAGTAGCTGATTCCTTACCCACTTTCTAACCCAAGGGTCAGGCCAGCCCAGCTCTGCTGCAGTTGCTGCAATGCTCATACCCGGAGCTTGCTGCCTGATGCGAACATCAAAATGATTCTCATGTGGCACCAACACAGCTGAGAATCCCACAATTCAACTCAATTCCGGCACCATCTACCTAGCAAGAGTCAGATTCCCACAACTAAGAGGACAGTCCACAACATACCCTTCCTCTCAGAGGCCAGTCCCCAGTCCTGGTTGTCATCTGGGCTTCTGAACAACTTGCTATAGAGTTTCCAATCACCTTTCTACCTATAGTTTAATCTCACAGAGCAGCTCACAAAACTCCCGAACTTTTGATTTATCATTGACTTATGAAAAGCTTTGACTCAGGGCCAACCAAATGAAACCAACGCACAGGGCAAGGCATGGGGAAGGGGAGCAGAGTTTCCATGTGCTCTTCACCTGAACTGCTGCTGCCCACCAACCTGGAAGCTTGCAGTGCACAATCCTCTGGGGTCTTACAGTGAATCTTTACATAGATAAAGCCAATAAAACTCATTGACCTTTTTTTAAGTTATACAATCACCATCCCTCAATACTACTTGGAAGTCAGGCAGGTAGGGCTAGAAGTTCCATCCCTCCAATCACACTGTTGGTCCTTTAGTAAACCAACCCTGCCCCTCCAGTGAGGTTCAAAGACACCTCATGAAGTTCCATGGGGGGTTAAGAGTTTTGTACCAGAAAACTGGATAAGAAAATTAATATGGGGGGTGCCGCCACTCGAGATCGACCCCGGAGGCAACTGAACCACTTTGGACACGAGCGGCGCCCCCAAAATGCCTCCAAACTGTGCGCTCGGAGCTACTGGCCCAGGCGCGGCCAGCGGGGTATGGTCCTTTCTCTCTCAACTCTTTCTTTTTGAACGCAGCGAGGCAACAGCCGGTTTTTAGACTATGCAGGAAGCCCGGGAAAGCCGATGGGGCGGGACTTCCGGATCCGCCCTGTGCCAATGATATTTAAGCACAGAGCCATGTGGGGACGCTCCTTTGTGCCACCACGTGAGATCGACCCCGGAGGCAACTGAACCGCCAGTGAATGATGCAATTACCAAAAGAATTTTCCTTGGACTTCATATAGAAATCCAAAACCGCGCGGCTGCTATCTCTTGATTGTCAGCAACGTGTAAATGTTCCTTTTTGACAGGGCTTACCGTGGGGGGAAACTCTAAACAATAGTACTGAGTTTTTTGTTGAAGGGTAAAAGATTGTAGCGATAGAATTTTAGGCAGAATTTTCCCTGGACTTTATATAGAAACCCAAAACCGCGCGGCCGCGACAGCCTAATGTCATCTAATCATCAGCAATATGAAATGGTTCCTTTGTAACAGTTGGACTTTGGAGGGACCATAATAGGGTTAAAGTTTGTAGTGACGTGTAATTTCTGGCTGTACATTCCCTGGACTTTAAACAGAAATTCAAAGCTGCGAGGCCGCTGCCATGGCCGCGCGACCTAATGTCATTTAATCATAACCAATATGAAATGGTTCCTTCTTAACTGGTCGGACTTTGGTGGGAAATCCTAACAAGAATAATAAGTCTCTTGCTGAAATATATTGAAGGCAATCAAAGTGGTAGCTATCTCTATAGACTGAACTAAGCCATATCCCCACGCCGGCTGAGAAGAAATATCCTTTCTCGGGAAGAAACACGACGTGGCATTAACCATAGTATGATGTCCATTAAGCTGACACGGACCTGGTGGCGTGGGAATGGAATACAAAGGAATAAATTATTATGTACTTGGAACAGCGGGATGCTGGTGGAACCTCGAGCTGGGGCCGATACCAGCGTATTACTTTTGGTTCCAGAAACTGCTGGCAGACATTCTTCCAGACTATCAACTAAGCCAGAGCCCCACACCAGGTGATGACGGGAAATAACCATCTTTTTCGTTTTTTTTTCCCCTTTGTCAGGCAGCGTGGTGATTACTAAACAGGCGTGAACTCGGTGGCGTGGGACGAGGGGGGAAAAAATAGAAAAGTTATGTAACAAGCAGCGGGACTTAATATCTCTACATTCTCAGCAATGGAGAGCTATCAAATGCTTCCTTGACAGTAGGACTGTTTTTTCTTTTTTGGGGGGAAACCCTAGCAACAATAGTGAGTTATGTGTTGAAACATGGAATGTAACCAAGATAAAGCGTAAACGAAGTGAAATTTATCACTTTCAAGGGCAGGGACTGGGGAGGCGGGAGGGGGCGGGAGGTATAATGGGGTGGTTGGTGATGGAATATGGGCACTGATGAAGGGAAGGGTGTTTGAGTATTGTATAACTGACAAAATCCTGAGAGAACTATGTAACCCTCCACATGGTGATTCAATAAAATTTATAAAAAAATAAAAAAGAAAGAAAATTAATATTGGGGCTGGAGCAATAACACAGTAGGTAGGGCATTTGCCTTGCACTCGACCAACCCGGTTCGATTCCCAGCATCCCATATGGTCCCCCAAGCACCGCCAGGAGTAATTCCTGAGTGTGGAATTACTCGCTGGGTGGAGTAATTCCTGAGTGTGGAATTACTCGCTGGGTGTGACCCCAAAAAAAGCAAAAAAAAAAAAAGAAATATTTCCTTATATCTACATATTGCCTTCGCAGCAGGGGGGCATGTGACTGAGCATACGAAAGTCACTGTCACTGTCACTGTCATCCCATTGCTCATTGATTTGCTCGAGCAGGCACCAATAACATCTCCATTGTGAGATTTGTTTTTACTGTTTTTGGCATATAGAATATGTCACGGGTAGCTAGCCAGGCTCTGCTGTGTGGGCGAAATACTCTGGGTAGCTTGCTGGGCTCTCCAACAGGGATGGAGGAATCGAACCCCAGGTCGGCTGCGTGCAAAGCAAATGCCCTACCATACATTATAGAGCTTAATGATCCTTACCTATAAAATAAACAAGACTAGAAAAACAGTTCAAAGGACTGAGTACAGGCTTTGAATTCGATCCCCAATCCCATATTGTCTCCTAGGCACCACTGGAAGTAGTATGACCCACAGAAATACCTTCAGGTGTGGTCCACTTATAAAGAAGGCAATCTTTGGGCATGTAATAGGATATCTGACATATGGCACACATCAAAGCCACTTGGATCTGATGTTCTTTTTATTATTATTAGTGAATCGATGTGAGATACAGTTACGAAGCTTTCATGTTTGAGTTACAGTCATACAATGATCAAACGCCCATCCCTCCACCAGTGCACATTCTCCATCACCAATGTCCCCAGTATCCCTCCCTCTTTTCAGTACCTCCCCTGCCTCTATGGCAGACAGTTTCCCTTATGCTCTCTCTCTCCTTTTGGGCATTATGATTTGCAATACAGATACTGAGAGGTTATCACATTTGGTCCTTTATCTACTTTCAGCACAGATCTGATGTTCTTAGCCCACATTGCTGCTCCCTGATTTTCCTATCTGTAAGATGGGCATAACACCACAGTACCACTTCCCTGGATTAATTTAAGGAGACACAGGCAGCATTTGATCTTGAGGAAGAACACCTGGTGAACAAACTTCACTGCAGAGACCCGCAGGTTCTGGCTGGAGGCTGCTCAGTACCTTCGAGACTATGGGCAGGCCACAGAAGGGAAAATGGTCAGCCCAGGACAGAGAAAATGGGTGAGCACAGAAGTATCCTCCCTGAATGAATTTACCTAAAATAGTATAAGAACAACTTGGCACCAGAACTGCGCAGGAGGAAGAGAGCAGCGGGGAATGCCTTCAAGAGCATCAAAGAAGTGGTTAAGAGGACAAAGAACCTCCGACTCGGGCACATCTTTTCGACTCCACTGTTCTTCCTGCACTAACATACGCCTCAGAGACCTGGGCCCTACGAGTATAAGAATGAAATATTGGGGGCTGGAGAGATAGTACAGGAGCTAGGACACTTGCCTTGCATGCAACTGACCTACATTCAATCCCTGGTACCCCATATGTCCTTTCAGGGTCCCCCAGGAGTTATCTCTAGCACAGAGCCAGAAGTAAGGCATGAATGCTGACAGGTGTGGCTCAAAAACACTCTAAATGAGGAAGAGAATGCAGGAGTTAGGGAGAAGGCTCTAAGGACTGGAGCACATGCTTTACATCGGGAGCCCCAGATTTGATCCTCAGCATCACAGGGAGTGGTCCCCCCAACCAAATAAAAATTTATTTATCATAAAGAGAAAGCAGAAAAACAATCAAGATATAGAACCATGTTCTCTTTTCTGCTCTGCAGTGCAGGGAGAAGTTGTGGCAAGCAAGACTTCAGCAGAGGTCCCTGATGAAGAACTCTATAGGTTTCCACCACACTTCCGGCCTGGGTGGAGAGAGGAAGCTGAAACTCTACAGAGGCACTCAAGCCCCTGCAGACGCCCACTATTAGCCCACATGAGCCACCACCAGACTGGCAGATGCTCTCGTCCCTTGAAAGAGGATGGGCTTGCAGAGGCCTCTCCAAACCCTGTCCCTCTAACCCAAATAAGAGGCCTTTGTTTCAGTACCAGGGCTAGAGTCCAGGACCCCCTAAATGCCAAGCATGGGCTTTGCCACTGAGCCACATCCCTGACATTAGAGGCCACTGCTTTGGCAGCATCAAACTCCAGTATTTCCCACACATTCTAATCTCCTTTAACCCACCTCTTTTGGGGCCACAGGGGGAGGTCACACGTGGTGGTGCTGAGGGGAATGCATACACCCCAGATCTTTACCCCCACTCTTAAAAACAAAGGCACCAGAGCAAACCATCAGTAGTTGACATATTTATATAATAATATAAATGACTCAGTCAATAATAGGCAGTAAACACAGCAGTGAAAATCGTTGGTGTTGCCAAAATGTCATATTACACTTTAGTTCTATGACACCCAATGAAGCAAAGCACTATTAAGCCATCATATGAGGAGAAAGACAAATTGCAGCATCTGGAACTCTCTATGTGTGGAAGGAATTTAGTCCCGGTGGGTATCATCATTGTCCAGGAGAGGAAACTGGGATCCTAAGATATTAACTAGCCCAAATTTATAAGACTAAGAAGTAGCTCAGATACACCTTCAGGCTTTCTTGCACACAGCCTGCCTATTGGGTCAATGACATGAGGTTTTCTTCAGGTGCTCTCAGAGAGGACTACCAGGTGTGATCCTGACCCCCCTCCCTGGCCACCATCTTCCACCAGGTGGATGGGAATGGTGGCTGGACCTGCCCATAGTCTCAAAGCAAGGCAAGTCTCCATGAGCAGCTGCAGTCTATTAGGTTTGGTAGCCTCTAGTTGAGACTTGAATTTCAGCTGCCTGCCTTCCCCCTCTCCACTTCTGGAAAAAATGACTCTGATGACTCATGTCACCTTCATGTACGGAAGATGCCACATGGCTTCTGAAGCACTTCAGAGTAGGAACACCTGGTCTTTCTCCTGCTCCCAGCCTTCTGAAGGGAAGGCCGTGGTGTCGGTTAGAATGTGAGTGCCCTCCCTGTTGCCTGGTCACAGGACAGGGTGTCAGAGGAGGCCATGCTTGAGTGTGGCTGACAGAGAATTTCGGGCCCAAAGATGATTTCCAGTCTTTCCCTGATGTGGGCATTTTTCTGACTCTTTAGAAAAGTTCTCCATCAAGTGTCCACAGGATCAGGACTCCACAAGTGTTCCACGCTCTCTGTGCCTCCTGATTTCAGAAACAGGGTCTGAGGTGGCCTGAAGAGCCTGACCCACCATTGCACATTGGCTCACTTCTTTGATTTCCTTTTCTGCCCAGGACAGAGGTCAGCTACTACAGCAACAGTCCTCCAGAGAATCAAACTGGTGATGCTTTCATTGTCTTCCTTTGCCAATCTGAAACTTCTAACTTTTTAAAATCGTGAATATATAATGTGTCTCAGTGGGCTACACTCATCAGGTAGAAATAAGCCAGGTGGTTGGAATCTGGGTAGGAACTTTCATTGAGCATGAATTTCTCATGCTCTCTGCCTTTCTTGGGTGGTTGGAATGTTCTGTGCAGGTGAGAAAAGTGCCCATCGTGTCAGACCCAGGGCCAGACAGAAAGGGAACGGCCAGAGCTGGAGTCTTGTCCACTGACAGTCAGGGTGGGTGGGATTCCTGCCTGTCTGCAGGGGCCTGCAGGCATCAGCTTTCTCAGGCACAGCCTCAAACACTGTCCTGTGAAGCAGGCACCAGGACACACCAACAATTTTTCTTAACACACGTTTTAAAATTTGTTTGTTCGGTTTTAGTTTGGGGGCCACACTTAGAGGTGCTCTGGGTTTATTCCTGACTTTGTGCTGGGGGGGTTACTCCTGGCAATGCTCAGGGAATCATGTGATACTGGGGATCAAATTCGGGTCAGTCTCATGCAAGACAAGTGCCCTTAAGCCCTATACTACCTTCTCAACCCCATATAAGACCGGTCACAGCAAAATGGAGAGAAGGTTAAGGGATTTCTCACAAATCCTTGCCCCCACATATGTACAAGCTTCACCATGTCTGAACACATGCAAACTGTATATGTGTTGACACATGGTTGCCACCTGAAGCCCACAGGCTGCTGAGGGTTTCTTATGTGGCTGCCATGGCACAGCTCCGTGGAGCCCAGCTGCAGTCAATCTACGAGTGACACAAGCAAGCCAGACTCCCACTCAAGGTCTTCTTTGAAGTCAAATATAGGCTCAGAGTAACTCTGGAACTCTGGGAAGTATAGATATCAGGTGTTTGTTTTCAGGAGATGAGGTGCTTGTGAGAATCCTGTCAGTTCTGATACTGTCCTCATTCCAGGATGGAGGTAAAGTTGACATAGGTCTGGAAAAAGAACAAGGTTGCTTGGACCAGTCTGAGCCTCTAAGACTAACACTTCAGACTGGACACTATGGGGAATTTGGGACCCCACCATTCCCTCTGTGGGTCATGCTGGGAGGCAGGTGGAAGTGCCTGTTCTCTGGGGGCCAGGCCAGCCTAGAGATTACATACAGCCAGACCAATTTGATCTCTGGCACTGCATCTAGTCCCCTGAGCCCCACTGGAAAAGACCTCTGAGCACAGTGCCAGGATTAAGCCCTTTGTTCAGCTGGGTATAACCTAACCCGTCTTCCCCCGCTAAAAAATAAGACAGCAAATGGTGATTGACTCAGAGAATCAAACTGCTGATGCTTTCATTGTCCACCTTTGCCAATCTGAAGCTTCTAACTTTTTAAAATCGTGACTATATAATGCCTTTATTAGAAGAAAAATAACCAATCAGAGGCAATTTAAAAGAATTGAAGAGTTGGCAGGTTTTCAGGCTTATCCCCTGTTGCATTATGTAAAATAACCATAAATTAAGCTATAAGAAAGTAATAGAAGTTTAATATAACATGAAAACAGTTAAAGACATTTTGAGAAAATGTTGAGTCTACTTGGGGTTGTCTGATTTTATGCAGAGTAAACGTCCTGTTCAAAATCACTCACAGCAGGGTGCCAGGCATGTGGCTTCATGGTATTGGTTTGCCCTGGGTTCAATTCCCAGCATCGCTCCAACATAGTAATAACAATAATAAAAATATAATAATATTTCACTTCAAAGAGCGCTAAGCAGCCTCCTCCAGACTGGCCCCAGCGGAGGTTCCTGCAGGAGACCTGCATGGCCGCAGGGGAGAAGCATGCCCTGTGGTCAAAGAAACCATGTAGTCGAGTTGTGTAGAAAGAAGTCGTCCTTTTAATACGAGCCGCAGTCACACATCAAAAGTCATAAGGGCGGGTCTCCAAATTCCAGGCAGCAAATTTGACTGAATCTGCTTCTCTCAGGGGAAGCTCAATGGTGTCTTCTATGTACTGAATGATGATTATTTGTTTCTCCTGAGCCCCACCAGGCAAGGCCCACTGAAGTAACTTAAAGAGTCTAAATATAGTCTCTCCCACCCCACTGTAGTATGTTCTCCCCAGACATAGGATCCTAAGAGACTAGGTCACAACTGCAGGGAGCCAGAAATACCTTGACTCCAGGCCCTGCCTCCTGGTCCCTTCCTTCCCTTGGCAGGACTGTATCAATGCCACTTCAGCTGATAAAGCCTTTCTACACTTCACTTAATGGTTCCATGGAATCCACAGCAGGTTCAATGGCGTTCACAGAAGAGTCAGTGGAATCCACTGCAGAGTTGCCTGAGTGCCACCCTGGCAGTCAGGAAGATGTGTATGCCAACACCAAACAACACTGCTAGTGTTGACTTCTAGCAATACACTGCCCAGGTTTTGTAGCCACCATTCCTACCCAGTGAGGTTATCAGCACACACTGTGACCACGGCCACTGCTACCTCAGTGTGTACTTGTGCTCGGTCCAAAGAGAGTCCTTGCTCAGCTTACTGGGTGTCTCCTATCAACACTGTGCTGATAGGATAGCAAACCATTTGCCGATAGCAAACCCTGAGCTGCGTTTGCCACAGATACTTGTCTCTAGTGCTTGGTGTGTAAATGGGTGTCCTTGACATGGCAGCGCCAGGCATGCAGTCTCCGAACACCTTTGGGAATGGCGTCTCTCTGACCGGCCTTCACAGCTTGTCTCTAAGGCTCCAAGGAGAAGCCACTACTGCCTCCATTTTCTTTTTTCTTTTCTTTTCTTTTCTTTTCTTTTCTTTTCTTTTCTTTTCTTTTCTTTTTTACAGACTTACAACTTTTTGTGCTTGTGTCTCAGTCATACAATGCTCGAGTACCCATCCCTCCACCGGTGCTCATTCTCTACCACCAATGATCCCAGTATCCCTCCCACCCCCCCACCCCATCCCCCCACTCCACCCCACCTCTGTGGCAGGGCATTCCCTTTTGTTCTCTCTCCTTTTGAGTGTTGTGGTTTGCAATAGAGGCACTGAGTGGCCATCGTGTTTGGTCTATAATCTATTTGCAGCGTGCATTTCCCATCCCCTGGACCTTAGCAGAGAGTCTCTGGCCCACACGCCTGGTTACCTTCCAAGGGGCCCCTTGGAGGGGATGGGCTCCAGCTTCCCTCCCCACCCCGAGCAGAGCTCTTACAGCTGAAGACCTTCGGAGCTTTAGCCACAGCCATGCTCAAGGCCCCTCTCCACACTTTCGGATGAGCCTCACTCATGAAGGTACCAGCAGAGGAACCCAGGTATGTGGAACCCGGGGCTGAGACCTCCAAGCCTGCTCGGATCAGGACTGGGCCTCTTCCACCCAGATTTTCCATTTTCCAATAAGTAGCTAGGCAGTCACACCCAGGGACTGCCCCCGGCACCCTGTAATCCCATCAATGGCCAACATCCAGAGACTTAAAACCAAGCTCCCAGAAGCGGCCTCGGCCTCGTGACATCTTATAGTCTACTTCTCCCTCTGGGAGAACCAGTAGGCTACCGAGAGTTTCCTGCCCACATGGGAGAGCCTCGCAAACTCCCTGTGGCATATTCATATGCCAAAACCAGTAACAATGCTGGGTCTCATTCCCCTCACCCTGAAAGAGCCTCCAATGCGTCATCATTGGGAAGGACGAGTAAGAAGAGGCTTCTAAAATCTCAGGGCTAGGACAAATGGAGATGTTACTGAGACCGCTCGAGAAATTCGATGATCAACAGGATGATGGTGATGATGATGATGATCTCCCATCCCCAGGGTCCTTGAACCACACTTTACCTGGTGTTCCCTTCTCTATCTGAGCTGCCCCTTCCTCCAGCATGTGAGGCCAGCTTCCAACTGCTTCCATTTTCTCACAGCCTCCTGGTTTCCTCTACTCAAGGCTACTCTGAAGTCATCACCTTTCAATCACCAGCAACACACACACACACACACCACCACCACCACCACCACCACCACCACCACCCACAGAGATATTTAAAACCATAGTTTTCTACTTTGGAGTATACACACAAACACACACACACACACACACACACACACACACACACACACACACACACACACATGCTTACCACCACCGCCCACCCACAGAGATATTTAAAACCATAGTTTTCCACTTTGGAGTAAACTTTTCATCTACCCCGGCAGCCATCAAAGATTCTGGATCACATTGGTCTATTTTACCCCTGAGAGAGAAATATTTGCTTTCATAGGGCCCACCAGTAAATTCTCACAAAGTTCATTTCTTTCCATAGTCCTAGAAGGTTCTCAGGCAAAGTGAACCCTTAAGTCCCATGTGAGTTTGCCACCACGTACCCCTTCCTTTGTGCACAGCAGTGGTCCCAAGAACTTCTGCTACACAACTATGATTTGTTAGGCAAACTCTGTCCTCAACTGCCTGATCCTGGGCTGCTCTGAAAAGATCCACTTCACATCCTAGGTCATCTTTTGTCTCTTAGTGTTTCTTCACACAGTTGCTACTTAATAAGCAAAGATAACAATCTGCCCTGAAGTCTTCATTAAACTGAGAAACCCTACCCTCTGAATTTGCATGGGGCTAGATTCCATGGGGATTTTTGGTTTGGGGCCATAAAGATAAACAGATCTCATTGGAATTCTATGGGCTTACTCTCAGATTATATATTATTTACTGAAGCAAGTATTTCATGAGATGAATTAAAGAATTTATTTGAGAAAGAAGAATAGAAACACTCTCCGTGGGTAGGGATCCAAGGGAGAAATAGCTTCTATATATTTTAAAATAGCACTCTTATCCTGAAATTTTCATTAAATAGGTATTTAGAAAACATGTTTGAAAATTAAACATTTAACAAACATTTAAAAAAAACACTCTTGCCTAGTTTTGGTATCATGGTTATGTTGATTTCATAAAATATATTTATAAGTATCTCTTCATCTATCTATATATATATTTTTGATGAGTCTTAGATTAGGCTTAAGTTCTCTGAAAATTTGGTAAAATTCTTCAGTAAATCTGTCTGATCATGGACGCTACGCTTATGTTTTGAGAGATTTTTTTATTATGGTCTCAAGTTTTGTAATTGGTCTATTTGTTTTTCTATTTATCTTCTGTTCTGTTTTGGTACACTATATTTTCTAAATATTCACCCATTGCTTTTATATTAGCAAATTATGTGACACAGAGGTGTCCATGGTATTTTCTTATAATCCATCTGTTGTAATTTCTCCCTCTCCAAATTTTATTGAATTTATTGCAATTTTTTATAAGCCTAACTAAAATTTTATCAATGTTATTTTGTTGTTGTTTTTAAGGATAAAAGTGCACTTTAAAGAAACAGCATTTACTGAGCATGCCTATGTAGAAAGCTCTAGAAGACTGGGCTGAAGCAATTAGTACAGCAGGGAGGGCGCTTGCCTTGCACATGGTAGTCCTGAGTTCAATCCCCAGCATCTCACGTGGTCCCTAGAGCACCACCAGAAGTAATTCCTGAGTGCAGATCCAGGAGTAATCCCTGAGCATCTAGGTGAAGCCCAAAACCTAAACAAAAAGATTCTAGAAAAGAGATGGAGGGGGGGATGCCTAGGGGAAAACCCAGAACCTGCAACATTCTATGAAGGGCTAAGTAAAAAACTTGACAAAGTTTTTTAAAGGGAAAATTTAAGACTGCAGATGTTTAAGCTACTTCATAGTATGCAAGGCTGGCACTGAGGTATCTTCCCTTACCAGTCCCTTAGCATAGAAAGAGGCTTCTAGAGAAAAAAAAATAAAAGACACACAGAGTCACACACAATTATTGCTGGGAACCCAAATCAAAATGTATTTAATTAGTCAAGACCAGCAAGATGATAGAGCCAGGTCAAGAAAGTGCACGAGGGCCAGACAGATGGCTCAGAGGACTGGCGCATATACTTAGCATGCAGGAGGCCTGGGTTCAAGCCTGAGCAATTCCAGGAGTGACTCCGGTGCAACAAGTCAGGAGTAGCCTCCAAGTTTGATTAGGTGTGGGCCCAAGACAAAGAAAAAAACAAAGAGGGGCTGGAGAGAGAACAGCAGGTAAGGGACTTGCCTTGCACTACCGTCCCGGGTTTGATCCCTGGAACTACTTATGGTCCCTGAATCCTGCCAGGAGTGATCCCTGAGCCCAGTCAGGAGCATGACCAAGTGTGGGCCAAAGACAAAGAAAAATCAAAGGATACAGAAGACACTGAAGTATTTATAATAACTTTGATTAGCATATTTTAATTGTATCACTCTTCTACGGGCTGGAGCCATAGCACAGCAGTAGGGTGTTCGCCTTTCACACGGCTGACCCGTGTTCGATTCCTCTGCCCCTCTCGGAGAGCCCAGCAAGCTACTGAGAGTATTGTGCCCGCACGGCAGAGCCTGGCAAGTTATCCGTGGCATATTGGATATGCCAAAAACAGTAACAATGTCTCACAATGAGAGACGTTACTGGTGCCTGCTCGAACAAATCGATGAGCAACAGGATGACAGTGACAGTGACACTCTTCTACAAACCTGCATCACTCTCAGTTTTCTATGTCTTTCTTCTATGGTTGTAAAATCCCCAAATCCACAGTAAATAGTAAGTTACAATGGAAAGTCAGACAATGTCCTAGAGTAGGCCTGCTGAGGGCTTTCAGGAATCCCTTTGATGTTGGTGACTTAAATGAAGTGGGGAGGAGAGACAGTCACTTTCTCCCCAACCGCCTCTACCACTTCTACCACCCAGCACCCAGAGTTACTGGGTTCTTGTCTCGCTCGCGGAAAAGAATTTCAGGAGTAGACAAGCAGTGAAGTAAATAGATTTTATTTAGAGGTTTCTGAGGGAAGGAGGAAGGGATAAGTGGGAGAGAGAATAGTAAGAATAACGCGTTCAAGAAAGAACGCGGGTTTCTCCAAGAGTGGAGGAAGCCCCTACACATAACCGAGCTTTAGACACAAAAGTACAAAAGCATGAAAATACACATCTCAAGAGGGGAGATGCGGGCGACACATGTGCTCAGTCATGTGGGTGCAAGCAGCACAAGGGCTCAGGCAGCATATGCCCGCCCTTCCTTTGTTCAAGGTGTCTTTTATCAGGTTTCTTCAACCTACCCCCACGTGGGGCTTCTTTCCAGGTAAAAGTTCATTGCTAAGGTTACCAGGGAGGTTGGGAGTGGTGATGGCCTTCTTTGGGGAACCTGGGGGGGGGGGCGGGGGATGTCCATTATCCTCAGGGTCTGCTGATGGTTTCCTCAGGGTCTTTTGTTTTCTTGAATCTGCAAATCTTAAGAGTCTCCTTCCCAGAGACTCTTAAATCTCAATTTTCATTGCCCACAGCCTTTCCCTATCTACCTGTCTACATCACCTTGTCTCATTTCTAAGTCTTGCACACTTTATCCTAAGGGTCCTAATGAAGGGGAGCACGTCTGCAAGAGACGTACAGAGACGAGCAGGAGAAAAAAGTGAGCAAGGGATCCAGGTGTCTTGTCCTAAGGATGTTTCATCCTAGTAGAAGCTGACAATTTTCAGGAATATCGGTTATTTCGTTATTTCACTGTGGGAGTGGAATACAGGCTTGTAGAGAGTAGATTATAGAAAAGAAAGCTAAGAAGGGGCTTCCAACTTGTTACACTCCTACCGGGCCCCAAGTCATCCGGGGCCAGCAGGCCTTTTGCCTGGGATTCCAGTCCCACCACAGTGGTTAGGCGTGGGCTGCCGTCCTGCTCTCGGTCTTGAAACACAAAATCCACCTGAATAAATGTAGAGATCCAATTGAGCTTATTAAACAATTCCTTCATTGGGCAACATCCCTCGTAGCAAGCTGAAAGCACTGCAAGGAATTATACAAGATGAAGAAGGGTTTCTGTAGTAGGAAAGAGTCGGATAAAGTTATTAGCAAAGGAAAAGAGACTTGCAGCAAAGCCGCCCTGTCAGAGTAAGGGGAGGTAGGGGGGATCTTATCAAGGAGATTATCTCCCTGCTGCTGACCGGGAAATTCCAGTTTAAGTGGCTTAAATTTCTACTTTCGAAAGAAGCTGAAATTACACGTAGGGTTGGGTATCAAATTTGGGTAACGTTGGGTATAAATGACTCACTCCATGGGAGGGGAGGCTGCTGTTTCTCACCCCTTGACAACTCCTCCACACACAGCAGTGATCAGGGGCTACTCCGGGCTGGTTGTTAAGGGTCACACCAGCTAATGCTTAGAGACTATGTGGTGACAGAGATCAAACCCAGCCCCCACCCCCATCCCACCCCCTCCACAGGTAGTACAGTGCTTTGGACTCTTTCCAGTCACTTGTCTTTTTTTTTTTTTTTAATAAGAACTATTCTGGGGGGCTGGAGCGATAGCACAGCGGGTAGGGCGTTTGCCTTGCACACGGCCAACCCGGGTTCGATTCCCAGTGTCCCATAAGGCCCCTTGAGCACCGCCAGGGGTAATTCCTGAGTGCAGAGCCAGGAATGACCCCTGAGCATTGCCAGGTGTGACCCAAAAAGCAAAAAAAAAAAAAAAAAAAAAAAAAAAAAAAAAACTATTCTGACCTTCATGCCACCAGGAGATTCACCTTCCTTTCTCTGACAGCCCTGCAAACTGGATCCCTTGTGGGAAATGATTTGGGAGTAGAGCTGGCCTCTGTACCTGTGTGGACTGGAGGAGTAGGTTTGCCTGCCAACCCTAAACAGCCTTTGGAGGCGACTCCCACTGGCCCCGGATTGCTACAGGCTCTTCCTTTGTGGAAGGCGAAGCAAAGCTACTCTGCTGGAAGGAGAATGCAGAAAGCAAGAGCAGCCAGCTTGCTCAGAGCCAGAAGAGGAGGAGACACTGGTGTCTGTAAACACAGGACCCTGAGAAATCCGGGGGTGGGGGAGATAGTGGCAGCCGAGGTCAGTGTCCCCCTTCTCCAAAAACACATTTGCCTGACGTCTTCTTTACAGTTCAGGCCACACGGAGGCAGCCACCCGGAAGCCACTACATTCTCCCCCTCCTGGGTGTAAGAGCCCAGCGGGCCCATCCATCCCCCCCGCCACCGCCCGTCCGGGCAGGGTGAATAATTCAGCTCTCTCAGCCCCGTGGGCCCCAGCTCGTATCGGGCCGAGCCCTGTGGTTTCTGTTTCCCTGGCGGCCTCCCACAAAGGCTCCCAGACCGTCTCCCCACACTTCAAGGTGAGGCGGGTGCGGGCCAGGGCAGGTCCTCAGGCCATCACTGTCCTTGCTCAGAGGATTCTGCTTAGCACCACCCACCAACCTGGAGAGTAAGGACTCTTAGGGATCTCAGTGCTTTGTCCCAGCCGCTTCCTGGTCCAGCTGGGACTGTCCCCACAGCTCCGATTTCTGGCAGCCACTTGGCCCCTCTCCCAGGCTGGCTTCACACCTCACTGGAAGCTGATTGAGGAAGTGAGGTTCCCCCAGGCCCCTCCCTCAGGCGGCTGCCCTTCTCCTTGGCTCCCCCATCTCAGCCCCCTGGCCCAGTCTCAGTTCCAGCCAAGGCTCCTCTTCCCTGCGCTGGAGGCAGGGACGCTGCCAGGCAGAGAGGGTCTTCACTCCCCACCCCAAATTAAAACTCAACTTTGAAAAAGTCGCCCTGGTCACCGGTAGGATGGTGGCGTATGGGCTCAAGGGGTTCCGTGGCCCGCAGATTCCATGGGACTGTATCCTCTCCACGGAGAGGGGTTGTGTGTGTGTGGGGGGGGGGGGCAAGGTTTCAGGCATTCCTGTCATGAGCCTGAGCCACTGAACAAGCAGGGACATGGACACACACATGAGGGTGGATGGCTGTTTTGCAAGGTGCTATCTGATGTGATCTCGCTGCTGAGTGGCAGAAGCCGTGATGGCAACAATCTGATGAATGGGACAGGTTAGAAAGCGTCTGCCTTGGCACGCCAAGGCTACAGCAGGCTGCAGTTCGGGGCCCTCAGAGAAAGGGACGGGAGGCCCTGTGAATGCGGACAAGACAGCATGGTTCCGCAGCCCGGTCCCAAAGAGTCTCCCCCACCTGGCCAGGCCTTCAGTGGAGAGCCCGGCACAGTGCTCGGCTGGCTATGGCACGCACACAGGACCGCCTAGACTGCAGGAGAAAACCTCTCCCATAACCGCAGCATGCCGAGAAATCACAGTAAGTCTGCTTTGATTTCAGGGTTCTCCACGGTTGGTCTTCTTCTCACTCGGCCTCTTTTCCATCTCAGGGGTTTCTCGACCCTGAACAAGACGTGTCCCAGCACACCTCTCAAGCACTGGCACCTGCCACCCCTCAGTTCAGTGAGAGTCCATCTGTTTCTATGTTTGCTTGCTCCCGCTGTAAATTCCCGTTTTCTCCAGAGTGGGTCAAGGGCCCCTGGTCCCTGGCATCTGGTTATCTTCCTGGATTGGAAATACCTACCTGAAACTCGGGACACTGGCGAAGGTGTGATGAGGGGTTCCAAAGTTAGCAGAAAAGCAGGTGGCTGCTAAAAGACAGCTGGGAAGCACGAGGACATGCTCCAAGGGTGCAGTGGCAGGATGCCCTGAGAATAGCCTATCACACATTGCTCTTTTCAGCTGCCAGCAGAAAACGTTTTACCCATTCAAGGCTACCTAACTGCAGGAATCTGGCTCCCATACTGAAATTGTACTTGCTTATTTTAGCTAATGAGAAAGTTGATTGATGCTGCTAAGCAGAATGTGATAAGGAACATTTAAAACTCTGCTTGGGCTCAGACTGGGGGCTCTTCAATACACAGAGACCCTAGCTCTTGAGCTGGGCAGCCCCTGCAGGGTCATAAAGGCTCTTCAAAAGCTTATTCTAGACTTCTTTGGAAATTCTCACCCCCGTAACAAAGGGATTGGTGTTGGGACAATGTACACCTGAAACTCAATCATAAATATCTTTTAAACTTTGTAATTCAAATTCACAGTGATTTATTTTTTTAAGTAATAGAAGATGTATTTAAAATCGTTTGCTATATTATGTTTATGTCAATAAATGTTATGTGTTTATTAGAAGGGAGGGGTGTGGAGAAATACCCTATAAGGAGGGCAGCTTAAAGCCCCTGATATGTGGGACAGCAGGACCTCACTCTGGTATGTTGGTTATCTAGTCCAGGCTCTGTATCTAGTTATCCGGTTAAGTGTGCGAAAGGGTGAGCTCCAAGGGTGCAGGGACAGGATGCCCAGAGAATAATCTAAGTAGCTATCTTCCTGCCTCTAGCTATCTTCCTGCCTCTTCCTGCCAGGTGGAGACTGATCAACCTCATGGGTTAGGAGGGCAAGGGGGGGGGCCTTTCTCCCTTCTGTGGTCACACACACACACACACACACACACACACACACACACACACACACACACACACACACACACACAAACCAGCTGCTTTACTTTCTGTTTCCTCTTTCTGACTTTCAGGAACTTTGTAGCAGCTGCTGCCCCCCTCCCCCACCTACCCCCAGCCCGGTGAAGGGTAAACCGTGGGCCAGCTGAGTCCAGCTGCCCCTCTCACCAGGGGCTCTCCACTATTCTAAACCTGAAGGCCTGGACCACCAGAGGAGAGAACAGGAGGTGGCCATTGAAGGAGGCCCTTCCTCTGCTTCCCAAAGCTGCCAGCCACATCCAAGGCCCTTTCCAGAGTCACCGAGCTTCAACTTCCTATTGCTATGTGTGGCAGACACCAGGATACACCATCCACAGTCCACTAATTCAATGAGTTTTACAGCCATTTCCCTGAGGTTTCGTCCCGGGCACTGCTGGGGTGCCATATACAAGCCCATGGTTGACTCTGCAGTTAAAGCCCATTTTGAATGAAGATGGGGAGAGAAGGTAACTCTTCGGCCCAAATAAGACTTTGGGGTCTATGAGCACTCCCAGCAGGGCTGTGAGGGTGGGTTCTCCCATCACCCACCCAATCACCGCCTACACGGTGGTCCTCTGCTCTGCTCCTTCCTCTCAAAAGGTCACCGGAGCCTGTGGTGTAAACACATGAGGGTTTCTGGTGAATTGGGAGCCTGGGCTCTGCCAGTGTTCATCCCTATATTAAGCCAGGTTTGCTCTTGCTCAGGATCCAAATAGTTTTGAAAAATCAGTGCATGTGTCTGCACGTTGAACCAGCTTAGAGATCTCTTTTTATGTGATTGTTTTATTAGTTTATTTTGGCCTCCAGAGGGCCTCAGAAAAAACTGATGTAACTCCTGGAGCCTTGACTAACCTCAGTATTCTGATAAATATACTTTTAGGTAGAATTTTTTATTTAATTTTTAAATGGGCCTACAAATAATTCAAAACAAAACAAGCTCTTCACAACACAAACACGGAACAAAACAAAACAGAACAACAAGAACCATATTTAAAAATCCCTGGAAGGCTGATAGCAAGAGCAGTGTGTAAAGGATTTAGTTTTTTAAAAACTAAATCATGTCTGATCTCTGAAATTATAAAACTGTAACAACATCTTTCCCCTGTTGGTGTCTACCAATCTTAATTGATCACATGTGAATACATGTGATCTAAACTGGGGAAGGAACTGACTTGATCTTATGATCTTTGGCTGAGATGGAGTCACTTACAATTAACGTCAATGCAATATCCAGTTCAGGTAAACTTATTTGGCCTGTTTAAGATTAAAACAAATAATAGAAATCACTAACAATAATTGGTCTCAAAATGTTGATTAAGTTTTAGCACTAGATAATGCAGTAGAAAAAGAATGTTATAATTGATAAATATATTACTAAAATAACACAGCGGGTAGAGCATTTGCCTTGCACACGGCCAACCTGGGTTTGATTCCTCCGTCCCTCTCGGAGAGCCCAGCAAGCTACTGAGTGTCCCGAACCCACTGCAGAGCCTGGCAAGCTACCCGTGGTGTATTCAATATGCCAAAAATAGTAACAAGTCTCACAATGGAGACATTACTGGTGCCCGCTCGAGCAAATAGATGAACAATGGAACAACAGTGCTACAGACAGTGCTATTACCAAAATAACTTTATATTTTTTGCCAGTTTTATTATCTTTATTTAAGTAAATCTGGTCAGTTTTAAAAGAGAGTGTAAGGTCAGAGCAATAATACAGTAAAAAATAGGGTACTTACCTTACACAAAGGGCTGGAGCGATAGCACAGTGGGTAGGGCGTTTGCCTTGCACGTGGCCAACCCAGGCTCGATTCCTTTGCCCCTCTCGGAGAGTCCGACAAGCTACTGAGAGTATTTTGCCCGCACAGCAGAGCCTGGCAAGCTACCTGTGGCATATTCAATATGCCAAAAACAGTAACAACAAGTCTCACAATGGAGACGTTACTGGTGCTCACTCGAGTAGATCGATGAGCACCAGGATGACAGTGACAGTGACAGTGACCTTACACAAGGTCAACGCGGGTGCAGTCCCTGACACCTCATAGGTTGTCAAGTAATCACTGGGAGTGATCCAGGATCACACCAGGAACCAAAGGGAGTAATCCCTGAGCATAGAGCCAGAAGTAAACCCTGAGCACCACCAGGTATGACACACACACACAAAAAGAAAGAAAACTAAAATAGACTAATGTGAGATCTATTAACTTGGTAAGTGTGGAAATCAGTCTCCCTGGGAGAAGTCACCTTGTCTGACTGGTTCAGTAATTGCGACTATATTGTTATGATAATCCAATTATCTACCAATATTTGTGGTTTTGTTCTGTTTTTGCTTTTTTAGGCCATACTCACTGGTGCTCAGGGCTTACCCCTGGCTCTGTGCTCAAGAATTACTCCTGGCAGTGTTCCAGGAATCATATGTGGCTATAAGGATCAAATCTGAGTCAAGCCGTATTCAAGGCAAGTGTCCTACCTGCTGTACTAACTCTCCAGCACCAATACCTACCAATATTACAGAGTAAGGTTTGTGTAGTGATAAGGATCCCATGTTCCATTATGGACAGTATTGGCCAATGAATACTGATTCTTGAAATGGTAGAGTAAATTACAGGACCTCTGACTCCTAAAAGACCAGTCAGGTCTACAATTCCTTAATGGAAAACTTCCAACAATGTAAATGAAAAGAGCCTATATAATTATATCTATTCTTACTGTACTTATGCAAAATAAATGGCCAGGTTCATTAGATGTACACTTATTCATTATTGTAATTACTCGGTAAAGTAGGGATGAAAGTAAGGGGGGGAAATGCATTTCAGCAACAAGCCTTTATGTAGAAATCCAGTGTCTAACCATCATTTTCCAAAAAAATTAAAAGGTTTTTTTTTTGTTTGTTTGATTTTTGGGTCACACCTGGGAATGTACAGGGGTTACTCCTGGCTTTGCACTCAGAAATTACTCCTGGCAGTGTTCTTGGGTACTATATGGGATGCTGGGAATCGAACCCCAGTCAACCGTGTGCAAGGCAAATGCCCTACCCATTGTACTATCACTCCAGGCCCCCAAATTTTAAAAGTTTCCGTTTTTTTTAAGTTTTCAGTTTTTCTAACTCATTTGAAGTCCCCAGATCCCATCACAATGACAAGGACCCAACTTTCATGGTGGCTCTGTCCCTAGGAGTAGTGAGTACCCTGGGTTTAATACTAGCACATGACAGCCACTGTCCTCTATAAAGACAGAATGAGCCAATCAGACCCTGAAATGACATCTGGCTAACCTGTCAGGACACCCGTCACTACTGGGTCCAGATATTAACATTACCCCTCATCCATATCAGGACAAGTCCAAGGAAATTGCTCTTCTTCCTATACCTGAGTCAGTAAAGAGCTGAGATTACCAAATAAGAGAAAGCAACCTTATTCTGCCTCCTGGCTCAGGCAAGTGACCTCAAATATGTGGCCCACAAATGTGTGGAGGTTCTGCTCCTGCACAGGAGTATTTTTCATCCCTCCCTCCTTCCCTTCCTCCCTCCCTCCCCCTCCCTCCCTCCCTCCCTCCTTCCCTTCCTCTCTCCCTCCGTCCCTCCATCCCTCCTTCCTTCCTTCCTTCCTTCCTTCCTTCCTTCCTTCCTTCCTTCCTTCCTTCCTTCCTTCCTTCCTTCCTTCCTTCCTTCCTCTCTCACTTACTTTCTTCCCTCCTTCCTCCCTCCCTGCTCCCTCCCTCTTTCCTTCCCTTCTCTTTCTTTTTCCCTTTATTGAGTTCCTGTGTACATGCCCCAGATGAAACCTAGGGTGAGGGACACCCAACAGAACAAGTACCCAAGGAGCAAGTGTTTGCTTACCCTACACTATGTCCTGGGTCTTGAGGGCTTATTTCTGAATAAATAAAAATGTTTTAACAATTGATTGTGGGGGCTCCGGGGAACAGTTCAGTGGTTCAGAACTCATTGGAGCAATCTGACAGTTCTACAATTCCCACAGCACAATAGCTGAGTATGTGTGATTGTGTGTGTGCACGTGTGCACATGTACAACACAACTACAGGGGAGAGACCCCTATAAGCACATGTGAAAACACCATATTAATATGCACACAGCCCCCTGAAATTGCCTTGAACCAGTGGCAGGCCCAGAAAGCCCTACTGCTAATAGGTGCAGCATCACACCCCGCCCTGTGTGTGACCCCAGTCACTGCAACAACACCAACAAAATGAGGGCAGGGGGCCACACCCGGAGATGTACAGAGGCTACTCCTGGCAGGCTCAGGAGACTGTGCAGTGCTGGGGATCAAAGCCATTGCTGCATGCAAAAGCATGTGCTGCAGCCCACTGAGCTCAAACCCCAGCACCACATCCAAACAATAAAACTGTAAGACATTCACTAGGAGTGATCCTTGAGCACTGCCAGGTGTGGCCCCCATCCCCCCCAAAAAATTGAAGGATGGCTTCATAGCCCTATGAAGATTGGATTGTATGCCATGGATGGTTAAATTGTGTGGTCTCTGAGTTATACCTCAATGAAGCTGTTAGGGGACAAAAAAAAGTAATCTTACAGATGTTTTTGATGCTTAACATGACCCATGCTTTCGAATGTGGCTCTGTATCTAGGCTCAGTCACTATCCCTGTAACCAGAACTTCTGCCTCAAATGTACAGTCTGACCTCCTGGAGGCTGTGTCCTGTCTCCCCCTCACCATGTGGCTTGTCAAGAAGGCCAGGAAGAAGACAAAGAGGCTCCGGGGAAGGGAGGAGGGAGATGTGGAGGATTCCCTTGCACTCACCCAGACTCTGGCACCCTGAGCTCTCTGCTAGTACCGGGATGCGGGCAAAGGGAGGCTTTACCTTTCTGAGAGGCCATGAAGACCTTCCAAAGCTTCCGTTTCTCCAATCTCAGGTTTAGGGCCAAAGTTTTTGAACAGTCTACCTGGAGGTCAGTGTCCCTTGGGAAGCTGATTCTCCTCGTGGTGAGAAGCACAGCTCTGGGCGGCCAACCTCAGGTAATTAGGAACTTGGCCCAAGGCTCCGCATTACCTAGAGCTTACCTGAGTGAGTCACTGAAGTGGGAGCTAAGGAAGATCTAATAGAGATTATTTCCCAGTCCAGTAGTTCTCCAAGAGCGTTCCCAGACATGTGGTGTATGCAACGCCTGGGAACTTACTGGGATTGCAGAATCTCTCCAGATACCATGGCTTCAAAAGCCCAGGTTGGAACCCCACAATCTATGTTTCAACTATACATTGCTGGAGTCTGTTGACGTTAAGCTGACAACCAGGCATAGAGTCTATGGTCCACAAGGAGAAGAGGAGAAGAGCCCCTTCCCTTGCTAGAGCTGCATCCTCCACTCCAAGCTGGAGTTGCACAAAGTCTGGCAGACAGTCATGAACATCTTACTGAGTGAGAGGGTGAATAAACGAATGGGTTTAGCTTCATTTGCTACAGACTGCTTTGGCCCATCAGGTGCCAAATGGGTCTTCGGCAAGCTGATAGGAGAAGGGTGTGGGTATATCTGATCATTCCCTCCAGTTTCTAGTTGGCTCTGTCAGGTCCCTGAATTATTGAGCAGGACTTGCAGCCCATTTCTTTTAGTGATGAGGTTTTGGCTTTTGGACAATTGTTTTCCTGATCTTCAGAAACAAAAACACTTTCCATTTGATTTCGGATTGAAGCTCTTGGGCTGTTCCGGCCTGTAAGGAAATGGAGGATACAGCTGGAAGGATGTTGTGCATTTTTTAGTTAAAAGGTATCCAAATTCGTATAGATCTGGCTCTCAGGGGAACCAAGGAACTGAGAAACATGGGGCAAGCATTTCTTTTAAATCCTGGGTATGGGTACCCCAGACCACACTGGGTTGGTGGTCACGGGTGGGTTGGAGTTGGAGCCTCCCTCATTCAGCTGAATGACGGACCAACATCCTCATTCTCTGGGGCTGTCTCCTCCTCGAATGCCCTGGAACCAAGATTTCTTTGTGCTCACACCTCCAGACATCACCCTTTGTTGGTCCAGTCCCTTTCTCCTATGCACCTTCCACATGCACTTCAGTAGGCCTCCGAGAGGCCAGTGCAGTGCCAGGACACTGAGCTGGTGGTGCTCTAGCCCCTGCTCTCCCTAGTCACCACACTCAGCTGGCACATCCTGGCAACCTCTAGGACCCACAGGGCTCCGCCCACCTCTTGCCCCTCCTTGTGTCTCTGTTTTAAAGCTCAGAGTTTCAGCAGCAGTGGGATGGAACCACCAGGCTGAAAAAGTTACTGCCCTCATCGGGGCTATAGGTTCATACTGAGAACAGTCTCTCTGGTCCTGGAACTTGGGCTATACCTCGGGACGGATATCCTGGATTCCCTTTACCAACTGCGTGAAGAACTGGAGGGTCACGAGGCCAGAGAGGTGGCTCAGGAGGGAACTGTCCAGAGAGGATGGAAGGAGGAGGACACAGCTCCCAGGCTCTCCAGGGCCCCTGTGTGTGAGTGGGGTGGTCACTCCAAGAGAGGGGGAGAGACAACACAGTAGGAGGCCGGGGGGGGGGGTTGAGAACTTCCACCCAGAGAAAGAGCCTGGCTTAGTTTGAAAGAGGAAGAACCACGAGCCTGAAGCCTTCTCAGGCTCTTGGACAAGCAGCCACTGGTGGGCTAAGACAGGGAGATTCCCCGCCCCCCGCCTCCCACAAATCTGTGCAAACCAGACGGGGTGTGGAAGAGGAGAAGGAAGAGAGACCCTACCAAGAGACAGGGACTTTTAGACGAGGCTTTATTTGTCCTCACCCTTGTGGGGCTAGAAAAACACATGACCTCTCTAATGGCTGCGGGCGCCCGAGCACACACCAGGTGACAGACAACAGGCACAGGATGTGTGATCCCCAGAGCTGCTGATTTTCCTTCTCCCCCTTCTTTTTCCTAGCCTTCTCCTCCCACTTCTTTTTAATTTTGCTTTAATATGATTAGGGAGCTCCCAAGCAGTGCTCAGGAGCCCTGGGGACCGTTCCTGGCAATGTAAGGCCCATCAGCCACATGGTTCCATCCTAGAGCCTGGCAGTGCCATGCTGCTCCGGCCAGGGCACTGGGGACTGCTAAGGTGACTCCTGCAGTTCAAGGGCCACCATGGCTACACCTGGTGGTGCTCAGGGGATCTTGTGGTGCTGGGATCAATCTTGGGGCTTTTCACATGTGAGCCTGGACCCCCTGCTTAACCCTTGACCTATCCTCCCAGCATCTCCATTGCTATTTCAAGGAACTACATGGGGCATGATTTACACAGAGCAGAGTTCATCCTTCTTGGTGTACAGTTCCTTATTTTCACAGACTCATTAGTCAGGCAACCCCATCACAAGGCAGGTCATAGGACACCCCTTCACCTCTGAGCTTTCCCCTGGACCCCCCAGCAAGCCAATGTCCCATCCTCCACTGCAGTCTCACAGATCAAGATCCACTGGTTGGTGGCTTCTTCTCTTACCATGATGCTTTAGATAGGTATCTGTATTTTCCTGGGTGTGGGCACTTTGCTCTTTCGGCGGTGGGGGGGCGGGCACCTCCTACCCTGCTCTGCTGTGTGCTGCAGATGCACACCTGGTACCAAGGATCACACCTGGTGGTGTTCAGAAGTGATACTTTGGTGATGGAAAAGTGTGACCAAAATCTGTACCAAAATCTGATTTTTCTCAGCAGCCCAAGGGAGTTAGAATTGCTTCTTCAAAGGATTCTTATACTATCACTGTCACTGTAAAACTAGTTGAGATACATCAGTTGACTAATGCAGCTGCAGGAAGGAGGTGGGAGGTGGTTCAGGCAGCCTCTGTGGTCTGACACGCCCACCAGACATCAGAGGCCCAAGTCCCCCAGCTCTGTGTCCTGCCCACCTTCACCACCACATTTTCCCCCGTCTTCACCACACAGCTGGCTCAGAGCATGATCTTAGAGACACGCTGAGTGCAGGGGCACAAGGTTCTCAGGGTCAGAGCTGGGCTTGTCCAAGGGCCATGGGTCTATGTGGTACTAATGTAGAAAGTCCATGTGTATTAGCTGGACCTGGTCTCAGACTTTCTATCTGTGGAGAACTTAGCCAGGTTGGCAAGATCTCTTTCAAACTAACCAAAGAACTGAAGGTTGTTGAATGGGAACAACCAGCTCGGTAGTAACACCTAAAGAAAATGAGGGGAATTGTTCTAGGCAAAACAGAGTTATCATAGAGATGTTGCCAAAACAGAATTCTGGGCCTAAAAATGGTGATAAAAGGTGTCTGTCTTAGTGCTGGAGAGATAGTACAAGAATAAGTCACGTGCCTTGCTCATAGCAGACTTTAGGTTGTTTTTTAATTTTTTATTTTAATTAATCATCATGAGGTACATTTACAGACTTACAGACTTTCATGATTGCATTTCAGTCAAATAATGTTCAAGTACACATCCCTCCTCCAGTGCCCATTCTTCACCACCAATGTTCCCAGTATCCCTGCCTCCACCCCAACCTTCCCATCTCCTGCCTCTGTGGCAGGCACAATCCCTCTTACTCTCTGTCCTTTTGGGTGTTATGGTTTGCAATACAGGTAACAAGCAGCCATCATGTTTGGTCCACACTCTACTTTCAACATGCATCTACTATCCCGAGCGATCCCTCCAACCATTATTTATTTAGTGCTCCTCTCCCCATCCCAGATGACTTTTCCCCCAGCACACGAGACCAGCTATTAAGCCATGGGGAAGTCTCTTATAGTTTGATCCCTGGTATCACCTATGTTCCTGAGTCCCACCAGGAATATCCTTAGAGCCAGGAATAAGCCCTGAGCACCACCAGGTGGGGCCTGAAAACAAACAGAAAAGTGCCTATCTTACAAGTATAGCACTACACTGTAGCACCGTCGTCCTATTGTTCATCAATTTGCTCAAGCAGGCACCAGTAACGTCTCCATTGTGAGACTTGTTGTTACTGTTTTGTCATATTGAATACGCCATGGGTAGCTTGCCAGGCTCTGCTGTGCAGGCGGGATACTCTCAGCAGCTTGCTGGGCTCTCTGAGAGGGACGGAGGAATCAAACCCAGGTCGGCCACATGCAAGGCAAATGCCCTACCCACTGTGCTATCGCTCCAATCTAAAGATACTTAGTACCTTTTTTAAAAATAAAGTATAAGTACAAGTATAAGGCCCAAACTCAACCCTCAGGACCACCCACATGTACAAGTGTGACTATGGCAACTCTGTTGACTGGGAACATCCCCTCCCAGCACAAACAGTATGCAGGTCTAGCATAGGGCCAGTGTGGGGCAAGCATCACAGCTAAAACGTGGGACCTCATAGCTAGCTGAGGGCTTACTCCTGGCTCTGTGTTCAGGGATCATTCCTGGAGGCACTTGGGACCGTTTGTGGTGCTGGAGATCAAACCAGCTGCATGCAAAGCAAGCTCCTTACCTCTTATACTATCTCCCCAATCCCTACATTGACATTTTAACACCAAACATACAGGATGCTTCAAAAACCCAAAGAAATATTAAACAACTTCTAAAATGTCCAAATAGAGGAAAAATGTTTTGAAAAATGTGTTACTATAAATGAAATATATATACTTGCTTCTTGCAAAACGTATCAGGTTGTAAAAACTGAAAAAGTCTATTTTATTAAAATGTCAGAAATAGTCATGAGGGAAAGTACGATTTCATTATTGAATGGTGCTGGTGTTTGTCACCTTACATGGCCTTACCTTAACAAGCATTGTCCACAGTGGTGCCATGGAGCCTCTGTTATGATTATTTGCAATTTACTTTGATCAGCAGAGACAACTGGGTCTTGTCACTGAGGCTTGGTGGACCAAAAGCTCGGAGCAAAAAGAGAAAATAGCAAAAGAGAATCCTCTCACTCTCCCCTTTCTTTGTCCCAGCTGAGAAATTTGGTTATTATCTTTTAGATGGCAGGGAGCCATGGAAGTTTATAAAATGAACCTTTGGAGGCCCTGTCTGGCAGCACATCGCCAGCAGTGTCCCCAAAGATGACCATGACAGCATCTCCCACTGCACCAGCTCCCTGCCATGTCCCACACAGTCTGCCACACACCGCCAGGAGTGATCCCTGAGCAATGGGCCTGGAGTAGCCTGTGCGCACTAACACGTATGTTCACCCCTGAACACATATTTCACTTGTTTGTCTCTAGGTCTCTTTGCTTAGTTCCACTCTGGAGAAAGCTATGTGTTTAAATAAAAAAACAAAACAAAACAAAAAAAACGATGATGCTTCACACACACACACACACACACACACACACACAGAGAAAATACAGCAGACAGCTGCAGTGGCAGTCATCACTGGTACTTGCTCAGTTACTATTTTCCCTTCTATTTCAAATATTCTAACTTAGTTCTTAGTTTTTTGGTTTTGGGGCCACCGTTGGCAGTGCGGAGGGGTTGCTCCCAGCTCTAGGTTACCTCTGGCAGTGCTCAGGAGATCATGTGGTGCCAAAAAATCAAACCCAGGCCTCCCACATCTCTCACATGCAGAGCATGCACTCAGCTTATTAAGCGCTCTCTCTCTCTCTCTCTCTCTCTCTCTTGTTTGCTCACTCTCTCTCTTGCTTTTTTTAAAAAATTATTATTTTTTAATGCCACTAAAATTTACTTTATTTTTATTTTTTTGTTTTCCCATGACAGATAATTTTTTTATTTTATTGAATCACCAGGAGATTAAAAATTATTTTCATTCATTTTTCATATATCCTCTACCTAGTGGTGCCTGGAGTCCTGTCGGTGATGCTTGGCTAATGTTGTGGGGTTGGCAATCACATCTGACCCAGCCTGGTGAGGCTCAGAGACATCAGCCTGCAGCCTGCAGTGCTCAGAGCTCTCAGCGCCGAGATGGAGTACAGGGCTTCAACTGTGCAGGGCCTGTGCTCTCCGTGTCAGTCATCCACCAGCCCCCTTCTTACTCTTCAACATAAATCCAAATTGATTCAGAGCCAGTACACCCAACTGAGAGAACAGGAAAAAAAAAAGAGAATTATAATTGGTCCAAAGTTCTGAAAAATAAAGCATAAGCAGAAAATTGATGGAGACTATTAGCAAAGAGTTTACTTTTTTGAAATAATTACAGAGGAAAAGATCCCTTATGTGCTGTTTCTTAGTGTTTGTCCTCTGTGTGTATATAAAGTTCTTTTTTCTTTTTTACAAGTTCATAGTATTTGATTGGAGATATATGTTATGACTTATATTTATGAAGCCTCCATGGATAAACAGGGTATATAACAAACAATGTTACAATAAACATCATATCATTAGAGTGTGTTAGATAAAAGGAGTAGAATACCCAGCTAAAAGTAGTCCAAACCTTAAGAATGTATTTATCATCTCCTGTGGCAAAGGATCTAGAGAACATGGTTCAAGGGTGGGTTAGCTCAATTACAATGGCATCGTTCAGAAGTCAGGTACTTTTTCTGCTTCTTTTGCATCACAGAGCACTAGATTTTGCATTCTGGGTTTGGAAGTTAAGATGGTTGCCAGCAGTCCAGATTTCTCTTCTGTTCAGAGAAATACATGCTTTTTCCTTCTACATATCCCCCCTTCTACATATTTCCCAGGAGGAAAACTTAGCAGAAGCCATGCTGCAGACTTCTCTACACACCACTGCCAGAAAATGCCCATTCAGGCCCAACCAAATGACTATTATTGGTTTATTCCCATTGAGATCATCCCTCAACAATGAGAAGGGCTCATGTTTGCTGAACACAGAGAATATTAATGCCTGAATCTGATCTTGATCAGATCCTACTAAGAAGTGTCTACAGGGAGGCAGCCAACAATACAATTACATTCACAGAGAGAAATCTTTGCAATAGACTTCCTGGGTTAAAAGAATTTGTTCAGCTATGGGGAGATGGTACAAATGGCTAGAGCGCATGCCTTGCATACACTCGGCCCAGAGTATTCTTGGCACTACATGATCTTGCACCCAAGCATCACCAGAGTTAGCTCCAGTGGTTTCTGAGCACCACCAGGTATGGCCCCTCAGTTCTCTGAGCACAGCTTGGGAGCAAAACAATAATTTTTTGGCAAAAAGAATTTGTTCGTTTTAAATGTTTCTAAACATCAGTGGATGCGTGGATAAACAACATGTGGTATACTGTAAACATGAATGGGAAATGATTCAGCCATAAAAAGTATTGCAATTCTGACACATGCTATGATATGCATGGGCCTGAAGGCATTATGCTAAGCGAAGTAAACCAGACATCGAAGGACAAAACTGTACAATCTCATTGATATGAGCTCTCCCGACCTCCAGCATTTGCACCCGATTCCTGGGCAGGCCCTTCCCAGACCTCACGCAGCACCAAGCAGCCTAGAGCAGTCAAACTTCCAGACACAGAAAGTGGAACGGTTTCCGGAGGAAAGGGGACTCGAGGTCACTGCTGGCATTTCAGGGACTGATGCTGGGGTGTCCCATCCTTAGCCACCTTATTCTAGGTTCCCATTCCCTTTGAGTGTCCCTGCCCTGCACTGCAGCTGCTGTCTTCTCGACAAGGCTTCTTTTTTTTTTCTTTTTGGGTCACACCCGGCGATGCACTGGGGTCACTCCTGGCTCTGCACTCAGGAATTACTCCTGGCGGTGCTCGGGAGACCATATGGGATGCTGGGAATTGAACCCGGTTTGGCCGTGTGCAAGGCAAATGCCCTACCCGCTGTGCTATCACTCCAGCCCCTCGGCAAGGCTGCTTTGCAGACCCTTGTGGCCAGATTTCTACCGTCACTGTCAGGACTCTCGAGCACTCCAGCCTTTTCAGCTGCTTCTCAGGTGGCCCCTCCTCAGACCTCATGTGTCTGGGACAGAAGACACTGCAGCCCCTTTTCTCTAAACCGTTCCCTGTTCCCTTCCTTCTCCTCCCTGCTCCTTTCCCCCTCTCTAGAGCTGTCTAGAAATTCAAAATTGTTCCCACCTTCCTGGGGAATGTATATCCTGGTCCACTCTGCCCAGGACCTGAGTGAGTACTCACCTCTCACACCCCAGACATCCTCCAAAGGTTTTCCAAACTATAGTCCTTCCCCTGGAAATAAGACACGGCTCTAAATAAGTGGCATACCGGACTCTTGGTTTTTTTCATCTGTTTTAATGATGGACTGGAGCAATAGCACAGCAGGTAGGGTGTTTGCCTTCCACACGGCCGACCCAGGTTCAATTCCTTCGTCCCTCTCGGAGAGCCCAACAAGCTACTTAGAGTATCCTGCCTGCACGGCAGAGCCTGGCAAGCTACCCATGGCGTATTCAGTATGCCAAAAACAGTAACAAGTCTCACAATGGAGACGTTACTGGTGCCTGCTCGAGCAAATCGATGAACAACAGGACGACAGTGCTACAGTTTTAATGATCTTTGTTTCCTCCCCTTCTCCTTCCCTCTATTATTGCAGAGGCAATGGTGATGGGGACGGTTCTCATGCACGCCTGACTGTGTTGAAGAGCATTTTAGCTGTGGTAGTTGTGCTCCCTCTTAGCTGAGGTTGTGCTCACTGGGCTCACACATGCATTCTGTAGGGTTGCACCTCCCCAGCAGTGGAGCTTGCACCTCTGTTCTCTGTTATAATGTTCTTGCCTCATGGTCGTGGTACAAAGCTAACAGCAGTGCATCCAGAAGCTGCTTGCAGTTCTAGGGAGGGCAGATGGCAGAGCTGCCAGGATCACGGCTGGCACAGGCGGCAGCACTGGGGATTTGAACTGGCTGGTGTAGGAACAACCATATTCTTTCAAGTCATGCATTCTAAGCCACTGGGCGACCCCTTCCAGGCCCCAGCTAGTTCTTGTTTTAAGAAGCAAACTTTGGGGGCTGGAGCGATAGCACAGTGGGTAGGGCGTTTGCCTTGCACTCGGCCAACCCGGGTTCAAATCCCAGCATCCCATATGGTCCCCTGAGCACCGCCAGTATTAATTCCTGAGTGAGGAGCCCCTGTGCCAAAAAGCAAAAAAAAAAAAAAAAAAAAAGCAAACTTTTGGGGCTAGAGACATAGCACAATGGGTAGGGCATTTGCCTTGCACAGTAAGTTCAATCCTCAGCATCCCCATATGGTCCCCAGAGCACCACCAGGAATAATTCTTGAGTGGAGAGCCAGAAGTTACCTCTAAGCATTGCCAAGTATGACTTCCCCCCAAAACGGTGGGGAACAGAGTGGGGGAAGAAGTAGCAAACTTTTCTTCATGTAAGCACATTACAAAATAATAGGACAGCTAAATGGAGAACAGGAATAGGAAACTGTCACATGGGTGCTCAAGGAAACCCCATTTGTATTCTCATTCTGAGAAGCAAAAGAAGCAAGATTAAGTATTTCCCTTTAGGGACTAATGCAGCTTCCCAGATGTAGAACACATCTCTGGGGCTCAGACCATAACGTTTGGGGCAGTGGGGGATGCAGAAGCAGCAGCCTGCAGGCAGGTGAGATGCAGGATGCTCCTGCAGGGTGTTGGCCCATAATCCCCACATGTCAGCCAGCAGCAGTCGGGAAGCAGCTCAGCTGCACAGGGTGGCATCTTAAAATAAAATTTCCTAATTCTAAGTTTCATCAAGCTTTCATTTGATTTTGTAATATTATGCTTAGGTTCCTGTCTTCTGACATTGTCTCAACTCTCACATTACTTTTAGGAAGCATCTCTATGTACAAAGAGGTGACCCCAAGTTCCACTTTGGAGAGGGAAGGATTCTGGACTGCAGACCCTGGACTGCCGTCCCAAACACTGCAGACTGCACAGGCTGAACAACAGAAGCTAATTTCTACACATTCTATTTATTCCTAGAGAGTGCATGCATTCCTTTTTTTTTTTTTTTTAATCTATTGAATCACTGTGAGATAGTTACAGACTTTCATGTTTGGGTTACAGTCAAGAGTGTGTGTATTCTTGAAGGTAAGAAAGTTCAAGGTTGAGTGGGAGAAAGGTAGATTTTCTTCTGGGACACTATCTGGGCTTCGGGCAGCCACTGCCCTCCGGAGCTCTGGCTTATGTAGGGCAAGAGCTTGCCCTGCTGATTCTCTTCAGTCAAACCCCCTCACCTCCCAAGGTTCCAAATACCAGCACATTGAGAGGCATGGTCTCTGCACATGAAGTGGAGGGGTCACTATCCCATCCATAGTCAGGTCAGCCTTAGGACAGTCTCCCCAGTTCTGATCACGTCAAGTGAAACACGACTTTTGAACTCTGAAACATCAGGATTAGAGAGATAGTACAGCAGGTAAGTCGTTTACCATGCACGCTGTCAACCCCAGATCAATCCTCAGTACCACCTGTGGTCACTTAAGGTTCACCAGCAGGTGTGACCCACACACATACGGTGGGTGGGGAGGAGAGAAGGAGGGAGGGAGAGAGAGAGAGAGAGAGAGAGAGAGAGAGAGAGAGAGAGAGAGAGAGAGAGAACTTCCTTTTTTAATTATTTTTATAGTGAGTCACAGTAAGGGTACAGTTACAGATTCACACATTTTCGTGCTTGTTTTTCCCTCATGCAATGTTCGAGAGCCCATCCCTCCACCAGTGTCCATTCTCCACCACCAATGAGCCCAGTATTCCTCCCACCCCCGGATCCCATTCCCCCCACCCCACCCCGCCTCTGTGGCGGTGCATTCCAATTTGTTCGAGAGAGAGAGAACTTCTTAAAGGCCAGAGCAATAGGGCATTTTCCTTGCATGCAGCTGACCTGGGTTCGATCCCCGCCATCCCATATAGTCTCCCAAGCACCTTTCGGAGTAATTCCTGAGTGCAGAGCCAGGTGTAACCCCCTAAAAATAAGAGAGAAAAAAAGACATTTCTTTCATCTTCTGTGAGAAATATGGGACAGGGTATGGTTCAAGCAGCACGGCACACGTCTTGTGTGTGTAAGGCCTTGAGTTCAAGCCTCAGCACTGTGTGTCCCTCCAGCACAGGACAGAGTGCCCCCAAATTAAACAGGAACAGAAAAGTTCCTCTAAGTTTCAAAACATTCATAAATTTCTGCCAAATCGCCTTCCTCTGGAGAAAAAGAAACTCATGATAAATAAAGGAAGAAGATGACAGTAAGTTTCTGTGGTGATCTAAAAATATCACAGAATGTTGCATGTTAAAAAGCATAAGAAATGCACAATGACTTTCTTTCCACCCTTTCATAACTCTATTTATGAACCGTGATTCATGAGAATGCATTATCACTAGAAAAGCACCAAATAAAATAAGATCAAATTTCACTCTGGCATATTTATGACTACTAGTAATAAAACATGTGGTGTTAAAACTGAATGTGATTATTTTTTCCATTGATCTTTTGCTGTTTCCTTTGTTGTCATAATTTTGCTGCTTATCTAATTATTTTTTGAGCAAGAGCAAATACTGAGAGCTAACATTGACAGACTTTTATTTACTTACTGACAACCTTAATATCAACATGTGTTTGACTCTCAAGAAACTTGCAATTTAAAGGGAAAGACAAAGCGCTGGAGAGATAGTACAGCAGGCAAGGTGCTTGCCTTGCATGCGGCCAACCCTGGGTCAATCCCTGGCATCCCAGATGGTCCCCCAAACACTGCCAGGAATAATTTCTGAGTGTAGAACCACGAGTAACCCCTGAGCATTGCTGGGTTTTACCCCAAAACAAAGTAAAGGGAAAAGAAAGTTGCCATTAGTGAAAGTATATGTTACTTGTGGAAGATAAGATGCAATTTCTAAATCCAGCTAATATCCAAATATATCAAAGCAGGGCTGGAGGTAAAATGATCTGGCATCACATATGGTCTCTAAGCACTGACAGGTGGAGCCCATCCCCCCCACCCACGCTAAGACACTCAAATATATCAAAGCAATTGATAACACTCATGTTTGAACAAAATTTCTTCAAAGATTAGTTCACTTATTCTTTGGGGCAGGGATGGAGCATGATGCAAGCAAGCCATATTGTCTGGATATTCCAGTCATATCATGTGGTCATGCTTGTGCTGCAAAAATCTCAACCAGTTCCCTTTTATTCTGGGGGGTGGGGGGCCTCATCTTGGACCTCGAGGACCACCTGTGTGTCTGTGCCCCCATTCCTGGAGTTAATCAGATGTGTGCAGGCACTGAGGTGAATGTACTAGGCCACTGGGATCACACAATAAACCTGTGCTATTAATGCACCTGCTGACCAGGGAATCATCAGAGGCTATAACAGGGCCTTTGTAACACCAAGAATTGAGCCAGGACCTGCAGGAAACTGCCACTTCCCCAACCAACAGAAAGACCAGACCTGGCAACCACTGATGAAATTCTTAACACATGACTGCAGCTGCCAATTACAAATCCCTATTTCTCTTAATCCTCACAAAAGCCTCATGCGGTAGCTATTATTATTCCTATGATTATTCACAAAACCACACACACAAATGAAATGTTAAGTGTTTAAAATTGCTTCACCTTCTAGGGGCTGGAGTGATAGCACAGCAGGTAGGGTGTTTGCCTTGCACGCGGCAACCGGAGTTAGACTCTCAGCACCCCATATGGTCCCCTGAGCACCGCCAGGAGTAATTCCTGAGTGCAGAGCCAGGAGTAACCCCTGTGCATCGCTGGGTGTGACTCAAAAAGAAAAAAAAAATTCTTCTAAAAAGGTGGGTTTCTCAGAGGATTCTATTTTCATGGGGAGGTGCTGCTGGCAACAGGAATCAAAGAAGTCAAGGGAAGATGATTAGATTAAAGACATGGAGATTGAGAATTATAAGGATAGAGAAAACACAGGAAAGTTTTAAACAGAAATAATATGTTAAAGAATACAATAGCTTAGAGGCCAGAGAGAGAGTACAATGGGTAGGGCACTTGCCTTGCACATGGCCAACGTGTACCTCATATGGACGCCCAAGCATCTCCAGGACTGATGCCTAAGTGCTGAGCCAGGAGTTAGTCTGGAGCACTGCTAGGTGTGACCCCAAAACAAAAACAAAAACAAACAGAAAGAACACAATAGTTTGGCTGAAAAGCACAGTGGGGCTCACAGCAAACTAAAGGAGGTAGCTGATAGAGTACAGTGTTGGATACAGTGAGGTGGGAAACACCCAAACAGGTGTTAAAAAATATTTTTTAAAAAACAGCATAAAAGCCCTAAGGGATATCGACAACAACTCTGAAGAGGAAAGGGAGGAGGTTGGGAACAAAAAAAAAAGTAAAGCATTAAATTATTTTTAACTTACAAAAATGAACTTATGCCAATTTTAGTAAAATGAAAAAAAGCTAAAGAAGATTCTGAGAAGCAAAATAAATCTAAGGAGAAAGACTAATATTAGATTATTTCACCTTGGATGAAACAGAAGGAAAAAAAATAATGATAAAAGAAACAAAAATTTAAACTTTAAAACAAATCAGTAGATATTTGTTGAATATTAACCCTAAGTGTTTTAGGCTTCATCAATGAATTGCCCCTTTTCCACCCCCCAAAGAGCACCTCTAATCCACCTGAGTTTATCTTTAACCTTTCCTTTGTGCTTTACCTCTCATTGTCACAATAATCTAAGTCAGGATTGGTTACTTATAAGTCAAACTTTCTGATAACTCTGGACTTTGTATTTGTAGTGAATAACTTGCTTTACTATTTCCCCTATAACCTTTCCATATTTTACTAAGGAGCAATGTTCTTTGCTTAAACATAGAAAGACGATTAATGCTATTCTCCTAATATTTGGGAGCTGACAGACTCTGAAATATATCTACTCCTAGACATCTGTCATAAATACTTGACTCAAGCTTCAGTAGCTGTAGTTTCTAATACCCAAAAAGGGGGTCCTCACCACAGGACTTGGATGGACCCGGGGCGAGCAGCTACCCCGGCACTGAAATGGGATAGTATAGAAAGCATAAAAGTATGGTCTTGATGCAAGCCATTATGACTTAAGAGACAGGACCCCCATGGGGAAGGACAAACTGAACTGGCTTGAGGACTTAGTCTTGGATTTGCGGTAGAAGCATTGCCCTCAGAACCCAAAGAACTAAGTTTTGGAATATCTATTTCTTACTGTGTTTATCCAAATAACTGAAAGTATTAATAGAAGTAAACTTAATTGTTTAATACGTACAATTAAAGGGAAAGAGAAAAGCAATATAGATGTCCCTGAGAGACAGAGTGTCTACTTAAGTTAATTCCCCCCAAGAGAATTGCCTCTGTCAAAATGCTTTACTTCTGTAAATGATCGATCACACTGTGTGCAGTCCTATACCTTGAACCCCCTCAGATGTCCTCTAAGTATGCTCACAGCTCTGCATTAAATGGGGTCATTTGACCATCGGTCTATGGTTCCCCATCTCTTTCCTCCTCTGCTGGGGGGGCCAGGGAGGCAGTTCTCAGCCACTGAACGCATTGTGCACCCCACTTCTGAACTCACAGATATTCACAGGAGAACTAAGGTTTTTGAAGGGAAAAATATTGAAGGTAGGAGAAAGGGCAGAAATGGTTGAGAAGGGAGGTGATGGGTATTCATTTTGGTATTTAGTATTTTAAATAAATTAAAAACCTGTAACCCTGACAGGCTGGAGGGTTGGGGCTAGGGGGTAAAGAGAAGAGTAAGGAGAATGTGCGGAGAGAGGGAAAGACTAAGGGGAACCAGACAAAGGTTGGCAGGCTGCAGGAGGAGACTAGAGAGGAAAAGAAGGGAGGAGCTGCCACGGCTACCACAGAGGAACAAGAATTTTGCAAGAATGGGCTATTAGGAGAGGAACTTTCAAAGATCTGGTACATGAAATATTATTTACTTCTTCCACAGTTATGGAAAAGCTGGGCACAAAACCTGCCAAATTTCATCTCATCTAAAACGCAGAGACGACGACATGTAATCAATGGCAAGATACATTATTATTTTATGGATGGAAGGGAGGGAGGAAGGGAGGAAGGGAGAAAGGAAAGGAAAGGAAAGGAAAGGAAAGGAAAGGAAAGGAAAGGAAAGGAAAGGAAAGGAAAGGAAAGGAAGGAAGCAAGGAAGGAAGGAAGAAAGGAAGGAAGGAAGGAAGGAAGGAAGGAAGGAAGGAAGGAAGGAAGGAAGGAAGGAAGGAAGGAAGGAAGGAAGGGAGGAAGGGAGGAAGGAAAGGAGGGAGGGAGAAAGGAAGGAAGGAAGGAAGGAAGGAAGGAAGGAAGGAAGGAAGGAAGGAAGGAAGGAAGGAAGGAAGGAAGGAAGGAAGGAAGGAAGGGAGGGAGAAAGGAAAGGAGGGAGGGAGAAAGGGAGGGAGGGAGGGAGAAAGGGAGGGAGGGAGGGAGGGAGGAAGGAAGGAAGGAAGGGAGGAAGGAAGGAAGGAAGGAAGGAAGGAAGGAAGGAAGGAAGGAAGGAAGGAAGGAAGGAAGGAAGGAAGGAAGGAAGGGAGGGAGGAAGGAAAGAAGGAAGGAAGGTAAGTCTTTCCTTCTCTCTCTTTGGGGGTGGGGATGGAGCCACATCCAGATGTGCTTAGAGGCTTCCTCCTGGATCTGTACTCAGGGATCACTCTTTTTTTTTTTTTTAAATATTTTATTGAACCACCGTGAAAAAAAGAAAAAAAATACAAAGCTTTCAGGTTTAAGTCACAGTCAAATACTGATTAATCCACCATCCCTTCACCAGTGCACCCGTTCCACCACCAAGAACCCCAATACACCCCCCTCCCACCCTACCCCCCATCTAAGTAGCTAATGATATTCCCATTATTCTCTATATATATTGAGTACATTCCATATTTCCATACAGAACTCACTATTATTGATTGGAAATTTTCCCCAACAATCAGGCCTGCTGAATAGGCATCATCTAATAATTTCTCTTCATTGCTAAGAGTGAAGACTTTGCGGCCGCGCGGTTTTGGGTTTCTAACATTTTAGCTCAGTTCACAGTCAAAATGGATGGCTGCAAGCATCCGCTCTGGTGCCAAAATGGGTTAGGAGACCTCAGGATCACAGTCAATAGGCGCGGAGGGTCCGTTTCTCATGCCGCGGCTCCCGGTTCATCTCTGGGCGGAAGGCGCGCCGGGAACGCCCCCCCTCCCAGGACCACCTACAGGCTACGTCACTAAAGAAAGTCCTACCTTCTGGTGGAGGGGTCTTAGAGGGTGGCTCTTACCACGTGGCTGCTACCGCTGCCGCCATTTTCGCTCAGAAAAATGGGGTGGAGAGGGAAAAAAATCCCTCTCCGGGCTGCACGAAGTTGTAGCTCAGTTCACAGTCAAAATGCATGGCTGCAAGCATCCGCTCTGGTGCCAAAATGGGTTAGGAGACCTCAGGATCACAGTCAATAGGCGCGGAGGGTCCGTTTCTCATGCCGCGGCTCCCGGTTCCACTCAGGGATCACTCTTACAGTGCTCAGGGACCATATGTAGTTTCAGGGATCCAACCAGGACCTGAAGCATGCAAGGAAAGCACAAGAACCCCTCTACTATCTCTCCAGTTCTTTCCTTTCTCTTTATTCTTATTTTCTTTGTAGGTGTTGCCAAGCACCGGGGTGGTACACACGTGGTTTGCTGGACCACATGGGCAGAGGTAGATCACTCATCATGATGTAACCTCATGCATACAGAGCAGGCACATTACCACTGAGTCATGCCCCAGAACTTGGGTATTAGTCTTCAATCTTTTCACCATCAGATTTGTGGGCTTTTCTTCTTTTAATGCATCATTATTTGTCCAGGCCAGATTTAAGCTGCTTAAGAGGTCTGGTTATATTTTAGTAATATCTGCTTTCTAAATAAAAATATTAAGCCTCAAAGACACTAAGTTACTTATCCCCAGGCTCAGGGCAGGTAATTGGAGAGACAAGATTTCAGCCAAGTCTGCCTGATTTCTAAAACTGTGCTCTCTTCCTTAATGAAGATACCCAATCAATCACCGGCGAGCATTTAGTCGGCCAGTAACTAATCCGTAGTCAGTAACAAAAATAGTCTTTGAAATACAAAATAACACCATTATATAACATCTCCTACATGCTGCTGTGATTCAGAACCTCCTGGCCCATCTGGAGTGAATTGTGGGAACCCATGATTTGGGGTTTGTGACTCAAGAATTCCTTTCTGTTCTTATTAACTTATCTGGATTCAAACAAAGGAGGGAAGGAAAATGACAAACATCTAAGGGGTCTAAAATCACGACAGACTCCATGATTCCATTAAGCAAAAACAACACAAGAAACATCTTTCAGTGACTCACAGAAACAGCAGGACACCAAGCTCCCTATGACCAGGTGCTAAGGACAGCTTCTAAGATCAAAACTATGCAGTATGCATGAGTGTGCACAGCACGGCCACAGGGGGAAACTGTTCTATCCCCTCTCAATCATTACAAACAATCGTGGGCTCTCCCGGTCCACCACAGGCGTCGGACAAATGGTTTTTCATTATTAAGAGCACTTCAAACAATCAAACTTATCCTCCAAGAACCACCACAGACTTGCTTATTAAACCTCAACGGCTGCCCTTCCTGTGCCTCCCCTGCACTGCTCCACCCTTCTCTGCCAGTATTCATAGCCCTTTCTTGAGCCTCCTGCCCTGATTCCGACGATCCCACCCTCATCCAGTACTGGGGATCAAACCCAGGGCCTCACACATGCAAACAAGTGCTCTTCTGCTGGGCAACATCCCCTGTTTTTTTTTTTTCCTTTTCATTTAGTGGGAATTGAAGAAAGAACTACAGGGCCACAGTAGAAGTGCCGAACCTCTTGTACTATTTCTCTAAAATATCCTGTGAGATGTTTCAGTCTACAAATTGGGAAGAAGGCAGAGAATAAAAGTTTAGAGAGAGCCAGGGCCGGTGCTCGGCTCCGGCCGGCCGGGTTTTCGGCCCGGGTGCCCATGCCTCTGCAGAGCTGGTGGATGCGGAACGAGCGGGAACCAGAGACAGCTTTAGGAATTGGGGTTCCAGCAAGTGCTTGCACCCATGTATGGAGACTGTGAACTAACTTTGGCTACATGCTGTTCCAGGGAGGGAAATGATTCATTTTAAAACTTAAATCTTCACGGACTTAATTACTATAATACAGAAATTGTAAACCACGCAGCCGCTACCCCAGCCGCGCGACATTTTATCTCTCCATTTTCATCAGTGGAAAACTTATTATCAAATATTTCCCTGTTAATAGAGCTGTATTCTTAGGGGATACATTCCAACAAAAATAGTCTGTTTGGAAACTCTAACAACAATAGTGAGTTATGTGTTGAAATCTGGAATGTAATCAAGGTAAAGAGAAAAGGAAGTGAAATTATCACTCACGTACAGGGTGGGTTGGGGGGTGAGGGGTGGGATGTATACTTTTTGTTTGTTTGTTTGTTTGTTTTGTTTTTGCTTTTGTTTCTATTGGTGGTGGAATATGGGCACTGGTGAAGGGATGGGTGTTTGAGCATTGTGTAACTGAGATATAAGCCTGAGAACTTTGTAACTTTCCACTTGGTGATTCAATAAAATAAATTTTAAAAAAAAGTTTAGAGAGCTGTCACTTCAAAATTTGTAATTGTTTTGTTTCCAACAGGAAGATAACAGTTGTCTTTGGAAAACTACCTGCCTGGTGCATAACTTAAGAAAGATAATACAATGGAATGAGACCAGAGAATTGTTGGACTTACGATCACACAATCAGTCTGTTCTTTCTTTTAGTGACTTTGCTTAATTTTTATATTACAGTAACAATGCCAGTCTCACAAAATGTGTTGGGGAAACCCTTCCTCTTCCATGTTCTTACAAAGTTTAGGCAAAATTAGTATTGTTACTTCTTTAAATTTACCATTTGTGTCTGGACCATTCAGTTTTTTGCTTGCTCTGTTTTGTTTGGGGGATACACTTGACAGTGCTCAGAGCTTACTCCTCCTGCCTCTACACTCTGGCAGTGCTCAGGGGACTGTATGGGATGCTGGAGATCAAACACAGGTCAGCTGCATGCAAGGCAAGTGCCCAACCTCCTATACTACTTCTTCAACCCCCTTTTCTGGGATGTTTTACCCTACAAATTAAATTTCTTTACTAGTCAGAGCTAATAAGGTAATTTCTGTTGAAAGAACTTTGGAAGTTTCTATCTTTAAGGGAATTTGTCAAACATGTTGGCATAAATTGTTCATACTGCTCCCTGGGTTGTGCTAATACCTGCAGAATCTGTTGTGATGCCATCTCTCATCCCTGATCAGCAGTTTGCATCTTCTCTTAACTTTCCTTAGGGTCTGGCAAGAGGCTCATCAATTTATTGATCCTCTCAAATACATCTCTTTTGGTTTCATGGATTTTCTCTTATGATTCATTAAGTTCTGCTTTGATCTTCATTATTTTCTTTCATTTGGTTTAATTTGGTTCTCTTTTACTCATCTCTTAAGGTGGAAACTTAATTTCAAAACATTAATTATAAAATTAAGACTTCTTTTACGAGCACTTTGTGCTATAAACTTCTATGTTCTGCTTTTGCAATTATCATAAACTCTGATATGTAGTATTTCCACTTTCAGTTTCATGAAGACTTTCTACCATCTTTTTTATTTCTTATATTACATATAGTTAATCTAGATGTGTTGGGTTGTTTAGTAATTTGGGGACTCTTCCAGAGGTTTTAGTAAATTGATTTTTAATTAATTTCATTATGATTAGAAAAGATACTTAATGACTTATATCTCAGTAGCTTGCCAGGCTCTCCACGAGGGGCGAAGGAATCAAACCGGGGTCGGGCCACATGCAGGGCAAATGTCCTACCGACTGTGCTATCGCTCCAGCCAGGCTGACTTATCACTTGTATCATTTGTCTTCCCATTGATCTTCAATTTGCTCGAGCGGGCAACAGTAATGTCTCCATTTGTCCCTGTCACGTGCTAGTGTAACCCAATGACATCTGCTCGCTCCAGGAACAGGAAAAGCCTCAAACCATTCAGGGTTTTAACAAAGAAGTCTGACCATCTCGTTGGTGGGTGGCCACACAGTCTTTTGACGTCCAGTGGAATCCAGTCGGTAACAGCTCTAGTCCAGCGGTAGTCTCTGAATCGATTACATGTCCGGCCCATCTGATTTTTGATGTCTTGGCAAACGAGACAATATCCCTGATTCCTGACCATTGACGGAGGTCGGAACTCCGGATTCCTTCTCTCATTTGAGTGAGACGTGATACTCCTAGCATAGCTCTTTCGATTCCTCTTTGGGATACCCGAATAGCGTTCTCATCCTGTTTGCATAGGGCCCAGGTCTTTGAGGCATACGTTAAATCAGAAAGAACAGTGGAATCAAAAAGATGTGCCCGGAGTCAGAGGTCCTTCATCCTCTTAACCACTTCTTCGGTGCTCTTGAAGGCGTTTCACGCTGCTCTCTTCCTCCTGTGCAGTTCTGGCACCAAGTTGTTCCTCATGTTGAGTTCTCGACCAAGGTATATATAGCTGCTGCATTCGGAGATGTCTGTTCCATTGAGAGCAAATGGAACATCAGGGACTAGTTAGTTTTTCATGAGCACCATCTTGTTGAGGTTCAGCTGCAGTCTGACCTTTCCACACTCAAGGTCGAAGTCGGCCAGCATTTGTGCCGCTTGGCTAATGTTTGGCGTTATGAGAATGATGTCATCAGTGAAGCGGAGATGGTGTAGTTGCCGACCATCTGTCTTCACTCCCATTCCTTCCCATTCCAGTCATCGCATGACATTCTCGAGGGTGGTACTGAAGAGTTTCGGTGAAATGGTATTACCCTGACGAACCCCTCTCTTTACGTCAATGATCACTTCCTTGTAGAATGGTGAGATGCTGGTGGTGAATCCGTAATACAGCTCAAGGAGGATCCTGATGTACTGAGTTTGACGCCCTGTTTGGCTAGGGCTTCGATGACCACTTCAGTCTCAACAGAATCAAGGGCCTTCTTTAAGTCGATGAACGTTAGACAGAGTGGCATCTTGAACTCTCACGAGCTTCAATGAGTTTGGTCACTGTGTGGATATGGTCGACATAAATAAAATAAAATAAAATTTATTTACATTTCTTTACTTTTTTTAGGGGGTGCATACCTGAAAGTGCTTGGAGTTCTACTCTTGATGGAGTGCTTTGGGGTTACTTCCTCCAGCGCCCAGAAAACCATACAATGCTGGAAATTAAATCCATGAGTCCCACATGCCTTGAACTCTCTTTCTGGCCCATTAGACTTACTTTATGACTTCAAATATGGTTTATTTTGGACAACTTTCCATATGTTTAGAAAAATCTATGTTTTTCACTTACTATAAGAAGGTAAGGCTGGTTAATGTTTAAATCTTCGATAGTTCTGATTTTTTTTGTCTGTTTTTTGTCCCATAAATAACTGAAAGATTACTGAAATCTCTAAGAATTGTTGTAAATTTATTTCTCCTCGTTGTTCCACTTGCTCTACATGCTTTGACTATCTTTCAAGTACATATTTAGTTTTGGGTCTGGGGATGGGGGAATTGGTTTGAAGGCCACATCTGTGGTGCTCAGGGCTTTCTCCTGGCTATACACTGAGGGATCACTCCTGGCAGTGCTTGGGGAACCATATGTGGTACTGGGGAGCAAACCTGGGTCAGTCACATTTAAGACAAGCACCTTGCTAATGTACTATCTCTCTTCGGTCAATATTTGATATTTTTATCCTCTTGATGTCATCATGAAATGATGTATCTTTATCTCTATGAAAATAATTTTCTTTGATATTAATAACCCCACCCCAGTTTTCTTTTGATAGGTGTTTGAATATAGATCTTTTTATATCCTTTTATTTATTTTGGGGTTTGGTCACACCTGGTGATGCTTAGGGATTACTCCTGGCTCTGGGCTGACTAATCTCCATTCTTTTATTCTGTCTTTTGATTGAGAGCATCTGGATCATTTTTATTTAATGTGTTTACTGGCATAATTAGGTTTTAAGCCTATCATCTTATGACTTGTTTTCTATTAATCCTGTGTCCTTTATTTCTTTTTATGACTAATTTGCTGATTACAAGTATTTATGAACCTACTTTAATTATTAAACTATTCTTACAACTATTTTTATTTAATGCTATAGGATTTATATCTCTAACTTTTCAGTTCCTGAAAGAGAAGCTGTCAGCTCTCCCAGGAATCTCCAAACCCTCACTGGTCATACAGTGGCACATTACAACTTCCTGCTCACTGCTCCCGTGTGTTCCCTCTTATCAGTCTTTGGTTTCAGCCCATCAACTCCCACCCCCAGAGGCCCGCTGGGATCAGCTGACTTGTGATTGGGAAACTCAGGTAGGAATCTGAAGGTACGCATAGCTGAACTCAACCTAGAAGTGAGAGAAGGAACTTGGTATTTAAGATATTAGTCAAAAATGAGAGAAGCTCAGAAAGACCAGAGATCTGTGTAAACCAGCTCTGCATCAGCTCACACAGCTGTGGAGGTCAGGGATGGAGGGGTTCAGAGTCCAGAGCTTCCCATGTGTCACCATGTGTCACCACTGTCCTCTCTCCTTTCCCTTCCATTTTCTTAGAGGTGTTGCCTGTATTTAGGTTTTCTGCCTATGGATGCTTTGGGCCCTATCAAGGGCACAGGCCAGGAACTCCAGGGGCCCCATTTAGCAAGCCTAAGGCAGAAGAGCTCCCTCATCTAACCTGGGGGAACCCAAATAATCCCTGCTGGGCCTGTGCACATCCCACTGGGCTTGAGGCTCAGACAGGGTCCAGCAGGAGAAGGATGGAGGCCAGTGTGCGGGGCAGCAGAAACAGCAGCCACCACAGTCCTTGCCACAGGAAACTTCTCGTGTCTGACTAAGAACAGAGCCCAGATGCTCTAAAGCGACGGCCGAGTGTGGAAGGCTGAGGAGAAAGCTGCCATGAAGAGCTGCCCTGTAAACCAAGCTCTGAGCTGGGGAGGGGCCTGGGGGGACAGACACGCAAGATCTCCAGGAAAGGGACAAGCGGCTCCTTGCTGGTGTCTCGGCTGCACTGGCTCCCTCAGGCCTGGGCAAGGGGATGACGTGGCTAAGATGTGGTCGCCTGTCCAGCGTGGGAAGGGGAGCTACTGCTCCCTCCACTTTACCCTCAGTCCTCTACTCCCATGTGAGCCCTGGAGTGTGCTGGGACAGCAGCCCGGGCCTCCATCCCCTCCTTCCCCACCAAGTGGACTTGCTCCAGGGCACGTGCCTGACTCGGGGCTTCCACCGGCTTTGCTCGGCTGCATCCTGTCCTCGAGGTCCAAGAGGAGAGAGTCCCACACCAGAAACACAGGGAGGCCAACTGTCCCCTCTACAGATGGGGGCTCTTTCCGTGTGTGTGTGTGTGTGTGTGTGTGTGTGTGTGTGTGTGAGAGAGAGAGAGAGAGAGAGAGAGAGAGAGAGAGTCCCACACCAGAAACACAGGGAGGCCAACTGTCCCCTCTACAGATGGGGGCTCTTTCCGTGTATGTGTGTGTGTGTATGTGTGTGTGTGTCTGTCTGTGTGTCTGTGTGTGTGTGTGTGTTTTAGCCCTGAGTAATGGTCAACTCTTGTCCCACCCGATCCACATATACTCAGTAGTGTCATTCCTCGGCATCCTGGGGAAGGCCCTCAACACTTTGGATGCGAGAGGGCCTCGGTCATCGGTGTGAAGAAGAAATAAATTAAGGTGGACCAGCCACGGCTGATGAAGGTCAACAATCATAGTGACAGCAGAAGGCACTCCTCAGAGAGAGGACTGGGACAGAGAGACAATGATGAAGATGAAAAGCAGCAGCTGCCACCCATTATGTATGTTTATACACTAGGTTCTAAGCTTTCCAAATATTGACTTAATTATTTGTACATTTTATTTATTGGTTTTGGGGCCACATCCCACACAGCTCAGAACTTACTGCTGGTTCTGTATTCAGGGATCACTACAGGCAGGACTGGGGGGACCACATGTGGTAACTGAGCAAGGGTCAACTGTGTGCAAGGCAAGTGCCTTCCTTGCTGTACTTCCTCTTTGAACCCTATTTGTACATTTTAAATATACAAACATTTTCTTTGAGCACTGCTGGGGATCAAACCCAAGGTCCCTAAATGTACCTAAATTTCAAAGTACAAACATTTCTGGGGTTTGTTTTTCCAATTTATTTTATGGGAAGGGGGGAGGTTCTGGAATAACACCTGGTGGTGCTTAGGTGTTTCTCCAGGCAGTGCCTAGGGGACCACAAATGGTGCTGGGAACCAAACTAGAACTGGCCATATGCAAAGCAAATGCTTTAACCCCCATGCTACCTCTCGAGCCCTCTGAGATATTTAGAGACAGATAGTACATTCCTGGGGTCAAATCCAGCGAATAAGGTGGAAACTACCAGGAATCATGACACCAAGATGTGATGCTCAGAGGACAAAGCACTGCTTCTGGGCTTTATGCTTCAAGAAAGGTCACCTCATTCTAAATGTGAGAAAACATCAGGCAAACTCAAACTGAAAGCCCTTCTACAAATAACCAGTTTTCAAAAGCATTAAAGGTCATGAAGTACAAGGAAAGACTGACAAGCTGTAACAGATTAGGGATCACAAAAATAACTGAATGCAATATGGAACCTTGAACGGAAAACGGTTACTAGTAAGAAAAAAAAATGATCAAATTAAAGTAAGATCTGCAGTGTAGTAATAGAATTAAAGAAATGCTGAGTTTTATCACTGTAATATGGCTGTGTAAGATGCAAAACAAGGGAAAGTCAGCTATAGCTATGACTGTTCTACAGATCAGAAAGTAATTCACAAATTTTGAATGCTATTTTAAGTTTCCCAAATGTAAGATTCTCCAATCTTCTGAGGTATACTGGCTCAGAAGAGTAATTTATTGACTTGGTTGCAACAACACTGGTGGCCAGCAATAAAAATGCTTAGACTTCCAATGCATAAAACATGCATAGTGATATCAGGCCACATCTGGCGGTGCTTGGGGGCTACTCCAAACTGTGCTGAGGTCACTTGGTGCTCCGGGTCCCAGGCGGTGCCAGGGGGCTGATACAGGCCTCTATGCACTGAGCACGTACGCCAGCCTTTTGAGCTATGGCCCCCAGCTCTTTATTTTTTGCAAGAATTTTTTCTTCTTCTTCTTTTTTTTTTTAACTTCCATCCCCTTCCCTTTGTTGCTTTCTGCCATGACCAGGAGTTGTACCGCTGTGGCACTGGGGGTCATAAGCAGCAGTGTCCTTGGGATCATGCCTGGAAATGTGAGGCAGGGATCAAACTCAGCCTCCTGCTTGGGACGCAGCCACTCTACCCTCTACCCCAGCCTCTCAGTAACACAGCTGCGTTTAAATGTGTACTATTGTTGAGTTGGTTTTCATCAAGAAAGCACAGATTTGGAGAATAGGAAGGTGGATGCTTTTAAATCAGGAAGTGTACCTTAGAAATCACAAAATGAAACCCCACTGTTTTATAAGGTCTCCCCAAGCCCTGGAAACTCAAACACCCATAGCCAAGAGGGGAGATTGGAGGCAGAGAGTGAGTCTGAGACGTTGTATGACAGCACCTGCAGGGCCCATAAAGGGGGTGGAACTCAGCACAGGGCCACAGAGGCAGAAAGACTGGAGGGTGGAAAAGGTGAGTGGATTCCCAAGGGTAAGAGGAAACGCTAGGGGCTGGAATGATAGCACAGCGGGTAGGGCATTTGCCTTGCACGCGGCCAACCCAGGTTCGATTCCCAGCATCCCATATGATCCCCTGAGCACTGCCAGGGGTAATTCCTGAGTGCAGAGCCAGGAATAACCCCTGTGCATCACCGGGTGTGACCCAAAAAGCAAAAAAAAAAAAAAAAAAAGGAAACCCTAGACATTGGGGCAGGGGAGAAGAGGTGCGCTAGAAATGAACATGCAGGTTTGCCTTTGGTTTGAAGGATTAATGGCTTCTTACAGAGAGGCGATGAAAAGTGGGGTTGATGATGAAGAATGGTGAATACAGGGGGCGGGGGGCCACTGCAGAGGGCAGAAAGAGGTACCCCTGGGAGAGGCCCAGAGATGATGTGGGGCAGTGCAAAGCTCCGGCCCAGGGAGCTGACAGGACAAGGAGGCATCTCCTAGTGGAACAGATGCTAGGAGAAGCTGGTGAGGAAGGAAGCTGGGGAGAACGAACAGGAGAGAAAGTGTGATCTGGTACAGTGTGGTGCAAGTCTGGAGGTCAGCTACAGAGGTACAGTCCTGAGGACCCACCAGTTCAGGAAAGTGCACAGTCTTTGCCTCCTCCCCCAGACAAAATCACCTTCAATTAACAATAAAGGGATGCAAAGATAAAGATGAAGAGGCACAAGAGAGCAGCACGTAGATGTGACAGCATCAGCAGCAAGATCTCAGTGTGCAAGCTGGGACACAAGGAGCTGAGTTAAAGGACAACTGGAGAAAAAGCACAGCCCAGAACAAAAATGGAATCAACACGGCATACGAAGCCCACCTTCCAGAGTGATCGAGGGGATGGGCAGCTGCAAATCAGGGTCAAGAACCCAGCACACACAAAACTTAGTAAGACTCCATTATTTTCTCTTTTGAGGGTGCCTCCCAAGCAGTGCTCAGTCCTTGACAATGGTAGTTGGCCAACAGGACTCAGTGGTTCATTGCAAGGGCCTGAGGACCCTACACCGCTCAGAGACCACTAGGCCTACACGTGCAGTGCTGGCCAGAAAAGTTGCACCAGATTAAGAAGGCCTGGAGATGTGGCACAGCGACAGACATACGCCTTAACTGTTATGAAGTTGAGTGTGATCACGAGCACTGAAAAACAAAAGAAAGATCTAGAGTGATCTCACCCACCAAACATCATTAGCACCTAGGACTTTGATCTGATAACACAACAGGAAGGCCGCAAGAAGCTGGCAAGAATCCCTCAGTGGTCCTCCAAATAGTGCCTCCAAAGGGGCTGAAGTGATAGCACAGCGGGCAGGGCATTTGCCTTGCATGTGGTCGACCCGGGTTTGACTCCCAGCATCCCATATGGTCCCCTGAGCACCGCCAGGAATAATTCCTTAGTGCAGAGTCAGGAGTAACCCCCGTTCATCGCCGGGTGTGATCCAAAAAGCAAAAAAAACAAACAAAAACAAATAGTACCTCCAAAATCTGGTCTCTCCCTTCTCCCAGGATATTGTAATCTCAAAGGAGAATTCCTTGAAGAAAAAAACTAAAGAAATTCCCCTCAGAGGAGAAATCTATTACCTGAGAATGTAGAATCAAGTTATACGAACACATACAAATTGTGAAAGTTCTGTGAGCGTTATTCTTCTCAAAACACAAACCTAAGGGTTTTGAGAACTCTGAGAACTATGCCAGCAACCACCAGGGACAGTGAAGCCAAACGCTGGCACAGGAAACTTCTAGAAGGAACAAGTTAACAACAGTCTTCAAAACCACATCTAGTATCTGTGTCTTGTACCTTTGAGATGCTGATAGGGCCTCCCAATTCTTAGCAGTCTGCTGGATGCCATCGCAACACTAATTCAATGCCTTGGGCTTCATCAAATGTCTATTTGTTTAATATTCAACAAGCAGTGAGAATAGGAGAGTAAAGAAGCTTTTTCTTTTTTAATTTCCTCCCTTCCTCTATGGTCTGTGTTACAATAAGCAGAGCTGCACATATTCCAGGCGCTGGTACTGGCTGGGGCTGCATCTCAGGTTGTGGTGCTCCCTGAGATGTACGCTCTGGTGGATAGGGTGCTTGGTATGTGCAAGCCAGGCCTCCCATTCTTCGCTGAAGTATACAAGTCATGACTAAGATGTTCACTTATCTTTTCAGTTGTGCTGGCCAGGGGCCAGCCACGCCCCTCTACGTGGTGCTTGCACACACCTGGCTGTGGTATGGCCATAAATTTCGTGTGGTGCTGGGAGTTCAGATAACAGGGCTGCCAGGGATGCCTTGGGTGTGTGCGGGACACTGGGAGTTTGAACTCTGACCATATGCTTGCGCAGCAGGCACTCTGAACCCCTGTGCTATTCATCTTTTCTAAAAGAGACAGGTGAAGGCTGCCTGCCAGTTCGGATGCAAATTCCAAAACAGATATTATAGCTCATACAGTCTCAACAGTAATACTCAAGTTCCTAATTCTTTATACTCACTGAGAATAAAAGGAAGCATAAATAATTATTCATACTTCTCCTTAACAATTCTGAGTGGGAAAACACTTTTAAGAATTTTAAATGCAAAAATAAAGGGCCCAGTGAGGCAGAGAAAAGGTTACAGTTCAGTATTACTGTATCAGTTTCTAGGGGAAACGGGGCTCTGTGAGCAAAATTAGCCAGGTAGGGTAAAACCGTAAGGAATCATTACAGGGCTGGAAGATAGCACACTGGGTAGGGCGCTGACTTTGTACTTGGCAAACCCAGGGTCAATCCCTGATACCCCAGATGATCTCTCTGGGTCCTCCAGAAATGATGCCTGAGAAAGAGCCAGGAGAGAGCCCTGAGCACTGCAAAGTGCAGACTCAAAACTAAATTACTGAGTAAGTTAAAAAAATGTTTTTTAATCATATATTTGGCCAGAGTAACAGAACAATGGTGCTGCTATAGTTTCCCAAACCTGCCAAGAGTGAGCCCTGTGTAGAGATCCAAGAGTGAGCCCTGAGCACAGCCGGTGTCCCAAAAACAAACCAAAACAAAAAACTGAAGAAGAAAAAAGAGAAATTACACAAGATAATTAAAAATACAGTGACTTTATTTCTACCTTCTCACAGTCCTCAAGTATCACATCTGGTAAGAATCTTCAATTCTATAAACACAAAAATATTTCAAGAAAGCATTTTACAATATATATATATATAAGCTGTTTGGCATAATTTTAAACTAGTTTACACCCACCCTCAAAAAAAACATTTTAAAATTCAAAAATAACAATTAGCTTTAATAGACATATATTACACCTTAACACTTACAATGTCATGCTCTAATTAAATATTTTATCAACAACACTGTATACAAATAAAATATTACACAAAATATATTTAAGAAAATGTTTGGTCTTTGATCTGAATAATAAATAAAAACACAGGCACTTCTACACGGAGACAGGGAAGGGTCACTACTCAGTATAACTATTTTCTAGAAGCAACATGTAGAAATATGGCAAGAATAGAACCCTGGAGTTTAAGACTGACAAACTGTTACTCATGAAAAGGTCTGCAACTTTAATCTTTTCACTTGCAAGTTCCAAAGTTACATTTGCTTTCCTGGGCTATACTGGAAAACCATAAACCATAAACATAAAATATGGCTCCCAGGATCAATTCAATCTGTTGTTGGCCATTATGGAATCATACTCCGATTTTTCAAATACTAAAAATAGAGAACTATGACTCCACCCAGCAAACCAAATATAAGAAAAGTTAAAATTGCTCCTTATTATGACTGAAGACCACAAGATACACGAGATAAAATGTTACACAATGATTCTAATTTTACAAAATTTATTGATAAAATTAACACAAGTAAATACTGTTGAGGCGGCAGGATATTTAAAAGGAAGTCAATTTTTCTAGACAAAAAAAATCCAAAGACTCTAAAAATAAATGTTAATTCCATTTTACAAAAAACCAATTAACTTGTGCATAACAAAAGTTTTTGTAGCCAACAGGTTTATAAACAACTAAACTGCAGATAATTCTGTTATACTGAAAAACAGTAACATTACCATGAGAACAAAACAAAAAATTTTAAATGGCTAAATTGCACAAACTTTAGGTTTCAGATGATTCAAGGGATCATTCAAGGGATCAATGAGAAAGTAATGACCACTAGCCAATCATCCAACTGTAACTTCCCTGAAAACATGAATGTTCTGCTTTCCCTCTTCAGAAAGTTCCACAATGGACGACAGAGAGGCCCGCAAATAGATACTACTTATAAAGGCAATTTTGATGGTTTACATAGAAGTTATCCCTAGTGTGTAGCAATACAACATGGGAACTATTCAAGATAAGCCTTCCTATGCAAAAGTTAGTTTGTAACCTATTTTAACATTTTAAATGAACATTTTGCAATCGAGACCATATATCAATCATCTCTTGAGGTTTTCTACTATGTACTAACATCAGATTGAGATAGGAACAAATGTTATTCTTGTTCTTCTCTTCTATATCAAAGGTCTTGAAGCCGTCATGTTTCTCTGGAACGAGGCCAAGTTTCTGAAGGCACATTCCAGTATAAACGTCATCAATGGGGTAGAGAAGGACCCGGTCAGTGACATTGTACAGTCTCAAGGCCAGGGGGCCCGAGAAGAGGAATCCACCTCCCCCCGCGTAAGGCGGGTAGACACCAGTGTAAACAACTTCAGGGATGTAGTACTTCAGTTTCTTATTCCGATGAGGTCCAGCATTGTGGATCACATCACCTATAAACAAATCTTTGGCCTTCTTCTTAGATAAGCTATTCAAGTAATTCAGGATATGGTGGGTGTTCACAAAGACATCGTCGTCGCCCTTGAAAATGAACTCTGCATCCGGGCAGGAGGTGCTCACCCACCTGAGAAAGAGCACTTCCTTCAGAGACAGGTTGAAGAAAGTGTCTCTGTAGTTCCACAGGAGAATGTCCTGGTGCTTCTCGCTCTCATATTTCAGCATGTAGGACAGGTCAGGGTGGTTGTCCTCTGGGGGAGTCTGGCCCAGCAAGAAGACCCGCACTACGGTGTGGTTCCCCACACTGGTTTCTCGGCCCCAAGACTCCCGAATGGCTTGCCTTCGAGCAAAATGCGAAGTGAGGGACTTAATCGCCAGCAACAGGAAGGGTTTCTTTGCACACTTATTTGGTTGATCAATGAGCAGGGAATAATTTCGACATCTCAGATACAGGAGGAAGTCTTTAAATCTGTCTGGCAAATTGCTGAAACCTGAAACAATGGAGGTGACCCTCAGGTCAGGTTCACAGTAATTCAGATGGCTGGTATTAGAAAACCCATATGCATCCCCCGTCTGGTTGGCAAACATGTTCAGGATGGGATTGTACTTCCTGTTCAGTTTTTCTTGTTCTCTGTTCCAATAGGCCGCAGGTGGCTCCGATATCCTCCAGAACTTTTCTTTGGGTATTATGACTTCCCCCTTGGCATTTTTCTCTGGGTTACTATTTTTGGAGACTTCCACAATCAAATAAATGAAGACATTTACCATCATCAGGATACCCAACAACTTTATTCTTCGACGTCCAACACTCATTTCTCATATCTGGAATAAAAGGGAGGAGGCACCATATTAATTACCAGTTTGCATTTGCACACATGTGCTCATTTAAGTCACTCGCCTGCCTCTCAGTCTCTGTCACCACTGGAATCAAGGTTTATTTTTTGGTTTTGGGGGCACACTTGGTTGTATTCAGGGACCATGTGGTGCTGAGGACTGAACAGGGGCCTCCTATATGCAGAGCTTGTACCCCAGCCTTTGAGTTATCTCACTGACCCCAAACTCTGGTTTTGAGTTGGTTCTCGATTTGCCATTGCCAGGGCTCAATTCATGGCCCTTTCATCTTGGTTCAGAGAACATGAACACACTGTATTGATATTATGACCTCTCCATCTATAAAATGGAGAAAATGACGCATTCCATAGGATGGCTGGAGGCTGTATGTGTGCACAGGCCTTCAGCAAGCACTAAGTAACTACCTGAGCAGTTGTTTCTGACACCTCTGGTGACACACATGCCAAATAAGCACCACATATGTTCAACTTCCTTGCTTACAAAGACACAAACATTTGTATACTGCAAACTTACTTGCTCACAATTCACAAGTATGTGTAGCTCCATCTGTGGAAATTGTGGAATGTGAAAATTTCACTGATTTACTATTGATTCCATTTCATTGTTTATAAACGATGATCTCAACCCTGAATTGTTTTTTCAACCCACCATTTGCAGATGAGGAAACCATGGAACTGGAGAGATACTACAAAGGGTAAGGTGTCTGTCTTCCATGAGGCCAGACAAGGTTTGATCCCCAATACACATACCTGCCAGGAGTAACCCCTGAGCAAGGAACCAGGAGCAAGCCCTGTGCACAGCCAGGTGTGACACCTCTCCACTCCCCACACACACACACAAAAAAAAAACAAGAAACAAATGAGAAAATCAAAGCAAAGATTAAGCTCTTGCCCAGAGTTTCAGGAATAGAAGAAGAGACATTAGTATCACTGAGTATTCTAAGAGACTAAGGATAAAGAAAAAAAAGAAAGAAAGAAAAGCGAAGGCTGGAGTGATAGCACAGTAGAGAGGGCCTTTGCCCTGCATACAGCCAACCTGGGTTCGATCCTCGGCATCTCATATGGTCCCTTGAGCACGGCCAGGAGCCATTCCTGAGTACAGAGCTAGGAGTAAGCCCATGTGAATCACTGGGTGTGACCCAAAAAGCAAAAAGAAAAGAAAAAGGAAAAAGAAAAGTGAAGCCTCATACCAGTTTATCCTAGTAGACCCACACTGATAATTACCATACTAGCAACAATACACAGAAAGTGAAAGACAGCCCCCCCACCCCGCACTGCCAAGTTCCATTTCTGTTAGGTTCAAGAAGGCAAAATTAATATATGCCCTAGAAAACTTCATGTAATAGGGAACAGCTTTCGACTACAAAGGTGCAGGAGAGACCTTTCTGAGGGATAGAAATTTAATATGTATGTCTGGATTAAGAGTTTCATAAGTAGGTACATTTCTCAAAACTCAAATTATAAACTTAAGATCGATGCAGTTTATAGAGAAAAAAAGGAAAAAAGAAATGAAAATGACATTTCAGTGAAATATCAAAGGTCAAGAATAGACTGCAGGCTGAGGCTACAGAACAAAGAGTAATGAAACATTTTACTGGGGTGTAACTCCAGAGTTCAACACCATTCAAATGCATAACCTGCACAAGAATAACCACTTAATGGACATTGAGAGTAGCATGCAAAGTGAAATTAGTCAGAATGAGAGGGACAGACATAGAATGGCTGCACGCATTTGTGGAATATAAAATATCAGACCAACAACTAAGAAGAGTAGAGACAAAGGCCAGGAGGATAGCGCCATGGTTTGGAAGCCTGCTCATGTGCAGGGGGAAAAGACAGTTGGGATGGAGAAGGGACCACTAAGTAAATGATGGTTGGAGGGATCACTCAGGGTGGGAGACACGTGCTGAAAAGTAGACCAAGGACCAAATAATGATGGCCTCTTGTATTGCAAATCATAATGCCCAAAAGTATTATAAGGGAGGGAGGGAAGGAAGGAGGGAGGAAGGGAGGGAGGGAGGAGGAGGAAGGGAAGGAAGGAAGGAAGGAAGGAAGGAAGGAAGGAAGGAAGGAAGGAAGGAAGGAAGGAAGGAAGGAAGGAAGGAAGGAAGGAAGGAAGGAAGGAAGGAAGGAAGGAAGGAAGGAAGGAAGGTAGGTCCCTGCTGCAGAGGCAGGGGGTGGGATAGGGCAGGGGGTGGCAGAAGGGATACTGGAAACATTGGTGGTGGAAAATGAGCACAAGTGGAGGGATGGGCGCTCAATCATTGCATGACTGAAACTGCTCAATCATTGTATGACTGAAACTTAATCATGAAAGTTTGCAACTGTATGTCACAGTGATTCAATAAAAAATAAAAAGAAAAAGAATAACCACTTAGATAAGCTTCACAGTAAAAAATAAAAACAACCCAAAAAGTGGAACAGCAATTCAGTGTCAGAGTTTCTTAAGCAGTTTAGGCTATGGCTGGAAATTAATCTTCAGCAAAGAATCCCAAAGACATATTGAGTCCCAGGCACAGAATTCAAAGGCTTCTTACATTTTTTCCACTTGCAAACCCCTTCTGCCCCAAAAATATTTGTGTGACCCTGGGTATATAAGCATATGTAACAGGCATACAAAAACATTTGCTTATAATCTTAAAATAAATTTTTCAGTTTATCTTTGGACCATACCCAGCTATGCTCAGGGACCACTCCTGGCAGTGCTCAGGGAACCAGATGCAGTGCCAGGGATCAGCCCAGGAATGGCCATGTGCAAGGTAAGCATCTCAACCTCTGTGCTCTATCCCGACAGTGTATTTTACAAGTACCCCCAATTTCAATTAACAATTCCGTACGGGGTCCTGACCCATTGTTAAGAAGCCAGGCATTATCTTACTTGACATAGGGGAGTCTATGAAGTAGGTATTGGAACCTTTGTTTCTGTTTTATACCTGACGGAACAAAGAATAACTGTGTCAAGGACAGAGCTGGAATCCCAGTCAAGGAAATAGGATTCCAAGGCCACTGTGTCAAGCATGGATTGGAATCTACAACAAAGGTGTGTGACTATTTAGTGAGGGGTAGTGTTTACTACTTTTTTACTCTGAGAGGATTTTTGAATTTAATGAATTCTAACAGTCTCTGGGCAGAAATTGTTTGCTGTGCTGAAAATGCTTTGACATTGCTGTATATTAACTATCCTGACTGGATGAATAGGCACTGTCTCTCTTTAAACCTGTGCTGTTGATCCTAATATTGTTATTTGTTTTTACTATCACTACTAAACAGTTTCAATCATGTACCTGTATGCGAAAGCTATCTTTTAACTTTTCAAAACTTCCTCCATAACAGTACAAAAAACAAAATCTCTTTTTCCATAACTACAATTTAAAAGGATCCCAAGACATGCATGATTAATGAAAGCCATGCTAATATCTACACCTGTCTCAGAGAAACGCTCTCCTAGGTCACCCCTCTCCTCTCAGATGGGGTGTCAGCTCACCAATATGAGTCCGGCGGGTCTCTGCCAAGCAGAACCTTGTGACTTACTTCCAAAGGCATCTGGTTTATGAAAGAATGGATCATCTTGGGAACTGGAGCAATAGCACAGCGAGTAGGGCGTTTGCCTTGCACACAGCTGACCTAGGTTTGATTCCCAGCATCCCATATGGTCCCCCGAGCATTGCCAGGAGTGATTCCTGAGTGCATGAGCCAGGAGTAACCCTGTGCATCACTGAGTATGAACCAGAAAGAAGTCATCTTTTAAATTAATCATAGTTGTAGGTTTTGTTTTGGCTTCTGGAAGTGAGACAGAATAGTTTTCAAAGACAAATGATTTGAGGCCAGAGACTTGCGCTCAAGTGGCTAAATGCAAGTGTTGCCTGCAGGAGGCCTGGGGTTTGATCCCTGGCACCACATGGAACTAACCCCTAGCCCAGAGATGGGAGTAGGTCCTGACTACCACAGAAGTCAAACAAAGCCCGGCCTCCCCACACACACAAAAAAAAATTCAAAAATTGCTCTAATTGGGTTAGTTCACCTACTGCTAAAGCAGCGACTAAGCATCACTGATTTCTAGGTGTTAGCCTTCTGAGTAAACAGAATAAGGGAAGGGCACATGGGTGAGTGGAGAGAAACTATAATGAGGACAAGGACATGGAAAGGTATTTGGGGAAAAAAACAGTAATGTTGTGACCAGCCCACTAGATGCCATTTCCTCGTTTCCCTCTCTTTTCAATTTTTTTGTTGGGAGTATGGCACAGTGGTGCTTGCGGAGACTGAGTCACATTGCCAGCCCTCACTGAAATTTTCAACTCAGAAAGGAATTAATTATCAGTAGGCTATTCCTGAAACTTATAAAAATGATAGTGTTAGCTTAAGGAAGAAAAGAGGGAAGCATTGTACTTAGCGTGGCAGGCCACTGAACCTGATTTGATTTCCAAGGGAAAGATTCAGAATGAATGATCTAAGAAGATTTGGGATAAATGAGCAGGTTATGCATTCAGTTTGGGGGGTGAAGGATATACGGAACCCAAAAAAGAACCACCTGAAGTCATAGGTAGGTGCCACAGACAGCACCAAACTCTACAGAATGTATTAGGTGTGCCAACCTTGCCCAATATGTTCAGCTTTTTCTGGTGTAATCCAAGGTTCCACTTCCTCGATCACAACCCAAGCCCTCCCACCATCTGACCAGCCAGGACGGTTCTCTGGCCCGCAGCAAAGGCACCCAAGCCTCACCTTGCTTCTGCCTATGGACCCAGGCTGCAGGATCTTTTCCTGGCTATTTCTTATTTGAGGCTCCAGTGGGAAGCTGACAGGACACAGTTTCACCAGTAAGAGAACATTCCCTAAAAGTTAAGTGACCAGGTGGAACAATAGTACACGGGTAGGGCACGTGCCTTGCATGCAGCCAACCTGGGTGAGATCCATAGCACCCTATATGGTCCCTGGAGCCCTGCCAGGAGTGATCCCTTCACAAAGTTCCAGGAATAAGCTGAGCACAACTGGGTGTGGCCCAAAAAACTCCTAGCCACCCTGTCCTAAGAATATGTCAACTATCCTTCTTGAAGAATTTATACTCCCCACAGCACCCTTAGGCTGACTCTCACAGCGACTTGCTGCAGGCATGTCTTCCAAACCAGCCTGAAAAGCCAGACTCTCCAGTATACATTTTCCATCGAGTTTAAATGTCAACGTTCACTCGTGACCTGGGCACACAGTCCCCGGCATGGGAACTCTGGTTTTGGCTGACACTTCCAACAAACAAAGTTCATGGAAAGGAGGATAAAGCAATGACCCCCATAAAAATATCTGTGGGAAAACGTTCTCTGAATATCTGACTAAATGTTCCCATTGCAGAAATAAAAACCCATTCTGTGTCTTCGAAGCAGGAAGTTACACTGCTAGAGAAAAATTTGACTAAGAAAACTTACCCCCAAGCTGGGGAAGATGTTATACAACCCTCACTGTAAAATCTAAAATTTTTACTGTTGATCAACGGAAATCAAAAATCCCACAAAGAACAACTTTAAATTTTCACCTTATGTTTGTGGATCAAGTCTTCAAACGTGGATGAAGGGGTCCTGAAATTTTTAAAATACTTCAGCTGATTTCGTTTTACAAAAGGAACAACTTCCTTCTTTATTTTGCAAGTAAAGTATTTAGGATGACACATAAAACCTACATTGGGCATAGATAAAGTTACAAAGTTGTTCAAAATCTCTGATTAAACTATGTGAATATTCAGATAAAATACCACTCAAAAGCAAGAGTTTATTCACAGTAGGATTAAGTATTCTTCTAACATTCTGCAATGCTATTACATTATAGGTTGCCAGAGACAGCAGTGGGGACAGGATCACCCTAGTGTCCTGAGGCTGGGCTCCCATTTATGCAGCCCACAGCACTGGCCTATGATATGGCCTCATATCCCCCTGGACACTCCACGACTATACTGAACCCCGAGACCCCAGTGGCCAGCAGGGATCAACACAACACTCCCCTGAGATCTTATGCATGTCATTCCCCAGGCCTGTGCAGCCTGTCTGGAACCATCAACTGGAATGAACTTCTAAACATAAGAGTAAAATACAAACCTATCTGCTTTAATTCAGTATTTATTATGTGCGAGGCACCAGCAATCCTATTATAATATGCACAGAGAATTGATTTCACTTGCAAAGAAGAAGTCTGGTTTGGTTGCCACACCTGGCAGTGATCAGGGGTTATTCCTGGCTCTGTGCTCCTAAGTGACCCTTGGTGGTGCTGCGGGAACAGATGGGGCAACAGGAACAGAACTGGAGCTGGGCACGAGCAAGGCACCCTTCACCCCATACTATCTCTCCAGCCGGAGCAGTGATTTAACTTGCCCAAGGCCCCACAGTGGGTCTTTGGCAGAGCCCGGTCGAAGGAGCCAGATGAAGCTGACAGTGCAACTCAGAGTCCTGAATTCCAAACTCAGTCTCCACCACATGCTCTCCAGGTTATGAAACTCAAGGAACGCTAGCCCTATTTTCAAAAGCCAATCTTCTTAAAAACTGTTAAAGGTTCTAAAACTTTGCTACATACGCATTTTTGTCTCTAAATTGAACCGGCACACATCTAAACTAGATAGGGGAGGTGGGCCTGGTTTCTAAGTAACGTTTACCAATTAGGCCAAGCTCCAGGTGAAACACCACCATACCTCACTTCGTTTTTCTCATCCATAGCCCAAGCAAGTCCAAAGGCCCACTCGTCAACACCAGACTGGACTGCACTGGACAGAAGGCCCTGGGATAGCCCCACATTTCGGAGAGGCCAGCAAATGCTGAAGCACAAAGTTGGTCATTAAACATTTTTACCAGATTACCCATAGAGGACTCTCTCACAAAACTGAGTCAAAGACTGACCTTCGTCCTGAAGGAGTATTGACAAGGCAGGTGGGTGGCCACCAACCGCTAGTCAGGGGCTAGGCCAATGACCACCCCAAGCCCCCAACCCTGAAAGCTGCCTGCGCTGGTCTACACTCTCCCCTCACCATAACACCACCCGGCCAAAGTTCAGGACTTCCTTGTTACCAAGACATAAACTGCCAAGTGACCTGGTCTACACAGGTTGACACAAGGAGCTTGGAAATCCAAGACTTGCGATGACCCTGAGGTGAACATGGTTATCCAGAGCAGCAGTCTCCAGATAACCATGGGGAACCCTCCTCCTTCACTCTCCTGGGAAAACTAGACGTGCACATCCTCAGAGAGGAAGTGCCCAGGCGCAGGTCATGGGAAGCAGGAAAGACACTTCTTCCTCTCTGAGAGCTGCTGCCTCATTGTGTCCACCCACCACCCTCACTCCAGAAGCCTGGGAGAGCATTTTCCTCTCTCTCCATATCCAGGAGGCTTCCATCTGCTTCCTGGTCCTTGCTAGCCCTTCCCAGGCTCTGCTCACTCAGAGAAGGGGCAGTGTGTGTGGCTCTGCTTTCGGGAGACAGCAGCAGCCGCATTAGTGCCTGGCCAGAGGGGATAAGGGTATTAGCAAGGCGACTATGAGACCAAAGGGCCGGGCCCTTCCTGAGCTTGCTTCTTAGTGGGAACAAGAAGCCTGGCCTGGGCTCATGCTACAGTTGGAGCCGGGGAAGCCCCAAGACTCCCTCCATTTCCTCCTCTCAATGCTGATGCCAAGTGAGAATCAGTACCTGACTCTGCTTTCAGATCTGAAAAATCACTACACAGCTACCAACGACTTTCAAGAACCGTGGCTCGCAGTCATTGGCAGTACCTTCATGTTCAAGCGAAAAGGGAAAGAAGCACAGGAGTCTAATTCACTTACGCTGCCCCAAAGGCAAAAGGCAAGCTCAAAGTGCCAGGCAGCACATGCTCTCCTCCCCACTGATGACAGCCCTCCCCAATCCCAGGGAAGCTTGTTTTCTCAAATGGTATTTGCCACCTAAAATAAAGCACTGAGTCCATTCTTCAGATACACACATACAGACATTTCAGGAAAAGGCAAAGGAGAGCGCTTAGCGAACAGGGAAAAGAAGCTGCAGTCTGGTTATGCCACCTACTCACTAGGTTACGCAGGGCAAGTCACTGCCCTCCCAAGGTGGGGTTTGCATGGCTGAGAAATGGAGGTGCATCGCCCACCACACCCACTTAATCACAGGCCACGAGGATGAAACAATGAAACCTGACATTTCTAATTGCTACACAAACACAGAGCACGTGTCAAGTTTTGTTGCTCTTTGCTTCTACTCTAAGCCCTCTTCCCCGGACCCCAGGACCCATCTGGCTAGCTAGCTACCCCTGCCGTGGCCATCACCTCCAAAGGATAAACAGCCCACGCAGCTCTTCTAAGCTCCCTGGGCCTGCCCGTTCGCTGGCCTCCAGCTGCAGCTCAGAACCTGGGTGACTGCCCAGCATCACCAAGCCGAGTGTCTTCCTCTTCCTGTCCCCAGGGCCACCTAAGACTCATGTCCCCACTGCTATGACCTCCCTTTCTCTCCCCTGCTCCACTTCAGGCTCTGCCACAGGCTACAGCAGGAGGCCGGTGCCTTGCTGCCAAGGAGGCCCCCGAACACTCCGATTCCCACACCCCATCTTCAGCATCCAGTACATATGCTACCTGCTCACCCAGGCTGTCCGGTCTGGGCAGGCCACTGCATGCACGCTGCTGCTCCCTCAATTCTCACGGGGTCCCATCCTCCAGAAAGCCCCCTCCCAACCCCCTTTCATTTACAGAGCACCCAGTCTCTGCTATGAGCTCTCCAGTCAAGCTCCCACCTCACTCCTCCATTTTTCTAGTGCACCTGCCTCTAGTCCAGGCCAGGGCACAGGGGAATGAGGGATGCTTCCCTCTCACATCCCCCTGCATCAACACTGCCTCTGTCTCCGACCACAAAAACCGGACCACCAAGTATAACAAATACAAGCTTAGGCCAAAAAAAATCCCAGCCTTGCTCCACCGGCTGCAGAACTGGGTTCTCCACAGTCCGCTCCTAGAGCTCTGACTCCTCCCGCAAGAGCACGCCTACAGAGTACCCACTCCCTGTGAGGGGAGCACGTTCCCCGCACAGGGCAGCTTACCACACAAACACCTGTCTCACTCTCGATTTTGTTCCGGTTTGGGGATCACACCTGGCAACGTTTAGGGAACTGTGCTAATGACGGCATTCAGGGGAAAGTGCATGTTTGCATGAGGAAGCCATGTCCCCAGGCCTACCCCACCTTTTCAAGGAAGATGAGCGCTGCAGAAACACTGAGTCCCTGTTAGAGCTGAAGGTGAGGAAAGCAGGAAGTAGGAAGGAGTGAATGGAGCAGGGTACAGGTGTTCAGAACACAGAGAAGCTCTTCTTCACGGCTCCACCCTCCTCCTGAAGTCACCAAGCCAACCCCTCCTCCAGGGAAACCTCCAGCCATGGGAACCCACAGCCCAGCGATGCTGACAAGGTACACACGCCTACAGGAAAAGGGCACCTACCAGGGCTGAAAACCTAAGGGTGAGAAATCTTTGATTTTGGTGAGGTTTTTTGGCTTTCAGGCCACTCCCTGCGATGCTCAGGGGTTACCACTGGCTCTGTCTGCTCTCAGGTATCACTCCTGGTAGTACAGAGAGGGCCGTATGGGATGCCAGGGATCAAACCCAGGTTAGCAGCATGCAGGTAAGTGCACCACCCACTGTACTATCTCTTCAGCCCTGATAAGAAATCATTCTAGACTCCCGTTTCTGTGGGTCCGGGATCATAGCTAGAGCTTCACACATGTGAGGCAACTTCTTTACCAAACAGTCAGATCCTTAGCCCCAGAAATCACTTTAGAAAAAAGAAATGCTGGGTCGCAGACAGTCACTTCCTGAGGAGTTTCGGATCCCTTGGCAATCCCTACAAAACTTCTCAGTTCCACCCTTGTGTGCTAGGCTGTGTTAGATGTTGTGGGTTTCTACCTGGGTTCAACTAGGAAACAGAAACTACAGGGCAAGCCTAACGGGAAGTTGAGCGTGATAAATGAGCAATCCTAAAGATGGAACAGAACTCTAAAGACACATGGAAGGGTGTTTAGAGGTTACTGAAGAGGGTCTAGAGGAAATAGGGACAGAAAAGTTCCTGGATTTCTAGGATAGAGATAGTCAAGTGACCAGGAAATCTCCCCTGGAGTGTAGGTAGCAAACAGGAGAGGGAGCAGAAGGCAAAGCCTCGAATGAATATACAACGTTGGTGTCACGCAGCCCCCGCCCCCCCCCCCCCCGCCCCATCAGAAGGGCCAAAGGAGCAAGTCTTGGGGATGCAGGAGAGTCAAGACTGCTGGGAGAGGAGGGCCAGGGAATGAATGAAGTGCAGCTGCCCCCTTCCCCAGAGAGTCTATGTGCCTCTGACCAGAACCAGAGAGGCCCATTTGGGAGCTGACCTTGCACAGCGGTAGGAACTGGTGCTGTTCAGGGCAGCTGCTCAGGCCAGAAACTGGTGGTGAGCTCACTAGATTCCCAGGACCATCATGGACCACCACCCCCAGTGTGCTCACATGGACCAAGGTGAGAGTGCAGGGACTATATGGGATGCCAGGGATCAAATACGGGTTAGCCATGTGCAAGTGCCCTTCCCGCTATGCTATCAGGTGCTTTTTCTCCAGTCCCTCTACTAAACAAACAGAATCACACAGAACATAACAGGAAAATAAAGACTAAACTGGATGTTTATGTTGATCACATATATCTGGTTTTTGTAGCACTGTAGCACTGTTGTCCTGTTGTTCATCGATTTGCTCAAGTGGGCACCAGTAACGTCTCCATTGTGAGACTTGTTGTTACTGTTTTTGGCATATCAAATACGCCATGAGGAGCTTGCCAGGCTCTGCCGTTCGGCGGGATACTCTCAGTAGCTTGCCGGGCTCTCCAAGAGAGAAGCAGGAATCGAACCCAGGTCGGCAGTGTGCAAGGCAAACACCCTACCCGCTGTGCTATAGCTCCAGTCCCTGTTTTTTGTAGTCATTAAGATTTAAGCTTTGTTGAGGCTGGAGCAATAGCATAGCGGGTAGGGCGTTTGCCTTGCACGAGGCCGGCCCAAGTTCGATTCCCAGCATCCCATATGGTCCCCTGAGCACCACCAGGAGTAATTCCTGAGTGCAGAGCCAGGAGTAACCCCTGTGCATTGCCGGGTATGACCCAAAAAGAAAAAAAAAATACAAAAAAAGATTTAAGCTTTGTTAAGGAATAAAAAAAAAATTCATGATCTGAACTGTATGTCTCTATCATCATGTTGCTAACATATAGCTGACAGAATTCAGGTATTTGGTCTTACTTGCCAATCATCAAACCATTAGTTCTCAATTTTCCCCAATAATAATAAAAAATAATAATAATGAGCTCACACATGGATATCTTTTCATTCTCTGTGCTTTGAAAAAATTACAAAAAAGATATAATGTTCAGTTACTTGAAATGCATATAACCAAATTATTCCCCTCCCCTCCTTTTCAAAAGGCAAGGCTGACAATTATCCTCGCCATATGCTCAGGCAAGGAGCAATGCACACTGACTGTGGATATGTTCATTCCTTTTCCTCTCTGGAGGGGGGAGGGGTGGGATCATTTTCTTATTTATGTTTTGTTTGTTTGGAGGCCACACCCAGCAGGGGCTACTCCTGGCTTGGTGCTCAAGGGATATACGGTGCTGGGATGAAACTGGGCCGCCCATATGCAATTTGAGGCTATCTTCTCAGACTACATTTATGTGTGTGGGGGGGGGGGAGGGGGAGTGGTGTCCCAGAAGTGCTTAGGGGAGCCCAGGAGACGCTTCCGGCTGTGTTCTGAGGGTCATGCAGCGCTGGTAATCGAAGCCAGGACTTCCCTAATTTACAGGCTTTTCATAGCTCTTTCTCTTTCATTTTTACAATAAAAAGAGGACCTTTCTCCCTGTTTCAGTTTACATTTCACACATTATTTTTCTCTCTCCTTCCTGGTTTCTCCATCCCTCAAGCCCTTATGCCCCTTCTGTGTGCTGTGATATTTTCATCTCACTTAATCATAATTATAAGTTGAAATACAAGAGACTGAGGTACCACATCTCATTTGGAGCCAGTATGGGGATCCTGGATCCTGACTCCAAGTCCAAAGTCTCACACTTTTCTGCCCTGACACATTGCCACTCAAAGAATTTCAAGAATCCCCAGATATACTGCTTTTGTGGGTAGCCGGAAGGTCATTTTGTTATTTTTAAATCAGTATGAGAAAGGAGTGACGTAGATAAAACCACCAGTTAATGAGCAAAATGGTCTTGGTAGCAGGGGCACCACTGAGCTCCTGGCAGAACGCTGCCTGTCTCTACACGGCAGAGGAGAGGCTGGCAGGGCTTACCCTGGCCTAATCAGGAGCAGGCAAACCCTTTGTAAGGCTGTTTACCCGGAGAAAATTCTGCCTCTTCCGTCCCCTCCAGTACCAGAGGCCTCAGCCTCAGGGAAGCCTGCTAGCACCACCTGCCACCTGCTCCTCAGAACAAGGGTTAGAATAGGGGTCCGGGTGAGAGTTACTGAGTAGGATTCTGGGTGGGAGTCAGGCAGGGTGGGCAAACTGTGAGTTGGGGGGAGCTAGTCAGCAGCCCAGTTCCTGGCTCTGAGAGGAATACACTCGGGCAGTGTCAGAAAAAGCGACCAAAAAGGCCGGAGAGATAATACAGCAAATAAGACATTTGCCTTGCACACAGCCACCCAGGTTCAATTCCTGGTACCCCCAGCCCGCCAATAGTTAATTCCTGTGTGGAGAGCCAGGACTCCTGAGCATTGCTAAGTTTGGCCCAAAGACCAAAAAAACAAAAGTCTTCAAAGAATAAGCCACATCCTTTAGTTTTCTGGGTAATCTGTGCATACTCTTTACCTATACATTTGGATCACGTACCAACTTTCATTACGGAATGAAGAAACTGAGATTTGGTCTAACAGGTAAACCAGCTGATCCAGCTAATAAATACAATGTGAAGGTGCCACTGCACTTAGGCCAGTTTGTCCTTCTCTAACAGGCTTGCCATAAGGGTTCAACATTTGAGATCTGGCCCACAGCAACCCAAGCAATATGGTAAGGAATGTGACAACTGATGGAAATGTTCCATTTGACTTATTTGGGTGAATGTCAGATAGCCTCAATATCTGCTATTTTTTTCTGGTTGTTTATAAGCTGTATACATTCACAAACTCAAACCTCAGCAGTGCCCTGTTCATTTACCCCCTGAAACCTAGTACATACTGTGTTCCACTGGTTTTCTATCCATCTGCACGTAGAAAAATAAGTAGGATATTTAAATGAGACCAGATTGTTTTGGGCCACACCAGGCTGTGCTTCTTCTGGCTCTGCATTTAGGGTTCACTCTTGGTGAGCTTAGGGGACCATACAGGGTGCTGATGACTAACCCAGGTCAGCTGCTTGCAAGGCACATGCTCTACCCACTGTATCACTCCAGCCCCATGCTTTTACAGTTTATCTTTTAAAAAGTACGGTATGTTATCACTTGTAGGGAGATTATTGAACACTATCTACACACTGTAATGACCCCCAATTTAGTGATAATCCATGCACCTGTTACGCAAGTCCAGAAACAGGAAACTGGGCCTGATCAGCAGTGTGCCTTCGTGATCATGAGCACCTCTCCATCTGCCAAGAGAAATCATGACTTTGATTTGGGGGGCGAGAGTTCTGCCGTTCTTCATACCTGCATCACATAGCTGGATATTTCTGAGTGACACTTTGTTCAGTTTTGACTATCTTAAACTTTGCACGAAGACAATCTTATTGAGGGTGCGAAAAGAAAAGATTTCTTTTCCAGAGCCTTACAGATCATCAATTCCAACCATCTCATATCCAGAAGAAGAAATCAAGGCACAGGGTGGTGCTGAGGAAGGAGACCCAGCAGTAAGCCTCTTGTGTCCGTCTCCTACTGCTCCAATTTGGGGCTACCAAGAGCCAAAACCAAAAGGTCAAATGCCATCACCCCAGAGCAGGCCTCCCTTGATCTCCCACCCCTCTTGCTTTGTTTTCTGGTGTGCAAAAATGTATTAACTACCATGCTTTCACCACCAAAACTTATCATGTTGGTCTTTCTTTCCTATCTCCGTATAAGGCCACAAGAAACACACTGGCTTAAGCCAACTCCAGGAATGTCATCCACAGTACTACTGCGAATTCAGTGACCAAACCAGCATTTTCCTCAATAAAGATCAAGCAACCATCAATGAATTACAAAGCCTGTGACTTCTCTTGGTTTGGGGGGGTCACACCTAGAGGTGCTCAAGGATTTATTCTTGACTTGTTACTAAGAGGTCATTCACAGAAGTGTTCAGGGGTCCATGAGGGAATGAACCTGGACATACTCATGCAAAGCGTATGTTCCAGCCCACTGAGCTCTTTGTGTGATTTTCTTGCTGTTCTTGTTCAGCTTGACCTGGACACACTTTCTGGTGGCAGAAATTCACCCGTTTGGCTTCAGCTCCTACACAGACAGGTTATTAGGGCACTTGGCAGTGGTTGTTAGTCACTCCCAGTGGTAACTGGGTGACTATGTGGAACCGGGGATGGAATCAAGGTTGGCCATGTGCAAGGCAAGGCCTTTTATCCCCGTACAATCTCTCCAGCTCCTTAGGTTCTTTTACTCCAGCACAATTCCTTTTGTACGGGAAGTACCTTCCAAAGGGTTGGCCTTCAACGCTATGCCCCAGTGAGCTTTCTTGAGCTGCTTCTAATGCTGTTTCTGATCTCACAAGTAGCTATGCATTTCCTGGGAGGAGAAAGGTCATAACATTTGTCCATTCTCCCAGAGTGACCAACTTTTCCACAGTAGTTATTGCACCTGATACTCATTAACTAGACCATGTTAACACGTGGTATATCCACAGGACATGTGGGTCTCCAAAGCAAAGACTAAGCCACATGCATTTCTGCATCTCTAGTATCTACCAATCCATTGAATGTCAGTCAATAAATCAAAGGGCAAGAATGACTAGAGAGAGAGGAGAGAGGAGAGAGGAGAGAGGAGAGAGGAGAGAGGGAGATGCCTGCCATGGGTGGGCAGGAGGGAAACTGGGGACATTGGTGGTGAGAAATGTACACTGGTGAAGGGCTGGGTTTTGGAACATTGTATGACTGAAACCCAGTCATGAATAACTCTGTATCCCACAGTGATTCCATTAAAAAAAAAATAAACCTAAAGAAATGTAAAATGAGGGTCCCTCAGTAAACACTTGACAGGCTATTTTCAGTTGGGTCCTGAGAACATTTCCTGTGATATGAACTAGCCAGCAGTGAAGGGATGGGAAGAGAAGTAGGGGGTGGGGGGTTCAGTTAATCTGCCAAGTTAACAAGGACTGACTGAGAACTAAGAAAAAGAAAGGAGGCTTTACCACTGCTCCAAACTAACCACTCCTTAAACATGGTTAAATACAAGACAGGCCCTTGGCCTGGGGAGATGGTATGAGGGTATTTGCCTTGCACGCAGTGACCCAGGTTTGACCCTTAGTGCTCGCCAGAGAGTCAGAGGCAAGCCTTTAGCACTGCCAGGTGTGGCACCAATATGAAGGGGGGTAAAAAAAAAGAAAGAAAACTAAAACACAGCTCTCATATTCTGAGCACCCCACCCCCAGCCTTCTGGAGCCTGGGCTGCCTGTGTACCAGACCAAATCATCCCCATAAGCCTTCCCTTCAAAGCCTCACTCTCAGAACAGTATTCCCACTGGGACATTGGTGGGATGTGCACTGGTGAAGGGCTGGGTGGTGGAACACTGTATGACTGAAACTCAATCATGAGCGACTGTGAACTACATATCTCAAGGTGATTCAATTAAAAAAGTGGGAAAAAAGGAACAGCGTTCCCTGATGTCAACAGAATACATCCTCTAAAAACCTCTCTCACGAAAGTCACATAAGATTAAATAAATCTGTAAACACACAGAGACCCCAGGGATAGTGAGAGGAAGACAGCAATTAAAACTTAATACAAATGTACAAGCATAAATTTTAGTAACAGATTAGAAATAGAATCCTATTATATAAGCTAAATTATCCAACTGACCTTGTGTAAAGGCTTCTACAACCAAGTAGGCTGTTCATCAGCAGAGCCTGGCAATATTGGTGCAAAGAGATGGGAACAGAGGGAATTTGGCATCTGCTATATTAGCTGCTCATGTCTAAAGACACATATACAGAGAAACCAGAAGAATGAATGAGAGAAGAATATCTTGCTAGAGGAATTAGGAAGCTGGGGCTGGAGAGAGCGTACAGGAGGAAAGGGCTTGCCATGTCCGGCCAATGCTGACTTAATTCCCAGCACTGCCAGAAGTTATCCTGAACACAGAGCCAAGCACATACACTGCCATGTATGGCCCCGTGTCACTCTGCCCCATGCCCGACTAAAACTAATTACTGTCATCTTACATCATGAAATACATGGGAAAAAAACCCTAAGGACTAATAAATAAAATTTAAACATAATTTTCTTCAAAATTTTAAGGCTGACTTTCTAAAATTCCATCATCCCCCACTATTACATTGGTTGGTACAACTGATCTCAAGCACAGAAATTTTAGATTTTAAAACACTTTTTATGGGTCTTGTACATAGTCAACCCCAGTTCCATTCCCTGGTATTCCATATGATCCCCTGATCTTGCCACGAGTGATCCTGCGAGCAGAAGTAGGAGTAAGCCCTTCACACTGCTGAGTGTGGCCCAAAAACCAAAAAAAGAAAACCACAAAAACCAATCATTTTAATGCTAAGCACCATAGGCAGTCAAATTCAATCTGCTCTTTCCTGACGGAGATAATTACCTGTGGCACCGCCAGGACATGCTCTTCAGAACAAACACTGCCCTTCCCAATTTTATTAAACTGTGTCTGGCAATTCGCTTGCCCATGAAAAATAGTTTCAGAGCATTTTCCTCAATTTCTTGCAAAATGAATGCTTACTTTATACACACAGTGTATATATACAGTGGTCTTTCAAGCAAATCAAAAGATCACTGTCTAAACATGCTGCAAGTCAGGATTGCATATGGCAAATTAGAAACATTCTTCCTTTGTAAAAAGATATTTAAATTATTATCAGTGATATTCTACTTGCTAAGTAACTTACTAAACCACATGGGAAATTTAATTTCCAGGTTGTCAGGATGAGGGTAACCAAAATGTCAAGTGACATATTCTTAAAAAGCATTTGCCCTTTGTTACAATGAAGGAGCCCCTGGGAATATAAGGTCCCACTGCTGCAGGCAGCGGGACACCACAGCTCAAGTCCCGGCATAGGAGAGGAGCAGCCTTCACATAAGGGCCTGACTCCTTCTGAACCGCACACGGGAACCACAGCGTACGGGTTTCACGTTTTTCAATGATGTTAAGATAAAGAGAGGGGGCTGGAGCAATAGCACAGCGAGTAGGGCGTTTGCCTTGCATGCGGCCGACCCGGGTTCGAATCCCAGCATCCCATAAGGTCCCCTGAGCACCACCAGGGGTAATTCCTGAGTTCCTGCGTGCAAAGCCAGGAGTAACCCCTGTGCATCACCAGGCGTGACCCAAAAAGCAAAAAAAAAAAAAAAAAAAAATCAAAAAAAGAGGAGGGGCTGAGTGATATTTCAGTGGGTAGGGCACTTGCCTTGTACATGGCTGACCCAGGTTCGACTCCTGGCATCCCATAGGGTCCCTTGAGCATTGCAGGAGTAATTCCTGAGCACAGAGCCAGAAAAAAGCCCTGAGCACTGCCAGTTGTGGCCCAAAAACCAAAATAAGAGGGAAGCAGGTCTGATAACCTAGGGAAGTGGGGAAGAGGTGAGTGAAGAAGGAGGTGGAGGCATCAGGGATGTGCCTGGCGTCCTGACAAATCCACAAGCATGCAGGCCACTCAATGCAAGCCTGTTCACACCACGGGAACCAGACTCGGGGCCCGGCTAGACCCCGTCCTGTGAGGTGCTCCCTGAGGGTTTCTCATTTCTCAGCTAAGTAGCAGTAAGCTGCTTCCAGAAACTTGTCCAAAGTTTCCCAGATGGAGAGTGGACAGAGGAAGGAAGTGAGGATGCGGAGAGGCCACTCCCCAGCACTGAGATTAGCACAGGGCTATGTGCACATCAGCAGCGGCAGAGGGCATCCAGGAAACTTGACTCCACGGGCACGGGCACTGCCTGGCAGACGCCCGTGTACTGGTTGCAGCACTGCATGGTCCGTGAGCACCGCCAGAAGCACAGGCTGCCCCGCAGACCCTCAGCATTACCAATCCAAGCACTGAACCATTTATCCCAGACATCTGAGCACGTCCAGGAGTGACACCCAGGTCCCCGGAACATGGTTTAGGAGATCCAGAAAGAAACAAACAGGATTCCAGGTCTAGGCAGGCCACTCCTAAAACCCACTTCTGGAGCACGTGGGCCCTCCTAAAGAACAATCCTGAAGAGGTGTTATCTTAACACCTCTGCTCAGGCTAGAAATGCTGCTTCTCAGTCCTGCTCCACGTCCCCGACGTTCTAGGTCCGGATCCCATCACCTGTCCCTGCACAAGGACATCCTCAATGACCCCGATCATGGAATGCAATCCTTCCCCAACATTCCGGACAACCCTAACTAGAGCCCCTCCCGGGGAAGACTATCTGTTTCCCAGCAGCAGACTTCCCCATGAGAACAGATCTCTTGAAGGATCCCCCCGCCCCTTCAGAGAGAAGGACACAGGGAAGCACCTGGAGCAGAGCCCCAGTCTGACAAAGATCCTGTAAAATCCCAACAACACCGGCGACTCTGGACAGTACTCCAGGGTTGGAGGAAGGACGTGCCTGCTAACAGCAGCAGCACTGAGAGCACCCAGGAAGGGGAAACCAGCCCAACCAACGCGGAATTGAAGGAAAGAGAGCACTCAGGAGAGCACTCGCCACCCATGTGGCCCACTTGGGTTCCACACCCAGCACCCCACATAGTCCCCTGAGTCCCAGCAGGAGTGATCCCTGAGTGCAGAGCCAGGAGTAAGCCCTGGGCACTGCTAGGTGTGGCTCAAAACAAAACAAAGTACCTAGAGCTAGTAACAGAGAACCGGCACCAATGCAATTTCCCACTGAGTGGTTCCAGGGGCCCCAGACCCAGCTCGCACCCCCCAGCAGGAGGCGGGGAGTTGCGGGGATGGCAGAATTGCCCTGAGTGGACGTTCCCCACAGCTTCTCAGCTCTAGTCTCCACACAGACTAAGGAGCCAATTAAAGGTTGCTGCTACCTTTCCTCCAGAGCCGGGGGCCACCGCCTCCCACAAGACAACCTTTCTAGTGTCAAGTGACGCTGGCGTGGCAACTCCAGAACAAGCAAAAGGGCGCTCCCCTCCCAGGTTTCAGATTCCTTTGTGCCGCTTCTCCCTTCCTCAAATGCAGGTTAAATTTCAACCTGTTACTTCGGGGTGCTTGGGCATAGCTGTTGTCTAATTGCTTTCATTTGTTTTATTTATAATCCCTGTCCCATCAGCACTCTGGGGCGGTGGGCCATGCCCAGAGATGCTCAGCCAGCAGGGCTCAGGGAGGACCAGAGCTACCCCTGGAGGTGCTCCAGAGGCTGTGAGGGATCAAACCCTGGGCCTTGCATGTGCACCGCACACACTCTAACACAGGGCCTATCTCCCCAGCCACTGCCGCTGTTTTCCATACCAAAATCAAATCATACGGATCTAAAATCCTCCTCTCCAAATCACAACATTCTGGCCTTTCATTCAAGTGTTTGATTATGATTAGAGGGTGGCTGTTCAAGGAAGAGGAACATCCAAGGGTCCAGGGAAAGCTTACTCGGCAGAGTGCCTGCCTCGGGCGTGAGCCCCAGCACCGCCCCACCTTGGTGGCACTGCTGTTAGGATACCTGGCATCAGGCGAGTGGGTGACCTCCAGCACAAGCAGGGAAGCACTGACACTAAGAGTATGAACCTCTCCACCCCCCCCCCATTCCCAAAACCACAAGGGGGGAAAGAAATAAATCTTAAATTTTTTAAATAAACAAGACATGAAATAGTAACACTGCTTTCTCTGGCCATCTGCCAAGAAAAAGCTATGTTGCCAAAATAGAAGAGCACATGTTTGCTCAATATATGGGCTTACTACAGAGGGGCATTTTTGGGATCCGGATCCACTTCCTTCCTTATGCGGAGGGGGCGACCCTTCATTACAGGCACCCACCAGTGTGAACAGTTACTCCTGTGGTTTCGACCCACTCACTGGAAACTCTGCACCCACGCCGCCAGACTCCCACGTGTGTAGGCCCAGTGAGCACTTGCTCTGTGGGTGGACGCACACACCCCAACAGTCAGGGCCAGGCAGGGGCCCACAACCCAAAACCCAACCCAGGCCGCTGGGGGTGCCATGGCATCCTCTTGAAAATTTCCATCATGAAGTGTTTTTTTTGAGTCACACCCGGCGATGCACAGGGGTTACTCCTGGCTCATGCACTCAGGAACTACTCCTGGCAGTGCTTGGGGGACCATATGGGATGCTGGGAATCGAACCCAGGTCGGCCGCGTGCAAGGCAAACGCCCTACCCGCTGTGCTATTGCTCCAGCCCAATCATGAAGTGTTTTCAAACTGAGGTTCCATGAAAACCCAGAGGAAAAAAGATCTGAAAAAGAAACATTCCACTTTTGAAAAAAATCCTGGTGAAGAAAATAATTCATTAATATGGTAAAGGGAAGAGAAAGATAAAAATGGCTGCCTCTAATTTACTTAGAAGCTACAAAAGTCCCTTAAAAAGAAGCTTACAATTCAGCCATAAAATAAGAAATGTTAAACACATTCATCCTAAATGCTAAATATTTAGAAAGGTGGCACTGGCAACAAACCTACTCTGGCCCTTTCAATATTAGACAACAGATCTGATTCTGCAAACACCACCAGGCTTCCCATTGAACAATCTAGAGATAGACATGGTCTGTGTGTGTTTTAGACCATGATGTTGTTACTCCCTAATCAGGGGGAAGAGGGGGAGAAAACAAAAGCATTTCAGAGAAGCTTTTGGGTGTGAACAGCTTTTTCAAAGGAAAATGATTTTTAAATTCTGAAGTGCAAATTATAAGTCTCAGCAAGTTCATAGTCCCTAGAAATAACAGGGGTGGGAAGACATTCATATCCAAGACTGCGCTGGATCCAGACAACAGGCATACGCATTCAGGCGGTACAGATTGTTTTCCTGGTCTTTATCTCCGGGTGGGTGGGGAAGGACCAGACGCCTGAGTGCGTCTCCATGGTTACAAAGATATCTGATGTCAGCTCTGGGACCAAAAATTGACTTCAAGTTCTCCACAGGGACTAGTATCCCCTTTCTAGTAAGCTGCTCAAAATCCTTCCTGCACCATGCAAGACTTCTGCACCCCAAGATCTTGTGTCAAAGGCAATCGCTACTATTTCCTCTACCAGCTTCAGGCAAAGGCTCCTTTTTTCCCCTTCTCTGACAACTTCCTGAAAAAGTGTCATTCCCTGCCTCTGGGTCCTGCCCTGACCTTCCCAATCCTTTCATCCTCTACAGTCTTAGCCTCCACAGGCTTCCCAAAGATCTCCCACTGCCTCCACCGCACCCAGCCCCAAGTTCAAGAACCCACCCACCCTGCTCATCCTAATTTTCTTCCCGGTTCTCTACTTTGTAAAGAGAACAAGGGCTTATTCAGATTAGAAAAAAGCAGACACAGAGAGATACATGTTCTAGAAAGAACACAGAAGCCAAAGACTTTTTTTTTAAGGGAGTTGAAGCCATTATATGAGACTTTTTTAAAAAGATGTGCTACTTTTCCTGGAAATAACTGGGTGTGACAATTAACGCAGTGAAGTATGATAGTAGAGAACAGTGTGGGGCTGAATTAAACGTAAGCCTTCAAAAGCTCCTATACTCTCTACCAGCTATCTCTCTAGGTAAACCCACAGATCTCTTTTAAACCTGACCCAAGTGCTGGAGCATGTTCTTCCTAAGCTCATTCTAGAAGCATACAGATGCAGAGAACCCACCTGGGATTCAGGCCAAGATAACAGTAGTTACAGTATTAAGAAATGGTGAAATTAAGTTCATTTTTCTTAACTGTATTATTTGGTTTCCTCCATCCCAAATGTCTGTTTACCAGAAGAAAAAAGTCTCCTTATGCAGAAGGCCAAAACACCACCCGTGTTACATGTAAAGAATGGCTAAGAAACAAACACACACACACACACACACACACACACACACACAAAAAAAAAAAAACCTGTCGCCTGGGAACAGGAGAACAATGAATATATAATACCACTTAAATGTAAGATCATAAAAGGTGAAAAATGTTTTAAATGGTTTGCTGAAGCAAGCAATTAACAATTAGTCCTGTGCTTTCACTTCTGAAATAATTCTTTCACAAAACACAAAGTACTAATGTTATTTATTCTAGGCATCTGGTGCATCTCCTCTCTGAACTAAGGAAGCTCATCCTGGGCTTCATAATTAGGTGCAATCTACTGTCACTCCTTGGTCTATACACTAACACCATGGAAGAACACCTAGTTCTGAAGGGGACATGTCAATGACTATCTTCCAGTCACAAGAGAAGATTAAAAAAAAAAATAACAGAAACTAGAAATATGGATATGTTAGAGATGTTGTATTAGAGCTAAATTCCATATCAATCAAATGTTGTACCAACAAAAATACGACTTCCAACATTCAGTAGAAGACCTCCATAACTTTAATAATGTTACAGCATGTTAAAGCACAGGAGGCCAGAGATGTGACTCAGCAGCAGAGAATTTACCTTGCACATGTGAGAGATCCTCAGTTTGACCTCTGGCAACAAGTAAATAAAATCTTAAATAAAACAGAAAATACAGCTGCTTATGGCCTTCTTGTTTGGGAGGAGGTACTTGAGATTGTATGAGCATCAGCATTGCTGGGGGGGTGGGGGGGAGTCTGCTCCTGAGAGTGCTCAGGGGACCATGTGGTATCTGGAATCAGAAAGGAACCAGTTACATGCAAGGCTGTCACCTTAACTCTGGACTATCTCTCCGACCCTCATTATCATCACCTTTTGAAATAATTAAAAGGAAGACCAAAAAGTTACACACTACACTAAGTGTATTATGACCTTAATTTATTAGCAAACCTGAAATAGGACTTTATTGTACAAATGAGGAAACTGAGTCTCATAGAGGTTAAATAACTATCACACAATAAATGACCAAAATAAAACTTAGGGTCATTTCATAAATGATTAAATACTGCATGGGTCTGTAATTCCATTTACTTGAAAGTTCAAATAGGCAAAACCAGTAGAATCACATCTAAGATGATGGATGTGAAAAAAAAAGGTTTCCAGTTCTGGCCAGTAAAAATGTTTACTTATTGATCTAAGTGGTGAACACACATTCCTGCTGCACACTTAATATAAGCGCCCTGCACAACATTCTGTATGCCGGACCTCATGTTGGTTTTTTAAAAAACCTCATATTATCAACTCCAAGTTCATGTTCTGAAATCACTGAACTACTAACAGCCTACTCTCACGGAACCTGGCCCTTCTGTAAGAAGGCTCTCGGAAAAATCCACTTTTACAAACATTATGGTAATCAACCTATAGTACATCCTATTTACAATCAGAATTACAATACCTGTACAATAAACATCTTTTAAAAAGCCTCGGAATGAAAAATAGAAAGTATCAATTTCCTGGCTAACTGGGAATTTCCCCTCCTTAGCCACAGCAGAATAAAATCCATTTTAAACCTAGCTCTAAGCTCTAAGGCAATGTTTACAGAAGCACAAAGGCAACTGGAAACAAGATTGCTTTTTTTTTCCTTTTTGCAGAGCCAATATGAGCCCCCCCTCCACACACATACACAGACAGCTTACACAAAGTAAGCCTCTCTATCACTGGACACATCTCTGGTATTTATGGAAAATACTTAAAGCTAAAATTACACAAAATATTTTAGGACATGTTAGAACTTTAACAACTATGTTAATACTCAAAACTCAAAAGAAGATGGAATTTTGTTTCAAAACTTAACAAGACAAAGCTGGTGGGCAAAGAGCACAAAACTGACATGAGGAGCAATAACTTGAGAACACAAATCTCAACTCAGATATAACAACTAAAAATCTCAGTACAAACAACTTTTTCCAGAAGTCATATTGCTTCATAAGCACGAACAACAAATTCCCCATCAAGCAACAAGCTCTTCCCACCTAAGCCTTGTTCAGACTAGCAAAGCTCCATCACTGCAGATGATGATGAAACCATTACATCAATTCTCTCAAAGACTTGTCCTTCACATGCACACGCGCACACACACACCTCTTTCTTATTCAAACATTAATTGCCTCTCCAGAGAGAGGAATTTATTCGTCCAATAATTCAGAGACCTTCAGCTAGAACCTATTAACAGATACCCCACCTGGAGTGCAGTGTGCGGGGGCGGGGGGAGGTAGACAGAGACCCACAGTGGTTGGGCAGAGGTGCGGCCTTCTTTACTGGATGCTTCCTATTACAGTCAGGAAATGCGCCTTTCAAATTACCAGAGCCTCGTTTAACTGACTCTGAATATTCTGTATATACCAGAATGTTCAAAATGCCAGGCCCTCTACAGAAATACTGAGATGACTTGTTTCAACTGACATGTTGCTACACATTACCAAATATTATTCCAATTGCAAGAATACAAGTGTTTCTAAAACTAACCATTTGCATTAATATTTCTAGTCTTTGACAAACTGTCCAATAAAACTGTCAATAAACAAAAAGAACTAAGTAGAGTTAAATATTGATACTATTAAGAAAATTAAAAGAACAAAAAGCATCTCATCAGTATGTTAAGGACAGAATGTACTTTAGGAATATACACTGCCCCTTTCTTTTTTTTTTTTTTTTTTTTTTTCTTTTTTTTTTTTTTTTTGCTTTTTGGGTCACACCCAGCGATGCTCAGGGGTTACTCCTGGCTTTGCACTCAGGAATTACTCCTGCCGGTGCTTGGGGGACCATATGGGATGCCGGGGATCGAACCCGGGTCGGCCGCGTGCAAGGCAAACGCCCTACCCGCTGTGCTATCGCTCCGGCCCCTACACTGCCCCTTTCTGAGTCTGAGTCCGTAAGTTGCTAAGTCTTACCTATTTCTTTTCTGGGCCACAAAGAGGTGCTCAGAGCTTTCTCCTGATTTGAGCACAGGGGCTGGGAACCAGGTAGATCACACAGCATGCAAGGCAAGGGCCCTACACTGAGTACTACCACTCTGGTCCCACTCTATTTATTATGCATAAACCCTATCATTACTAGAAAACAGTAAAATGAAGTTTTGAAATTTCTTTGAGAAACAAGGGTTTCAATTTTTCATCCCAGCACAAATTGTAGCACTGTAGCACTCTCGTCAGTTCCACTGCTCATCGATTTGCTTGAGCAGGCACCAGTAAAGTCTACATTGTGAGACTTGTTACTGGTTTTGGCAAATCGAATACGCCACGGGTATCTTGCCAGGCTCTGCCGTGCGGGTGGGATACTCTCGGTAGCTTGCCAGGCTCTCCGAGAGGGACAGAGGAATCGAACCCGGGTCTGCCACGTGCAAGGCAAACGCCCTACCCGCTGTGTTATCACTCCAGCTCCCTGGCACAAAAAAAAAAAAAACCACTTCTAGCTTTAGTTTTTATACTAACAATGCATCATTTATAAAAATAAATAAAAAGTAAGCTTTCTGGATTCTCTCTTTGGGATGAGGCGGGATCACACTTGACAATGCCCAGGGGTTACTCCTGGTTCTGCACCCAGGAATTAATCCTGGCAGTGCTCAATATAGGACTACATGAAATGCGTGCAAGGCAAACGCCCTACCTGCTGTGCTATCACTCTGGTGCCTCTTTCATTTTTTTTTTTTTTTTTTTTTTTGCTTTTTGGGTCACACCCGGCGATGCACAGGGGTCACTCCTGGCTCTGCACTCAGGAATTATCCCTGGCAGTGCTCAGGGGACCGTATGGGATGCTGGGAATTGAACCCGGGTTGGCCGTGTGCAAGGCAAATGCCCTACCTGCTGTGCTATCACTCATTTTTTTTTAAAGTCACATCCAAACAGCATAGTGAAAAAAATTAATAATGAAGTCAGTTCCACTTTCCTGTTTCTAACAAACTTTGGTTAAAATTAGTAGAATGTAAATTGCTTTTAAGCAAAATCTTCAAAACTACAAGTCTTCTATATGCTCATCTTTTCATTAGGAAGTCAAAAATCAATTCAGAAGGGGACAGATCACTGGGCACACCTTGCATGCCATGCTCAGAGAGGCTAATCTCTGAGGTAGTGCAGAGGCTCAAACGAGGGTCAGCAGACATAAAGCAAACACCTTAACCCCTGAACTAACTCTCTGATTTAGTTCATAATTTTTACAAGATGACCTCATTCCTTGGATTTGAAAACCTAATTTGCATCTGCCAAATCTGGTTGATTTCAGTCTCAAGTAAATCTAAACAATTCCCACAAGGTTACCGTTTTTGGTCAGGGGAAGTTGCTGCCTGGAGGAACTTCTATCCAATTACACAATGACCAGCACTTAACAAGCACTTCCTAAATCCCGAACTGCAGAGCTGGGAATCTGGCAAACTTTATCTATTTGTCCTCAAAAACAATCTAGTAAAGCAAACTTGGCACCCGCCCCCAAAGCCCAGATACGGAAAATGAAGCTGGGATGACAATTTACTGAACAGAATGCAGTAGAATCAAGATCAGTGAACAGTGAGGTGGGGGAACTCAGAACTTTATGAAGTAGAACCTTTCATTTTACACATACCATCTGCACAAAAATGGAAGAAAAGTGCAACGATCTACAGAGAGATTCCCCAAGGGGGAAAAGCAATATTCCAAACTGATCAGTTTTAGGTTTTTACTTAAAAAAAAAAAAAAAAGCAGGAGCAGCTAAAGACACAGGCATTTGTAAAGGCTGGCCAGGGTGGAAATTTTTCTCAGACTGTAGCTCGGGGCTCCTGTCTTTCTCCACGTCTTTTAAAATCTAATCTGGTGTAAGAGCACAGGGGCTCTGCTTAACACTTGCCCAAATTCCACTCGGCTTAATAACTCCCATGCAAAAGGAACGGCAGCGGGAACTGGGGGAGTGGAAGAAGTGTCCCGGCACCCTCGGGCTCCCTCTGGGTTGGCTGTCCCAGCGGCTAACGCCACCAAGAAAGCACAGGGGCCCTCGGCCTAGGCTCGGTTCAAGTCCTCGCCTTCTTGTCCCGTACGGCCGCCTCCTTAGTCATCCCATCCTCCGGAGGCACGAGCACACTGGCAGAATTTATTCTAAGGAGCACAAGGCCACCCTCGCCAGTTAGCTCCGCCAGCTGAACTCCGCAGCCGGGCTCAGACCCACCAGGGAGAGATCAGTGTTTGCAAGTGCGGTTCCACAAAGTTGGGGAGTCCCTGGCGGGCGTGGGAGAAACGACCAAGAATTTCTCCCCACCTCCCACCCCCGCAAGCTTCAGGCAGGAGAGGGAGCCTCCTCGCCGACACGAGTTACAAACGTGTCGATAGTCATTTCCCGAGATAACTTTCACTCTGCGGGGAGTGTCACGTGCGGGGACAGTCCTGGCTCCTTCTCACCACCCGAGATGTGGAGGCAAGTGCGTTCCGGGTACCCGCCTCCCTCCGACCCGGCCTCTGGTGTAAGCTGCCCGGGTCTGGAAATGAAAGTTACGGCCCCATCTTTTGACTTCAGCCGGGGTTCGCCAGGCATCCTGGGGGCCCTAAGTCCTCCCCCCACTGGCCCCCGCCCCGGCTCACACACACGTCTACCCTCCCGCTGGGAGTTTCGGAGACGGAGACTGAAAGCGCACCCCGCAATCCACCCTTCCCCCTCCGCAGGTCTCCCGAAAGTCGCCTAGTTAATCATTCAAAGCCCAAAGCGTGGAATATATTTTTTTTTAAAGGTCAAGCGAAAGGTTCTCCCCAAGTTTCGCAGAAACCAGTCTTGGGGGCCCCGGGGGGTACCCGCGGCAGGCGAGGGCGGTGGGGGTGGGGTGCGGCTGCCGGCTGCTCCTCGGAACACCTGATCTCCCCATGCGGCGCCCCAGACCGGCGCAGTGCGGGAGGCTGGAGAGTGCGGAGGTGCGAGCGCAAATCCCGCCCGGCTCCTCCGCAGCCCCCGGGCCCGCGTAACCCAGGTAACCCAGGTGCGGGCGCCCGGCCCCAGGAGCCCCTTCCCAAAGTCTGCATCACTCGCGGTAGCTCCCCCGGAAGTTGGGGTGCAGCGGGGCAGAGAGGACACCCGGGGTGGGGGGAGTTGCAAACAAACAAGAGGGTCACAAAAACCTCCTGCCAGCGGTTACGTTCTCCTCCTCCTCCTCGGGGAACGCCTAAATGCGGGAGGAAGCACCTAGGGACGGTTTCCTCTGCTGGGGCGCCGACAGCACGCCGGAACCCGCGAGGAAGAGACTCGGAAGGCGCGGCAGAGCCCGGGTCCCGCGGAGGCGGCGGGAGCGCACACCGCCCCGACCTTACCTTGTCCGGAGCAGCTCCAGCTCGGCGGGGCGGGGGGCGGGAGAGCGCGGCCGCATCCACGTCCCGGCCGCTCGGCGCGGCTCAGCCCGGCGACCGCCGCCGTTCACGCTCCATGCGTGGCGCCCGCGACGGGCGGACCGGGGGGGTGGGGGGGTGTCGCGGCGGGGATGGCTCGAGCTTCGCTCTTCTCCGGCACTTGTTGCCACAGCGGCCGCAGCGCCTCACCCACGGCTCCAGCTCCCGGCGCCGTCACCGCCTGAGGGGCCCCAACCCGGCCCCGCCCCGGTACCGCCCCCGAGAGACGAGCCAATCAGGCCCGGCACCGCCCCTCACGTCACCCTCAGGCCCCGCCCTCTGCTCCCCGCCCCAAGTTTGGGGAAGGCCCGGCTCGCTCCTCGCTACCGGGTCGGCGCCGGCATCCGCGGGGCTCCTACTCCTACTCCTCCTGACTTCTGACCATCTTCTGGAAAGCAAAGGCCTGGGACACACACACGCGACACAGACACACACACACAGAGCCCAAAAAGTAGACACACATGCACACACACACAGAGCCAACCCCAGAAAGTAGACCCCCATGGAAAAAGCCGGCAGCTCGATGTTCAAGTAAACAGTTCCAACTGCTCTAACTCATAGCGGGCTACAGGTCGCCCCTCTTGCAGTAAATCTGATTTGGGGAGTAAGCACATGGCCCATTGAGGTGACAGGGCCTGCATTCCCAGCCAGCTGCGTTTCTAGCGTTTGGGTCATAGCACCCCAGGCATCAAAGTGTGGGAAGGGGGCAACTAGGCCAAAGTAGGGCTTTGTGATCTATCACAACCCAGACAGTGCCTGTTGTCACTTTTTTTTTCCCGGCTTTTTGGGTCACACCCTGCTATGCACAGGGGTTACTCCTGGCACTTGCACTCAGGAATTAACTCCTGGAGGTACCATATGGGATGCTGGGAATAGAACCCGTGTTGGCTGTATGCAAGGAAAACGCCCTACCCGCTGTGCTATCGCTCCAGCCCCTGTTGTCACTTCTTGACTGCCCAACTAACTCCTAAACTCCAAGGCCTAGAGTGGTGTGCCACTTGACACTGCCACCCAATTTCGAATTCCTAATGCCACCCAATACACTGTGAGGACAGGGTTCTTAGTTGTCCTCCTTGCAGTGGGGAGGAATTGCCTGAGGTTCCCCAGGCCTTTCCAAAACGGGAAACCCAAGATGTGTCAAGGCCCAAGGGGCAGGGCACAAACCCAAATACCCTGCCCCAATCCCATGCCTTGCTGGATGGGGACCTGCCATCAAGGTCAGTCACTGGTCAGAACTTTGTCCATCCAGGCGGAAAAGTTGCCCAGGTTTCAAAGGTTAAGCTCAGCCAACTTGTCAGTCAAGGCCTGAGGCTCCTGCAAGTCGGTCCTGTAATGGACCTTATCTCTCAAGAAAGTTCAACCCCCACCAGATAAGCAGACTGAGGAATTAAGAACACACCACCCCACAATCATCTTGCATTTTTCAGCCAGTTGCAGATTCAGAACTAGTGGAAAGGTTAGGAATTGCTGAAAGAGGAATTTCAGGCACCTGTAAGCTCCACACACCGGCCTATCAGCCAGCTCCTGCCTAGAGCACGTGGGTGCGGTCTTTTAGAAACTGGAATTCTGAGTCAGATCTGGAAAGGTTCTGATTTGTCTCCCTTCAGCCCTTTTTGCTTTTGTTTTTATGTTGACACATGATTCGCCTAAAGCCCAAGAAACAAGTTCAATTTTTACAAAGTCATAGAAAAAACTGGGAGGATGCAGATTGTTACCAACTGTCCTGAGAAGTTGGGGTGCTATAGGAGGTGAGATTAATTTTATCTGCTTATTGACCTTTTTTGTTTTTTCAGTTATATTAATATATGTAACTTAGAAAGAGAAAGTTTTTGTTATTTGTTTGGGGTCCACACCCGGTGTGGTATTTGGGAACTACTTTTCCCTCACTCTTGACTACTCCAGGGATCACTTTTGGCTCAAAGATAAAGGTTTATGTTGTTTTGTGGTGATTAAACCTAGGTCTTGTGTGCCAAAAAGGTGCCTCCCCCTAAGCCACATCCCTGGCCCTCGTAAAGGACTTTTGTTTCCTTAGCAAACACTCAGCAATGTTACTCCCACAGCTTGATGAATGGGTTGCTCCCAGTGGTGCTTATATCATGCAATGCCAGGGATCAAACCTGGGCTTTCTGCATACAATATATACACTCCACCCATGAACTATCACTGCCCCCCAAAAAACTATTTTGATATAGGAACTAGAATTCTCTCTTTCTCTGATTGCCATGCCCAGTAATGCTCAGGAATTACTCCTAGCTCTGCACTCAGGAATCACTCCTGGCAGTGCTCAGGGGCATATGGGATGGTGGGGATCAAAGCTCTGGTCAACCTCATGCAAGGCAAGCATCCTACCTATTGCACTATCGCTCTGATCCCAGAAATTAGAATTCTTAAGGAAGTCTATAGAAAATATGAATTGATAAGTAAATAAAACCTGTGTTTTTCATTTTCTGTCAAAATTTATCCCTGAGTTCCTGGTTTAAATATATCTCTAGGCTACTGTTTTGATGTTAAGTGTTGTGATGGGACATGACTGGCATTTAAATATTTTTCCGTGCCATCAGATTGGTTGTTGTTTCTATGCCTATGTATCTTCCCTTTAAATGCACTCCCAGTAACCACAGACACGCTTTCAAAGACTGCCAGCCAAGGAGTTTTTAGCAAAGAAACTGCTACATATCAGCTGGCAACCAGTAAGGAAATTAAGCCTGTGTCCTTTGCAGCTGCCAAAGCTACCCCAGTCCTGAAATTTAAAAAGTAAGGGCATTTTTTCCATCCTGTCATTAGCTGATGCAGCTGGGGGAGTGTATCTGTAAGAGGTACATGATGTCTTTGAAGAGATTTCTCAGCGCTAAACTGTAATCCCTGCTCTTGGGTTTGGGCCTGACTCTACCATCAGTAAATACAGATATTTTATTAAATTGCTTTAAAAATGTGTTGAGCAGTGGAGGAGATAGTACACAGACAAGGCACTTGCCTTACACAGAATCATCCTGGGTTCAATCCCCAGCACTACCTATGGTCCCCCAGCACTGCTAGGAGTAATCCCTGGGCACAGCCGGGGGTGTACAACACCCCCTTCCCTCCCAAATGCTTTGACTACCCACTAGAAGCACAGCACAGGACTTGGCACTGGATTGATAAACATGGCAGAGAAAATACTGTTGGAGATCAGTCAAGCTGGAGAGAAAAGGGCTTTGTCGGTTCTAGAATTATACCTGGGATATGACCAAAGGTAACAGGACCCTAAGAGGAAATTACAATTCATTTGAACTCTTAAGGGTAAGGATTCACTGGCAAAAGAGGAGACTGGAACAGAGTTCCTGGCTGGTTCAGGTTCCAAAAGAGGATGGGGCTGAGAAAGGTTGTTGCAGGAGTGGCAAGGGCCATAGGGAGAGGCAAGGGAGATACGGTGCAGGGCCTAATACACCATTTCCAGGAAGGTCCATCTGACCACATGTGCTGAAAGATAGAAGAGATGGGGTGAAGGGGTAGGAGCGGCTGCGGTATGACAGGTGAAGAAATGAAGAAAGAAATGCGTGTAGACAGTTTTTGAAGGGTCTGACTGTGAAGCTTCAGAGAAACAGCAGGAGAGGAATGTGATTTCAGCAGTGGACTTAACTTATGTTTTTATTATTTTACCTTCGGATGGTACAACTTGGGTGTGTTTAAATACAGGTGGGGAAGGTCCTTTAGAGAAGAGGACGATGACACACTCAAAAGAGGACAAGGGACAATAAAGTCCCTGTGACGGTGGGAGAAGATCGAACCAGTGTGTGTGTGGGTAGAAAGACACAGATTGGGGTAGTACAACATTGGGAGAGACAGTCCTGGGAAGCTTCGATGTGGGCCACTGGGTGTGCTCACCTACTGGTTTCTTACTGTTCCGTAAGGGGAGGCTCGGGTGAGTGCAGAGAGAGAAGAGAGTAGCAGCTTGACACAGTTATTACAAAAGATCGAAGTGTGGAGATGACCCGGCCATGGCCAGTCAGCAAGGCCACATGAAACGGCGAGCTTGTCAGGTGCCTTTCAGGCCCCCTCTGTGATGGCCAGAGCTCAGCTGTCTGCTCAGGCCACTGCTAGGGCAGAGAACTGAATTCTTTCGCCAATGGCTTTCGAACACTGGCAAAAGTGAGGCTGCCATGGTACATGATCAGAGATAAGGACAGACGTGAATGCTCCGGTGGAACCCCTGGAGTTGAGGCTCAGCCCTGCTGGAAGGAGAAGGGGCAGGGCCAGACAGCTCGATGCTTGATAGTGTAAAAGTGGATTTTCCTGCATTGGTGGGTTCTTGAGAATTATATAAAAGAAAGATATGCAGCAAAACTCAGAAGATTGAATATTGAATGCTAGTTTATTGTTGTACAGATAAAGTAGATGGGCCCTGGTCCCTTTCCAGATGTTCAGGCCTCTCCTTTATCCATGAATGCCGTCACTAGTCCTGTCCTGACTCTGCCAGGTCCCATGAATGACTTGCCTCTGTGAACGATGGCCAGGTCTCGTGCCTGCACCGCTCTCTCTATCCCGTGAACGCTTTCCTCAGTCTCCAGGCACAGCCACGTGCACGTGGGTGAGATCCCTGTGCTCTGTACCCATCCCTGGGCCTTCCAATTGTACCCCAGCAGTTTCTTGTCATCCTGTCCCGGCTTTCCTAGTCTTCGGCCATGGCCACTGTGTGTGGGTGAGACTCCTGTGCTCAGCACCTTTATCACTACTTGGGTATCTGAGCCCTGCCTGAACCTGGGCTTTCCTAGGCATCTGAGCCCTGCCCGTGCTATGTCCCTGTCTGGCCCTGAGTGGCCCGCCAGGTACATCAGAGGAACAGAGGGGACTGGAGGGGAAAGTAGGGCTCCTTTTACCCTCTGCCAAATCCCACCCCCGGCCATCCAAGTCTCCATTCTGATTGGCTATCTATTCCATGGACCGAGATTTAAAGTGACCTTGTGCTCCACACTTCAGCGCCTGCTGTATCAATAGTGGTTCAGAAGACAGAGTTGAGGTTCGTGACAAAGTCAGCAGGTGATGGGGAATATTAGTGGAGGGACTTAGAGGCAGGGCTTTAGGGGCTGGACTGGACTCCCATGGAGCATGCGCCTGGCATGTGAAAAGCCCAGAGATTGATTCCAGACAATGCACACCCCAATATCACTGGGCCTTAGCACCCCAGTGCCAACTTCATCTCTGAACCATCAGGTCTGCACCAGCAGGTTGGGTATGGCCAGCAGTGAACCCCAGTCCAAGTGTGTAAAGGAGTATGGTCAGGCATTGCCCCTATTAAAAATAAAAATATATATAAAGGTACTGGTTGAGTCATCAGTTATAGGTAGTAAAGCCATCTGGAATGTAGGAAAAAGTTGCGGGGATGGAAGGCAGGGATGGCAGTAAAGTATTGGGGGGCGGGTTAATGAAGGCCAAAGTAAAGAAGAGCACGGCACTCACCCAGAGGGAGAGGAGGGCGGAATGTGGCTGGGCAACAGGCCTCACAGGTGTGCTTGCAGGATGTGGAGGAGAATGTCAGGGAAAGAGGGCTCAGCCCACCCACCTATGAGCACAGGAATGAAAGAGCACTGCCAGGTATACCCACCCCCTCCCAAATAAAATGACCTTTGCTTTCTGTTGTTTGGGGTAGGGGTGGGGAGTTATTTCTTCCAGGACCATATCTGCTGTTACCTGAGTGGGAGTCGACCATGTGAGACTGGGGATCAGACCCAAGTCAGCCATGCCCCCATGGACCATTTATGGGCTTTTGTTTTTTTGGTTTTTTTTGTTTGTTTGTTTGCTCAGGGGTTACTCCTGGCTCTGCACTCAGGAATTACTCCTGGCAGTGCTCGGGGGACCATATGGGACGCTGAGAATCGAACCTGGGTCAGCCACATGCAAGGCAAACGCCCTACCTGCTGTGCTATTGCTCCAGCCCCCTCCCCCCCACCCCGCCGGACCATTTAATGAACTCAAGTAGGCCTTTCATAGAGACTGAAGTGGAATGCTTTGGTGGGGATGGGGGCAAGGCGGGGACAGTGGTGGGGGCCAGGACAGCAGTGACACGGGGCTGAGGTTCTGGGGGCTTGACAGGGAAGAGGGACCTGAGAGTCTCTAGACTGTCCCAGCTGTGTCTCCATGAACCTGCCCAGCAGCTGTGCGAGCCGAGGCCATCTTCACCCCCGCTTCTCTCCAAGATTCCCACCCTTCCCTCTCCTCTACATTAGTTTTGTGGCCTTTAAATGAGGTTCTGTGGGACACCGGCTGTGAGTCATGACTGCCCCAGGCTTATCTCAACTGTTACTCACCTGCTCCTTCCTCAAACATGTTGTTAACGTCCTGTGTCAGTTTTCCTGTCTATAAAATGGGTCGGCTGAAACGTACCCCATCTCAGGGCAATTACCAGGAGTCCAGTGGGTAACTTGAGTAAAAGCACTTTCTAGATGGTAAAGCTCTGTACAAATATGACAGCTTTCCCTTGTTGAGACTCCCCTCACATAACACCCACATGTCTTTCTAGGGCCTTAGCAAAAAAGATTGTGAGTCCCCAATCCAGAGGAAGCTGTAATCTTACTCCAGAGACAGGACAAACACGCCCAGAAACAATTAGAGAGGAATGCACAGCTGTGTCTGATTAAGTGCTAAATTGTCAGGTGCAGACAATAAGAGCTCTGAGAACAGAAAAAGAAACAATTAGCCAGAGTGGGAAAGTCTGGGAGGCTTCCTGGAGAAGGTGGGATAGAAGGTGCTTAAACTGGTAACTCTTCCTGAGTCTTGGGGGCAGCCGACTGACAGTTTGACAGAACTACCAGAAGATTCTAGGCCACAGATTTCTCTTTAGATTCCTGTATTCCAAACTGTCATCACTCCTGAAGCCTCGCTTCCTCTCAGTTACGTGCAACTACTTATTTGTTTTGGTTTTGGTAGCACTAGAAATGCTCTGGGGTGACTCTTAGTTCAGTGCTCCCGGGGCAAGCCTGACAATGCAGTGGGTGGGGATCATGAGTTGCCAATCCCCAGTCGACTGGGTTTGATGCAATCCACACACACTAGCCCTTTGAGGCTTTAAATCACACTCTTAAGCCGTCTGCAGGAGGTGGAGCTACACAGAGAATCCTGTGGACTCGAACCCTAGGCCTCAGTCATCCAAGACTCTGTGTTACCCTCTTCCTGGTCAGAAACATAGGTTGCTCTCCAACAGGTTTCCTGTGCCCTCTTCACTGCTGGCACCCAGCACCAGATAGTTTTGCCTGTTCAGACTTCTGGTTTGAATAGTCCTGGATCCCCCCCACACCCCATCCCTGCTGCCATTTGCCTTGACTGCACCTGGCCAGCCTGGTGTACAAGTGTGTCCACAGAATCCAAGCTCTGAGCCAGCTCCCACACCTGCCTCCCCTTTTTGAATTTTTTTTGGTTTGGGCTGGGGTAGGGAGGAGGTGTGCACTCAGCTGTGCTCAGAGAACTATGTGCCAGGGCTCCTGCATGCAAAGTGTGAACTCCAGTAAGCTATTTCCCTGGCCCCAGGCTGGAAGCATCCTTCAACTCCATTCAGATACAGGCTCCATGGGGCTGCCACCCTTAAGTCTAGCACCTACAAACCCAGAGCTGATTTCTACCTCTTGACTTGTGGAAGCAGCTCCTCCAGCCCTTGTGCGCAGTTCACAATGAAGGTACCTTGACCTTGTTGGTGCCTGGGTCCATACCTCCCCCTTCACCGTAGCCTGGTAATAGCCCTAACATGCCACACTGCATGCACATCCAACTCTTAGCAGCAGCAGAATCCCCTAATTCCCGATGATTGGTGGGCTTAATTTGCTTAGGATATTCATCAGTCCTAGGAGGAGTTATGGAAAAAGAGTCACTTCTGGAGCTGAAGAGATAGTACAGGTTTTTGTCTTGCATGCATCCCACATGGTCCCTGGAGCCCAATCAGGAATGATCCCTAAGCTAGGAACAAGAAGCCCTGAGCCACTGCCAGATGTGGCCCAAGAACCAGAGAGAAAGAGAAAGAGAAAGAGAAAGAGAGGATCACTCTGTCAATGGCTAAAATATTAATTACTGATGTAGAGTGTGGAATCTTGGCACTGAAATACTTAGAATTCAAATCCAGTGCCTTGGAATTTGCCTGAGAAAAAGCAGGCTCTAAAAGTGGCTTTCTGAGGGCCAAACACCTGCTACTAAAGATAATACCTTGAATGTTGAACCATTAAGTCACAGGTGAAAAATCACCTACTTACACAGATGCTTTCTCCCCAGACTATCTAGTTCTTGCACTAGCAGGAAAACATCAGATGCCATTATCAGATGCAGATATCAGAAACCTGTGCCATGATTCCCAGGACACGTGTTCTGGATCCCACAGAGTCCTGATGCTGGAAGAATTTAGAATTACCAAGGTTAATAAAGTCTAGCTTGTGGGGCTGGAGTCACAGAAAGGCAGGTTGGGCACTAATCTTATAGTGGCTGAAGGGAGTTCAATCCCTGGCACCACATATGGTCCCCTGAGCATAGCCCCAAAACCAAAATTAATCAAGTCCAGCTTACAGATGACATTGTGGTGGTGTAAAAGGTCACACGCTTGAAGGGACCTGAATAGTCATCTCTATTAGGGTTATCAAATTGGGAAATGGAATATTTATTAAGGAGAAGTGCAAAATCATACTCAATTATTATCAAACTGCAAAATTACATTCAAGAGAGACCCATAATTGCAGCATCAAGCATGAGGCAGTGTCATTAATATGATTATCAGGGCCTAAGCCTATTAGAGAATTTAATGCTTCTTTGTGGCATCATCCTTTGCAAAGCTTTCTTGAGCCTGGAAACCATCTCAGCTGTAAACACAACCGTTATAAAACAGTGATTTTTCAAGATCATAACAAAGATCTGCGGGCCTTTCCCAAGATCAAAGCTGCCTGTTTAAGGAGAACAGAGACCATTTCTAGAAAATGGAGATGAGACTCCCTACTCTTACTGTTGTTTTTTTTTTAATTGATGAAGAAAGAATATTGAACTCTGAATCCACTCTAGCCCCCCAGGATTACCCATGGCCAACATTGTGAGAAGTGACAACTGACAACAAAGAGATTTATTTGGGACCTATGATGGACGCAGGAGTCTAGGTCTTGGCTGTTGCTGGTGAGAAATTATAGCATCACAGTCAAGTAGAAGGCAGGAGCGATATATCAGCAGGCAGGGCATTTGCTTTACACACGTCCAATCAGGGTTTGATCCCTAGCATCCCATATGGTTCCCCGAGCACCAACAGGAGTAATTCCTGAGTTCAGAGCCAGGAGTAACTCCTGCACACTTTGAGAGTATTTCATTGCTTATAAACTCGACTGAAAAGAGGGAAAGAAGGGAGTGCAATCTTTAGGCAGAGGGGAGTACCAACAAGAATGAAATGAAGGGGCTGGAGTGATAGCACAGTGGGTAGGGCATTTGCCTTGCACGCGGTCAACCCAGGGTCGATTCCCAGCATCCCATATGGTCTCCCGAGCACCTCCAGCAGTGATTCCTGAGTGCAAAGTCAGGAGTAATCCCTGAGCATCGCAGGGTGTGACCCAAAAAGAAAAAAAAATGAATGAAATGAAGACAAGCACCCCCACGCGCCATTCCCACCACCCCCGACACACACACTTACCTGTCCCACTTAAAAGTCTGGAAATTTCTCCAATGCTAAAACCACTGGGCAACTATGAACTGCCACATCAGAATCAACACTAGAATGTAGATGATGCTTTTTTTTTTTTTACTTTATATGGTCGTTTTAATGTTAGATGATGCTTTTTTAACAAAACAAAACAAAATAGACCTTCCTGTTTGGGGTTTAGGTTAAACTTAGGCATAAGCCCTTGTTCCTCTGCATTTTGAAAGCCTTTTCAATAGATTTCCTTCTTTTCTCATCTTACACCATTCCAGGATGTAGCTGCCCAGTCAGCACCCTCTCAGGGTCAGCCCCCCTCCACCCAGCTGTGCAGAACGTCAGGCCCATTCTGCCAAAGAGAAAGAACCAGAGTCTAGTTGATTCACCACAGTTAAATGAATGATCCTTAAAAGTCAGAAAAAAGAGAGGAGTGAATTACCACAAAACTTCAAGAACAAAAACTCGTGATTAATCAGGCATTTTAAAAAACAAAGACCCCCTTAAAAAAACAAGAAAATGGAATGGGTAGTTGGAACTGAACAAAAATCACACTTGTAGACCCAAATTAATCATTAAGTGCTTATGTAACAATTCTCTTCAGTACTGTCAACTTGGATTTATTGTAGATGACAAAAATCTCAGAAGTAGGGGAGGCTCTGATCTTCCATTGTCAATGATTTTTCTTCAGTTCAACTTGCATCCATCTTCCCGCTCTTTCTATTCTCTCCACTCCCCCCCAATCCACACCCCTATATGTTGTGATTGAACCCAACCCAGCCCTCACTTATGTGAGGCATGTTCTTTACCACTAAGCCTCATCCCTGGAGACTTTTATTTTTTTTTTTTAATTTAAATTTAGGGAATGGGGATTGTGGCTACATTTAATAGTACGCAGGGGTCACTCCTTGTTGTGCCTATGTGCTATAAGGCAACTAACCAGAGTTGGGCGCATACAAGGCAAGTAAGTACCTTAAGCCCTGTACTATCTTTCCAGCCCCCTTTATTTATTTATTTATTTTTAAAGTTTTGGAATTCTTAAGTTTATTTCTTATTCAACAATATTTTTGCATAGCCTAGGATACACTGTTCATTTTTTTGTTTTTATTTATTTTATTTTAAAATTTTTTTAATGAATCACTATGAGATACAGTTACAGACTTACAAACCTTCGTACTTACATTTCAGTCATACAATGATCGAGTACCCATCCCTTCACCAGTGCCCATTTTCCACCACCAATGTTCCCAGTCTCCACCCACCCGACCCCCACCTCTGTGGCAGGCACATTCCTTTTTACTCTCTCTCTCCTTTTGGGTGTTATGGTTTGCAATACAGGTATTAAGTGGCCATCATGTTCAGTCTATAGTCTATAGTCTACTTTCAGCACACATCTCCTATCCCAAGAGAGACCCCCAAGCATCCTTTACTTGGTGGTCCCTTCTCTATCTCATTCTGGAAAATCCAGAATGTGATTTTCCAGAATGTGGTGAGGCCGTCCAACCCTTTTAATTTTACTTTTTATTAGTCAGTTCCTTTCTACACATACTTTAGGCATTTTATTCAGAGCTAACATCCAACAGTAGAATGGTTCTTTGTCTTGTTGCTTCATTTTATGATCCAGGAAACCTTTCCTCCAGTACCTTACCAGATTTCCTTTCCCATTTTATTGACCACATAGGGAGTTATATGACCCTTCCTAAAATAATCACTGGATAAGTGAATAGCCACACAACTAATTTAGACCAATCAGGGTTTACTCTTGAATTCTCACATAGAGAAGGTATGGATCCTCAAGCCTAACATTCTGTCAGCCAGAATAAAAGGAAAAGGATGTAGTAGGTAGGGTTCCCTGACCCTGAGAGAGTGGTTTGCATGTAAGAAGTTTAGTGAAATTCCTCTATGCCATCAATCTCTAAGTAGTGAAGTAAGCAAGAAGAGACTAGGGGAGAGGTTGAACTGTAGATATAAAGTGTAGATATAGATATCAATGCAGCAAAGGCCTTACTTATCTTTCAGGGAGCTCTGGTGCTGGCGTGACTAAGTTGTTCCAACAGTCAGAAAGCTCAGCACTCTCCCTCCCTCCTAGAGCTTTGATCAGGGCTGCCTTTAGGAAGGAAACATAGCCATGACTTTCCAATGACAGAGTCAGAGAGAGACTTGGCCTATGACCGCTCCATCAGCACTGGATGGCTGAGTGAAGGTTTCACTCTGGGAGCACACCGAAGCATGATGTACTCCCAAGATGGAGTGTTGTATAGCCAGTCCCTTGGATCACCTCCAACCCAAGGAGGGGGGTTAACTCTTTTTCAGAGAAACCATTATGTGGCAGCCTTTACCAGAGCCATCTCTGCAGTCCTGTGACCTCAAATCCCCCCATTTCCTAGAAGAAGTGGCAGGAGGAACCTCCCAGCATCAGCCCCCACCCTGGTCTTCAAGCTGGGAATTTACTTTGTTTATTGTTAGGCCATCAAGAGTGGGATATTGAAGAGATGGCTTTGCAGACTGAGCTTGGGTGGGGTTCAGTTCAGGCTCTCAGAGTTAAGAGGCATGATGGCCACAAGAATGAAAATCCACGGGGTTCATCTTGAGCAAACTGGAAGCCTGCTAAGCCCTGGCATCTGCTGAACTTCCCAAATTACACACATTAAGCTGTTCGGTTCCACATTTCCATAGTGCGCTTCCTGCCAAGCTTCCTAGGGCAGACTACACAATAGGAAAATCAAAATGCGCAGTGAGAGCAATTATGAATACGACAGGTCAAACAAATAAGCCTTTATCTAGGACTTAAACAGACATCATCAACAAGGGTCTAATCCAAACTTTAGGTTCAGACAAAGAAAGTCTTTTCAAAGCGAAATAAGACCAAAAAAAAGAGTAGGGGAGTAGAGATGTTTGCATGATTTTTTCTGTCTTATTAATATTAATACTAAAATAACATTTTACCTTCAAGCTTCCCATCCCTCCTCCCTTCCCCTTGAAGTTCTCTAGTTCTGTTACTAATCTGGCTGTAGGGCCAATTCAAGGAGTGTTATGCTAGAGTGTAAAAATAGTTGTCATTGAAAAGGGCAAGGGAATTTACTTTGTTCATTGCTATGTGTCTAGTTAAATACCCAAGAATTAAAGCCATACACATAAGTGTTTGTCTATATATTCAGGAAATAAAAAAAAACTGTGTTGCAGAAACTCCAAGCACTTCAGCTAAGTGATAAAGTTTGTGGATTGAGGTGCTGGAATTTGATACTGCCACAATATATTGTGGGGGAAAGCCAGATAGACTAAAACTTTATCATGATTATTATTTATTTTGCAGTGCTGGGCATTGTCATGGTTCTGGGGGCAATGAAATGCAGAACCACTTTGTGTAGGTTTAGAATCTTTCCTCGCCCCTCCTAAATCAGGTCCTAAGGGTCTCTGTAATTCTGAAGTTCATAAAGCTCTGAGCAATGAAAGTTTCGTTGGCTGGTTGGTTTGGCTTTTGGGCCACACCCAGTGGGGCTTCATGTCTACTGGCTCATCATTCAGGGATTACTCCTAGCAAATTTTAGGGGACTACATAGTGCCAGAATGGAACCCAGACCTCACACATACAAAGCATGTGCACAAGCCCCTTAAACTATCTCCCCAGCCTTGAAAAGGAAAGTTGTTTTGTTTTTTTTTTTCAAAAATGGCACTAAAAAGTAACCAGGCAGCAAAATTTGACTGGAACTTATAGGAAGGCAGCTATTATTATTATTATTATTATTATTATTATTATTATTGCCTTTTGGGTCACATCCGGCAATGCACAGGGGTTATTCCTGGCTCTGCACTCAGGAATTACCTCTGGCGGTGCTTGGGAGACCGTATGGGATGCTGGGAACCGAACCTGGGTCGGCCACGTGCAAGGCAAACACCCTACCCGCTGTGCTCCAGCCCCAAAGGCAGTTATCATTTTTAACCTCATGATTTTTTTCCCTTAAGATTACTTTGATTTGGGGGATACAACCAGCCCTTCCAGGGGACATGCAGTGCCAGGTATCAAACCCATATTTCCCACATGTAAAGCATATGGTAGCCAGTGAGCTGTCTCTCTGGCCTCTTATCTTATGTTTTACTACAAATAAATGGATGTGTTTGATCCCATAGAGGGCTACACATACCTTGTTACCACTAATGAGACAGTACATTTTTGAGAATTATCAGCCTGTCAATGAGAGCTGGAGCCACAACATGACTGGGATGATCCAAAGAATGAAAGTGATCAAGAGGAGGGACTTGGATGTTCCTCTGAGGCACAATTTAGTGAATGAACCTGAGAGGAGCCAGCAGAGGGAAGCCAGGAAGAAAAGTGAGCAAATGAAAAACAAGGTGTGAAGATAATACAAGGAGAGTCAAGCACATTGTAGAATTTGCCTGGTGGAGAAGAAGTGCCAGCAACAACCACACAAAGGCCAAGGGTAGCTGAGAAGGCAGTTAAGGCTTGGCAATTTCACAGGCCTCGCTGAGATCATGTCTTAAGCCTGTTTTCATCTTTTTAACAACACTGAGCTGTCCTTTGTTCCCCATAAGTGCCCTATAAACTCTTCTAATTAATTTAATGTTTGTTAAAGCCATAGATCAGAGAGGCAGGGCTGCTTTTGTGAGGCTCAGGTTGGGATAAAAGGCTGAGAAGATAGCAGAAAGAGCATGAAAGTGACAGAGAAGTGAGAAGAATTTGCTGACTGGCATGAAAATTTGAGAAGAACATTCCACTCCTCATTGAATGGAAGGACCCTAAGAGAAACGGGGCTATTGGGAGGACTTTGAGATAAAAAAGAGTGAGAACCAAGGCAGGGAAAATAAATAGATTTATCAAAAGAACCTCTTATCCTTAGTTCACTTCCTGTTGTTAGCATCATGATAATGGGTGTCACACGTACTTGGTGGGGGGTGCTCACTGGGGTTGCACTCCAGTCAGCATTGCTCAGTTTTTGAGTTGGGATGCTCCCCCAGGATCTCACACGTTAGATGCAGCACTTGCACACACCTGACTTTGCACTGGAGCTCACATATTCACTGTGGTACTGCACATCCCATATAACAGCGAGTTGCTGGAACCATACTTGGGGCATGTGGGCAGCACTGAAGATCAAACATACATACCACTTCACATTTGCAAACAAGTGGTACTAGCCACAGTCATCCCCCGGCCCAGTCTGTAATTCTTAAGGTATGGGTCAGGAAAATTTCTGGAAATAAAGATAACCACCTCAACTATGATTCCATGAAAGAAAAGATAAACACTCAGAGAGGCTAAGAGGTGCTCTTGAGGGAACAACTGGCTACTGACAAGAGCCTGGACTCGAACTGGGTTTGTGCCCTCAGTTTGGTGTGCCCTCAGTTTGATGCTGTTTCTACTATACACAAAATCTTACTGTCAAGCCCCCTCCCTGTTTTGACCTGCCCTCGCCCCCGCCCCAACACTATTAGTCAAATCTGGTTAAAATAAGTCCAGACACTGATCCTCTGTGAGAATCACAGGCACAGCAGCTGAGAGGCTCTCAGTGGGTGCCAGGACGGAATCAAGTGTTAGAGAAGTGGGTGGGGTGGCAGCCGCCGTAATCTCCCTTGGAAACCCCTGGAAAGGAAGAGCAAACTGTGGCTTTACAAAGTCACTCTGGAAAATAAGTTTTTGAATGTATTAGGAGTGGGGAGAGTGTATTCTCTTTCCCAACAGTATTTATTATTTTTGTAATTAGAAATGTTCCCATCAAACCCTAGTAAACACAGAAAAAACCTGCACGGCAGAGCCTAGCAAGCTACCTGTGGTGTACTCGAACAGTAACAACGATGTTCCTCATTCCCCTGATCCTGAAAGAGCCCACAGTATGCCATCGGGCTACACTAGCACGCGACAGGGATGAATGGAGACGTTACTAGTGCCGGCTTGACAACGGGATAAAATAAGAGTGACAGAAATGTTTAATGAGAGAATGGGCAGCTGGGGAGGAAAAGTTAAGTCAAGCTTTTTAAGCCAGTGTGACCAGATCATCTGGATTAAGACCAGATGGAAATACCTGCTTCATAGGGGAACTTCTGGAAAAGGCCACACCTACAGAGAGAAGATAATGCATCTTCCTGACTTGGTGAAATACAGTTATTAGAGGAAGGGAAAGAGCTGGAGAGATGGTTCAGGGAGTGACATGTTGGCTTTGCATGTGGCTGGTGTTGTATGTGGTTCTCTCAACACTGCTAGGAGTGACCTGGAGCATTGCTGGGTATGGCCCAAAAACAGAGAGGGAGAGGGAGAGGGAAAAGGAGGAGGAGGGGGAGGGGAGAGAGGAAGAAGGAGCGGGAGAGGGAGAGAAAATTGGACACCAGAGACCAAGTGGCTTGGGGAGAGCCACATGACTTGGAGGAATCTCTCCTGTGAGCTATTACCTGAGTGTCTATTATAAGACCAAGTAGAATAATCTTTAAAAAGCATTTTACCCTCAACATTGGCATGGCAGAAGGGGTTCAGTCAGCCTTCCCTGAAAGAAACAGTAAGATATCTATTCTTAAAAAGGGGTGACATATCTTTCAGGAAGAAAAATGTACCTTTTCATGGCTTTCTTAGATCCATTAGCCCTAGAAAGTTCCCTTTCTCCAAGATGTCAAGAAAACCAGGTCTCAGGATGCTAAGGAGTGGCCGTTCCTCAATCCTGGCATGAAGCACTGCCCAGCTGGTCATCAAGGAGCTGGGCAAGTCTTAGCAGAAGGTTGATGACTGGCAGGGAAGTCTGCTCTAAGACGCCCAAGTCCTCCTATATAAGGTAAATCATACCATTCTGGCCCTAAGGAGACCCCAGAGACAGTTTCTTTGCCATTTAGTGACAGGATCTAGGTCTAGCTAAATGGCATTGTGGTCTCTGAGGCCAAGTGCTATCTTTGTTTTTCTCTTGATTGTCACTTCTTGACCCAGGGTCAAGCCCTGTTATTCACTGATAACTTTCATTATACTGTCTAGCTGAATCTACAGATGAAGTCTTCCAAGGACTTAAGATTTTGACTTAGGGGCTGGAGCGATAGCACACCGGGTAGGGCATTTGCCTTATACGTGGCCGACCCAGGTTCGATTCCCAGCATCCCATATGATTCCCTGAGCACCGCCAGGAGTAATTCCTGAGTGCATGAGCCAGGAGTAACACCTGTGCATTCCCGGGTGTGACTCAAAAAAATTTTTTTTGACTTAAAAAACTGTGCCACGTAAAATGTGCCAGCAGTCACTACAGGGAAAATGGTTGTTTTCTCCCTCAGAGGATCTAGGTCAGAATTATAGGAAAGTCCAAAGTGTTTTCTGCTAATAGCTCTTACTAAGGTTCATACTTCTAATTTTCAGCCAAATGAATTCTATCCTGTAGCTTCATCCAGGAAGAAAATAGCACTATAATACCACCATGCTACTGAGCATTCTACAATACTCTGTATCTCTATGCTACTCTGTATAATAGTCTGTGATTCTGTGTGTATTTACGATACTCTATGATGTAAAAGATACCCTATGATGCTGCATATGATACATCTATGATACTCTAAGAAACTGTGTATCTCTGATACTTTATGATATCTATGTTGCTCTGTGTATCTGTGAAACTGTGATTATCTGTAGTACACTCATGTTCTGTACATCTATAATACCCTTATTGTAACTGCAATATCTATGATACTCTACTCTTCCTATCTATAATGCTCTATGATATCTAGAAACTCTTGCGTATTTATGATACTCTATGACACGCTGTGATGCTGAGCTCTATGAGAGCTGAACCTATGCTCACCTTCAGGAAGGCCTGCTGTGCTCTGGGAAAAATCAATGGTGTCCATTCAATGGTTCAATGTCAATAAGCTCGTATCACTGAAACGGAAATAGAGGGTTACCATAGGAGGCAGGCGATGCCTCACTCGCTCTCCCACTATTGTAAGAGATTTCTTAGTGAAGTGAATTGAGTCTCCCTTCGCTTGGCAACACACAGCTGGAGGCATTTCAGGGAAAAGAGAGCCATTGTCCCTAACAGGATGCATGCTCTGCCAACAAGTCTCTTCATCAGCCTAACACAGGTTGGCTTTTCTGCTGTGGATCAACAAAGTACTTGTCAACAAATGTCAAATGTCCTCCTGCTTTAAAAGATCCGGGGGGGGGGGAGGGGGGGAGACAGTACAGCAGGTAGGGTGTTAGCCTTGCTACTCGGGCTCCATCCCTGGAACCTCTGAGGCCAGAAAGGATTCCTGGGTGCAGAGCCAGGAATAAGGCCTGAGTACCTCTGGTTGTGTCCTCAAAACCAAATAAATAAATAAAATATCTCAAGATTGAGGGCTGCTGGAAAGAAAGCACAAATAGTAGAATATGTGTCTTACATATGTGACACCGAATTTTATCTATGATACCATGTGCCCTGCCCAAGCACCACCGGGAATGGCCTCAGGTACCCTGAGCACCCACTGGGTGCTCAAAAAATTTTAAAACAAAAGATTCCCAAGATGAAAGTGGTTGAGATAGCTAATTATAGATTAGAGATTATCTAGTTCAGTATCAATGGAGTGACTCCTCTCCTCTCCTCCTATGGGGGTGTTTGGGATATACCGGGTAATGCTCAGGGGCTACTCCTGGCTCTATGTTCAGAGGGTCACTCTTAATGGTACATAGGGACCTTGTAGTACTGGGGATAGAACCAGGGTCAGTCACATGCAAGACAAATGTCTTATTCTCCATACTATCTCTCTGACCCCCAAATAAGAAAAGATGCCAAATGCTACTGCAAAACCAAACCATAAAGCCTAAAATGAGAGAGAGAGCAAGAGAGAGAGAGAGAGAGAGAGAGAGAGAGAGATGTGTCATAGAGGCAGGCTGGGCAGGGGAGTGGTTTGGAGGAATGGGAGGGAAACTGGGAACATTGGTGCTGGGAAATGTACACTGGTGGAGGGATATGTGCTGGAACATTGTATGACTGAAACTCAATCATGGACATCTTTGTAATGCTCTATCTCACAGAGATCCAACAAAATAAAAAATTAATATTAAAAAATGCTTCTGCAAAACCAAGAAAGAGGTTGCTGACCTCTAAGGTTTTAGCCTCAAGTAGAAGGAGCCCTGGCTGCAGCGGCTATGGGCCCCTTTTTATCACACTCAGTGTTTCCTCTGGGGGAGTCTGCTCCCACTCAGAGATAAAGTCCCAAACTGTTCTATGCCCAGGAATGGCCACCAATGAAGTGAGGGCCCAGGAGCTAGTACAAAGACCAGCCCCATAGACTAGGTTAGACGTGGCCCTGGAGTGAGCTGATATGGAAAGATAAGCTGGAAACACACACAGAGTAGGCAGCGGACGCTCCTGGAAGAAGCTGGCTACCTTGAAGGCCACTCCATGAAGAGAAGCTTTGGTGACCGGATTTTCCTACAGTCCTTTTCTGAAGTCCAGCTTTTTATCTTTTTCAGGATTCCGCTGTTGATATCTCTACCACCACATACAAACTCCCCCGTACCGCCATTGGCTCCTTGATCCCACGACTCAGTAGCAAGAGTCCATTTTTGATCCAGAAGCAAGAGGAGTAAGAGAAATCGAGAGACAACTAGGACAGGAGGGGCAGGGCTGTGGTCTTCCACCTCCAGCCTTGGGGTAGCCTGATGCTTATCCGCAGAGCTCTGTGAGTGCTGCCGTGTGCTCGCAAGCTCCTGGCCTGAGCAAACAGGTGGACAGACTGCACACCGGAACGATGATCTGAAGTGTAATGGCTGTGGTCTGTGTGACGCACTCACTCCCTGCTGCTCACGCCCTCGGAGGCTGCCCCAGAGTCGCTTCATTCTAGGGCTTCCTTGTTCTCTGACTTCTAGCAGGGAGGTAGCCCAATGGGGAACACCAGCCAGAGATCAGAGGAGAGGAGGCAAGTGACACCGGCACCTTCACTGCCCGCCGAGGTTCATGCTTACTCTGCCTTGCCTTTTTCTCACCTCTTTAGCCCCGGATGAGGTGATGATGACTCCCAGTCTAATGGCATCACCTTAAGCTAATTCCAATCATGTGTGTGGGTTTTCCACCGAGCTATTTATTTATTTATTTGGTCTGGGGGCTACACCCTGAGGTGTTCAGGGATCACTCCCAGAGAGGTTCAGGGTCCCATATGTGCTGCCGGAGATCTTGGTCAGCAGCGTGCAAGGCAAGTTACCCACTGTACTCTCTCTCTGGCCTATACATAGGTGCTTTTATTAAACGCACCTTTAAGTAATCTGAAAGTACCATGACAGAGGTTCCAAAACTCGAAGCACATTTATTGAGTTTCTCTATGTCCTAATACATCCTGCCTCAATGCCATCAGCAAATGCTCACTCCTTCAACGAGGCAAGTTGTCTTGGATGCTAGTTCAGATGTGCTCGGGAGGCAGTGAGGGCACCGGGGCAGCAGGAGGAAGTGAAGGCAGGCCCTACTCTGTGGCATGAGAGGTGAGGAAGCGCTTAACTGGGCAGCCCCCTTCCCCAGGATGAAGTCTGGCTCTAAACTTTCAGTGAGCAGGAACATTTTTCCTCGGGGATAAAATTAGTTTCTTCAGCTAAAAATACTTTGTTACATTTTAGTGTTCAACCACAGAATAATAATCAAAAAGTTTCTCTCCCTGCTAAGGCCTTTGCTCTAAACACACCATTCATGGAAATTACTGCTCAGAAGCGGAGAGAGGGTACAATCTTCTTTTTATGTTATTTTGCCTTTTTAATATTGATAAGCTCTCAAAAAAGCCAGGCTTCCAGAGCACATCAAGCTGTGCTCCTCTTCCAGGCTTCAGTGTGGGGTTAGGAGAGTGGGTGGAAGCAATAGGGCTATTTTTATTTTAATGACAGTTTACCCTCTCTGAACATCCTAATAGGGAAAAGTACATTTTGAATTTTTAAAAATCTCTAAGAAGGAGAGCAAAGACTTCTCGAATGATCCTAAGCTTTCTCTCACCTCGAAGAAATTTATCTTCCCTCTGCTCTTGACTGCACGCTGTCTTGTCGAATTGGGATCTGCTTTTAAAGCAGTTTTCCCACCAGGCAGATTCAATAGTGGACAAAGACAGAAAGGCCTGATTTTCCACCTTAGGCTCAAATGGAAAAACACAGGATGTGAACCGACTTGTTTGCTTCCTTCCCTCCCCAACCCCTCCCCCCTTTTAAAAAAGATACTGGTTTCTTTGGTCTTCAGGCTTTTGGCAACAGCCGTATAAAAGGAAGAGTCAGGCGGCAATTATTAATTTTGCATGGGATCAACTCTGGCCTCAGCTTTCATTTGAGATGCAGTTACATGAGGAACAGACTGCGTTAATTTCATCCCCTCTGGGGTTGCTTGGCAACAAGGCCTTGTTCCAGATCATCACTTCTCCTTGGCCCAGAGTGATCTCTTCGGGGTGTTGCTCATGCTAACAGCAATCAACACCCTATTGCTGTGGCTTCTGGATGCACCCCTGTGGTCCTGATGGCACAGTGGGTTGGTGGCTTTGCTCCAGTCCTACTGGCTGAGGTCTGTACAAAACCCAAAGCTTGTCAGCACAGAGAAATGCCCTAAGCCTGGGAGTTGGGGATTCAAACCACTGAGGGACAGAGAAGGTGGGGAGCAAGAATAACATCTGAGGGGATGCTGGAGGGCACAGGAGCTGATATGGGATAAATTTAGGGGGGGGATGTATAATATATTGCTACATTCTGACTTGAAAATCTTTCTGAACTACTTTGTTAAATAATAAAGTATTTAAGCAAAAAATATATTCTATTTCTTTTTTATTTTGCTTTTTGGGTCACACCTAGCGATGCTCAGGGGTTACTCCTGGCTTTGCACTCCGGAATTACTCCTGGCTGTGCTTGGGGGACCATATGGGATGCCGAGGATCGAACCCGGGTCGGCCGCGTGCAAGGCAAACGCCCTACCCGCTGTGCTATCACTCCGGCCCCATCTATTATGTTTCTTAAATAACAAACACTCCAGAATAGTGTGCATAGACACTAGCTTTGAGAGAGTAAGAGAGAGAGGGTGTATGAAAATATTTTATATTGGCATGAGGAAAAATATAGATGGTCATTCATCGATGAGTGTCGTGAAGGGTGAGGACAATGGGGTAGAAAGGGCAGACTGGAGAAATAGTCCAAGGGTAGGGCATCTGCTATGCATGCAGCCAATCCTGGTTTGATCCTAGTATCACAAGGGGTCCCTAAGCTCCATAAAAATGATCAGAGCCAGGAGGTGAGGAGTAAGCCCTGAGCACAGCCAGGTATGAAACAACTATACCCCTCAAAAAAAAAAAAGCCAGAGGTGAGGACAACCTCTCTTATCTGTGTACCCATTTGTATAATTTTATTTTATGAATTTAAAGAATATATCACCCATTTAAAAATAGAAATAAAAAAAGAAATAAACATTTTAAAAAGTGTTAACCTAATGCAAATTGTTCAGGTTTGGGGGAGTTAAGAAAGTTGAGTGAAAGGTATGTGGGATTCTTTGTAGAATTTTTGTAATTGTGGGGGTGAGTCTGGAATTATTTCAAGTTAAAATGAAATGTTTTCTTTTTAGCAAATCCAACCACACTGCTAGTCTTCCCTTACTATCTAAACAGCACTATTCTTGCTAGCCTTCACGAAGCTGTGTATTTGATTTCAGTCTGCATATTTTGAACATTTTGAACTACCTCGTAGGATGTCGGTAGCTTGGAGCATTTTGAGTTGTAGAGAAGAGAGAAACCTGCGTTCGCTTTCATCAGAGTGTGCTTCCATCCCTGTCCCAAATGACTTTAGCGATGTCCCCAAAGATCAAGGAGAGATAAGTATTAGCCTCCTCGGGGGCTGGCCTCCCAGTATAGAACTATGCTGAGAAAAGCACAGCTCTTCATTTCGAGCAGCCCTTGGCTGCGCCTTTGGCATTCCAGCCATCCTTCCCACTTCCTCCCATCCTCCCTGCTGCGGTGCTCCTCAGCTCAGCTGCCACCTCACCCTGTATCTCTCTCCACTAGACAGGCTTCTTGAGGATAGGTACTGTGACTAAGTCACCATGGTATACAGTGCCCGAGGCAGAGAGTAAGTACAATACTTTTGTATTAGTTTTTGTTTGGTTTGGTTCAGGGGTCACATCCACTGGTGCCAGCGTGCTTCTTGAGGTCCCTCCCAGCAGTGTTCCGGGGACTATGCAGTCAGCTTTTGGAGCCTTTTAGACTTTCTCAGCTATCATTCTACCATTTTTTTTGGAAAAAAATTAAAATCTGAACTAATTATAGGTTTGCATGGTTGGAACAAATACAGAAAAGCCCTTTAAAAGAAGAAAAATCTGGGGTTGCAGAAATAGTACAGTGGGTAAGGTGTTTGCCTTGAATGCGGCCAACTCATGTTTGATCCCCAGTATCCCATATGGTCCCCGAGCACCATGTGAAGTTATTCCTGAGCTCAGAGCCAGAAGTAGCCCCCCGAGCATCCCCAGGTGTGGGGAAAAAAGGAGGTGGAAGTGGTGGAGGAAGAAGAGGAAGAGAAAGAAGAGGAGGAGAAGGAGAAGGAGGAGAAAATTAGATCAATAACATCTTACCTGAAGTAACTAGAAAATGAAACCAAGACTAGAAAAATAATAAAGAAAGTAAATAAAAGCAAATTTGGCTCTTTGAAGGATCAACAAAATAATAAGCCTTTAGTTAGACTCAAATGACTAAAACCTGTGCTTGGGGATGTAATTTGACAGATGTGAAGTCCTGAGTATGCTACCTGGCACAGCATGTAGGTGCAAAAGAATCAAACAACTAAAATCAATCAAAGATAGACCATACTATCAACCTTGAAAAAATATAATGAGGGGGTCAGAGAGAGCACATCAGGCAAGCTTTGCATGCAGCCAACCTGGGTTAGATCCCCAGCACCCACAGGTAGTTTCCTGAGCAACATCAGGAGTGATCCCTGAGCATAGAGCCAGGAGTAAGCCCTGAGCACTGCCAGGTATGGCTGCAAAGCAAAAACAAAAAAATTGAATGAGAGGCTGAAGAGACCATGCAAGAGGTAAGACACTTGCCTTGTTGTGGTTGCAGTGACCACAATCCTAGTTCAAATTCCTGGCACCACATATGGTCCTCTGAGCACTAACAGGGGTCATTCCTAAGAAAAAAGCCAAGGGGCTGGAGCTATAGCACAGTGGGTAGGGCATTTGCCTTGCACATAGCCAACCCGGGTTCAATTCCCAGCATCCCATATGGTCCCGAGCACTGCCAGGAGTAATTCCTGAGTGCAGAGCCAGGAGTAACCCCTGAGCATCGCCAGGTGTGACCCAAAAAGTAAATGGGGGGGGGGAAGCCAAGAATAGCCCCTGAGCATCACTGGATATGGCCTCAACCTCACCCTACCTCCAAATTAAATGAGAGGTTGAGAATATACCTTAAAAGGCTTTATCACATGCATTACATGCAGGAGGTCTAGATTTGATTTCCAGCGTCATATGGTCCCCTGAGCACCAAGATGGGAGTAGCCCCTGAGACTACTAGGTGTGGCCTGAAAAACAGCCTTCTCCCACATAATAACTATAAGGGGAAGTTGTAAACAATTGTATGCCAATAAATTAGACAATAGACAAATTTTGAAAAGGACAAAGCTATTGAAACTATTAAGATCAAAAGAAGCCAGACTGGGGCTGGAGTGATAGCACAGCAGGCAGGGCATTTGCCTTGCATGCGGCTGACCCGGGTTCGATTCCCAGCATCCCATATGGTCTCCTGAGCACTGCCAGGGGTAATTCCTGAGTGCAGAGTCAGGAGTAACCCCTGTGCATTGCCGGGTGTGACCCCAAAAAAAAAGCCAAACCTCAGAGCATAATGATTTATCATTTCACACTCTCTTGGATTGCTAAAATGAAAAAGATAGACAATAATAGGTTGGTGAGGACATGGAGAAGTTGGAACTCTCATACACTGATGGTACAAATATTAAGTGGCATCATCAGCAAGTTTTGAAATGAATAATGCCTATCTATACCAGCACTGGAAAGACAATCTGTTAAATTTTCTAGAAGGATCAGTAGTCATAAGCTGGGGTCTTGCTAGAAAATCCTTGTTAAGATGTTTATTTAGGGGGCTGAAGCAATAGTATGCCTTGCATGCGGCCAACCCGGGTTCAATTTTCAACATCCCATGCGGTCCCCCGAGCACCTCCAGAAGTAATAATCCCTGAGTGCAAAGCCAGGAGTGCATTGCCGGTTGTGACCCAAAAAGCCAAAAAAAAAAGTTTATTTAAGCAAATAAGTCACTAAAAGCTTATCAAAACAAAATAGTTAAATCAAAAATAAGGGAGGATAAATTATTTTGTCTCTATTTACCACAGATGAGTGAGATCGTCTAGTATTTGTCCTCCCTCTAACTTAATTTGTTTAACATGATACCTTCCAGTTGTAACCATGTTGCAGCAAACTGCAAGATTTTTGTCCTCTTTTATAGCTGTGTAGAATTCTATTGTGTATATATACCATGATTTCTTTATCCATTTGTCTATCACTGGACATTTGTATGGGAGAGCCTAAAAAGCTCCCCGTGGTGTATTCGATATACCAAATACAGTAGCAATAACAGGTCTCATTCCCCTGACCCTGAAAAGAGCCACCAATCGTTGGGAAAAATGAGTAAGGAGAGGCTGCTAAAATCTCAGGGCTGGGCCAAATGGAGACGTTACTGGCACCCGCTCAGGTAAATCAATGAACAACAGGATAACAGTGATATAGTGATACACTGGACATTTGTATTGTTTCTAAATCCTGGCCATTTTACTAAGAGATGTAATGCATATATGTGTGCTTATATCTTTTCAGATTAATATGTTTTGGTGGTGCAGATGCCAAGAAGTGGGAACACAGGGTCATATAGGATTTCTAGTCTGACTCTTTTGAGAGATCTCCAGTTTTCCATGAGAGGTGAACCAGACTAAAATCCGACCAACAGTGAATGAAAGTTTCCTTTTTCACCACGTCGCTGCTATCACTGGTGTTTCCAGGCTTTCTGATATGTGCCATTCTCACTGTTGTGAGGTGATATCTCATTGTCACTTTGATTTGCATTTCCCTGGTAACAGGCGATAATGATAATTTTCCTTTTAAATACCATCTGCTGTCCAGTCCTCTATTTTTTTTAATAATGACACCGGTTTATATGTATGTCTTTCACTACTTTTGTTAATTCCATATACATGATTTTCTTTGAGGGGTAAGGGAGTGGTTTGAGCGCCCTACCCAGCTGAGCTTCAGGGTATAGCCCTGAGAACAGCTGGGTGGGACCCGTAAACAGATGCCAGGAAGGAAGGAAACTGCCAAACTGTTTTGCAGAATGGTTGTGCCATTTTTTCATTCTAACTACTGAGAATTTCATTCTCACCATTTTTTCCCTTTTTTTTTTTTTTTTTTTTTTTTTTTTTTTTGCTTTTTGGGTCACACCCGGCTATGCACAGGGGTCATTCCTGGCTCTGCACTCAGGAATTACCCCTGGCCGTTATCAGGGGACCATATGGGATGCTGGGATTTGAACCCGGGTCGGCCGCGTGCAAGGCAAACGCCCTACCCGCTGTGCTATCTCTCCAGCCCCTTTTTCCCTTTTTTTAAATCCTCACCAGCATTTGGTCTTATCACTAATTTTGTTTAAACTATTCTGATGAGTGTGTACATGATTTCCATTAGAAAATCATAAAACATCTTAAAATAAGGGAAATGTACTAAGTAGATAGCACTGTCACTGTCACTGTCATCCCATTGTTCATCAATTTGCTCGAGCAGGCACCAGTAACGTCTCATTGTGAGACTTGTTACTGTTTTTGGGGAGAGCTTGCCAGGCTGTCTCCTATATGCCTGGTTCTGTGGTAAGCTCTTGAGGTGTTGAGACATGGCTCCTACCCACGAAGGACTGGAGACAAACCCTCGGTTTCTCACAGGAACCCATGTCAGGGAAATCTCTGTGGAGTTCAGAGAGGAAAAACCTAGCTCTGAGCATTCAGAAGGGTGGAAATTAACGCCTGGTTCCAGGAGAAGCTCCAATGACTGTGTGAACCCCGTGGCAAACTGGCATTTAAACTCTAAGTCTCCAAAAAGGAATTTAGATTCTGCTTGCGTATGTTGCCAAGAAATCAAACAAAGCTGCCAAAGGTCCACCTGTGGCAAAATGGGACTGATTCCAGCCTGAAAGAATTCCCATCTGTTTCTCCTTGGTTCTGTTAACAGAGTTCCAGATTGTCACCAGGTTCAGGGAGCTCATTTTCCTCAGCTTCTGGCTACTGTATCCAGCCCAGGCATTACATTCCAGTTACCAACAGTTGGGATTAAAAACGTGTCACTATACAATTATTGGTCTCCATTATCTAATGAGAGACTTAATGTATCAAACATACTTGGCTTTAACAAATCTAAGTCTTTAAGATCAGCTTGTCAGGAATGACAGAGAACATTGTCTTTAGGCCGCAGAGAGGTTTAATGCTCTCGAGGGAATTTCTGTCCTTCCTGGTGTACCTGTCTCCACCCCTGGCCTTCCTGGCCTTCATCCCAAGGGGCAGCTATTGTTCACACTATGGTCAGATTTTTCAAAAAAGTGTTTATTTGTATCTGACTCTTTTCCAAAAGGCCTTTGAAGATATTTCAAAATGAAAATATTTTTCTATATGAAACAGAACAACAAAAAGGAAAACAGAACTAGAAAGAGTTAAAAGGAGCACACACACACACACACACACACACACACACACAACCAGATGTAGTTAAATCAGTATTTATCATCTTGCTTAAAAGAATGCTCTTAGCTTCTAATACTCAGACATAGGATCTCTCTTTTATTTGACTTTTCCCATATGATGCCTTCAAAATATTAGGCTCAATTTATCCTCCCATATTTTCCATTTAACTATTTTGTTCTTCCATTACTGAGCTTTTAGTGACTTATCCGCTTAAATAAACAGTTTAACAAAGATCTTCTAGCAACTTGGGAGCCCAGCTGATGACTATTAATCCTTCTAGAAAATTAAACAGAGGGAACTTCCAATGCTGCTGTGGATTATCACTATTCAAAACTTTCTGATGATGACTTGCAAAGATGTAATGAAGTCATTTTCCAAAAGGAAAATGTAAATGAATGAATGAATGCATATTGGGGTCAATTATATGCTACCTGAGAATAGGGGTGCTTGTTCCCTAAAGTGCCTCCTACAGTGCTGAAATGTGGCAGAAACTACTGAAAATCATTGTGTGCCCTCTTTAAACAGGACACTCTTCTCAGACATTCTGAGTGCTCCTGAGTAATATCACCCCTCCGGCCCCCAGGCCCAGCATGGCACGCCTACCTACCAACAGGTGAAAGCTTTGACTTCCTAGGTAGTTTTCAGTACAGTCCAGATTCCCTTTGCATTCTTTTTATTTTCCATCTTCTCCGGAGGATTAGAAACCCTTGCACTGCCTCTTTACGTGGAAACAGGAGCGGCACAGCCATCGAAAAACCTTGACTGGCTGCTTGTAGAGATATCCCAACACACAGTCACTTCCTCTACCACAGAACATGTGGAAAGGGCCATAGTGCCAATATTTCAAGAGGAAAACATGGTGGCAAGAAGTCATCTGGCATGACCTGTCAGTGCTGCTTGGTTGGCCTCGGGGTCATGACGGAGCTATCTCCATAGGGACCAGATCTCCCAGCTCTGGACTCCACCATGTCCCCAACTGTTAATGCTGCCACCTGACTGCCCAGCTACTGGCCTGTCCTCTTTTCCGAACACTTAAGTGCTGCCTGACTTCAGATACTTTAGCTTGTGTGCTGCTCACATGCTGTTGGTTCTTTTATGTTGGCTCCTGTCCCTGCAAGCAATAGACAAATGTTTAGGATAGCAGATTCAGAAGAAAAAAACAAGTAATAAATAAACTGTAACAGAGACTTCTCAAAAAACTACCAATAGAACTTCCTTGTGACTAGAGATCTCACTTCTTGACATCCATCTCAAGAAGACTGAAAAAGGGGCCAGAGCGATACTACAGCAGGTAGAACATTTGCCTTGCATGCAGCCGACTCAGCTTCGATTCCTGGCATCCTATATAGTCCATATGTTTCCCTGAGTATCGCCAGGAGCAACTCCTAAGTATCACCGGGTGTGAGCCAAAAAGCAAAAAAAAAAAAAAAAAAAAAAAAGAAGAAGAAGAAGAAACAGAAGAAGACAACAAAACATGACTTTAAAAAGATATTTGCAACCTCTTCACTCTCCCCAGGGCTTCCCTCTCTCCCCCACATTGACACCAAACCTCAGTCATCTAAAGAGGTGATGATGTCAGTTGTCAGTGAAGGAAACAACAGAAACCACAGCACTGTGGGAAAATAACCTGAATCATGTCTACAACCTATAATCCTCTGAGAAGCCAAATTAGGGAGAGAGCAGCTTAACTCAACACAGAACACTTAGTATCTTGGGTCAGAGAGACAGTGCAGTGGGTAAGGTGCTTGCCTGTACTTAGCTCATTTGGATTCAATCCCTGGTATCCCTATGGTCTCCAAGCACCGCTAGGAGTGACCCCTGAGAATTGCTAGGTGGGTCCCCTACCCCCTTCCCCGCAATTAGTATCTAATCTTGAACAAAATGAAGCTGCTGAGGATATACCCCACAACCTTAGACATACTCTGCAGATAGCACTGACCCTGCAAACTAATTTCCAAGGCTCACAGAGTTGCAGGTGAGGGGGACACAGAGGTCTCTGAATAGAACCTGCTGGACAGATGTCTGAGCGGGCACACAGCAGGGAGGCAGGCTGGGAAGCGGAAGAAAATACCTGTGTGAGGCTAGAATTCCTACTGTGCATCTTCTGTTTCTGGAGGAGTTCTACATATACCCGGCCAACCCGGGAGGCCAAAAGCTGTCATCTGAAGGCTCACCTGTCATCTGAAGGCTCACCTGAAGCTCCCAGGAGCACCTCTCATGTCTGGCTGAGGCAGGAAGGCCCAGCAACCATCTGTGGCTGGTTGTGTGGTCAGTGCAGGGAACACCAGCTCGGGCCAGCTCGGCCCAGAGACTGGGAGCAGAGATGTCATCCATCTGCTGTGTCTAAGTTTACTTTCCAAAGAGAGCGGCCGTGAATTTCAGAGCCAAGACCAAGGCCAGCGCTGAGGCTGAGGAGTCTGGATCACTATCACTCTCGCTCGCCTCAGGGCACTTAGGGACAGATACAAAGATTTTGATTATGGACACGGGTCTGTCTGAGCAGCCTGTCTCCCTCCCTCCCCCAACCCCTCTTCTCCTTCTCAAATACTAATTAAACAAGGAGCTGAAAAAGAAACAAGATGTGAAAGTCTGGCTTCTTGGGAGGACTAAAGGGTAAAGAGGAAGAGGACTGAGAAATGAAAAAAGGGGAACACCTGATGTGGATGTGAATATAATTTGCCTTTGAATAATTAGTTGCCTTTCTGCCCCAGTTTCATTTGGGCACCATGATTTATAATAGGTTAATTATAAAATATCAGACAATGTTTCAATTCCACACCACTCACCACTGTCCGTATCCACCCACCGACATTTCAAGGTCTCCTCCCTTCGCCCTAACGGCTCTGGTAAACTCATTAAAAATATATTGTCACTTAAGTCACATGTTTATAATAGTGTCAACATGTATGGTTTTAATGTAATCATTATCCACCAAAGTGCCCAGGACTCTCCACCAATGTCTTTATGTTATGTCAAGCCTGCTTCGTCAATCTCCCTACTCACTCCCTCCTCTACTTGGCATTCTCAGGTCTGTAATCCAGAGCCAAGGATTTGTTATTATTTGAAACCTTCCATACCCTTCTTATTTTTCCATATAGCTCAGAGGAGTAAGAGAGCATCTGGTATTGGTCCTTCTCTCTGACTCACTGTGCTTAGGCGCTACCTTCCAGTCCCATCCACGTTATAGTGAGCCATACAATTTCATCTTTTCCTACGGTTGCATAGATTTCACTGTAAATATGCCACAACTTCTTTATCCATTCCTCCATTTTCAGGAAGAATAAGTTGGGAGTAAAGCTCTCCATCTTTTCAGGACAGGGCATCTGGGAAAACAGCAGAGGGGCGAGGTCCCCGAAAGCGGACTCACAGGAGACTTCAGTGGAGTAAGAAGTGCTGGAGGTGAAAACCTTCCCAGGACAAAACTCTTGGGCCTAAGCGACAGCATTGCTGTGTGGTCCAAGTTCTGCCAAAAGAAAAATGTTGAGATCTAAGAGACCTCATCAGTAGTGAGGACTAGGAAGATACTTGTGAAAAAAAAAATTAAAAAGGCAAGTGAACTGACTGAGCCAAAGACAATTTATTTTCTTTGTGAAAATGACTTTGTTGTGGCTGCTGCCGCTTCTTTTGCAATGCTGGGGCCACACTGGTGGCATGGGGGCTGGCAAGGGGGAAGGGCCAGAAATGGTGGTGCTTGGGACCCTCCTGTGCCAGGGACTGAACCCAGCACCTGGGTTTTACTCCTTAAGTGATACTGCCAGCCCTGGCTCTATTAGATGCTTTAAGAGTAAGACAACAACTGGCCTGTTTCTCTTTTCTCTCCTCTTACCAACACAAAAGAGAGGAGAAAACAATTGGTTTCCAAGGTTGTGGCCTGTCAAGATGCAAGAAGGATTTAAGAATGGGGGACCTTGTGTGTGTATGGTCTCTGCAGGGAACTTGTGATGGACAGAAACATCTGTAACACACATTCAAGACTCTCCTCACTGTGATCTGTGGCCTGGTTTTGAGTCAGTGGCATTTCTCAAATTCTAGAAAGGGAGCATGTGGCTACACATGCACCTTCTTTGTTCCCAAGAAGAGCCTGGTCTTGTGCCCCAAGAGATTACACCCCAGAAATATGATAGAGGGGGGTCCATTATGACAATATTAGTTGGAAATGATCACTCTGGACAATAACTGAGTGTTGAAATCAGGTAAAGGGATATAGACGATAACCTTTCAGCATCTGTGTCACAAACCATAATGCCTACAATGAGAGAGAGAGGAAGAGAGAGAGAGAGAGAGAGAGAGAGAGAGAGAGAGAGAGAGAGAGAGAGAGAGAGAGAGAGAGAGAGAGAGGAGAGGTGCCTGCCATAGAGGAAGGCTGGGGTCGGGGGTGAGGGAAACTGGGGTGGGAGGGAAACTGGGGACACTGGTACCAGGAAATTACACTGGTAGAGGGATGAGTGTTGGAACACTGTATGACTGAAATGCAATCATGAACAATTTCGTAATGCTCTATCTCACGGTGATTCAAGAAAAATAAAATAAAATAAAGTAAAATCTCTTTCTTCCAGGTTGCCCACAATCAGAGGGGCCTGGTTTCTGCTATCCTGTATCATCCTCCAAGTCCCCCAGTTATCTCCTACAAAGGATTGGAGGACTGGGAGGTGGCTCAGCTGTACAGAGCTTGCCTTGTGGTGAAAGGCCCTGAGTTTGATCCCTGGTACTAAACAAAAATCCCAAAACTTGATCAGAATTTGCTCTTTCCTTGCTGCTTGGTATCCTCTGGCTTCCTGCAGTCACCAGGTCCAAGACCTAGATCAATGGTCAAAGTCCTCTCTAGTCCAGACTCCTTGACTTCTTTGCAGCTTTATCTTTCCCTTCTACTGTTCTCCACAGTACTTGCAGCCAACTGCTCCTCAAACTTCTGCATCCCTGTAGACTGATCCTTTGTTTAAGAAAGTTCTTTCTCTCCAGAATTAACCCTGATCTTTCAAGACCCTTAGCTGTTGCTGTTATTGTTTGGTAGGGAGATGTTGGTTTAGGTCATATGTGGCAGTGCTCAGGGCTTACTCCCGGCTCTGTGTCAATTATCACTCCTAGCATTGCTGGGAGGGATGATATGTAGTGCTGGGGGCAGGTGGAGTGTATATATCTTAACCCCTGTACTATCTCTTCACATCCTCAGTCTGGACAACTCTTGAAGTAACAACTATCCATAAGCTTCCACCTAACTGGCCACAGTCAGTGTTCGAGTTTCTGGATGGGGAGGCCTCCTCTTATTTCTGGGGTCAAATTCCTGCTCTGTGGCCAGGACCTTGGGGAATACTGCTACTTCTCTTCCTGTGTGCTGGGAAAGCCCTGGGATATTCGAAGCCCAGACGAAGACCCTTTACAGTTCCTGAAAAGCACTGACAAGATGATCTCCCCTTTTCCTCTGCATATATACCCCAAATCAAAACACTAAGAAAAGAAATCCAACAGAGTTCTTTATCCCGATGATTAGGGTGATCCGTTTGATATGTGAAATGTCATAAATCTCTCTAAAGTGGCTGGGGATGTAGTTTAGTGTCCAACACATGCTTGGCTTACATGTTTGAGGCCCTGGGATCAATCCTTGGCACCAACACAAAACAGCTCAAGAAATGTTGGCTTAGCTGGAAGCACGTGTTGAATTTTGACTAACTGGATGACTTAGCATCTGGCAATGGAAGGGGGAGAAACGGAACATGTGTCCAGCATTATCTAGTCCTCCAAACACCAGAATAAGATAAGGAACAGAAGGAAAGGACAGGGAGTTAATCACTACTCAGTTCCTCCTGTTCTTTAACAAACCAGGCCCACAGTTAATTGGCTGCATTTCCAAGTACAAAATTAGGTGTGGCCTTCGATGTATGAAGAATGGCCCAGATGTGGTTACATGGCAACCACATCTCTCCCAGGGCCACACAACACAGCAGGGACCTGCAGGGTCTTGTCCTTCCAGCAGTGGCTCCCAGTTGCTGGCCTATAAGGCTCAAGTGGATCCTCCCTCCTGTCTCCCAGGAGGAGATTTCTCCTGCTCTGCAGGGACCTTCGGAGTTAGCTTTTTAGTCATGGGTTCCCTAGGTGTACAGGAGAGGAACTGGATTGGTTTGCTGAACATTTGCATTATCCTTCCCTATTTATTCATTTATATTGGTTTGGAGGTGACCCCTGGTGATATTTGGGGGCAATTTCTGTATCTAAGTTCAGAAGTGACCCCCACTGGCAGTGTTCGATGACATGTGGTACTGGAAATTCAAATCACAGAATGCTAATCAAACCCCTTCACCCCTGGAGTAGCTGTAGGGCCTCTGCTCCCCCATTTATTAAAATAATACGCCTGAGTATAATGAAGAGGATTAGTTTTTCCCACCTGTTTCAGCAAAGGAATTGGTTGGGTCTGAAAACTCTGCCAGGTCTGTCTGGCCCTGGATTACCTGGTTATTATTTATTTACTTCTTATAAATTACTTATTTGGCTGACACCTGGGGAAGGGATTTTTCTCTGCACCCCTGCCAACTATATTTGAAGTGGCAGTTGGCTACCTGGCAAATGACTGCAGCCATTCACTACACTGATCTCAAGGGCATTTAAGAAGTGATCTGCTTCTAGGTCTGACTTTAGGGGGGAGAAACTCCAAACAATAATTGTGAGTTTTATGTTGAAATATTGCATGTAATCCAAGTAAAGTGAAAGTAAAGTGAAATTTACCAGTTACACAGGTGGGGTGGGGGGCTGGGGAGGTGGGGGTTGGGGGAGGTATACTGTGATTCTTGATGGTGGAATATGTGCACTGGTGAAGGGATGGGGGGTTCGAGCATTGTATAACTGAGACTTAAACCTGAAAGCTTTGTAACTTTCCACATGGTGATTCAATAAAAAAAAAAATTAATTAAAAAAATAATTGGAACTGGAAAAAAAAAAGTGATCTGCTTCTTCTGGCTGAATAGGGAAAGTTACGTACTTTGTCTACAAGGGTCAAAGCCCTCTTTGTGCCTACAGAACTTGGAACCTCCCATGCAGCCCTTGGAACCTCCCCTGTAACCAGCCACCCCAGGTCCTCCTGGGCCTGAGGGGAGAAGGAAATGTTGCATGCTGTCTACATGTTCTATGGCTAATACTGGTGGACAACAAATATAAGCCCTTCAAACTAAATTCACCTTTGCAGAGAGTAACAGCATTCACTCCTTTTTCAATCTCCCACATCAGAAAACTGCTTTGAGGGAAAGAGCAAAGTTTTTAAAAAAAACTAACCAACAAAACGCCTTGTTTGTAGGGAGGAAGAGGTAGTCCAGTGGTAAGACACTTGTTTTGCATATAGCTGACTCAGTCTCCACTACCACATTTGGAACTCTGAGACATGACCCCTGAACACAGGGCCAGGAATAGCTCCTGAGCACTTCTGCATGTGGCCCACAAACCAACGCCCCCCTCAAAAAAAAGGCCCCTCATTTCTTCCTGCAGATTTCTTGGGGACATAAGCAAGACTCATGAACTAGCAAGACAAAAATTCCTTGTTACTATCCCTCACTTTCTTTTTTTTTTTTTTATTGCTTGTTTCGTTTTGGGGCCACACCGGGCGATACTCAGGGCTGCCTCCTGGCTCTGAACTCAGGAATTACTCCTGGCCAGTGCTTGAGGGACCGTATGAGATGTCGGGGATCAAACCTGGATGGGCTATGTGCAAGGCAAGCACCCTATCTGCTTGCTTGTACAGCGGCTCCAGTCCCACTATCCCTCACTTTCACACCCCTTTCCAGAACTTAGGCCCTTTCAAGAGGCAGGTCAGAGATTCTGGAAAGAATCAGACCATCCTTCTGAGTGAAGCAAGAATGGGCCCTTACGAGGGAAGGCTCAGAAACTGCCTCAGGCCTCAAGTCTCCAGGGAGTGCGGGCGGGAGCCTGGGGGTTAGAGCAGCCGCACAGTCCTGGCTGCGAGCAGTCAGAGCTCCTCTTTCTCAGCTATGTTTAGCTTTGTTTGTCTTCCATGGGAACACAACTGCACTCGCCTTCCTCTCCTCACCTCTCTGTTTATAATTTGGCATCAAGAATCTCGGCTCCAGAGGCCGAGCAGATATGAAAAGAAAGGGCACCCCTGCACCCCTGTGAAGAGGTGGGGCCCCGCCATGCTGGAGCCCTGTGGTGCCAGGGACCACCAGGGCTGTACCCAGCAATGCTCGGGAACCACCTGGTAGTGGAGACCAAACCAGAGTCAGGCATAACCCCTGTTCTATCATCTTCCCAGTCCTCCAAATAAAGTTTGGTTGCTTTGGGAGTCATACCCAGCAGGGCTCAGAAGATACATCAGGCTTGGTGCTTGGAGGTCATTCTCAGAAGTGCTTAGGGAACTGCTGGCGGAAGGGGTCAAACCTGGGGTTTCTGCATACAAAGTGCACTCAGTCTGCTGAGAGCTCTCTCCAGCCCGAGGTACTTTTATTCTCCCTGTTTTGACCTCTCCACCCCAGCCTAGAATATTCCTGCACAAGTTTGCCTGCTTTTAAAAGCTTTGCTTTCAAACCTTTCCTGATCAACTCCAGGCTCCTCCCAACCTTTCTCTTTGCTGAGATTCTCACAGCAATTGTAGTTTGCACCATTTGATCTAGCACTTAATTGGCACTAACTTGTATTCCCTGTAAATGACTTGTCACTAGTTTCCGCTTGCTGAGGAGACAGTGTCTAACAGCAGTGACAACAGTGACAGCAGCAGCAGCAAACATAAAAGATGTTTGCTTACTCAGGGCGCTTCCACAAATTAACTAATTTTACTCCGCAATATGCCTACTGAGTTAGGCGTATTCTCATACATTCTCATCACCCCATTTTTTACAAATAAAAAACAAAGGCATACATACATATATTATCTAGTCTCCCAAGGTTGCACAATTAGAAATAAAAGTCAGGATTTGAGGGGTTGAAGTGATAGCACAGAGGGTAGGGCGTTTGCCTTGCATGCGGCCGACCCAGGTTCGATTCCCAGAATCCCATATGGTTCTCTGAGCACCACCAGGAGTGATTCCTGAGTGCAGAGCCAGGAGTAACCCCTGAGCATCGCTGGGTGTGACCCAAAAGGCAAAAATAAGAAAAGTGAGGATGTGACGCAGGTTTAAGAGCATATGGGTCTCTAAAAGATGTTTTTATTTTGCTTTGGGGCCATACCCGGCAGTGCTCACAGTTTCCTCCGGCTCTGTGCTCAGGAATCACTTCTGTCGAATTCAAGGGACCATATGGGTGCTGCAGATCGAATCCGGGTCAACTGTGTAAAAGGCAAGTTCTCTAGCCTCTATACTATCTTTCTGGTCTCTAGTAAAAGATGAATTTTAGAGCTGGAGAGATAGTACTGGGGTTAAGATACCTATCTTGCACATCTCTAACCCCAGTTCCATCCCCAGAACCACCAGGAGGATCCCCAGAATGCAGAGCCAGGAGTAAGCCCCCAAACCTAAAACAACAACAACAAAAAAGTGAAAATCTGATCTCTGTTCCACTGCACCATGGGTAGAGCAGGTGGTGAAAACCACAATAAAAAAAGGAAGCAGCTGTTACTAGACATGTCACTGAAGAAACTGCAGCAACTCATTAAAGCCAAGGATAAGGTAATCTTCCGTCTTCCTGGGCACTGCAGCTAGCCAGGAAGCTCCGTGTCACAGCATGAGACAGGCAGCACTGAGTGGCAACTGAGGCCAAGACATCACAATTGGTGCCAGACTCCACAAAAAGCAGCCTCGACAGACATGTCTCATAGGTGACACTGACCTCAGGGCCCCAAGCGCGCATCTCATACAGACAGCAGCCCAGCAGGGACTGTCCTCATCTCAGCACAGTGGTGGGGGGCAGGAAGTTTTTCTACAAGCGCGCATTACTCTTTTGGAGGCAGAACAGAGAGAAGACAATTCCATGTGCTCTCGTCGTGACCACAGCCTTTGTGCAGATGTTTCCTCATTTTGACAAGATAGTTTCTATAGTAAAGCTCGAAAAACAGCGATTTGAAGATTAGGGCTGATCTTGGTCACAAAAATAACTCTCCTAGGAATCACCAAAAAAAATTTAAAAGCCAGACTCATTTCTGTTTCTCAAATAGATAAACAGTATAATGGAAGCATTATGGATTTTTAACTCTCTTTCGTGCCACTCCTTAACTTTATTTTAAAATGAGCAGTTCAACCTCAGGTCCCATTTGGACAAGAAAATCCCAACTCTCCCCTACCCACCACTTGTGTTTCCTGTGAATCAACAGAACCGGAAACCAGACACCAGCCAGGAACAGAAAATGAGCCATGGACAGGTGAGAGAGAAACAAAGGGCCTGACCGGAGTCCTGGGTGAGTAAATGATGAAAAGACCCAGACTTTGCTATTCGTTTATACACAGGTTTAGTTCTGTATCCCATCATCTCTGTACTCCAGAAGCCAGGATGTCACATGGTCCCAGTGCTCTGACAGGAAGCAGGTCCAAGCAGGTTCTTTTGTAACCAAGGCTCTCTCTGACCCTGCACTGCACACAGCCCTGACAGCACAGGAGAGAATTACAGCCAGCCCAGCCCAGGGGAAAGGGACCGCACTTAGATTAAAAACTGCCATTTATTCCATTTTGAGGTTAAAAAAAGAAACTGTATACTTTACAACTACAGTTAAGCTCAAGTATGTTATATTTGGGGTTCTCTTAGGTAAAAAACATCTATTTATTCCATTTTGAGGTAAAAAAAACATACTTTGCAACTAGAGTTAAGCTTAAATATGTTATATTTGGGTTTTCCTTCTGCTGGCTAAATCACCAATTAAAATGTTCAAAGACCTTGTCTAGAAAGTTGTTCAGCCAAGAATCATAAGGTGGCAGCTGCCCAGCCACTCCAGCTTTCTGTTCTCTTCAGAAAATATTATTTCTGACCTATCTACACTCTCACTTCCTATACATCTGTGTCCCTTCACTGATCAAGATAGTTACTGTACAGTTTAGAAATGAGTATTTCTAATATCTGCTCAACATTTTTTCCCCTCTAATTTTCATTTATTTTCTTTTCAAAAAGTTTTTACTCGGGATTGAGAGACTCCCGAGAGAATTTCACTAATAGTAACAGCTAACACGAGTGAGCCGTATCAGAGTCTAAACATTCTGTGCTTCTCTCCGACTTCTTGCATTTGGGAGAGAATGGGTTAACTTTAAAAAATTCTTTAATTATTTTTGAATCATTGTTAAAATAAGAAGGAAGAGAGGTTATATAAAGGAAAGACAAGGCAATAATGGCAGAATTTAGGCCATGACTGATGAGCTGATAAGAACCTTAGCTTCTAAGAAAAGCTAATCCTGGGAATAAGGTCAAATCCTTTGTTCCTTATCAATATGAAAGGGCTGAAATCTGAAGTTTCTGACTTAATTCTGAAAGCAACTTTTGGTTTGTTTGGACTACTTCTAAACAGACTGAAATTAGAGCGCTTACCGCAGGAACAATCTCTACAAAGCCTGATTCAGGCTGAGGATTATTTTTATTTTGTCCCACATTTCCTGGACTCAAAGTAAAGTAGTTTTAACCTTGGATTATGAAGGTAGAAGACCTAGTCTGAGTCACTAGAATACTTAGGACACTCTTCTCTTTCCCTTGTCTTTTTTCCATATTTATTCTATCTCCACGAAGATGTCCTGGTTTAAGTAAATGTCTCTGGCAAAATTTACAAAAATAAGCTTGTCATGTAAGATAATATCCAGGCAGCTGAAATGCAAAGTGATGGTTTGGAGAGAAAGCTCAAGAGGCTCAGCATATGCTTACAGGAAGAGGCCTGAGTTTGATTCCTGCCACCTCCAGGGGTGACACCCAAACACAAAGCTGGGAATAGTCACTGGGCTAACAAAAAAATAAAACAAAAAGGAGAATAACTTATTCCCTTTGTGAGATGATTTGCAGATGGGTGTAATCTTTGTGGAGAGCAATTTGATAATGTTAATCAAAACCTTTTAAATTATTCAGTCCACACCCATGAATTTTTACAAGGAAAATCAACTCTTCTCTCAGGTGAAACTCTCTTTCTGAATCTCCGCAGTAGTTAAGTTCATGAATGGTTTCAACTATTCTTAGTGTATTTTATATTTTCACAATAGATTATAGTAAGCATAGTCCTATTATAAACTTCTGGTGATGAGAAATTAAAAAAATCATTAGTAAATATGAAACACATGCAAATGCACCCAGTCTAAGACCGCTTGCTAAATGCAAGCGCTTGCTGAAAACCACTTGCTGAAAGCATTTTGAATGTGGAAACCACCTTCAGCAATCGGTTCCTTTTAGGGAGAAAACAAATTATTATAATTCTGAAAACTCAATGTGCACGACAGATTTTCTAACTAACTGGGATCTGGGGACACAGAAAAGAAGTCATGATCATTTCAAGGTGATTCCTTTCAGAGGACACTCCATACAGAGCTTAAACCATGGCAACGATTTCCTTTCATGATAGTGCATAGATCTCTACTTCAGGCTGCAAAAAGCTGTCAGGGTTTCTGAGTCAAAACCAACATGGTGCTACCGTTTTTCCTTACAATCACTCCTGGACCCCTATTACCTGATGAGAAACTCTTCCTCCACTTTATACCAGGAAACATTATTTGATTCTCCAGGATCACATGACAGTAACCCTGGGAACAGAAAAGCAGGTTTCAATAATTCTTTGGCCAAACCACACTTTTCTGAATCTACTTATTCTACAGTTTCAAGATGTTTTCTGAAGGCCCCCCCAGAGGCTACATTTAAAACCTTCTGGCCATTGTTTGCTAACTGCTGGAATGGTTTTAATTCCGGAGAAAGCCAAGTGCTTCAGCTTAGGTGTTGGAAGTGATCCTAAAATGTCTTTAAACTGATTCAAGGGTAAAATGCTTAACAGAAAAAGATATATTCCTACTTGGGAATAAACGCATTAGAACTGACATACCTTGTCATTGCAAACCAAAAGAAGCATATATTTGAATGCATTACATTCCAAAGGCAATGAGACTTCTGTGATCAGTATTAGACGGCACAATCTGTTCAATGAGAACATAGCACAATAACAAGGTTGACAACTTCCTCTGCTTAGAATATTCTTGGTGTCAGTATGATGTCTCTACCAGGACCTAGTTTTTACACTAGTTTTCTTTTTTCTTTTCTGTGGGGGGAAGGGGGGCTGGGATGTCAATGACTTGGTCCACACCTGGCAGTTCTCATGGTTTTCTCCTCCTTCTGTGCTCAGAGAGAACTCCTAGCAGGGCTCAGAGAATCATATGGGGTACTGAAAATCAAACTTGAGGTGGGCCAAATGCAAGGTAAGTATACCTACCCAGCTGTATTCTCTCTGGCACCTATATTAGTTTTCCTGAATACATTTTCTTGAAGAGGCTTTTTTATTGTTCTGTTTTGGGGCCACGCCTGACTACTCAAGAATTACTTCTGGTTCTGTGCTCAGGGATGACTCATAGCAAGACTGGGGGGACCAAGTTGGTTTTGACTCAGACACCCTGAAAGTCTGTTGCAGCCTGAAGAGGTGATCCATGCACTATTATGAAAGGAAATGTTGCCATGGTTTAAGCTCCATGTGGGGTGTCCTCTGAAAGGGCTTGAACCTAGGTTGGCCACATTCAAGGCAAGTGCCCTACCCATTGTACTATCTTTCTAGCCCTCTCTTGAAGAGGTTTTATTTGATAATGCGGGTTGAATTTTCTGAGATGGAAGATCTCTTCACAGCACCTCAGTAAACATTTTCCCTTTCCTACAATTCTGACTTGAGGCAAGCGAAGGGATTCCTTTGTGATGAGGCCAGATTGGTGCTATATTCCAGAAAATTTTGGGGTGGGGTGATAGCTCAAACGGTTGAAATACATGCTTTACATATCAGGGCTTCAGATTCAATCTCTCCCACAAGCATCACCCAGGGTTGCCCAAATACAGAAAAGAGAAAATTCCATGTTTCTTACAGTTCAGGTCAAATCAGATCCTCCAAGTGAGCCAGAACCAATCAAAATTGCCTGAATCAGTTTTAGAAGCATCTCAAGTCTTTCATCTTTGTTTTTCAGGAGTGGGGCTAGAATGAGGTGAAGTGAAGTTTGGGCCAAACCAGCAGTGCTCAGGGTCTACTTCTAGCTTTGTGCTTGGAGGACCATATATAGTTCTGGCCATGGAACCAGGGTTAGCAGCATGCAAGACAAGTACCTTATCACTGGGCTTTGTCTCTGGCTCCAATATCTCAAGTTTTACTAGGGTCAGTAAACAGCTTCTAGACAGGCTCCTCTAGAATCAGCTCAGGTCACACGGCATTGGGTCAGCATTGTATCTACATGACAGAATGTTCCTCTTTTTCTAAATCTTGTAAGACTTACTACTTAAAAATTTGGGGGAAGTTTGGGTCACACTGGCGGTGCTCAGGGCCTAAGCCAGGCTCTTTTTTTCAGGGGTAACACCTGATTGTGCTTGGAGGACCAAATATCATACTGCAGATGGAACCCTAGTTGGCTATGCGCAAGACGAAAACCTTATCCCAGGAATTCTTTCTGCTCCATCACATATTAATTCTAAAAATCCTACCCAGGAGCAAACCAGCACTTAGAACAGGGTTCTAGAACTACCACTCCAGTGTGTGAATCCAAGTCTCTACAGATAGATCGGAGAGACTTTTGTTTTTCGTGTTTTGTTCTTGAGGGGGCCACACCTAGTGGTCCTCAGGGGTTTCCCCCAGTTGGTGCTCAGAGGTCACTTCCAATGATGCTCCAGTACCATGAAGTGCTGGAGATTGAACGTGGCTCCAGAATGCAAAGCATTCTGTGCTCCAGCCCTTGAGATATCCCTTTGAGAAAAATTCTGATGGTGCTGGGTTGGGGAAGAAAACTTTAATAGTACCTGTGCAGGGTGAAGAGCTTCTACAAGAAGAATAATGATTAACAGTGAATGAAAAGAGAGAAAGAAAAAAAATTTCAGCAAACAAAGGCAGGCAAGATTTGAATTTGAGGATTTAATACAAACTGGGAAATAAGCTTTAGTTTTCTTAAACAAATCAGTGGGGACGGGTCATGAACACCTTTGCTTGAGCAGGTTCATCTTCAGTTAGGCTGTCTGCATCAGTGTGTTGATACTTTCTTCTAACTCAGAGAGCTTCTTCAAGACTTGGTTGACCTTGACTTCATCCATTTCCAAATACAGAAATTCTGATTTCTGGGAAAAAAAAATAAAAGGATGTTTAGAAGAGATGCTCAAGATAGCCAAGCCAGTCTAATGCCCCAGCAAACATGGCTCAGACCTCAACACCAAAATAACATTCTGACCAGCAAAGCAAACCCACACAATTAAAAGTTTTTCTTTTGGGGAGACACAGCCAATAGTGCTCAAGGGTCACTCCTGGCTCTGTGCTCAGGGGACCACATGCAGTACTGTGATTCAAACCAGGGACAAGGACACAGCCACTTTCTAGGCAGTGCTTTAATCTGTGTTCTCTTTCTGGGACACAATGATGGTACTTCATAGGTGTTTCATAAAAGGTAAAAGGTATACAAACATCAGGTGTTTTCATTAAAAGACACGAGAAGCTTGCTGTGTCTATTATTTTTTAATACCATAAACAGTTTTTTTTTGGTTTTGGGCCATATCTGGCAGTGCTCAGGAGCTACTCTTGGTTCTGCATTCAGGAATCACTCCTGACAGTTTCAGGGGAGCATATAGAATTCTGGGGATTGACCCAGGGTCGGCCACATGCAAGTAAGTACCTTATCTGCTATACTATCACTTCAGCCCTGATACCCTAAATAATTTTAAGGTACGTACGTATTGCTATTTTAGAAATGATGAATCCAGGGCACAGAACAGTTAAGCTGCATCAAAAAAATCAGGAAATATCATTGAAAGTCAAATAATGAACTCCCAGGTCCAGCTGCTTCTAAAGTTCACACTGTCTTCAAAACATACCCCATAGTGTAATAGTGAAAGAAGGATTTTGATTAGCTCTGTATTAGCCTGGAAATTGATAAAACTTGCACTTAGCAGTTAACTGGAATTGTGATGAGTCCTGACCAAGTTGTTAGGGTACTAATAGAGATAATTAGATTTAGAAATATAACAGCCTTAAATATTTCTCCTGGGGATCTTGACGCACTCAGCAGTGAAGAATCCTGGCTAGTGAGCACCACACACCAGAGAATGTTCCGGACCCCAAACCGAGCTGATAATACTGGGGTGTCCCAGAAGGAGAAGGTGCAGCCTCTCCACCTTCTCCAGATGGAATCCTGGCGACACTAAGCTTCTACTAACATGGCTCCGGTATGTGGGGACCAGGACTATTTCTCCAAACCTCATGGAGACACTGAAACTATCCTGATGTACAAAAAATGCTCAGACTTCCATATGACCCTGCAATACCACTTCTGGGAATATATCCTGAGGATGCAAAAAAGTGCAGTAGAAATGACATCTGCACCTATATATTCCTTGCAGCACTGCTCACAAGAGCCAAAATATGGAAAGTGCCCTAGAACAGACGACTGGTTAAAGAAACTTTGGTACATCTACACAATGGAATACTATGCAGCTGTTAGGAGAGATGAAGTAATGAAATTTGCTTATAAATGGATAGATATGGAGAGTATCATGCTAAGTGAAATGAGTCAGAAAGAGAGGAACAGACATAGAAGGACTGTACTCATTTGTGGAGTATAGAATAACATCACATGAGCTGACACCCAAGGACAGTAGATATAAGGGCCAGGAGGATTGCCTGATAGCTGGAAGCCTGCTTCATGAGCGAAGGGGATAAGGCAGATGGAATAGAGAAGGGATCACTAAGAAAATGATGGCTGGAGGAATCAGTCAGGATGGGAGATGCATACTGAAAGTAGATAATGGACAAAACATGATGACCTCTCAGTGTCTGTGTTGCAAGCCATAATGCCCAAAAGTAGAGAGAGTATAGGGAATACTGTCTGCCATGGAGGCAGAGGGAGGGTGGGAAAGGGGGGCACATGGAAGATATTGGTGGTGGGGAATGTGCACTGGTGGAGGGATGGGTGTTTGATCATTGTGTGATTGTAACCCAAACATGAAAGCTTGTAACTATCTCACAGTGATTCAATAAAAAATAAAAATAAATAAATAGATATATTAAAAAAAATACTCAGGAACGGCTCCTCCGCCCCTGAATGGCCATGATCCCAGAGGCACACAAACCAATATTGGAATGCAGCGGCTACTGGCAGATATACTCCTAGACCGTGAACTAAGCTGTGGCCCCGTGCAGCCCTGGGAGGAGAAGGGTTTTTGTCCCTCGACCTTTTCCCCTTTGCAGCAGCATGGCAACTGCCACCTTTAAGAGCCAAATGGACAGAGAGGTAGGAGCTTGCAGTGATGGGGCACGTGGGAAATCTCTCGATGGGGCGGGGCGGGGGGGGGTAGGGGCAGAACCGGCCCTGCTCCCCGCCCAAATGAGACCCCGAGCGGCCGCCCACAAACAGCTCCTCCGCTCCTAACAGCCATGATCCCAGAGGCACACAAACCAATCTTGGAACGCAGTGACTACTGGCAGAAATACCTCTGGACTTAATTACTAAAATACCAGAATTCCAAAACCATGCAGCTGCTTTTGCGGCCATGTGACATCATATGCTCTTCATTATTAGCAATAGGAAACAAATGATCTAATGATGCCTATTCGGCAGGTCTGATTATTGGGGGAAAATTCTAAATAATAATAGTAGATTTTCTGTGGGAAATTGAATGTAATCAAAGTAAAGAGAGAGGAAAGTGAAAATCATCTGCCAAACAGGCAAGGTTGGAGTTGGGGGGGGTATACTGGGGTTCTTGGTGGTAGAACGTGCACTGGTGAAGGGATGGTGTTTGATCATTGTATGACTGAGACTTAATCCTGAAAGCTTTGTAACTGTTCTCACAGTGATTCAATTAAAAAAAAAATTTCTCCTTCGGATGGGGGGGAAGGGGTAGCTGTGGATTGATAGTACAGCAGGTAGGGCATTTGCCTTGCATGTGGCTGAACTGAGTTCAATCCCTGGCACCCCATATGGTCCCATAAACACCATCAAGAGTAATCCCTGAGTGCATAGCGAGGAGTAAGCCCTGTACGCAGCCTGGCATGGCACATAAACAAAAACAAAAACTACCACCACCACCAAGAAAAGACTAAAACATTTTTTCTGCTGCTCCACTTCTTGAAAGTGAATTCTCCCAAGACCTCTCTTTCCCATGATGCTCCAGACAGTTAGAATCAGTGAATCGGAACTAGCTTAGATAGATTATAAAAAAAGTCTCTGAAGTATGGTAGCAGTAACTTCACACACAATGAACAAACTAGGTACAAACTGTCTCGAGAAGTTCTATGTATCAAAGATTAATGATAGTCAAGATCCTAGAAACAATAATCATGTATTTTCAGAACAGTATGATTTTTTTTGAGATAAGATAATCCAACTGCCTTGCTCTCCGGATAATGAAATTGAGGCATAATGACAATGAATTATTAAAAGACATTCGGCTGTCCCTCTGTAGATAGTAGACCCTTCAATTCTCTTTTCATTACTTTTTCCTTTTTAAATATCTAACACTGGGCTAGAGTGATAGCACGCAGAGTAGGGTGCTTGCCTTGCATGCGGTCAAGTCTGCTGACCCAGAGCTCTGCCAGGAGTGGCCTCTGAGCACAGAGTGGGGAGTAGCTCTGGGCACTGCTGCGTGAAGCGCCCAAACCCAATACAATCAAACAAAATCTTAACATCTCCTACCCTATCCCCAACGTGTCAAGACAAGGTAGAAGAACAACAAGCCTCCAGAGAAATGAAGTTGCTCTGATCCGTTAGAAGAATTTTCTGAAATTAATTTTCAAAAGGTTCATTTTCTTAGTGAGCTGTGTTGAGTCTAATAATGACGACAGTCAACCTCCTCAGGAGAAACAGGGGAAAAAGAGAGAGAAATGGCCTCCCAAAGGGCAACCTTCCAAAGGGAGGGAAGGCAGTTCCCCTGACTACAGGAACATTCTCCACAAACATGTATTTGGGTGGGAGAGGGTGATCACTGCAATGTGAATGAGCTTAAAAAACTGTCAGGTGTTTAGTCAAAATAAAAATCATTAAAAAAAAACATTTATCACAGCATCGTGATTTACAAAGCTATTCATAGTTGAGTTTCAGGCATACAATGTTCCAACACTAATCTAATCACTAATGTTAATTTCTCTCCACCAGTATTCTTAGATTTTTCTCTATCCTCCCCTCCCCCCCCACCATACACACACATAACCCATCCCCAGCCTGCCTCCTTGACAGGAACTTTTTTTGAGGGGTGGGGTGGAGGAGGAGATAATCCCAGAAGTAATCAGGGATTACTTCTGGCTCAACATTCTGGGATCACTTCCTGGTACGGCTCAGGGGACTATACGGAATGCTGGGGATCAAATTTGGGTCTGACACCTACAAGGTAAGTGCCATGTCCACTGTACTATCTCTCTGGTTTGGCTGCTGTTGTTTAGATCTTATGCTCTCAGTGTGGGTACTGTGATTTAGATACATAGATATACTGTGCCTCTGTACCCACATGCTGCCCCTTTTACCTCCCATCAACCTCTTTTTACTTTCCCTTCAATTTCTTTCCTTCCCTACAATTCTCAGGGATCAGGGTAATCTAGGTATACCCCCCCCCTTTAATGTATTACATTCTCTTGTCTTGTTATTCTATATACCACAGATAAAAGATCATCCTGTGTGTGCCCTTCTTCTGACTTACTTCACTTAACACGGTATCTTCCAGTCTGTCCAAGTGAATTACAGAGTTCAAGGACTATTCCCAGCTCGCAATCTGGGGTCACGCCTGGCAATGCTCATGAGATCACGCAGAGCCAGGAATTGAACCTATCCCTCCTGCTTGCAAAGCATATGCTCAGCTGAGCTGTATCTTTGGCTTAGTATCTTATATTGTTCATATTCCTGATCTATACTGTCCTGGCCTCCTCTAGGTGTTGCTTTGTTTCTTTTTGTTTGGGTGAGGGTGGGGTGTTGGGGTGGCATTGTTATAGTGTATGGTGATGGGGGAGAGGAGAGGTTGCACATTTGGTCTTTGCACATTTGGTTGCTGCTCTAAGGTACACCCCAGCACTACCACCAGAGATTGCACTCAACAAGGCATGGAACTCGAAGACTCACGAATGCAAGGCAGGTATTCTAGCCTGGAGCCACACCACACCTGGATCCTTCTCCTTGCCTTTCCAATCACCCAAGCCCCAAGGTTGCTAGGCAACGGGAAAATCTAGGGAATCAACTGAAGAGGGCATTAGCAAAATAGTTTCAGTGAAAACAGAAGTTGGACTTACACACACATCCTGCTGCTGCTGCGGGCTCAGGGCCCAGGAGTCAACAGAGCAATGCAATTCCACGAACAGTCTACTCAAATTTGTTGGCGTTCTAAGAGAGAGAGAGTGGGGGCATGCCAAGGACAGGGCCCTGGGATTCTTTTGGTTTAAGATTTCTTAGCTGGAAAAAACTAAGCCATGTTTAGAAGAAAACTAGACATGCCTGTCCTGCCAATGTTGGATCAAAAGGAACATGTATTTTGGCCCAGGCAACGCTGACTTATTTTCTGAAAGGGAGAACACAGTTTGACCTTGCAAGCATTAGTGGTCCTCTCATTAACTAAATTATGTACTGCTAAACCATGACTATTGCTATCCTTTCTCCCTGAAGATTTCAAAGATCTCAAAGCATTTGAGATATATTCTATTCCCCATTACAGGTCAGTGAAAAGTGAAAGGTAATAATACAACTGATCTTTATTTTATCACTATCGGCGGAGAAAAAAAGAGATTCAGCGACTAACCCCAGTTATGTTCAGTCCAGATTGTCGATTCACTGCTCACTAACAACCACATCTGACTCCGATTTAAACAATTTCAAACCCAACTAACATTTAACAGAGGGGGGCGGGGAAAGGGAACTAATTATTACCTGATTTTGCACTGATTGATATCAGCACCAGGATTTAAACTTTTACAAAGACTTCAGGGTAGGGGAGTACTTGAGCAGACTGAGCAGAGCTCAGGGCTTATTCTTGGTTCTGTGCTCAGGGAAGCAGATGTGTTTCCCAGGGAATGAACCTGGTTTGGTCACATGCAAGACAAGCACTTTACCTGATAGCTATCTCTCCGAGCCCAAAGATACTTTAGAAATATCTAACAAATGAAAATAAAATGAAACCAACTTACACAACACAAAAAAACTCTAAGTATGTTAAATTGAAGACTAATATCCCCCCTCCCCCACCAATCTCTCTCTCTCTCTCTCTGTCTCTCTGTCTCTGTCTCTGTCTCTCTCTCTGTCTCTCTCTCTCTCTCTCTCTCTCTCTCTCTCTCTCTCTCTCTCTCTCTCTCTCTCGCTCCCTCTCTCTCTCTCCCTCCCCCTCCCCCACCCCTTTCTCTCTGCTGAGGCTCAGGGGCCTACCAGGCTGCCCTAGGCAGACCTCCAGGGCCGTACCAGGTGCTGCTTGGGGACCATGTGACGCTAGGGATTGAACCTGAGTTACTCCAATCCTTTGAGCTAGCTCCTTGGCTCATAGACTTAATTTCCCAGCTTTTTCAGAACAATGTGTTCAATTCATTAAAAAATTTTCTTTTTCAGTAGGGTTTAATGTTTAGCTGTTAAGATTTTCTGTATTTTAAAATGTATGTGTTGGCAGCAGTGGAGATGGGTCACCCCTTCTCATCTCTCCACCCTCTTGGGGTCCTGGCTGTCACACCCATGATGGGCATCTGGGCATCATCTCAGTGCATCAAAGGCCTTGATCCAGAGACTCCCAAATGAACCTCAAAATGGATTAGCTCCCTGTAGAGATGTCTCTGGACCCTAACCATTTCCGGGAGTACGCGGCCACTTTTGAGGCTGTGTGACCCCTCATGATATTCATAATAAGCAATATAAGCAATAGAAAATAATTTATCTAGCACCTGCCCCTGGCAGACAGGCTTGAATGGTGGTGAAAAAATCCAAAATATTGGTGGTGGGAAGATGTAATGGTGGTGGGATTGGTGTTGAAATACTGAATGTAATCAGCTAATGTGAACAACCTTATAAAAATTAAATTATTTTTTTAAAAAAGGAAAATATATGCATAAAGAACTATTTTTAAAAAGTGTTCTGGAAATAATGTGTCACTTAAAAATGTATCTGCAAATAATTAATCTGGTTTTTAGCTACACACTGACCTACTTCCTGAATATGACAATGGGCAAAGAACCAGAGGTACAGATGTTGAACAAGTGAATAGCATATCACACTGACGGAGGGAGAAGTTTCACTTAAACCTTAGGAAATCAAATGAAAAAAATCTAAACTCTAACATGTGAAAAAATAACACTGTAAATATATTATTATTAATACTATTACTTTACTTGGGAGAACTAAATATGGCAGTGCTCAGGGGTTATTCCTAGCTTGTTGCTTGGAGCCCACTCCTGATCAGGGCACCCACTGAGGGCTGAACCTGGGCCTCCGGCATGCAAAGCATGTACTCTAGCCCTTTGAATTAATTTTAATGTGAAGTTTAAATCGGGGCATCTCACCATTCTTGATGAGCAAACTTATTTGCAAGTAACTTTGACAAACAAACTAAAATAAATATTTACATACAAGAAAGAGAAAAGATTAAAAAACAAAACAAAACAAAGGGCTAGAGTAATAGTGCAGGTGTAAGGAGCTTGCCTCACATTTCATTGACAAGATTCAAATCCCCCAGCACCACTTATGGTCCCTGGAGCATCACCAGGGGTCACTCCAGAACATGGAGTCAAGAGGAACCCCCTTCCCCCCATCGTCTTGCCTTAGTGGTAAGATGAGCATTGTTGAGTGTGACCCCCAAACCCAAAAACTAAACACATCTAGAGTTGCCTGTTTAAGTAATACCAGCAGTCACGTAGGAATAAACTATACAGTGGCGCTTGCCTTCTAAAAGGGTTCTTGATAATCTATAGACTAAAACATCTGTTTTAGCCTGCACAAAAATGTCTTTCTGTTGAGAGAGACAACTTAATACATCCAAAAAAGAAAAAAAAAGAAAAAAAAGAAAAGAACAAAGTAGTGATGAATAACAACTCCTTGGCAGTCTAGTAAAACAGACTGCCAATTCTGGAAGATTTTCTCCAAGTAGAGGAATCATCAAAGCGCCGTGCCAAGAGCGCCATCTATTTATTCCCAGTCTCTCCCGAGGTTTCTTTTGCATCCTTTACAAGAGCTTAATTACACAGAAATAGGCACATTAGAAAGCAGTCTTTCCCTGGGCCTGTCTACCAGGGAGCAAATTAAGCAAATCGGAGGGAGGGCAAAGATCGTAAAGTCAAGGGAAAAGGTCTTTCAAATCCATATATTGTGGATCTGGGGAGAAATAATTACTGGACGATTTTTATTTTCTGAGATTGCTGGGGTGGAAAGCATTGCATTTCTAACAAATACTGAATGAAATTAAATTCTGAGGCAGTCTGGGATAGGGATGTGACACAGATTTTCAAGGGCCAGAATTCAGTCCATAGCACCCCTGAGAAGAGTCCTGAGTTTCTTGAGCATCCTAGCAGTGTATACAGTTGCTGCTGCTGCTGCTGCTCCCTTGTGTGATCCGAGGGTTATTGTTCATACTGCAGAGAAAAGAATATCTAGTAGTTCAGAAACAAAAGCTATCTGTGGATGGCTTGCTTCTGCCAGCTCAGTTGGCAAGAGCCAACTCTGGTCTCAATCTCACTAAACTCAATTTTGAAATGTCAGTTAATCGATGGATGCAGTTAGGATGAAAGTTACTAGAAAGGGGATTGCAAAATGGCACAGAAGAGTCTCTCCTAATCCTTCCTCCCAGATCCTATTAAGTACCCTGACTATCACGCTGCGTCAGGATTGACTCAAGATCTATCACTCCATTTGTGAAAGGATAAAGAAGATAAGGGAAGAAGAAAGAATACACAGCCACTGCATTTAGTCTCTAGCCTAATTCAAACAGTTCACTGCAAACATTTTCTGATGAAGAGCAGACGGTGTGCCTTTACTCTGAAGGGTTGAATTCTAACATGATTGAGATTGTAGGGTCCTTGGTCTTAAGCAACAATCACCCTTCACTTTAATACAGAGCTCTAGACTTTATTTATTTTGGGCTTTGGATCGCACCTCGTGGTGCTTTTGGAGCTACACATGTCAATGACTGAGGACTAGGTGGTACCAGGGATAGAATCCATAGTTCCCATAAGCCAAGGCATGAGCTCAGACTTTTGAACTATCTTTCTGGCCCAGATTTACCTCTTAGTGTTTCCTTACACTTACTGTCATCTGATTCTTAGAACAGCCCTTGACAACTAGGAAAGGCCAAGTTATAGGCAAGCTACTTTGAGTAACTATCAGTGAATACCCTTGTTCACCTGATCCAAAGCAGATTCTTTCAACTCAAGAGGAAGACTGTCAGATAATTTCATAGAATTATAGGCTTTCATAGACTTCTGACTCAATATATGGAAAGCAAGTAAAACCTTACTTATTTAAAATTTCCCCAATTCCAAAAGCTAGAGATTAAAAGTGCAGACCTTCGCAAAATACCTAACTGGTGAAGAAATAAGACTTTCATGCTTGGTGATCATTCATTCAATACACTATAGAAGGAGAAGGAAGTAGAAAAACCTGAAGAGGGTCCAGGGATCTTCTCTTGACCTCAGGGAAATATAAAATGTTTAAAAATGGAAATGCCATATTCAACAACAACAACAAAGTCTGGAAGACAGGATCAGAGGAGATTGTATTAAGTGTGAGAGATCTGAAGCCATCACAAATTTCAGGGAAAACAAATTACACAGATAATATTAATAGCAATGAATCCTCACCATAGCTAGCATTCACTGAACACATACAAAATTCCAGGTATTACTTATGTTAAGTGCTTTACATGCACTATTTCACACAGGTGAGGATAATTTTATACATGAGGAAAATCAGAAAGGCTAATAACATATTTAAGGCCACACAGCTAGTAATTGGTAGAGCCAGTTTTAAAGCCAGGTCTGCCTGGCATAAGAGTTCAAGCACTTAACCATTTCACAATCCTGAGTCACCTTCACATATGATATTAATAGCTCACTAAGAATCTACATGTGAAAGTTATTTTATGATTCAGTTACATTAAAAAAATAAGTCTTACGGGGTTTGGACTGACACTCAAGACATATAATGTACACCTGAAGTATGTGAAGATATGGGTGACGCCCTGCACCACTACATAAGTAGTTTTTAAAATGAGGGCCAACTCAGTGGCTGAAGCCTCTACCTTGTAAGCATAAGACTAGAAGTTCAATCCTAAGTGTTATCATGTATGCTGATGCCATCCTGGTAACTCTGATACCTGTGATCCCGGGCACCACATGCAGCCAGGTGTGTGTGAGCAACACAATGAAAAAGATCTTTAAGCACAAGGGCAGGAAAACAGCCCTCAGCGACCACTACAGACAGAATGTGCAAGAGCACCACAACTGAAGATAGGAACCACTGTGAGTGCAGAGGCAAGTGTACGAGTACTGCAGCCCACTGAGTGTGAGCAATATAAGAGGGCATGTGTTGGAGCATCAGTGACTTCCATCAACAGAGGGAAGGAAAGGAGAATTATTTTTTGATAAAGTGAGGACCAGGATGTGGCTCAGAAATTCCTTGACTTTTATTTTATTTTAGGCACAGTGATTTTCAAAACCGTTGTTAGTAGAGTTTCACACATGAAGCATTTCAGCACCACACCCACCACCAACTGTCCCCTTCCCTCTACCATGTCCTAGTGTCCCTCCTAATCCCTGTGGTAAGTAGAGCACCTGCTTTGCATATGTGAGGCCCTGGGTTCAATGCCCAGACCACAAAATAAAAAAAGTCATTTAATTAAAAAAAATTTTTTTTTTTGCTCTTTGGGTCATACCCGGCAATGCACAGAGGTTACTCCTGGCTCATGCACTCAGGAATTACTCCTGGCGATGCTCAGGAGACCATATGGGATGCTGGGAATCAAACCCAGATCGGCTGCATGCAAGGCAAATGCCCTACCCACTGTGCTATTACCCCAGCCCCGAATTAAAGTATTTTTAAGGAAAGGAAAAGCTGAGTATTGACAGTATGACAACCCAAAGTCAATCTAAGATGGCTTATAAAATTAGCTGGCTAGGCAATGGCTCCATCCTGGCTGCAGATTCCTAGTATCATTTCAAGTGAAAGGAAGTGGCAGCACAGCAAAGTTAATGTGTGCGTGTGATTCAGGCAGAGAATCATATTCTATTTTATTTATTTATTTTTGGTTTGTGGATCACACCTGGTGGCGCTCAGTTCTACTCCCAGTTCTAAGGGATCACTCCTGGCAAAGCTAAGGGAACCATGCCACGCAGAGGATCAAAGCTAGCCTCGACATGCAGAACAGTATTCCTGCCTGCTGAGCTTTAACTCTTGCCCAGAGAAGCATATTACAAAGAGACCGCTCATTTACTTTGTTTGGGGCCATACGTGAATAACCTATAGTGCTTAGGGAGCCATGTAGTGCTGGGGATCAAAGCATGTGCTTCAGCCCGAAATCAAAACTCAACTACTTTCAAGTTATATCGGTAGTGGGAAGGTTTTAGTTTTTCTAAACTGTAAAGTGATATCAACATTTAACCTGTAAGATTTCTGTGAGGAAGCTGGAGAGACAGTATAGTGAGTAGGGCCCTTGCCTTGTACGTGACCAATCCGGGTTCGATTCCGGGCACAAGGGGCATCCATGTGGTCCCCTTAGCACCTCCAGGAGTCATTCCTGAACATGAAGCTAGGAGAGAGCCCTGAGCACCACTGGATGTGGCCCAGAGCAAACAAACAAATAAGGATTCCTGATGCAAATGAAGATCTATGCAACCACAGCAACTCTGGCAGAGGGAAATATCTCATAAACATTAATAACTGGTTTTGGGGCCAGAGTCATAGTACATGGCTCACCTGGGTTTAATCCTTCATACACCAAATGGTCCCCTAAGCACCACCAGGAGTGATCCCTAAGTGCAGAGTCAGAAGTAAGCTGTGAGCATTGCCAGGTGTGCCCCCCCGCCACAAAAATATTAAATAAAATAAAAATCAGTAAGTATCTTTATTTCCCAAAAGGAAAATTAACCCTGACACTATATACTACCTCTAGCAGTTGAGGCTGGCTAGAGTACTTCACCATCACCTAACACTGGTAGGAGCATTTGCCTCCTAGAGGCTCCTAAAGGAGACCTCTAGATGCCCCGTAATTGCCTATCCTGGCCCAAGTGCACCCACGGGCCAGCTAGTATATGCCTAGTAGTAATATCAGAGCTGCTAAGGTCAATATGGCCCTTCCTGATGAGCTCCTGCATGACACAGCCAGTGCCATGGGGACAGAAATTACAAATTCTGAAAGCAACACATAAAGAGAAGACATTAAACTAACTAGAACCCTCAAGAACAGAGCCTATCTGGGGGCATGTAAGGAGCTAAAAACACATAAAAGCAGGGTTAGGAACTCAGGCACAAACTGATCTTCCTTTGACTGCCAATCCCAGGAAAGAAAGAAAAGCCACGACCAGAGAGAGCTCAGTGCTTGCAGGCATGAGGCTGGGAGTTCAATTCCCAGCACAGCCCTGTGTGCCAGTGTGATCCCGGAGCACTGCTCTTTGGGATCCCCGGGGCCTCTAATCTTTGGTGTTCCACAGCCAAGTGTATGCGGCCCCCACCGAAACAACAACAGAGGGAAGAGGGGCAAGGGACTATCCAAATTAAACACTTTACTTATAGTTAAATTGAGTGATCATTTTAATATCCTACAATAACAGAAAAATCAGGAAGTGCAGTTAAAATATCATAATTTATTTCCATAATTCCCTTGCCCACAGCCAGAGGACAAAGGAGCTGGTGGAGCAGTTTCAATCTGTTTTAGTATGATAATCTCACCCTCTCCACCTCCTCCTAGAAAACATCAATAAAATTATCCTATTTAAGTTCAATCAATCCTCTATAGCAGAGATGAAAACAAAACAAAGCAAAAAGGATTATAGCAGCTACACCAATTCTTCAAAGCCAAGAAGCCAATCTCCTTTCGAGATTTGGAATCTAACTTAATTTGGATTTTTTCTATGTTATTAACTCAAAAATTCCATTATTTTTCTATTTTTTCCTCCTTCTGTCAATTAGAATTTCAAATGAAAGTCAAATGATCCCTAGAGACAAAAAAATAAATTAAATAAACTAGAAAATCCCTATAGTTGACATTTCAAACTGTGGGCAGCAAAGCAAACGGAAAATTATGTTCTCATCACCATGCTGTAATGAGGGTTTACATCTGCAGTTTGAAAAAAAAGAAAGAAAAGTCTGAATGTAAAGCCTTTAACTTCATCGATGAAGAGTGAAAATACTCTTATGTGAACAGTAAGATAAAATTTCCAATAATTCCGTCACTTACAGACAGAGGCTCTCAGTCTGCTTCAGAGAAATACTTCGCTTAAAAATGAACTGTTCTGGAAATGGGAAATCTTAACCCAAGGCTAAATCTTAACAGATGACAATGAAGAGTCTATAATTCTGAAGGTCAGGATCTGTTCCTTAGGACATCAGGGCCCTACTGGAAATTTCCAGAATCATATAAACTTTTGCAAACATCTTGAATTTAAGGAGGAAAACATTTCTCAGTTCATTCCACTGCATTACTCAAGAGATGTTGGTATTATGTTTAAAAGTTCAAGTTAGGTGGAGTGAGTTGAAAGCAGAACACTCTGGAGGGTGTGGTGTTGGGATATTGCATACATGAAACCCTATCACCATTTTGTAAATCACAGTGCCTAATATTTTAAAAATAATATTTTATTATTATTAAAAGTTCAGACTATCTAAAGCACTTTGAAAGGGGGAATCAGAAAAAAAAGTATATATGTATATATATGGAAATGCTGCCATTTTACTCTGCTTCCTTCTCTCTGTAGAAAGATCAGAAGTGACCTTCTCAGTCATTACCCATGGAACCTCAAGCAGTATTACTGACTGAGGGTCTGGAATTATTGGCCAGCAAATTACATGATTAGGATTTAGATCTGTGCTCCACTATTATTAGTTGTGTGATTCTGGGAAAAGAATTTAGTTTTCTTAATTCCTGATTCCCACATAGAGGAAATAGGAAAATAATGCCCTATAAGGGTTGCTAACAAATACTAAACAAGACAGTACACAAGCCTACAGCCGGCAGCACTGGCTAGAGCGAAATAGGATCTGGATAAATGTCTCTCTAGCCTGTTACACACTTCCCGTCCGTCCGCCAGCCGCCAGTGCTTCATAAGGAGCTCTGCTTAATGCGAACCACCAGCTCTGTTTTCTTCAAAACAGACTTAATGGTGACAAAGAGTCATGTGAAAGGCTCCTGGGGCCTGACATTGTCCCGCAGAAACAAAAAGTTCTCACACTGGCGAACAGCACCAAGTGCTTCAGGCTCCAAATCCTAAACCAATTCCTGCATGTTTTTGCAATGTTACCTAACATCCTGAGTGCTCTGTGCTTTCAACAGACTTCTCCTTGCACGGATCAGTCACACTGTTTGCTCTCTTTTCCCTCCTTAATAGATGTCTTTATTCAACAAGACCACCGCATGGATTCAAATTAGGAATCAGAAAAGGCCAGGCTCAACTACGGAGAACTGGCGAAGTCTCAGGACTGAACAGTAAGCCCTTCTAACCTTTCAGCATCTAGATGCTTGCGCCTTCTGTTCTTGGAAACAGGCTGATCACTGGTTCCAACATGTCTATGTCTTTCACTCACTGAAAATGTCATGAAACTCTTTCACGACTTCTTACATCAAAACCTGTCTCCAACCATAATCTAATAAAGCAACATTCCCAACCCCCACCCCGCCTCATGTCGTGATACAGTCAGACTTTGACACATGGCACCTCTGAACTAAAGGTTTAAAAGTACTGATGGTCTATGGTCCCCTGAATCCCCCCTCCCCCAGGAGTGATCCCTGAGAACAGAGCCAAGCATCAGCCCTGAGCCGCACCCCAAAGCAAATAACAACAACAAAATTCCTTTAAAAAAAGAATACTGACAGGCTGAATCCACATTCTACATACAGGAGGTCTGGGTTTAATCACTCTCACTACACAGTCCCCTAGAGCAGTGATAAAAGAGACCCCTAAGCACAGAGCTGGGAGTAACTCCTAAGTATGACAAAACTTACAACAAGAAGAATATATATGGTTATAAAAGGTTAAAGTAGAAGCATCACAGAGAGAAAAAAAAGCATACCAAAACAACAACAACAACAACACCTTTTGCCACCTAACTTTAACACAGGCATAATTGTTTCAACTCCAAGCAGCTCTGGGTTAATGTTTATACTCTTTTACTGGCTCACCACCACCACTGCCAGACCCAAAGGAGAAAATGGAGGTCAGAAAAGCAACTAGAGGACCATAACACAAAGGCAGTGAATTCGGAATCAATGACTTATTGTCTTATACCTGCCATGGATCATGTTAGACACTGAGAATTCAGCTAAAAATAAAACAGTTTGGGCCTTTAAGGAGCTCACATTCTAATGAAAGGAAGAAAGAAAAAAGATAATCTGAACAACTTTAAAAGGCAATTTCTGGGTGATAGAGTTCAGTAGTAGAGAGCATGCTTTGCATATATGAAGCCCTACCTTTCATCACCTGCATGCCCTTCTGCCATTCCAGAGTTGACCATGTAGGTCAAGATCAATTATTTTTCCCAACTATCAATAACTTTGTAACTCACAGGGCTTTAATAAAATAAAATTGGGGGGGAGATCAATATTTTTTATCTTTTTATCTACAGTAGACATGTCATAATGACATGAGAAAACTGTTTGCCACTTCCCAGAGAGTTTACTCAAGAAGGCAGGGTACCAAATGAATCATAGGTAGAAGATAAACTAGTTGCAAAATTTATTTAATGATTACATTATTGCCTACTTGTTGCAGACTTATTTTCATTGTCTCTGTCTTCTGTACAAGGCCAGAAGCAGGATGAGATCATTTATGGGAAGATAAGAAAGAATCAAAGTCTATAAAATTAAAGAACTCAGGACAAAAATCTGAAAATATCAAATTTACTTCTAATTCTACTGCTTAAAACTAAACAGGTAATTCACTGAAATGCCTGAAACCTTACTTTGTATTTATTCTATTATACTTTATAGAGTTTTTAGGAAGTTTAAATAATATAACAAAAAGAATTTGGTAGGGATGGAGAGATAAGCAAGCGGTAGCATGCATGTTAATAAGCATGCATGTCTTGCATGCAGCTGAATCAGGTTCAATCTCCGGTCCTCATACGGTCCCCAGCACCCCAGCAGAAGTGATTCCTGAGTGCAGAGCCAGAAGTAAGCCCTGAGCACCACTGGGTGTGGAACCCAAACAAACAAAACTCTTGGTAATATATAAAGTACTAAACAAATACCAACTATTATTGCCTGACTAATGTTTACATAGGAAGACTCAATGAGAAAAGAAGAGAAACTGTATTTAATACCAAAAAATTTCTTGGTACCTACTCCATTGATTAAATTAGCTATTCTTACTTACTTTGAGTTATTCTTTCTGATTATCACCTTGCTTAGCTCTTAAGACATTATCAAGAACCTTGTTAATCAACCTCTCTTTTCTTCTTAGAAGAGTGACCTTCCATTTTTCTTGAATTAAGTCACCAACTTAAATTCAATTGCCCATGGAGCAGCAAAGCCATAGAAAAAGCCGAAGAAGGCAGGAGCAATAGAAGAGTGAGGGAGGAATGGTCGGAATGAAGCAGTGAATGTAAGTACCATCTCCTGAGATAACAGTTTTCCAGTGCCAGCTTGTTGTTTGCAAAAAAGTGAGTCCTTGTTGACAGATCTCTGGTATTTCAAAATATTTCAGAAACTGAATTTTGATATGATATTTCTTTTTTTTAAACTTTTTATTAAATCATCATGTGGAAAGTTACAAAGTTCTCAGGTTTATGTCTCAGTTATACAATATTCAAACACCCATCCCTTCACCAGTGCCCATATTCCACCACCAAAAACCCCAGTATACCCCCCGCCCCCACCCCTACCCCCTACTGTATAACTAATGAATTTCACTTCATTTTCTCTTTACCTTGATTACGTTCCATATTTCAACACAAAACTCACTATTGTTGTTGGAGTTTCCACCCAAAAAAGACAGCCCTACTACCAAGGAAGCATTTGATAATTAGTTTTCCATTGCTGGGAATGAAGAGATATGTAGCCCCACTGCTCCAGGTACATAACTCTTTTTTTTTCTTTTTCCTTTTCCTTTTTTTCCCCCCCTCATCCCCCTTCCCGCGCCTCATAGTATGGTGCACGCCATGCCGCGTTTCTCCCTGAAAATGGGAAACAACCCGGAAAGAGGGATATTTCCTCTTCTCGGCCGGCGTGGGGCTTTTGCTTAGTTCACAGTCCAGAGAGGTGGCTGCTACATTAATAACCTTCAATATTTCAACAAAAACTTACTGTTATTATTTGGAGTTTCCCCCCCAAGTCAGACCTGTTCAAAAGGAACCGTTTCACATTGCTGACAATTATAGATGTTAAGTCGCACGGATACGGCAGTGTCCGCGCGGTTTTGGATTTCTATATAATGTCCAGGGAAAATTCTGCCAGAAATTGCATAGCCCAGTTCACATTCCCAGTGCATTGCTGTAAGAAGTCTCTGGAATCAAAGTCTTTATGCGCAGAGGGTCCGCTTCACTCTCAGCAGCTCCGAATTTATCTGGGCCGGGGGTGTGCCGGTTACACCCCCTTCCCATGAGTCCCTAGGAGCCCCGAGTGTGAAAATCAAATACCTCTGGGTTAGGACTCTTAGAAGATGGCGCCTGCCATGTGGGTGCTGCCGCCGCCGTTTGCCATGCAGGAAGACAGGGTGGGGAGGAAAAATCCACCCCCCGGCAGCACAGAGTTGCAGCCCAGTTCGCAGTCCCAGTGCATTGCTATTAGAAGCTGCACTGGATGCCTGAATGTGTTAGGTCTCTGGAATCAAAGTCTTTAGGCGCAGAGGGTCGATATGATATTTCTTAAGTTTAATATATTTTCAAAAAGTTCAAAACCTAAAGATACAATAAATTCATAGTGCAGAATTCTTCTGCCAGTAAAGAAGAGGAGTCATTTATTTGAAAAGTATTATTGGTGCTGTTATATAATGTATCATTAGTCTGGTTTGGGACAAAAGAGTTTCAAGTTGGGCCTTGTAAGATGGGTATAGGAGAGGATATTCAGGCTGGGTAAAAACTATGTGCAGACATTGAGGTAGAAATATGCCTGGCATGTTGGGGGCAGAAAGGAGAATGAACAGACTAGTTTGGCTGAAAAAGAGAATTCCTTTAGGGAAAGAATGGGAGACATATGGGGAAAAGTTATGAAAGACATGAAATTCTAGAGTGAAAATTTAAGGCTTTTCTAGATAGCCTTTAAGGCTTTTCTAGATAGCCTGGGGTGGGGGGTGGGGAAGGGGAGAAGTAAAAAGTCTAGAGACTGGAGGGACAGAATAGGGATCAAGGCATCTGCACTGCACAGCCAATTGTGGTATGATCCTAGCACCACATATGGTCCCTAGAACAGCCAGGGATCACTTCTGAGCACAGAGCAAGGAACAGCCCCTGAACTCCACCAGTTACAGCCCCAGAAAAAAAAATTAAATTAATTAAATTTAAAAATGAAGTCTAGCTTTTTTCTGCCGCCGCGCGAGATCGACCCCGGAGGCAACTGAACCACTTTGGACACGAGCGGCGCCCCCAAAATGCCTCCAAACTGTGTGCTCAAAGCTACTGGCCCAGGCGCCGCCAGCGGGGTATGGTCTTTTCTCTCTCAACTCTTTCTTTTTGAACGCAGCGAGGCAACAGCCGGGTTTTAGACTATGCAGGAAGCCCGGGAAAGCCGATGGGGCGGGACTTCCGGATCCGCCCTGTGCCGATATTTAAGCACAGAGCCATGTGGGTACGCGCTTTTCTGCCACCGCGCAAGATCGACCCCGGAGGCAACAGAACCACTTTGGACACGAGCAGTGCCCCCAAAATGCCTCCAAACTGTGTGCTTGGAGCTACTGGCCCAGGTGCCGCCAGCGAGTGAATCAATTACCAAAAGAATTTTCCCTGGACTTCATATAGAAATACAAAACCGCTATCGCAGCCGCTCGACCTAATATCTCTTGATTTTCAGCAACGTGTAAATGTTCCTTTTTAGCAGGGCTTACCGTGGGGGGAAACTCCAAACAATAGTACTGAGTTTTTTGTTGAAGGGTAAAAGATTGTAGTGATAGAATTTTAGGCAGAATTTTCCCTGGACTTTATATAGAAACCCAAAACCGCGCAGCTGCTGCCGTGGCCGCGCAACCTAATGTCATCTAATCATCAGCAATATGAAATGGTTCCTTTGTAACGGGTTGGACTTTGGGGGGACCATAATAGGGTTAAAGTTTGTAGTGACGTGTAATTTCTGGCTGTACTTTCCCAGGACTTTATACAGAAATTCAAAGCCGCGAGGCCGCTGCCATGGCTGCACAACCTAATGTCATTTAATCATCACCAATAAGAAATGGTTCCTTTGTAATGGGTTGGACTTTGGGGGGACCATAATAGGGTTAAAGTTTGTAGTGACGTGTAATTTCTGGCTGTACTTTCCCTGGACTTTATACAGAAATTCAAAGCTTGCGAGGCCGCTGCCATGGCCGCGCGACCTAATGTTATTTAATCATCACCAATATGAAATGGTTCCTTTTTAACGGGTCGGACTTTGGTGGGAAATCCTAACAAGAATAGTAAGTCTTTTGCTGAAATATTGAAGGCAATCAAAGTGGTAGCCATCTCTATAGACTGAACTAAGCCATATCCCCACGCCAGCTGAGAAGAAATATCCTTCTTTCTCGGGAAGAAATGCGGCGTGGCGTTAACCATAGTATGATGTCCATTAAGCTGACACGGACCTGGTGGCGTGGGAATGGGATACAAGGGAATAAATTATTATGTATTTGGAACAGCGGGACGCTGGTGGAATCTCGAGCTGGGGCCGATACCAGCGTATTACTTTTGGTTCCAGAAACTGCTGGCAGACATTCTACCAGACTATCAACTAAGCCAGAGCCCCACGCCGGCTGATGACGGGAAATAACCATTTTTTTCGTTTGTTTTTTTTTCCCCCTTTGTCAGGCAGCGTGGTGATTACTAAACAGGCATGAACTCGGTGGCGCGGGACGAGGGGGGAAAATATAGAAAAGTTATGTAACAAACAGCGGGACTTAATATCTCTACATTCTCAGCAATGGAGAGCTATCAAATGCTTCCTTGACAGTAGGACTGTCTTTTCTTTTTTTGGGGGAAACCCTAGCAACAATAGTGAGTTATGTGTTGAAACATGGAATGTAACCAAGATAAAGTGTAAACGAAGTGAAAATTATCACTTACAAGGGCGGGGACAGGGGGTGTGGGGGGGGGGCGGGAGGTATAATGGGGTGGTTGGTGATGGAATATGGGCACTGGTGAAGGGAAGGTGTTTGAGTATTGTATAACTGACATAATCCTGAGAATTATGTAACCCTCCACATGGTGATTCAATAAAATTTAAATTAAAAAAAAATGAAGTCTAGGGCTGGAGTGATAGCACAGCGGGTAGAGTGTTTGCCTTGCACACGGACAACCTGGGTTTGACTCCCAGCATCCCATATGGTCCCCCGAGCACCGCCAGGAGTAATTCCTGAGTGCATGAGCCAGGAGTAACCCCTGTGCAATGCCGGATGTGACCCAAAAAGAAAAAAAAAAATGAAGTCTACAGACAATACAAAATCATTAAGAAGGGAAAATGGTAGGGCTGAAGAGACAGTACAGTGTGTAAGGCTCTTGGTGCCTGGGTTCGATCCCAGGCACCACATCTGGTCTCCTGAGCCCTGCCAGGAGTGATCACTGAGCACAGAGCCGAGAGTAAGCCCTGAGCAAAGCTAAAACAAAACAAAACAAACGAAAAGGATAACTGCATTTCAGACCTTTCAAACTTTCAAACTTTGAAAGATTCCCAAATGAGTGCAAGTTTAACCACCCACACTATAAGTCACCTCTGTTGATGTGGTGGTGGTCAAAGTCTTCAAAGCAAATATTAAATAATCTTTAGCAGGCTATTTCTTTCAGATCAATAAAAACATTTAGAATTTAAAACCCAAAGACAAGATTGCTGGACAGTTTGGCATGCTGTCAGGCGCATCATCAGCTTGAACTCTCCTCAGACTGCCTGTCAATGGGCTAAGAAGATGGATGGAGAAGGCCTACTCCCAGAGGACTCCCACTAGGGACATAGGCTCAGAGTGCCCCACCCTCCCATTTGCAACTCATAGACCGCCTCCAGCAGCTCCTGGGTCAGCCTCAGAACCTTTCCTTTTCCTTTTCCCTTTCCTTTCTTCTCTTCCCTTCCTTTCCCTTTTCTCCCCACCCCTCCCCCCCGTTCCTTCCTTTTTTTCCCTCTCAGACCACATCCTCTCCCTCGCCCTCTCCCAAAGGAAGAGAAGAGCAATCCTCAACGGTAAAAGGCAGTTGCAAAAGCAACATCTAGAACCAGCCTCATGTCAGGAGAGGATGCTCTGGTTCCTCATGGTTTCAGGTGCTCTGCATGATCAGAGAAACTTCTCTAGAGACGAACTATAGACATGATCCCTGAATATCTTCTCAGAATCATTTCTGTTCCCTTCTGTGACAAATTGTCTAAGGTTTCCAGTTCAGTTGATACTCCCAGTAAAACTAAAAACAAATGATTAGGGAAAAGAACCAGTGATTTTTCACCATGACCTGCGATCTAAAACACTAAATTAAATAAGCTTTGTTATTTTAGGAAAAAAAGTCTTGATTTTATCAATGGAAAGCAATATAGTAACCATTAATGATTTCTGATCATACAAATGACAAGATCAGGGCAGATTTTAAAGAACACCAACCTCGTGGTAATATTCAAGATGACTTTAAGTGGGGAGAAATAAAGTACCAAGTATTAACTTACACTAATGCACAGAGTTGGTAATGGGTACACTAGGTAGGACATTGACAGGAAGACAGTGAAGACCACCAGACCACCCACTGGGAAAAGAAACCATGAGGAAATGTAGCTTTCCCTTCCATACAAATTCTCTCGTAGGCATATGTGCATCCTGTACCTTTTCTGCTCTTGAACTCTCAGTGCGATTCTACTTCAAAGAAAAAAATCACTTGCAGAATATAGACGGCCAGTAACACCTACCTCCCAGCAGTCTCTCTCACCATCTGGTTTTCCTAAGCCAAACTGTTGAAAATTCCTGAAAAGAATTTATCTCATCTCAAAACTATTATCTGAGCAGCACCTGTAGCATCAGCCAAGTAACAGATACCCCTTTAGTAAAAAGATGGGTTACCCTTGTTTGGGGTTCCCTCTGATAAAATTAACTGGGTTCAGTAAGTCAGGACCAGAAGATGACGTGGACTACAATCACACTACAGAAGAGTAGGAAAATCGCTTCCCTTACTGCCTTAGGTCAGAAGGGCAGGGTGAGCAATGACAGAGCCATCGCTAGAGTGAGAAGATCAGAACCTAGATAGACTACACTGCTTTGTTCATTTATTTTTAACTATCCTATTTCTTGTTGAGTACTATTTTTGGCTTTTTTTTTTCTTTTTGGGTCACACCCGGCGATGCACAGGGGTTACTCCTGGCTTTACACTAAGGGGGACCATATGGGATGCTGGGAATTGAACCTGGGTCAGCCACGTGCAAAGCAAATGCCCTACCCACTGGACTATTGGACTCCAGCCCCACTATTTTTGGCTTTTGGAGGCCATATGCAGTGCCAGGCATTAAACACAGGTCAGCTGTGTGTTGTGTGCAAAGCAAGTACCTTACCTATTGTCTTAGCTCTCCTGTTCCTAGAGAGAACTTTTTGTTTGTTTTGGTGTCATATCCAGCAGTGCTCCTGACTCTGTGCTTCCAGCAGTGTTCAGGAGATCATGTAGAACCAGGGTCAGAGATCAAATCCAGGCCTCCTGGGTACAAAGCTTGCACTCAGTCTGTCGAGCTATTGCTCCAGTCTCAATAGAGAACTTTAATTTTCATGTTATTTTATTTTTGGTTCTGGGGCCATATCCAACAGTGTTCAGAACTTCTGGCTCTGTACTCTGGGATCACTCCTGGTTGGGCTCCAGGGCCATATGTGGTGCTGGGGATCAAGCCAGCATTGGCTTGTTATTCCTGTACGATAAACTTTTACAGTCAAGTAGATATGATCGCTGCTTACGATTAGTAAACACAATTGACTGGTGCTCAATAAAAACATATTGTTCAATTCACAAAGAAAATGATGTGTGTGTATACACTCATACATGCTGGTTGATTCAAGCAATTTACTATATCTAAAAGCTTAAGTTTTATAAATGTGAAGAGTATTCATTTTAATTTATTTATTTATTCCGGGTTTGGGGCCACAAATGACAATGCTCAGGGGTTTCTCCTAGCTTTGCACTCAGGAATTACTTTCAGCAGCGCTCAGGGAAGCATATGGGATGCCAGGGATCGAACCTGGGTCAGCTATGTGCAAGGTAAGTGCCCTACCTGCTGTATTTTCACTCCAGCCTAAAAAGTGAGTCTTCATTATATCTTTCTTATCTTTTAAATGCAATTCTCCCACATGGAAATGTTTTAAATTTATAAAATCTTATGCACATACAATTTTCTAAGAACTCAAATTTAATATTTGCATATAAAATAGCATGTTTATGTCAAATATTATATTTAACCTTAAAAGTATTAGATTTAATATTTTTAATATATTTAATATATTTTTAATATATTGAGTGAAGCAAAAGCCCCCTATAAGAAGATACCTATTTTAAGTTCCTTATCTAAAAGGCCTGACAGGCTGAGACTGTCCCTGGTAGCAGTCAGCTGTGCCCAGGGGAGTCCAGAGCCTCCCTCCCCCCAAATCTCTCCCCCCTCCCCCCGAAGCTCAGTTCTCAGAATTTTTCTACTCACATTTTTCCCAGGACAGTCTCAAATTATTTTATATACCTCTTATTTCCTTCTTATGACTGGCTCAGAACATTTTATATAAAACTCACTCCCTTCCTAGAACCGGATACACATCTCCTGCTTATTCACCTTTCTAGAAAGCAGTAACTTCCCACCTAAGCATCCTAAAGACACACTAAAAGACCCCCGAGAGTTGGGGGATAATGGGAGGGAACCTGGGAACACTGGTGCTGGGAAATGTACACTGGTGGAAGGATGGGTGTTAGAATGCTGTATTACTAAAACTTAATCATTAACAGCTTTGTAAGGGTTATTCTCACAGTGATTTAATTAAAAAAAAAAAAAGACCCCCCTCTCCCTCAAACTGTGCCAAGGAGGTCTCTCTTTTCTGGAAGCCACTACTGTGTCGGTCTCACCAGTGTATTCTCTTTCAATAAACTTACTTCAATAAACTGTCTCACTCTCTTGGTAAATTATTTTACCATTCCACTATTTGGACCCAGCAGGTCTGGGTTCAAGTTCTTCTCCCTTCATCGAATAATCTGAAACTCCAAAAACAAATTCTAACTAGAATTTTGTTAGCATAGTATTTTATTAGCATAGATGAAAGAAGTGGTAAAGAAGAAATTAAATAGAAAACTGAAATCAAAGCAAGCAACTTAGCCTAGACCCTGAGAATATAAAATATTTTGTTTTCTTAACACTCTATAACACCTAACTAAATTACATACATTTACTTTCTTTACATGACTATTCCCTAACATTGGAGGAATAGAAGTGTTTTATAAGGGAAATAACATCTGTTCTAGTCCTCAGACAGAAAGAAATATTTTGGAGTAGTGGTAACATCAAAGGTACAAAAATAAGGCAAGGTATTAATGTAAAATATACAAATTTGTTTTGTTTATGTTTATTTATTTGTTTTGGTATAGAGTATTTATATTAAGGGAGAAAAGTCAGATGGAATACTTTTAAGGTCAGTTTCCATAATAAGACATTAGGACTTCAAGTAATGGGAAGTCATTCAGGAGGGGTTAGTGGTCCATTAAATGCTTCATTTCATAATGCAATGTGAAGGACTAAACAATTAGAGACCAAAGAAGACCTGATCTAGGATAGTGGCTGCAGCACTGAGTTGATGGAAAGGTAAACAAAATACTACAGACATACAGGACTAGGTAACCAAATGAGCTGTAGGTGCGGAAGAGAAAAGTAATGGAGAATATTGATATCTAAAGTCAGGATTATAAGCATGATGGTGATACCACCATCTGAAACAGGAAATGAGAGGAAGAAATACAGTTAAGGATAAGCATAATGATAACACGTATTGAACTGGAAATGCCTTCCAGTACAGAATATTTACAAAACAGTGATTACCTTGCAGATAGGAAATATGGATCTAAGCCTATGAGGAAAGGCAAGAACTAGAGACAAATCTCAAAGAAGATCCTAAGAAACTGACAGTGAAGAAAACTGGAGCTATTGGGGGCTGGAGTGATAGTGACAGTGGGTAGGGCACTTGCTTTGCACATGGCTGGCCCAGGTTGTGGGATCCCCAGCATCCCACAAATAATGCCAGAAGTATTCCCTGAGTGTATAACCATGACTAAGCCCTGGGCACCAATGGATGTGACCACAAAACAAACACACAAATTGAAGGTGAGACAGGTGGGGAATATATTTGCTTTTCAATGAAATGCACAGAGAAAAGAGAAGAAAAACATGCACAAAGAGGGCAAGTAATAAGAGAGGCATCAAGAAATTAGAAGCATCACTGGCTCTGATGGCCACGGAGCACCACTGGGTGTGCCTAAATTATCAAGGTTCTTAATGACTTGCAGGTAGGATAACTAAAAAAAAAGTATGTGAAAATGACATTGTGTTCTGTTTTTATATATGTATCTACTTCCAGGTTCACAATAAGGATTTACTATCCACTTGCATTCAGCTCTATCTGGATACATTTGGAAACTGCAATGGCCCCACTGAACTGCCTGTCTAAATTGTTAAGACAGGTAGCTGAATAAAAAATTATGAAGCAGTCTCAGAAGGGCTGACAACTATTATCAAACTTTGATACTTTGGTGAGAAGTTAAAAGTATATTTTGCTATTTGTAGGACATGACTCAAAATTGTTCCAATATCAAATTCTTAGTTTTATGTATATGGATATATCTATCTGACAATTAATATTAAGTGTCCCAGGGCTGTAACACTAGTATAGCAGGTAGGGTGCTTACCTTGCACACAGTTGACCTAGATGCAATTTCCAATACCACATAAGTCCTCTCAGCTTTGCAGAGTTATCCCTGAGCACAGAGCCAGAAGGAAAGCTTGCGTATACTTCAGAAAAAAAAATTTTTAAATATATCTCAAACTGTTCTGGACACCAGATAAATGATCTGGTCCTGGAAAAACATTTAGAAGAAAAAAATATTGGCCAGGAAAATAGTCCAGGGGTAAGGAGCTTGCCTTAAACATGGCTAAGCCCAATTAAATTCCCAGTATCACATATAGTCCCACAAGCCAGGTATGACCCTGAGCTCAGAGCCAGGAGTAAGCCCTGAGCATAGCTGGATGTGCCCACCACTTCAAATATTATTCACACTGAAGACATTTAGAATTATAAATAATAAGTGACAGTATATCCATTTGTGTAAACACACGAAAAAGAGGGGGGGGGGGCACACCGCACCAGGCACAGGGCAGCGGTGCTCTATCTGTCCCGCCGGCCGTGTTCTGTAGTCTCCATCCCCTTCCCCCATCCTGGGGAGGTTGACGGCGATGATGAGGCAGGCGAAGGAAGGAAGGAAGGAACGGAGCCAGGCTGGTTGGTCTCAGTTGCAGTTTATTCCAATCTCCTCTCTAAACACTCCCGTCTCTCTCTCTGCTTCTTTCTCCCCCATGCTACTTCATTCTCCTTCTCCTCTGGATCTGGATCTGGCTTCTCCAGATCTAGCACTGGGACTCGCCCCCAGCCCCAGCCCACTCTTACAGCCTAGTTAAATCCCCAAGTATGAGGGGTTGGGGCTTACACACAGGCGTGGTCACATCAATAGGGGTAAAGTTCTTTCCCTCAGGGGATGCTTCTTCTAGGACAGATACTCTTTCAGCAGGACACCAGCCCAAGATCGGAATTTCATGGATGTGTTTCTTCTCTCCTTGTCCAACTAGCATATAAGTATTCATAAAATTAATCATTTTGTATGGACATAGCAAGAGATGCATTAAGCTTATAGAATTGCTCTCCTGGGGTCATCTCGATCTCAGACTATAGTGCTCAGGCCAGATTAGTCTTTCCTATTCCTAGCAGGGTCCTAGCCTTGTCGTTGCTTTTGGATCATGACATGACATGTCCATGACCAAGCTCTTAACATATAGTTAAGCATTAGGCACTTTGGCCAGGCCCATCTCGATGCCAGGGTAGCACATAACTCACTGCTTGCCCTGGGTCCGTCCCGTCCCTTGTTGGGATCCTGTTTTTGGGGGTGCTAGGAAGAAAGGGCAGCTGATACTTAAGTCGAGAAAGCAGATGCCCAGGAGTGAATAATATCCGAAGCCAATTAAATCCCATGTTAACAAAGTATATTAACAACTGTCTTTCTTTGTCCATACAAAAAGGACGTTGTTTTAAAGTAAACTATTCAAAAGACATGAGGAGAGGAGCAAGGCAATATTAACTTACAATACAAGTTCATTGTCCTAGAAAGGTCTGACCTTACAAATTAACAAAGTCTGATTAGGGGAATAGCTGATTAACTGGCTGAAGAAGGGAGCACAGAAGTGATTACGGATAGACAAAGGAATGGGAGTGAAGCACCTTGATGGGTGTGACTGATATACCTAAGCTCCTAGTGGCAAGGGGAGCAGGACATACCAATGTAGTCTAGAATAGTTTAGAGATTATTACCAGATAAAGCTAAAGTCTTTATAGCAAGGGAGAAAGGGCAAACCAATGATATCCTACATCCATTGTTCTGTGCATAATCATAAGTATGTTTGATAAGAGGGACTGTCATCTTTAACTATTTTTTAAACACCCTCTAAAAAATGTTCAGTTGAACATGAAGTATACTGACCAGAATAGACTGAAATCTTAGTTTAATATATTTATGTTCTGACTGGAAAAAATTTCAGACTACAGTATAATAATCCTTATATTGTAAAAAAGAGCAACTTTGGATTTGGAGTGCTTTAGAAAGATTAACAGTTTTTTAAATTCATCCCCATTTTTGCTTTTAGTCCTATGTGGAAGTAGCTCTTGAACCTTTTAGAGACCACAAACTACATCTGAAAAGTAGGGTAATAGTATTTGCCTGCCTACTTCAGAGAGTAATTTGAGAATTATGAGCTAATGTTCTTATATCTCTCTAAACTGCACAGATGAAAGGCCTTAATTATCAATGATCAGTGCAATTAGTCTGATGTCATTTTTCTTACCTCAGGTTTACCTAAAGTCTGTGCCTGAAAGAAGCTCTTTCCCCCAAACAAACAAACAAAAAAAGGGACACATTTTATCCTGTTATCTAGATGTAGGTTTGCTAGAGCTATAATAGAGTCTATGTAGAACATTTAAAAGAATACTAATAAGACATGTATATAATAATAGTGGTTATTATTTAAATAATAGCACAGTGGGTAGGGCATTTGTCTTGCATTCGGCCAACCCGGGTTTGATTCCTCCACCCCTCTCGGAATATCTCACCTGCATGGCAGAGCCATGTCATATTTGATATGCCAAAAGCAGTAACAAGTCTTACAATGGAAACGTTACTGGTGCCTGCTTGAGCAAATCGATGAGCAACGGGATGCCAGTGACAGTGACAGAATAACACTTAGAAAATTTATTGGGGGATGGAGAGATGGTAGAGTAGGTAAGGGGATTTTATTGCAGGCAGATGACTGGCTTCACCTCCAAATGGTCCCACAGCACTACCAAGAGTGATCCCTGAAGGCGCCCCAGAGGGGGGCGGGTGAGACCTCTCTCTGCCCCAAGGGACCCAGCCCTGGCAGCTGAAAACCTCCAGAATGCAACCACTGCCATGCTCACGGCCGCTCATCACATGTTCTGGCCAAGCCTCACCAAGGAGTGAATCCCCAGAAAACCCAGGTATAAGGGACTTTGTGACTGAGAACTCTGGGTTCAACGGGACTGGAAATGGAGATCCTCTGCCTGTATTCCCCGTCTCTGGCAACTCAGCAGTCATGCCCATAAATCACCTCTGGCTGGCGCCAGATAATCTTGTCCAGGCCACCATCCAGATCTCATGCCCTTCTCTGCCGAAAGTGAGCATAACCATGACACCTGCCATAACCATGCCGCTGGACCCCACACCAGGCTGTTTCACTCGGTGCGACCCAGAGGGGGGTGGGTGAGAACCCTCCCCACCCCAAGGGACCCAGCCCCAGCAGCTGAAAGCCTCCAGAACTCAACCGCCACCATGATCACGGCTGTTCTCCACACACTCAGGCCAAGCCTCACCCATGAATGAACCTATTCCTGGACCTCGAGGCTGCATTTGGGGCCATGCAACAGTTCATAGGATATACCCTACCCATAGTCCAAGAGTACCACACAACATTTGATGGAGTTCAAAGTAGGAGGCAATCAATCTTAGAGGGAAATATTTTTTTAACATATATATGTACATATATGTATATATATATATAAGCACATAAGGCTCAATCTTTAACAACATGTTAATTATCTCTTATAGAAGGGCTTCCTGGCCCCTGGATGAAATACAACAATCTTCACACTTTTTCCTCTAAGGATACATTTTTTGTAGCATTTTCAGTGGTTTTTCAATTCTACTTGGGGGGCAGGGATTGGGGTTTGGAATGGAAACATCAAAAAAATGGTGGTGGGAAGGTGTAATGGTGGTGGGATTGGTGTTTGAATATTAAACATAATCAAATATTGTGAACTACTTTATAAAATTTTAAAAATTTTTTAAAAAAGAGTGATCCCCAAATACAGAAACAAGAGTAAGCCCTGAGCATTGCTGGGTGAGCCCCCACTCAACTGCAAAAAATTTTAAAAGGGAAACAACCGATCATAACATATACCACCATACTGAATGCAAAACCCAACAAAATTCCAATGACTTATTTTTATAGAAAGAGAACAAAAGGCATGAAGGTTTATATGAAATCATAAAAGACCTCAAACCGTATGGCAACCCTGAGGAAGAAAAAGGAAACTGAAGGTATCATATTGCCTGACTTCAAATTATATTACAGGGTCTAGGGTGCATGCAGGGTTCAAACCCGGAATCACGTGGTTCCCCTAGCACCACCAGAAGCAACCCCCATACATTAAGCTGGGAGTAGATCCCAAACACTGGTATGTCCCCCAAATCAAAAGAAAGAAAATAAACTATAAACATAATTAAGAATGTAAGATACTGGATAAAAACACATAATTACCAATAAAACAGAATTGAAAGTCCAAAAAATGAGGTCACATATTATCAACATTTATTAAGTTAGTTTTCAGTTTTTGGGTCACACCTGACGATGCTCAGGTCACACCTGGCTCTGCACTCAGGACTCCTAGCGGTGCTCAGGGGACCATATGGGATGCCTGGGATTGAATCCAGGTTGGCCGTGTGCAAGGCAAACACCCTCCTCGCTGTACTGTCACTCCGGCCCCTATCGACTTTTTAATAAAGGACGATCCAAGACCAAACAATGGAGAAAGGGGAGCCTCTTCAACAAAGTATTGGGAAAAATGAACAGCTAAACAACAAAGGTAGCACTGTAGCACTGTCATCCCATTGTTCGTTGATTTGCTCGAGCGGGCACCAGTAACATCTCCATTGTGAGACTTGTTACTGTTTTTGGCATATCGAATATGCCTCGGGGAGCTTGCCAGCCTCTGCCGTGTGGGAACAATAAAGGTAAACTGCATCATTTACTAATGCCATATAAAATTTAAAATAGAATAAATACTTAGATGTAAGATTTCTAAACCACAAATACATAGAAGACAATATAGGTGAAACATTCTATGACATTAATGTTAAAGATTTTGGGGAAATTTGATGCAATATTTTCAAAAAAATAAACAATTGGAACTACGTTTTTAATAAAAAAGCTTTTTTTTTTTGCTTTTTTTTTTGGGGGGGTCACACCTGGCGATGCACAGGGATTACTCCTGGTGGTGCTTGGGGGACCATATGGGATGCTGGGAATCGAACCTGGGTCGTCCATGTGCAAGGCAAACGCCCTACCCGCTGTGCTGTCACTCCAGCCCCTCAAAAAGCTTTTGAACAGCTAAAGAAAATATAGGCAATGAGAAGAAAGTCTGTTGAGAGGGAGATATCTGCAGATTATGTATTTGATAAAGGGTTAATATTCACAGCATGCCAAAAACTTAAACAATTTTACAACATAAAACAACCAATCAAGAAATGAGCAAAAGATCTGAATAAACCCTTCTCCAATGAGAAAGTGTGAATGGCTGAAAGGCCTATATAAAAGAAAGTTCAGTCTGACTAATCATCAGGGTAAATTAAGATCACAGTGAAATACTAGCTCACATTTGTGAGAATGTTTTACAGCAAAAAAATTATCACAATTAGCACTAGCACAGAAGTGTGGGAAAACTGAACACCATGTAATCCTGGGTTAAAATCCTCATTTGATCACTATGAAGCCTATAGGTGTATTATTTAAATTCTCTATTTTCTTCTCTGTATATAGAGAATAATATATATCACTATATATTATATGGCATATTATATATTATATTATATGTTATATAATCACTGTATCACTGTCATCCTGTTGCTCATCGATTTGCTCGAGCGGGCACCAGTAACGTCTCATTGTGAGATTTGTTGTTACTGTTTTTGGCATATCGAATACACCATGGGTAGCTTGCTGGGCTCTGCCTTGCGGGCGAAATACTCTCTCTAGGTAGTTTCCCAGGCTCTCCGAGAGGGGCGGAGGAATCAAACCCAGGTCAGCTGCATGCAAGGCAAACACTCTAGCCACTAGGCTATACAATATATTATAAATAATATATATTACCATATATATAAACAAAACCATTTTGTTTTGGGGTTTTGTTTGGGAATTACCAACCTCAAACCCCCATATTTCCCTTTGACATCTTCCTTTTCCCTGTAACTAGTAGCCTAATATCAGATATTGTAATTCCACTCAAATAAATCAAACTGAAACCAATCAACATTTATAGACATTGAGCTAACGTATATGGGGATCTAAAGAGAAGCAAGACAAAATTTGCCTACAAAAGGGGCTGAGATCCAGGGTGAAATACAACAATTTTCACAAACTTTCCTCTAAGGAAATTTTTTGGATCATTTTTAGTGGATTATTTATAACAAGCAATACAAAATAAATTATTTAGGTCCTGCTTTGGGGGCAGGGCTTGGGGGCAGGGTGGAAACATTCAAAATATGGTGGTGGGTAAATGTAATGGTGGTGTGTGGGGTATGGCAACAGATGCCAGAGGAGATAAGATGTGTCCCTGCCATAGCAGGTAAGACCTGTCCCTGCATATAATGACTCAGTAGAGAGTGTCTGGATGCATTTTACAAGCACTAGGTATCTGGTCTTGAATCTCACCCAACCCCTCAAGAATTGTCACCTATGCTAGTCATTCCTAACTGCAGCATCTATCCCTAATTGGGATTGGGCCCCGGGGCAAAGCAGAGTTGGAAAGGTCAGTAATGCTAAACTTTATGTGATTGGACCATCCTCTTAAGCCAAGACCCTGTATATAATATGTGTGTACTTGGCAATAAAGTGAGTGGCCATCAGCTGTCTCCCAGAGTGGTTTCTCTGCACATCCGTCATCCTTTGCCCCATGTCTGCCTGGACCCCTTGTGTAATGTGTCTGGGCACTCTGGGGAAAAACTGTTCCCTAACAGTGGTGGGATTGGTGTTGGAATATGAGATGTGACAAATTATTTTTTAAAACTTTATAAAAATAAAATTAAAATTAAAAAATAATGGATTTTCCAAAGAATAAAGAAAGGAAGCGGGGTGGTGCTGAGAGCCAGCAGGATGAAACCAGGTTAACAAAACTACAATTAATAATGGGATTTGAATTCTACTTGTTCTATGTATTATACGAAGCATTTGGAAAATCTATGTGACTGGTATTATTTTGTTCAAGTACAAAATGAGAGTTGCAAATGATTATATCCAGAATAAATTGAGATGGTATGAATAAGGGACTCTACCTAGCCAGAATATGATAAATAATTGCTGAGGTGCACCCCACCCCCTGACCTTTTTTTAACTGAGTCTCTTTAAAAATCAAGTTGTAGGACAGGGAAGAGTGGAAGGACTGTGACAAACTTTAGAATTTTCTAAATTGTCTTTTTCTCTTAACACAAATTTATTCTATTTATTTTAATTTTAGGTGCCATGGTTTACAATACTGTTAAAAAATAAGAGTTCCACGCATAATACAATCAAGCAGGAATAGTCACTATTCCATTTGACTTGAGTCAAGTGTTGCCTTATAGAACATAGGCTAGTGATTTTTTTTTTTAATTTTAAGACAAATCAGACTGAAAACTCCAGGTTCAATGGAATCAGGAATGAAAGACCTTCCCCCTTGTCCTCCCATATTTCTGGCAACTTGGAAGCCACACCCATACGCCACCTCTGGCTGGTGCCAGATGATCTCATCAACTGCCATGATCCAGAGACTCATTGTCCTTTTCTCTCGAAAGAGAGCATAAAACGATATGCCATAGCCATGCCTACAGACCCCACACCAGGCATTTGGGGCATCTCGGGGTGGAGGGGATTTGAATGAGGCCCTTTCCCACCCCAAGGGACTCATCCCCAGAAGCTGAAATCCTCCAGAACTCAACCATCGCCTTGCTCACAGCTACCCTCCACACCCTTGGGCCAAGCCTCACCTATGAGTAAAGCTATCCATGGACATCTCATACCTCACACCACTTATTCCAAGAGTAGCAAACCACATTAAATGGAAGCTTAAAGTAGAAGGCAACCAATCTTAGAGAGAAATATATTTTTACAGATAGATATACATAAGCACACAAGGCTAAACCTTTAACAACCTATTAGTAATCTCTTATAGAAGGACTTAATGGCCCCTGGGTGAAATACAACAATCTTTATGCACTCTCCCCTAAGGAAAGTTTCTTGGAGCATTTTCAGCAGTTTATTCACAACAAACAATACAACATAAATTATTTTGGTTCTGCTTTAGGGCAGGGGTTGGGGTTGGGGATGGAAACATCCAAAATATGGAGGTGGGAAGGTGTTGGAATTGGTGTTCAAATATTAACTGTAATCAAATATTGTGAACTACTTTATAAAAATAAAATAAAATTTAAAAAATACAAGTCAGAAATTCCACATTAATGTGAACTCTCCATTAAAAATAATTTTTATGTACTATATCTGAAACAGATATAGTACAGCAATTAAGGTGCTTCCCTGTACATGGCAGACCCCAATTCAATCCTCAACACTGAACCTGGTGTCCCAGTCCACAAGAAGCAATCCGTGGGCCAAGAGTAAGCTCTGAGTGTCACTGGTGTGGCTCAAATCACTTACACCTCCCAAAAAGAAAATTTGGCATGTAATTTAAAAAAATCTAAAGTGTGCACAAATCAAGTACATGCCAGCTAAAACTTGCAAAGCACCAATTTCTAATCCATGTCTTAGTGGCTTAGATGAAAGGGTAAAGCTGCAAATAAGATTATCTTGCTAGATGCTTCAGACTTGGGGAAAGTGAAGGATATTGCTTTTGATTTATCACTTGGTTTCTAATTTTCCCTGTCTTATGAAAATAACAATTTAAAAAAACAGGGGCTAATCCAATCAGCTTAATCAATGGCTGAATAAATAACAGTACTTCTACATTATAATAAGTAAATAAATAAAATTTTTAAAAATAAAAAAAGGAGCTGGCAACATAGTAGTAAAGCAGGTAAGACACTTGCCTTGCATGTGGCTGACTCAGTTTCTATCCTCAGCATCCCATGTGGTTCTCCAAGCCCTACTATGAGTGATAACTGAGTGCAGAGTCAGGAGTAAATCATAACCACAGCTGGGTGTGGCCCAAAAATCAAGAAAAAAGAAACAGAAGACAAATTAGATAACCGCTCTTCAGAGACAATAACAAACACAAAGGCACTGAATATCATTTAGCCATCTGGGTCAGCATACTGACTAGTTTAGTTCCTAGGAAAATCTATCTGGAACTCTTGGGACTTTCCTAGTGAAATCACACATCTTTGATATTCATGGTGGACCTGACAGTTTGCACTTTACTGTTGCATTACGGGCCTCTGGGCAGTTTACGCTGAAGAGTCAACTTAGGATAGGACAAGCTGAACAAAAAAAAGCTAGCCTGCAATCAGAATATTGGTGCTTCAAGTCATTTAATAGCTCAACCTGGTAAGAGGGTAGGAGCATGAGTTAAATCACATGGTACACTCAATCACAGCTAGATTAATATGATTCCAATAATATTCAGGATCCAGGGCTCACTGGGGCTTCTTGGTTGATGACCCCATTAACATTCTGGGAGTTTTGGGGGAGGGAAGGCACTGGTGCATTCTGGTCCCAAAGGAGAAACCAAAGAAAGCTCTGTGTTTGGGACCCTACCAGAATTCACTATGTATTTCTTCACTGTCTGGTCCTGATTTTTATCCTCAATAAATAAAATCCAAAGTCTAAATATGGTGCATTCCTGAATTTGAGTTTTCTAGCTAATTTTCAAAAAGAGGAAAGCACCATCAGATTTGTATCTAGTTGGGAATTCTGGGACCCACAAACTTGTGACTGAAGCTTGAAGTAAGGGTGATCTGTCAAGGACAGGTTAGCATAGGTCTATGCTAATTTGGGGTAGTTAACATCAGAATTTAATATTGTGCTGCTATAAGAGCATAACATTTCAGTGGAAAAATTAACTCCATTAGTACAGTTTGATTTAAATTGTCAATACCTGAGAGCATTATAATCTGATGAGTAATTAGGATCCAATATCTTATATTTCAGCCACAAGGGACAAAGATAACAAGCAGGTGCCAAGTACTGCATTAGATATTGCCAAATTATCCTTTCTTAGAGCAAAATGGAAAAGTAACATTTATTTCCCTTTGAAAATCTGTCACAATTCAATCTGAATTATAAGCAGTGAGAATCTGACCTTTCACTTCCAATAATATGTGTTCTTTATTTTCACTCCAGTTTAAATCTGCCCTATTCCCTCTAGCTGCCCTAGCCTATTTTAAAACTTTTAGAAGAAGGCATTCCCACCTACCTTTCTATCCCTAGGATTATCTGAAGTCTATCTTCTCAAATCAAATCAATTGTCTGGAGTTACCAATGAGGGCTTTCCTTCATTTTGTTTACCAGACTGTTAATTATTTTAACTATCTCACAGAAAACTTCGAATTGCCCATATCTGCCTCTGTCCTTGTTCTGCATAATCTTAAGGAATAAGTTAAAACTGGAAGTCAGCACCAGAAAAAGTAAAAACTAAAACTAGAATACAAAATAACCTTTGATAGACAAAACCAAGTTTTCCAAACACTGCAGCTCTAGATAAAAGCATTTTACTGGGGCTGAAGATATGACTCAGTGGCAGGGCACTTGCTCCTCAACACCTGGCACTGTCAAAACCAAATAAAATTTCCATAAGTATTTAAAATTTGGACTACTTGATTTGGATAGTGTCAGTCCCATTCCACCCCCCCCCATCCCAAATCTTTAGTTACCTTTAATGTTAATTAACTCTCATTTAAATTTCTTGATAAATTCAGTCATGCATTTGAGAATAAATGTGACATATATGAACAGCTAAAAGAATAAACAACACAGAGTATCAAATCACCCCCAGGGAGAATTAACATAACATCTTTTCAATTCCTGCATTCCGCCCCCTAATAACTATAACTCTCTATAATCTTTCCCTGAGAGGTAACCACTATCCTTGCAGGAACTTCTGGAAGTAATTTCAAGCTTTTCTTGCTCCTATTTCTTGAAAAGACTGCCTTTTCTCCATCAAATCACCTTAGCATTTTCATTAAAACCAACTAACCAGACATCTATTTCTTCTAGACTCTGAATTCTATTACAATGACCTATATTCTCAATTAACTGAGACCATAAGTGGGTGACTTTATTTTGGTGGTTATTTTGTGATCAGTGTGCTTTTCTTCATTAACTGGGATTTGAGACAGTACTTTGCTTATTATAAACAGAACACAGACCTCTCCTAATTATAAACAGAACACAGTACTAAAAATCAATAGAAATTAATTTTAGGGCCTATCATCAGTGGACTGAATCACAGAGCCACAAAGTGTTTTAAGGATAATGATACCTTCTACATGTTATTATTGAAAGTCTAGTGAGAAGATATGAAATGACTTAAATAAGCTACACTGAAAGACTTATTTTGTTAGTTTCATTTTCGGACCATATCTGGTGGTGCTCAAGGCTTACTCCTAGCACTTAGGGGTCACTCCTAGTGGGGCTCAGGAACATATTTGGTGCAGTACTATAGCTCTAGTCTTCTAAAAGACATTTTCTAAATTTTTATTTGTGACTAGTTTTAAATACTCATGAATATTAGTTTTCATCTTTTTCTCCACATCAAAATGTTAAAACTTGAAACTAAGATTTTTTTTGTGTGTGTGTGAAGTAACAGGTTTTATTTTAGAGGGTTTTAGGGAAGGAGGAAGGGATAAGTGGAAAAGAAAAAAACAGCAGGAGTAACACACTCAAGAAAGAATGCGGGCTCCTCTGAGGATGGAGAGAGCTCTACACACATCCTAGCACTGGACACGAAAGCATGAAAGTACACATCTCAAGGGGGGAGATGCGGGCGACACATGTGCTCGGGCACCACATGTGCTCGGCCACGTGGGCACAAGCAGCACATGGCTCAGGCAGCATATGCGCTGAAACTAAGATTTTCATCAGTAACCAATAATCCAACAAATTTGCCTGAAGTTAGTCTTGATTTGTATCTATGATCAATCATCATAGCAGTGAGGCAGGTATAGTCAAACTTTTTCACTGTCCCCTGAGTTTGGGCATTTTTTAAAACCAAGCCAAAAATCAAGGGCATAGATCCTTGTCCCACAAATTAAAGATAAGAACAGAGAACAGTTTATCCCATTTTATCCCCCCCAAAAGCCTACCCATTACTTTGTTAGGGTTTGTAGATAAGATAGAGTGTGTCTTAGGAGCCAGCCCACCAAATAATTTTATTGTTCATTCTGGCACTCACTGATTTGCAGCCCACCCCTTTTCCCCAGTGTTTCCTGATGAGATAACTTTCTTGTGACTATGCAGAACACGTGGCTGCAGTTTAGACTGGAGTCCACCATCTTCCAACTCGCCAATAAAGTTTTCTTGACCAGGTCTCATTTGGCCTGTGAGCAGCCGTGGAACCAAACTCTGAGTTAGCCCGGTAATCATTTTCATGTTACTAATATTTGTTCTCTTCTCCATCAATCTGTGAACAAAAACCTTTTTTGTTTTGTTTTGGGGACACACCTGACTGTGCTCAAGACTTATCACTCCTGGGGCTGGAGTGATAGCACAGCGGGTAGGGCGTTTGCCTTGCACGCGGCCAACCCGGGTTCGAATCCCAGCATCCCATATGGTCCCCTGAGCACCGCCAGGGGTAATTCCTGAGTGCAGAGCCAGGAGTAACCCCTGTGCATCGCCAGGTGTGACCCAAAAAGCAAAAAAAAAAAAAAAAAAAGACTTATCACTCCTGGAGGATTTCTAGGATCAAACCCAGGTCAGCAGGTTACAGGGCAAGCACTTTCCCCCACTGTATTATAGCTCCAGTCTGAAATAAAAGTCATTTTAAAGAATCAGAGGATAGTTGTAAAGAAAAAAAATAACTAGGGCATTGTCTGGAGGGGTCCCCCCCCCCATCCTTCAATAGTCATTACAGAAAAGAAATTGTGAGTTAAGAGTGATAAATAATGTAAAACTTCAATGGTCTTCTAACCAACTGTATGTTTCAAAAAATTTGGAACAAATGAAACTGTATCAAAGGTCAATATTAGACAAAGGAAACTGCCCTTCCCCTAAAACCAAATCATGAGGGTAGTTTCTTTCAGTTTTCCCTCCCCCCAATAGCTTAAGACTTACCATGTTTAGGTTTGCAGCCAAAACAGGATCCTCTAGGAGACCAGCCAATGAGGGATTTATTATTTTTTTCTCATTATGGTACTCAATGGTCTATAGCAGCACTCTGGCAGAACTGGAGCTTGAATAAGTGGCACAAATGTGATGCCCTGGCTACTATTACAACTACCACCACCACCATTAGCACCATCACCACCTTCACCTACACTATCACCACCACTGTGAATAGGAAGGTCCTTTTCGTCTGATCTAGGAGGCTGCCAGTATCCATAAATCTTTGGCAAAATAACTTGTCAGACCGCACTTAGGGTAAAATCTCAGTCTCTTATAGTTCTTTTCTTCTTTTTTTTTTTTTTTTTGGTTTTTGGGTCACACCCGGTGATGCACAGGGGTTACTCCTGGCTCTTCACTCAGGAATTACCCCTGGCGGTGCTCAGGGGACCATATGGAATGTTGGGATTAGAACCCAGGTCGGCAGCGTGCAAGGCAAACGCTCTACCCGCTGTGCTATCGCTTCAGCCCCAGTCTCTCATAGTTCTTGAGAGACAAAACCCAGTTTCATCTTTATTCTTTGGTTAGTACGGTACTCTAAGTAAATGGGGACTCATTATTTTGGGGACACCAAACATGGAACAACCCAGTGCTCTTATCATAGTAAATAATTTATTCATACACCTGATTTATTCTATTCCAAGATGATCTTCACTGAAATTCCAACCCAATATTAAGGAACTATCGAGAGTTCTTCAGCAGGGATAACCCTCATAATCATTAGTTCATCTATTCTTGGCTCTGTGCTCCGGAGTGACCCCTGGTGGTGCTGGGGGAAGGGCCATATGTGGTATTATGGGAATCAAACCAGGGTGAGAAGGCAGCACTGCAATGCATTAAGCCTGAAGTATCTTTCCAGAAGGAAAATTAATAATGTAAAGATTAACAAATATTAGTACTTGCAATAATCTTTTGGACCTAGATAATCTAAGTTTTAAGGGGATGAAGAAAAGCAAAATGTAAAGAAACATATAAATATGAAATTTGTAACACTGATATACATTTTAGTAACTAGATGTTTTTCCTCATGAACGGGACACCAGACAGATGTTTTTCCTCATGAACAGGCCACCAGACTAGAACCTAAACAAGATAAGGCTTTAGTTATTGAGGGGAGGGTAAATTGAGGGAAAGCGTCCTCATCATTGGGCTTTGGGGGAAGGGCAGTTTTCTTTGTCTAATATTAATCTTTGATCCAGTTTTACTTGTTCCCAATTTTTTGAAAGAAAAGTTGGTTATAAGACAACTGATCCTAGATACTTTTCCTCATGAACAGGACACCAGACAGATGATACAAAGTATCTTCTTGTATAGAAGATTATTATAATTTTCTATTTTCTTCAAAAACTTGAGAGAAAGGGTTTCTGTTCACTTATGTTTTGAGATTTACCAATATCCTTTTATGGCTTTGCCAAAACCTTTTAGCATTATGGGACTTCAAAAACATTATATGCAATTGATATTAACATCGAAGCCATTCTGAGTCCAGAGAATTTGAGTTGTGAGAATATATAATATAGCTCAATAAAAATAAAGAATTATACAGAAAATGGAGCCTCCTCACTGAGCAAGGCAAAAAGAACAGTGTGCCAGTGCTCACGATTTCACCTTTCCAAAATACAGATATTTTGGAAATACATAATTTTTGGAATATACACATACGCATTTGGATACCCTGTTAATACCAATACAAATGTATCTCTAAATAATACACAGTCAATTTTTCTAAGTCAATTTTTTAGTTGTTTGATGCTCACCAAAGGTCAACAGGAGAAAATACTGGTTTATTTTTAGATTTTTTTTTTTCTGGAAGAGTCTATGTATATGTGGTTAAGTAAGAACTTCAGGTATCCTGGTGGAGTGCTGCTAAGAACACATCTGCTACTACATTACTGTGTCATCATTACCTAATAGTAACATAATACATCACCAACCCAACTATATTCAATTTACAAGACAGATTCGTATGCAACAAAGGTGCACCTGTTTAACCAGCTGTTGTTGAGTAAAGATGAAACTACTAAATACATCACACCTGAACTGTCCCTGGATAATAAACTTAGTTTAATTGAGAGCTTCACTTTAAAGATGTTTTTCCAATAGCAAGAATGCATTTATAGATGAATCTGAAAATATGTTGAGAGAGGGCTTTCACAAAAGAATAAGTTATTGTGACTTCATTTAAGTGAAGCTCTATACAAGGAAAGCCATTCTTTAATAAAGATAAAAATCCAGATAGCAATTATTTTGGGGAACAGGACTAGCTAAGAAGAAGAAAATGGAAATTTTCTAGATTGACAGAAATTTTCTATATATCAGTAGCACTGTAGCACTGCAGCACTGTCATCCCTTTGTTCATCCATTTGCTCGAGCGGGCATAGTAACATCTCATTGTGAGACTTGCTATTACTGTTTTTGGCATATCAAATACGCCACAGGGAGCTTGCCAGGCTCTGCCGTGCGGGCGGGATACTCTCAGTGGCTTGCCGGGCTCTCCAAGAGGGACAGAGGAATCAAACCTGGGTTGGCCGCATACAAGGCAAACACCCTACCCGCTGTGCTATCGCTCCAGTCCTATATATCAGTAGGGTTGGTTATATATGTATCTTCATCTTTCAAAACTCATGAAAAAAATACATAAATATTTGAACGCTTCAGCATATACAAATGTCACCTCAAAGAAATCGTAAACAACCAAGAGTCATTTCTGAGTGCGAAATGACTTGAGCATCACTGAGTGTGACCCCGACACCAAACAATAACAAAAAAGAAATCATAAACAAGGGCTGGGGATGCTGGGGATGTTGGGGATGTTGGGGATGAAGCTGAGTGGTTGACTACATGCCTCAGATATAAGAGGAGCTGGGTTTGATTACCAGACTCCTCCCCCATCAAATTATAAACAAATCTAGCTAATTAAATCCACCTAAAAGTACTTAGGGTGTCTTTTGGCCATTTGTATTTCTTCTTTTAAGAAGTTACTGTTCATTTCTTCTCCCCATTTTTTTGATGGGTTTGGATACTTTTTTCTTGTAAAGTTCTACCAGTGCCTTATATCATTGTATCACTGCCATCCCCTTGATCATCAATTTGCTCGAGTGGGCACCAGTAACATCTCCATTTATCCTAGACCTGAGATTTTAGCACCCTCTCTTTACTCGTTCTTCCCAGCTGTGCCGCATTGGAGGCTCTTTCAGGGTAAGGGAAATGAGACCCATCATTGTTACTGTATTTGGCACATGGAATACGCGACCGAGAGCTTGCCAGAGCTTGCCAGGCTCTGCTGTGCAGGCGGGACAGTCTCAGTACCTTGCCAGGTTCTCATAGAGGGAGAAGGAGGCTATTAGAGGTCTCTTGACAACGAATTTATTTTATAGTCTCTAGATCTTGGCCATTAATGGGATCACATGGTGCGGGGGTGGGGGGGCGAGAGGGGGCCAGTTTGTGGTGTGGCTGCCAAGCTACTGGAAAATAGGGGATCTGGGAGGAGGAGGCCCAGTCCTGATCCGAGCAGGCTTGAAGATCTCAGCCCCGGGTCCCGCACACCTGAGTTTCTCTGTCAGTTTTTTCATGCATGAGGCTCATCCGAACATGTGGAGAGTGGCCTTGAGCATGGCTGTGGCTGGGTTCTGGAGATCTTTGGCCGCTGGGGCTCTGCTCAGGACAGGGAGGGAAACTCCCCCCTCCAAGGGGCCCCTGTGAAGACAGCCAGGCTCGGGGCAAGAGACTCTGCCTTATATATCTTAGATATTAATCCCTTATCCGATGGGAATTGGGTAAACAATTTTTCCCAATCTGTGGGCTGTCTTTGTATCTTGGTCACCATTTATTTTGAGGTGAAGAAGTTTCTAAGTTTAATGTAGTCTCATTTGTTTATCTTTGCTTCCACTTGCTTGGTCATTGGAATTTCAGTCTTGAAGATGTCATTAGCTTCAATGTCATGGAGGGACATATGAAAAAATGCTCCACATCACTAATCATCAGGGAGATGCAAATAAAAAAAAATGAGGTATCATCTCACACCACAGATACTGGCTCACACTAAAAAATACAAGAGCAACCACTGCGGGGAAAAGCGCACTCTTCTTTATTGTTGGTGGAAACGCTGATTGGTTTGGCCTTTTTGGAAAACAATATGAGCATTCCTCAAAAATCTAGAAGTTGAGCTTGTATACAATCTAACAATACCACATCTGGGAATATACACCAGGGACGAAAAACACACAGCAGAAGCACCATCTGCATTTCTATGCTTACTACATCATTATTCACAATAACCAGAATCTGAAAACAGCTCAAGTGCCTGAGAACGGACGAATGGTTAAAGAAACTATGGTACATCTACATCTACACAATTGAATACTATGCAGCTATTAGGAGAAATGAAGTTATGACATTCACTTACATATAAATGAACTTGGGAAGTATCATGCTGAGTGAGTGAATGAGTGAAATGAGTCATAAGGAAAGGGAAAGATGTAGAACGACTGCACTCATTTGTGGGATACAAAAAAACAGAGACTAAAATCTAAGGACAGTAGAAACAAGGGACAGGAGGACTTGTCTATGGTTGGATGCTTGCCACAAGTGCTGGTAAAGAAGAACATTTGGGATAGAGAAGGGACAAATATGACAAAGACAGCTGGAAATGATCACTCTGGATAAGAACTGCTGAAAATAGGTGAAGGAACAAATATGATAATCCCTCGATATCTGTATTGCAAACCAGAATGCCCAAAAGAAGAGAGGGGAGGGGAGGGGAGGGGAGGGGAGGGGAGGAGAGGGGAGGAGAGGGGAGGGGAGGGGAGAGGAGGAGAGGGGAGGGGAGGGGAGGGGAGGGGAGGGGAGGGGAGGAGAGGGGAGGGGAGGAGAGGAGAGGAGAGGGGAGGGGAGGGGAAGGGAGGAGAGGGGAGGAGAGAGGGGAGGGGAGGGGAGGGGAGAGGGGAGGGGAGGGGAGGGGAGGGGAGGGGAGGGGAGGGGAGGGGAGGGGAGGGGAGGAGAGGAGAGGAGAGGAGAGGAGAGGAGAGGAGAGGAGAGGAGAGGAGAGGAGAGGAGAGGAGAGGAGAGGAGAGAGCTGTGTGCCATAGAGACAGGCTGAGGGCGGGGTGACCATAAATGAATGAAAACTGGGGACACTGGTGGTGAGAAATGTACACTGGTGGAGGGATGAGTGTTGGGACATTGTATAACTGAAATCCAACCATGAAGAGCTCTGTAACTGTGTATCTCATGGTGATTCAATTTAAAAAAAAAAAAAAGTAAAAGTATTTAGGGGGAGAAGTGTATTGATTCTTCCCCTTCTTCGATTTACTTTTTTTTTTTTTTCACTCACCAGAGACCCCAGACCATGGGGTAGTCAGAATTGCTTTAGCTGCACTGGGGATTAAGCCCTGGGAAGAGTGAGCAGTCAGGATGGCCTCAGTGCTTACAGGCAGCTCTGGAGTTGGAACTCAAAGTACTGTGCTTGCCAGACAGGCACTTTAAGAGAGTGGGAGGGAGGAGAAGAAAGAAAAAGAGAAGGAGGAGGAGGAGGAGGAGGAGCAAGAAGAGGTGAAGGAGGAGGAAGAAGATGAGGAGAACAAGGAGGAGGAGGAGGAGGAGAGAACTGGATAAAGTGAAACAAGCAAAATGCTAACCACAGAATACTCAGAGTGGTCTATAAGGGCTGCTTCTAATTTTTCTGTATATTTGAAAACTTCAAAATAAAATATCAAGGAGAATTTTTGTTTGTTTGTTTTTTGGTTTTTGGGTCACACCTGGCGATGCTCGGGGGTTACTCCTAGCTCTGCACTCAGGAATTACTCCTGGCGGTGCTCAGGGGACCATGGGATGCTGGGAATCGAACCTGGGTTGGTCTCATGCAAGACAAACGCCCTACCAGCTATGCTATCGCTCCAGCCCCAAGAACTATTTTTTTTGAAACAAGGCAGATGGGTAACCAAAGACAGATATTCAAAAATGAAATCATTTATATTCCACCTGACTGTTGATTGTATTCATGATAGCTGAGATCATGTTTCTTAGGATTCAGCTAACATGTACACAGGCTTCTAGCATGATTTTAGATTTATAAGGCATTTCCTTTTAGTATTTTCCTTAAGTATAATACTTGCATTTTCTTGAGAAAGTTGCTTATATTATTTATTTAGATTTCTGCACACAAAAATTATTTTAAGTATAATTATTTTTGTCTTGGAACTATGCCCAGCTATACTCAGAGCTTACTCTTGGCTCTGCTCAGGGATCACTCCTGTAAGGCTTGGGGAACCATATAGGGCACCCGAGATCAAACCTGGGCCACGATGTACAAGGCATGTGCCTTACCCTCTGTACTATGTCTCCAGCACCACTAAAATTATTTTTAAAGCACTGTGTGAGATCTGAAATCTGCTACACATATAGAAAATAAACCTTTCAGCTTACCTTTAATTTTTTTTTCTTTTTGGGTCACACCCGGCAATGCACAGGGGTCACTCCTGACTCTGCACTCAGGAATTACCCCTGGCAGTGCTCAGGGGACCATATGGGATGCTGGGAATCGAACCTGGGTTGGCCGTGTGCAAGACAAATGCCCTGCCCACTGTGCTATGGCTCCAGCCCCTTGCCTTTAATTTTTAAACATCCTCCATTTAATAAAAGGCATAGAATTCTTGGTCTTCCAGGAGTCATTTTGTAAAAATGAAACACATGGCAACAGATCACTACTGTCAGTATATAAAAACTAGCTCAGTCACACATAGAAAGAGAGGGGCCCAGAAAGATAGCACATGGTAAAGCACATGCCTAGCATGCGAGAGACTCTGAGTACATTCCCTGGCACCCATGAGTTCATGAGCATTACTGGGGTGGCCCTGTGGCCCCTGAGCACTGCTAGTCCTAAGCTCTAAATGTCAGACCCCCACCACGGGGTTGAGCAGCACCAGGAGTGGTCTCGGGCCCTCCCCAAGTGTCACTAGGAGAGTGGGGGAAGGGCTCTAAAAAGAGAGAAAAGCTATTTACTCTGGGGTAAAGGGCATGGCATCAATTTGAGATCCACAGGCATGCCCACTGTTTCCTGGAATTTAGTCAAATGTGTTTCCAGATGTCTTGCTGAACTATATTATGGCAAATTCAATTATTTTAGTCATTACTGAAATCCAATTGCTGAGGTCAGTCAGTCCCACAGAAATTCACTGAGCTCACTGCAATAATTAAAGAGAACAGCCCCTCTCTACTCTTATTAGACTAAAAAATATATTCCAATTGTCAAGAGAATATTTTCTTCATACACTAAAAAACTAGAAGTATAATACTGATTTTAAAAATTGAATAAAAATCCTCTTAATAAAAATCCGACACTTAACTTGATACTTAATCAAAGTATCTTACAAACAATAGGAACAAATTATTTCCCATAAGCTGGTCTTGACTTTATGTTTTTTCTGTGGATAATAACTTGCCTTAAATGACTTAAATCACTAGAAAAACTTCCCTGTTCATACTATTTGTGTCATTTTTGCCTACTAATTGTTGTTACTCTCATTTTTATTTTTTGTTGTTGTTTTTGGGTTTCACCCAGCAACACTCAGGGGTCTCCTGGCTCTTGCATTCAGGAATTTTTATTCCTGGCAGGGTTCGAGAGACCATACAGGATACCAGGGATTGAACCCAGGTTGGCTGTGTGCAAGGCAAGCCCTCTATTCACTGCAGTATCTCTTCAGACCCCTCATTTTCCATTTCCTATTTTGTGGCTTGCATTTTAATACTCTGATATGTTCAACAAGCTCCCGGAAGAGAGCGACGCAGAGTCTCTTGCCCACGCGCCTGGCTGTCTTCCCCGGGGCCCCTCGGAGGGGATGGACTCCAGTTTCGCTCCCCACCCCAAGCAGAGCTCCCTCGGCTGAAGTCCTCCAGAGCCTAGCCACAGCCATGCTCAAGGCCCCTCTCCACACGTTCGGACAAGCCTCACGCATGAAGTACCGGCAGAGGAACCCAGGTGTGGGGACCCGGGGCTGAGACCTCCAAGCCTGCTCGGATCAGGACTGGGCCTCTTCCGCCCAGATTTCCCATTTTTCAGTAGCTAGGTGATCACACTCAGGGACTTCCCCCATGAGCCGTGTAATCCCACCAACGGCCAACATCCAGAGACTTAAAAGCAAGCTCCTGGAACCTCGAGGCCGCAAGACATCTTATAGCCTAGTTGTCCCTCTGGGAGAACCAGCAGGCTATCGAGAGAGTTTCCTGCCCACATGGGAGAGCTTCGCAAACTCCCTGTGCTGTATTCATATGCCAAAACCAGAAACAATGCTGGGTCTCATTTCCCTGACCCTTAAAGAGCCTCCAATGCGGCACTGTTGGGAAGGACTAGTAAGGAGAGGCTTCTAAAATCTCAGGGCTAGGACAAATGGAGACCACTCGAGAAATTCAACGATCAACGAGATAATGATAATGATGATGATGATGATGATGATTTTATATTCAGGAGGACACTTTTGTAAGGAGGTAATGTACAATTACAAAAAATATTAAGTATGATACTTTTTCAATAATCCTAGTTTCATGTCCAGGATTCCTGAAGACTGGAAGATCTTTCATAAACATAAGCTTCATCAGCTGTTCTTTGGCCCAAGGATAGGAAAATGAAGTGATAAGTGAGAAAAGTCATGCAAATACACTGACAGCTCTATTCTATGTTTTGCCCTCATCTTGGTCTTCCCTCAGCAAAGTTACTATTATTAATATCCCAAATAAACTATGTAATGCTGGAATAAAACTGTGTTGTAGCTATTTCTACTCAAGGACAGTGGATGAAACAGAAATCACAGTGACTGTGAGTCAGTTACCTGTTCTTCAACATCCATCATCCCTTCCTCCAGAGGTAAGGAGAGGTAGGTAGCACCAAGAAAGAGCACCATGTCCAATTCTCTGGAAGCTAAGTGTGGTCACGTGACTAAATTAGAATCAATGGATATGGAGGAACTATTTTGGCAACTTCAGCTTCAAAGAATCTTTCTTAAAAAGGGTTATATATCATTTGCCCTTTTTGTAACTCTTTCCTGCTGGTTGCCTGAGACATGGATCAAATGAACCGTATCCTCCTGGGTTATGAAGATAAAGATCACATCCAAGGGCAATGGAGTGAGCTGATGGAATATTTTGGTACACTGAGGATACTGAGATTCTCTGTGTATTACAGAATATAACTCCAGATTTCACATAAAAGATTAATAAAATTCTAGGGACTGGAGTGATAGTTTGGAGGGGTTAAGACATTGCTTTGCATGTGGCTGGCCCAGTTCAACCCCCAGCATCATGGAAGCTGCCTAGCACTGTGGCCTACGGCCTTGAAGGCACCCATGCATCACTGGAGTCATCAGTCTAGTTGGACAAGAGTAACAGTGAGAAGGACCCCAGGTGTCCTAGGAACTGCTTTGAAGATCCCCAAGACCCCCCAAAACAAAGAGAATTAAAATTATTTTAAAGCTTTTGTTAGTTTAGACCTCTGTAACTGAGAGTTGAACTTAATTCTACTTTATACGATAGGTTTTTTTAAAAATAAGATGTTAAAGAAATCCCTTTTGAATGATATACAGCTATTTCAGTACCCCAAACTGAGAGCGGATATACTCATTAGAAAGGAAATCTGAAACTGTTGGGTGGGGTGGGGGGGGGGTTGAGTCACACCCTGCAGTGCTCAGGAGCTACTCCTCTTCTATGCACAAGGATCACTTATGGTAGTGCTTGATGACAGACAGCTCCATGCAAGGCAAGTGCCCTAACCACTGTACTATCTCTCCTGCCCAGGGAATGAGAAAGTTTTCATTACTATTCCTCCAATATATGGTGCCAGATTGGGAGGGTCGATAGCATAGCATAAATTGGAGTCTTCTAAATAGTAAACTCGGGGCTGATAGAGAGCTCAACAGGCCAAGCACATGCTTTGTATAAAGGAGTCCCAGATTCAATCCCTGAAGATGCATGGTCCTCTAAGCACTGCCAGGAACAACCCCAGAACTAGCGTCAGGAGCAGCCCCTGAGCACTGCAAGGTGAGCTCCCCCTTTTAAGTAAATAGTAAGTGAGCCGAGTGAAAAGGTCTTTGGCATAGCTACAGAATGCTAATAGTTTCTCTGAAGTCTAATCACATTGATGACAGAGTACATAAACTTGCTGAACCTTTAACAACCTTTCCAGAACATATGCCTATATAAATTTACAGTGTCGCTTTCCATCAATTCCTTAAGTTCCAACTGGGACCAATTATGCTACAACCATAGAAGATGCAAATAATTACTTCTGAAGAGTCACATTTCAGAAAACCTGTAGAAGAAACACACTCAGGGCTAAAATAGTACAAGAGTTAAAGCGCTTGACCCCCATCTGAATCCCAGAACTGCACACGGTTGCCCGAGCACCACCAACAGTCAATCCTAGTCACAGGATAGAGGGTGCAAAGCAAGTATCTGTATTATCGATCTGGCCCTTAAAATCTGTTCTTGATTAATCACAATGAAGGAAAAGAATGAACAACTGAATTACAAATTTACAGCTCTCCCCCCAAGCCCTCGGCAAAAAGTCGTAGGATTTAATGATTAGAATATTTAATACAAACAAGAAGGAAGTCAAAAAGTGGGAAAGAGGGGCTGGAGCGATAGCACAGCGGGTAGGGCATTTGCCTTGCACACGGCCGACCCGGGTTCGAATCCCAGCATCCCATATGGTCCCCTGAGCACTGCCAGGAGTAATTCCTGAGTGTAGAACCAGGAGTAACCCCTTTGCATTGCCGGGTGTGACCCAAAAAGCAAAAAAAAAAAAGAGTGGGAAAGAAACCTTGAGGTCAACAGCATGAAGAACACAGAGAGAGCCCAAGATGTGGAGCACAGGCCTTACATCAGCGAGGCCCCAGGTTCAATCGTTAGCACTGCAACAAATAAAACAAAACAGCAAAGAATAAAACCTTGAGAATCAATAAAAATATGGAAATGTTTTGATGTTCTCCTCCTCCCTAGAGAAAAATATTCTACAAATGGTAAAAATAAATATCCCTTAAAGGTCAGAGTAATATAGAGCTACTATGAATAACAATATTTACATTATTATTTAAAGCACAGAGTCAAATAATTATTTGATTTTTCATCCTTCTGATTACACTCATATACAATGCATGGCTATTCTGATACTATGTTTTTTTTTAAAAGGGTAAATTTGTAATTCTTTTATTTTTAGATCTTTAGTTGTTGCTGCAGGCACGATAGGGCATACATCCTACAGTGGTGGCTGTGTGAGAATCAAAGCAAGATGTGTACTTTACACTTGAGCTATGACCCTGTCTGCTATGACCCATTTTTAAATCAAACCAGGGCCCAGAGAGATAGTACAGAAAGTAGGAGTAAGTCCTGAACAGAGAGTCAGGAATAAGCTGGGTATGGCATAAATAAATAAATAAATAAATAAATAAATAAATAAATAAATAAATAAATAAATAAGATTCTGGCTATTGTAAACAGTGCTGCAATGAACATATAAGTGCAGATGTCATTTTGACTGTACTTTTTGCCTCTCCAGGTTATATTCCCAGAAGTGGTATTGCTGGATCAAATGGAAGCTCAATTTCTAATTTTTTGAGAAGTGTCCACATTGTTTCCCAAAGGGGCTGGGCCAGTTGGCATTCCCACCAGCAGTGTAGAAGGGTCCCTTTCTCTCCACATCCTCTCCAACAGCGGTCAATTTTGTTCTTTTGGATGTGTGCCATTCTGTGGTGTGAGGTGGTATCTCATAGTTGTTTTGATCTGCATCTCCCTGATGATTAGTGATGCAGAGAATTTTTTCATGTACCTTTTAGCCATTCGTATCTCTTTCTTGGAAAAGTTTCTGTTCATTTCTTCGGCCCATTTTCTGATGGGGTTGGATGTTTTCTTCTTGTAGAGTTCAACTAGTGCTTTGTATACCCTTGATATCAATCCTTTATTGGATGGGTATTGGGTGAATATCCTTTCCCATTCTGTAGATAGTCTTTGTATTCTGGTCCCTGTGTCTTTTGCGGTGCAGAAACTTCTTAGTTTAATGTAGTCCCATTTGTTTATCTCTGTTTTTACTTGATTGCTTAGTTCCGTGTCATCTTTGAAGATACCTTTAGCTTCAATATCGTGAAGGGTTTTGCCGACCTTGTCTTCGATGTACTTTATGGATTGTGGTCTGATGTTGAGGTCTTTAATCCATTTTGATCTGATTTTTGTGCATGGTGTCAAGTCGAGGTCTAAGCCCATTCTTTTGCATGTGGTTTTCCAGTTATGCCAGAACCATTTGTTGAAGAGGCTTTCCTTGCTCCACTTCACTTTTCTTGCCCCCATATAAAAGATTAGATGATCATACATTTGGGGTTGTGTGTTGAGAGAAACTTTGGTACATCTATACAATGGAATACTATGCAGCTGTTAGAAAAAAAATGAAGTCATGAACTTTGCATATAAGTGGATCAACATGGAAAGTATCATGCTAAGTGAAATGAGCCAGAAAGAGAGGGACAGACATAGAAAGATTGCACTCATTTGTGGAATATAAAATGGCAGAATAGAAAACTAATACCCAAGAATAGTAGTATATAATACCAGGGAGTTGGCTCCATGGCTTGGAAGCTAGCCTCACACGCTGGGGGAAAGTCATCCCAGATAGAGAAGGGAACACCAAGTAACATGTGATTGGAAATCCCGAGTGGGGAGGGAGATTCACGATGAAAGTAGACTAGAGACTAAACGTGATGGCCACTCATTACCTCTATTGCAAACCACAACAACCAAAAGGAGAGAGAGAGAACAAATTGGAATGCTCTGCCACAGAGGCGGGGTGGGATGGGGGGGATGGAATAGGGGGGTGGGAGAGATAGTTCATAAGTGGTGGAGAATGGACACTGGTGGAAGGATGGGCTCTCGAACATTGCATGAGGGAAAAACAAGCACGAAAATGTGTGAATCTGTAACTGTACCCTCACTGTGACTCACTAATTAAAAAATAAATAATTTAAATAAATAAATAAATAAATAAATTCTGGGAAGATTTAGGTAATTCTCATTCATAAATGAGGCTCCTGAAACAACTAATCATTCATTCCCTAATGCAACATATTTATACCTGATTATCACTATGCCTGTTATAATCATAAGCACTTCTGATTCAATAAAATATAAGATTTAATAAACATAAATTCAGGGGTTGGAATGTACCTCAGTGCAGAGTACATGCTTTGCATATACAAAAATTTGGATTTAATCCTTGGCACCACACACACACACACAAAAAAAAACACCCAAAAATATAAAAGCATAATTTATATTTCTTTATTTATATGGCCCTTAAAGTATATTGTTTATGTGCCTATTAAGGGGGCAGGGCTGGGAAGACTGAGAGAAACTGGAGGACATTGGTGGAGGAAAGGTCACATTGGTGATGGGATTGGAACACTGTAGGCCTGAAAAAACTGTACTGTGAACAGCTTTTTAAATCAGTGTTATAATAAAATTAAAATTTAAATAATAAGAGACTACTGAGACAAATAGTAAATAAACTACTAAAAACTGAATAGGCTACACAGGGAGGAAATAACCCAGACAAGGAAGTTGAGAAAAATCTTCATACCAAAGGGACATTTGAGACACATGCAAAGGATTTGGTTAGGTTAAGTTTCCTAGGGCATGCAACTAAGCTTCCTTCTTGCTATTCATATGAAGAATAACAGTACTCATCATTCACTGGATTTCAAACCTCAAACAACAAAGATTTTGTTTCCGTTTTTGTTTCTGGGTCACACCCGGCATTGCTCAGGAGTTACCAGGAATTATTCCTACTAGGCTCAGGGAACCATATGGGTTGCTGGGGGTCGAACCTGAATCACCGGAATGGAAGGCAAGCGCCTTACCTGTTGTATTATCTCTCTGGTCCCCTCATGAAACAAAGAATCTGTACATTGTTCGGGGCTGGAGCAATAGCACAGCAGGTAGGGCATTTGCCTTGCACGCGGCCAACCCGGGTTCGATTCCCAGCATCCCATATGGTCCCCTGAGCACCCAGAGGTAATTCCTGAGAGCAGAGCCAGGAGTAACCCCTGTGCATCGCCGGGTGTGATCCAAAAAAAGCAAAAAAAAAAAAAACTATTTATAAAAAAAAAATAATAATTTGTACATTGTTGGATAACACTGCGTTTTCCTTACTCCTCCTGCAGCTTAAGGTTTATTGAGCTACTACCACAACAGAGCCCCTGAGGCACACTCAATTCCATCAAGCACTAATAATCCTATATTGCTTTTCTCTTTCCTTTATGTCATTTGCATGGTTTATTTAGCAATGTCCTTTTTGTATAGACACAGGAAGACAGTTCATGCTATGCTTTGTAACATGGGAGTTAATTGACTCCAAAATAATATTTACTCCTGAGCATACATATTTACTTAAGCCTCAGTTGCTCTTAGTTCCCAGCACTCCAAAAGCAGGGTCCTGACAAAGGGACTGGATCGACCCAGGGCAAGCTACAAGCTACCCTGGCATTAAAAGGAGACAAGAGAAGCGCCATAAGTTAAGAGCATGGTCAAACTCTGTCATGACCCAAAAAGAAGTAACTGAATAAGGAGTCTGCTGGCATTAGGAAAGATTAACCTGGCTTGAGGACTACGATCTAAGTAGCGAGATGTCCCAAGGAAGAGCCAACCTTTAAGCTTAATACATTTCTGTGTTCATACAAAATTACTAGAAATATTATAAGTACATTTACTATGATTGTTAAAATGGATTACTAGCTGAGGAAAGGATAAAGCAATACACCCTGGATGGAATCTCGGCCCTTGAGCGGATCTCCTGGTAATCTGGATTGCTGAACCCTCAGATGAGATTTTGTCCTTGAGTTAATCTCTTCCTCTGTAGGAGTGACTGTACCTGCCTGTTGTTATGACAATAATTAACCCCACCTATTGTGTACTCTCACCCTTCATGATTACATTATATAACTGCTGTGGGAGGATGAGAACCGAAATTTTGGAGACCTTGGAGACTTTGGGACTTTGGAATTTTGGACTAGAAGGAGAACCAGATGATGACAATGACTGGAAGTAGAGGACTATGAAACTATGACAAGAAGGGATAACGAAGTGGAGAACTTTGAGTTCTACAAAGAGACTAGGATGATGGAACTATGACAACTGGGACTACGACCTAAACTACAACTACGATTGTGCATAAAGGGAGAGATCAGACTATGCCGGGGAGGAGAGAGAAATAAACTGACTACCAACCAGCCTGGGGCCCAGTTCCTGTCTTTCCATTCCTAGTCCTTTGTCCATCTGTCCACCCATCTGCCCGCCACCATCATCCAGCCTGGGGAGATGCTATCAGATACTGAACGCTCAAGTCCCAGGTGTGCCACCAAGCATTTTTCTTTTGAAGCTCACAGTACATAAGCAGGAACACTACAGAAAAGTCTATTATAATACTATTTCCAACCATTTGTAGATAAGTTTAGCTAGGGTTAACAACCAGAAATAAGGTCACTTAAACTTAAAGGTAAGGGCATAGCAAAGGACATATTTTCTGAGAATAGGACTATTGAATTAAATGACAACAGAAATCTACAACTTCTTTTATTGTATTCGAAAGATTTCTAAAAGATTTGGTACATTACCAGGAGGTTGACTCCATGGCTTCGAGGCTGGCCTCACGTTCCGGGGAAAGGTCAACTCAGAGAAGCGATCACCAACTACATTGTAGTCGAAGGCCATGTGGGGGAAGGGAGTTGCGGGCTGAATGAGGGCTAGAGACTGAGCACAGCGGCCACTCAACACCTTTATTGCAAACCACAACAGCTAATTAGAGAGAGAAAACAGAAGGGAATGCCTTGCCACAGTGGCAGGGTGGGGTGGGGAGGAGATGGGATTGGGGAGGGTGGGAGGGACACTGGGTTTACGGGTGGTGGAGAATGGGCACTGGTGAAGGGATGGGTTCCAAACTTTGTATGAGGGAAGTATAAGCACAAAAGTGTATAAATCTGTAACTGTACCCTCACGGTGATTCTCTAATTAAAAATAAATAAATTAAAAAAAAAAAAAGATTTGGTACATAGGGAATGATGAGACACTATCATGGATAAGGCACTTGTCTTTCATGTTGTTTGTTGACCCAGGTTTGATAGTCCCCTGAGTCCTGCCAGGAGTGATCCCTGAGCTGCAGAGTACCACTGGATGCAGAGGGGAAAAAAGAGTTATACAGTGGATATAGCAGAGCACACAATTAACATATGAAGCCCTGATTGGATACACAGCATCCTAATCAACTAATCAAAAAATATATATAAAGAAGGGGCTATGTATGTAGCTCAAGTGTCAGAGCACATAGTTGCTTTTTAAAGAAAGACAGTTAAAAAACAAACAGTAAAAATATTTTAATAAGAAGACACAATAATATATTACAAAGAACTAGAGAGAGAGAAAGAGAGTGAGAGGTCATTAACAGTAGCAAATACAAAATAAAGCAGTAAACTCAAGTTTGAGAATTTAAAGAGACACTCCTAAGATCATTATTAAATGGATGCATCTTCAGAGAACAGTGACTGCAATTCTTGTTTAATCACCAACTACCCAAGACTCAAGCTACTCCTTTTGCCTAAAGCTATACCCAGCATCACTGGCCTAACTGGTATTTTCAAGGGTTCTAGTTAGCAGACAAGTATCAAGATGATGACACCAGTGTGGATAACAAGACTGTTCCATGTGCTCCTGACTCCAAAGTCTATGGATACTTCACAGTCTTCTCAAGAGTCTAAATGCTCATGAAAAAAATCGTTTTGAGTATTGTTTATCCTCCAAAGTGGGGTATTTCAATTTCTCTTAAGTACTTTTGGGAGACAAAAACACTCACAAACCTGGTTTCTCATCTTCGTCAAAGTGTTGCTGTCATTATCATATATGTTGTGCACTATTACCCTGGCGACTGCATTAAAAAAGATTTCTTTCTCATACTGAACTTTTTAAATTTATTTTTTATTATTTTGGGGGGAGGGGTCTTAGTACTATACCTGACAGTGCTCAGGGTTTATTCCTAGTGGTGCTCAGGAGAACCTCATGTGGTTTCAGAGACTGAACCAGGGTCGGCTGTCCAGTAAGGCAAAACACCTTACTTCCTGTACTATATCTCTGGCTCCTGAACTTCTTTTATTAACAGGAGAAACAAAAAACCATAATTCAACTTACAAGTCGGTAGAATACAATTATACACAGAGGAATTAAGTTTTTGAGTGGGCCATGAAGAAAAAGAAATAAAAAACACCACAGTCCCCACTCTCTCCCATGCTGTGAAAAGCCCAGTGGTCCTGACCAGCCACATCCCAGCCCTGCTGTGAGGACAAGAAGAGACCAGACAGAGCCCTGCGAGAAAGGCAGGAGCAAGACATACACAGAACCAAAAATCCTGATGAGCTCTTTACTCTGAATTCTCACTTCCACACAACCAGAAGGGCTCCTGCCTCAGAGATAATGATGTACATCTTCTGGATCAGCCAGCATGTTAGCATCTGCCTGACAAAGACAAATGTTTTACTTCAACATCCCATGTAAACATTTTCTCAATCGAGGGAAGCTCTAATGCTGAACTGCCTGTAAGTTGGAATTCCCCAAAGGGGAGTGGGAAAACAGTGTAGGTGGCTTCTTCCCACCACTCCTCAATTTAAACCATGAAAAAGAAAATTTTATTTTTCTTCTTCTTCATGCAGTGGTGATGATTTATTTTAGTTAACAATTGTAATTGAGGGCCAGAGAGAGTATTGTTGTATACTCTCATGGTGAGTACAGTGAGTACTTGCATGGAACATGGCTGATCCTGGTCCAATCCCCAGCACCACAAATGATTGGGAACCTGTGGGCACCAGGAGTGATACTGAGAACAGAACCAGGAATAAGCCCTATGCAAAGCCGGGTGTGGTCAAATACCCTCATTCCAAAAACCTAACTTATCAAGTAGAGAAAAACAATGCATTTTTAGTATAAGTTGATTAAATACAAAATTTTTAGTTCAGAAATTAGAAATGAATTTTTTCAATACAAACTAATGCTGCACTAAAGAAGTTACAGGCTAAAACATATGTTAGATGACATCTACTGACCAACTGTAATATTGCATACCTATGTCTTGAACATCTCGAGAGACAAAGTTTATGATGATATGGATCAAAAAAAAATCTCTCATGGGTAAGAAGGAGAGTAGTATTAAAAAAAATGGTAACTGATGATAAAGGGAAAAATTCACACAAAAGAATAGAGCAAAAACAAAAGCAAGTCCGGAGCGATAGTACAGTGGGTAGGGTACTTGTCCTGCATGCAGTTGACACAGCTCAACCTTCAGTAACCCACAGGTCCCCTGAGACCACCAGGAGTTATACCTGGGCACAGAGCCAAGAGCACTGCCAGGTGTGACTAAAAAAACAAAACAAATAAACAAAAAATTAAAAGAAGCTGACACATACACCAAAACTTCCAGCAAGGCAAATTGATCCTGGTGACAGTCACAAAAATTCCAACTTTTACTTTCTTCATGAAATATTTTTATTTAGTCTTTGAGATTTTAATGCATAAGCACACTTATGTCTAATTTCACCTTGAAAAATAAAGCAAAACACTTGACACAAACTGTTTTAAAAGAGAAACTATAGTTCGAAAAATAGATACTCGGGCATGGGTGGAAAAGCTTTTTTTGGGGGATGGGATTCCCCAACCATTGCTCAAGGGGAAGGGGGCCACTCCCTACAATACTCAGCCCATCACGCACACATGACCCAGCACTGACTCCTGTGCTTCCTCTCCAGCTGAACAGATTCGAGCTCTACGCCAGGGAGAGTGTGGGAAGCACCTAACTTCCTATGCTATTTTCTTTGTACCACCTTGTACACTTTTTGTCTCCGATTCCTTCCTCTTATTTAAGTCCCTTAAATAGGGTTAAAGAACTGACACGAAACAGTTACCCATCAGATGGCTATTGTTACAGTTAGGAATTACTAATATTTCCCAGTCAATTTTTGGTCAGTGAAACTACAGTGTTATTGCTGCAGAAAATTTCTGAGTAGTTGGAGTTCCTTAATTCCTATGAAAAATTTTTTGTTATGTTATTTGGGACATACCCGGTCCTGCTTACAGTTTACCCTTCTTTCTGTGCTCAGGAATCACTCCTCGCGGTGCTTAGGGGGCAACTTGTGGTATCAGGATGGAACTAGGTTGGTCCGGTGCAAGGCAAGTATTCTGCTCACTTTACTATCTCTCCAACCCATCCTTTGGAATTCCTGGTTCTAAAGAACTACTTTGTTCAGTAGAAAATACTATTGAATAAGAAAAAACAACATTGCATTTTAGGTGTATTTAATTTTATTAACAGGAAGTACTATCCTTCTAATGTACTGCACATTTAATTATAATAACAAATAATACTCACATTAATACATCATATTTTTTACAGATTTCCTTTGCCTAATAGGACTATGCATTCCTATACATGCATAGCTACTGATAAGAAAACAGGGACCTATGTTCAAAATTGTAGTCTGGGGGTACCAGAGAGAGAGTACAACAGGTAGGGCGCTTGCCTCACAGCTAACCCAGATTCAATCTTCAGTATCCCATGTAGTCCCCAGAGTCCTGCCTAGAGTAATCTCTTGAGTGAAGAGGCAGGAGCAAGCCCTGAGCACTGCCTGGTGTGGCCCCAGAACAAAAACTAAAACCAGTGTAATTTGGGATGTTCAACTCACATGGTATATATCCTCTCATAACTCAAATGTATGTGTTGAGTTCCAGGGATGGTTCAGTGGCAGAGCACCTACCTTTTATGCATGAGGTCACATGTATAAAATGTGACTGCCCCAAATACCAAACGCAATCCCCGGGGCATGCCACTGGAATCCCTGTGGCATACCACTGGCACCACAACAAAGGTCCAGAGATTTCAGCTGAAAGAACCCAAAATAAAAAAAAAAAACCGTGAACATGATATTTTCAGCAAAGATACACAAGTGGAACTGTATTAAATTAAGAAACTTCTGCACCTCAGAGGAAATAATGACCAGAATGAAAAAACAACACACAGAATCGGAAAAATTATTTGTCCCCTGTTCATCTGATAACGGGTTAATATCCAAGATATATAAAGCACTGGTAGAACTTTAGAAGAAAAAAATATCAAAAATGGAGTGAAGGGGTAAACACAAAGTTTTTTAAAGAAGAAACACAAATGGCCGAAGGCACATAAAAAATGCTCTGCATCACTAATCATCAGGGAAATACAAACCAAAACAACAATGAGGTATCACCTCACTCCAGAGACACTGGCACACACCAAACAGAAAGGATGTGGGGGAGGAGAAGGGACTCTCATCCACTGCGGATAGGAATGTACACTGGGTCAGCCTTTTTGGAAAACAATATGGACATTCCTCAAAAAAATAGGGATTGAGCTTCCATATACCCAGCAATTCTATTCCTTGGAATAAACCCCAAAGGCCCAAAAGAGCACATTTTAGAGAAGATACCTGCACCTGTATGTTTATTGCAGTACTATATACAATAGCCAAAATAGAGAAACAACCCAAATGATCATGAACAGATGACTGGATAAAGCAGCCCTAGCACGTATACACAATGGAATGCTACTGAGTCATTAGAAAAGATAAAGCAGGGGCTGGAGTGATAGCACAGCGGGTAGAGCGTTTGCCTTGCATCGGCTGACCCGGGTTCGATTCCCAGCATCCCAAATGGTCCCCTGAGCACCGCCAGGGATGGTTCCTGAGTGCAGAGCCAGGAGTAACCCCTGTGCAGAGCCAGGTGTGACCCAAAAAGCAAAAAAAAAAAAAAAAAAAAGAAAAGAAAAGAAAAGAAAAAGAAAACATAAAGCATGCAATTTGCTGCTACATGGATGGATCTGAAAATTATCATGCTGAGTGAAATTTAGAGGGAGAGGGATATGTGGGATGTACAGAAATATAAAAGTAGAATAACAAATGCCCAAGAGCAATAGAAACAAAAAACATGGGAACTGGTTTCAAGTAGGTACTTGCCATTGAGGAGGTGGGGAGGAATTGGTCAAGGAAGGGTCAAGGGAAGGATACAATACAACATTGGTTGGGGGAGGGGGGAAATTGGTCATTCTGGAGGAGAAGTTGCCTTTATACTGTAAGGAAGTATAAAGTGCCCCCCAGAGAGGCAAGCTAGGGAAACTGGTGACACAGGTGGAGGTATATTGTATGCCTGAAATTTTATCATGAATAACTCTGTGATTCAATGAGAGAGAGAGAGAGAGAGAGAGAGAGAGAGAGAGAGAGAGAGAGAAGAGAGGCAGAGAGAGAGAGTAAAAGAGAAAGAAAAGAGAGAAAACAAGTGTGGATGAGGATGTATAAGAATCGATATCCTCATATGTTGCTGGAGAAATTATAAGATGGAGCAGCCAGTGTGAAAAACAGTTTGGCAGTTCCTCAAAAATTAAAGTACAGAATTACAGCATATATGATCCTGCAATTCCGCTTTTAGTATACAACCGAAAAGCAGGGACCCAAACAAATATTTGCATATTTGGGCCAGAGAGTGCATGTGGCAGACATGGGTTTGATCCCCAGCACCCCATATGGTCCCTGGAAGCATAACAGAAGTGATCCCTGAGCACAGAGCCAGGAGTAAGCCCCAAGTACAGTCCAGGGTGGCCCAAAAAACAACAACAAATATTTGCATGGCCATGTCTAAAATAACATGCACAATAGGCAAAAGGTAAATTCAACTCAAATAGCCATTAATAGATTAATGAATAAATAAAATATAATGCAAGAAGCCAAAGTGGAGAGTATAGAAATTCTTCATTTATTTGTTTTGTTTTTAGGCCACACCTGATGTAGCTTCTATTTTCAGAAAGAGGTTACTGGCTCTGCACTCAGAAGTAGTGTTCAAGGGACCATATGAGATGCTGGGGATTGAATACGGGTTAGCTGCATGCAAAGCTATCTGCTGTACTATCCCTCCAGTCCCTATAAAGGAATTCTTTGAATAATTTTACAACTTTGTGTAAGTCTGAAATAATTTTTAAGCAAAATACTTTCATTTTTATTCGCCTTTTTTTTTTTGCTTCTTGGGTCACACCCGGCAATGCACAGGGGTTACTGATGGCTCATGCATGCACTCAGGAATTGCTCCTGGCACTGCTTGAGGGACCATTGGGGATGCTGGAAATAAAATCCAGGTTGGCTGTGTGCAAGGCAAATGCCCTATCCACTGTACTATCCCTCCAGCCTACTACTTCTCCTTCTTCTTCAAGTTTTTGGGTCACTCTTGGCTCTGCACTCAGGAATTACTCCTAGGGATGCTTAGGAGACCAAATGCGATACCAGGGATCGAACTCAGGTCAGCCACATGCAAAACAAGCACCCTACCTGCTGTACTATCACTCTAGACCCCTGAAGTAAAATATTTTACTAAACTCTTTAATCATGGTATGTACACACAGTGGAATGTTATTTAGTCTTAATAAAAGGAATGGAATTCTGGCACCACATGGATGAATCTTAAAGTATTGTGCTAAAAAAAATAAGTGAGACACAAAATGGAAAATAACACCTGATTCTACTTATAAGAAGTATTCAGAATAAGCAAATTCATAAACAGAAAGTGTACACTGGTTACCAGGGCTTGTGAGATGTGAAAATGAGTAGCGATTGTTTAATAGGTGTAGAGTTCTTTCTGGGATGATGGAAGTGTTCTCAAATAGAAATGCTGATTTTAAATCATGAATGTATTTAACGTCACTGAACTGTGCATTTACAAATGGTTAAATGGAAAATGTAATATTACGTATATTTTACACAATTTTTTAGAAAGTGCTAAGAATGGGCTTGGGCTAGAGGCCTTTGGCATCCATCTTGGCAGCGGAGCTGTAGCATGCATGGAATGAAGCCCACAGACAACCAGCCAGTACACAAATACTAGATAAACACAAGCAGTTTCAACATTGCTGGGCAGGATACACTGTCACCCTGAGCCTGGCACAAAGGACTGACATCCAAAAACTGCTTCCAAGTCCTCTTAAGGCTTGATTTCCTGGCTTCCTCTCAAATGCCCCATCTGTCCCCAAGAATGGGACCAGAGAACTAAAACAGCAACAGTCTGAAAGAAGTCCAACAAGTCGGGCGCCCGCTGGCAGACTGCTAGTCAGTAGGAAAGGCTTTGTGGTGCCAAAGTCCCATTCTCACAGGGTCAATGAATTTGCAAAGATAAACACTCATCTCTTTCTTTCCATCTTTAAATCTTTTTACTCAAGTCTAACAAATATGAAGAAAGATCACATATGCCTAGTAGGAAAAAATTAACTCAGTCATCTCAACAGTATCTCTTTAAAAATCTGGATTTCAAAAGTAAGAAAACTAAGATAAATGCCAAGAGGCAGAGTTGCTGGGTTTAATATATATATATGTATATATATATACATATATACACATATATGTACCTATATACACACATAAATCACATTATTAAATAAAAAGAAACAAATATTTTTGCATTTCCTAAAACTTTCAAATAGCTTTTGATCTTTTCCCAAATAGAAGGGTTAATTACTGTGATTTAAAAATTAATGTTGTATATTAGGTGGCTAACTTACCAATAAAATTGTTATGATTGACGTCATTACTAATGTTCACATATCATTCAAAAATAAAACCAGTTTTCCCAATTTCTTATTTTTGTTCAATTTTCCACATCCCTTTCAACTCATCTCAAAGCAATTCATCTACATTAAACACTTCTATCTGCTCACTTGTCTCACCTTGGTTGCCAAAATTATTTCCATGTTTCTTGCTAACATTATCTCACCTGGATTACTATGTAGCTCTCTCAAAGGATCTCCCAGCTTCACTTTCATTTTCCATCTGTACATTATTAACTTCAATTAATTACTCCTGGGCTTGACAAATTTTGAAAGATTACCATAAAATTTAAGAGGGAAAAGAACTGTCATATTTGTCACACCAAGGTGGGAAGTGGGATGGAGATTACCAGAAATATAATTCCTTTCTTCTTCTTCTTCTTCTTTTTTTTTTTTTTTTGATGTGGGAGGGACATGTGGTGCTCTGGATCTACTTTCTCTGATCCTTAGAAAACTACATAGGTACCATGGATCAAACCCTAGGATCCAGCAGACAAAAACATGCACTCCGGGGGCTGGAGCGATAGTACACTGGGTAGGGCATTTGCTTTGCATGCAGTTGACCTGGGTTCAATTCCCAGCATTCCATATGGTCCCCCGAGCGCCGCCAGGAGTAATTCCTGAGTGCATGAGCCAGGAGTAACCCTGTGCATTGCCAGGTGTGACCCAAAAAGCAAAAAAATAAATAAATAAAAATAAAAACACCACTAAGTCCACAAAAAAAAGCACTTCAGCCCTTTGAACCAGCTCCTTAGTTCTTAAAACTCCCAATTTTCAAGTGCAGTATTAACTTTGTCTCTATTTATTGGATAACTAGCCCACCCTGCTAACATAATAAGGGGTGAAGTTTACTGGTTTTTTTATTTTGCCTTGAGGAATTCCATCTTACCTAACTATTAGAACACAGAGATTTGGAAGCAAAACATGCATTTTGCTTTCAATATTAAAAAAAAAAACAACTATTCCAACCTTAGGGTAATTTTTTCTGAGATCTCAGAATCGTGGTCTCAATCACATTTAAATTTTTTTTTTATTTTATAAAGTAGTTCACAATATTTGATTACATGTAATATTCAAACACCAATCCCACCACCATTACAACCTTCCCACCACCATATTTCAGGTGTTTCCATCCCAAACCCCAATCCCTGCCCCAAAGCAGAACTGAAATAATATAATATTTCCCTCTAAGGTTGGTTACCTCCTACTTTGAATCCCATCAAATGTGATTCGGTATTCTTGGTAGGGTATGTCCTATGAAGGTCCAGGAAAGGTTCACTCGTGGGTGAAGCTTGGCCAGAGCATGTGGAGAGCCGTGAACAAGGTAGCGGTTAGATTCTGGAGGTTTTCAGCTCCCAGGACTGGGTCCCTTGAGGTGGGGAGGGTGTCTCACCTGTTTCCTAATGGGGCGCCCCAAGTAAAACAGCTTGGAACAGGGCCCAGTGGCATGGTTATGGCGAGCGTCATGTTCCTCCCTTAAGGGAGAGAAGGATGTGTGATCTGGATGGTGACCAATGACAAGATTATCTGGCGCCACAGGGTGGCTTATGGGCATGACTGCTGAGTCGCAGGAGACTCAATCACTTTTTGCTATATAATAACCCAGCCTTCCTTCAGACATGAAGCAAAGTAATAATCTGAAGCATAAATCTTATTTCATTATTACACTATTTGAAACCCGACTATGGTTTCCCATTACACTTAGAAATAAATCCAAATTCCTTGCCATGGCCAATTTCTTGCCTTTGCTTTTGCTCTGCCTCTATTCTGTGCTCCCTGGTCAGCCTGCCTCCTTAGAAAAGCATTCCCTTGGGAATGGAGTCATAGAACAGTGGGCAGGGCACCTGCCTGGCATACGGTCAACCCAGGTTCAATCCCTGGCACCATATGTGGTCTCCTGAGTACTGCTAGGTGTAGATCCGAAGCACAGGGCCAGGAATAAGCCTTGAGCACCATGGGGTGCCCTTACAGACAAGAAAAGCAGTCCCTCACTGGGAGTAGGCAGATATTCCTTCCTGCTAGATAGGCCCAGCAGTCCCCACCCCCACCTGACATCCTCTGCCATATGAAAGGTCCAGCTCTACAGTGTCTGGACACCTCCAAACTTTATGGAATGACAGCCTAGTAGGAGCACAGCAAATCTGATGAAAAAGTTACCCAGAAGCCCACCAAGCTCAATGAGCAAAAACAGCTACACAGAAAGCTCAGCCAATACCAACAGGCCCAGCACATCCTCAGACGGTGGTTTTAGTAACACCACTGTGATATAAAACAATGATCAGAAATTGATTTTATGGAATTATTTCCTGGTAATTGGTAATTTCATTTGCCATTTGTTATAACAAGCAATGCAGTAAATTTGTTTGTGCCTGCAAGGAGGGAAGGCTTGGGAGGTGAGTGGGAAAGTGGAAGGAAGGTTGCACTCGTAGTGGGATTGGTGTTGGAACATTGAATGCCTGAAACAACTCTATTGTGAACAGCTGTATAAATCGTTTAAATTAAAAGCAAATTCTAATCTAAAAAAAGAAAGAAAGAAAAACACTCTCACACTGAACAAGCACAGGAGCTCCTTGTCCTGAGGTTGAGCCTGGAGTCCATAGTCTCTTAAGCTCCTCAAGTGAGCCTGTGGTGCTGAGAATTACTTACTGGCTAAAAAAACCTTGCTTTTTTCACAATTTTCCTTCCAATTCACTTCATGCTAGTTTGTATTGCCTGTGAGTTGAGAAGCTGGGAAACCAGTTATGTGGAAAGTAGTAAAACAACAAAATGGGCCCAGAGAGATAGTACAGCAAGTAAGGGCACTTGACTTGTATGTGTCTGACCCAGATTCAATCCATGGCATCACAAATGATCCTCCAGCAATGCCAGGAGTGATCCTTAAGCACAAACCAAAAATAACTCTGAGCATAGGGTATGGCTCAAAAGCAACCCTCAGCACCTTGCGCCCCCCTCCCCCCCTGCAAAAATAAAGAAATGCCAGTTATCAGGAACTTGTTAAAATCACTGCCAAAAAGTCCTATGTCTGTATAACAAACAAGGTCTATACTTATAACTTTTAAAATTAAAAGTGAATATTTTCCTTTGAAATTAGATATACCTATGCTTCAAAGTGCTTATAGCCTAACCCATTTTGATTTTATAAATAGAAAACAGCATATCCCTCTGATTGAGTGCTTATAGATGACATAAATGAACATATGAATTGGTAATAAAAATAATTAGATTGGGGGAATGGCTCAGTGGTAATAATTTCCTTCCTTGCAGGCGTGAGACAGTTTGATCACAAACTGCTGTCCATGTGCATCAAGACAGCCCTGGCCTCTGCTTTCCAATGCTGCAACAGAGTAAAATCTCCAGTGCATGTTCTGATATATACCAGCACAACTAAAGTGTGAAAACAATAATGAACATCACAATTAAAGAAATGCAAGCAGCATGGCTCAGAGCATAGCCCTTCTGAGAACACTCCCACCAGAATAGCAAAATGAAGGGAGTGTGGTCCTCAGCAGTGGATTCACACATTGCAACTAAAAGCATCTGAGACTGCCTTCCCCCTAAGTGTGTGTGTGATCACTGGTCATCACAAGAGCAATCAAGGAAAGAGAAGGGAGGAATTTACATCAATGAAGATAAGTTTCTATGTTCTTCTTTATGTCAGCCAAAAATGCAACCCTGTATCTAAAAGAGTGCATGGAACCCTCAGGCTATCTTAAAAAAAAAACATTAATTTATTTTTGGAACGTCAGTAAAGAAAGAGCTTTATTTATTTATTTTTTTTGATCTCTTCCAAGATTTCTACTTAACTTTTTTTTTTTAATTGAACCACTGGGAGATACAATTACAAAGCTTGAATCCTTCCTGACAACCCCTCTCCCTTAACCCCATCCCCTGACTCTATGGCAGACAATTTCCTTCTTACTCTTTCTCTACTTTAGGGCATTATGGTTTGCAATATAGATACAGAGAGGCCATCGTGTTTGGTCCTTTATCTACTTTCAGCAGACATCTCCAATCCCGAGTGATCCCTCCAACCATCACTGACTTAGTGATCCCTTCTCTATCCCAGCTGCCTTCTTCCCCCAGATCAGTCAGGCTTCCAACCATGGAACAATTGTCCTAGCCCTTGTCTCTACTGTCGTTGGGTGTTAGTTTCATATTATGTTATTTTATATTCCACAGATGAGTGCAGTCCTTCTTTGTCTGTCCCTCTCTTTCTTTCTTTCTTTCTTTTTTTTTTTTTTAGCTTTTTGGGTCACACCTGGTGATGCACAGGGGTTATTCCTGGCTCTGCACTCAAGAATTACTCCTGGCGGTGCTCAGGGGACCATATGGGATGCTGGGATTTGAACCCGGGTTGGCCGAGTGCAAGGCAAACACCCTACCCGCTGTGCTATCACTGCAGCCCCTGTCCCTCTCTTTCTGACTCATTTCACTTAGCATGATACTCTCCATGTCCATCCACTTATAAGAAAATTTCATCACTTCATCTTTCCTAACAACTGTATAGTATTCCATTATATAGGTGTACCAAAGTTTCTTTAACCAGTCATCTGTTCTTGGGCACTTGGGTTGTTTCCAGATTCTGGCTATTATAAACAGTGCTGCAATGAACAAACAGGTGCAGATGCCATTTCTACTGAGCTTTTTTGTGCCCCCGGGATGTATTCCCAGAAGTGGGATTGCAGGGTTATAGAAAAGCTCAATTTCTAGTTTTTTTAATGAGGAATGCCTGTATCGTTTCCCATAAAGGCTGGACCAGTTTTCATTCCCACCATTGTGATATAAAACAATGGTTAATATCGTGCCAGCACTGGTTTTTCTTGAAAAAAAAAAGAGCCTTATATTTCAGTATCTCTTTAGGTAGGACATCTCTAAGCATAACAGAACAATTCAATAGGAAAAGGAATAACTTATGAGCCAGGAGTAAGCCTTGAGCACTGCACCCAAATGTGCCCTGAGCACTACTCAGTGTGGCCCCAAAACAAAACAGAAGAACAGATTCAAGCTTAATACAAAAAAGTAACTTATTTAAGAAGTCACTAAATATATAAATTAACCCCACCAAATTGCTGTTCAAAAGAAAGATAATCTATGAAAATCTCTAAATTCTAAGAAATAAAAAAATATAGTCATGATGTTTATTAACTAAGTAAGACAAAACTTTCCTCAAGATCCAGACCAGTCTATAAGATTTGGGTGTAAGGGAAATTTATGAGATCAAATAAGATCTCAATCAGGAGTTCAAATATTTGATGTTCTCTCCTTTGAACATGAAATGTTCACTTCAAAGTTTACTGTACACTGTCACAATTAAAGCTTTATTCTTGAAAAAGTTTTATTTCTTTTCAAGAAAAAAAAATCTCTCCAAGTAATTAGAGCACTAATACATACACATTTTCTCTGATTTGCAGACTTTGATCATCCAATTGCTCTGGGAGGTCTAAGGTCATATCAGAGTTTAAAATCCGTGACCGGGGCTAGAGTGACAGTACAGCAGGTAGGGCATTTGCCTTGCATGCGGCCGACCTGGGTTCAATTCCCAGCATCCCATATGGTCCCCTGAGCACTGTCAGGAGTAATTTTAGAGTGCAATGCCAGGAGTAACCCCTGTGCATTGCCGGGTGTGACCCAAAAAGCAAAACAAACAAACAAACAAACAAACAAACAAAAAACCCACAAAAACATGACCACTTCTCTTGGAAGCAGCTTCTTGATATCCAAAAATTATTAATTCTCAAAAACTCATACAATATCATCAGGGCAGTGAAGATTAGTTTGAGTCTGTTCCCTATAGGTATTCTAAAAATTATAAACTTGATTATTAATAACATTCACCAAGAAGTGCACAGAAGTACTAATTGAGAATCTAGGTCTCAAAATTAACCTTTATTAAAATTTTTGTTATAATATTTATTATTTATTAACTTTGGATTTAAGACTGTATTTGCAGTCAAAGAATTTTACAGATTAAAATGCATTTTCAATTATTTCATCACCATATTTTTCATAGTACTTTAAAGCATAACTAATGTACAATAAACTGAATACTTAGGTATACAATTTTATATATTTAACACATGTGTATATGCATAAAGCTGCATAAAGTCCTTCCTCTACTCACCACAAATCTGCTTTCCATCATTATAGATGATTTTGCATTAAAAAAAAGTTATAGGCTAGGAGGACAGCATAGTTGGTAGAATGTTTGCATGCACCTGACCCAACTTTTAGACCTGGTGGCATAAACATGGTCCCCTAAGCTTCATCAGGAGTAATCCCTGAGCATGGAAACAAAAGGAAACCCTGAGCACTGCCAGGTGTGACACAAAAACAAGACAAAATTTAATTAAATAAGCAGAATCATACAATATAATAAAATAAAAAGGTTTTATCCAGCTTATTTCAAACAGCAAATGACTCTAAAATTCAACCTTCTTACAGCATCAAAAGTTCTTTCATTTTTACTGCTGAATGTTATCAATGCTCTTGGGGGGCTGAACAGGTAGGGCTGTATGCGGCTGACCCAGGTTCGATCCCAGGCATCTCATATGGCCCCCCCACGCACTGCCTGGAGTAATTCCTGAGTACAGAGCCAGGAGTAACTTCTGAGTGGGTGTGACCCAAAAAAGAAAAAGAAATCAATGTTCTGTTACCATATTAAGTAACCAACATGTGTTCCTGTCAGGAACAGTGTAAGAAGCTAACAAAAACTCCTTAATGCTGTTGTCAATGTTTTTAGGAAGTCATTGGTCAGGTTATCTCTTTTTTAGTTCATGTACCACTGAGCTGGATCTGAAACAATTTACTTATTTGTCTCAATACTTTCTGAAGATTGAACCATGCTACTTGATCTATTCGATTCAGCTTAAAGAAGTGTGTAAGGACCTCTCAGTTTTAAGAGTCAGATAAACTTCCTAGAAAAGCAGGAATGCCCATTTGCTAACATATTGACTATGTAATTACATATTACATACATCTGGGTTACAACAAAGTTAAACGACAAACTATATGATTGACAAGCTTAAATACTTGGCCTTTTAAAAAAATGTCCAGTTTTTCCCATGTGATCATAAAATGTTCTTCAAATTAATCAAAAACTAACTTGCAGGGGCTGGGGAGACATCTTAAAAGGTTGAAGAGCATAACCTGCATGAACTAGGGCCTAAGATCCCCTAAACCAGGTGTTCCTTCTCCAGCACCTCAAAAATGAAGCCCTGGTGGGCCCCAACACCATGAAGCCCAAGCAGCACCGCATGACCAGACCCCAGCATGGAAAGGTTGAGCAGAGTATCATCATGAGTCCTCCCCCACCCCCACTCCTCCACCCCTGGCCCAGGCCCCCATGAGACTGCTCGGGAGGTTCCCAATAAGGAAGTAAATAAATAACTTTGTTTTGGGGCTGGAGTGAGAGCATAGTGGCTAGGGCATTTGCCTTGCAAGCAGCCGACCCAGGTTCAAATCCCAGCATCCCATATGGCCCCCTGAGCACCACCAGGAGTAATTCCTGAGTGCAGAGCCAGGAGTAACCCCTGTGCATCGCCAGGTGTGACCCAAAAAGGAAAAAAACACAAACCTTTGTTTTTGGGGGGCTACACCTGATGGTGATCAGGGCTTATACCTCAGAGCTCAGAGGACCATATGTGGTACTGGGGATTGAACTTGGATTGGCCACATGCAAGGCAAGTGCCCTACATGCTGCACCATTACTCTAGCCCTCCAAATAAATATTTTAAATAGTTTGAAGTGATCTAGATTTACTAATTGAAAAAATCATTCTACTCCCTGGCCCAAGAAACCAGCCCTAGCAGCAGAAAACCTCCAGAACTCAACCTTCACCACGCTCACAGCCACTTTCCACACACTCGGGCTGAGTCTCTCCCACGACTGAATCTGCAGAAAACCCAGGTATGCAGGACCTGTGACTTAAAACTCTAGGTTCAACGGAACTGGGAATGGGTAACCTCTGCCCCATGTCCCCCCATGTTTCCAGCAACTCAGGAGTCAGACCCACAAACCACCTCTAGCTGGTGCCAGATAATCTCAACAACACATAATCTCATCTGGACACAATCCAGTGACTCACTATCCCCACTCAAAAGAGCATAAAACTGACACTGTCACAATCATGTGGCAGGACCCTGCGCCAGAGGGGGGCAGGTGAGGCCCATCCCTGTGCCAAGGGACCCAGCCCCCGCAGCTGAAAACCTCCAGAACTCAACCACTGCCAAGCTCATGGCCGCTCTCCACTCAGTAGGGCTTGAGCCTCACCCACGAGTAAATCTATCCCTGGACATCTCAAACCTCACACCACTAATACTCCAAGAGTAGCACACCACATTTGATGGGGTTTTAAAGTAGAAGACAACCAATCTTAGAGGGAAATATATTTTTACAGATATGTGTATATATATTCTCTCTATACACATATATGTGTATGTTTGTGTAGATATATATACATATATATATATATATATAACACATGTTTCAACCCTTAACAACATATTAGTAATCTCTTATAGAAGGATTTAATGGCCCCTGGGTGAAATACAACAATCTTCACACACTCTCCCCTAAGGAAAGTTTTTCAGAGCATTTTCAGCAGTTTATTCATAACAAACAATACAAAATAAATTATTTTGGTTTTGCTTTGGGGCAGGAGTTGGGGTTTGGGATGGAAACATCAAAAATATGGTGGTAGGAAGATGTAATGGTAGGGGGATTGGTGTTCGAATATTAAGCGTAATCAAATATTGTGAACTATTTTATAAAAATAAAATAAAATAAAAAAACGTTCTATTTAAAAGAGATTTCAAGGGATGAAGAGTCACTACAGGGATTAAGATGCTTGCCTTGTATGAAACTGCTGTGGTACTATTACTCCAGCCCCTGAAACTGACCCCAGTTTGATCAATGACATCATATATGGTACTCCTGAGCACAGAGTCAAGAATAGTCCCTGAGAATATAGAATAACAGAGTAGGAGACTAACACCCAAGAATAGAAGAATAGTAGAAATAAGTACCAGGAGGTTGACTCCATGGCTTGGAAGCTGGCCTCACATTCTGGGGAGAGGGCAACTTAGAGAAGGGATCACCAAGTATAATGCGGTCGGAGGCCATGCGGGGGAAAGGTGATGCGGGCTGAATGTGGTCTAGAGACTGAACACAGTGGCCACTCAACACCTCTATTGCGAACCACAACACCTAATGAGAGAGAGAGAACAAAAGGAAATGCCCTGCCACAGTGGCAGGGTGGGGTGGGGGGAGACGGGAATGGGGAGGGTAGGAGGGATGTTGGGTGTACCGGTGGTGGAGAATGGGCACTGGTGAAGGGATGGGTTTTCAGACTTTGTATGGGGGAAACATGAGCACAAAAATGTAAAATCTGTAACTGTACCCTCATGGTGATTCACTAATTAAAAATAAATAAATTTTAAAAAAAAAGAATAGTCCCTGAGAAACTGAGGCCCACACTGCCCCAGTTTTTCACACACAGCAAAACAAAGACAAATGAAGCAATCAGTACAGCCAGAATAAAAACAAACACTCTGTACGAATTAACTGATGAAACTAGATAATTCAAGCATACTTATGCATCTTTCTTGTTTGTCAGATTTTTCTGAAAACAACTCCTATATCAGGAAGACTATAGTTAAGAGAATGAACTTTTAGAGTTGACAAACCAAAACCAAGAAAGGCAATTAGTACTATTTAATAATAACGGGAATTAAAAAAAAAAAACTGAATACATTTTTTCCCCCAACATATTTGAAAACAGTTTTTTTTTCTTTTATTGAATCACCATGTGGAAAGTTACAAAGTTTTCAGGTTTAAAACTCAGTTATACAATGCTCAAACACCCATCCCTTCACCAGTGCACATATTCTACCACCAAGAATCACAGTATAGATCCACCCTGCCACCCCACACCCCCAGCCCCCCCCACCTGTGTAACTGATAAATTTCACTCTACTTTCACTTTACTTTGATTACATTCAATATTTCAACATAAAACTCACTATTATTGTTTGGAGTTTCGGACCTGCTGAAAAGGAAAGGAATTAACTTTTGAATTAATCATCCAGAGACTTAAAAGCAAGCTCCCAGAAGAGAGCTATGCAGAGTCTCTTGCCCGCGCACCTGGCTGTCTTCCCCGGGGCCCCTCGGAGGGGATGGGCTCCAGCTTCCCTCCCCACCACAAGCAGAGCTTCTGGCGGCCGAAGACCTCCAGAGTCTAACCACAGCCATGCTCAAGGCTCCTCTCCACACATTCGGACGAGCTTCACGCATGAAGGTACCGACAGAGGAACCCAGGGGCTGAGACCTCCAAACCTGTTCGGATCGGGATTGGGCCTCCTCCGCCCAGATTTTCCACTTCCCAGTAGCTAGGTGGTCACACCCAGGGACTGCCCCCAGCACCGTGTAGTGTAATCCCATCAATGGCCAGCATCCAGACTTAAAAGCAAGCTCCCAGAGGCACGCAGCTGCTTCTCGGCCATGTGATATCTTATAGCCTACTTCTCCCTCTAGGAGAACCTGGCAAACTACCGGGAGTTTCCTGCCCACATGGGAGAGCCTCGCAAGGTCTCCATGGTGTATTAATATGCCAAAACCAGTAACAAGTCTCAATCCCCTGGCCCTGAAAGAGCCTCCAATGTGGCATCGTTGGGAAGGCCGAGTAGAGAGAGGCTTCTAAAATCTCAGGGCTAGGACTGAGATTTACTGAGACCACTCAAGAAATTAGACGATCAACGGAATGATGATGATGATGATGATGATGATGATGATAAACTTTTAAATGAAAATTAAAGTCATGTGAGGAACTACAAATGCTGAAAAGTCCTAACAAATTAAAGATGGAGACAACAGAATATGCCAGCTAAAAATTCTCTTACTAATAGAAGAAATAGGGCTGGAGCAATAGCACAGCGGGTAGGGCGTTTGCCTTGCACGCGGCCGACCCGGGTTCGATTCCCAGCATTCCATATGGTCCCCTGAGCACCGCCAGGGGTGATTCCTGAGTGCATGAGCCAGGAGTAACCTCTGTGCATTGCTGAGTATGACCCAAAAAGCAAAAAAAAAAAAAAAAAAAAATAGAAGAAATAAATTCCTATTATAAGATGTAACAGAAGCACTTATTTATTTATCTGAAAATAAATCTCATTAGCTAGTTCCATGAGCTAGCCTTTTTCTTCTTTGTTACAAGCTGTTGCTTCCTCCAGCCCCCATGATATACACAGTGACTAGAAGTCTGATCTGGCAATCATCTGGAGCACAAACTGAATGAATTAAAGAAAAAAATCTAGATGCTAAAATTATCTGCTAAGATGGCTGTGGAAATTGCAGGGGAAAGCAGCACTGTTCTGAAAATAATAAGGAACAAATTAATATTTACTATGGGTTCTAGAATAGATATAACATGTTTAAGGGTCTTCATATACATTGCTATACCTGAGCACCTATAAAGATGACTGGGTGAGACAATTTGTTTTTTATTGTTTAATCTCGATTCCCAGTCTTTATTTAGCATTTCTATCATTCTGACCAAGTGCCAAGAATTCTGACATCGAATCAAAATAGAATGGCCAACCACCCTGGTGACCTACTTTGTTCCTCCAAGAAGCTATCACACCTGTAGCTAATTTCCAGACTCAAATCATATTCTGAAGTATACACATTTACAGATAATTCCTTTTCCAAAATAAAGATTCTAGAAAACAGGGTCTTGGTTCATTTGTTCTTATTATCCCTACAAAGAAAACTGTTACATATAATCCATCTGAATATATGGCTAATAAGAGATGGAAAATACATGAAAACGCCAAAGGAAAACAGATTTAAGTTGGACTCACCTGTCCGCTTTTGCCTAATTCTAGCTCCATGATGGCAACAGGTGTGTGTATTTGAGCTGAATGCCTTGACTGTGATTTGTTATCCACTCTCCAGCTCAGACCCCGAAGCCTATTATCCCAGCGGCTCTGGTTCATGAGACTCTCTCGGATTCTTCCCTTTTGGTTCCTCCAGAACTTGGAAATGAGAGCAGCTTGTTCAGATGTGATCCCACCTTGCTTTTTGGTTTGAGCAGTCAGGAATGCCTCCAGCTGGTTGAAATCCATGTCTGCTGATGCAATCGACTATGATAACAGAAAAAAAGAATAAATCTGAAATTAACTACTAAAAAAAAATAACTCTTAACTACAGATCATATTTTGAGTGAGTTCAATAACTAGTTGTTTCAAAGAGTGGTTAAGTAGTATTAACAAGAATAAACTTTGTAAGCATGAAAGTATTCCCTTTCAAATATAAAATATGAGACTGAGGCACCCCAGCCCTCTGTAACCACACGTGCTCTGCCTGCGGCCCCCGGACCGATCTCAAGTCAGAGTCCAGCGGGCAGGGACCCCCGCCCCGCGCCACTGCTGATCCTATGCTTCCTGCTTCCTCATCCAGGTGCGCCTGATCCCCTCACTGAGCATCCCAGCCCTCTGTGCCCATGTGCTCCGCATGCGACCCCCGGGCCAGATCTCAACCCAATGTCCAGTGGCCAGAGGGGGGGCATGGCCTCTTTGGTAGTGGGTGTGGCCCCGCGGCAGTGGGGGTGGTCTCTGGGCGGCCGCAGTTATTTTCCCCTGTTCCAGAATACTTGACAGACGCCTCAGTCCCCATTAACTAACTTTGTGGAGATCTCCCCAGCTACCTCAAACACAAAAGGCTAAATAAACCACTAGCCTACTCCAATTACACCAAAATATCAAAAACTCACAAAAAGAGAGATTAGCTCTAAGCTCTAGTGAACTGGAAGATCCCATCTCCATACAACCGTGGCAGCATGAAGAAACAGCGCAAATACCCACAGCACAGAGAGGACAAAGAAAAGAGTCCAGAAGGGCCAGAGCGATAGTCCAGCGGGCAGGGCGTTTGCCTTGCACATGGCCGACCAGGGTTCGATCCTCGGCATCCCATATGGTCCCCCAAGCATCACCAAGAGTAATTCCTGAGTGCAAAGCCAGGAGTAACCCCTGAGCATCGCTGGGTGTGACCCAAAAAGCAAAAAAAAAAAGAAGAGTCCAGAAGCCTCAGCAGGGGGTTCCCACAAATATGATGTATCTGATAAAGAATTCAGAGAAGAAATTCTGAGAATGTTCATTGAACTTAAAACAACGGTGGAGCAGTCAGCAAAGAAATTACGTGAAGAAATGAAAGCAGAAATAGGAAAGCTACATTTAGAAATGTCACGAGTAAAAGACACTGTAAACAAAATAAAAAACACAGTGGGAGCCCTCAAGAGTAGAATGGCTACAGGTGAAGATAGAATTAGTGAGCTTGAAGATGAGCAGCAGAAAGCCCACAGGCTACAACAAACAATTGGAAAAGACCTTAAAATAGCTCTAGGGCGAATCAGAGACCTAGGGGCTGATGCCAAGAGGAATAACACAAGAATCATTGGAGTTCCAGAAGGACAGGGAGGCAACCCTAGTGAGAAAGCCACAGTTAAAGAAATCATTGCTGAAAAGTTCCTGGAGCTGGATAATGCAGATGTTCAGAACCTAGGAGCCCAAAGGGTGCCAGCCAGAAGAGACCCTAATAAAAAGACTCCAAGAAATATCATAGTCAGAATGATGGATGCCATGGATTGGGACACAATACTGCAAGCAGCAAGGTCAAAAAAAGGAATCACATACAAAGGAGCACTCCTTAGATTCACAGCATACTTATCAGAGGAAACCCTCCAAGCAAGAAGACAATGGTGGGTTATAGTGAAAAAACTTAATGAAATGAATATCTCACCACGAATACTTTATCCGGCTAAGCTCTCACTGAAACTCGAAGGAACCATACACAATTTCATGGATAAACAACAGCTAAGGAACTTCATAGATTCAAAACCAAACTTAAATGAAGGAGTAAAGGGGCTCCTGTAAGAAAAGAAAAACCCCGACAAGCACAACAAACTTAACACACTCCTACAGAAAGATGGCACAAAACTCCAAGACAATAATCTCTCTCAATGTCAATGGTCTAAACACACCCATCAAGAGACATAGAGTGGCAAAATGGATTCAGAAACTGAACCCAGCATTCTGATGCCAACAAGAAACACATCTGAAGGGTTAGAGCAAACACAGACTCAAAGTCAAAGGATAGAAAACAATCCTTCAAGCAAACAACTCTCTCAAAAAAGCCGGGGTGGCCATACTAGTGTTGGACAATATAGCTTTCAAGTTGAAAAAGATTAAAAGGGACAGCGAAGGCCATTTCATACTAATCCAGGGATACGTACAGCAGGAAGAACTCACACTCCTAAATGTTTATGCACCTAATGAGGGACCAACGAAATACTTAAAACAACTGCTAACAGATTTTAGAGAGGACATCGCTAGTAACACAATAGTAGTTGGAGACTTCAACACTGCCTTATCACCTCTGGGTAGATCAACAAGATCAAAAGTCAGTAAGGAAACACTGGCCTTGAAGGAAGAAATAGAAGAGAGAGAGCTAATAGATCTATACAGGGCTTTGCATCCCCATAAAAAAGAATACACATTCTTTTCCAGTGCACATGGAACATTTTACAAAATAGATCATGCTCTGGGCCACAAAGCATACCTCCATAGAATCAGGAAGATAGAAATTGTATCAACTACTTTCTCAGACCATGATGAACTGAAGATAGAAATTAATCATGCACAGACACTGAGGACCAAACAATACACCAGGAAATTAAACAACTCAATGTTGAACAATGAGTGGGTCAGGGAGGAAATTAAAGAAGAAATCAAAAGGTACCTGGAAACAAATGAGAATGAAGACATGAGTTACCAGAACCTGTGGGACACAGCTAAAGCTGTGTTAGGGGGAAAATGTATAGCTCTGCAAGCATATCTAGGAAGGAAGAAAGGACCCACATAAGTAAACTGACCTCACAGCTCAAGACCTTAGAAAAGGACCAACAAAAGGAGCCCAAACCTGGCAGAAGGAAAGAAATAATAAAACTTAGAGCAGAAATTAACGATATGGAAACCCAAGAAACAATCTGAAAGATCAATGAATCTAAGAGCTGGTTCTTTGAGAAAATAAATAGGATTGATAAACCACTAGAAAGACTCACAAAGAAAGAGAGAGAACTCTAATAAACCGAATCAGAAATGAAAGGGGGACATCACAACAGAAACCAAAGAAATTCAAAAGATCATCAGAGACTATTTCGAAAGTCTGTACGCCATGAAACAAGAGAATCTAGAAGAAATGGATAAATTCCTGGATTCTTATAGCCTCCCAAGGCTGAACCAAAATGATTTGGAATACCTGAATAGACCCATTACTATCAAGGAAATCGAAACTGTAATCAAAAGTCTCCCCAGAAACAAAAGTCCAGGTCCAGATGGATTCATTAGTGAATTCTTCCAAACATTTAAAGAGGACCTATTGCCAATTCTTCTCAAGCTCTTCCAGGAAATTGAAGAAACAGAAACATTCCCAGACAGTTTCTATGAGGCACATATCACCCTAATACCAAAACCAAACAGAGACACCACAAAAAAATAAAACTACAGACTGATATCTCTGATGAATACAGATGCGAAGATCCTCAACAAATTATTAGCGAACAGAATCCAGCAACTCATCAAAAAGATCATACACCATGACCAAGTGGGATTCATCCCAGGGATGCCAGGATGGTTCAACATTTGGAAGTCAAACAACATAATCCACCATATCAACAAAAGAAAAGATAAAAACAATATGATCATATCAATAGATGCAGAGAAAGCATTTGACAAGATCCAGCACCCGTTCATGATGAAAACGCTCACCAAAATGGGCACAGAAGGGAACTTCCTCAATATAGTCAAAGTCATCTACCACAAGCCTATAGCAAGCATTATCCTCAATGGGGAAAAACTAAGAGCCTTCCCTCTAAGATCTGGGACAAGGCAAGGATGCCCACTCTCACCACTTCTGTTCAATATAGTACTGGAAGTACTTAAATAGCAATTAGGCAAGAAAAAGACATTAAGGGCATCCAGATAGGAAAGGAAGAAATCAAGCTCTCACTATTCGCAAATGATATGATATTATATTTAGAGAACCCCAAGGCCTTTACTACACTCGTACAGTAAAGTCGCAGGCTATAAAATCAATACCCAAAAGTCCATGGCTTTCCTATATGCAAATAATGAGAGAAAAGAAAGTGATATGAAAAAAGCAACCCCGTTCACAATCATGCCTCAGAAAATCAAGTACCTCGGAATCAACCTAACTAAGGAGGTGAAGGACCTGTACAGAGAAAATTACAAAACGTTACTTCACGAAATAAAAGAGGACACGAGGAAATGGAAGCACATCCCCTATTCATGGATTGGGAGAATTAACATTATCAAAATGGCAATACTTCCCAAAGCACTTTACAGATTCAATGCAATCCCTATAAAGATACCCATGGCATTCTTCAAGGAAGTGGACCAAACACTCCTAAAATTCATATGGAACAACAACCCCCCACGAATAGCTAAAGCAATTTTGGGGAAAAAGAAGATGGGAGGCATCACATTCCCCAACCTCAAGCTCTACTACAAAGCGGTAATTAAAACTGCATGGTACTGAAACAAAGCCAGAGCAGTAGACCAATGGAACAGGTTAGAATACCCTTACACAAAACCTCAAATATATGATCATCTAATCTTTGATAAGGAAGCAAGAAATGTAAAGTGGAGCAACGAAAGCCTCTTTAACAAATGATGCTGGCAACATTGAACAGCTACATGCAAAAAAATAGGCTCAGACTTATACCTAACACCATGCACAAAAGTCAGATCAAAATGGATTAAAGACCTCAATATTAGATCAGAATCCATAAGGTACATTGAAGACAAGGTTGGCAAAACCCTCCACGACATTGAAGCCACAGGTATCTTCAAAGAGGACTCGCCACTGACCAGGCAAGTGGAAACAGAGATAAGCAAATGGGAGTATCTTAAACTGAGAAGCTTCTCAAAAGATACAGCAACCAGAATACAAAGACAGTCTACAGAATGGGAAAGGATATTCACCCAATACCCATCGGATAAGGGGTTGATGTCAAGGATTTACAAGGCACTGGTTAAACTCCACAAGAAGAAAACATCCAACCCCATCAGAAAATGGGGCAATGAAATGAACAGAAACTTCCACAAGAAGAAAACATCCAACCCCATCAGAAAATGGGGCGATGAAATGAACAGAAACTTTCTCAACAAATGGCTAAGAGACACATGAAAAAATGCTCCTCATCACTAATCATCAGGGAGATGCAGATCAAAACAACAATGAGATACCATCTCACACCACAGAGACTGGCCCACATCCAAAAGAACAAAAGTGACCGGTGTTGGCGCGGATGTGGAGAGAAAGGGACTCTCCTTCACTGCTGGTGGGAATGCTGACTGGTTCAACCCTTTTGGAAAACAGTATGGACGCTTCTCAAAAAATTAGAAATTGAGCTCCCATTTGACCCAGCAATACCACTTCTGGGAATATACCGTGGAGATGAAAAAAAGTATAGTAAAAGTGACATCTGCACCTATATGTTCATTGCAGCACTGTTCACAACAGCCAGAATCTGGAAAAAACCGGAGTGCCTGAGAACAGATGGCTGGCTAAAGAAACTTTGGTACATCTACACAATGGAATACAATGCAGCTGTTAGAAAAGATGAAGTCATGAAATTTGCATGTAGGTGAATCAACATGGAAAATATCATGTTAAGTGAAATGAGTCAGAAAGAGAGGGAGAGACATAGAAAGACTGCACTCATTTGTGGAATATAAAGTAACAGAATGGGAGACTAACACCCAAGAATAGTAGAGATAATTATCAAGAGGATTACTCCACAGCTTGGAAGCTGACCTCATATGCCAGGTGAAGAAGCAGCTCTGATAGAGAAGGGATCACCAAGCAAAGGGTGCTAGGCAGGCCCACTAGGGATGGGAGATACAGGCTGAAAGTTTACTATAGACCGAACAAGATGCCTACTTAATACCTCTGTAGCAAACCACAACACCCAAAAAGAGAGAGCGAGCAAATGGGAATGCCCTGCCACAGAGGCAGGGTGGGGTGAAGGGGACACGGTGGGGGTGGTGGGAGGGATGCTGGGACCACTGGTGGTGGAAAATGGGCACTGGTGGAGGGATGGGCACTCAATCATTGTATGACTAAAACGTAAGCATGAAAACCTGTAAGTCTGTAACTTTGTCTCACGGTGATTCACTAATATAAGTTAAAAGAAAAATATATAAAATATCAGAAAGCTACTGTTAAAGACTACTTCTTACATTATATATACACATCTAAATCTCATTTTTTTTTCCTTTTTGGGCCACACCCCGCAATGCACAGGGGTTACTCCTGGCTCATGCACTCAGGAATCACTCCTGGCGGTGCATGGGGGATCATATGGGATGCTGGGAATTGAACCCAAGTCAGCTGAGTGCAAGGCAAAATGCCCTACCCGCTGTACTATGGCTCCAGCCCCGAATCTCATTTTTCATATCTAGTTTTGTGAGGGGAAACTGAAAAATATAATTAGGTTTTTTAAATGAAAGAATAAAATCAATTATTTCTTTGAAAAACTGTTACATAATTTCATTGTGCCTTATAGCCAAGTTTGGCTAGATATACTATAATATATAAGATATGTAATATACATATATAATTCTAAATAGTTACAGTATATCTAAATACTGTAACCTTTTTCATAAAATTAAATTTTGTGTTAAATGATACTACTACTCTGAAATCTGTAATACTTTATGTTTCTTCAGAAATTAAAAAAAAATTAAGTGCTATCACAAGCCTAGCATGTGCCTCACCTGGATTTAATTTCCAACACCACCAATGGTCTCCCAAGCATCACCAGGGATGGCCCTGGAGGAACCCGGGCATTGCCAGGTGTGGTATTGGTGGCCCCAAAGCATCATCAGGTGGGTATCCCTATACCATCCATCCCAAGCAGCATTGTGTCCTTGGAACCTTGCAGTAAACTGCCAAAACTGAAGTGGAAAATCATCCAAAAACTACGTTAACTAAGATCTGGATAGTTCCCCTACCTCTTTAGTATATCACTCTCCTCTCCTGATAATTAGGAGGGCTTGAGCTCCAAACAAGACAAATCACATGTATCCTCCTTTCTCTGGGCACAACACAGTAATTGATCCAAATAAATGTTTAGACGGGCCAGAGAGTAAGTACAGCAGGCCTGCCTTGCAAGCGGCTGATTCTGATTTGATAACCAGCACCCCGCATTGCAAGGAGTGATTCTTAAGCACAGAGCGAGAAGTAGCCCTGAACATAGTGGATGTGGCCCAAACACCAAAACAAATGATCAGCTTTCATTTAATTCAAGAAATATTTCAGGGGCTAGAGCGATAGCACAGCGGGTAGGGCGTGGGCTGTTTGCCTTGCACGTGGTCAACCCGGGCTCTATTCCCAGCATCCCATATGGTCCCCCGAGCACCGCCAGGAGTGATTCCTGAGTGCAGAACCAGGAGTAATCCCTGGGCATTGCCGGGTATGATCCAAAAAGCAAAAAAATAAAATAAAATTAGAGGGATCTAAAATCTAAAAAATTAAAAAATAATATTTCAAAAGTTACTATGAACCAGCTGTTGTTCAAGGTATTCCCACCTCCACTGATTAATAGCCCCAGCTGGCAGCCTGGTTCTTCTCCTTGATTCTTTTTTCCTTCTCTATACCAGGTACACATCAGAATCATCAGAATCACTTTTAAAATATCAGTACCAGATTGCCCAGAAATTCCAATTTCCAGAAATTCTTGAGTGGCGCCTAAGTATTGGTATTGATTAAAGTCCTCCTAAATCATTATAACAGACAACAGAGGTTACAAGTCAATGCCTATGACTTTGAAACTTCATACACTAGGGCCAGAGTGACAGGACAGTGGGTACGGTGTTTGTCTTGCATGCAGCAGGCCCTAATTTGATCCCCAGCATCCCGTATGATCCCCTGAGCTTGCCAGGAGTAATTCCTGAGTACAAAGCCAGATGTGGCCCCAAAATCAAAAGACAAATAAAAAGCCAAGTCTAGGGCTATAGAAATAGTGTAGAAGTTAAGGCTCTAGACAAGCCATTCATGATAAGAACTGACTTTTTTTTTTTTATAACTTCCTACTGCCCACCCTGGTAGCTCAAACAGCACTGATCTGTTTATAATTAACCTGCTAGTTATCCCAGTATGCGGCTTCAAGGTATGTGCCTCTGCTCATTAGGTCCTCAAATGTCCATTATCACTTCCACTACATTACATTTACAACACACTTCCATCACTTTCCCTTAATCTTCCCTACCCTCTTATAATGTCTCTTTTATCCATATTGAGCTCCTTTTAGTCCTAAATAAGCTATTCTTTCAAAATTCTCTGGGCCTATGCTATTCTAGAACATGCTCACTGAATGACTGTATCAGTTGATACCACCTTTATAACTTTTTTTTTTATGGCTTTCAATGCACATCTTCCTATATATAAGAAGACTTTCTGAATCACCCAGTATGAGACAGGGAATCTCTCTAAGATGCATAGAAAACTAGTGGACTTACCAAAATGTACAATACCTGTCAGGCCTATATCTTGACCAAACATGTAAGCATATCAAAAGGAGACAGTTCTTCCTCTTCTTATTTAATACTTAATCTCAGAGGTTTAGCAGAGTGACCAGCACATGATCAAAATGCAGTAAATATATGCTGAATGCATGTAGAGCTGGATGACCATGGAATATAGAATCTAAAACAACAAGTCCTATTTGACCAGGGGAAGGCCTTTAAACTTCTTGTACTCCAGTTTCCTAATTTCTACTATGGAAATATAGAATATTGCAATTTTAAAACTCGACTCCAAAATTCTTTGAATTTTCTACTGAGAGTTGACATGGCATAGTAGGTAGGGCGCTTGCCTTGCATGCAGCTGACCAGGTCTGAATTCCAGGCCCACGGATCAATGCCAGGAGTTATTCCTGAGTGTAGTCTAAAACAAAAATAAAAGTCTACATTCCTTTGCCTAAAATATGGGCATATGTGGCTGTTAGACAAAAACAAAAATGCATGTGGAAATTGTATGGTACTCTGAAACAGATAAAACTGTAGAGACAATAAAAAGATGAGTTATTGTTAGTGGAAAGAAAGAGGAAGGGGAGAACAGGCAGAGCACAGAGGATGTTTAGAGCAATTAAGACCATTCTCTTTGGTAATAACAGTAGAAACATAGCACTTATCCCGTTGCTCATTGATTTATTCGAGCGGGCACCGGTAACGTCTCTCATTGAGAGACTTATTGTTACTGTTTTTGGCATAACCAATACCCACGGGTAGCTTGCCAGGCTCTGCCGCTCGGGCTCCATACTCTTGGTAGCTTGCCGGGCTCTCCGAGAGGGGCAGAGGAATCGAACTCAGGTCGGCCGCATGAAAGGCGAACGCCCAACCGCTGTGCTATCGCTCCAAATATATCACTTATATTTATCAAAATTTGTAAAATGTACAACACTGAGAGAACCCAAATGTGAACAAACCATGAAATGGAGTGATGTTGGTTCATGCATTATAACAAATGTAGCATTCTCTTGTAGGATGTTGACTGGGAGTAAGGGGAGGGGTAGTAAGGGAGGGACAGGGAGCATATGGGAACTCTATACTTTCCACTCCATCTTATTAAATGTAAAAACATTTTATTAAATGTAAAAACTAAAGTCTATTAAAGAAAAAAAATCACAGCAAAATGATGGGTATACCAATTTTTAAAATTCTAGTTTAAGAAAATTAGAGGCTTTATTTCATTTAGGAAGTTTCATTTCACTGGAGGTGTTATTTCATTTAGGAGGTTTGCTCTCAGATCCTTGGGCTTCACAATTAGCAGAAGACAGAGATAATAAATCAGAAAGATTTTGCCCACTGCCTTCTGACTTCCCCAACACACACACACACACACACACACACACACACACACACAGCCTGTCATTATGCTCCCAGCCAATAGCATTAAACAGTGTTAAGGAAGCCTTCTAAAAGATGATCCTCCCATGTCCAGGTGAGCTGACACACTACGTGGAGAACCTTCCTCTCAAAGAACTCTGAGTACAGTTCAGATTCATGAATAAAACAAAGAACTGATTTTTAAAAAAATAATAAAATGGGACCAGAGAGATAGCTACAGGAGTTAAGGCATTTGCCTTGCACACAGTCAACCCTGGTTTGATGTGAAACACCACATTCGGTTTTATGATTACCTCCACGGGTTACTCCTGACCACGGAGTCAGGAATGACCCTTGAGCACTATCTAGTGTGGCCTAAACCCACTCCCACAATAACAACAGATTGAGAGAACTAAAATAAAAAATAATGCCTTTGTTTACAAAACTGCTCAATAAGTACAAGTATATTGAAACTAAAAGCTAATGAATGAAAATGAAAAAAAAATTTCATTCATCAACCCCAAAGCATTTCAGTTCTAAATCATTTCTTCTTGTTGCTAGAGAGGAACAATATTTAAAGTTGGCACTAAAAAATAAACTCTACAAACTCAGTTCCTATTAGTCTTTGGTAAATAAAATATAGCTTTTCCATTAAGCCTCTATTAGAGTGGCCTTTCAAAACATTCAGTGATTAAAAGAAATAAACATGGATAAGTGGCATTTAGCAAGAAATATGCTTTCATAAATATAAACCTTACGTATCAGAGCAAAAGTAAATGTTCCATATTATCACTTAGTATGGAACCAGCAAAGATACACACTTCCACCTCTTTTGTCCAATAAAAATGGAAATACTTCTAAGAAAAAGTAAGCTCTGAAACACTTTTATAAATTACTTCCCACTACCACTGAGCTACATCCTCAGCTCACATATTACTCTTTACAACCTATAATTTATTCATTTTTCCTTCACTTTTAGTTTTTAGTTCTAGGATCCCATCCAAGCTGCATTACATTTAGTTATCCAGGGCATGATAAGGGGGTTGGGGTGGAATTGGATCCAGAGGTAGGTAGATCGTTCCGTGATCCTGGAGTCTGTGCTGACTCCCTCCTTGAGGCGTGCCTGCCTGAATTTGGGGCACCATGGTCCCCTGGGTCTTGGCCCCTTGTGTATCCCTGAATCTGCTGGAAAGGCCAGTGGTTGCTGGCGATACCCCAGCACATGGGCCAGGGTATATGAGCACATGGGCATCAGGACATTGAACATCAGTGCTCACTGCACTCTGCTTCCCCTCCAGCTGAATAAGGGGCTCAGAATTCAGGATGGCCACCTACATCCTTGGTCCCTGCCAAGGAACTGGCCCTCTTCCTGTAGGTTTCTTCAACTTTCCTTGTTTTTGATGACCTTGACAGTTCTGAGGAGTACTGATCAGGTATTTTGCAGAATGTCCTTCAGGGGACCTACCTGATGTTTTTTCTCAAGGTTAAACGTCAGCAAGCATTTGGGGGAGAAAGAATCAAAGATAAATTGCTGTTCTCATCACACCCTATCAAGGACACACGTTATCAGCCTGGCTTATCACTACTACTGACATATGGCTAATATGGCTATATGTTTACCAAGTTTCCCCCACTGCAAATAAACTCTCCCATCCTCTTAAATGCTCTTCTCTTTGGAGGGAAGTCACCAGCAGCAACCCATATTTAAGGATGGGAAAATTAAGTACCACCCCCTCAGAAGCAATACATAATTATTTGGAATTATTCTGTACGGATTAATATTTTAAGGTTTTTTTGTCTGTTTGGTTATTGTTGTTGTTATTTTGGGGCCACACCCTGAGGTGCTCAAGGGTTACCCCTGGCTCTGCATTCAGAAATCACTCCTGGCAGGATTGGGGGACCCTATGGAATGCCAGGAACCAAACTTAGGTCAGTCTCATGCAAGGGAAGTACCCACCCACTGTACTATCACTCTGTCACCTAGATTAACATTTTAAAACCTCCCATCTGAGATCAGATACAAGGCAAGGATGTCCAGTTTCTCCACTACTATTCAATTTAGAAGCCCTCTACATCGCCATCAGGCAAGAAGAAGAAATAAGAAGCAACCAAATTGTAATATGGATAGAACTGACGAGCATTATGTTAAGTGAATTAAGTCAGAGGGAGAAAGATGATCTCATTCATCATGTGACATATAGAGAAAAAATAACAAGAGAATAGATAGTATTGAAAGATGGCAAACCCGTGGTTTTTGAGCATAAAACTGTAATTACCAAATAGTGAAGAGGTAGAAGGAAGAAATAAAACAGAAGTGATATATGGACAGTGCTTCAAACACACTAAATCTTCATAGATTTATTCCCTTGTAAGGGAGACTCTACACTCCCAGGAATCAAACCAAAGATTCCTACATGTAAAGCAGGTGCTTCAGCTCTTTGAGCCATCTCCAAACTTTTAATTTTTATATTCTTATGGAGAAGAAAAAAATCTTTAAAAATCAATGATGAGAGTTGGTCCTCAATTTTCATTCTGGAGTGAAAATATTTTACTAGAAAATTTTAAGGTCCATTCTATTCCTAAAGAAAAGAATGTAAATATAAACTCTCGAAATTCACAATCTGAATATAGTTGACTATTGACCAACAGAGAGTAGAAGGGCACTAACCTCTATAAAGTTGAGATTCAAGTATAATTTTGAATCCCACAAAATATAATTATTAATAGCCTGATATTGACTGAAGCCTTATCAATAATAGTTAACACACATTTTAAATGTTATATGTACATATACTGTAGTGTTGACAATAAAGTAAACCAGAAAAGTCAAAATGTCATTAAGGTAATCATAAGCACTTTTTTTTTCCTTTTTGGGTCACACCCAGTGATACTCAGGGGTTACTCCTGGCTTTGCACTCAGGAATTACTCCTGGCAGTGCTTGGGGGACCATATGGGATGCCGGGGATCGAACCCAGGTCAGCCGCGTGCAAAGCAAACGCCCTACCCGCTGTGCTATCACTCCGGCCCCTCATAAGCACTTTTACAGTACTTCATTGTATCAATATTATTGTCTAAAAATTGTAAACAAAAAGTTAAAAACCCAGTGAAGTGGACCCACACAATTCAAACCCATGCCAGACAAAGGTAAACTTTCATTGCAGAAGAGGTTCTAGCTCATTTAATTTTATGACCCTACTTGTTATCATTATGTAATCTAAATTATTGAGTTTTCAGTGACTATGTTTCAGGTCCTTATTAAAGATCCTAAATATGATGACTAATACATAAATCTGCCTTTGAAGAGAGTTGAATCTGGACACAGGAACTGAGAGAAAATTTCGAGCAGCACCACCCCTGGTCCATTGCACAGCCTGGTGCTAGTCTGTTAGTCTACTATGAGTTGCTTCTAAAAATGGAAAGAAAACATTTAGAAACTTGTGTGTGCATATGATGCCAGGATTGTCATCTACCATCTCATTCAAGAAAAGCACGTGCTCTGCCACTCAGCTATATTGCTTACAAACATTAAAAACAATGTGATAGTATTTTCATACCCTAATCTAATCATAAAATAATTGAAGCCTTTATTTCCATGTATTTTTGCTAAGACAATGGAAATTTTTTTTAAGAACACAATACACACACTATAAAAACCCAATCCTTAACAGACATCTTTTAATAAGCCCCGTTGTTGTGGGTACTTTCTATTGCATTTGCAATTTAGGTCAGCAGTATTCTAAAATAAAAACAAATCAAAACAATGAGATATCATCTCACATCAGTGAGACTGGCACACATTTCAAAGAACAAAAACAACCAGTATTGGTTCGGTGGGGAAAAGGAACCCTTATTCACTGCCAGTGAGAATGTCGACTAGCTCAACCTTTTGGGAAAGCAATACAGACATGTCTCAAAAAACTAGAAATCAAACTTCCACATGACCCAGCAATTCCAATTCTTGGCACCTATTTGGGTTTAAAGGTGGTTACCTTGCATGAGGCCAACCCAGTTCAATCCCCTACCATACAGTCTTCCCAGTTACTGCCAGAAGTAGCCCCTAAGCACACTAATAGTCCCTGAATATCATTGGTGTGGCTCTAAAACCCTGATAATAGTAATAAACTAAAATTAAGAGAAAATGATGTGGGGCTGGAAATAATACAGGAGATAGAATGCTTGCCTTGCAAGCAACCAACACAGGTTTGATTCCAAGCCTGACAGGAGTGACGTTTGAGCACAGAGCCAGGAGTAAGCCCTGAAAACCCCGGGCCTGGCCCAAATAACAAAGAGAGAGAGAGAAAGACAGAGACAGAGACAGAGACAGATAGATAAACACAGAATGAGAGAAATAATGCTGTTACACTTACTGGAGCGAAAGAACACTACTTTAAGCTGGCAGTAAGTTTAATAAACCATGGTTGCTATACTGGTTCTTCGTACAGGGGGAAAATCAAGTAATAATTTAGAATTTCTCAATTTACACAATTCAGAACTAAAAATTATCAGCAAGAGAAAATTGTAGTAAACAGAGTTATTACATGGATACATAAATTCATTCCCCACAAGTCCTATTTCTCTGATGTCTTCAAGCTTTGGGAAATTAGTGCAGCCTTTAAAGTCCAACCTTGTTTCATTTGGCATTGCTACAAACAAAATCAAATTTCAAAAGCAAATCTATATTTTCCACTGGTAGACAGCTGGTGCTTCCAATATGCATTCAATATTTCGTATGCAAATTTATACTTTAAAAAGGAGCAATTAGAAGACCGGAAAGCTACTATGGGATTAAGCCTTTTGCCTTGCATCCTACTGACCTGGTTTGAATCACCACATATCAGTATGTACAGGAATTAAAATGAAGTGGTAAAGGCAAACGCTCAGTCCAGTGGAACAGAACTGAGAGCTCAGAAATTAACTCTCAGATGGCTGGACAGTTAATTTATGACAAAGGAGTTATCAGCACAAAGTACAGCTAGGAAAATTTCAATAAACAGTGCTGGGAAAATTGGTTAGTCACATGCAAAAACATGAAAAAGAAACCAACCTTATTTCATACCACACACAAAATGGATTAAATACCTTGTTTTCTTTATTTTGTTTTTTGGCCCATACCTGACAGTGCTTAGAGTTTACTTCCGAGCTTTACTTCTAAGTTTACTTCTCTGTGCTCAGGCATTACATCTGGCAGTACTCAGGGAACCATAGTGGTGCTGGGGATCAAACCAGGGTCAGCTTCATGTATGGCAAACGTTTTACTGGCCCCAAAGTGAACTAAAGATCTTGATATTGTACCTGAATTCATAATATACATCCAGAAATCATAAATAGAACTCTCCATGGTACTGATCTCAGAGGCATCTTCAACAATTTCATTTCAATAGCAAAGAGGGAGAGCAAAAACAAACCAATGGGACGACATCAAACTGACAATTTTCTGCACTATGAAAGAAACAATGGCTAAAATTAAAATGTTCCCTATTAAACGGGAGCAAATATTTGCAGATCAGACATCTGCGTGGTTGGCATGTAAAGGCATACAACAAAATGGATCTAATTCAGGGCTCCCATGTGCAAAGCGTGCACACAAACCTATTGAGCCATTTCCTTGGCCTCAACATCATATTGTTTAGGGGCTGGAGCGATAGCACAGCGGTAGGGCATTTGCCTTTCACGCAGCCGACCCGTGTTCGATTCCTCCACCCGTCTCGGAGAGCCTGGCAAGCTACCGAGAGTATTGCGCCCCCACAGCAGAGTCTGGCAAGCTACCCGTGGCGTATTGGATATGCCAAAAACAGTACAAAAACAGTAACAAATAAGTCTCACACTGAGAGACGTTACTGGTGCCTGCTTGAACAAATCGGTGAGCAACGGGATGACAGTGACAGTGGTTTTGGGGACCACACTTAGCAGTGCAGGGCAAGGGAGATGCATGCTACTCCCAACTCAGTGCCTGGGGATGATGCAGTGCTCAGGATCAAACCTAGTTTCCCACATGCAAAAGCATCTGCTCCAACTGTTTGTCTTCAACCTGGTTCAATTGATGACTTTTGTTCAAAATGATTTTTTAATAGTCGAATATATCATTATATAAAATGTACTACATTATTAGGGGGGCGGGAATCACACCCAACTGTGCTCAGAGCTTATCCTGTGTTCAGGAGTTACTCCTGGCAGTGCTCAAGGAACTGTATGGTGGATGGACCATGTGCCAAGGGTGGAACTAGAGTCAGCTCCATACGAGGTAACTGCCTGTATACTCCTGAGGGAGGGTAGGTTCATATATGACATATTTATCCAGTCATTTGTCTGCAGGCACTATATTTTGTCAAATTTTTAATTTTTATAGTTTTATTTACTATAATTCATTCCCATATCTTATTTATTAAAGATAATGCCACAATAAATATTAAGGTACACATCACTTGTGTTCTTATTTTCATACTCTTCAGATATTCAAAAGTAAGATGCTAGATATGGAATTTCCACTTTAGGCTTCTCATTTGGAAAGTAGGGGGATGTTTGGCCACATCCAGTGGTGCTCAGGTTCTGTGCCCAGGGATCATTCCTGGCAGTGTTTGGGGGACTGTATGCAGTGTAAAGGATGAAACTGAGGTCAGGCAAGTGCCTTAAACCCTGTACTGTGTCTCTGGCCCAAACTTTTTAGCTTCTTAAAAAATACCATATACTGCATTCCAAAACATCTGCACTTCAAATATACATTCCCATAATGAAAAAGCAGTTTTAACTTCTATGGTTGACTTTACAAAGTCAATAAAGAAATAACAGTCCAACAGTTTGTTTATAGGGCCCCAGCAGTCAGACTAAGGAACTTGAAAATATTTGGGGATGGGGGAAAGGGGACCAGGAATGAGGTTAAGTGGCAAAGCACAGACCATGCATGCTTGCAACTTGGGTCCAATTCCCATCACTGAAAGGGGTGGGTGGAAGGGAAACTATTTTGGACACTTCACAAAAAGAGGATTTAATTCAAATATTTATGTATTGGGGATACGGTGCTTCCAGCAGGTCAGCCTGTACCTTCAGGGCAAGCACATCAACAGCCTGATGGTGCCTTCAGGCGTCTTGACACCCAAAAATTGCAACTGTGGCTTTGACCAGACCCCAACAACTTGGGGCCAAGTTCACCAAGAAAGTAAATGACCAAAAGTTAGGTACATGGAAGCCATACCCACAAACCACCTCCAGCTCAGCTATATAAGCTCATTTATAGGCCTTATTTCAGAGACCTATAAGTAAATCTCGAAGGAGACCAAAAGCCAAAGTTAATCTCAGATCCATGCACAGCTGAACAACGGGTAAATCAGAAAGGGGTGGGATGGCCTAGTGCCCGCCCAAGCAGAGCCCCTGGCAACTACTTACACAATCCAAACTTACCACCATACCCCAGGCCTGACTCCACCGTCTCAGGATGGACCTCACTAAGATATAATCTGCTGAAAATTCAGGTATGCAAGTTTTGTGACTGAAATCTCCAGGCTTTCTCAGGTTGGGGTGGGCTACCTCTCCCCACCTCCCTATACTTCCGGAAGCCTCGGCAGTCACATCCACACCCCCAAAGTGGCCACCCAAGTGAAAAGCTACTGCAGCTTTACCATCCCGATAAAAATACTGAATGCCGTGAGCAAACACCATGACCTCTTAACACCTGTATTGCAAACCATAATGCACCAAAGGAAAAGGAGAGACAGAGTGAGCAAGAAGGAAAGTGCCTTCCATAGAGGGAGGCTGGGGGGTGGGGGTGGGGGGGTGTTGGGAGATGGTGGTAGAGAAACAGGGAACATTGGTGGTGGGAGATGTACACTGATGGATGGATCACTGTATTACTGAATCTCAATTATGAACAACTTTGTAATGGTCTATCTCACGGATATTCAATTAAAAACTTTTTAAAAAGTTTGTAATGTGTAGTTCATGCCCAATTCAATCAGCTTAATGAGGCTGGAGCGATAGTACAGTGGGTAGGGCGTTTGCCTTGCATGTGGCCGACCCTAGTTCGGTCACCAGCATCCCATATGGTCTGCCCAGCATGGCCAGGAGTAATTCCTGAGTGCAGAGGCAGGAGTGACCCCTGAGCATTGCTGGGTGTGACCCCCAAAGCAAAATTAATTAATTAATTTTTTAAAATCAGCTTAATAAATGGCTGAAAAATAGCATACTCCTATATTTAAAAAAATTAATAATATCACCAGCATAGTCTGATAGATTTTGGTGTGGTTTCTTCCCCAAAAGAGGCCATTAATTGCTTATAAGTGGATGGTCATGGAGAGTATCATGCTGAGTAAAATGAGTCAGAAAGAGAGGGACAGACATAGAATGACTGCATTCATTTGCGGAATATAAAATATCATGAGACTAACACCCAAGGGCAGTAGAGACAAGGGCCTGGACGATTGTTCCATGGTTGGAAGCCTGGCTTATAAGCTGGGGAGAAGGCAGCTGGAATAGAGAAGGGATCACTAAGTCAGTGATGGTTGGAGGGATCACTTGGAATGGAACATGTGTGCTGAAAGTAGATAAAGGACCAAACATGATGATCTCTCACTATTTGTACTGCAAACCATAATACCCATAAGTAGAGAGAGAGTAAGAGGGAAATTATCTGCCATAGAGGCAGAGGCAGGGGTGGGACCAGGTGAAGGAGGGATACTGGGGACACTGATGGTGGAAAATGTATACTAGTAGAGGGACGGGGAAATATATATACTGGTAGAGGGACGGGTGTTTGATTACTGTATGACTGAAACTGAAACATGCAAGTTTTGTAACTGTAGCTCAGTGACTCAATAAAAAAATAGTAAGAGGCCATTGAAATTCAATAAGCAATTTCTTATGAAAAGTTTTGACAAAGGCTTAAAAATCTGTAGTTAATCACCATTTGTACTGAACTTATGTAAATAACAGCACAAGTTTATTTAACTAAATTTAATTTGCAAGCAAATTTATTTTACTAGTTATCTTCCTCCAGTAGAAATGAAGGTGAAAATAGAGAGGAAATTATCTTTCTATAATACGGAAGATTATCATTTCTATAGTTGTGGACATTGGGTTAATAATATGATTAAGTTCTCTTATGTATGATATATATTATATGTATGTATATGAACGGCTTTTTTTAGTGTTCGACCTATAAACTGGACTGGATCCTGAATTTTTCTAGCTTCCTCCAAAAAGTCTATGATTTTCCAAACTAACACATCCAGTTTTTCTTCTGTCCTACCGACTTAGAATCATTGAAAATTGAAACTGCCCTTTGACTGAAGATATGTAAGCAAGAGTTAGAAAACATCATCTAAACTTCAGAGAACAATATTCATGAGTACTATTCTATGGGTTGTTCAGAAGGGTCATCAGAAATATGCCAATGACAACTCAGGAAAATCTGCCAGAGTGCTACAACCTGACTTATTTCATCTAAAGATGAGTCTAACATCTGAAATCTTGACTGGCTTTTCTCAGAACTCATATGATTATATCTGACTCAAATCATTTAAAAAAATTTTTAAATTTCCATAGAATGCCTCTTAGTGAAATATCTGATTGCTTAGCTACTCATCTGTATCATTACTTTCAGAAATAAGAACAACTATTTTAGATTGATGTATTCTCAGGACAGGCAGACCTGTAAAATGAGACAGAGCAATCCACCAACTCAATTTCTAAAATGTAAAGCTTCCAGGGAAGTTTCAGAGAAGGAAACTGAAGCATTGGCCTCCCCAAGATGTTCAGGACAGATTTCTCCAAAATGTTCCACTTTGGCATGCAGCTTATTGCAAGATGAAGTCGACCAAGACCGTGAAAGTTCATGATAATCTTAATCACTCCTTTGATGACCTAGAAAACTGAAAACTGGGGCATCTTACTTAGAATTAGGTGGTTTCAAAGAAATAACCTGGCTTTCATCAGAGCAAACATCTGATCTCCATCATGAGTCACCTTTCCCCTCTCTTCCTGAAGGCCCTGACCTCTGGACTATTCCTTAGCTTGGAATAGAAAATATATTCTGAATTGAAACAATAGCACAATTGGAAGGGCTCATGTCTTGCACTCTGCCAAATGCATTCAGTCCCCAGCACCACCTATGAGTCCCAACAGAGTCCTACCAAAAGTGGTCAAAGACTCAGAGGGGTAGAAGGAAATTTTCACTCATCCCCAACATTAACTTTACTTTTCAGGTAACTTACTCTTAAAAAGAGGTGTCATAAGTAATGGCCACAAATACTTTGCTCAATGGAAAAGGGGCTCAACCATAAGATCATAGAAAAAAGTCTTCTGATGCCTCAAACAGCTTATTCAACAGATCCAAGCTGACTTAGACCAGACTCTAAAGAAAATGACCAATTCTGAACCAGAAATGTTTGTAGAGAATCAGTGCTGAAACTGATAACCTCCAAGTTCTGTCAGCAAAGACCCTCGGAGTTGGCTGAGTTCCCTCTATGAGATAACATTTTTTTTTTGAGGGTGGGGTTTGGGCCATACCCAGAGATGCTCAGGGGTTACTCCTGGCTCTGTGCTCGCTCAGTGATCACTCAAGGTTATGCTCAGGAGACCATATGGGATGTCAGGGATCCAACTCGGGTTGGTCACATGCAAGGTAAGTGCCCTACCCACTGAGCTCTCTCTCTGGCCCCAACATGTATTTTTCTTAAACTTCAATAGCAGTTAATGGGAAACTTTACTCAGAATTACTTAAAACTACTAGAAAGCCACTTGAAATTATTCGGAAATTTCAGCAGTTACTTGGAAACTGGGCTAGAATTAGTTCTTTTTAAATTAGAAACTATTTTCTTTATATCACTTATGAAGAAACAGGCTCAAAAAGAGTAAGGTACCCAGCCAACTTTCCCTAATTAGTAAACTGTAGTATTGGGATTTTAAACTAAGGTCTTTGGGCCTCCTAAATCCTATTACCTCCACCATAACAAACAGCCTCCTAAAATCACTAAGGATTCAAATCACTGGCATTCTTTGGCCAGGCCGCATACTCAGTCACCAATAAAACATATTCTTCTTGCAGATAGGAAGATTGGAGTTCCCACATGTGCCTTTAGTTATAGTTTCCCAAATACTCAAGGATGTTTTACATCTCAAAGTCTTGGTTCTTAGTACTTCCTTTGGTTGGTCTCTATATCCCCCATGTTTTCTCTAATACTTTAAAACAGAACTCAGGAAACTAGTTGTTTATTCCTCTTTATTTGCATGGTACTTTTACCAAATAAGATGTGAATGACTAATCCCACAGGTGAAGGAAGCAAATAACCTGTGTTCAGTGTTCTTCCCACTTCCCAAAGAGCAGGGGCAAATTATTTGCCTACTCCATGCCTCAACTTTGACATTTTTATGCGGTGATAAGAACATCTCCTTGGTTGGATTAAGTGAGGAATGTGAAACAAAATTTCCACGTATCTTTTTTATACATAGAGGAAACTCTTCCAGCCTACCAGATCCTAATGAAGCCCCAGTGCCTTTGAGCTACTAAGCAGCAACTCTTTTAAGTGACATATACAGTAGTACTGATAAATGCATAAATTCTACTCTGTCAAACAGATATTTAATATTTGCCCCCTCTAACCTAGGAAAAAGGAAAACATGAGCTTTGTCAGATACTAATTTATAATTTATTTCCATTCCTTTATGCCATATAAATGGTACAATTTTCTCAATGTTTGAATCGGTTGAATCTTCTTGGATGCTTCATATGAGTAGAAGTACTCATTTTTCTTTCTGTATGATTGCATCAAATCTGTCCTCACGCATCTTCTTGAAAATGCACATTTTAATACTATCAACATTATGGCCCTAAACTTTGATATTTCCTAACTCTATATACTCATTGGATGGGTGTGATAGCACAGCAGGTAGGACGTTTGCCTTGCATGCAGCCGACCTGGGTTTGATTCCTCCATCCCTCTTGGAGAGCCCAGTAAGCTACCGAGAGTATCCCGCCCACCGCATGCCTGGCAGAGCCTGGCAAGCTACCCGTGGCATATTCGATATGCCAAAAACAGTAACAACAATCTCACAATGGAGATGTTGCTGATGCCCGCTCGAGCAAATCGATAAAAAACTGGACAACAGTGATACAGTGATATACTCATTACTTTGAAGCTCACTAAAATTTTTACTTGAATACACTAATGAATGGTTTACTAGAATACTTGTTCCTTTTTACAGTGCCAGTCTCCAAGATGACCCCATATGATCTTGTCCTATCTTAACTTTTTAAGGTTTTATTTCTGTGCTTGGTTTTGTTCTCTTTTCATTCAGAATAGTTCGAGCTCTACGGATTTCTGTAACCACTTCTCAGCTAAGGACAGTTCTCCTGGGATCCAAGTGGGTATCTGTCATTCCACTGATAAGTGAGGAACAGGGCTGAACACTAGGAAAAAGTTGGCTTTTTCCTAGTATACACAGGATACAGATATTACACAGAAGACATTTGTCTATTGAAAATGCTAAGCTTGAAGTGATTCACAAAGGTGGCATCCACTGCTAGGCTTTCTCACTCACCAGAGCTTCTTAGGATCTCTCTTTCCAGTTCTATGTATCCCAAATTTTTCCAGTCTCTCCAGATTCCAAACCCTCTACCTTAGTTTCTGCAAAATATCTGTTATAGTTCATCATTAAAATCCAAAAATGGCTCTATCAACCTCCTCTCAACTTCTAAACTTCCTTTCAGACCAAATACAATGTGTCTTTTGTGATCAGATCCTAGCTTGAATAAATCAGCAAGAAAACAAATCTCTGGGGACAGTTTGGCTAACTCTTAATACTAAGATTTTGTTAATTGTGGTTACTGTACAATCATTTTGTAGCTTATACAAAAGTGAAGTATCATGACATATATTTAATTTGTTTGTTTGTTTCTATAATACTGGGAAGAGGATAATCTGGACCACTTCTCTAATATTCCAACCTGAAGCAGAAGCTTTGAATCACCAGGATAAGCACGAGGGCCAAGATATTCAGCAGCCTCAGGGGTCTATACAATACCAGAAATTGAACCCAGGGCCATGCACTACTAGGCATATGCTCTGTCACTTGAGCTATTTTCTCAGGACCATAACATATGCTTTCTTTTGGGTGGATGTGCTCCCAAGCAGTGCTCAGGGAGCCTGGAGCCGCTTTCAGCAACCTAGTCAATAGCACTGATAGTTCAGTGCTAGGGCCCTGAGGATGCAATAGCTCCTCAGTCCCTGCAGTGCAAGGACCCACCAGGAATATCAGGGTCACTACAAAGGTACTTTTTAGCTTCTAGGGTGAAACCTGGCAATGCCCAGGAGACCATGTAGTACTGGTGATCTCACTGACTGGCCACAAGCAAAGGCCTATATGTCCCTAGTTTCCACCATGATATAAGCTTAAAATATTCTATGCAAGGTCAAAGTGACAGAACAGCAGGTAGGATGCTTGCCTTGCACATGGCTTATCCCGGTTTGATCCCCAGTACCACACGTGGTCTCCTGAGCCCAGCAGCGTGATCCTTGAGCAAAGAGACAGAAGACCTCAGTATAGCTGGATGTGACGCCCCCCCCAATTTTTTTTAAAGGTGAAAGATGGGTAGGGGGAAAATGTGCATGAAATTTAAAAATAAATTAGGTAAAGAATATATTATTTTCTGTTCTTTTTAATACTGAATATCTTCACACTAACTCAAAAAGATTTGTTTTAATCTTTAAGAACTGAAGCACATAAAATGACATGCTCGAGAGCACATGTTTGCATGACTGGACTAGCTCTGAGTGTGGGCACTTGGCAACTTCAATATATTGCCCCTTGGTCCCAGATCATATGAGGAGGTGCCAGCATGTGGGAGAGGGAAAAAAGAAGATAGCAGGCATAGCCGAGATCAATGATTATACGTAAATCATGTAAAACAGCACCTGGCATACAGTAAGTGAAGTGTTGGTATGACCTATTTCTTTGCTGGTTTCTGTATATGTGTGTGTGATGTCAAGGCTCAAACCCAGGTCTCGGGCTGGAGCAACAGTACAACGGGTAGGGTGTTTGACTTGCACGCGGCTGTCCCGGGTTTGATTCCCAGCATCCCATATGGTCCCCTGAGCACTACTAGGAGTGATTCCTGAGTGCAGAGCGAGGAGTACCCCTGAGGATCACTAGGTGTGACCCAGAAAGCTAAAAAAAAACAAACAAACAAGATCAAACCCAGGTCTGATCTTAAGCATGTAAGCTCTCTACCTCTGAGCCACATCCCTAATCCAATTATTAACTGCTATAAAATACCCATTAAAAATAAAATTATTATTACTGCTATTTTACCCTTAACCCTTCTGGGTCCCTGGTCCTCTATTATAATCAGAAGACCTACAAATTGAATTTCACAATTCATGGGCACAAAAATAAGAAATAATCTATGCAAATGAGGGCATCCGGAGCCAAAGAGATGGGGGTTGGGATCTGGGGCATCAAAGGGCAGGCAGAATACTTCAGGACAATGAAGAGAACAGACACTGGTAAAAAAAAATATCATGCAACACAGATGTAGAAAGGAATCTGAACAGGTAGGAACTTTTGTTTCTGTCTTATTTACCACACTTAGCTCATAATCTTTTGTGGTTATCACTGGTAATAGCACCCTCCCTGCTACATACATCCTCTATCTGAATTCTTTCAGAGGGTCAAGAAGAGCAGTAATTATTCATTGCTGCAATTAGCACAATAGTTAAGACATGGAATCAACCAAGGCGTCCAATGACAAGTAAATGGATTATGAAGATGTGGTACATATGCACAATGGAATACTATACAGCTACAAGGAATGATGAAATCATGCAGCCACTGGAACCTGTTTGGAACTGGAAGATATGGTGAGTGAAGCCAGAAGAAGAAAGACAAACACAGAATGATCTCACTTACTGGTGGTAGACAGAATATTGGATGAAGAAATGTACTGTAGTAAAGTGGGAGTTGCCTGAATCATCCGTGTCCCCAGAGCTTAGGGAGGAGAAGGATACAGAAGGAAAGAAATTTGTAATGTGCCTGTCAAGGTGGTGGTGGTTTTGGGGGAGGAGGGGGAGGGGAGTGATGGAGTATGGCAACACTGGTGGGGAGATGCTAACACTGGTGGTGGGACTGGTGTTGAAATACTATATGATTGAAACTAATTATCAATAACCTTGTAAATCATAGTTCTTTAAATAAAAAATAGTTGTTGTTGTTTTAAGAAAAGCAGTAAAGAAAAATTTCCTCAGTCTGCTATCTCTAAAAAAACAAATAATCTGTCTGGGGCTTCTCAGAATGGGGGTGGGAAGATTCTTAAAGGCACAGGAGCTAACAGCCACACCTGACACCTCAACATAGACATAGCAGAGCTCCACAACTGAACCTCATCAAACTGCCAACCCACTAAATCATTCCAGCTCCATAGCTTCTGGACTGCATGGTTGTGAATGTGACACCTCCAAATTTCATATTATTGTCAGCCCAGTAGGATCACGGCAAATCTGATGCGGAAGCTGCTTAGAAGACTACTAAGCTCAAACAATAACACAGAAGTATCAACTAGCAGAAACCAGCCGAGTAAACCGAGTAAAGCCTCAGATAACATCTTTAATAACATCACTGTAAGATATAACAATTATCACAAATTGACTTTTATTGATCTAAGTTTTGATAATTCCATTTGCCTTTCTGTTGTAACAAACAATATGAAATAAATTTGTTCCTACTAAAGGAGATTGGAATGGTAGCTAGGAAATGGGATATTGGTGGAGGAAAGGTCTCACTGGTGGTGGAATTGGTATTGGAACATTTAATGCCTGAAACTACTGAACAGCTTGGTAAATCACAGTATTAAAATTTTAATTTTTTAAAATATATATCTAGAACCTGTTACATAGCTCTTTCAAAAAAATAATCTGCCTAAGGGAACACCAGGTAAGGTGTGGTTTGAGGACCCGTACGGGATGGGAGATGCACTCTGAGGGTGGAATATGGACCAAACATGATGGCCACGTAGTGCCTCTGTTGCAAACCACAACACTCAAAAGGAGAGAGAGAACAAGGGGGAATGCCCTGCCACAGAGGTGTGGTGTGGTGGGGGGGATTGGGTGGGAGGGTGGGAGGGATACTGGGAACATTGGTGGAGGGGACTGGGCACTGGTGGAAAGATATAAACAAAATGCAAACATGAAAGTTCACAAGTTTGTAACTGTAACTCATGGTGATTCACTAATAATAAAAAATAATAATAATAAATTTTTAAAAATAATCTACCTAAATAATTTCAATGATAGATATATTTGGGGATAGGAAATTTTGGCCCCAACACTAAGTGGAGAGAAAAATGGGGTTCTGTGGCTCATAAATTTGAGAAATCCTGAAACAAAGAAAGCTAAGAGTATTTTCTGATGTAGAGTATCTAGATATCTTAGATTTGCTAAAAATGCTCATCTCTAAGAAAAAAATATACTGGCTACTTAACCAATGTGAATTTATTATGGCGTGTTATGGGGTTTTCTTTTTACTAAAAAAAAAAAATATATATATATATATATATATATATATATTAGGGGCTGGAGTGTTTTACAGCAGGTTAAATCCCCAGCATCCTATATGTTCCCCTGAGCACCACCAAGAGTAATTTCTGAGTGCAGAGCCAGGAACCCCTCAGAGGAACCCCTGAGCATCACTAGGCATGACCCAAAAGGCAAAAAAGAAAAAAAAAAGTAAAACAATTAAGAAAAAAAATTAGCCATTTAAGGAACTGGTATTCTTTTTGTTGTTGTTGTTCATATTTATTTATTTATAGCTGGATGACATTGATTGCCTTCTACCTTAGCTCTATCAAAAGTGGTATGCTCATCATCAAAATAACAAGAACAACCACTGCTGGCATGGATGTGGGGAGAAAGAGACACTCTTTCATTGTTGGTGGGAATGCCGACTGGTCCAGCCTTTTTAGAAAACAATATGGGCATTCCTCAAAAAAAAACTAGAAATTGAGCTTCCATATGACCCCGTAATACTACTTCTGGGAATATATCCTGAGAGTGCAAAAAAGCACAGTAGAAATGACATCTGCACCTATATGTTCACTGTAGCACTATTCACAATAGCCAGAATCTGGAAAAAACCTGAGTGCCAGAGAACAGATGATTGATTAAAGAAACTTTGGTATATATACACAATAGAATACTATGCAGCTGTTAGGAAAGATGAAGTCATGAAATTTGCATGTAAATGGATGGTCACGGAGAGTATAATGCTAAGTGAAAATGAGTCAGAAGGAGGGACAGACATAGAATGACTGCACTCATTTACGGAATATAAAATAACATAATATGAGACTAACACCCAAGGACACTAGAGACAAGGGCCAGGAATACTGCTCCACAGTTGGAAGCCTGCCTCATGAACTGGGGGAGTAGGTAGCTGGAGTAGAGAAGGGATCACTAAGTCAATGATGGTTGGAGGGATTGTTTGGGATGGGAGAAATGTGCTGAAAGTAGATAAAGGACCAAACATGATAGCCTCTCAGGATCTGTATTGCAAACCATAATGCCCAAAAGGAGAGAGTGAGTATGGGGGAAATTGTCTGCCATAGAGGCAGGGGGAGGGAGTTGGATACTGGGGACATTGGTGGTGGAAAAATGTACCCCAGTGGATGGATGGGTGTTAATTTTTTTTTTTTTGCTTTTTTGGGTCACACCCAGCGATGCACAGGGGTCACTCCTGGCTCATGCACTCAGGAATCACCCCTGGGGACCATATGGGATGCTGGGATTCGAACCCAGGTCGGCCGCGTGCAAGGCAAACACCCTACCCGCTGTGCTATCACTCCAGCCCCTGGGTGGGTGTTTAATCATTGTATGAGAGATAGCACAGCGGTTGGGCTTTCTCCTTTCACGCGGCCAACCCGTGTTCGATTTCTCCACCCCTCTCGGAGAGCCTGGCGAGCTACTGAGAGTATGGAGCCCGCACAGCCAAGCCTGGCAAGCTACCCATGCATATTGGATATGCCAAAAACAGTAACAATAAGTCTCTCAATGAGAGATGTTATTGGTGCCCGCACAAACAAATCGATGAGCAACGGGATGACAGTGACAGTGTTGATTGAAACTCAAATATGAAATCTTTATAACTGTAGCTCACGCTGATTCAATAAAAAAAAAAAAGCGGTGTGCTACTTGGTGCATAAGTGGAGTAGAGTGTGAAATTTCATGCAGCCACAAATTTAGTCATGTGCTCTACAATTCTAAATTTTTTTAATTTAAAAAATTCTAAAATAGGGTGATACAATTAGAAATGAATTTGGGATTTGGAAGCATCTCTGCAGCTTGTGGCTCCCATGCCATCTCTGCAGCTTGTGGCTCTCTTCTGAGATTTATTAGTGAGTCCCTGGATCATGGCCATTAATGAGCTTATATAGCATGGGAGGCAGTTCGTGGGCGTGACCACCAGGTTCCAGGAAAGACAGGGAAATGTGGAGAGGTGGCCTATTTCCAACCTCATGATTTCCGCCACAAGAGCCACATACCTGAGTCTTTCAGTAGATTCATTTTGATGTGTCGAGGGCTCATCCCAAGCCTGTGGAGACTGGCTGTGAGCATGGTGGCAACTGGGTACTAGAGGTTCTCAGTTGCCAGGGCTGTATTAGGTCCACTGTATTGGGCCACCCACCCCACTCAGGGTGCCCCAGAAATGAGGTTCAGCCTAGCACAGCATCTGGAGACACCTCTACAGTTTGTGGCTCTCTTTGAGATTTATTTTGTGAGTCTCTGGAGCATGTCCATTAATGAGCTTATATGGCACTGGAGGCAAGAAACTGGTATCCTTTGGGAAAAACTTTGTGATTCTCTTATTAAATGAAAAAATCAAATCTTCAATAATCAGGCAGTATTTTATTTCAATGCTTAAAGAAAAGGAGTGTTTCATGTTTTTTGACAAAGAGCACTGTTTATTACCAGTAAGCCTGACAAATAGGTATGTTATATTGTGGGTATAAGGGTGGGGAGGTAGTTAAGGGTTTGGATTTGGGGACACACTCCGCTGTAGGATAACATGGGGTTTGTCCTTTTAGCCTTGCTGCAGCGAACTTGGTTTACCTTAGAGAAATGGCCTTTCTGTATGGACACAGGAAGACAGTTAATAATATGCTTTGCAAATTCGGAGCTGATTGACTCCAATAATATTTACTCATGGGCATCTGCTTTCTCAACTCAGTTGCCCTTAGTTCCTAACACCCCAAAAGCAGGGTCCCAACAAAAGACGGAATGTACCCAGGGCAAGCTGTGAGCTACCCTGGCATTGGCCAGGCCAAAGCACCACAATACTCAACTATAAGTTGAGGGCATGATCATGGACAATGCTGTCATGATCCAAAAGTAACAACGAGATTAGGATCCTGCTGGGGTTAGGAAGATTAACCTGGCTTGAGGACTGTGGTCTGGATTACATAGTGAATGTCCTCAGGAAGAACCAAACTTTAAGGTTATATCTCTTACTGTGCTCATACAGAATGACATTGCTAGAAATATTAGAGGCAGATTCACTATAACTATTTAAGTAGATTACTAGCTCACACCCTGACACACCCTTGTTTGGACCCCCACCCTTAAGTGGATCTCCTTAGATGAGATTTCCTTAGATGAGATTTTATTAATCTCCGGAGAAATGGTTTTACCGTTCTTTGTTGATTTGTTAATGTTCAACCCACCTTTGTGTCACCACCCTATGTAATTTGCTATATAAACTAAGACTTTGGGGCACTGAGGAGAGGAAGAAGACAGAGGGGAGAAGAAGAAGACAGAGGGGATAGAGGAAGATCCAGAGAGAGGTCCAGAACCAGGAGAGAAGCAGAGAGAGAGAACGAAATAAACTGATGGAGCAAACAGTTTGGCCTTCTTCCTTCCGTCGCCTGCCCTTGAACCAACAGACACACACGGCGGTTCCAGAGCACAGAACGCGGGTGGTGAGACAGAGCCACCTGGAGAGCCCTCGAGTGCACATACCCCTCAGCGAGCTTTTGTGTGTTTATACACTCCGCAGTGGTCAGGGATAGTTCTTGGAAGTGCTCGGGAAAACATGTGGTGTTGGAGATTGAACCCAGGGCTCTAGCATGCAAAGCACGAATTTCACTCTTTTAGGCCATCTTCCCAGCCCCACAAATAAGACTTGTAAAAGCTTGATAACACAAGGGGCCAGAACAATGGTACACCAGGTAGGGTGCTTGCCTTGAACGCAGTCAATCCAAGTTCTATCTCTGGTTCCACATATGGTCCCTGAGCCAGGTAAAGAGCGGTCCTGAGCACAGAGCCAGAAGTAAATTTTGAGCACTGTTGGATGAAGCCCCAAAACAAAAAAAGTTTGTTAACATAAGACTACTGGTTCCATCTCTGATCATTCCCCAAAACTTAGTATTAGGAGATCTCATGTCATCCACTGAGATTCTAGTCTCCTTTTCTTTCTAATCTTGGTGTCTCGAAATTCCTCCTTCCTATTAATAATAAGTCCACTGACTGCCACCTATCATATATTCATCAAAAAGGTTTCCTGATAAAAAGAAATACATACATGACTTTGATGTATTAAGGAAATGGGGTGACAGATAATCTGAGCCCTCCTGGTGGGCAATCCCCTCTTTCTTCACACAATGAAGTTCTTATAATAAACAGCCAAATCTGTATTTTAAATTTCTGAATCTGTGATCTCTTGTGAATCTGTGATCTCTTGTAGCATGACTTAGTACACAGCTGGTATAAATTATTTCAATTATTCTTGTTTTGTTTGAAGAAAAACACAATCCAGTAGACTATGAAATTTCAAAGGAGTCTAAAAGAATATACCTAAGAGTGGAATTTAAGAATTTTAAAATGAGAAGTCATTAACAACCCAGATCATAGGACTATGGGGTATATCTTAAAGGTATTGTTAATGTTTTAAGTGTACAAAATCAATAAATCCATGATAGCCAATATTTCACCTCTTCTCAAATTGCCAGATGTCTGGAATATAATCACTGTCACTGTCATCCCGTTGCTCATCAATTTGCTCAAGTGGGCACCAGTAACATCTCCATTGTGAGACTTGTTACTGTTTTTGGCATATCAAATACTCCACGGGTAGTTTGCCAGGCTCTGCCGTGGGGGCCAGATACTCTCAGTAGCTTGCCGGGCTCTCCGAGAGGGGTGGAGGAATTGAACCCAGGTCGGCCTGCGTGCAAGGCAAATGAATGCCCTATCCGCTGTGCTATTGCCCAGCCCAAATATGCAGTAAAAAAATGACACAGTTTAAGACTGTGTAAATGTGTATCTAACATAAACATGTCATAATGATTTCACAAATGACTTGGATTAATGACTAAACTCAACTTAAATATTAAATATTTAAAACATACCCTAAAAGTAAATCATTCAAGCTTTGCTTTATCACAAACACTGAAACTCTAATAAAAATGAAAGGCAAGTAAGTGACTTTTTAAAATTCCCTTTCTAGTGCTTATCTACATACATATGATTTTTTGGTAATCATAGTGTAGAGATATATTAAAGCAATGTAAACATATGATACTCAAAATTATTTGGGGGGGGGTTAAAGAGACAGCTCAATGGGCTAAAGTGCATGAAGGCATGCACTAAGCCCCAAGTCTGCTTCCTGGTACTAAATGGGTCTCCTGAGCACTGCAGTCTAGCTCTGATGACCCTTAAATACTGTCAAATGTGGCTCTGAGTACTACCGGACGTGAGCCCAAATATCACCAATTGGAGCCAAATATCACCCATGCTGGCCCTGGGCACTGAGCAATTACTTAATTGTGATTCCCTTTCCCCAAAAAAATATTATTTAGCATTTGCAGTTAGATTTTATTCTGAGCAACTATACTATGTCATGAAATATATTACTAACTTTCACATCATCAAGCTGTCCCTAGAACTTTCAGAAATAAATCAGCAAATCAAAATGTAATAGCAATGTATCTATAAGAGGGAACAAAATCCAGAGCATTAACACACCAATATTGTTCAGGATGGACAGCGACAGGAACTTCAATTCCTTGCTAGTAAAAAAGCAAAATGGTACAGATCTTTGGAAGACATTTTAACTAAACATACTCTTACCATATAAGCAGAAACTGAATGCCTTGGTATTGATCAAAATAAGCTGAAAATATGTCAACATAAAGACTTAGGCACAGATGTTTATAGCAGCTTAATTACTAATTGCCAAAACTTGGGAGCAACCAAGAAGTTCTCCAGTAGGTAAGCAGATAAACAGTGATATATCCAGACAATGGAATATTATTTATTTAGTGTTTTCAAAAATGAGCTGTCAGGCCTTCCGCCCAGAGATGAACCGAGAGCTGCGGCACGAGAAGCAGAGCCTCCGCGCCTATTGACTGTGATCCTGAGGTCTCCTAACCCATTTTGGCACCAGAGCGGATGCTTGAGCCATGCATTTTGACTGTGAACTGAGCTACAACCTCGTGCAGCCCGGGGAGGGATTTTTTTCCCTCTCCACCCCATTTTTCTGAGTGAAAATGGCGGCAGCGGCAGCAGCCACGCGGTGAGAGCCACCCTCTAAGACCCCTCCACCAGGAGGTAGGACTTTCTTTAGTGACGTAGCCTGTAGGTGGTCCTGGGAAGGGGGGTGTTCCCGGCGCGCCTTCCGCCCAGAGATGAACCAAGAGCCGCGGCACGAGAAGCAGAGCCTCCGCGCCTACTGACTGTGATCCTGAGGTCTCCTAACCCATTTTGGCACCAGAACGGATTCTTGCAGCCATCCATTTTGACTGTGAACTGAGCTAAAATATTAGAAACCCAAAACCGCGCGGCCGCGAGTCTTCACTCTTACCAATGAAGAGAAATTATTAGATGATGCCTATTCAGCAGGCCTGATTGTTGGGGAAAATTTCCCATCAATAATAGTGAGTTCTGGATGGAAATATGAAATGTACTCAATATATATAGAGAATAATGGGAATATCATTAGCTACTTAGATGGGGGATGGGTGGGAGGGGGGTGTATTGGGGTTCTTGGTGGTGGAACGGGTGCACTGGTGAAGGGATAGTGGTTTAATCAGTATTTGACTGTGACTTAAACCTGAAAGCTTTGTATTTTTTTTGTTTTCACGGTGGTTCAATAAAGTATTTCTTTAAAAAAAAAATGAGCTGTCAAACTATGAGAAAACATGGAAAAGCTTTTTATTTTTCTTTTTTTGGGTCACACCTGGTGATGATTGCCTCCAAAGAAAAGAGGGCAAGAGAAAAAGAGAGAAAGGGAAGGGGAGGGGGAAAGGAGAAAGAGAGAGAGAAATGAATAGGTTAAGCATGGGATTTTTTGAGCAGTGAAACCATCCTGCTTAGTATAATGCTTGATAGATGACTTCATGAGTTTTTCAAACTCTATAGAATTTACAATACACAGAGTGAACCCTAATATTAAACTATGGTGTGTAGGTTATAATGAGGTGTCACTCTAGGTTCCTCTATTATGATAAGTAAACCATTCTGGATAAAATATTGAGAATAAAGAAAGTTATATATGTATGAGAGGCATAAGTAAAATATGAGTTATCTTAAAAGTACTCTAAAAAATGAAGTTTACTAATTTTTTTTGTTTGGGGTCCACATCCAGTGGTGCTCAGGGCCTACTCCTTAGTCCTTGGTGGGGGGTGGGGGGTCACTCCTGGTATTCTAGGGGGACCATGTAGTGCTTGGGATCAAACCCAAGCCTTCAACATGTAAAAAAACATGTGTTCCAGCCCTTTGAGCTATCTTCCCAGTCCCTGTCTACATTTGTTTTGGCTTTTATTTACTTCCCTTTCCCACCCTTCCCATTCCTATCTACATTTTTAACTAATAATAAAGTATTTCAATTATCTTAATTACTATGAAGAAAATTAAATGCATGATTTTCAGATAAGAAGACATAACCTAGTCAAAAGGGAAATTTCAGTGATCTTGTTTTTTAAAGGAACCAGAAGAGTTTGTTCTTAGGAACTGACATTGTTATCTGCCTTTGAGTAAAAAAAGGGGAACAAGTCAGTAGCACAATTAAACTCACATTCAGTTATTGTTCTATTTACTACTTACTCTCTTTGTGCAAATAACAATTAGGATTTGGCAGACCACAGAATGAGAGCACAGCCATAGAGGCAGGCTAGGGGGTGATGGGACGGAAACTGGGGACACTGGTGCTGGGAAATGTACACTGGTGAAGGAACGGGTGTTGGAACACTATATTACCGAAACCTAATCATGAACAGCTTTGTAAGGATCTCAAGTGATTCATTAAAACATTGTTTTTTAAAAAATGAGCACAGGTTTTACCTGTGTATATAAAAAGTGTCAAACTCTTTAGCTAAGATACTGAAGGTTATTAACTTCTCCAGAAGAAATTTATACACAGGGGCTGGAGTGACAGCACAATGGGTAGGGCGTTTGCCTTGCACACAGCCAACCTGGGTTCAATTCCCAGCATCCCATATGGTCCCCCGAGCACCACCAGGAGTAATTCCTGAGTGCAGAGCCAGGAGTAACCCCTGTGCATCACCAGGTGTGACCCAAAAAGCCAAAAAAAAAAAATTTATACACAGGGGACAGAGTGATAGTACAGAGGACAAGACAAGCTTTGCATGTGGTCTATGGGGTTCTATCCTTGGCATCCCATCTAGTCCCCCAAGACCTACCAAGAGTAATTCCTGGGTGCAGAGTCAGGAGTATTTCCTGAGCACACCAGTGTGACCCAAAAGAAAAAACAGAAAGGGGGGGAAGAAATTTATACAAATATATATATAAATTAAACAGTAAACACAAAGAACATGTGATATTAAATCACAGAGGCAAAAAGTGCTATGGACCGGATGGACCCTTGCAAAATTCTTATACTGAAAGCCTAACTTCCAACGTGATATCTGGAGACAAAGTCTTTGGAGCAAGTTAGGGCTAGATGAATCCATGAGGAAAGCTTTGATGATGGAATTTATCAGAAGAGACACCAGAAAGGTTGCCCTCTCTCCCCTTGGGTGCACAAAGGCGAGATTGTGCAAGCACACACAGAGACAGCATTCACCCACCAGCCAACAGGACTCAGAATGAATCCTATCTGCTGGCGCCTAGATCTTCGACATCTCAGCCTCTAAAATTGTGAGAAATTAATTTCTGCTGTTTATGCCACCTCATCTACAGCATTTTGCTATGGCAACCCAAAGAACTAAAACAGAATAGAAACTAAAAGCAATTTTAATGGTTTGCCCCAGTTAAAGTCTGATTCAAACCTCTGACTCATCAGTCTCGTGACTTGTAGATTTAGTTTTTAAAGTAAATCTGCTATCAGTGGATACCAATCCACAACAAGGGTAGGAAATAAAAGCAATGGATAATATACCATGGTAATCAAAACTCAGTACTGTGGTAATCAAAACTTTTGTACTGTGGAAAATAACTTTACAGTTAATTCCCACTTGTGGATCAATTCTGTTCCACTGCTTCCCTGTGCTGCACACATGTGACCACTTTGTTACTTACTAAAAATCTGAAATAAGTAGCAACAAATGAAATTCAAACCGGGTAATTTTTATCTATTTAGGTGACTATAATGATGAAAATGAAACCTCATTCACACAAGTTTGTAGAGTTCAGTATTCAAATATTATAAAATCTGAAACAGTGATATGAATTAGTACAAAATAAATAGCTGCATAAGAACTATTCTGCAGGAAGAAAAACTGTGGGGGCCACAAGACAGGCTGAAATGTGTCTACATTTTCTCCTACTCTCAGTGACCACTTCCCCACAGGAGATTCTGTATTCTTGACTAAATCAGGAATTTAGTCTAATCTCACAGTGCATAAGGGTGGGTGGGTCATATGGTTTCCGTCTCTCACCTGAAACACTGCAAAGCTACATAGCTTGGTAGCTACACTGAAAAGTTCATGCTTCAGGTTATTCAAAGAATTTTCTTTCAGGGCCGTAGCAATAGTACTGTGGGCATACGGGGCTGGCATGCATTTAATTTCCGGCACCCCATATGATTTCTGGAGTAATTCCCGAGCATAGACCCAGGAGCATCGCAGGGTGTGGTCCAAAAATCTTAAAAACAAACAAAAACCCTTTCACCAGGTTCTTGCAAACCACAAAATAAATTCCAAATGGATTAGTAGAAAAGTCTTGACAATCTGGTCCTGTTTATCACCTGTTTCCATGTCAGTCCTTAAACTCTACAGGATTCCACTTATCTTAATCCTGTTCTCTATCTAGAATCCCTTATTCTGTTTGTTGAAATCTTCTACATAATCTTGGAGGGAGGGCTTGGTGTCACACCCAATAGTGCTCAGGGTTTACAACTGGCTCTGCACCCGGCCGTTCTCAGGGGCCAGAAAAACAGCAGCCAACCAACCCTGGTTTAACCTTGTGCACTGCATATGGTACCCCGAGCACAGCCAGAAATGACCCCCGAGCACTGAGTTAGGAGTAAGCCCTGAACACTACTGGGTGTGGCCACAAAAAATTAAAAACAACAACAACAACAACAAACCCAGACTAAAGAAACTGGTGAGCAGCAGAAAAGTATGTGCCAATCAGTAGGAAGCCCTGAGTTTGATTCCCAGTATTGCCAAGAAAATTTTAAAAAAGAAAAGAAAAAAGCAGACTAAATATTTAAGATTCCATTCTCAGGGAAAACACTTTTTTTTAAACTTTTTAATTGAATCACTGTGAGATCATTACAAAGCTGTTCATAATTGGATTTCAGTCATACAGTTAGAATGCTTTTTATACTGATCATATCTCTCTAAAGAATTAGTACCACCATGTCACTCTCAAGAATAAAATAAAAATCACAGGGTTTTCTAAAGTTATAATATAAAACATGAACTGAGAATTACTTTCTGTATTAAAAGGGTGATAAATTTAAGACAATAACTTATTATTGTCTACATTTCCCCCATCAAGTCTGTTATTATAGCTTCCCCTTTGATTTTGTCTTTTTTTTTTTTTTTTTTGGTGTTTAGTTCTTTTGGTTTTTGTTTTTGGAACACACCTGGCAATGCTCAGGTGTTAATCCTGGCTCTGCACTCAGGAATCACTCCTGGCAGTGCTCCAAGAACCATATGGGGTGCCGGGAACTGAACACAGTTTGGCCACATGCAATGCAAGCATCTTGCTCGCTGTATTACTGCTCCAGCCTTATATAGCTGCCCCTTTGAACAATGATGGAGTTAGAGACACTAACCCCAGCAGTGTAAAATCCCATGTAACTTTCAATTCCCCCACCAAACTTAAAAGCCTGGTATTGAGTAGAACTCTAAACAACATGGTCAATTAACATATATCTTGTATGTTTTATATATTAGATATTGGAGTCACAATAGAATAAGCTAGAGAAAAGAAAATTATGCTAAGAAAACCTTGATAGAAAATACATTTCAAGTACTTTATTACCTAGGGGGGAAAATCCACATGTGAGAATAAACGCAGTTTAAAACTATCTTGCTCAAGAATCAACTATAAGCAAAATGGTAGTAAATACCCAAACCCAAAATACTGAAAAGAAAACATCCAAGATGCAGATCAAAACAACCATGAGATACCACCTCACACCACAGAGGCTAGCACACATCCAAAAGAACAAAAGCAACCGCTGTTGGAGAGGATGTGGGTAGAAAGGGACCCTTCTACACTGCTGGTGGGAATGTCGGCTAATTCAGCCCTTTTGGAAAACAATATGGACGATTCTCAAAAAACTAGAGGTTGAGCTCCCATTTGACCCAGCAATACCACTGCTGGGAATATATCCCAGAAAAGCCAAAAAGTATAGTCGAAATGACATCTGCACTTATATGTTCATCGCAGCACTGTTTACAATAGCCAGAATCTGGAAAAAACCCGAGTACCCTAGAACAGATGACTGGTTGAAGAAACTCTGGTACATCTATACAATGGAATACTATGCAGCTGTTAGAAAGAATGAGGTCATGACGTTTGGATATAAGTGGATCAGCATGGAAAGTATTATGCTAAGTGAAATGAGTCAGAAAGAGAGAGACAGACATAGGAAGATTGCACTCATCTGTGGAGTATAGAATAACAGACTATAAGACTAACACCCAAGAATAGTAGAAATAAGTACCAGGAGGTTGTCTCCATGGCTTGGAGGCTGGTCTCTCATTCTGGGCAACTCAGAGAAGGGAACACCAAGTAAAATGTGATTGGAGGTCATGTGGGGGAAAGATGATGCGGGCCCAATATAGACTAGAGACTGAACACAATGGCCACTCAACACCTTTATTGCAAACCACAACACCTAATCAGAAAGAGTGAACAAAAGGGAATACCCTGCCATAGTGGCAGTGTGGGGTGGGGGGGAGACAGGACTGGGGGGGGGAGGGATGTTGGGTTTACTGGTGGTGGAGAATGGGCACTGGTGAAGGGATGGGTTATCAAACTCTGTAAGGGAGAAACATGAGCACAAAAATGTATAAATCTGTAACTGTACCCTCACGTTGACTCATTAATTAAAAATAAACTATTAAATTAATAAAAAAAAAGAAAACATCCAAGAAAATTACTCTAAAGTTAAAAAAGTTTGTATTTCAAAAAGTGATTTTTCAGGGCTGGAGCTACAGTATAGTGGTAAGGGATTTGCCTTGCCCACAGCCAACATGTCTGTTAATCTGTGGCACCCCATATAATCCCCCAAGCACTGCCAGGAATAATTCCTGAGCGCAAAGCCAGGAGTAACCTCTGAGTAACCCCTGTGCCCCACATACACACTGTCACTGTCACTGTCATCCCTTTGCTCATCGATTTGCTCAAGCGGGCACAGTAACGTCTCCATTGTGAGACTTGTTACTGTTTTTGGCATATCGAATACATCACGGGTAGCTTGCCAGGCCCTGCCATGCGGGCGAGATACTCTCGGTAGCTTGCCGAGCTCTCTGAGAGGGGCGGAGGAATCGAACCGGGGTCGGCCGAGTGTAAGGCAAACGCCCTACCCATTGTGCTATCGCTCCAGCCCATTACATACACACAAAAAAATGATTTTTCAGTTGCTACTATATAAGAAAACATAATAAATTAATAAAAAGCAGTAGTGGCACTGCCAATTTTTATACCACTTCTTAGAGATCAAAATGAAAAAAACAAACATACAAAATAAGAAGTGGTAACACAAACTCATTAATTACTCTTCTTCCCCAAAATAATGTGGGTTAATCTAAACTTCAGAAAAAATGACCAACAGATATATTTACATAAAACTTCAATATTTCCTTAAATGACTAAACTAAAAAATTGAACACATTTTAAATGTTTACATTTACCACATAATGTAGTTCTTGTAATAGGGGAATAAATAAGAGTTTAACTCCACATGAAAAAAATATAGTCTTTTCTGATTTTATAACTGAAGATATAAAATAAGAGTTTTTAGAGCTGAAGTGATAGTACAATGCAGGAAGGGTATCTGTGGCCTTGCATGCCGCCAAGTCAGGTTTGATCCCTGGCATCCCATATAGTCCCTCTAAGCACCACCAGAAGTAATTCCTGAGTACAGAGACAGGAGTAACCCCTGAGAATCACCAGGTGCAACCCTAAAAAGCCAATACTACTACTACTACTACTACTAATAATAATAATAATAATAATAGTAATAATAATAATAATAGGGTTTCTAGTAAACCCAGGATTTTCACCAGTAAAAATCTTTTAGGTTGGTGTCTGAGAGATAATAAAGGAGTTAAATTGCTTGCCATACACTTGGCCAACCAATTCACCTCTGACACCTCAGATCTTAGATGGCCCCTGAGCACTCTAAAGGGTCTCTCCTGAATACTGAACCATAAATAGTAGTTTCTGAGTACTATCAGGTGTAGCCCAAATCCACCAAAAAAAAAAAAATCTTGGGGGCTGGAGAGATAGCACAGCGGGTAGGGCGTTTGCCTTGCACGCGGCCGACCCGGGTTCAAATCCCAGCATCCCATATGGTCCCCTGAGCACGGTCAGGGGTAATTCCTGAGTGCAGAGCCAGGAGTAACCCCTGTGCATCGCCAGGTGTGACCCAAAAAGCCAAAAAAAAAAAAAATCTTTTAGGCTGTGATTTGTCTTTAAGCTCACTGGAAAATTAGTGCTTTGGATTTGCTATTAAGTGGCTATAGTAAAAGAAGAATATTTAATGCTCAAAATGCTTCCAAATTATGATCTTTAATGGTCTGAGCTGTTACAGACTGGCTTTTTCTCTGCCAGGCTACTTTTACCCAACAAACTATCACTAATGTCTGTTGTTCCAAATTCAGGTAAGCCTTCTGTCCTTGTCAGCAAGGGGGGAAAAAAAATCCACCATGAAGTAAGGAATGTTTCTTCCATTTAAACTGTAGCACTGTAGCACTGTCATCCTGTTTTTCATCAATTTGCTCGAGCGGGCACCAGTAATGTCTCCAATGTGAGACTTGTTGTTATTGTTTTTGGCATATCGAATATGCCACGGGGAGCTTGCCAGGGTCTGCCGTGTGGGTGGGATATTCTCGGTAGATTGTGGGCTCTTTGAGAGGGACATATTTTTATATTTATGTACATGTATGTAAATATAAAAACCTAGAGGATATTCCAACCCTAAGAAGGGAGGCTAATGGGCAGCAAGCCATACTGGTCCCCTTGTAGCCTTTTTTGGCCTTTAAACAGATCTGAATTCTGGTGACTATTAGATTGATGGGACTTTGCTAATTCCAAATACAATACTTATTTTTTGGTCTGATATTATTGAACTGACGGGTGGGATCCAGGAACGTGATCAACCTTGTGAGTAATCATAGGTAAATGGGACAGCCTGCTGGGATGTGGGGAGCTTGGGGAGCTGACCCTTATTCCCAACACTGTCAGACATCTGATTCACGGGGCCCCTTCCATCCTTTCAAATGTCTTTCTACATACAGTAAAATTCACTTAAACTGTTTCCAGTAGGGGCTAGAGCAATAGCACAGCGGGTAGGGCATTTGCCTTGCACACAATTGACCCCGGTTTAATTCCCAGAATCCCATATGGTCCCCCAGCACTGCCAGGAGTAATTCCTGAGTGCAGAGCCAAGAGTAACTCCTGTGCATTGCTGGGTGTAACTCAAAAACAAACAAACAAACAAACAAACAAACAAACAAAAAAACTTTCCAGTAGGGGCCAAAGAGATAGGACTGCAGGTAGGACACTTGTCTTGTACCAGGTTTAACTGTTAAACAGTTAAACAGTCCCAGAGCACCACCAGAATTAATCTATGAGTATTGTTGGGTGTGACCCAAAAATACAGAGAAAAAAAAAAAGAAGTTTAAAAATTAAAAAAACAAACCCTTCATTTCACTCCATGATCCTTTTAAACATGAGCAAAACATGAGACTCTGGATCTTGGGGATGTCTCAGCAGCAAAAGCCCCTGAATGAGGAGGCCCCACGTTAGACTCCCAGTGGAGTCACAGGTGCCCGTGCCAAGCTACTCCACGGCTACTCTGTTACTCTGTGGCTAAGTCCCCTGTGCCACAGTAGCTCGAGATCTCCAGAGCACAGGCCCTGTGTGTGTAAGCACAGTGAGAAGATGTGCAAGCACCATGGCCAGGAGTGTCACCACAGTCATCATGTGTGTGAGCAACACAATCATCCCAGGAGAGCAAACCAGAAAAGTGTGGAAGAGAATGGGCCCTATGAGCGTGTCCCTACACCCTTATACTAAAGTGTGTGACCCCAGGAAGCAGTAAAGCTCAGCATGCAGGCACCAGAGCCAAGTCACTGCAACAACCAGGAACGGGCAAGGGGGGGATCAATGAGACTTACACTCCATGAGAAAATACAGCCTTCTCTAACAGAACATTTTGTGACCAGCTCAAAGATGGAAGTATGAAAAAATCTCCAGAAGCAATAATAAAGTAAAATGCAAATAATAAACACACATTTCATTCCTTCCACTCTGGTACTACATGTTCTGTATATTAAGGTTCTGAGTTCAACCTGTAGAATTACAAGGTCCAAGCACCTCATTAACAGGCCTGCACCACGTGGTTAAGTATCTCTGAGAATGGCCCCAAGGCTCTTGAACACAGCTGAGAAGGCCTCCAGAAGAAACATCAGATAAACAATAAAATGTTTACCAAAAGATAATAAGGGTATAAAGCTTGAGAAAATACAAATTTATTTAATTATGTGTTACTTGGCTTCAGAGCAGAACATATCTCAGTGATAAAGGAGTTCAAAATACAAAAATCCTACCTCCAATCTATTTGAAACGGCAAAACAAAGCCCACTGAAACTATATAAAAAACTTTTAAAATCAGGCAGGCTGGTTTATGGCAGGTGGATATAAGAACACTGGTGGAGAGAAGTTGACACTGATCATGGGATCGGTGCTGCAATTATTGTACGTCTAAAACTCAACTATGAATAACTTTGCAAATCACAGTGCTTTAATAGAAAAATTAAATGTGACAGTGGAACATAACAGTGATAAATAACATTTGTTCATAAGACTAATTTGGACTTTTGGTGGAACTAAATATTTTTTAAAAATTGTTAGCATACATCTAATATCTACTAGTCATAAAAAATAAACAAATATTCATGTGATAAAAAGACTTGTAAAATCAACATTGATTATGGGCTGGAGAGATAGCACAGCAGGTAGGGCATTTGCCTTACATGCGGCTGACCTGGGTCCAATTCCCAGCATCCCATATGGTCCCAGGGCACCACCAGGAGTAATTCCTGAGTGCAAGCCAGGAGTAACCCCTGAGCATTGCCAGGTGTGACCCAAAAAGCAAAAAAAAAAAAAAAAAAAAATCAACCTTTTTTTTTTTTTTTTTTTTTTTTGCTTTTTGGGTCACACCTGGCGATGCACAAGGGTCACTCCTGGCTCTGCACTCAGGAATTACCCCTGGCGGTGCTCAGGGGACCATATGGGATGCTGGGAATCGAACCCGGGTCGGCCGCGTGCAAGGCAAACGCCCTACCCGCTGTGCTATCACTCCAGCCCCCAAAAAATCAACCTTGATTAGGTAAGTAGATCAAAAATAATTCTCATCAACCTTAGAAAAGAAACTGCAATATGCAACAACGCAGACAAACCTTGTGAACAATATGCTAAGTGAAATAAGCCAGTCATAAAAAGACAAGGACTGCCTGGTCCCACTCACATAAGACATCTAAAATTTACAGACTCAAAGAAAGGAATGGCAGAGTCAGGGATGTGGTTCAAGTTGTAGAACAAAATGTTCTGCATGTGTGAACTGGGTTTCATCCCTTGCACTCCATGACTCTCGAGCAATGCCCATTGTTCAAGCCAGCCCAGTGTAACCCTCCATAATAACAATAACAATAAGGCCAGAATGCAGGTTTGCCTGTAGAAGCCCCAGTTCAAGCCCCAGCACCACAAAAATCCCCTAAGCACTGCCAGGAGCAACTCCTGAGCACAACCAGGTATACCCCCAAACCAGACACAACAACAAAGAGTGGAACAATGGTGGCAGGGGTGAGAGTAAAGTAAATTAGGAGTTACTAATCAATGGCATAGGTTTCAGTTAAACGAGGTGAATGAGCTCTAAGAGATATGCTGTATAATGCTAACTGCAGTTATCAATACTATACTACTTTAAAAATTATCACGATAAAATTAATTTTTAAAATGGTACTCTAGTCAAAAGAGACATAAGAAGAAAGTAATGGCTATAATGACATTTTTTTTTGACCATACTCCTGCCCCTCCAAAAAAAGATCCCTGGCTCTGCACTCAGGGATCACTCCTGTCAGGGCTTGGGGGATCATATGTGGTCCTTGGGATCAAACTCAGGTCAGGTGCAGTCATGGCAAGCCCCACACCCTCTGTACTATCTCGCCAGTCCTAGTAACAATCACAGAAGCTCCAGGTTTGGTGTTTGGCATCATGCAGTCTTCTTAGTATCATAGGAAGACAGGAAGCAGACCCCAAGCACTACATCAGGAATAGCCTCTGAGCCCTACCAGGAGTTGCCCTCCAAAAAAGAAAAGACAAAATCTTGCCTTGTGCTACAACATGGATGAAACTAAAGGGAGCCATTCAAAGTGAAATAAATTAGAGAGGCCAGAGCGATAATACAGCATGTAGGGCACTTGCCTTGTACACGGCCAACCTGGGTTCCGTCCCCAGCACCTAGTATGGTCCCTGAGCCCACCAGAAGTGATTCCTGATTGCAGAACTAGGAATAAGCCCTGAGCACCACCAGGAGAGGGTCCCCAAAAATATCCCCCACAAAATTAAAAAAAAAAAAGAGGAAAAAAGACAAATCCCTGGTGATGATCTCACTCATATGTGTAGTATGTAAAGACACAAAGGAAGGGAAGAAGCAAAGGCAAAATCAAAGGACAGTAATTGTCTCTACAGGGCCCAGAGAGATAGTGCAAAGCGCTAAGTACATGCTTGCAAGCAGAAGGCCTAGGTGTGATTCCCATTACTGCAAGCTCCAACAAGAGTGCCCCTTGAGCACAGAGCCGGGAGAAGCCAATGAAAACCTTCTCCAAAATAAAAGGAGAAAATCATTTCAAACATACTTGGTTTCTAGCACGGTTTTTCCCCGGTCTTTTAGCAAACTTATGTTCTACTGCCACCTAGAGCAGAAAAATAGAATTACTGCTCATAAATCCTATTTGGATCTTCTAATGTAAACATTTTTATTTATGTATTTATTTATTTATGTTTGGCTTTTCCTGTCATACCTGCTGATGTTCAGGGTTACTCCTGGCCTGCATTCAGAAATGACTCCTGGCAGTGCTCAGGGGGCCATATGGGATGCTGAGGATTGAATCAGGGTGGGCCACATGCAAGGCAAACTTGCTACCCACTATACTATTGCTCTGGCCCCTTATCCTTTTTTAGCCTATTGGATACCAGGGCCTCATACATGGCCGTAAGCACTCTATCAGTGAGTTACATCCTAGTTCCTGCATCTACTGTTTCATACTCAAGTTAACTTTATTATTTAATATGTACTTTCTAAAACACATAAGGGTTCATTCTTAAATAGTCAAGAGAGCCACTAATTTACATATTTTCATCTAAAAATTAAAACCAATAACTTATTGGGAGCTAGAGTGATAGTACAGTGGGTAGGGTATTTGCCTTGCAAGTGACTTCAAACCAGCTTCAAACCCCAGCATCCCATATGATCCCCTGAGCACCACGAGGAGTGAAACCTGAGCACAGAACCAGGAATAACCTTTGTGTATCATGGGTATGAACCAAAAATTACAACAACAAAAAATGATAATATATAGGAGCTGGACCAATAGCACAGTGAGTAGGGCGTTTGCCTTGCACACGGCAGACCCGAGTTCGATTCCCAGCATCCTATATGGTCCTCCGAGCACTGCCAGGAGTAATTCCTGAGTGCATGAGTCAGGAGTAACCCCTGTGCATCGCCAGGTGTGACCCAAAAAGCAAAAAAAAAAGATAATATATTAAAAGGTGCCTTACATAGTAGAATCTTTCTATATTATGGAATTATGCAGAAAGACAGAAGAAAACAACAAAAAAATTGATGTTAAAAAAAAAGGATTCTGGGGGCTGGAGCGATAGCACAGCGGGTAGGGTGTTTGCCTTGCACGCAGCCGACTGGGGTTCGATTCCCAGCATCCCATATGGTCCCCTGAGCACCGCCAGGAGTAATTCCTGAGTGCAGAGCCAGGAGTAACCCCTGTGCATCGCCAGGTGTGACCCAAAAAGCAAAAAAATAAATAAATAAATAAAAAGGATTCTAGGGTTGGAGCGGGAAGGGCGTTTGCCTTGCACGTGACCGACCCAGGTTCGATTCCCAGCATCCCATATGGTCTCCTGAGCACCGCCAGGGGTCATTCCTGAGTGCAGAGCCAGGAATGACCCCTGTGCATTGCCAGGTGTGACCCAAAAAGCCAAAAAAAAAAAAAAAAAGGATTCTGGATTTTTCAGAAGAAGGAGGTACTGGACTCATTTCACAAAATAAATCTCAACACATACGCCCATTCTTTTACAGTAAAAAAAATGTCACTAACAGGACCCTTCATTTTGTAAACTTAATACCAATTGCACTTTCAAGCTTATGCTTTTGCTATAAAAGCTTTTCATTAACTTTTTCCAGTTATTTGGAAACTAGAAAACTATGCTTTTGATATAATATGTAATAAAGCATGCAAAACATTATAGTATTTCAATATATAGAAATGAATGGAGAGGGTAGGGTGACCCAGCAGGACAACTTGTATCTGCGGGGAGAGTGCATCAGCAGCCTGATGGTACCATGAGACTTCCTGATACCACAAAACTGCTGCTGTGCCTTTGGCTGGATCCTCCAACAACATGGGTCCAAGTTTACCAAGAAATTAAATGGCAAAAAGTTAGGTATGTGGGAGCCACACCCACAAACCACCTCTGGCTCAGTTATACAAGCTCATTTATTGCCTTATTTCAGACACCCATAAATGCCAAGAGTTCAAAAGCCGAGGGTTAGGACAGGCTGAGTGGCTCGCTTTGGGCAAGCGGGCATGCCCTATAGGTATAAGCCAATAGTATATTTCCCTGGAAAAGATGAAAACAAGGGCCATGATCCAGAGACACACAAAAGAATCTCTGAACTGAGAATCTCGCTGCAGAGATGCCTCTGGACTTTACGCCAGGCCGACCTCACCAGGCCTCAGACGGGGGCAGGTGTCATCCCTCCATCTGCCTCCTAAGAACCAACTTCCAGAACCCAATAAGAAGTACAGGTACATGGCTGGAGCGGTAGCCGGCCCAGGTTCGATTCCCACGATCCCATATGGTCCCCCGAGCACAGCCAGGAGTAATTCCTGAGAGCAGAGCCAGGAGTAACCACTGTGCATTGCTGGGTGTGACTCAAAAAGAAAAAAAAAGTACAGGTATGCAGGTTCAGTGACAGCAAACTCCAGGCCTCAAGGGATAGGGGATGGGCCAGTCCCTCTCATCCCCCCTCCTCCCCAGTCCCCATGGGACCCTGGAGATCACTCCCACAAACTGCCTCCAGCTGCTACTTAAGCTCCTTAATGGCCATGATCCTTAATGGCCATGATCCAGAGACACACGAAAGAATCTCCAAACCGAGCAGCTCTTGCAGAGATTTCTCCAGACCCTAACTATCTAAATTTTAGAATTCCAGGAGAGCGCAGCCGTGACATCTTATGTGACTCATAATAAGCAATACCAAAAAGAGTATGGGGGACATTGTCTACCATAGAGGCAGGGGGAAGGGTGGGATTGGCAGGGGGTGGGGGGGAGATACTGGGGACTTTGCTGGTAGGAGATGTGCACTGGTGAAGGGTTTGGTGATCGACTATTGTATGACTGAAACTTAAATAGGAAAGCTGTATAATTGTATCTCACAGAAAATGATGTTAATAATAGTAATAAAATTAAAAATTAACATTCTGAAAAAAAAGAATGGGATAAAACAGCATGATATTAGACTAGAAACAGAACCATAGATTAATGAAACAGAGTTGAATATTCTGTCACAGAATCTCAAATCTTAATCTTTGATAAAGGAGTAAGAAATGTGAAGTGAACAAGGAAAACCTTTTCAACAAGTGGTGCTGGGCAAACTGGACAACTACCTGCAAAAAAAAAGAACTCTGGCCTCTGTCTAATGCCCAGGCACAAAAGTCAGATCAAAGTGGATTAAAGACCTCAATATCAGACCTAAATCCATAAGGTACATAGAGGAAAATGTAAGCAGAACCCTCTGTGATACTGACGCTAAAAGCATCTTTAAAGGACGAAATACCACTGATCAAGCAAGTGGAAACATAAACAAATGAACTACAGACTAAGAAACTTCTGCGCCTCAAAAAAAAGTGACCAAAATACAGAAAGACCACACAGAATGGGAATGAATATTTACCCAATCACTTGTATCACTTGTTATCCTATTGATCTTCAATTTGCTCAAGCAGGCAACAGTAACGTCTTCATTCATTCCTGTTGCATGCTAGTGTAGACCAATGGTATATGCTCGCTCCAGGAACATGAAGAGCCTCAAACTGTTCATTCAGGGTCTTGATGATGAAGTCTGACCATCTCATAGGTGGGCAGCCATGCAATCTTTTGACATCCCATGGAATCCAGTCAGTAACAGCTCTAGGCCAGCGGTTGTCTCTAAATCGCATTACACATCCAGCCCATCTGATTTTCAACGCCTTGACAAATGAGACAGCGTCCCTGATTCTTGATCTTTGACGGAAGTCGGAACTCAGGATTCTTTCTCTCACTTGAGTGAAACGTGATATTCCAAGCATAGCTCTTTCAATTCCTCTTTGGGATACCCAAATAGCATTCTGTTTTTGTAGGGCCCAGGTCTCTGAGACATATGTTAGTGCAGGAAGAATGGTGGAGTCGAAAAGATGTGCCCAGAGCCGAAGGTTCTTCATCCTCTTAACTTCTTCAACACTCTTGAAGGCGTTCCATGCTGCTCTCTTCCTCCTGTGCAGTTCTGGTGCCAAGTCATTCCTCATGTTGAGTTCTCGACTCAGGTACACATAGCTGCTGCATTCGGAGATGTTCGTTCCGTTGAAAGCAAATGGAACATCAGGGATAGTTCATTTTTCATGAACATTGTCTTGGTGAGATTCAGCTGCAGTCCAACCTTTCCACACTCACGGTCGAAACTGGCGAGCATTTGTGCCGCTTGGCTAATATTTGGTGTTATTAGAACGATGTCATCAGTGAAGCGGAGGTGGTGTAGTTGCCAACCATCTATCTTTACTCCCATTCCTTCCCATTCCAGTTGTCTCATGATGTTCTTGAGGGTGGCACTGAAGAGTTTCAGTGAAATGGTATCGCCCTGCCAAACCCATTTACATCAATGATCACTTCCTTGTAGAACGGTGAGATCTTGGTGGTGAATCCGTAATACAGCTCACAGAGGATCCTGATGTACTGAGTTTGAATGCCCTGTTTGGCTAGGGCTTTGATGACTGCTTCAGTCTCAGCAGAATCGAAGGCCTTCTTTAAATCGATGAACGTTAGACAGAGCGGCATCTTGAACTCTCGCAAAACTTCAATGAGCTTGGTCACCGTGTGGATATGGTCCATCATGCTGAATCCTTTTCAGAACCCAGCTTGCTCGCATGGTTGTCCTTTGTCTAGTGTTCTGCCTATTCTATTCAGGATGAGTCGAGTGAACAACTTGTAGACGACAGACAACAGGCAGATTGGGTGATAGTTGCTGATGTTGTGGATGTCTCCCTTCTTGTACAACAGAATGGTTCTGCTGGTTTTCCATTAGGACAGAACCTTGCATTCAGAAAGGTAGCGTGTGAAGAGCCGAGCCAGTGTATTTACCTAATATCTATCTGATAAGGGGTTAATATTCAATATATACAAGACACTAGTAGAATTGTATAAGAAAAAGACCTCCAACCCCAACAAAAAATGGGGAGAAGAATAGAAGCTTCCTCAAAAAAAAAAAAAATACAAATGGCCAAAAGGCACATGAAAAAATGCTCTACATCACTAATCATCAGGAAGATGCAAATCAAAACAGCAATGAGATATCATCTCACACCACAGAGACTGGCACACAACAAAAAGAATAAGAATAACCAGAGCTGGCATGAATGTGAGGAGAAAGGAACTCTCTTTCATTGTTGGTGGGAATGCCGACTGGTCCAACCTTTTTGGAAAACAATATGGGCATTCCTTAAAAAACAAAAAACAAAAAAAACCTAGAAATTGAGCTTCCATATGACCCTGCAATATACTTCTGGGAATATACCCTGAGGGCGCAAAAAAGCATAGTAGAAATGACATCTGCACCTGTATGTTCATTGCAGCACTGTTCACAATAGCCAGAATCTAGAAACAACCTAAGAGCCCGCGAACAGATAAACTTATTAAAGAAACTTTGGTACATCTACACAACAGAATACTATGCAGTTGTTAGGAAAGATGAAGTCATGAAATTTGCATATAATGGACAGTCATGGAAGTATCAAGCTAAGTGAAATGAGTCAGAAAGAGATTCTCTCACTTGAGCGAAATGTGATATTCCAAGCATAGCTCTTTCAGTTCCTCTTTGGGATACCCAAATAGCTTTCTCGTCCTGTTTTTGTAGGGCCCAGGTCTCTGAGGCGTATGTTAGTGCAGGAAGAATGGTGGAGTTCTTCAAAGACAAAGTTCTTCAGACAAAGAATTACTGCATTCATTTGTGGGATATAGCACTGTAGCACTATAGTTCTGTTAGTCATCTATTTGCTCAAGCAGGTACCAGTAAAGTCTCCATTGTGAGACTTGTTACTGTTTTTGGCATATTGAATACACCATGGGTAACTTGCCAGGCTCTGCCATGCAGGCAGGATACTCTCGGTAGCTTGCCGGGCTCTCTGAGAAGGACGGAGGAATCAAACCTGGTCAGCTGCCTGCAAAGCAAACATCCTACCTGCTGTGCTATCACTCCAGTTATGGTTTCTTTGGTCACTATCTCCTCTCCTTCTACTTGTGGAATATAAAATAACATAATAGGGGCTGGAGCAATAGCACAGTGGGTAGGGTATTTGCCTTGTACACGGCTGACCCAGGTTCGATTCCCAGCATCCCAAATGGTCCCCTGAACACTACCAGGGGTGATTCTTGAGTGCAGAGCCAGAAATAACCCCTGTGCATCGGCAGGTGTGACCCAAAAAGCAAAAATAAAATAAAATAACATAAAATAACATAATATGAGACTGACACTCAAGGATAGTAGACACAAGGGTCAGGAATACTGCTCCACAGTTGGAAGCCTGCCTCATGAGCTAGGGGAGAAGGCAGCTGGAATACAGAAGGAATCACTATGTCAATGATGGTTGGAAGAATCATTTGGAGATGTGTGCTAAAAGTAGATAAAAGACCAAACATGATAGCCTCTCATTATCTATATTGCAAACCATAATGCCCAAAAGTAGAGAGAGAGAGTATGGGGGAAATTGTTTGCCATAGAGGCAGGGGGAGGAATTGGATGGGGGGGGGGGATACTGGGGACATTGGTGGTGGAAAATGTACACTGGTGGAGGGATGGGTGTTGGATCATTGTATGACTGAAACTCAAACATGAAAACTTTATAACTGTATCTCACAATGATTCAATTAAAAAAAAAGAGAGAATGGGGTATCTTTATACACGTAATCTCTTCTACTTAAATCATACCTGAAAAAGATTGTGGGAATGTGTCTGAGAAAAACCTTTCACCAGTGCTACAATTCCACTTGATCAGGCAGAAAATTAGAATTCATCAGGCACCTTTGTCACACATACCAGTGAGCACTTTATTTTTTTTTCCCAAGTACATAATAATTTATTCCCTTGTATCCCATTCCCACGCCACCAGGTCCGTGTCAGCTTAATGGACATCATACTATGGTTAACGCCACGCCGTGTTTCTTCCCGAGAAAGAAGGATATTTCTTCTCAGCCGGCGTGGGGATATGGCTTAGTTCAGTCTATAGAGATGGCTACCACTTTGGTAGCCTTCAATATTTCAGCAAAAGACTTACTATTCTTGTTAGGATTTCCCACCAAAGTCCGACCCGTTAAAAAGGAACCATTTCATATTGGTGATGATTAAATGACAATAGGTTGCGCGGCCATGGCAGCAGCCTCGCGGCTTTGAATTTCTGTATAGAGTCCAGGGAAAGTACAGCCAGAAATTACATGTCGCTACAAACTTTAACCCTATTATGGTCCCCCCAAGGTCCAACCCATTACAACGGAACCATTTCATACTGCTGATGATTAGATGACATTAGGCTGCTGCGGCCGCGCGGTTTTGGGTTTCTATATAAAGTCCAGGGAAAATTCTGCCTAAAATTCTATCGCTACAATCTTTTACCCTTCAACAAAGAACTCAGTACTATTGTTTGGAGTTTCCCCCCATGGAAAGCCCTGGCAAAAAGGAACATTTACACGTTGCTGACAATCAAGAGATATTAAGAAATCCAAAATCCAAGGTTTTGGATTTCTATATGAAGTCCAGGGAAAATTCTTTTGGTAATTGCATCACTCGCTGGCAGCGCCTGGGCCAGAAGCTCCGAGCACACAGTTTGGAGGCATTTTGGGGGCGCCGCTCGTGTCCAAAGTGGTTCAGTTGCCTCCGGGGTCGATCTCTCGCGGGGCCGGAAAGGAGCGTCCCCACATGGCTCTGTGCTTAAATGTCGGCCGGCTCAGGGCGGACCCAGAAGTCCCGCCCCATCGGCTTTCCCGGGCTTCCTGCATAGTCTAAAAACCGGCTATTGCCACCAGTGAGCACTTTAAAAGATAATGCAGAAACCGCAGGTTTGTGGGCAACAAAGGCAGAACAACGACTAGTACTTCCCAAGGCGCCTCTCTGCCAAGAACTGGCTTGATGTTTGAGCTGTTAGCCCAGGAAGAATGTGCTGGCACGAACTCGAGGGCCCTTGAGTGAGTGATCATCCACAGACATTAGATATAGCCAAGGAGAGCAGAGAAGGTCTACACTTTAAGGACTCACAAAAGGTTCTCAGAAATTAACACATTTCTTCTATTTGTTCTAAAGGAAATTTGGATCTCCTTCGGGCCAGGATTTAGTGATGATTTTTCACTAGACAGTAGATTAAAACCGACCTGTAATTTTTCAAAAGCAGAAAAGAACATGGCTGGTTTTTTCTTTAAAATCAAACTCCAAAGCATGGCAGACCACTCTCAATAGGAGTAACAGGAATCCAAGGTAAGACACCTTTTAGATTTATAGATATCCACTGTGCCTAACTTGGTGTCCTGTGAAGATTAAGATTTGCAAATAAATGCAAGGCTCTACCATTTGATCCACATCCCCAGTCCAGAAAGATATTCTAGCTTTTGGGGAGGCTGGGGTGGGGATTGTTGGTTTTGGTTTCCAGTCCACACTGGGTGGTAATCAGGAGCTACTCACAGCTCTTTGCTCAGGGTTGCTCCTAGTGGTGCTCAGGAAATACGTGGAGCCAGGAATTAAACCAAGGCCTCCTGCATACAAACTGAGCTATCTCTAGACCCCCTTTCAGATTTCGGTTTTCAGGTCATACCTAATGGTGCTCAGGGCCTAAGCCCAGCTCTGTTCAGGAATCACTTCTGGGACTGCTCAGAGAACCAGATGGTGCCCAGGATAGAACCCAGGGCCCCAGTGTTCAAAGCACGGGCTCCCGGCTCCAACACATTTTGGGGTTTGTTTTTTGGGCCACACTCATATGTGCTCAGGTCTTATTCCTGACTCTTCGTTGAGGGATCACTCTGGCAGGACTTGGGGCACTATATGGGGTGCTGAGGATTGAACCTGGCTCAGCCCCTTCAAGGCAAGCACCCTACCTACTGTACTGTTGCTTTGGCCTCCGAAACACATTTTTAGAAACTGAAGAAAAAGAATTACCTCCCATATACATACCCTTTCTTAAAGCAACTTGAGAACATGTTAAGAAGAGATACCTTAAATCAGCTGAGCTTCTGCTAAGTTTCAATTTAAAAAATAGAGTCTTGGGCCAGAGTATAGCACAGTGGGTAGGGCGTTTGCCTTGTACGCAGCTGCGTTTGATCCCCGGCCTCCCATATGATCCATCTATGCACCGCCAGGAGTAATTCCTGAGTGCAGAACCAGGAGAAACCTCTGAGTATCGCACGCCACAGATACACCAAAAAAAAAAAAAAAGTCTTTTTCAGCGTAGTCTTAAAGATCAAGTCAAAAAACTGAAAATGAGATCCAGAGCAATCAAATTTTATTACAGGAAAGACATTAGCACAACATTAGTCAGCCACATTCATGATTTCTCACCTTGTACCGAAAATACACAATTAAAGAAGTTATTTTCTGCTGTTTCTTTTTTCCTTTTAGTCCATTATAGCTATTAAATTGGTCTTTTCTTCCTTTCATCTTTTATTGATATTGTAGTATGGACTTGCATCTGATCTTGTAACTAAACTGCCTATAATTTATTTAAGCTTGCACATAGCACTTGTGGCTTCCTTTTCAAAATTTCCATAATTACTTTCTTAATGTCTTTATTTTCCAGGAAATATAAATCCAAATAAGGACTATAGCTATAAAGTGTATAACTGTATCAAAAATAGAGCTGGTATATAAATTATAGTATTATCAAATGTGTAGCTAATAAATACACAAAAATATTAATACTATCATGCTAGATAGTAGCACTGTAGTACTATCATCCCATTGTTCATCGAGCTCGAGCGGGCACCAGTAACTTCTCCATTGTGAGACTTGTTGTTGCTGTTTCTGGCATATTGAATACACCATGGGGAGCTTGCCAGGCTCTGCCGTGCAGACGGGATACTCTCGGTAGCTTGCTGGGCTCTCCGAGAGGGACGGAGGAATCGAACCTGGGTTGCCCGAGTGCAAGGCAAATGCCCTACTCGCTGTGCTATCACTCCAGCCAGATAGTAGTATGTGCAATTTTATGTACCACAATTTTCCATGCTTTCTTTAGTGGAGTTTACAATAAAAAAGGGAAAGCAGGGGCTGGAGCAATAGTACAGTGGGTAGATTGTTTGCCTTACAGGCAGCCAACCTGGGTTCGACCCCCAGCATCCCATATGGTCCCCTGAGCACTGCCAGGAGTAATTCCTGAGTGCAGAGCCAGAAGTAACCTCTGTGCATCGCCGGGTGTGACCCTCCCCTCCCAAAAAAAGCAAAAAAAAAGGAAAGCAAACAGGTGGCTGAATGTTTACAAAATTAAAAATTAAATTTAAATCCAGCTTCTGTCAGATGATATAATCCAATTACAATACATGCAAAAACTATTATTAAAGGTCTTTCCAGTCTAATTCTCAAACAAATGTTCACGACTTCGAGACAATAAATAAATAAACGATAAGAGACAGACTGAATACAAATATTCAGGAGCCTGGAGAGATGACTCAAAGGGCTGGAGCTCATACTTCATGTAAAAGAGCCCCAGATTTAATCCCCGGCACTGCATGTTCCTCTGAGCATATCCAGCAGTGACAGACTCAAGCATCAACAAGGGTAGGGCCAGCATGGCTGGATGTGGCCTAAAAGACACACACACACACACACACACACACACACACACACACACACACACACACACACACACACACACACACACACACACTTTGGGGTTAGGTAGAGCTCATAGCCAGAATGTATGCAATCTTAAATCCGATACTTAGTACCACAGACAGACAACGCTGGATGTGGCCTGGCAGCTCCCCATGCATTTAAGGCAACAGTCCTGGTGACCCACCTCAAAATCATTAGGTGTGACCCTCTATTTGAAAAACACAGGTACATCGGTTTGCCAATTATATCTTGATAAAGTTGTGGCAGAGGAAGGCCGTTGATAACTGTCTTGAGGCAGGAGTGAAATAAGAAACATAATTCATAAGCTAGTTGTGTGTATTTCCAGATTTCCAGAATAAAATTTAAACATATTTATAGTTCAAATTATAAAGAAAAAGAGAAATAGATAAACTAATTTCAGATTGACAGAATTGAGTATAGGGAGCAGCAACAGTAGAGAAAACAAAATTCAATCATATGTACATTAAAAAAATTTTAATGTGCAGTAAGGAAATTCAAAATTCATTGCCAACAGAGGGCAGTAGTGAGCATAGACCATATGCAAAAAATAATCTATCTTCATAATGAAGTCTTGAGAATTCTAATAAAGTAGAATTAGGAGCATACTGCATAGGTGAAGAGCAGGATCAAGAAACAGAGTATATGGGGCTGGAGTGATAGTACAGTGGGTAGGGCATCTGCCTTGCAAGTGGCCAACCAGGATTCAATCCCTGGTATCCCGTATAGTCTCCCGAGCACCGTCAGGAATAACTCCTGAATGCAGATCCAGGAGTAACCCTTGAGCATCGCCAGATGGACCCAAAAAGCGGGTAAAAAAAAGGAACAGGATATTTAAACATATATCTAGATGAAGTTGAGGTATACATGTGAGCAAAAAAAAAATAAAGATTAAAACACAGCGTATTTGTGATATATCTCTCAAGTTAAAATTTGTTTATTTGGGGCCGGAGCGATAGCACAGCGGGGAGGGCGTTTGCCTTGCACGCGGCCGACCCGGGTTCGATCCCCGGCATCCCATATGGTCCCCCAAGCACTGCCAGGAGTAATTCTTGAGTGCAAAGCCAGGAGTAACCCCTGGGCATCGCTGGGTGTGACCCAAAAAGCAAAAAAAAAAAAAAAAAAAAAAAAAAATTTGTTTATTTACTCCGGAACTGTCAAAAATAAACTAGAGAGGGCTGGCACGATAGTAAGTGGGTAGCGTGTTTGCCTTGCACGCAGCCAACCCAGGTTCAGTCCCAGGCACCCCATTTGGTCCTCCAAATCCCACTAGGAGTGATTCCTAAGAGCAGAGCCAGGAATAAGCCCTGAGCACCAACAGGTGTGACCCAGAAACCAAAATAAGATAATAAATAAATATAAACTAGAAAGGAGTTGGGTAATTTCCTTGCATGTAGCTGACCTGCCACAACCCTGGTTCGAATACTAGGTAACACATATGATCCCCTGGGCACAGCCAGGGGTCATTTCTGAGCACACAGAGCCAAGAACAACACTGAAAGCCACCAGGTGTGGCTCACAACCCAAAAATAAACAAATAAATTGAGGAGCTAAGAAGAAGAGTTCGAAGGCAAGAGCATATACTTCGAGTACCGGAGGCTCAGGATAATCCTTTGCACCCCATGGCCCACTGAGCACTGCAGGGAATGACTTCTGAGTACTGTGCCAGGAGTAGTCCCTGAGAAATAGAAAGTAGAAAGACAAAATATAAATAAATAAAGCAAAGAAAATGATCAGCTTCACATATCTATAAGCAGAGGAAAAGTTTGCCCTTTTGTGATTGAGAGTAAAGCAAGAGAGGGTCAATGTCCCACGCCAGGTTTTCCAGAGACCAGCGACCGGTAAAAATACAAGCAGTCAATCCATTACACCCGGCACAGGAAGTTAACGCTAGGGAAAGGCGACCACTCAGAGAACACCTGAACCTGAAACGAAGCCTATGAATGAATGCAGACAGCTATCAACAAGGAGCCTGCTAACAAGAGAAGCCACTGCTACTCCTTCCCTTCCTCCTTGGCCCACACCTCTTCCCTCTATTTTTACTTTCTCCACAGAACCTGAGAGTTTGTAGGTGTTTTAGGTATAATCACCATGTAAAAATCGCAGTTTAAAGAAACCCTTTCCAGGGCAGGAGCGATAGCACAGTGGGTAGGGTGTTTGCCTTGCACACGGCCAACCCAGGTTCAATCCCCAGCATCCAATATGGTCCCCTGAGCACCGCCAGGGGTGATCCCTGAGTGCAAAGCCAGGAGTGACCCCTGTGCATTGCCAGATGTGACCCAAAAAGCAAAAAAAGAAAGAAACCCTTTTCTTTGCCATACTGAGGATAAAACTCAGAGCCTCACACATGCACAAAAAGTGCTCTACCACTGAGCTAGGTTCTCAGCCAAAATGACGTTAAACATTTTATGCTCAGTTCATTTTCCTTTGCTTAAAGTCCTGCACTTGTTTGTATTTATTTATTTAGGCTTTTGGAGGCATACCCAGCAATACGCAGGGGGTTACTCCTAGCTCTGCATTCAGGAAGTACTCTTGGAGGTGCTTGGGAGACCATATGGGATGCTGGGGATCGAACCCAGGTTGGCTGCATACAAGACAAACACCCTACCTGCTGCACTTGTTTTAAAAATTCTTTTCTTCAGCCTGCATGCTGAATTCAAGATCTCTGAGACTCCACAAGACAAAAGAAAAAACTATCTTGACTTTTACTATCATTTCTATACTTATTAAAATGGGGGCTATAGGGTCCAGAGAGATAGTACAGTGGTAAAGCATTTGCCTTGCATGCATCAACCCAGGTTCTATCCTTGACATCTTATACAGTCCTCCAAACATCACCAGGAGTGATCCCTGGGCAGAGAGCCAGAAGTAAGCCCTGCGCATAACTGAGTATTAGCCCCCACAAACAATAAATTGAAGCTGGGTAGTATAGGTAACAAGGCACTTTGTTTTACATGCAGCTGACCTTGGCTCAGTTCCCAGCACCATATACTCCCCTGAGCATTTCGGGGTACAGTCCCGGAGGCTCTTGAGCACCACCATATGTGGCTCTGGGGGCCCCAGTCACCATAAGAGTAGCCAAGGTAAGCCCCAATACTGCCAAGTCCTAGTAGCACTGCATCTTGAGGCCTGCGCATTGAACCACTGACCAAGAATCAGAGGAAGGGGACAGAGGACTCTTGTGCACTCCTTTGGAGACCCCCACCCACCCCTGCCAAATAACAAAAAATTTTAAAAGTATACTCTGCCACACCATACTAATTAGAATGAGCAACAATCAAAAACTAGAAAATATCAAGGGTTGGTGATGATGTAAAGTGCACTGTTGGCGGGAATGTAAAGTAGTATAGCCTCTGTGAAAAAAAGTATGCAGTTCCGCAAAAAATTAAAAATAGAATTGCCATATGAGCTAGCAATTTCTTCTGGTTTTATACCAAGAAAACGGAAAGCAGAGACTCAATATACTTGTACACCCATGTCACAGCATTTATAATAGATAAAACATGGAAGAAAACCAAGTGATCAATAACAAGTGCATGGTTAAGCAAAAGTGACATATACATGCAATGAGGATTATTTAGGCTTAGTGAACAAGCTAGACACAAAAAAGACAAATGCTATATAATTCCACTTATGAGACATTTAGAATAGTCAGACTCATCAAGAAAGAAGTAGAATGATGGTTTCCAGGAGCTTGAGAAGAAAGTAGGACAATGGGGAGTTAAAGGGAGCTCCTGGTTAATGAGTACAAAATTTTAGTATTATAAGATAAAAAATATATATATATATGGGAGAGCCTGGCAAGCTCCCCGTGGCGTATTCATATGCCAAACACAGTAACAATGATGGGTCTCATTCTCCTGACTCTGAAAGAGTCGCTAATGCGGCACCATTGGGAAGGACAAGTAAAGACAGGCTGCTAAAACCTCTGGGCTAGGACGAATGGAGACGTTACTGGGCCCGCTCAAGCAAATCGAGGATCAACGAGATGACAGTGACAGTGACAGTGAAGATAAAAAGGTTGTAACCCCCAGCACTGCTCTGGAAGTAGCCTCAGAGTGAATACTGATCAGCTGTAACACAAACACTAAAGGGAAAAAAAGTTATAAACAAGTAATAGATGCACAGCATTATGAATATATATACAATTTAAATAAGGCATTATGAATATGTATACAATTTAAATAAAGATGATATTTAAAATTTTACCACAACAAAAACATTTAAGCATCCATCCTGCTTAAGAATAGGAATAAATGGACCTAATAAAGAGTAAAATGGGTAAGATATTTGTATTGCATTCTGATGATCCAGCACTACATATGGTCCCCAAGCACCACCAAGAATGATCCCTGCCATAGACCAGGAGTAAGCCCTATACACCACAGAGTGTGAGCCCCCCAACCCTGCCAAAAAAGAGTGGAATAAACATGCACAGGACTGGGTGGGAAGGAAAGCTCAAGGGGCAGAGTGTAGGCTTAGCATGTTGCAGGATCCAAACCTACCGCTACATGCCCATCACACACAACCAGCACCACCAAAGGAAAGCCTGGTCACCCCAGCCCCCAAGCAACACTACGTGGGAGCCCCTATTAAAATGAATAGGTACACACACACACACACACACACACACACACACACACACATTGCTCTTTATATATTGGGATTAAATATAAGGAAAGGAGGAAGGTTACTTTACTTTTTTATGCTTCCACCAATACTCAGTCCTGAGTACTGTCGAGTAAATTCAGGTTCATTTCCTGACTGTGCTCTACGTTTTCCTGGCCCATCCCTGCTATTTTCTTAACCTAGAATGCCCTAAGTGGAAGCCATTTGCTTTAGTCTACAATATTTTATTTATTTATTTATTTTTGCTTTTTGGGTCACACCCGGCAATGCACAGGGGTTACTCCTGGCTCTGCACTCAGGAATTACCCCTGGCGGTGCTCAGGGAACCATATGGGATGCTGGGATTCGAACCCGGGTCGGCCGCGTGCAAGGCAAACGCCCTACCCGCTGTGCTATTGCTCCAGCCCCAGTCTACAATATTTTAAAGTTCAAGAGCTGCAACAACAACAACAACAACAAAAATAGCATCTCCAGGCCACAGAAAGTACAGTGGGTAAGGCGACTGCATTGCAGGCAGCCAATCCAAGTTTGACCCCATTTGGTCCCACAAGCCCTGACAGTAGGAAGCTCTGAGCAGAGGCAGAAGTAAGGCCTGTGCACCTCGGGTGCGACCCAATCAGGAGCCTCGAGACTGTACAATGGCTAGGGCACATGGAACAGGACTTAAATTCAATTCCCACCACCACCTGGTCCCTCCAAATGAGCCAGGTATCCCCAGCACTGCAGGGCCAAGCAGAATCATATCCTCTACTAAACCAAAAGCCCCACTGGCCAAATCACCAGGGTGGCCCCACATCTCTTGAGCATCACTTGGGAGTGTCCTCACCTCCCAAAAAGAATTAAATCCTCTTCTGTGCAGATACTAGTTTACTCAGATCTCAATGCCTTAGCATCTTTGCATCATGCTCATTTGCGAATGCTCTCCTTTACTGCAGATAAATATTTTTTTCTCTGTTCAAAGTCTTTTTGTTTAAAAAAAAAAACCATGCTTGTCCTTTACTTATCTGTAAGAAATAGACATTTGCTCTTCAGTGTTACTTATAAAGGAAAAGAAGGTTAAAACTATATGCCATCTCGAGTTTCAGTCCTAAGTCAAAAATTCAAAGGCTTTCAGCTTTGTGTCTCATCTGTGCAAAGTATGTAGTAACAAAACAAGTAAATCTTCTGCTCTACTCTCAACACTAAAGACAGATGATGTTAAGTCTTCAACCCAGAACCATTCAGGAAAGTGAGTAAATCTGACCTACATGCTCTGCATATAGGATGCCCAGGTTCCAGTCAGACCTCTTCAAGGTTCCTTTAGCACTTCCAGGAGTGATTCCCAGTCAAAGACCCAGGAGCAGCCCTGAACAGCTAACTAATCCTGGTTTAGAAAATCATACTCTACGGAACCTCTCTGATCACTAGAGAGTAAGATTTGAAAGAGGGGCTTTACCACTGATATATAATATCAACTAAAAATGTTTAGAATGTCTTGGATCACCCCGGGATATTGTCTCTTTTATATTCATGACACAACTTACTTTCGGTAAAAGTTTCTTCATTTTGTTTCCAGGATTCAAATCCTGTGATGTTAAATACTTTTTTTCAAAAAAAAAATCCTGTCTTTATAAAGCATAATTTTTATTTAATTTTTAATTTGGGGGGGGAGTTTGGGGCCACACCCAGTGATGATGAGGGTTCTGGCTCTGAACTCAGATATTACTAATTACTCCTGGAGGTGCTCAAGGGATATGGGATGCTGGGGATTGAACCCAGGTCGGCTGTGTACAAGGCAAGCACCCTACCCACTCACTATGGATAGAGTCCCTGAAGCAAACAATTCTTAAAACAAGGAGCAAGAAAAAGATTATAATGGATTACATTTCAACACTGACTTTAATCAAAGTGTAATATCATTTTATGGCGAATTTTTCTTTGATGATCTCCCTCCCTCCACAGGGGCTACTGCCCATAGTATTAATACTCAATAATAGTGATTGCTTGGGTAACCATATGGTGGTGGAACTGAATCCAGGGCTCCACATGCAAAGCTTTTGCTCCTGTCCTCTGAGCCACTTCCCAGCCCCAAAGTGTGATGTTAGACAAACTTCTTAAGCCTCCTTACAGCCTATTTCCTAATCTTTAAAATGGGTCTCCAGCATACAAAGCTACTGCAAGAAAAAAAAATTAAATGTAAAATACCTTGTATGATTCCTAACACACTGGCTGTCTACAAAAATACGCACTCTCTTTCAGTGTATTTCTAGAACACACTTTGGTACCAGATTCATTCCTATTAGGTCTTAGTCAACACACTCACTGAATCCTTTGAAATGTCACAGGTACAAACTGACCTATGTGTAAGGAATCGGGAAAGATGATGAAGAAATATCAAATACCTCCGTCCCCACCCACCCACCCACCCACCCAGTGTTTTGGACCACACCCAGTAAAGCTCTGGGACTACTCCTGGCTCTGTCCTCAGGCATGAGGTACTTGAAGAACCAATATGGGGGGGGCGGAGGGTCACCCAGGTCGGCTGCATGCAAGGCAAATGCCCAAACCCCTATACTACCTGTTTGTCCCCTTACTGATATTTCTTTCCACATACTGAATGTGAACGTCTAGTAATTTGATATATTGGACTAAATGAAATACATTTAATTTTCGCTTGATCCCAGGGTCCTTAGAAACCAGACAAGAGCTCCACAGCCGAGCCACACCCTCGCTCCCTTTTCACCTTTCCTAAATGGCTAGTGGCTCTCCTGAGATGTCTAGGGGTCGAGGTAGTTTACACTTTTAACTTCAAGCTGGGGAACATGCGCTCACTGCACAGCGGGCTGGGGCCTCGGGTCCCGTCAGCGTATCCCGCCCGGTCCTGGCTCCCTGTCGTTCCGTTCCAAGACTCCGAAAAAGAAATCGCACCACATTTTTCAAGGTATGGAGCGCACAGACATGCGGGCGTGTGGAAGCTGTGACTTAGGAAAGCACCCACAGTCTTCGTCCGCGGGTGACAGCGTGCACGGCTGCGGGGAGCGTGGCGGGGCAAGAGGGGTCACCGATCAGAAGTGACAAGAGCCGGGTGTGAAGGAGCGCGGAGTGGGGCCCTGGAGGAACGGTGGGTCTGAGGAAGGCCACCTCCGTTTCTGGGTAGACTCGTCCGAGGGTGCAGGCAGGGAAGGGTGGATCGCTTCCACAGAGGAAGCCCCGGCAAGAGAGGTACCTTAAGAATCCCCCTCATCTTCGCAAGAAAGGGACGGAACTCCTCCGGAGACACCTCGGGATAGAGCTGCGTCCGCAGCAGCTCCTCGGTGACGCCCGCCGTCCCATGGAAAATGTCCTGGGCCAGCCCGCTGAGCAGCCCGATCAGAGGTTTGCAGCGCTCAGTCTCGCCTGCCATCCTGCACCCGAGAGCGGCCCCGCCCCCCGCCCCGGGCGGAACGGGGTCCCGCTACGGCGGCCGGGAGGCGCCGAAACAGCTGCGCAACGGAGCGCGGAGTCGTGGAAGCGGGTTCCAGCAGGGGTCAGTGTTAGCGCTGCAAAACGCCGCAGAGCTCTCTTTTTCAGTTACACAAGTACAGGTTTATTTCGGCTTGTTTTCATCATTACCGGGCCTGCTCAAAGGAAAGATCACGTGAAGGAATCCGTTGTGGAAGATAGCATCCTGTAAGGGTTTAACTTTTGGATGGCTGTATTTCATTCCATACCTTGTCCATCTGTTAACTGAATAGGATTCTATCACTCAATCTCTTCCCACCTATCTTTCTGCCCAAAAAAATTTGAACAATGCCCCTGGTAACAAAGCGTTTGCTTGGATTGTTGATTTCCTTTTTATCTACCTATCTTGTCTTTCCATTTAGATCACTGACTGGTTCTCTATAATATGCTGTTAACACCTTTATTAATCAGATGTGAAATGTACAGATAACTTTTCTATCTATTCATTTCATAAAGTCTATTCATCCTTAAAAAGGAATAAAATGCCAATACGTTATAACATGGATGAACCTTAAAAATTTTATAAGAAGGGGCCAGAGAGATAATACAGCAGGCAAGACTCTTCCCCTGCAGGAAACTGAATTGGGTTTGATCCCCAGTCACTCTGTATCCCCCACACCCTCCGCCCATGAGCCCCACCAGAAATCATCCCTGAACACAGAGCCAGAGCTAAGCCCTGAGCATAACTGGGTGTGGACTCCGCTCCAAAAAGGAAATTTTTTTTAATTTAATAGTTTATTTTTAATTAGTGAGCCAACGTGAGGGTACAGTTATAGATTTATACATTTTTGTGCTCATGTTTCTCCCTTACAAAGTTTGATAACCCATCCCTTCACCAGTGCCCATTCTCCACCATCAGTAAACCCAACATCCCTCCCCCCCCTCCCCAGTCCTGTCTCCCCCCCACCCCACACTGCCACTATGGCAGGGTATTCCCTCAAAAAGGAAATTTTTTAAATGTAGGATTCCTTTGGGGCTGGAGCGATAGCGCAGCAGTTAGGGCATTTGCCTTGCATGCGGCCAACCCGGGTTCGATTCCTCCGCCTCTCTTGGAGAGCCTGGCGAGCTACCTAGAGTATTTTGCCCGCCTGGCAGAGCCTGGCAAGCTACCTATGGCGTATCGGATATACCAAAAACAATAACAACAAATCTCACAATGGAGACGTTACTGGTGCCTGCTCGAGCAAATCGATGAACAAAGGGATGACAGTGATGACAGTGACTGGATTCCTTTTATATAAAATGTGGAAAATGCTCCAACCCAAAGAAGCAGGATGTAGATTAGTGGTTGCCAAAGGCTGGAGGAAAGGAGAATAGAATTATTCTAATATTGCTAGATTTCTTTGGGGGATGATGAAAATGTTTTAGAACTAGTGGTTGTGGCTGCACAACTTTGAGTATTCTAAGACCCTCTATTTAGATACTTGAAAAGATTAATTTCAGGGTTTGAGAGATAGCACAAGGGATAAGATGCCTTGCATAAGGCTTACCCAAGTTAGATTCCATAGCAATGCATATAGTCCTCCGGGAGAGACCTGTGAGCATTGCTGGATGTGGCAGAAACCTCCCCTCATAAAAAGGTTAACAATATGTGAATTCATAAGTCAATTTAAAAATCGAGGGGGTGGGGTGGGATGGAGAAGGTTCTGGGTTTACTTCCTGACACCAAAATTTTTTTAATAATTTTTTAAAATATGTTCTATATGTTAGTTATGTTTTGATTTGGCATGCTTAATGATAGTTACTTGCTTAAGACAAGACATGGAGAAGAAACTGTTGAACACAACATATGGCACCTCCTTCTGTTTTGTTTATCCTGGTGTCATTTTCTGTGAATGTGGTCATGTAGAATTGTGAATTACTTTTCTTGTGCTTTTTTGTGTCCCTTTTGGTGAAGTAAGGGTGGGCTGAAGCCATAGGAAGAAAATGTGTTGTATGTTTCCAATATGTACTATTTTGTTTTATTTATTTTTAAACAAGAGTAAATGGTATAAAATGAAAAAAAATTAAAGAAACTCCGTGTTCTATATGATTGTAAAGAATTGTTCTAATTTTCACATATCCTCCTCCCTCCCTTCCTTTTCTTCTTTTTTCATTGCCAGAAATAGCACCCAGGGTCTCACAGTTACAAAGTAAGCATGCTACCACTGATTTCATCCCTAGCTCCTTGCATTTTTATTTCTTAAGTACTTTAATAACTTGGGACTGGAGTGATAGCACAGCGGGTATGGCGTTTTCCTTGCACACGGCCAACCAGGGTTCAATTCCCAGCATCCCATATGGTCCCCTGAGCACCGCCGGGGTAATTCCTGAGTGCAGAGCCAGGAGTGACCCTTGTGTATTGCGGGATGTGACCCAAAAAGAAAAAATATATATTTTAATAACTTTGCATTAGATAGTTTCCAAATCTAGTAAAATCCTCAGATATCCCCAAAATACAAAAATACACAAATATAACCCAAAATATCTAAGAGTTAATAACCTGTCATACTATAAATTTCTTAATTTTCCATAGGCCCTAAGGACTCCTCAGTACTCTTAGTTCTAATCAATCCTAAAAACATTAACGTTTCAGACGTTGTGAAAAATACTGTGTATCACTATCATTATTTGTCTCTTACTACAATATATGTAATCTCTGGACATAGCCAATTGCATGGCAGAGCCCACAGCATAGATTCCAAACACCAAGCTGATGGAATAAGGAAAATCGTCCCTTTGCCACTAGGGGCTGCTGTTGCCACTGTAACTGCTAAGATCAGTAAGTGGCATTTTCAGAATTCCTTTAAAAAAAAAAAAAGATTAAAGTATAAAGTTTTATTTTTGCAGTTTCAAAACACAACCTTTTTAAAAAAATAACAAATCTAGGCACAAGCCCACTAGAAGAAGCAGTAAAAGCAAGGGGAAAAACTCTCTAAAGCATTGCTTCAGAGAAAAACTAAGTACCCAACCAGCAGCCCTACTGGTAGACTGGTTTCCTTTTTCATTGTGGTCAAATAGGTTTCCATTCTAACTTCCATTAAGCAATTGGAACTTAGACTAGGTCGCCTTCCTATTAAGCTACTTCTATGGCTCACAAGCTTTCTAGTTCCAGTTTAAAATATGTTTATATAAGGTTTTTCATCACTGAATAAGTTAAAAAATATAAACAAGTAAAAGTAAAAGGACAGCAGATAGGGCATTTGCCTTGTGCAGATGGACCAGGGTTCAATCCCCAGAATCCCATATAGTCCCCAAAATCACACTAAGAGTGATCCCTGAGCATAGAGCCAGGAGTAAACCCTGAGTACTGCTGAGTGTGGACAAAACCAAAACTCTGTGTGTGTGTTTGCGTGTGTTAACTGGGGCCAGAGAGATAGTACAGTGGTTAGGGTTCTTGCCTTTCACACAGGCTCAGTCCCAGGTACCATTGTGGTCCCCTGAGCCCTACCAGGAGTGATCACCAAGCACAGAACCAGTATGATCTGATAACAGCCAGTGATTAACTACAATAACATGCAGATTCATGGGCTCTAAAGTTTTGCAATAAACACATCCTGCTCTCATCTCTACTCCACATTTTCCAATCATACTTTAGTATTTACTCTCCATTCAGTCACTCAGGAGATGCTTGAGAACTTGATGCCAGTCACTGCACAAGGGTACAGGGCACATAAATAAGGTAGTTTCTGCTCTGAAGCTTCATTTATAGAGAAACTGATGTAAATGAAAGTAGCAGAACATGCTACCACAAAATATGTCACTTTAGCATCAGAATTACTTTTGAGTTGATATCAACTCAGATTCAAGGAAACTGCATGGCCTTTCTCTTATTAAGCAGGACATAAATGTTCAAAGGTATTCCTCCTCCCCTGTATACAAGGAAAAATGAAATTTATCCAAAGTTTCACCCATCCATTTTTCCATCCTTCCTCCCTTCTGTCCACCCATTATACATCTGGTCTTAAAGTGAATGATAAGTTGAACACTTCCAGCAATATTAAATCAATTTGCAGTGCCTGTGATGGTTCCAAGTCCAAAAAATTCCTGCCTTGCAAATGTGTGGTTAGAAATTCAGTTTCTGGTAACACCAACATTCCCTAAGGGCAGTCCCTGCTGCTCTAGCTGGAGATGCCAGCACCACCTCACACGCATGCGGTCTCTTGCATAGAGGAGTATTTAAGCACCACAACATGTGCAAGAAAGCATGTGAGCACTTATGTGTGCAAGCAAGCACATGCCAAGCACCACAATGACCCCATTGAGTACCACAATCAGCAGGTGTGGAAGCACCACAACTAGAGTGCAATCCCCAGCAGCACAGCAAGTCAAATGTGACCACAACCATGCATGTGAGAGTCCCGGTCACGGCACCAGTAAAGGATGAAGGGAAAGGGTGAAAGATAACAAAAAATTTAATTTACAAAAGCAGGAATTCAGGGAAGTTGGTGGTTGGAACCCTTGGGAACTCAACTATACGTGTCAATCCAGAAGAGCAGGAGGAAGAGGATTCCAACACTCATGAAAAAGAGACCATCAGGGAGATGAGCAGCTCCATGACAATAATTAATCCAAGAAAGCCGATGGAGGTACTTATAACTGAACCATGCAGGAAGAACATGCCAGTAGCTAACAGCACCACGAATTTTGCTGAGCTGGCTCTTGGCTTCAGTCTTGGACAGAATAATCTGGTGTGCTCTGGAACCGAGGAGATAACAGGAGACAACTCGGAACCCAGGAGACAACTCGAGACCCAAATTAATGTAGAAGGAACGACTTAAGCCTGCAAAACAAATCTTACTTCGTCTCCTTTATCTTGCTATTCCTAGCCATAGTTGACCTTCATTTTTAGCTAAAGGTGGTATATATAAATCCTAAGCCACAATTTATCTCTTTTCATCTCTCATGTATACATATTAATAAACTTGTTTTCCATGATTAATCTTTTGTAAGTAGTCAGGTAAGAACTCAGAAGGAGACTGGAGGCATAGCACAGCGGGTAAGGCGTTTGCCTTGAACGAGGCCAACCAGGGTTCTACTCCCAGCATCCAATTTGGTTCCCAGAGCATTGCCAGGAGTAATTCCTGAGTGCATGAGCCAGGAATAACCACTGTGCATTGCCAGGTGTAACCCAAAAAGAAAAAAAAAAGCACTCAGAAGGATGTAGCACTGTAGTAGTGTCGTCCCCTTATTTATCGATTTACTTGAGCGGGCACTAATAATATCTCCGTTGTGAGACTTGTTACTGTTTTTGGCATATCGAATATGCCAGGGGTAGCTTGCCAGGCCGGTGAGGGGGATACTCTCCGTATCCGGAGCCAGGCTCTCAGAGGGACGGGGGAATTGAACCCTGGTCCGCTGCGTGCAATGAATTGAACCCTTGAACCCGGGTCTGCTGCATGCAAGGCAAACGCCTACCCGCTCTGCTATCGCTCCAGTCGCAGCACAAGGATAGAAAAGGGGAGGAGTGAAATGTTTTTCCTCCTCCATATAAATGATTAAAACACTGCTTGGTACCTCGAAGTAGCTATGAGGTCTGGCAGTGAAAGTAAAAGTTTAGTAAGTCAGTTTGATTAGTTTGATCGAATGGTAAATAGCTAATCACTATTTGTGTTGCAGGGGAAATTGCATGTCCTTGTAGTTGGAGATAGAAACAGAGTGGTGGGTTGAGGTGGCTAATCCGTAGGAGACAACTTAAACAGCGGCAAAGGAACGCAGCCACCCCGCCCAAACATTACACGGCCGGGCGCGCTCAACACCATGCGCGAGGGCCCATCCAGCTGCCCAGCCAGGGCCATCTCCAGCCGACAGGGGCGGAGACAAGAGATGAGGCTGGCCCAAGACCTGCCTTTATAAATACCGGGGCGGGGCGGGGGGGGGGCCGGGGTCCTCGGCTGAAGACGGGCTGTGTACCCAGAACCCCCTGCGCGCTCGGCCGAGACCGGGTAGCCCCGCGTGCGCCGGCGCAGTCCCCGCACCCGGCGTGCGGCGGGCAGCCTGCTACGTCACGGCCGCGCCGCGCCGCCAGCCAGGTCCCCTTCTCCGCCTCCGCCTCTTCCCAGCGCCGCTTTCTGGAAGGTTCGTGAAAGCGGTGAGAGCTTTCCGTTACTCCTCCAGCAGCCAGAATCCACGTCCATCCGTCGTTCCGGAGCCCCGGCAGACCCAGCTAAGTGTGCCATGCCCGAGAACGTGGCTCCCCGGAGCGGGGCGCCGGCCGGGAGTGCCGGCGGCCGCGGAAAAAGCGCCTATCAGGACCGGGATAAGCCGGCCCAGATCCGCTTCAGCAACATCTCCGCGGCCAAAGGTATCGCCCCTGGGCCTGCCTCGTGGTTCTGTCTCTGCACTCTCACTGTGGCTTGGGCTGGGCATGACATCAGCTAATCTCTAGCTCCCTGGAGGAATCCTCTTTGCTGCCCTTCATTCCCGACGCCAGAGTCTGGATGCTTTGGGGACTGCTGTATTCTGCTTCCCAGACGCCCCTACGTGCAGTTCATTCCTGGGCTCTGCGTCCTTCAGTGTATTTCAGAAGGCGGCCGCGCCTGGCGAACTGCAGCCCTAAGGCCAGACGCTGTGGTTTCTTGGGTCCCCCAATTTTGTTGCTCTCAAAGTATTTCATTGACATCCCCTGCCCTGCCTTCTGCAACCTTTCTGAAAAGGTGTGAGTCTCCCCACACTTGAATTGGGGTGGGGCCCCTTGTCCTGGGTTCGGGGAACTGACGCCCGGGGGCAGAAAAATCCTCCTTTTTTTAAAGGTGATTTTAGCGTTGTCAAAAAAAAAAAAAGCTGTCAGAAAGCTTAGCTGCGGTGGAAGGAACAGAGAACAAAGGCATGGAGGTGGTGCTGTCTTGTGGGAGGCGCACGGAGCGCCCCTTCGGGCTGGGGACGTGAGCTGCCGGGGTCCGGGAAGGGTGCTGGTGACCCCTGCTGCTCACGGGGAGCGGCTCTGCCGGGGATTAAATTGGGGGACTCTCTAAGGAGCTACCGCGGGGCACAGCCTCACCGATCTGGTGCTGGTGCTGGTGGTGGGACCCGAGACTGCGGGTAGGTGAGGGAAGCCGCAGAAGGGCGGCTTGAAGAATTAGGCAGGCCCTAATTTGGGTCATTTGAAAGTTTGTGAGATGATGGGAGCTGGAAATAAAGATTTGGTAGGTCATAAAGATTTGGTAGGTCGTTGGCCGGGGCAGGGCTCAGTAAACCGTCTCCACTCAGCGCCCCCTTTTTACCTAAGAAATTTTTACAGGACTCTGGGCGTAAATGGGTGTATAAAATGGGTATGCACTGATAGAGCCCTGTCGTGTCTTGTGTTCCCGCCTCCCCCCTGCATAAGAAGGTCTTGCCCCAAGTTGAAGAATCTAGGGCACGTATTGAAGCTTAGGTTTATTAGGTTAGAAACTCATGAGATAAATTCTAGAACCGTCTGGAAGACTAATAAACCCATATATAACATAGTACGTTCCCAGCAAGAAGTGAGTGAGATCCATTTTAGAAACCTTTGAAAAGACACTGGTGGGGCCACGGGGGAATTGAAATGAACAGGGCTAGAGTGTGTGAAGAGTAAGAAAAGGCCGTTTAGTTCTCTCTGAACCTGGTCCTTCAGTTCTGGGAGTCCAGAGGGTAGAGAGACACACTCAGTTTTCCTCTTTAGACAAAACCCAAATCACTGCTTTTGTGTCCTTAGTTAATTTCTGTTCTGTTTTTTTTTGGGGGGGAGGGCACGCCCTGCTGTGTTCAGGGCTTACGCCTGGCTATACTCAAGGGTCATTTATTCCTGGCAGTGCTGGGGACCATATGTGATGCTTGTGATAGCTGCATGCTGGGCAACCCCTGTACTATCCTCAGTCCAAAGTATTTGGTCTAAGTGTTACCAAATAAAGAGTTCAATGGGCTGAGCACATGCTTCGCCCATGGAAGACCTGGGTTCCATCCCGGCATAGTATTGACCCAGTTGCACCCCACCCCCTCAATCCCCTAGCATAGAGCTGGAAGTAGCCCCAGAGCACTACTGGGTGTGGCCCAAAAGCTACAACAAAAAAGTTAATAAGCCTTTGTGTGAAGTGAAAATTAACACATCCTCACAAACATTTCTTGTACAATAAGAATATTGTAGTATAACTTCAGAATATAGGTGTTGTTTGACTTTGTGGAAGGTTCACACCCCAGCAAATGCTCCGGGCATACTCCTGGTTCTGTGCCCAGGGATTTCTCACGGCTGGTTAGGAGACCATATGAGATGTTGGGGATGGAACCTGGGTTGATCTCGTATAAAACAAGCATCCTACCTGCAGTATTATTGCTCCAGCTTCTCTAAGTGCACTTTCAAATTCGTTCATAATGGTCATTTGAATCCACTAAAAGGCATTATCTACCAGATAATTAGATTAAAATTACACGTTGAGGAAAATGAAACTTTTAGGTCATACCATTTCCCCTTAAACTTCTTAAAATTACTTACTACAATTTTTTGGGGGTAGTGGGGAACAGGGTCACTGATGCAATGCACAGGGGTTACTCCTGGCTCTACACTCAGGAATTACTTCTGGCGGTGCCCAGGGGACCATATGGGATGCTGGGATTCGAACCTGCGTTGGCTGCATGCAAGGCACACACCCTACTCGTGCTATTGCTCCAGCCCCCGACATATTACAGCTTATATTATGACAAATGCATTTTGTTATTACGAAGTTTAACAAAAATGGTTAGAGCAAGTCTCAGCCATTTATAGGGGGTGGGTGGTATGTGAAAAGGGGAAAGATTTTACTGTTCGTTTTGTTTTTTATTTTTTGGGTCACACTAGGAGATAGTCCGGAGTTACTTCTGTCTCTGCGCTCTGGAATTACTGTTGGCAGTGTGCGGGGAGACCTTATGAGGTCGGGTATTGAACCCTGTTCAGCTGCGTGCAAGGCAAACTCTCTACCCGCTGTTGTAATGCTCCGGCTCTTACTGTTCTGGCTTGTCAAAGGGTATATTACTACTTGTCACTTCCAATTTTTCTTAGAAAATAATTGGACTGATAAAATTTAAACATTCTCATGGACAAGTAGTAACTTTGCAAAGCACATCCAGCAGACTTCAGGGGCTTTTCCTGGTTGTATAAAGTGCGAGTCGGGGGCTGTAAAGATAGTAAAAGTTAAGGTGCCTTGCTTTGCATGCCACCCACCACCCTGGTTCAGGCTCTTACACCACATATGGTTCCCAGAACACCTCCACACTCAAACCTTCCCTCCCAAACATACTCCTTTAAAAAAAAAAAAAATGGGGGGGGCTGTTTTTAATGGGGCTACTACCAGCTCTTGGCCAGTGGGTTTTGGTAGCTATCTAGGCCAAACCAGCAGTACTTGGGTCATGTGCTGGAGATCATGCTCAGGACATCATAGATGGTAGGCACGAGTCCTACCACTTGAGCTAGCTCCCTGTCTTGCTCTGTTCTTGATTTTTTTTTTCCCCTTGTGTTTACAGCTGTTGCTGATGCTATTAGAACAAGCCTTGGACCAAAGGGGATGGATAAAATGGTAAAAAGCTGAATCTTTCATTACTTATTGAGTTCTTCACTGGAAAACTAGAAAGTGTTACTGTTCTGTTAAAGGCACTTGCCTTGCATCCTGCTGACCCTGGTTCAAGTCTCTGGCACTATATATATGGTCTTCCAGTCACTTCCAGAGGTCACTCCTGAGCAAGAGCCAGGAAAAATCCCTGATCACCATAGACAAGAATAAACAAAAAGTTACATTCTCTGGAGTTTGGAAGAGAGATCCACTTAGGTCAAACAGGACTTAACTGTAATTTTAATTTTACTTTTGAATAATGAAACTATACACAAGAAGATATATTGTATAATTAGAAGAAAAGTAGAAAAAGACAACATGTCAGGGTTTGCATTTGTTGTGGATATTGTTGATAAAGAATTCATTTTTGTGGAATTACAGCTACTTCTAGCTTGATTCACTGATAATATAAAACAAGTGCATTACACCTTCAAATTCAGTTATCTGAACTGAAATAGAAGAAAACTATGATTGCTTGTCTAGATCTTTTTTAATCTGTCTTTACTAATACTGTTGTGCTTTGCTGATGAGAGATAAGTTCTGTGTTAACTGTAAGAATTGTGCTCCCCACATTTATGATTGAGATATCCATTTTGTTTCTCATGAATGTGAACCCGGAAACCATAGTGGTTGGGTTTGGGGAGGGGGTGGAGGGGTTCTTATTGTTGTTCATATTTGTTTGGGGGCCACACCAAAAGTTCTCAGGGGTAACTCCTGGCTCTAGTTCAGGGATCATGCCTGGTAAGCTAGGAAAACAATATGAGTGCCGGGTATCTTAACAGTCAGCCTTGTGCTAGACAAACATCCCACCCACTGTACTATCACTCTAGCTCCATAGTGATTTTTATTTTTATATTACCTTTTATTTTTTTCTATTTGGATCACACCCAGCGTTGCACAGGGGTTACTCCTGACTCATGCATTCAGGAATTGGTCCTGGTGGGGCTCAGGGGACCATATGGGATGCTGGGAATCGAACCTGGGTCGGCCGTGTGCAAGGCAAACGCCCACCCGCTGCGCTACCACTCCAGCCCTATAGTACCTTTATTACCCCAATTTTTGATTTTCTTTTTTTGTTTTTTGTTTTGCTTTTTGAGTCACACCTGGCGATGCACGGGGTTTATTCCTGGCTTTGCACTCAGGAATTACTCCTGGCAGTGCTCAGGGGACTGTATGGGATGCTGGGAATCGAACCCAGGTCGGCCGAGTGCAAGGCAAACGCCCTACCTGCTGTGCTATCACTCGAGCCTCTATTACTCCAATTTTTAATGTCTAGATTTCTTTGCTTTTAAGTACCCTAGAACAAAATCACCTGTTTCATTTAGTTAAAATGAACTGTTTGCCTTCTTTTTTGAAGATTAAGTTTTAGAAAAGTGTAAGGAGTCAGAAAGTAACATCACAGGTTGTGGTGTAGGCAGCAGAAAGTGCTTTATTACCTTTAGTCATTATATTAATGAAAGGAAGAAGAATTTAAAATTTAGATCTGGGCTAGAGGAGAGTGAGTTCATAGGTTTGAGTGTGTACTTTCCATGTGGAATGCCCAGGTGTGAGCTTGGCACTGAGTGGTCTCAGGAGTGACCTCTGAGTACAGAGCTGGGAGATTAGACCCTGATCACACCTGGATGTGAATCCCAAACCAAAAAATAACAATTGTTTTAAGTAAGCACTAGACAGATCATCAATTAACTTCTGTCCTAAGAAGTATTAAAATTAATTGAGTTGTTAGGTTATTTTTTGTAAGAAAATTAAGTTTTTGAAATATGACTTGTTTTAAAACAACAAAATTTCCAGATTCAGGATGGAAAAGGTGATGTGACCATTACAAATGACGGTGCCACCATTCTGAAACAAATGCAAGTGTTACACCCAGCAGCTCGGATGGTAAGTCAATTTTTCAAGTGAAAAATTTTAAGTGTACTATTTGGCATTTGGTAAACGGTCTATTTTGATCACCTTATATTTAAGTGTAATGCATTTTTTTTTTTCTTCTGAACAAGTAACTTACGGGTGTATTTTTGTGTGCCTCGGTGCAGGATCATAAAACATTAGTCACTTTGTCCTTGTCCAAGGAAAATGAATCAGTGAAGAAAGGAGATTAAAACATGAAATGGTGGAAATTGCTATCCAAAGCTTGTGTCAAAAGAGAACAAAGTAATTTCTATGTGTACAAAATAGTCTGTACTTAGATACTGATGTTTACTAAAGGATTATCCCTTCATTTAAGGATCATTGTGATTCTAGGAAGGACTAAAAGAAAGGGATAATAGTAATAAGGACATAGATGGGAGAGTATTGGGCAAGTTGGTGGTGGTAAGATGCTGTAACTATACACCAAGATTAAAACATTAACACTATAGTAAACTTGTTACCTTAAGTACAGTAAAAATGATTCCTATGTTGAAAGTGACTATATCAACAATAAACATTTCCTACTACTAAAATATCCTTTATGTAAATTATGTGAAGCTGAACTTCTAAATGCTTCATAATCCTTACAAATGTTCGGTTAAAGGCAGACTTGGCAAAGAATGAGCTGGCACTCTACTTTTAAGTAGCTGAAAAGGAAAAAAAGGTTTAATCCATACTCTGAAATTAACCATAATGTAGCTAATTACAAAGAAAATAAATAGCATTTTGTGTGCCACAAATTGGTCATCATTTTTAAATGAAACTCAAGGTATACCATAAATAAAATTTATAAAGACTGTTATAGTAATGCTAATCAATTTGTGTCTCATATAAGGGCTGTTTGTTATATTTTAATTGTTACTACATTCTCATAGTTCTTATTGAATAATTTGTCATATTCTCTTCTCTTAGTTGGTGGAGCTATCTAAGGCTCAAGATATAGAAGCAGGAGATGGCACCACATCGGTGGTCATCATTGCTGGCTCTCTCTTAGATTCTTGTACCAAGCTTCTTCAGAAAGGTAAGTAGTGTGTGGAGTAAACCTTATTACTGAATAAAGGCAAAAAAGTTACTTAGTATTAGGAGATTTAAAATTGAGCTTGGAATAAATAGTCTAAGTCAGCTATAAATTAGAACTTATTAAAATTCTACTTTTGATTTTTTGGCCAGGCTTACCATTAAGTGGAATTTAGTAAAATTTTGCTTTTCACAAGGAATGGTGGTGTTAGCATTAATCTTAGGTGCTAGGAAATAATACTGATAACACAATGTATAATTAATCGTTATAATTGTTTTGAAATAGTTAATTTATTGGCAATTTGGATCGAAGGATTTTATTTATAGTTCAGAATAATTGGTGATTTATGAGTGTTATACTTAATGATTAGTGAATGTTACCAAGTTGGTAGCTCATCCAATTCAAATAAATGATTGGTTTTTCATGAATGTTAGGGATTCATCCAACCATCATATCTGAGTCATTCCAGAAGGCTTTGGAAAAGGGTCTTGAAATTTTGAATGATATGTCTCGACCTGTGGAACTGAGTGACAGAGAAACCTTATTAAACAGCGCAACCACTTCGTTAAATTCAAAGGTGAGATAAGCATTAATAGATCATTGGAAGGTTATAGTTTAAGGTTCATTAAGAACCACAAGTTTTGGGCCTGATGGAACAAGAGGTAGGCCACTTACTCCCAATATTGAGCTTCATTTTGCTGACTTTCTTTTGTTTGTTAATCATTTTAGGTTGTCTCTCAGTATTCAAGTCTGCTTTCTCCAATGAGTGTAAATGCAGTGATGAAAGTGATTGATCCAGCCACTGCTACGAGTGTAGATCTTAGAGATATTAAAATAGTTAAAAAGCTTGGGTAAGCATCTCTAATTTACAGCTTTGTAATTTTGAAAGTAAGCATAGATATTTCAAAAATATTAAATGAAAGATGAAAATCTTTGATTGTTTTCCTTAATGATGGTGGAGCAGTAGTGTTATCAGAAGGATACAGAATAAGGCACTGATAAAGGTTAGACTAAAGCAGATTTTGTTGGACTGATGACTTTTAAATGTTGGCAGACTTTATAACTTACCAGGTGTCTGCTCCTTAACTATTCCCTTCTTGTTTTCTTTCTCTTTTTTCAGTGGAACTATTGATGATTGTGAGTTGGTAGAAGGACTGGTTCTCACTCAAAAGGTGGCAAATTCTGGTATAACCAGAGTTGAAAAAGCTAAAATTGGGCTTATTCAGTTTTGCTTATCTGCTCCCAAAACAGATGTAAGTAGAATCAAAGAAACTGTTTCCTTGTTTATATGTTTTGTTTCTTTTTTTTTTCTTTTTGGGTCACAGCCGGTGTTGCACAGGGGTTACTCCTGGCTCATGCACTCAGGAATTACTCCTGGTGGCGCTCAGGGGACCATATGGGATGCTGGGAATCGAACCCGGGTTGGCTGCATGCAAGGCAAATGCCCTGCCTGCTGTGCTATTGCTCCAGCTCCAATATATGTTCTATTTCTAATAATTTGGACAATGTTCAAAATTAGTCCAGCATTCAAAATGTTCCTAACATTTTGTTCCTACGTGGCCAGATTCAACACTGAACTTCAGGCTTGCACAGCTGGGCCGTGTTCGGGTGTTTGGGGCCTGGTACAACAGGAGATAAAGCACTTACTCCCAATACTGAGTTTTATTTTGCTGACTTTGCCCCTGAGCACTTCTTGGGAACCCATTCCTTCCCCTGTCACCCCTACAAAAAAGGAAAAATAGAATATGGTGATGACAAGAGAATCAGTAAAATTGAGTCAGCTTTTGGTAGCCAGACATAAATCTATAACTTAATTGGCTTGTCATTGTAATAGAGCATGGAGTTAATGGTGAAGAGCATGATAAAATACTGAAGAGGTTAGCTTTTAGTTTTTGGGTTTTATTTATTCAGGTTTTATTTTTGTACTGTTAATGTCTTTTAAAAGGGGGCTTGGTACTGTTCTTTCAGATTTACTATTTTTATATTGTGTTGTGGTTTGGAGAGGGAGGGTGATGTTTTGTTTTTGGGCCACATGTGGCAGTACTCAGGGGTCACTCCTGATGTTACACTCACCAATTACTCCAGGTAATGCTCAGGAGACCATATGGGATGCCAGGGATCAAATCCAGGTGGGCTACATGCAAGGCAAATGCCCTATCCACTGTACTATTACTCAAGGCCTATATGTGGTTGTTCTTTTCCCCACAAAATTAACCTACATGGAGATGAATGTTTTGTAAATTAACTAAATTTGTCTTTGAAGATCTTTTTAAAAAGCATAACAATACAGTGCCATTAAACCACATCCCCAGTCGCATCCTAGCATACTGGTGTTCATACCAAGGCATGTAGAGTGGAAAAGACCAAACAATTGATTCAGTAATAACAGTTACATAAAGAGAATTCACATCTTCAGGGCCAGAGATGTAGCTTAGTGGTACAACACTTACCTTGAGTTTAGTAGACCTTGGATTCTATTCTTAGTACCAGATAAAGGGAGAAAGGAGTACATAGTTGACATCTTGCAGAAACTACCATTTTGGATTTTTTATTATTATTACCAAATTTTCTTGTAAAAAGAAGGTATAAATATCATCAGTGAGCTGTATAGATAAAAGTGAAAAACTAAGATGCATGTTCACAAACTCATACTTTTTTTTTTTTCCTAAACAGATGGATAATCAAATAGTAGTGTCTGACTATGTTCAGATGGATCGCGTACTTAGAGAGGAGAGAGCCTATATTCTAAACTTAGTAAAACAAATTAAGAAAGCCGGATGTAATGTTCTTCTCATACAGAAGTCTATTCTAAGGTATGAGACTTTTTGTTCGCTAATGAAAAGTGGCTTGGATCTTTCCATGTTGTAAAAAGATGTTACTTTTCTTGACAACGATGAAATGGATGCCTTGTTTCTAAAGAGCCAAGTTTTATCTAAGATAAATGAAGTAGAGCTGGGAGGTGGCTCACGGGGTTGATTTTACACACATTTTTCATTTAGGAGCTCCTGATTTGGTCCCAAATACCATTCTGTGATGAGGCCCCAAAACAAATAAATTAGCCAACTAAAGGAGGCTGTTGTTTGGGGGGAATTTGGTTTATTTGTGGTGCAGGTTTGACCCACAACTGGCATTACTCAATGCTTAACCTCTGGCTTTGGTCTCAAGTATCAGTCCTGATAGGGCTCAGGTGAGTATTTGTGGTGTATTGAACCCAGTGTGGGTGGCAAGTGCCCTACCCTTAGAGCTCTACATTTTTGAAGTGCTATTTAGGGCATCTATGTTTTTTTTCTCGGAGGAGGGGGTTGGGGTTCACATCTGATAGCTTGGGGATGCTCACCCTTGCTGTGGTAAGGGCTGTGTGGTAACAGGTATCAAGCTCTGGCCTCCTATACGCAAAGCATATAATCATCTTGAACTAGCTCTCTATTCTTATTTTCCCCTTTTTTATTTGGCGGGGGAGGGGGGGCGCCGGGGGACAAACCCAGCAGTTCTTAGCAAATACCCTACCTGCTGTACTATCTCTCCGGTCCTTTTCCAGTCCTATTTAGTGCACTTTAATAAGTTGAGTCATTGACCATTAAACAACAAGACAATAATGAAAATTTTTTTTAAAGTGGTGAGGGCCCGAGCAATAATACAGTGGGTAGGGCATTTGCATGTGGCTGACCAGGGTTCCATCCCCGGCATGCCATATGGTCCTCTGAGCACCACCAGGAGTGATTTCTGGGTGCAGAGCCAGTAGTTGTTCCTGAGCACTGCCAGGTGTGACCAAAAAAGCAAAAAACAAAAAAAAACAAAAAAACACCCAGTTGAATGACAACATTACTTTATCCCAACATGGGCATAATCACTTGTTTTGTATTTTAGGGATGCTCTTAGTGATCTTGCATTACATTTCCTGACCAAAATGAAGATTATGGTAGTTAAGGATATTGAGAGAGAAGACATTGAATTCATTTGTAAGGTAAATATTTTTAGCATCTGTGCTTTGAGAAAATAGCTGATACCACATTTTCTTAATTTGTGTGTTTGACTTTTTTCCCAGACAATTGGAACTATACCAGTTGCTCATATTGATCAGTTCACTCCTGATATGTTGGGATCAGCTGAGTTAGCTGAAGAAGTTAATTTAAATGGGGCTGGCAAACTGCTCAAGGTAAAAAGTACTACAAGCTTTCATTTGCTTGGATTTTTGTTTTAACCCTTATTTCATATTCCTAATTTGGGTATATTACTAAAGATTACAGGTTGTACAAGCCCTGGCAAAACCGTTACAATTGTTGTTCGAGGATCTAACAAGTTGGTGATAGAAGAAGCTGAGCGCTCCATTCATGATGCCCTGTGTGTTATTCGCTGTTTAGTAAAAAAGAGGTAACATGCTACTAATATTTAATCTCCTGTGTTTTTACTTTTAGAGGTATGAATATTTATTATACAGTTTTCTATTGAATAAAATTAACTAAAAATATATGTGAATCTCAGAGCTCTTATTGCAGGAGGTGGTGCTCCAGAAATAGAGCTGGCCCTACGGTTAACTGAATATTCAAGAACGTTGAGTGGTATGGAATCCTACTGCGTTCGTGCTTTTGCAGATGCTCTGGAGGTCATTCCATCTACTCTAGCTGAAAATGCTGGCCTGAATCCCATTTCAACAGTAACAGAACTAAGAAACCGGCATTCCCAAGGAGAAAAAACTTCAGGCATTAATGTTCGAAAGGTAGTAATTTAGTCTTTATTAGAGAAAATGTTGATTTAATATTAAAAAGTTATTGTCAGGGCCGGGGCGATAGTACAGCCGGTAGGGCACAGCCAACCTGGATTAGACTTGATCCTCAGTACCTCATTTTTTCCCCACCCCCTCATCACCCCATATTTTTAAACGGGATAATCTTGGTACCTGAGAGACAATACAGTCGATAAGGCACTTACCTTTGTACACGTTTGCCCCTGATTTAATACCTAGTTCCACACATGGCACCCTGAGCAGAGCCAGGAATAATCCTTGAGCACCTTCAGGTATGGCCAACCCTCTCACACACATACCCCCCTCCCCAAAAACTAGGTAATCTTGGGGGCTAGACATACAGTACTGCAAGCAGGGCACATGCCTCATACGTGGCCGACCCTAGTCTGATCCCCAATGCCCCAGAAAGTCCCCTTGCCTACCAGGATTGATCGCAGACCTGGTGCAGACCTAGGAATAAAACATATCCAAGGGGAGAAGTGATACATTAAAGAGCTATTTTTGAAGCTAGGATTGAGATAACAGAACATTAATTCCATCTTGCTTCAAACTTTACAACCTATAGTGTAGAGGAAAGCTAGTAATTGTTTTCTTGATGAGATAAGAAAACTAGATTTGGAAAGGCTTCGAAGCATACTAATTAACAGTAGTTGGTGATGTGTCTAGTTACAAACACTGAAAAGCAGCTTCTCCTGATTTCATAGGGTGGTATTTCCAACATTTTGGAGGAACTGGTTGTCCAGCCCCTGTTGGTTTCAGTCAGTGCACTGACTCTGGCAACTGAAACTGTCCGAAGCATTCTGAAAATTGATGATGTGGTAAGTATGTGTATGAATTGTTTGACTTTCCCTACAGTCAGGTTTTAAGACTCTGGATTTTAGTTTGTTTTTTAGAATTCCCCTTCCCTGAAGGAAAGTCATCAAAAGGATAATAGTTCATACTTTGTGTTTTCTCATCTGTAAAATTGGGAGGGGGGTGGATAATTGCATTAAACATCAGTTCTTAAAATGTTATTGCAGGTTTTGAAATTAAATATTTTTCTTACTAGGTTAACACGAGGTAATATGGATGACCCAGCACCATCACAGCTACTAATAAATAATGAAGCTGGAATCAAAGATCATCTGTGTGTTCTTTGTTAGGGAGGCTATTTTCCTCTGAATTCCTGTTGACATTTGCTTAAAATCGTACTGATATAATTTTAATGAAAATATTAAAAATTTGGTTTCAAAGGCATTTTTCCTCCTCTTTTATTGGGGGACATGGTGCGAGGAATTGAGAAACACATACATCCCGTCTCTCCAAGAGCTTCACACATGTCTGACATATACTTCAAGACTGAGCCACATCCTAGTCTTATTTCTTAGAAACTCTTGAAAAAACAATAGAAGCATGCAGTGTGGGGAAATAAATTCACAATCGACTGCTGTCTTGGGAGTTAATCTGATTATTTTTTAAAAAAATTTTTTTTTAATTGGTTTTGGGCCCATATCCTGCTGTGCTCAGAGCTTACTTTTTGGCTCTGTGCAAGTACCTTAACCAGTTGTACTGTCTGGCTCAATACATTTTTAACCCCAAATAATAAAAGTTTTATAAGCCCACTAACCTCATCTGTATTTATGTAAAAATTAACCTACAGCCAGAGATACAGCTCAATGGGTTAGGGTCCTGCTTTGCATACAGGAGGCCTGAATTCTGTATCTAGCACTGCAAGGTCCCCAGAGCACTACCAGGAGCCACCGTAATTTCTGTGTGGGAGTAGCCCCCAAGCAACCTGTATGCTATTTGGAAAAGTTAACAGTTATAGAAACGTACAAAGTGAAAAATAAAAGCTCCCTCTATCATCAGCTTAATTCAACCAGTTATCTTCCTGTTGGGAGTTCAGAGTTCATATAAGCTGGAGGCTGGGTTCAATATCAGGTACTGTGAAGTTCCCTAAGTAATGCTGATATGGCCCAAACCAAAAATATAATTACTGTTCTGCTAATTGGAATACCTGGAAATAAATTACACATGTACATTGGATATATTTATACAAAAGATTTGGGGTCTAACCTGATGGTGCTAAGGGACCATATGTAGAATCTGGGGATTGAACCGAGGTCACCTGTGTGTAAGGCAGGTGCCTAACGCTCTGTGCTATCTCTAGTCCCTATAAAAGTTGTTGGGTGGTGCTCATAGCTTACTCCTGGCTCTTCACTCAGGAATTACTCCTTGGTGGTGCTCTGGGGACCATATGGAATGTGCCAGATCAAACCTCGGTTGGCTGTGCAAGGCAAATACCCTACCTGCTGCACTATCACTTTGGCCCTCTACAAAAGATTTTTAATCTTGTTTTCATGGTTTTAAAATTTTTTTGTTTCTGAGATCTGACCATCTTTCCATAAATATAAAATCTAATACGTATAAACTATAAAATCTATAATTGCTCACCTCATTTGACAGATCTTTTAAAACTTCTCAGGAGCTCATCTTTCATGCTTTATAAGTGCATAAAATTTTTTCATACTTTGAGGTGGGCCTGAACAATGTCCCAGACCTATCATAATGGGTGAAGAAAGCTATTGAGGTGCTCATCTTTGGAGAAATATTTAGCCAACTGGTACAGAATCAGAACCTTTAGAAGAATTGGTTTGGGGCTGGAGAGTGAGTACAAAGGGTAAGACACTTGTCTTGCATGCAGCTGATCCAGGTTCAATCCCCTATACCACATAAAGTCATGTGCCCCTCTCCCCCAGCCTGTCATGAGTGATCCCTTAGCACAGCCAGGTGTGACCCGAAAACCAAAAAAAGGAGACTGGTTTGTATTACTAAACGATTAGAACAAGTTTAGGACTCTTCAAGTAGAGGGGCCAAAAGAATATATAGCAGGTGAGCACTAACTTTACACATCAAATGCAACCTGGGTTTGTTCTTGCACCACATTTGGTCCCATGACCCTTGCCAGGAGTGATACCTGAACACACTAAGGGTGGCCCCAAACCAAACTTAAGTGGGAACCAGGGAAATAGCTGAAAGAACTAGTGTGAAAGCTACAGAAGGCCCAGGTTCAATCCTTGGCACTGCATTGCCAGTGGTAGCACATGAAATCACAAGGAGTGGCCAAAAGTCAAAATTAATAATTCCAACGGTAGAACTCATGATTTGCATATGTGAGACCCACGGTTCCATCTGAAAACTTTTTAAAGTATAATGGCTCCACCTTTAAAAAAATTACAGCATACAACAAAACCCAGCGCTAAATCTAAATTTCATTATATGTGAATTAACTGATGCCATGCAGCTGTAGGAACTTCAATAATTTGAAACCATATGGAAAAATAATGATCTCCATATAGGTAAGGACAGGAAAATTATAAAATCTAGTGTTACTGTACTATGTCTTAGAGATTTATTAATTTCAGGGATCAGAGAGAGATAATACAGTGGGTAGAGTGTTTGCACGTGGCCAGCTTGGTTCGATTCTGGCACCCTATATGGTCCCCAAGTACCACCAGGAGTGATTCTTAGTAATGCCAGGTGTTCACCCCCCCCCAAATTATTAATCTGAAAGCTACTGTTACAGAATTTCTCTAATTCCAAGTGGTTTTTTTTATATATATAATCTTAAGAAACTAGGCATTTAAAGGAATTGCTAGCTTATTTTGGATTAGTGTATGAAGATATAATTGACCTCGACAGAAAAGAATTACTATTTCTGAAGTTAAAACAATTCATATTTGAATATTTTAATTCTATGATTTGAAATGTGTCGTGGCAACCATAAAGAAAATTGGTATAAAGCACACATAAAAGGAAATGAGAAAGGAATTTAAATATTTCACTATTAAATAGTCAACTGAACAAAAGACAATTTACGTGTGTATGTGTGAGAACTGGAGCGATAGCACAGCTGGTAGGGTGTTTGCCTTACACGTGGCCGACTGGGGTTCAGTTCCTCCATCCCTCTCGGAAATCACGGCAAGCTACCGAGTGTATCCCACCCACACGGCAGAGCCTGGCAAGCAACTGGTGGCGCGTTCGATATGCCAAAAACAGTAACAGCAAGCAAGTCTCACAATGAAGATGTTACTGGTATCCGCCGGAGCCAATCGATGAACAACGGAATGACAGTGCACACGCTGCCAGTGTAGCTGAGAATATGCTCTTACACAGTGACTGGGAAGGCAGTGTTTAGCCATTTCTGCCCCTTGTTGAACTCTTGTATAAGCAGTTTTGGTGCTGGAGCTCGTTTGTTACTATATCAGAATATTTTAATGTCTACCTCCTCCTACACAATCATCCCTCTCTTTCCCTCTCCTTTCTAAAGTATCAGGCATGGCCTGAAGACTTTTATTTCCCTCTCTCATGGGAATTTCCTCCAATAAAGCTCCTGCACTTCTGACTCCTTGGTATGTTTTCTGAAGTACCCAAAGGAATGAAAATGGCCCAAATAATAAGCAGGTGAATGGGTATACTCCTGGGAATATATCCTGGAGAGGCAAAAAGGTATATAGTAGAAATGACATCTGCATTTGTATGTTCATTGCAGCACTGTTTACAATAGCCAAAATCTGGGGGAAAAAACGGAGTGCCCAAAAACATGACTGATTAAAGAAACTTTGGTACATCTACACAATGGAATACTATGCAGCTGTTAGAAAAGATGAAATCATGAAGTTTGCATATAAGTGGATCAACATGGAAAATATGTTGAGTGAAATGAGTCAGAAAGAAAGACATAGAATGATCACACTCATCTGTGGAATATAAAGTAATAGAATGGGAGACTAACACCCAAGAGTAGTAGAGATAAGAACCAGGAGGTCTGCCCCACAGCTTGGAAACTGGCCTCACATGCTGGGGGAAAAGGCAGCTGAGATAGAGTAGGGAACACCTAGTAGAGGATGTTGAGAAGACCCACTCGGGTTGAAAACTTCGTGCCGAAAGTAGACTATAGATCGAACATGATGCAATACCTCTATTGCAAACTACAACACCCAAAAGGAGAAAGAGTAAAAAGGAATGCTCTGCTGCAGAGGCAGGGTGGGGGTGGGGGTGGTGAGAGGGATACTGGGAACATTGGTGGAGGAGAATGGGCACTGGTGGAGGGATGTAAACGATCACTGTATGACTGAAATGCAAACATGAAAGTTCATAAGTTTGTAACTACCTCATGGTGATTCACTAATAAAAAATTTAAAGAAGAAAATGATAAAAGACAATGTAAAAGTGTAGCTTAAATTTGAATATGCCTTTCCTGTAATTTATACTTATATTAGAATGACAAAAATAATGAATTCAGTGGTTTTTTAAAGTATTGTTTGCTTGGGGGGGTGGAATATACTATTCTGTAATTGAAAAGAAACAGCGTGAGAGATAGTAGAAGGGATTAAATCAGCTTGCCTTGTAGGCTGCTAAATCTGGTTCAATTTCCTATATCACAAATGGGCTCCAGCACTGCCAGCAGTAGTCTTTAAGCACAAAGCTAGGAGTAAGCTCTGAGCACCACTATTTATGACCCAAATAATTTTAGTAATAAAAATAGACTCATATGCAACAGTGTGTCCGAATATAAAAAAAAAATCACCATGGTTGGCTAGTTCTTTCAAGCCTCTGTTTTCTCTGGAACATTAAGTTACTGCTTGCTTTTTTAAGCCATGTTCAACTCCTCTCACAAAAAATAAATTCAATAATAACTATTTTGTGGTCAGGGCCAGAGATAATACAACGGGGTAAGGTGCTTGCTTTGCACGTAACTGACCCAGATTTTATCCCCAGCACCCCATATGGTCCCCCAAGCACTGCCGGAGTGATTCCTAAGTGCAGAGCTAAGAAGTAACTCCTAAGCATCACCAGGTGTGGTCCAAAAACAAAAACTTGAGGGGCTGGAGAGATGGTACAGCAGCTAAGTTACTTGCCTCGCATGCAGTGATCTGGGTTTGATCCTTGGCACCACATATAGTGCCCTGAACACTGCTGGGTGTGACCCAAAGACTGAAAAGAACAGAACAAGCTAAAGGTGGAGAACCAAGTATGCATAATGTAATTCCACTTATATAAAGTTCTAAATGATTGGGATGGATTGACTGGGGGAAGGGGATGGATTGAGCGAAGGGCACAGGGGATCTTCCTAGACAAAAAGAAAAATGTACTCTACCGCCCCTCTCGGAGAGCCCGGGCAAGCTACCGAGAGTATCGCACCCACAGGGCAGAGCCTGGCAAGCTACCTCTGGTATATTTGAGATGCCAAAAACAGTAACAAGTCTTACAATGGAGACATAGCTTGTGCCCGCTGGAGCAAATTTATGCACAACGGGATGACAGTGCTACAGTGCTACTACTCTATCTGAAGGGTATGATTACATGAATGTGCACTTTTGGCAAAATTCATATGTGAGATCTGTTAATTTCATCGAATATGTTACATTTCAGTACAAACGTGGAAAAATAATCCTTCCAATCAAGATGTAACATTTGTCATTTTTTTGTAGTTATGCCTATTTCTGCTCTATATACTGAGAGTATGTTACTAGCTATCTTTATATGTAGAATATTGACGGTGAAAGGAAATTTATGCTTTTCTACATACACACAGGGAGTTCACCACACCTTAACCCTATACTAGACTTCCATTTGTAACGTTTCTGCAGGCAAATCCCGAGGGAAACGTGCAAAGAACCAATGCATTTGAGCGACTGAAAGTTCTTACTCTGGGCACTTGGGGCGGCCATTCCTCTTGGGTTGCCAGCTTTGGCTTTTCTCAGGATCCAAACACCATCGGTTCCAGTGTGTAAGACAAATGCTCAGTTAAAACAAAACACGGTCTTTAGGAGATAAGGTAGTAAGGGACTTTGCAGGTGCTGACTCCAGATCACTGAGTAAGACTGCTTGGTATAGAGGGCTCACACTCCAAAGCTTTAGAGTGGCGATGGCGGCGTAAAGGGCGGCGATGAAGGCGAGTGGGTTGTGCGAAGAAGCTGACATAGGTGTGTGTTTGGTGGTGGGGAGGTGCCGCAGCCTCAGACTCAGGAAATTGTGGCTTAAATAGCAAGTGGCAGAGACCGCACGCCTGCTGTTTTAAGGCTAGAGCTCTCACACAGCCACCTGGTACAGAGAAAAGTCATTTGAAGTGCGCACACCGCGATGGGAAATGTTGAGGGGGTTATGGCGGGTGAGATGGGATGTATCTGTAGTTACCGTGGGGGCTTCGCATTCTGCAACTCAGCTGATTACCCAAAGCACTGAAACGCTGGCTCCAAGACGCTTACCCGGGGGAGTGGGCGGGCTAGAATCCCAACTCTGGGCCTTTATTGGCTAGGCCAAAAAAACAAGCGGCAACAGCCTGTGTCGGATTGGTCCGTTTCTGGAGCTCTCATGTCAATCTGAGAGGAAAGCGTCTCACGCCGGTCCATTCTCTGGCTCCTCGGGGAGCCATGTTAGGTGGCAGGAGGCAAATCTTACAGCTGCTGAGACCTGCACACAGTAATATCTCTGGCTTCCCTGCACCGCCGCCATCGCCACGTGTTATTTCTTTTTTTTTCTATTCTTTTAAAAATTTTAGATTTGGGGTCACATCCGGCTGTGCTTAGGCGCTTACTCCTGGTGGGTGGGAAGAGGTGGCGGGCGACAGGGTTTGGGATGGTTAAAGCCACTATATGGGGTGCCGGGGATCGAACCCGGGCTGACCGCATGCAGGCTAAATGCCTTACACGCTGTACGATCCGATCCCCAAACATGTTATTTCAATAAGTGAAGATGTGTTCTGTCCACGGCCCTCCTCTCTCCGCCATGTAGCATTCGACTAATCCTAGCAGTATGCGTTTCGGCGGGGAGGCGTAGGGAGTGGGGGAGGTGGCCTCCCGCGCACTCGCACCCTTAAAACCTGCGGGTTTAGTACTGCCCCCGCTCTCCCTGAGTCGCCACGCTCGGGTCTCCAGCCGCGTTCCTGCAGCTTGAATGGTTTTTTGGCCTCTCGCGGCCCTCGTAAGGTTGTAGCGTCCCTAGTTACGGCGCCCCTAGTTACCGTCTGCCCCAAGTTGGGAGCGGCCGGGGACCCTGGGGCCGCGCCCGCTTCCCAACACCGGGCCGGCGCTGGCGCTCAGGCCTCGGCGGCGCGGTGATGGCTGCCTCACACGCAGAGGAGAGGCTGGCGGCCTGCAGCTTCCAAGAACTCAGCACCCGAGCCCAGTACGGACGCGAAGACCTCGTGAATGCCCTGGAGACTGTGGCAGATGTCGTGGAGGAGGATGTGGAAGAAGAGAACGATAAAGCATCGCGGCTGGCGCAGGCGCCGGTAATGCGGGACGGGGCCGGGCAAGGGCGCGAGCCGGGCGCGAGTTGGGCGCGAGTTGGGCGCGGGCGCGGGCTGGGCGCGGGCTGGGCGCGGGCTGGGCGCGGGCCGGGCGCGGACCGGGCGCGGACCGGGCGCGGACCGGGAGCCAGTCCTGCTACTCCTCTACTGAGGGAGGGAAACGCGGCGCCCGTCTACATCTTTGCTCAGACTCAAAATCGAGGTGCTGAAAAGTGCTTTTTTTTTTTTTTTAACACCAGGGATTTTTGTAAAATATCTTGAAAGCCTTCCTACTACTCTCTTCTTACCAGCGAGTGCAAAGCGTAGAACTTGATTCTAACTTGTACTCCAGTATCTGTTGGCGGGTAGTTGGCTTTCTGACGGTAGGAAACTGATACACTACCCAGTGGGTAAGCCATGAAAACTTAAATAAATCAGGTGTGCTGTAAAGTGTGTTTTGTTGTCACCTAAACAACACCGTTGTGCCTTATCTGTGGGTCTTAACACAATACAAGCAAATTGAAAACTCTCAAGAGTCCAGTGGATATATCACATACAGCTGAAAACTTCCAGGAAAGCAAATGACTGAGGTTCTCAATGTTTCCTAAACGGCTCTCCGGGCGGAGTGAGGCAGGTGGAGAGAGCCTTTCTTTGATCAGTTTTCAGTGTCTTATGTCTTGAACACCTGTCCACAAGTGGTGAACCGAGTCTGCCATCTGCTCTATTTATTTAGAAAACGTGCACCTTTAGTTTTAACAAGAAATAGGCAGATTTAAACCTGTTCTCTGTTAAAGATACTAATTAAGGGGCCAGAGTGATAGTACAGCTGGTAGGGCGTTTGCCTTGCCTCAGCACCACCAGAAATGATCCGGGAACACAGCACAAAAACAAAACAAGATACTAATTAATACCATTTCCCGAGACACCTGAGATACAAAACATTTGGTCTAGGGCTAATAGAAATCACTGCAGTTTGGAATTCTAATTTCACTTATGATGAAACTTAATGAGAATTTCTTCTTTTGTTTTTGGACCATACCCCCATGGTTCTCAGACGCTCCGGGCTCCATGCTCAAGGACTGCTCAGGCTTGGGGGGGACCATGCGGTTCCTGGACTTGAACCCAGACCACCAGCAGGCAAAGAACGTGTGCTCAGCCCATAGAGTTGTTAATGAGGAAAATTTGTAGCAACCCATTTATGATTAATATTTCATTAACACACAAGTTACTTCAGGTCATCTCTCTATAGAAAGGCAGACTGACACTTTGAATGTGAACCAGGGTCATTTTCAAAGTCTAGGACTTCTTTCCTGATAAGTCTTTCCCTCACCATAGGTCTACAGAAAAGACAAAATAATGAAGAAAAAGATTTGAGTGGAGGAAAAAGATTTGATGTCCTGAATTGTACTCCCTTCTCTACTACTTGTAGATAATATTACTGCTTCTATTTCAGTTGCCATATCCTTTTTTTTTTCTTTTTGGGTCACACCCAGCGATGCTCAGGGGTTACTCCTGGCTCTGCACTCAGGAATTACTCCTGGCGGTGCTTGGGGGACCATATGGGATGCCGGGGATCGAACCCGGGTCGGCCGAGTGCAAGGCAAACGCCCTACCCGCTGTGCTATCGCTCCGGCCCCTGCCATATCCTTAAGTACCTATAATTATTGCCTCTTATTTAGTGTTTCATTGTAACGACAACCAAATGAAAGGATGGGTATCATGGCTAAGCAACAGTGTAAGTTAATCTTAGCAGTAAAAACAGTTGCCAATGTGACCATCATTTGAACTATTTGCCCAACGGTTAAATTATCTTTTAAATGCAGTGGCAGCCTGAGCACAGAACTGGCAGTATCCCTAAGCACCTCTGGGGCATAGCCAAACCCCCCACTTCCTCAAAATAAACTGTTCATATACTTACATTGAAGATTACATATTGAATGGGAACCTACCACTAAAACTTTATTTTCTGATTTGATTATTTGGGCTTGAGAAGATTCTACAAACCTGTTGAGTACTAGTAGTTATACCACCAGACCTGTTTCTTTATTAATGATGGGATAGAAATACATTCCTTTATTATGAAAAGTAAATGTTTTTTTTTTTTCTTTTTGGGTCACACCTGGCGATGCACAGGGATTACTCCTGGCTCTGCACTCAGGAATTACCCCTGGCCGTGCTCAGGGGACCATATGGGATGCTGGGATTCGAACTCGGGTCGGCCGCATGCAAGGCAAACGCCCTACCCGCTGTGCTATCACTCCAGCCCCAGAAAAGTAAATGTTAATATGTATTAAGTATAAACTATTTTGTACATGCTATTAAATATGTGGCATTATATTTCAGTCTCTAAAAAAAAATAATGCAGTGGTAGTCCGTCACTTGGGTTTTTGTTTATTTGTTTGGTTAGATTTGGGGCTCGGTGGTTACTCCTGGCTCTGTGCACAGGGATCAGTCCTGCTAAGCTCCAGGGACCATATGGGGTGCTGCAGATCAGATCTGGAGAGCGACTTCATGCAAGGCAAGCACCCTATCCACTGAACTATCTGGCCTCATAGTGTTTGGGGGTTTTGTTTGCTTTGGGGCCATACCCAGCAGTGCTCAGGGGTTACTCTTGGCTTTGCACTCAGTAACCACTTACTCGTAGTGCTTGGGGGACCATGTAGGATGCCGGGAATCAAATTGCTCAGGTTCTTGCCTCATAGTTTTATAAGTGTATTGTTTGGCAGTCTATTTCTTTTATTATTTTTTCTTTTTTTCTTTTTGCTTTTTGGGTCACACACGGCAATGCACAGAGGTTATTCCTGGCTCAGCACTCAGGAATCACCCCCGGCAGTGCTCAGGGGACCATATGGGATGCTGGGAATCAAAACCGGGTCGGCCGCGTGCAAGGCAAACGCCCTACCTGCTGTGCTATTGCTCCAGCCCCCTATTTCTCTTATTTATTGTGGTTATCCATGTTACTACATGTAGATCTGCCTTAGTACAAATCCTTTCAATGCAGAAGTTATAATTAAAAATTCCAGAATATCCAACAATATTTAGACCATAGCATGAAGCATGATGGGCGCCAGCTCTCATGAAGCAGCCTGTGCAGGAGGGAGGCATCATCTAAATAGGTCAAGCTAATTTAGAAAGATCATCCTCTAATCTCACGGCTGTGTGCAAATATTTCGCTGAAAGCTAAACAGTTCAAGGGTGTGAATGCTATTTCAGGCTCAGCTCTTAAACAGTGATGCCCTTGGCCTGGGTTCTTTGGTACCCGACATGTTTTCTATGTGGAGACAAAGGTGAAATTAGAGCTGGAAGTCAGTTCCCAGCTGTCTGTGGGTCTTAGGTAAAAGATCTGTTGAGCTGACAGGTTGGAGCTCATCAGGGTACAGGACTAATCAGGAGAGGAAACTGCAGCGCCGCCCCTCCAGGCCCGCCAGGTCTCTTCTCAACCATCTCGTCCTCCTGTAGCTTCTTCAGATCTGTATTTTCAGGACCAAATACATTTCATCCCTTTTGTAGAAATGATGATGATAAGGCCTTCTTTTCAGAGATGTTCTAAATAAACAAATGAGCATCTTCCTAAAGCCCAGAAAGTATCCTAAACCAGGGGCCACAGGGCCACTACTATGAACAGAATAGACAGATCCTTCCCAAGATGATGCTTTGTTCAACTGTTTTGTTTTGGAGCCAGACTTCTCAGTGCTCAGGGGCTACTCCGGGCCCTTTGCTCAGGAGACCATATGCTGCTGGGGACTGAACTAGTCAGCTTGCATGCAAGACAAGCACCTTACCTAACCCCTACTGCTGTCTCCAGGATGGCTTAACTTTGCAAATACTGCCTGTTGGAATATAGCTCCAAACATTTCAGGCTTAACATTGGTTTGTCCTTTCTTCCTTGCCACAGGGAGCTGAGGTTTACACCCATCACAGTGCTCCCAAGACACTCCCATTTCTTTGTTTATCTGTAACCTCTTTCTTTGTGCTTTGCTTCCTCAACCACTCAATCACCTGTATCCCCTAATCAGACTCTGTTAACTTGTAAGGTCAGATCCTTCTAAGGACATTGAACTTGTATTCATAAGTGAAATATTGCCTTTCTCTGCCTTTCTCTTCTTATGTCCTTTTTGTAGAGCATTGTCCCTTTTGTATAGGCACAGGAAGACAGTTAGTGCTATGCTTTTATAACTTTGGAGTTAATTGACTCCAAATAATATTCACTCCTGGACATCTGCTTTTTCTACTTAAGCCTGAGCTGCCCTTACTTCCTAGCACCCCAAAAGCAGGGTCCCGACAAGGAACTGGATGGACCCAGGGCAAGCTGTAAGCTACCCTGGCATCAAAATGAGCCAGGCCAAAGCACCATATTATTTAACTACAAGTTAAGAGCATGATCATGGACAAATTCTATCATGATTCAAACAGTAACAATTAGATTAGGACCCTGCTAGGGTTAGGAAAGACTAATCTGGCCTGAGCACTGTAGTCTGAGATCTATAGCAAGATGCCCCCAAGAGACCCATCCCATAATTTAACGTATCTCTTACTGTGTCCATACAAAATGACTAATATTATGAATGTTTGTTGAACTAAGGAAAGGAGAAACACACCCATAGTTAGTATTTCATCCTTAGGTGGGCCTTTTTGCTGAATGAGAATTTGTCCTAGAAGGAACTTCCCCTAGGGGAAGGATTTTACCTTGGTTGATTGTATGACCACCATATCACTGTATCAGTGTCATCCCGTTGGTTCATCGATTTGCTTGAGCAGGCGCCAGTAACATCTCCATTGGTCCCAGCCCCTGAGATTTTAGCAGCCTCTCCTTACCACTGTATCACTGTCATCCTGTTGTTCGTCGAGTTGCTTGAGCGGGCACCAGTAACGTCTCTATTACACTCAGCCCTGAGATTTTAGCAGCCTCTCCTTACTTGTCTTTCCCAATGATTGGAGGCCCTTTCAAGGTCAGGGGAATGAGACCTATCGTTACTGTTTTTGGCATATTGAATACGCCATGGGTAGCTTGCCAGGCTCTGCCATGCGGGCAGGATACTCTTGGTAGCTTTCCAGGCTCTCTGAGAAGTGTGTGTGTGTGTGTGTGTGTGTGTGTGTGTGTATGTTACTGTATTTGGGTGTTCATATCCATATATTCATATACCCAAGTGGGCAATAGACTCTTGGTAGCTTGTCAGGTTCTCCAAGAGGAAGAACTAGGCTATTAGATGATGTGTGGCCACACTGTGGTTGCACGCTTCCAGGAGCTTGGTTTTATAGTCTCTGGGTGTTGATGGGATTACATGGCGCCAGGGGCAGCTTCTGGGTGTGACTACCTAGCTACTGGAAAATAGGGAATCTGGGTAGAAGAGGCCCAGTCCCGATCCGAGCAGCCTTGGAGATCTCTTCCCTGGGTCCCACACACCTGGGTTCCTCTGCCGATTTCTTCATGTGTGAGGCTCATCTGAACGTGTGGAGTGTGGCCTTGAGCCAATTGTTACCCCAACCCCTCATGATTTGGGATATAACTAAGGTTGTGAGAGTGGTCAGGGGGAGTCAGAAAGAAGAATGGAGATGAGATTGGAATAAACTACAGTTGATACCAACCAGACTGGCCCTCATTCTGTCCTTTGTCCACCTATCGCCATCAGTCGCCCCTGGGTGGGGGAAGCGGCCCAAGACCACCGAACGCAGATGGTGAGAGAGAGCTGCCATGGCCTTCATATGTTTTTTGAATGCATACAGCCTGTTTCCTCCAGGTCAGAATTTGACTTCCTGCTGTGATCTTTCAAGGCATTTGGAACTGACATACCTGGACACTGTTCTGTCTTCAGCTCATTGGCAGGAGTTAGGAGCTCCATCTCACTCAAGTTGCTAACCTTGCTTTATGTACATGTCATTTATCTAAGCTCCCTAGATGCTTACCAGAGGGCGAAATTTGATCCAGTTTGTATTTTTCAGCAACTAGCTGAAAGCTGATATTCTCAAATATTAATAAGAAAATTAGCAAAGTATCCCTGCAACTAAGATGGTAATGAAGAGAAGCACTTACAAGAAATTAAAGAGTATATCAGAAAATGCCCTTAACGGAGAATATGCTATCTAGAAGCATGTCATATGGAATTCAGTCCTCTGCATAAACAATTTGTTGATAATATAATTTTTGCAAACCAATTGTCATGAAGAAAACTTGTTTTCCTTCATTTATAATCTCCAAGTTACCCTAAGTGGCACAACACTATTTGTACATTGTTTTAATTCCATTTTTAAAACACCACCCTATATGCAATCATTACATACAATGAACTCTTCTGAATTTTTCAGTTGGAAGCAGATAGTCAGAATTATTTTCTAGGATCTCATCAGATTTTATCTTTAATTTTTCTGTGGAGAATATCCTTTTTTCATATTGAATCTTTAAGACGGTAGGTAGAATTTAAAATCATGATCTGTTGCCTTTCGCAGTACCTTTATTTCAGAAAATATTAAAGTCCACATGGAAAAAATCAGGTTTTACTTCTTTAGTAGCTTTAGTTAAAAGAACTATGGTGGAGGGATAGTGGAGGGGACAGAGAGATGGTACAGTGAGTGGGTGGGTGAGGCACTTGCCTTCAAAGTGAGCACAGCCAGGCATTGGCTCAAAACTTGGTGCTTTGTATAAGTCCCCTGTGTATAAGTACAGGGGTGAGTCTGGACTACTTTGGGGAGTGACCCAAAAACAAAGAAAAGAGCTATGAAAAATAAACCATTAAAAAATGTGGAGGCCTGTGACAGGAGTGAGGGAGGAAAAGATTAGAGCTGTGCACATGACCTATGTTTACAATCACGACATTATTTGCCCTCCTCAAGAGGTTGTTTTGGGTTTTTGTTCTTGCTTTTCCTTTGTTTTGTTTTTTTTGTTTGTTGGCCAAACCCGGCGGAACTCAGGGCTTACTCCTGGCTCTGCACTCAGGAATCATTCCTCATGGTGTCCAAGGGACCGTATGGGATGCTGGGGATCAAACCTTGGTCGGCCATGAGCAAGGGTGACATCCTACTGTTGTACTATCTTTTCAGCCTTTTCTTACCATTCCCAAAGTCCCTACTGCCTGGGAGCTCTTGCTTCTGTTGTCCACAGGAAGGTCATTTCTGCCTTTCCTACATCTTCCTGATCCCTTCTGTGACCCTCTCCCCGAGGGTTTCTCTGGGGCTCCTTAATGAGCCACTGAGAATCTGCTTCCCTTGATTCCTCTGTGCCCACTCCCTTACTTCCTGCCTCCCACTATATACTTCTGGGCACTCCCTCCCCGGCACACAGCAGGCACTCAGCAGGGACAGGGCATTGGGCTGTAGCTGCTTTGTTTGCAGCAGGTGGAACTTGTTCTTCATCTCCGTTAAAACTTACAACTCAGTAGGAGGCTTTTTATAAACGTGGCTTGACATTATCCTATTACATGGATAAGCCGATGATTGGGGAATCTAACCTTCCTTTATACAATGGATTAACTAGCATTTGTTTTCTGACAGCTTGCTTTCTCTCTAATTAATAAAATATTTTTAGGGGAAAAATTTTCACCCTCAATTAATTTACAGTTTATTACATGTATGTTGGCTATAAGTAACATATAATCAAAATTAAGTGAACTCTTTAAGAGATAGTATGAGGAAACTGTCAATTTCTCTTTTTTCTTTCTTTCTTTTGGGGGAACACATCCAGCAGTGCTCAAGGCTTACCCCAGCCTTGCGCTCAAAGATCACTCCTGGTGGGACTCAGGGGACCATATATATGCATGCTGAGGATTAAACTAGGGCCAGTCAGGCAAGTGCCTTAACCCTGGTTCTATCTTTCCAACTTCTTCCTTTGTCTTTCAGTTGCAAACACTAAAATAACAGAATTTTCCCCCCTTCTTCCAGGTTGATTGTAACACCAACACTTATAGCTTGGGTGAAATCCCTGAGGATTTTGTAAACTTTGCTGATATTTACCACTCAAATGAGGAGTATTTCAGAAAACTAGAAGAACTGAAGACTGCCCACATAGAAACTATGGCAAAGTTAGAGAGAATGGACCAGAATAAATTAAAATTAAAGGAGTTTCAGCCATTAATCATCCAGGAAAACATCTGTAGTGCCTCTTCTGGGTAAGTTTGTGTTATTTGTGGAGCATGAAATAAAATGTATTATTCAAAGTGTTGAATAAAGTTATTTCAGAATATTTCTTCTTAAATATGCTTTTATACTCTTTAATACAAAGAGATGAGGGCTTATATTAAATGCATTGTAACTTATAAAGCTATAAGAGAGCTTCTTGCTTTGAGGGCTTTTGGGTGGCATCTGTTCTTTTGTTTTTTATTCTTTTTTTGGTTTTTTGGATCAGACTCAGCAATATACTCAGGGGTTACCCCTGGCTCTGCACTCAGGAATTAGTACTGGTAGTGCTCAGGAACCATATGGAATGCTGGGTGTCAGACCTGGGTAGGCTGCCTACTCACTGCCCTACTTACTGTACTATCTCTCTGGCATCTGTTTTTTTCTCTCACACAACTGTAGGCATGAACCAGTGTAGTTAGTGTGGGATGATTTAAATGACAGTATCTAATTTAATTTTATTTTTTGGCTTTGGGGTCAGGTCATACCTGGTGGTGTTAATGGGGGCTGTCCTTACTCTCAGCCATACTCTGGGGAGCCATGTAGCTCCAGAGATCGACACAGGGCACCCCTGTGTTCTGACCCTTTGAACATTTTAGAAGTCCTTTATCAAAATTTTTTTAATTAAAAATGAAAATTTAAAAACATTTTAAATTGTATATAGGTCACCACTGGGTTTATTTTTGGAGGTTTTCTTGTTTTGGGTCCTTTTGTTTTTTGTTTGTTTGTTTTTGGGTCACACCCAGTGACGTGCAGGGGCTGCCTCTGCACTTAGAAATTACTCCTGGCAGTACTCTGAGGATGCCAAGGATTGAACCCTGGTCAGCCATGTGCAAGGCAAATTCCCTACCCGCTGTCCTATTGCTCCAACCCTGAGCTTTTCTTGTTTGTTTTGGGGTTACACCTGGTTGTGCTCAGGGCATACTGCTGTGCTCCTTGTGGTCTCAGAGGGCCATATGGGGTGCCGGGTATCTAATTCAGGAAGGCCATGTACTAGGTAAGTGCCCTACCTGCTGTGTTATCACTCCAGCCACAACATTAAGTTTATCAGAGATATAGAACAGAGTTCAAAACCACCTTACACCACAGAGACTAGCACACATCCAAATGAACAAAAGCAACCACTGTTTGGAGAGGATGTGGGGAGGAAGGGACCCTTCTACACTGCTGGTGGGAATGCCGGCTAGTTCATCCCTTTTGGAAAACAATATGAACGATTCTCAAAAAACTAGAGGTTGAGCTCCCATTTGACCCAGCAATACCACTGCTGGGAATATATCCCAGAAAAGCCAAAAAGTATAGTCGAAATGACATCTGCACTTATATGTTCATCGCAGCACTGTTTACAATAGCCAGAATCTGGAAAAAACCCGAGTGCCCTAGAACAGATGACTGGTTGAAGAAACTCTGGTACATCTATACAATGGAATACTATGCAGCTGTTAGAAAAAATGAGGTCATGACGTTTGCATATAAGTGGATCAGCATGGAAAGTATCATGCTAAATGAAATGAATCAGAAAGAGACAGACGTAGAAAGATTACACTCATCTGTGGAATATAGAATAATAGACTATAAGACTAACACCCAAGAATAGTAAAAATAAGTACCAGGAGGTTGTCTCCATGGCTTGGAGGCTGGTCTCTCATTCTGGGCAACTCAGAGAAGGGAACACCAAGTAAAATGTGGTTGGAGGTCATGTGGGGGAAGGATGATGCGGGCCGAATATAGACTAGAGACTGAACACAATGGCCACTCAACACCTTTATTGCAAACCAACACCTAGTCAGAGAGAGAGAACAAAAGGGAATACCCTGCCATAGTGGCAGTGTGGGGTGGGGGGAGACGGGACTGGGGAGGGTGGGAGGGATGCTGGGTTTACGGGTGGTGGAGAATGGGCACTGGTGAAGGGATGGGTTATCGAACTTTGTATGGGGGAAACATGAGCACAAAAATGTATAAATCTGTAACTGTACCCTCACGTTGACTCACTAATTAAAAATAAATTATTAATAAAAATATATTAAAAAAACTTAAAAAAAACTAAAACATATATCTGATTCAAATTTTCAAAATAGTCTAATTTTAAGATCTTTTTCTACTTTAGATTAACTTTTTTTGAAATTTAAGTATTTTTTTTTTTTAGTTTATTTCCCTTCCCTTCCCTTCCAAAAATACCTTTTGGTGGTATTTTTGCACGGCAGTGACCAGGACACTCACACCCTGGTGAGGGATTGTCCGTTTGCTCACAGTGGGTTGCATCCTTTAGTTGTGATACTCATACCATATTTTGGCAACAGTGCTCACCAAGGGTCACACATTTGGTTGTGGTGCTTGCACACATGCTTGCTGTGGGTTAAACATCTGGCCAAATGCATATTCACTTTCTATGGTGGTGCTTGCCAGGGGTCGCTCACTTTACTTGCAGTTCCCACACACTTGGTTGTGGCACAGAGATCAGCTGTTTTGCTGGGTATTGGGGATCCCAAATTCCAGGGTTGCTGGGTTTGAGTTTGGCACATGTTGGGTGGCATTGGCACCTGGAAGCTTGTGGCTACCCCCAGACCCTGAAATAGTTCCCTAGCTCATCCATTTAGGGCTGACTGAGCATGGCTTGTGTGTGAGACCTTGCCTGGGCCATAAAGAGTCAGAAATCAAAATGTCCTCAAGAATACCAAAGTTTGAGAGCCAAAATTTGCAAGATACCAGGCTGTAAGAGAGTTTTAAGGTACAGAGAAAGAAGCATTTGGCCATGTCAAGAATTTTCACAGGCAGGAATTTTTTATTGAAGTGTCATATTTGAGTGTCGTTTTTGTTGTTTGTTTGGGTTTTGGAACCCAACCTGGCTTGTGCAGGGACTGTTCCTGGCTCTGCTCAGGAGTGACCCTGTTGGTGCTCAGGGAAACATATGTGGTGTATGGGATCAAACCAAGGTCACCCCATGTCAAGCACTTACCTCTCCACTATATCTCCAGGACCCTGAGTTCAGACTTAAAAGAGAAATAACTGCAGCAGGTACAGTAAAGGAGTAGCCATCCAAGTCCAGAAACTATGTGTGCAGTACAGTGGGATTGCAATCGGTGTTTCCGTGAAATTTCACCTGATTGAGTTTGACTTAAGGATGGTGACTGCAGCTAGACAGGAAAGAGTTGAAATGGAAAAGGTAGGAGGGTCTAGTCTTCAGTGACTTTATTAATTGAGACTTTGTTTTTGTTTGTTTTGGAGTTACACCTGCCAGGCCTCAGGGCTTATTCTTGGCTCTGCACTCAGAGATCACTACTGGCAGTACTCCGGTGACCATATGGTGCCATGGATAGAACCTGGGTCAGCAACATATAAAGCAAGTGCCTTCCCACTGTACTGTCTTTGTGACCCTGGACTTGACTTTGTAGAATGGAAAACATGTAAAAGTATTAAGGGGAATGGCATGAGCAGGCATGCTTCACAACAGTAATTCTGAAAAACTATGGAGAATTCAAGAAAGGTTGAACATGAAGAACCTCGGTGGTCTTGGGATTCCCCCATGTAAAATGAGGAGTCAAATTTTTGTTTTGGTTTGGTTTTGGTTTGGTTTGGGGTCCATACCTGGTGGGGCTTGGGAGACCATATGGGATGCTGGGAATGGAACCTTGGTCAGCAGCGTGCAAGGCAAGTGCCCTACTTGCTGTGCTATCACTCATCCTGAGGGAGTCAAAATTGATCATAGGAATCTCCTAGGACTTGTCTAAGAAAAAAGGATCATGTTTTCTTTGGGGCCATCTCCACAGTGTTCAGTGCTAACCCCTGGCTGTGTGCTCAGGAATCAGTCCTGGCATTGCACAGTACTGCATTGCAGTACTGGGCATCAAACCTGGGTCCATTGCATGCAAGTGCCTTGCCCATCATACTAACTCTCTGGCCCCAAAAGGATCCTTATTACAAGCTTGATCCAGTCCCTGCCTTCTGACTAAACCTAGAAAACATTTCATTCTTTTTTTTTTTTTTTTTTTTTTGCTTTTTGGGTCACACCCAGCGATGCTCAGGGGTTACTCCTGGCTTTGCACTCAGGAATTACTCCTGGCGGCGCTTGGGGGACCATATGGGATGCCGGGGATCGAACCCGGGTCGGCCGCGTGCAAGGCAAACGCCCTACCCGCTGTGCTATCGCTCCGGCCCAAACATTTCATTCTTAACTTTCATATTCATGAAACTGAAAGGGTAATTATTTTTCTCACACAGGTCTTTATCAGAAAATAACTATCAGCCTGTCTCATTAGTGACATCACTTTCAGAGCTTGATATATGTCGGTCTCCCTCCATGGTTATATCTTCCTCTGAAGATGAGTTGCCTGATTTCCAAACAGAATATCCCCAGAAAAAGGTAGAGATAAACTATGCTAAGGAGCTCATCAACAACATGTGGAGGAACTTTTCTGTTGAAGATTATATTCACTCTAAAAGTGCTGACTTCCCAACATCTGAAAAAATCAAGAAGAAACCAAAAGCATGGGTGTCAAAGATTACAGTACCTGAACCTTTTCAGATGACAATTAGGGAAGAGAAGAAAAAAGAACAGAGCATGAAATTTAAATCAGAACTTGAAGCATTACACAAAATAATTACACAAAATCAAGAAGAAGATTTAGAGTGTAAGAGGAAATTCCGAGCCAACCCAGTTCCTTCATTCATCTTTTCCCCTCCTTATCATGATATAGTCAAGCAAAATGAAGAACGGAGAAGGTATATGAAGGAGAAAAACAAAGAAGCTCTTTTGGCCTCACTAAAGCCATTTAAGTTTGTTGTAAGGGAAGAACAGAAGCAAGCAATCAGGGAAAAGCAGCTGAGAGACTTTTTGAAGTGTAAAAAAAAGACAAATCAATTTAAGGCAAAACCTGTACCTCGATCTACTTATGGTTCATCTGCCAATGACTTGTTCAAAGAAGAGTATCAGCAAAACCCAAAGCTGGGAAACCTTGATAATGTACAGTATTCATTCCCTGTAGCTAGTAAGCTAGTTCTTGGCAGCTTGACTACCATGAAATCCAGAAACACTGCAAAGGTTGGAAAGTTGAATAAGCACAAGATTAAATACCAGAATGCTGATTTTGAAGACCCTCCTGAGAGAGATCAGAAATACCTCTCAGATCAGAAGTATTATACTCACCTAAAGTACTGCCAATCATATCCTTTTGCACCACTTCTCACAGTCTCTAAAAGAGAAAACAAATTGACACACGTTGAAGCAGATGAACAAAATCTAAAAGATGTATGTGAGCTTTCTCAGTCTCAAAGACACAGGTCAGGAGCCAAAAGTGCAAATGCAAAATTGGTACCTAGTAACTGCAACCCTCCAATTTCCACAATCTCTTCCAGAGGAAAAGAACAAGCCACAAGGTAAGGGATTCAGATACAGTAATGGTAATGCCTAATGGTTGCATGCTAAAATAGTACGTGCAATTCTGTAGACTTTAGATTGCTGAATTTGAAAATATGAAAACATAGTTACATATGCTTAATGTAGAGCCTTTTGTCCTGGTTTTCCTTTAAGAAAGGAATGTCTTTTTCATTTTATGAGTCTTTGAGGATGGAAAAGGTTATAGTCAGCATGTTGATTTCCAGTTTCATCAGTCAGCCTCCTCAAAAGTTTGCTTCGCCCCCAGCCCCAACTTTTGAGTTATCCTGTGTTAAATCTTTGGCTTAATTCTCACCGGCTTAAAGTGAATTAAGCCATAGTTTGTTGCCCTCAGGAGATCACTTGAGGAAAAGAAAATGTTGGAAGAAGACAGAAATCGGATCCTAACTAAGCAGAAGCAAAGAATGAAAGAACTGCAGAAACTTCTGATAAACCGGGCTAAGGCTTATGACTCTCATCAAAGTTTAGCTCAAGTGTCTAAATCCAAAGTAAAATCTCTAAGGTATCATGAAAACATTCTGATATTCCCCATCATTGGTTTTCAAACTTTCTTTTTTAAATCCATGGAGGCAAATACATGGACATATTAGGAGTAATAGTATTTAAATTTTCAGATTCAAGTTACTATCAGTCACTTTACTCAACACACACACTCATACTCACATTTGCTCACCTGATAATGGGAACCAATACGTATATTCACCTCATGGTAAGGACTGTAAGGCCATGTGGTTGAACAGAAAATTCTTGTATTTTGGCCACAGTTGATATTTATAATTTTATATTACATGTAATTTAAATATTATTTTAAATTTTATTTTTGTTGTGGAGGCCATTCCTAGCAGTGGCCTCATACATGTGCTGTGTGCTATTCCTTTACCTATATTCCTGGCTCCTAGTTTATATTTTTTTTAATTGAACAGTACAATAAGATATATTTGGAAGGGGAGGGGTCCCAAACCTGGCAGTATCAGGAGCTGTGCTCCTGCCTCAGTACTCGGAGGTCACTCCCAGTGACAGTGGGGCTAGGGGGACCCTGGCAGTGCAGAGACTACACATGCAAAGCATTCTGTTGGCCCATGCAGCTACCTCTCTGGCCCTGCACACAATACGGAGAAGAATCATGACTCACATAAACAAGACGCTTTTTGTTTTTTTTAAACATCTTGCTATGGGATCTCAAAACATTACTCAATAAAATGAAATGTTCTGGTAGCTTTGTTCTAAGGTCTGCAGGAAATCTGGTATCACAGATTAATACAACGATGTTAACTGGCATCAATTACATGTTGTGTTGGTTGACACTTGTGTTAATACTCACTGCCATGTGTTGCTTTTTGTTACAATCTTAATATTAAAAAATAAAAATATTCACAGAACTCACTTCCAGAACTCTAGAATTCTGCAATACAAAGTTTGGAAACCAGTGTTTCAGAAAATTAATATTTAGGTAGGAAAATATATCCCCCCAAAAATCAGGTAAGCAATATGACTTATAAACTTTGGGGAGGGGGCCTAAGAATCACTGCAGCAGCTGTGTAGGTCCTATGATGGAGTGTTGCTCAGACCCAGGAGTACTCGGGCTCCCAGGTCTGTGCTCCAAGGCAGTGCTAATTTTTGATCGGTTTATGTGTCTCCCAAAGTCTGTATTTATTTTTAATTACAATGAATATTCATTAAAATAGTTTACATATTATATTTATAATGTTACATCAGTTTTATGTATTTGCTCAAATTTGATGAACTTGAGCAAAAATATTCTTAGAAATAGGCGCTGGAGCAATAGTACAGCAGGTAGAGCACTTGCTTTGCCCATGGCCATTCTGGGTTCAACCCCTGGCAACCTATATGGTACCCCGAGCACTGCCAGGGCAATTCTTTTTTACTTTTTGCTTTTTGGGTCACACCCGGCGATGCACAGGGGTTACTCCTGGTTCTACACTCAGGAATTACTCATGGCAGTGCTCAGGGGACCATATGGGATGCTGGGATTTGAACCTGGGTCGGCCTCGTGCAAGGCAAACACCCTACCCGCTGTGCTATCGCTCCAGCCCCCATTGCCGGGCAATTCTTGAGTGAAGACCCAGGAGTAACCTGTGCATATCTCTGGGTGTAACTCAAAAACAAAAAGTCAAAAATGAAAATTCTTAGAAATAAATTTCATATGGGGATTGGAGCTATAGTATAGCAGTCAGGGAACTGCCTTGCATGTAGCTGACCAGGGTTCGATCCCTGTCACTATATAGTTCCCCGAGTCTTCCAGGAGTGATCCCTGAAAAAGATATTGCCCAATATGACCCCCTGCAAAAAATTTTTTTAACTTCATCCTTAGAAAATAAACTGGCTTTTTTTTTTTTTTTTTTTTTTTTTGCTTTTTGGGTCACACCTGGCGATACACAGGGGTCACTCCTGGCTCTGCACTCAGGAATTACCCCTGGCGGTGCTCAGGGGACCATATGGGATGCTGGGAATCGAACCCGGGTCAGGCTGCGTGCAAGGCAAACGCCCTACCCGCTGTGCTATCTCTCCAGCCCCATGGCTTTTCATAATATCAGCTTGTGTATCCTTAATTATTGTAGAGTACAGTTATTTTCTTTAATCATTAAATCTTAATATCTTGGTAGAATTGGTATATTTATAGAAAATAGCATAATTCATATAGGATCTTGTCTAAAGGATATATGTACTTACTGGGAATGTATGTATCTTGATTTCTTGTCCTCAATATTTTGTATTCCCATATTTCCTATTTCTCCCTTACCTGCTCCCATTTAACTTTGCCACCGATCAAAGTTAACAAAAGAACAGGGTTTTGTTTTCAGAAGAAATTCCTTTTAAAAGAAAATAGCTAATTTGAACTAAATTTTCTTGGCTTTATAAACATATAAATAAGAGGACAGAACATTCTCCATTTCTTTTGGATGTTTTGAAACCCTTTAATACATTTGACCTTGAAGATTTTAGAAGCTTCAGAATCCCAACACTGTAAAAACATGTACTCAGAGCTTAGTAGTTTTATTCAGCATTCCAGAAAAGTTGAGGACATTAGAATAGGAAAACTGAATAGGTAAGCTATTCATAATTTAGCTTCTGATTTATTTTGTCTTCTAAACATTATATATATATACATTTTTTAAATTTTATTTTAAAATTCCATTTCTTTTATTTCATTTTAGAAAGAGTGGAAAGGAGAGGATGAGAGAATACCAGAGAGAACTAGAAGAAAGAGAAGAAAGATTAAAAAACAGGCCTCTACTATTTGAAAGAGTTTCTCAGGTTGTGCTTACTGGAATTTAAGAGCTATTGTCATCTTATTGTCAGCTTTTTTTTTCATTATTATTATTAGCTTCTAGTTTACAGTCCATTTTTCCCCTATGTGTTACATAACTTACTGAGACATATTATTGTTTCTGTCACAGCCTCATCAAATCAGCCATGTAAGTAATTTTGTTTAAAATCTAAGTATTTAATCTTACTGGTGAGACACATACTCTTGATTAAGAATGTGTTGTTAATCTAGTTGTTTTCATAATCTGTTTTTAATGGCTAGTGTTTTTTTGAGTGCCAACTTGGTTAAATTAAGGTGAACCTTCATGGTGTGATTAGGAGGTCTTTGAAGAATTAAAATGTGAAACAAGGGGCTGGAGCAATAGTACAGTGGGTAGGGTGTTTGCCTTGCATGCGGCTGACCCAGGTTCGATTCCCAGCATCCCATATGGTCCCCCGAGCACCGCCAGGAGTAATTCCTGAGTGCAGAGCCAGGAGTAACCCCTGTGCAAAAAGCAAAAAAAAAAAAGTGAAACAAAATGGCTAATTTAATCAAATTTATTTCTGCTGGTTTTTAAAGATTATTGTTATAATTAACATACTACACTATAGAAGTATGTGGTATACAGCTTATCTATTTAACATACCTATTTTACGAAATAGTTACCACACTAAGTTTAGTTAATATATACTTAGTGTAATTAACAAAAAAGACTTTTTTCCTTGTAATTATATATAATTTCTGTAACCTGTGCTCTTTGTTGTTGTTGGCCGATGGGCTGTAATTTGGGCCACACCTGGGGAGCCTAGGGACTTTTTCTGGCTCTGTGCTCAGGGGTCACACGTGGTGGTGCTCTGGGGACCTGTGTGATGCCAGGAATTGACCTAGGGTCAGCCACATGCAAGGCAAGTACCTTAACCACTGCACTACCTCTCTGGTCTCTATTGCTTTCAAATATTTAAAATGAAGTAGCATACAACAGTGTTGATACTAGAGCACTGTAGCACTATCATCCCATTGTTCACTGATTTGCTCGAGTGAGCACCAGTAACGTCTCCATTGTGAGACTTGTTTTTACTAGTTTTGGCATATCAAATACACCAGGGGTAGCTTGCCAGGCCCTGCTATGTGGTGAGATACTCTCAGTAGCTTGCCGGGCTCTCCGAAAGGGTCGGAGGAATCGAACCCAGGTTGGCCGCGTGCAAGGCAAACACCCTACCTGCTGTGCTATTGCTCCTCCATCCCGTTGATATTATAATCATCATCAATACTTATATACCTTTAACTTCAGATTTGTACCTTTTAACTACCTTTGCATAATTCCCCTCTCGGTTCCCTGATAACCACAAATCTGATCTTTTTTTCTGTGAGTTTTGGTTTGTTTAGATTCTCTGTATAAATGAGATATATAATATTTGTCTTTCTCCAACTGGCCTAACTTAGCATAATGCCTATCTTTGTGACCAAAAATGGCAGGATTTCATCCTTTCTGTTTCCAAATAGCATTCCATTGTGTGTGTCTAACTACGTACACCGCATTTTCCTTATCCTTTCGTATGTAGATGGGCTGTGGATTGTTTCCCTATCTTGAGTATTATTAAAAATAAAGCTGCAATGAGTGTGGGTGCCACTCCTAGCTCTGTGCTCAGAGTTCATTCCTGGAGGTGCCAGGGATCCAACCCAGGTTGGCCACATGCAAGGCAAATGCCCTACCTGCTGTATTGTTGCTCCAGCCCCTCTGTTTAGAATTTTATAAGTTATCTTTAGTCTCTTATAATCTCTTATGCTACACTCTGATGAGTTGAGAATCTCTTGTTTTCTTACAATGCCTCAATTCTTTGTCTTTGCCTTCTCCAATTCTATATTTTTATAATTGATATATGAAGATTTGTCATTCTCTTTTTTTTATTTTAATTTTGGTCACACCCAGCGATGCACAGGGGTTACTCCTGGCTCTGCATTTAGGAATTACCCCGGCGGTGCTCAGGGGACCATATGGGATGCTGGGATTCAAACCCAGATCAGCCGTGTGCAAGGCAAACGCCCTACCCACTGTGCTATCACTCCAGCCCCTGTCATTCTTTTTTTTTCCACTCATACAATGAGTTCAAATTGTGGATGCATGACATGTGTGTTCAGTGGTCAAAAGCTGCCTTCCCACCCTGGCCAGCCAACATTGTAAGAAAGAGGGAATGGGGCCACAGGTTGATTGGTAATCTGTCGCCATTTATTCAAGTCTCACAGTGTTAGTTGTAGAGAAATCATGAAGGCTTGGGTGTAACAATTACACATAGGTGTGGTTGAATATTATCACAAACAGTGAACAGATGTAAAGCCGTTCCTTCAGGGGAAGTTCTTCTAAGAGACAGTCAAGTATCATTCTTATAAATGGATGGGCATGAGAGTATCATGCTGACTGAAATGTGTCAGAAGAACAGAAATGACTGCATTCATTTGTGTGATATAAAAAAAAAAGATAGTATGAGAGTAATACCCAAGACCAGGAAAATCAGGGACCAGGAGGACTGGATATGGTTGGAAGCTTGCCACGAGTGTCTGGAGGACAAAGGGCTGTTAGGAAAGAGAAGGGACCAATAGGACAATCACTGTATCACTGTCATCCTGTTGCTCATCGATTTGCTCGAGCAGGCACCATTAACGTCTCTATTATGAGACTTCTTGTTACTGTTTTTGGCATGTTGAATACGCCACGGGGAGCTTGCCAGGCTCTGCCATGCAGGCAGGATGCTCTTGGTAGCTTGCCGGGCTCTCCAAGAGGGACGAAGGAATCGAACCGGGTCGGCCGCATGCAAGGCAAACGCTCTACCTGCTGTGCTATCGCTCCAGCCCTTTATGGCCAAATAGGACAATAATAGTTGGAAATGATCATTTTCAGGAACTGAGTGTTGAAAGTAGGTAAAGGGATATATCTGATAACCTTTAAGTATCTGTATTGTAAGGAGAGAGAGAGAGAGAGAGAGAGAGAGAGAGAGAGAGAGATTCCTGTCATTGAAATGTGTGTGTATTGGGGGGGGGGGAACTTGGGACATTGGTGGTAGGAATTATATACTGATGAAGGGATGCTGTTGGAACATTATGTGACTGAAACCAAATCATGAACAACTTTGTAACTGTATCTCACTGTGATTCAAACAAAAGAAGAAAGAATCACCAATTATAGTAGCTTAGTATAAAGTATTAAAAAGTAATTTTGGGGACTGGAGCAATAGTACGGCGTTTGCATTGCATGTGGCCAACCCTGGTTTGATTCCCGGCATCCCATATGGTCCCCCGAGCACTGCCAGGTGTAATACCTGAGTGCAAAGCCAGGATTAAAACCTGAGCATTGCTGGGTGTGACTCACCCCAAAATAATAATAAAAATAAAGTATTAGAAAGTAATTTTCTATGCAGGGTGATTGGTAGTGACTCATCATTACTTTGATTTCATTAACAATACATTTTTTTCTTGGTGTTTTTTTTTCTGACTATTGCTTCTAATTAACATCTGTTATTTAATAAGGGTATTCACAACTAACTCCATTTCTGTGTTCGTTGTGGTCTTGCTGGTGTTGAGTTACTGCTGAGCAGTGGTCCCTTATAAACATCCCACATGTCCCATTTCTTGAAAATCACAGGGTTTTTTAATGAAAGTAAGTGTTCAATTGAATTTTAAATCCAATTTCAGTAAAGGCTTATGAATACTAACTTTGATTTTTTATCTTTTTTTTCTTTTTTGGGGGGGAATCACACCCAGCAATGCACATGGGTTATTCCTGGCTCATACACTGAGGAATTACCCCTGGTGGTGCTCAGGGGACCATATGGGATGCTGGGAGTAGAACTCGGGTTGACCACATGCAAGGCAAACGCCCTACCCGCTGTGCTATCACTCCAGCCCCCATTTTTATCACTTAAATCTCTTTCAAATTTAATTTATTTAAGTCAGTAAATATTAGGGGGAGGCAGTGGCTTGAGCCATATGGGTGGTACTCAGGACTTGTTCCTGGCTCAGTGCTCAGGGGTCACTCATGGCAGTGTTGGGACCAAATACTGTGTCACGAATTGAACTGGGCACGGCCATGTGCAGGGCAAGTACCTTAACTCCTGTACAATCTCTTTAGTCCTTGTGTTTTATTTTGTGACTGACTGGCAGTGCTTGGGCAGCTACCCCTGGTGGTGTGCATGGGAATTGCTCTCAGAGATGCTTGGGATTCATCTTTGGCCTCTCCCATGCTAAGCATGCACTCAGCCTGTTGAGCTGTCTCTCTTTCCCAGAACAAACAAACTGTGTTCTAATGCATCCAGAGTTAGGTTGCTTTTGTTTTTTGGTTTTTGTTTTCTTTTTAGGGTGAGTGAATATTAAGGGAGGGGGAATTGGGGCTACACACCCTGTAGTATTCAGGGATTCTTTCTCGCTCTGTGATCAGAAATGACCCTTGGTGGTTCCCGGGATGGAGATCAAACCATCTTGATCAGGAGGGTCAGGAGTATGCAAGGGAAGTGCCTTAATTCTGTACTCTCCCACTGGTCCTAGATGTAGAGTTAGATTTGGGGTTTCTTTATTTCTGCTTTGCAGTCTTTAGGACATAGTTCTCTCTTCACTGCTCTGCCTTTCAATTCTCTAACACTGTTAATATTTAATGCCTCTGGATACATTTTTATTTACTTCTCTAAAAACTGGAAAACAGTAGGTTTTCTTAGCAATTTGGGTGCTGCTTTTGTGGTTTTCCAGAGTGTCAGGAAATACACTGCTGATAGTTATGTTCATTATTGCTCTTTGCTATTTGGATTTCTCCTGTTGAGAAATGGCTTCTTGTACCTCATTATGCAGGGGCACATAGGTTGGGCAGATACCTGATAACGGTGTTGCTAAAAGCAGCCTTTCCCGCCCCATCCCAAAATGATACTACCGCTTAGAGAAAATAATGTGTAGAAAAGTCATGAAAGGGTCAGGAAACACAGTTCTGCCACTCATTCTTATGGCCTTCAGTAAATGTCTTATCCTTACTGAGACTGGAGGAGTGTCTTGGTTTTCCTTATTTCTTAAATTTGGGGTCAGGCTGTGTGCCAAAGTGCGTTGGAACTAGCCATTCCTACCACTTTGGTTGGAGTGTCAGATGGTATATGTACTTGTAAGGAGCTTCTGTGGACGAAAGCCAAGCACAAGTGTGAATCTTGGTCATCTTGTGGCTCAGAAAACCTGTGGTCTCCAGAGCTAGGATAATTTCTGACCCCCTTTGGCTATGAGAGGTTTATCATGACTCCCACAGGTCCCCAAGCTTGAAACTATTACTCTGGAGATTTGAACTTGGTTCTAAATTCATTCTTATATAGACTGAAGATCATAATGTTGATGATTTTGTCATCTTTGATGGATTGCAGATCTATGTTAAAGAGCAAAAATTACATAGTAGGCAAAAAATAAATTTTTTGGTTTTGGTTTTGGTTTTTGGGCCACACCTGGCAATGCACTCAGGAATTATTCCTGACGGTGTTGCTTAAAGCAGCCTTTCCCGCCCCATCCCACAGTGCTCAGGGGAACCATATGGGATGTCGAGGATTAAATCTGGGTCAGCCACATGCAAGGCAAACACCCTACCCACTGTATTATCACTCTGGCCCCAGAAATGAAAATTCTTTGACAACTTATTATATGGAATTATTTCTAGATATCCTAGAACACTTAAGTGTGAAAAATAGTTTTAGTACAAAGAAAAACTATAGATCACAACTCACATGTCCACCACTCAGGTTGTAACATAAATGAATCATACTATGTGGTCTCTTGTATTTTGCTGCTTTTGCTCAGTAATATTTCTGTGGTGGAGAACTAAACACCATTTTTATCACTTTGTTCAACTATCATTTGAACAAGCTATAATTTCTTTATCTGTCCTACGTTGATATATAGGTTGGTTCCAATTTGGGGTTCTTACAGTACTACTGGATATTTTGCATGTTTTGCATCTGCATCTGTCTCTTTGGGAAAATATAGGAATTTGTTTAACTATATATACTAAATATTAGGATCACTGATCATGGGATAGGGCATATTTTCAACTAGCTGTGAATTTAATTTTCAGTGGAGATTTTAAAACACCCCTCCCCCTTTTTTGTATATGGTCCACACCAGCAGTGTTCAGAGCTTATTCCTGACTCTGTACTAGGAATCACTCCTGGCAGGGCTCGAGAGATTGTATGGGGTGCTGGCAATTGAAGCTGGGTCATCCAGGTGCAAGGCAAGCACCTTACCCACTGTACTATTGCTCCAGCCCCCCCGCCCCCATATTTTATAATGAAATTTAAAGTGTGCTCATCTAAAGAGGTTTGTTTTTCTTATAGAAAAATGCAAGAATGGCAGCAGAAAAGCATTATTCTAACACCCTAAAAGCAGTAGGAATATCCGATGAATTTGTTTCAAAGAAGGGTCAAAGTGGAAGAGTACTTGAGTACTTCAACAATCAAGAGATGAAGAATTATATGGAAGATAAAGAAAGGTAACATATATAAATTATCTAAATGTTTTACCTTTTAAAAATTTCTCTCCTGCAGGGAAGTATAATTACCTGTTCTATTATATTTTTGAAGATTGTTTACCTTATGGAATACATGTGAACTGTTTTAGAATAATGGTATTTTAATATATTTGACATTCAAAATATTAGACAGTGATGAAGTATCTTGCTTTTGTGTGGGTTTTTTGTTTGTTTTTTGGCTTGGGGGCATAACTGGCTGTGCTCAGGGCTTACTCATGACTCTGTTCAGGGCTCACTTTTTTCAGGGGTCAATTCTGGTAGGCTCAGGGAACCATATTCACATATGCCAGGATCAAACCTGGATTGACTGCATGCAAGGCAAGTGTCATACCTACTGTATTGTCACTCTATCCCTGGTCTATCTTGTTTTAAAAACAGAATAACTTAAATGTCAGGCTGACAATGAAAATAATGCCATGCTTTCAAATAAAGTTAAGAGTCAAATTTTGAAATAAGATCTCAGAGGAATTTTTAATTTTCCCACTTGATTCTTTATAGAGTTTTCTTGAGAAATTGAAGCTCATGCACTAAAGGAAGATTTACTACACAATTGCATATCTTTCCGAAGGTTGATTTACCTTTAAACTAAATCAGTTGTCTCTTAAAAGATTGATACATTTTTCCCTCTAGCTTTAATGAAGAAGAAAAAATAGAAGAAAGAGATAATGGGGACATGAGTTATTTGATTGATACCAACAGCCAGGATTCTTGTGAGGAAAAAGATGAAGTCCATGAAGAAAGTGGAGAAGAGAAATCCGTTGAAGAATGAAATGGAATCAGCAGGGGTTTCTTCTCTGTGCTCAGACTGTTAATCCCGTGGTTGTCGACCGCGGCTCCTATGTATTATGAATATGGATGGGAGCGTTCTTGTATGAGCAGGACTGCATTTAGCTGGTTGGTCAGTTAGAGGAAGGCCTTGCCTGCTTGGTTTGTAACATTGCGTAAGGTCTGTTTGCAGGTAGGGGATTCGTGTGTGTGTGTGTGTGTGTGTGTGTGTGTGTGTGTGTGAGCACATGTTCATGTGGTAGTGGTAAAAATTTAGTGGAAGTGGTAGGAATCACTCAGGGATTCGGAACCATTTCTGGGGGTGCTTGTGCCTATTGTGCTTGATAACCACCAAGGCTACACCTAGTGGTACCCAATAATCTGGAGGCCACATAGTTCTGGGCTTAAACCCAAAGCCTCTCAATGCAAGATGAGGTGCTCCCTCAGTTGCACCTCATCCCCAGCCCCTGTTTGTCATCTTTTCCTTTTTTGTTGATGTTGGGACCAAACCCAGGGCCTTACACATGCAAGGCAAGTGCTCAGCTGATGAACTCTACCCACAGCCTTCCCTGTTTGTAACTTTGATCTTGTATTTTAAAAGAAGATTTTGAGAAGCACAGCTATCACAAAACAATCATGTTGTTAAAATGTATTTTATATTTTCTGTGGGAAAAAAATGATAGCTTCAAAAGCATTTGTCTTTGACAATTAGTTTCAGAAACATTTCTGGAAAACAAAAATAAACATTGAATAAAACAGTTAAAATACTATTTTCTCATATTTTACTTTCTAAATGAATCCTCAAACTTTCTTTACTTGTTTTTATGAGCCATTTAAAAATTAAAAATAATATTGAAAAGGTTTTAACAAATTTATATTCATTTCTACATTGAGAATTTACTGTTAAAATTACCCACATCATCATCACTTTTTTGGGGGGTGGAGTGGGAGATTGGACCATATTCATGGTGCTCAGGGTCTAGTTCTGGCTCTGTGCTCAGAAGTAACCCTTGGCAGTGCTTGGGAATCCATATGAGGTGCCAAAGATTTGAACTGGTGTCAGCTGCATGCAAGTCCTTACCCCCTGTATTATCTCTCTGTTCCCAAGATTGACTCATTTAGATATTATTTTATTAGAAATAATGCTTCAATCACTTTTTAAGAGTGTCTAGTAAATAGAGTAGAATTTCTTAAAATTTCAAATAATTCTGTGTAATCACCTTATTTTAAGAAAGCTATCAAATTCTCTGTGTGTGAAGTAATATAGTTTTATTTAGAGAAATATGAAGAGATTTTGTGTGTGAGCTATGTGTTCAGGAGATAGATAACACAGACTTCTCCAGAGGTATGAAAGCGGAGAGCCATCCAGTTGACAATGTGGAAGATTACTTTAGCACATGCTATTACACAGTGATGCTCAAAGTCCACTTTAAAGTGTAAATATGTTTTTCAAGTGGTGGGTAACTTTGAAAAGTTTGTGTGTTGTATTATCTGAATTTGCCCTGTCCTCTCTCCTTTCATTTGCATGGTTGTCAAGATGGTTATGCTCTCTCTTTTTTTTTAATTAAAAAAAAAATTCCTGGGTTACTTCATAGTTAAAAATATATTCATAGTGAAATATACATGAAGATATACATATGAGTAGAGATATCAATATCTAATATTGTACATAATTAGATGTCTCATACACCCAGTAAACTTGTATTCAAAACATGGAAATACATGTACTGAATATATAGTTACATGAAGTATAGTCATGTATACTCTGTATAGAGATAGACTTGCATGTGTACATATGTATAATAACATGAAAATTTTTAGAATTCCTTTTTGTCACCCTTCATTTCCTTTTGTTGTTGTGTTGTTATCACTGGCATTCACACACTTGGTTGTGGTGAGCTGGATTTTACACCATTGTAGCACCAGAGATCCAAATAGCAGAGCTGCTGGAATTGTACTTGATCATGTGAAATGGTGCTTACAAGGTAGTTGCTATAGCACTGAGTCATCCCTGGCCACTTAGAAATGATTTTTTACTACATTTATTTAACCTACACTGTAAAATAATACTTTATAAGGATATAAGGCCTTTTCCTCATAACAAGTATAAGTTAATGCTAATAATTTGAGAGTAGTACAGATTTCAACATTTGGACTAGGCAATAAATAAATAAGTTTTAAATAAATATTGGGGGTGGGCATAGAAATAGTTTAGAGAGCAGAGCACTTGCCTTGTATCCTGCTGACTGATTTTTGAATCTCCATAGCCGGGCATTTCCAGATGTGGTCCAAAACCCTCCTGCCCCCCACAAAAAATGCAGAAATAAGTCAGAATCTTTGTATTATGTTTTTTAAGTACTTCTTATGATATATCAGTGGTGTCTTGCATCTCACCTGGGAGACAGGTGGAAAATCCTTTCTGTTTCTCCGAGGAGGAAAGTTGAATAACCCAGGTAATATCAGGCCTGACCTGAGTCAGCTGCTGTCTCACCCTGTTCCTCAAGGAATGTTGCCTTCAAAACAGAAGATGGGTTTCAGTTCAAGAACTAGGCTGACCCAGAGCCAAAGCAATGGCTTCATTCAAGTAAAGAGCATTTTCTTTTGGTCTTTAGAAGGGATTTCATTAATGGATAAAGAAACTTGTATGTTAAACAAAAAGCAAAGTAACAACTTCAGGATCTATAAACTTAAAAAATACCTGAAATATAATGTTAGATATAAGAAAGAGGTTTCAATCTTGATGTGAAACTTCTCAGGAAGAAATAAAAGCTTTTTCATGTTTTGAAAGTATTCTTTCAGGGCTCATGTGTGAAGGTCTGGGTTTCACCTCACGTGCGCGCATGCACACACACACACACACACACACACACACACACACACAGGTGTCCTTTATATTCATGATTAAAATATCTCAATAATATAGAAGGTCTACTTAAAAAATAAAGCGATAGTTCTGTGTGTTTTCTTCCAGAAATGTCCTGTAATAGATACCTTGTGTAAGTTCTATGGCAGGTATATTCTGTACCATGTAGAAAGTTTCTGCATCCCGTGAAAGGGATGGTAACCAGTTTCACAGAGACTGCTGGCTTGTCCCTTGAGGCTACTTCTGCAGACAACTTGCCTTTCTCCATACTTCTTAGGCTTTACATTGTAACACTTTTTGTCTCTGGGACCACTTTCTCTTCCACCTCATTGAGACACTGAAGTCATTCCATCATCGGATAGCAATATGAACTTTGACCTTAACTGCTTCTTCTCAGTTTATGTCTTTCCAAATGCTATCAGTCTTGAGGTTCCTTTATTCTTGTTTCTTTTGCACTGATTTTATTCCTTTCTTGTTATTTCAAGCAGAACCCTGTGGACGAGCATTCTTTCCATGCACTTTTCTCGTGTATTTTCCTGCTTTTCTGCCTTCTTTGACAGCAGCTTTTATTTCTTGTACCCTCAAATAATTCCCTGAACATCCTTCCCTAACCCCCCCTTTTGCCTCCTTAGTTGAATACAGCCTTTCCCAGTAGAATCCACAGTTGAAATCTCTCAAATCCATGTCTCTGTCAGTCTGAGACCACAGCTCAGAGACTTTCCTTTTAATGACTCCAGTGTACCTCAAGTGCAAAGTGCCCGAGACTAATTTTTGGTAGTCTTGCTTTCCCAGTAAGCAACGATGCCTGCAGAAAGCTGGGAGTTTTCATTCTTGCTTCTCTATTGCTGTGTCTAAGCTGCCGTCAACACGTCCTCCTGGAAATCCTTGTAGGATAAATCTGACAAGTCAGTTCTTTGCCTTTCCACTACAGCACTCTCATCCAACACTCCGTCATCTGTCTTATCAGTGGAATGCAGTCTTTTATGATTGTGTCCTGCCAATAAAAAAGGAATTTGACTATGTACCTCTAGGGTGTTGAGGAAGAAAATCTCCCAAACAATCCTGGGATACTTGGGTGGCCTTTTCTAATGATGCTTGGTCCAGTGCTGCTCGGGCTCAGAGGTCCTGGGGAAACACGTGGTGCCAGTCAACCCTGTGTTCTCCTCCAGGCTTGTACTTGGTTTTGTGAGTGATCTCTCTGCCATTGTATTTTGCCTGGAGCTATAGCACAGTGGGTAGGGCATTTGCCTTGCACACAGCTGACCCGAGTTCGATTCCTCCGTCCCTCTTGGAGAGCCTGGCAAGCTACTGAGAGTATCCCGCCTGCACAGCAGAACCTGGCAAGCTAACAGTGGCATATTCGATATGCCAAAAACAGTAACAAGTCTCAGTGGAGACGTTACTGGTGCCCGCTCAAGCAAATTGATGAATAACAGGACGACAGTGCAGTGCAATGACATTTTAATATGTTATATGTATAGATATATCATCTTGGATGACACACCAAGCAGTGCTTGGGGTCTGTTCCCAGCTCTTTTCTCAGGGTTTGCTCGCAACAGTGCTTAGGAGAACTGGCAGTGTGGGGGCCAAACCTAGGTCTCTTGCAGGCCAAGTCTGTGCTCAGCCCTTTGAGCCATCTCACATGCCCTATTGTAAATTTTATTTATTTTTATTTTCTTGGTTTTTGAACCACACATGGTAGTGCTCTGCACTTATTCCGAACTCTGTGCTCAGGGATCACTCCTGGAGGGGTCAGGGGAAGCTGTATGGGGTGCTGGAGATCAAACCCAGGTCGGCTGCATTCCAGGCAAATGCCTTGTCTAGAGTTCTACCTCTCTGGCCCATTTTATTTCTTTTTCTCAATATATTGGTGATTTTTTTTTACATTTTTATATACTGTTTATATCACTGTCACTGTCATCCCATTGCTCATTGATTTGCTTGAGCGGGCACCAGTAACATCTCCATTGTGAGACTTGTTTTTACTGTTTTTGGCATATCAAATATGCCACGGGTAGCTTGCCAGGTTCTGCCATGCGGGCGAGATATTCTCAGTGGCTTGCTGTGCTCTCTGAGAGGGGCAGAGGAATCAAACCCAGGTCGGCCGCATGCAAGGCAAACGCCCTACCCGCTGCACTCTCGCTCCAGCCCTACTGTTTATATGTGTGTTGATATATTATGTACATTACAAAACATACAAAAGACCTTTAAATGGTAAAGATTAGAATAACAAATTATCTTACAGGTCTAGAAAAATGATACAGCAGGTTATGTGCTTGCCTTGTACAGAACAAGCCCCACCAGGAGTGATTGATCCCTGAACAAAGTCCTTCCCCAACCACCAAAAAATTATTTTAAAAGCAATTTTTTTGTTTTTGGGCCACACTCAGCAGTGCTCAGGGTTATTCCTGGTGCTGTGCTCAGGGATCAATTATGGTGGGACTCAGGAACCATATGGGGTGCTGGGGATGGAACCCAGCTAGTTGCATGCAAGGCAAGTGCCCTAATGCTGACCTATTGCTCTGGCCCATCTAACAATTTTGGGGGGAGAGGAGGGTTCTGTGCCATACCTCTTGATGCTCAGCACTTATTCCTGGCTTTCACTCAGGAATTATTCTAACAGTCCTTGGGGGACCATATGGGAATCAACCCAGGTCAGCTGCGTGCAAGAAAAACACCCTCCCCATTGTGCTATCACTCCAGCCTCATCACCCAATTTTTAAAAAGATATAATAGTCATGTAAAAACTTTGACTTCTTGAGAGAAGGTGATTGAATCTGCTTCTTTTGGAGAATGTTGATTGTAGCATTTTGTGATAAAGCAATGTAAAGATTGATTTTCAATTGAGTGTATCTCAGTTCTCAGAGCTTGAATGGGTATCTAGAAAGAGCCTGAGGGACTGAGTGCACCAGGTTGAGGTTTGTGGTTAGTCATAGTGGACACAAATCTTCATAAATCTTTTTTATCACTTTGAGTTGTTTGGTTTATCTCAAGTAAGATCAGATCTTGATCAGATCTCCATTATTTTCGCTGTAGGATGCAGCAGATTAAGAGCTCACACCAGGTATAGGAGATTTACGCTGGTATTTTCTTTTCTTTTTTTCTTTTTGGGTCACACCCAGCGATGCACAGGGGTAACTCCTGGCTTTGCACTCAGGAATTAACTCCTGGCGGTGCTCAGGGGACCATATGGGATGCTGAGAATCAAACCCGGGTTGGTCTCGAGCAAGGCAAACGCCCTACCCGCTGTGCTATTGCTCCAGCTCCTACACTGGTATTTTCTAGGTAACCCATTGCATGTGCTGATAGCGTTAGCCTCAGTTCCAGGTTTTATTTTCAGGATTTTCCTTCAAAGCCATTTGTCTATTTTGTGAGGATTGGTTTGGGAAAGCATCTGATAACAGTCTGTGATATTGCCAAACAGGGCACAGTGGCCTGAGACTGTGACAGGCCCCGAATGAGCAAGCAAGAAAGGCCCCTTTCTCGGGCGACACTTGACTCAACCATGTGAGCACCTGGTGACAATAAAATGTTTGTTAATCTTGATAAAGCTTTTGTTTTTAGATAAATTTAGGAATCTAGTAGCAGTTTCTTCAACAAACTGCTCTTGCCCCTGGTGTGAGGGGCACATCCCACTCTGGAAATGATGGGTCTGGGCCCCGAGTCCTCCCTTGCCCAGGCCACTGGTATGCCAGAGTCAAGGATGACTTCAGAACCTGGGCACTAGGCCGGCAGGGCTGAGAGTGAAGAGCTGCTTGTTTAAAGCAATGAGCACACACCCCAAATGCAGAGAAGCATGATTAGATGGAGTAGGGCTAGCCAGACTTCCCCAGGGGAAGTGCTCCCTTTATTGTCAGTCCAGGTCAGGGTGTGTTGTTATGTGGGTGGGGGATAGAAGGTATGTCAAGATAACATGCTCACAGGAATAAAGCTGCTGTGTGAGGGTCCCCTGTGGGGCATGAAGGGTGAGCATCCTTGGGCACAGAGCTGTGTTTGACTTTGTGCTGTGAAGAAAGTACTTGGTCCCCCTCCAGAGGCAGGGCTGGGAGAATCAGGCAAGGCCCAAACTGCCCTGTCCTCTGTGGAGCCAGCAGAAATAGAGTTAGCTCAGGAGAAAACCAAGGGTGCAAGACATAAAACATGCATCTTGGGCCTGATTTTCAATGGTCTGCTCTCCTTTATTCAGAAAATAACTTTTTTAAACCTTCCTGAACTTCCTCTGTGTGTGTGTGTTAATCTATAAACATTTAGCAAAATTTCTGTTAGCTCTTCTTAAAAATATACATATATATATACATATGTGTATATAAAATTTACTTTTTAGGACCTTCACTTTATTTTCAAATTTTCTTTAGTTTTATTTCCCCCTTATACTTTATGTAAACACCATGGTTTACAAAGTTGTTTGGGATGATTTGTTGCAGATGTTCAGTATACCAGTACCAGTCCCACCACCATTACACCTTCCCGCCACCATTATCTCCAATTTTTCCAACCACCCTTTAAGCCTGCCCCCTTAGTAGGTGCTACTAAGTTATTTTTTAACTTTTTTAACTAAGTTTTTAACTTTTAAAAAGTTAAAATAAATAATTTAATTTTTTTAACTTTTTTATTGAATCACCGTGATATAGACCCTTACATAGGTGTTCATGATTGGATTTCAGTCATAAAGTATTTCAACACCCATCCCTCCATCAGTGTACATTTCCCAGCACCAGTGTCCCCAGGTGCCATCCCATCACCACTCACCCTCCACCCCCCACCACCTGCTTCTCTCACTGTCTTTCTATCACTATCTCTGTCTCTGTGTCTCTCTCTCTGTCTCTCTCTGTCTCTCTTTATCCTTCCTTTTGGGCATTATGGTTTGCAATATTGATACTGAAAGGTTGTCAGGAAAATCCCTTACCTACTTTTAACCCTCAGATCTTGTCTAGCATTATCATTCCCAGCTATTATTGTCATACTGGTCTCTTCTCTATCTTACCTACTCTCAGCCACAAGCACACTTGTGGGTAGTTCCAACCATTGACCAGTTCTCTTAACCCCTGTTTTCTCTGGCCACGGATATATATATATATATATATATATATATACATATATATGCATACACATACGTATATATATACCACAAATGAATGAATGAATATATATATACCACAAATGAATGCAATCATTCTATATCTGCCCCTTTCCTTCTGACTCATTTCACTCAGCATAATACTCCATGTTCATCCATTTATTGGCAAATTTCCTTATTTCATTTTTCCTAACAGCTGCATAGTATTCCATCGTGTAGATGCGCCATAGTTTATCCATTCATCTGTTCTTGGGCACTCAGGTTATTTCCAGATTCTGGCTATGGTGAAAAGTGAATAGTGGTGAATATATATATGCACATATATATATACACACACATATATAAGAGGATAAATATATATACATATATACAAATTCCAGACTCGGGGTGTGTGTGTGTGTGTGTGTGTGTGTGTGTGTGTGTATGTGATTTTCAGGACAGCATGAGACCTGAGATCAACCAAAGGTTTATTCAGTTGCCCTGACTTCTGTAAACAAAATGTTTTACCTGATATTTTGATATTACTCCTCTGGTTTCCACCTGTTTCCTAATGTCTGACAGAGCCAGTGCCTCCTTTGCCCACAAATGCCTTCCAGAGGGCGGTCTCAGCAGGAGAGGCCCTGTGTGTGTTCTCTGGGCTCAGGGCAGTGGGCTGCCCAGCCCACACCCCGGCCCTGCTGTTTCCACTTTTGGGCAGCCTCCTGTGCAACAGCACATTGTCCTCCTTGATCTTCACGCAAGTTTCCCACAGAACACCGTAATTACACGGAACCCAAGAAATCCATGCTTCCTTCCCAGAGATGGACAGTTTACAGCTGTGATGCCTAGAGGGGAGGGAAATTCTGACTTTGTGGAGGGTGTCAGCCAGCACATTTACCCCGGATTGCCCTCCCAGCCTGAGAACCAGGGACTAGCTGGTCATATCGCAGCTAATTCTCACTTGGAGTAGTGAGAGACAGACTTTCAGATTCACCAAGTCAGGTGCGAAGGGCGACGAAGGGAACACCTGAGCTAATGGCCAAGAATTCTCTTGATTCTGCCATGGGCCACAGCAGAAGGGAAGAGATGCCAGAGATAGAACAGTTGCATAATTGCCCAGTGTATAACTGGGTTGCAGCTACACTCTTTCAGTTCATGTTACAGCAAGTGTTTCAATTACACAAGGAGTTATTCCTGAAAGTAGAGATGTTTTTAACTACCTATTTGGCACTGACGTCAGAACTGACTAAAAGAATTCAGACCATACAAAGATGAGTGAGGGAGATAAGTGAGAAGAGGAGAGAAAGGAAGAAGAAATAAAGGTATTCTGTAGTTCAGGGATAATCAGACACCAGATTCAACATGACAAATCCTCAGGAACCCAGGAACAGAAAACATTATGGAATTCTAGATACTTCTCCCTCTTTTTTAAAAATCTTGTTTTTGGGGCCACACTCTGAAGACCATTATGCAGTAGGATCAGCTGTATAAGGCAAGTGACTTAATCCCTGGACTAACTTGCCAGCCCCAAATTTTGGATAATTTCTGAATGATTAAAAAAAAAAATCAGATGAGAAAGACTCTAAAACTCAAACAAACACTGGGTACTATAACTCACTTATTTCCCTACAAGTGAACAGAAAGTCCCTAATAATTGTGCTACTTTTTTTTTCACATTTCCACTAACAGAAATTGTTTAGATTTAAAACTGTTTCAGGGGCTGTAACGATAGCACAGCGGGTAGGGCATTCGCCTTGCACGTGGCTGACATGGCTTCGATTCCCAGCATCCTATATGGTCACCCTGAGCACCACCAGGAGTAATTCCTGAGTGCAGAGCCAGGAGTAACCCCTGTGCATCGCCAGGTGTGACCCAAAATGCTAAAAAAAAAAATAAGTTTCAGTGCAATAGTCCACATCCCAAACCATTTCTTTTTTCTTTTTTTTTTTTGTTTAAATAACGTAGGAGTACTGCTATTTGTTCAGCCATTGATTAAGCTAATTGAACTGGGCATGAACTCCGAATTACTTTGTTTTTTATTTTATTGTATCACCATAAGATAGAGTTACAAAGCATTCATGTTTGAGATTCAGCCATGCAATGATGGAACACCAACTCTCCACCAGTGCACATGTTCTACTACCCACATCCCAATCCTCACCCTGTCTCTGTAGCACTGTAGCACTGTCCTATTGTTCACCGATTTGCTCAAACAGGAACCAGTAACGTCTCCATTGTGAGACTTCTTGTTACTGTTTTTGGCATATTGAATATGCCACGGGTAGCTTGCCAGGCTCTGCCGTGAGGGCAGGATACTCTCGTAGCTTGCCAGGCTCTACGAGAGGGAAGAAGGAATCGAATACAGGTTGGCGGAGTGCAAGGCAAACGCCCTACCCGCTGTGCTATCACTCCAGTTCAATAATCCTCTAAAATAAATTATTAAATTTTAAAATTTGCAAAATTGTTTATAAGTAATTTATCAATTTGTTATGCTTTTTGGTTTGTTTGGGGCCACACCAGCAGTGCTCACGGGTTACTTCTGGCACTGCATTCAGGAATCATTTCTGAGGGTGTTGAGGGACCACAAGGTGCCAGTAACTTAACCCAGGACAGTTGTGTACAGGCAAATGCCCTACCCACTGTACTATCACTCTGGCCCCAATAAATTTGTTGTGGCTTTAGGAAGTTATTTTGTCCGTTTTTCTGGGCTTCCCAAGCAATGCACAGTAGTCCAGGTTCTACTCCTGGCAATCCTTAGGTAGCAGGGACTAGATGGTTCAATACACAGGACAGGATGCTGCTTTGACACAGCAGCTAGAGGCTTTCAGGGATACAAGTGGTAGTGACCAGGGTCCCTATAGTGCAGGGAACAGAACTTGGGGCTTATTTCCCCAATACTCTCTCTAATTTTGGGCATTATGTTTTTTTTTTCTTTTTTCTTTTTCCTTTTTGGGTCACACCTGGCGATGCACAGGGGTTACTCCTGGCTCTGCACTCAGAAATTACTCCTGGCGGTGCTCAGGGGACCATATGGGATGCTGGGATTTGAACCCGGGTTGGCCGCGTGCAAGGCAAATGCCCTACCCGCTGTGCTATCGCTCCAGCCCCTTGGGCATTATGTTTTGCTCAAAATTTCCCACCACCATTCAAGCCTGCCTGCCAGGGGCAGACGCTAGATTTTTCCATTGCTCATTTTGAATATCATGAGAACTTGCAGAGCCGCAATTGTAAATGTAAATTTCTAGACTGTAAATTTTTGGGCTCCAGAAACATCTCTGTATGGCACTAATCCATTTTGGGATTCAATTGGGAGTCTCTGGGCCAGGGCTGTTGGTGCGCTAAGATGGCAACTGGAGGCAAATTGAGGGTGTGACAGCCAGTCTGCTGGGCAGGCGGGGACCCAGGGAGGGACAGTCCATGTCCTCTGCCACCATGCAGCCTGGATATTTAGTCCTGGAACCCACATACCAGGGAGTGTTGGGAGTGGGGCTTGCTTGTGGAAGCCCTTGGTCACCCGGATTCCATCTGGAATAGGCAGGGAGATTGCACCTGTTCCATTTGGGGTGCCACGGTGAAATTGGCTCAGTATGGGGCCTGGAGAGATCACCTGCGCTATGGTGTCTTCTGGGACTTGCTGCTGTGTCTCTGGGCCAGGGCTGTTGGTGCCCTAAGATCCACATTACAAAATCCACATTACAAAATCCACAGCAGATTATATCTTGGTGAGGTCCATCCTGAGACAGTGGAGTCAGTCTAGGGGTATGGCAGCTATTTTAGATTATGGAAGCAAGTGGCTGCTGGGCGATCTGTTTGGGTAGGCACAGGCCAAACCCACCCCACTCCAATTTGCCCCAGTCTGTTTGGCCATGCACGGGTCTGAGCTTAACTGCAGATTTTGATCTCTTTCGAGATTTATTTAGGGGTCTCTGAAGCAAGGCTGGTAGTGGAGCTTACAGGCTGGAGCTGGAGTTGGTTCGTGGGGGTGTCTGCCAGTGCTTCCATGTGTATTGGGAAGTGGGGGGAAGTAGCTCACCCCAACTGGGTGGGAAAGCCAGGAGATTTAAGTCACAAAATCCGCATACCAGAATTTTCAGAAGATTTTATCTTGGCGAGGTCTGTCCTAAGATGGTGGAGTCAGGCCAGGGGTATGGTGGCAATTTTGGATTGTGGAAGCAAGTGGCTGCTGGAAGCTCTGCTTGGGCGGGCCACCAGGCCAACCGGCCCCCCTCCGATTTACCCCAGTTTGCTCAGCCATGCGCAGGTCTGATCTTAACTGTGGCTTTTGGTCTCTTTCAAGATTTATCTATGGGTCTGAAATAAGGCCAATAAATGAGTTTGTACAGCTGACCTGGAGGTGGTTTGTGGGTGTGGCTCCCACATATCTAATGTTTGGCTGTTTAATTTCTTGGTAAACTTGGTCCCAAGTTATTGGGGTCTGACCGAAGGCATAGCAGCAATTTTGGGGTATCAAGAAGCCTGAAGACACCATCAGGATGCTGATGCACTCGCCCCACAGGTACAGGTTGACCGTTGGCGGCACCATACCCTCTCCAAACCACTTCTAAAGCAATCATTTCCCTTCTCAGCCTGGGATACTGCTTCGTTATCACAAACCTTACACCCCTTGTCTTTCTGGCTCTTAACTGCCCTCCCAGCCTGGAGCTACCCATTCCTTTGTGGGGTATATGCAGCTTTTGTCCTGTCATATATTTTTTGTCTTCCTAGTATCTTTGACCTTAACACTCAGACAGTACCCTAACTTACAAACATTGCACATTCCTGCCTGCTCAGAACCACTCATTATTCTGTTACTGACTGTGATGCTGTATCCTTGAAGATATGTATATACACACACACACACACACACACACACACACACACACACACACACATATATATATATATATATATCAATCTCAATATATGAGTTTGAACTTTCACCATACTCTGATTGCTCAAGAGCATTCCTGGTTCAGTGCTTGGGGTACTAGTTCCCCACTCCTAGTAGGGCTCAGAAATCCAGATGGTGCAGGGATCGAATCTGGACCTCCTGTGTGTAAAGCATGCTCTCAGCTCATTGAAATTTATCTCCAACCCTTCAGATTTGTGCTTAATTTAAAATTTTTTCTACATTTGGGAAAATGTAGAAAAACACACCTGGCAGTGTTCAGGGATTATTCCTGGCTTTGCACTCAGGGATCACTTCTGGCAGTGCTTCGGGAACCGTATGGGATATCGGGGATCAAACTTGGATCGGCTGTGTGCAAGGTAAGCACCTTACCTGCTATATTATCTTGCCAGCGCCCAGACTTGTGTCTTAAATGATCACTTCATTGTATAGGAGATCAGTGAGAAGGATTTTTAATAATCCAAGTGAGATGATAGTGGCTTAGATCAGAGTTGCAGTGGATGAGTTAATGAGAAATATTCCAAACCTGCATACATTTTAAAGGCAACATTAAAAGAACTTTCTCCTGCTGATCTGATTGGTGGTCGAGGCTGGCTGTTAGCCTAAGAGTCCTGCAGTGGGCTGGTTCACTGCTGGCCATGCCCACTCATCTTCCCTAGACTGGACTTTGATGCCCCACAAAACTGCCCAAAGGGCCATGCTCCAAGGGGTCAGAAGCAAATGTCACAGAGGCCTGCAGTCAGAAATGTCACAGTCACATCTTCTGTGTTCTTTTGTTCACAAGAAGTTGCAATTCCAAATTTGATTGAAAGGGTGAAGGAGAGATCCTACTATCTAATGGAAGGGGTGTAACAAATCCCATTGCCCAAAAACTGGCACAGGGAATTGGAAGAGGATGGAGGTCATCTTTGCAAACCATCTATCCATTTATTCCATTTCCCAAGTTAACTACTGTGCTAGGTCCTTGTCTCAGAATTGGCTGTGGGGGAGAATCAAAATGAAGATGGGAAGGACTCTGATTGGAAATATGTAGTGTTTGAGACGGGTATTGGAGAAATCCCAGGGAAGAGTTTATGCAACATCTCTTACTCTATACAAGGGCTTAATGGCTTCAGGGTGATACAACAATCTTCACACACTTTCCTCTGTTGCACTGTCGCACTGCTGTCCCATTATTAATCGATTTGCTCAAGCGGGCACCAGTAACGTCTCCATTGTGAGACTTGTTACTGTTTTTGGCATATTAAATATGCCACGGGTAGCTTGTCAGGCTCTGGCGTGCAGTGGGATACTCTCGGTAGCTTGCCAGACTCTCTGAGAGGGACAGAGGAATCGAACCCGGGTCAGCTGCGTGCAAAGCTCATGCCTAATTTTTTTAAAAGGCAGGTAGAATGACCAGGTCTGTAAACATGTGAGCAGTTGCAAAGGAAACCATGACAAAGCACCCCACAGCACTCTGGTTCAGCTCTGTAATAGGCTTGACCTCTGCAGCCCTGGGAAGCTTGTCATGATTTCTTAGTGTAGAACTGAATACAGGAGTTATCTCCTAAAGAAATTATGAGTATCAAGTTGTTGGGGCTTTTTTTTTGGGGGGGAGGGTAATAACTACAAGTGATTTTGCTGTAACTGGAATTGTTCAGAGTTTACTCAAGTTATCTTCTTTAAATTAATCTTTAAAAGTCTGAGAGTGGCTTGCTGTTCAAGGCCATATTCTCCTTGAACAGGTGTCTCTCGCTTATTTGTCCTGTTCCTTTGCTGCCCGTGTTCTCCCTTGAACACGTTTCCCCTCTTTCCCTTCTCCCAGCTTTCTCTTTCTCTCCCCTCACCTCTTTTCTTTTCTTTTTTCTTTCCTTTTCTCTTCTTTCCTTTTCTTTTCTCTTCTCATCTTTCCTCTCCTCCCCTTCTCCTCTCCTCTCCTCTCTTCCCTCCCCTCTTCTCCCCTCCCCTCCCCTCCTCTCCTCTCCTCTCTTCTCCTCTCTTCTCCTCTTTTCTCTTCTTTGTGTGGGGATGGCACCCAACAGTGCTCAGAGTTAGCTCCTGGCTCTGCATTCAGGGATTACTCCTGGCAGGGCAGGCTGGAAGCTTGGGGGTTGGCAGAAAAAAAACTTGGAACATTGGTGGTGGGAAATGTACACTGATGAAGGGATGATTGTTGGAACATTCTATGACTGAAATCCAATCATGAACAACTCTGTGTATCTCACCGTGATTCAATTAAAAAATAAATAAATACATTTAAAAAACAAATTACTCCTGGCAGTGTTCAGGGGACCATATAAGGTGCTGGGGATGAAACTCTAGTCAGCTATGTGCAAGGCAAGTGCCTACCCACTGTACTATCTCTCCTGCCCCTTCCCTCACGTCTTTCTAAGTAAATTTCAATAAAACCTATCATGCTTCACCAAAATAACAAGATAAACGGGCTAGAGCATTGGGTTTCTTGTCTACAGTTAGATCGTGAAGTAGGTGTTATCCATCACTGAATCATGTTCTGTTGTGCTTTCACAGCCCATGGGAATGATTTCACCCCTGTCTTCCCCAGGAGCAGCTGTTTACCCTACCCCTACAAGTGTCCCCGAACTACTTCTGTCATACATTCCAGGTAATGCTTGAGTCGTATATTTAATGCTTTTTTAAAAAAGTCTGAGAGCCTACCTAACAGTCAGGTTTATGGAATAATCAGGTTGCAAACTAACTCGAGAGAGCTTAAAATAGATTTACTGTTAGTAACGGAAATCTCAAAATCCCTCTGTTGAAAACATAAGGCAGTTTCCATCTCTGCCGTGGGTGCCAGACAGCAGTGCCTGTTCCTCTGCCCCACTCCCTTATCAGATCCCTGGGGTTCCCTCCTGAAGAACTGCCGGCACCCAAATCCCACATCAGGTTCTGATTTGGGGTTCACCCAAAGCAAGACCACGTACTTTTTTTTTCTTTTTGGGTCACACCCGGCGATGCACAGGGGATCCTGGCTCTGCACTCAGGAATTACCCCTGGCGGTGCCATATGGGATACTGGGAATCGAACCCAGGTCGGCCGCGTGCAAGGCAAATGTCCTACCCGCTGTGCTATTGCTCCAGCCGAACCACGTACTTCTGAGTACCTATGGCGTTCTTGGTGCCCACAGCCCTTCTCCTGACAGCCACTGACCCCTTTCCTGGGCGGCCTCCTCCAGGTTGGCTCAGGTTAGCTGCAGACTTGCCATCCCAAGCATATAACACAGGCCAGGGGAGTTATTGTTTCATTTTTATGTTTTTAAGCCATAAGAAACACAACAATAAAAATATTTTGCAGCTTCAAAGCTGGCACAGTACGCAATGCATGTAATTGAAAACCCCAATACATAATTAAATAAAGAAATCCACTCCTTTTCATAAACACCTCATATGCTCATTTATTCGTTTAATTCTCTCCCCCTCCCCCCCAACCGTTTCCTCAGGTTGTGGTTTCAACAGTTTCATTTAGAGAACTAACTTGCTTTGCTTAATGCTTGTCCTCTGGGCTTTTGTGACTCATTAGTTTGAGTGCTTTCAGGGAGGGGTTTAATGCATCATCTTCAATTAGCAAGCTCTCCGGGAAGAAAGAGCACGCCATGGTCATTTCTAAGTTGATTCTACAACTTGACCAAATTTGATTTTCTAAAAAAATGAAAGTAATTTGGGCAGCAATTGCATCTGACAAATAAAGATTCAGTTCTTTCAAATAAAAAGACGTGGAAGACAAAATTGCTTTCACTTGAAAACGACATGTGATTTAAGCTTTTTAATATCAGTTACTCATCACATCTTCTTGCCCTGATATACTTTATTAAAACACTTGTTTTTCGGTTTCTTTAATAATTGACTTGTATCTGTGAATAAGTTTAAGTCATACACCTGGACAATTTGAGAAATTTACTTTTAAATAAAACCTGAGATCTAATGTCAACCTAGTATTAATTTCAGGACCATTAGTCCTTTATCTGATTTTAGGGCATGATTACATTTCCTGTTCCCTAGATGTTTAAAATGAACATTTTACTGTGACAGTGATAGAATAATGCAGTCACTGGAACATCTGAAGCCTTGTTCATTGTGAAGTAATACCAGATTCTTAAACGGGAACTTTTTTTTAATGTGAGTTTTTAAATAGAACTTACACATGCGTTTATTTAAGTAGTGATGACACCTTCAGAAGAATTTCAGTTCTTAATATTCGTTGAGCCTCCATAGATCAAAACACACTTAGAAACTCTTTTTGATTGAAGTTGATTTCTGAGCATGGTATTCTTTCGGGTTTTTTTTTTTTTTTACTGCCAAATAGTGTCAAATCTTTCTTCTTTGAGAACAGGTTAATTTTTATAAACAACAACTGACAAATAAGGACCTGGGCATATTTCAGTGGTAGAAGTCTGCCTTGCAGGCACGAGGCTGTGAGTCTGATGCCTTGCATTGCCTCACATGCTTCGTGGGATCCTGGCAACACAGTTGTGATCCCCCCCCAGTGCCACACCAAAGTGGGTGATCTCCAGAGGAACCTGTGACTAAAGGATGCAAACCTCGTTACCAAGGGTGCAGATTTCCAGTGAGCACTAGAGGGTGTGTAATCACTCCTCCCAGTTAAAGGAAGAGAGAGGGGGAACTCTTTACAAAACAAAAGCAACAGGGGATGGAGAAATAGTCCAGTGGATGAGGCACTTTTGCCCTCTGAGCAGTCAATCCTGGTTCAATCCCTGGCACCACATATGCTCGGTCCCTTGAGCACTGTCAAGAGTGATACCTGGGGGCTGGAAAGATAGTACAGCAGGTAGAGCTCTTGCCTTGCATGTGGCCAACCTGAGTTCTATCCCCAGAATCCCATATAGTTCCCTGAGTACCACCAGGAATGATTCCTGAATGCAGAGCTAGGAATAAGCCCAGGGTACAGCTGGGTCTGGTCCCCTCTGCAAAAAAATAAAAAATAACCTGACAAACATAACAAGTCTGGTGTGGAGAATAAGTTAGGTGACAAAACTAAAAGTCCAGTGATACTGGCTTAGCAAAAAAGGCAGTAAGAAACTGGCATTCTAACCTTTTCAGTAACGGTTTCTAAGTTGAGTCCCTAGTACCTGTAATCACTTTGCCAGTGACTGGACCCGTAGCACAAGATCATTGTGCCTCGTGCTTAGTGGGTGTTCTCTAAACAACAGTTAAGCAATTGAATGAATACATGCATAAATTCTCAATGGTACTAATTCAGTGTGTCTGACACTCATTGGTTACATATATTTGAAGTGTGTTTTTAAAAGAAAATAGTTTCAATTTGCAGTTATATCTGTAATCCAACAGTTTAGAGAAAATACCCCCACACTACTAGATTTGATTTCTTTTGACCTCAAACCATCTTCTGGCTGTATGACATAGCCCACTTTGAAAAAGAAAAAATAAGCCACTCTTACAGTAATTATGCTGAGTAGACAAGGCAGATAACGTCACCCCTGTTTTATAAATGAGAACACTGGGGTGCCAGACAGTTTAGTAATTTGCCAAATGTTAATGTTGGGGTTAGAGTAGTTCACAAATTGTGGAAATAGTAACTCATATTGGCTGGACACTAGTAGAGGGAGGTGACTCTCCCTGGTGCTAGGAATAGAGTTTGCTGGTCCAAAGGTAAGCGGCTGAGTGGTGCAGGGCAGATGCCTGGAGAATACTGGGTGCTACTGGGAGGAAGCAGGAGTACCTAGGTCTGATGTCTCAGAGTCACTAACTGAATAAGCATATGTGATACTTATTATTAGTGAATAAGTATAATAAGTATAAGGCTGGTGAATAAGTGTAAGAGTAAGAATCAGCTCTCCAACCTAGCTTTCCTGAAATCAAACAGGGATTTCCATTAAAAAAAATTTTTTTTAATTGAATCACCAGGAGATACACAGTTACAAAGTTGTTAGTGATTAAGTTTCAGTCATATACTGTTCCAACACCTGTTCCTTCACTAGTGTACTTTTCTTATCACCAGTGGCCCCAGTTTCCCTCCCACCACCTCCCATCACCCACCACCCCATTGTTCCATTGCCTCCATTGTTCCCCCCACTTTCCCGCTCCATTTAGACACTGTGGCTACTGACGGTGTATCAGGGATATCACTTTACCTCCTTTCAGTACTCAGTTCTGGTCTTGTTTTAGAAGGAAGCATGCTAAAATGGTCATCAAAATTAATAAATTTTACCTGGAAGTTTTTTACCTGGCTTGATAAATATCCATTATCTATCTATCTATCTATCTATCTATCTATCTATCTATCTATCTATCTATCTATCTATCTTATCTATTTGAGGTGTGTGTGTGAGGTGGCAAACCCAGTGCCTCATACGTGCAACTGCCAGTTGTCTTTACCTCAGAATCCAATTTTATTCTTGATACAGAGTGTCTAGTTAAAATATGGAGCTCCAAGATTTTCTTGTAGTTACAGGCACCATAAAACATGCTTCTGGTCAATTCTAAATTCTGTAATGTTAACATGGGGGTAGACATTGCTCTTATCCATGTCTTTCTGTCTCATTCCTAGACACAGTGCTCCAGGGAGGAGGAAACATATTGCCATTGTGAAGGGGCAAGGACAGCCTAAGGACAAAGGACCAGGAAGGCAGAAGTCACCTGGGTTCCAGTGACTTCTGTGAGCAGTTGTAGCTGCCTGCCCTGTCCACCTGCAATTATTATGGTGTGAAAAACAAATCCTGTATCTGGTAAAGCTATTTTAGTTGAGATTGCATGTATCAGCATGCAATGCCCAATACACTTTCAGCATTTCTACTTGTGTGCATTCTTCAAAGCTCCAATAAGAAAATCATGAAATGGGATGAAATGGGACCACTGCTGCATAAAATCTTCCTCTGTACAAAATATTCCTGCCCACCCCACTGAATAGAGTTCATTCTTCTGTGATGTGTTTCTGCAACAATCGTTGGCTCATGTACAATCAGTATGGAGGGGAATGAGAGCATAAAACAAAGTCATATTCGTTTATAGGATATTGTCATATCATATTAATATTTTGAGGCTAAAAATACGAAGATGGGGGTGGGATATGAAAACCCTGAAGAAACACTTGCCTTTATTGCATGTAAACACAATTTAGTGGATTCAAGAACCACTGATTCTTTTTTGCTTTTTGGGTCACACCCGGCGATGCACAGGGGTTGCTCCTTGCTCTGCACTCAGGAATTACCCCTGGCGGTGCTCAGGGGACCATATGGGATGCTGGGAATAGAACCCAGGTCGGCCGCGTGCAAGGCAAACGCCCTACCCGCTGTGCTATTGCTCCAGCCCCTGATCCTTTTTTTTTTAATGTAGGAGTACTTCTTTTTATTCAGTCATTGATTATGCTGATTGAGTTGGACATGAACTTCACATTACTATTTTTTTAATTTTTAAAAATTTTTAATTGAATATCCGTGAGATAGACCATTTCAAAACTGTTCACAATTGGGTTTCAGTCATACAATGATCCAGCACCCATCCTTCCACCAGTGTACATCTCCCACCACCAATGTCCCCTGTTTTCCTACCACCACCCCCCAACGCCCCACCCCCACCCCAGCCTCCCTCTGTGGGAGGCACTTTCCTTCTTGCTCTCTCTCTCCTTTTCCTTCTGAGAATTATGAAGAACCACTGATCTTCATAAGCAGTGGTTATCTGGCAAAGGTGACTTGAATATCTGCTGAAAAAGCTGGACATGCATTTGGTTTTTTAAAACCAAAAGGCTTTTCCTCCTCCAAATTAAGCTTAGCTTTAATTTGGTCACACACTTACATCTCAAAAAAGCAGACAGTGAGTGCTAAGGATCACAGAGATCAAAGGTGTGTGCAGCAAAATGTGCTAATATTTTACCAGGATATTATTTGCTCTTTCCTTACAACATTGCAAGGAATGTGAGCAGTTTGCTCCAGATCCACCCCCACCCTCATCCCTACTAATATCAGTTGATGTTAGAGCATAATTTTGCACAACTCCTTTTTTTAAAATAAAAAAGGAATGCATATATTTATTAAGGCAGAATTGTCTGATTCTCCAAAATAGATTTGCATTATTTTACTAGTACTAGTCTGGGTAGGTCCAGGATTTGTCTCTTTAAAAAAATAATAAAATAAATAAAACTATGGCATGAACGGCCCTGTACCATAAAGCCTTCTGCATATCAGTGTTTTCCTACAAAGAAAATAATCTTTACACATTTGCAAGTAACTGTATGTTCTATTTACTATGAAGTCTGGAAATAAATTACTTACAGAGTCAGTATTTTCTAGTTAACCTAAATTATCTATACAAAGCTAGCACAAACTTATATACACATTTAAATGAAACTCAAACAGGAAAGCTTTGTAGCTATATCTCATGGTGATTAAAAAACAATAATTTAAAAATATAAAATAGGGGGGGTGGAGCGATAGCACAGCGGGTAGGGCATTTGCCTTGCACGCGGCCGACCCGGGTTCGATCCCCGGCATCCCATATGATCCCCCGAGCACTGCCAGGAGCAATTCCTGAGTGCAAAGCCAGGAGTAACCCCTGGGCATCGCTGGGTGTGACCCAAAAAGCAAAAATATATATATATATAATAAAATAAAATTAACCTTCTGAATAAAAAAAAGTAATGTGGAGTTCGTGCCCAATTCAGTCAGCTTAATTAATGGCTGAATAAATAGCAGTACTCTTACATTTAAAAAACTTATATACACATTCAGTGTGTCGTGATAAACACAATGTTCCTAAGTTAAAGACAATACAATAAAGAACCTTTGTAAATCCAGTCTTCACTCCCTCTAGAAGATGACAGCTTAAATTCACCCTTTATAAAACTAAATAACTCACTACAAATATTGAGCTCAAAAGGGTGAGGAAAAAGGTAGATGTGCGGAAATAAACTTTACATGATTTCATTTAACCATGTAAAATTTAAAAAATATTTAATCACTTATGTATTCTTTGTGAAGAAACTAGATACAGTTCTCTCCTCCACACCTATTTTGGCCATGTCCTCAAAAAGGTCACTCTGATTCCACCTCTGATTTAATTTCCCTGTGTTTCTCTTCCATACATCACCCCTCTACAAAGTCACACTGGCTTTTCTGCTGTCGTTCCCTTTCTGCTAACTCACTGAGCACTTTATCCACCATAGGGCCTTTGTACATGACTTTCTCTCTGCCTAAAACAATTACCTGCATAGTCACCCAACTGGCTCTCACCTCATTCAAGTCTGTGTTCAAATATAGCATCCCCAGAGAAAACTTTCTCAATTCCCAGATCAGAACAGCATCCCCAATCTCTCAACTCACTTACTTTGCTGCTTTTACATAGCATTATTATACAACTTACCATTACTAGGCATTATATTAATTTGCTTATTTGGCTGTGCCCCAGAAAGTAATACTAGAGATAGGAGCTTGCTGTGATGGGTGCGCAGGAAATCTTGAGATGGGGGTGGGGGGCAGAACCAGCACTGCTCCCCACCCAGACGAGACCTCGAACGGGCACCCATGGCACTCCTCAGCTCCTGAACAGCCATGATCCCAGAGGCACACAAACCAATCTCAGAACCCAGCGGCTTCTGGCAGAAATCCCTCTGGACTTAATTACTAAAATACCAAAAATACAAAACCGCTCAGCCACAGTAATGACTGCCCGACATCATATACTCTTCATTGTCAGCAATAGAAAACAAATTATCTAATGATGCCTTTTCAGCAGGTCTGATTGTTGGGGGAAAATTCCAACTAATAATAGTGGGTCTTCTATCGAAAAATTTAATGTAATCAAAGTAATGAGAAAGTAAAGTGAGAATCATCTGCCACACAGGCAGGATGGGGGGTGAGATGGGGGTATACTGGGGTTCTTGGTGGTAGAACATGTGTACTGGTGAAGGGATAGGTGTTTGATCATTGTATGACTGAGACTTAAATCTGAAAGCTTTGTAACTGTTCTCAAGGTGATTCAATAAAAAAAAGAAAGAAAGAGAGAGAGAAAGAAAGAAAGAAAGAAAGAAAGGAAGGAAGGAAGGAAGGAAGGAAGGAAGGAAGGAAGAAGAAAGAAAGAAAGAAAGAAAGAAAGAAAGAAAGAAAGAAAGAAAGAAAGAAAGAAAGAAAGAAAGAAAGAAAGAAAGAAAGAAAGAAAGAAAGAAAGAAAGAAAGAAAGAAAGACTAGAAATGGAGAGTCATTTTTTTTTTTCTTTTTGGGTCACACCTGGCGATGCTCAGGGGTCACTTCTGGCTCTTCACTCAGGAATTACCCCTGGCGGTGCTCAGGAGACCATATGGGATGCTGGGAATTGAACCCAGGTCAGCCACATGCAAGGCAAACGCCCTACCTGCTGTACTATCGCTCCAGCCCAGCATCATCTATTTTGTTCACTGCAGTGGCCTAGGGCCTACAAACAATGACTAGCACATAATCATTGAAAATGGTTATTGAGTAATTGCTGTGTGTCACACACTATTCTAAGATGCCAAATACACAGTAGTGAACACAACAGAAAAACCCTTGCGCAATGGAGCATATATTTTGGTAGGGTTTTGATCTGTATTTATTGACAGTATCCTGGTATTATAACCAAAATGCACTAAGCATTCCCTCCATAAGCTCATTTTAGTGTGTGTTAATGAAAACTGAGTTATATTAATTTCCTGTGGTTATATTAATTTCATGTAACAAATACAAACAAACTAGTGTGACTTAAAAAAAACAAATGTATTGTCTCACAGATCAGAAGACCAGAAGAATGAGGTCAGTATCTCTGGGCCAAAATCAGAATGTCAGCAGAGTTTCTCCTCTGGCATCTCAAGGGAAGAATCCATTCTATGCTTTTTCCAACTTTTGGTTTGAAGGATCCTTGTTTTGGAGCAACTTTACTCCCCTCTCTGTTTCCATCACCATCTCTGTGTCTATGCCACTTGAGGGTCCACAAGATAATTTAGAAAAATTTCAAAATCTAAAAATAAATCTAAAATAGAAAGAACACTAGACATCATCTGTAAAGACCCCTTTCCCAAATAAGGTAACATCTGCTGATTCCAGGGTTTAAATCTGATTATCTTTGGGGCCTTAGTTCAGCCCATTACAGTGACACAAGGGAGTCACTTTTGCATTTTGCTTTTCTACTCCTTCTCCTTGGAAAGACTTATTTCTAGAAAACTAAGAAAGGTGATGACTCTTTAATATGTGATAATAGAATTACATTTCCCAAAGTATCAGTATAATCATATTGGTGACTCATTCATAAAAGTGTTTGATTGTCTTTCATCAAGAAACTCCCACAAAATTAGTTAATGAGTAGTGGAGGTGGCAAAGCAATATGTGAGAGCAAGTTGTTTTATATATCTCATACTATGATGTTCTGTCATGCTTTGCAGACAGAATATAAAGTCCTTACCATTCAGCACTTTGGGCTTTTATTTCCACGTGGCAAAACCAGGCTGTGACCTCAGGCTGCTTCAGATGCTTCAGATGCTGTACCAGCCCTCAGGTCAGTGCGAGCCCCGGGGCCTTCCGTGTTAACAAGGTCCTTTGAGAACCTTAGTCCTTCCTGAAATGTATTTGGAGGCCTAGGATTTAAACATGACCCTTTACGCTCTTTTTTTTATTTTTCCTGGCCACATTTGGTGGTAGGGAATGCCGTTTCCATTCAGTACTGGAAAGGAACCAGCAAAGCAACCTTGTGCTCTTAAAAATAAATTGCATTTTACAACTTCATTCAAATAGATTATTTCCAAAAAAATTTTAATTGAGATAAAGCCACATACAGTCAGCTTACATGACTGTGTTTTAGAGGTACTATTTCATGCCTCTCCAAAGTATATGTTATCATACCCCAACCACCACTAAAGTACCAATCATATTTTTCTGTCAAAGTCAATGGTGTCCCTTTTCTTCTCAACCCCCCTTAGTGTTCCCATCCAGGAACCACAGCCCATGGGTTGGTTTCCATTGTTTTGTATTTTTTTTGGTGGGGGAGGGATTGCCTCCCAAGAGAGACTCAGGAGGTCTGGAGGTCCCAGTGGCCATTCTCAGTTGGGTGCTGTTCAGTCAAGGGTCCCAGGGTGCAATGCTCTTTGTGCTTTGCAGTGTGGAAATACCTGGCCCATCACAGTGGAACTTGGGGCCTTTACAGCCAAACCAGCTTACTCCGGGGCCTCCACCCCTGTGATGCTTTGTGGACCACGTGGGTGCCTGGATTTGAATGCAGGTGGGCTCATGCTAACTGCTAGGCCTGCACTATCTTCCAGTCCCTCCACTGATTTTTTTCAATATCCCACTTATGACTGAAATAATGTGGTTGTTGAATTTTTTCCTTCTGATGTATTTCATCTATCATAGCCCCTCCTGAGCTCAGCCAACCATATTGTTGTGACAGACAATATTTCATTTTTCCTTATGGCTTAGTAATATTCTATTATGTATATATACCACACTTCTTTATCTGTTTGTTGTTTCCATATCATAGTAAATAGTGCTGCAGTAACATGGGTGTGCATATACCTTTTCTAAAAAGTGTATCTGTGCTCTTTAGACAAAATTAGGAATGGAATTGTGCTTACGTTTCAATCATTCAGTGATCGAGTACCTATCCCTACACCAGTGCCCATTCTCCACCACCAATGTTCTCAGTATCCCTCCCACATCCCCCTCCACCCCCCACCTCCACCTCTGTATCAGGTGGATTCCCTCCTACTCTCTCTTTCCTTTAGGGTGTTGTGGTCTGCAATGCAGGTATTAAATGGCCATCATGTTCGATCTATTGTCTACTTTCAGCACACATCTCCCATCTCAAGCGGGTCCTCCAAGCATCTTTTACTTGGTGTTCCCTTCTCTATCTGAACTGCCTTTTGCCCCAGCATGTGAGACCCGCTTCCAAGCCGTGGAGCAAGCGGCCTGTTTCTTGTCTCTACTATCTTTGGGTGTTAGCTTCCCATTTTGTTACTTTATATTGCACAAATGAGTACAATTTTCCTATGTCTGTCCCTCTCTTTCTGACTCATTTCACTTAGCATGATACTCTCCCTGTTAATCCACTTATATGCAAATTTCATGACTTCATCTTTTTTAACAGTTGTTTAGTATTCCATTGTATAGATGTACCAAAGTTTCTTTAGCCAGTCATCTGTTATCGGTCATTTGGGTTTTTTCCAAATTCTGGCTATTGTAAACAGTGCTGCATCCTTATTATTTTTAAAATAAACTTGTGAGGGCCAGGGAGGAGTTAGCTCAAAGGGTTAGAGTGGATGAAGAGTGGATGAACCTCATTGTTCCTGAGTACGACTGGGAGTGACTCCTAAGTACCAAACTGAGAATTGCCTTAGCACTGCTGGGTGCCAAAATACATAAATAAAAAATAAACAACATTGTAAGAGTAATAACCCTTTTATCAGAAAATGGTTCGATTTTATTGGGGAGGGAGTGGCACACCCACCTGTGCTGAGACTTACCCCGGGCTGTGTGCACAGGAAATCACTCTCCTGGCAGTGCTTGCGGGGGACCATGTGGTGCCTGGAATGGGAGTCTGCTGTGGACCAAGCACATGCCCTACCTGCTCTACTACCTCTCCAGTACCCATTGGGAACAGTCTGAAAGAGTCTTTGATTCCGATTCAGTCCTTAAGATTGACAGCATATTAATTTTTCCCTTGGGAATTAAAAGTGCTACAAATACACTTATTTTTTCCTGCTACATATCTTTTTATTTTTTTATTTTTTATTTTTTTTTTGTTTTAAATGTACCTTTTATTTTATTTTTTTATTTTTTTTTAAGATATTTTAAATTTATTTATTTTTAATTAGAGAATCACCGTGAGGGTACAGTTACAGATTTATACACTTTTGTGCTTATACTTCCCTCATACAAAGTTTGGAACCCATCCCTTCACCAGTGCCCATTCTCCACCACCCGTAAACCCAGTGTCCCTCCCACCCTCCCCAATCCCATCTCCCCCCCACCCCACCCTGCCACTGTGGCAAGGCATTCCCTTCTGTTTTCTCTCTCTAATTAGCTGTTGTGGTTTGCAATAAAGGTGTTGAGTGGCCGCTGTGCTCAGTCTCTAGCCCTCATTCAGCCCGCAACTCCCTTCCCCCACATGGCCTTCGACTACAATGTAGTTAGTGATCGCTTCTCTGAGTTGACCTTTCCCCGGAACGTGAGGCCAGCCTCGAAGCCATGGAGTCAACCTCCTGGTACTTATTTCTACAGTTCTTGAGTGTTAGTCTCCCACTCTGTTATTCTATATACCATAGATGAGTGCAATCTTTCTATGTCTATCTCTCTCTTTCTGACTCATTTCACTCAGCATGAAACTTTTCATGCCCATCCACTTGACTACAAAATTCTTGACCTCCTTTTTTCTAACAGCTGCATAGTATTCCATTGTATAGATGTACCAAAGTTTCCTCAACCAGTCATCCGTTCTGGGGCATTCGGGTTTTTTCCAGATTCTGGCTATTGTAAACATGAACATACATGTGCAGATGTTGTTTCGATTGTACTTTTTTGCCTCTCTGGGATATATTCCCAGCAGTGGTATTGCTGGGTCAAATGGGAATTCAATATCTAATTTTTTGAGAGTCGTCCAAATACTACATATCTTTTTAAAGCATCATTACATGCCAGGTATCAGGCCCTGTGGGACGGGAGTATGCAGCGGCACTAGCACTGTCTCTCCTTGGGGAGCCTGCCCTGTAAAAAGAGGAAGGCGAGGTGCTCCCTGGGGAGAGGCATGAAGGTTCCACTGAGCCCCATCAGTTTTCAGGAGTCCAGACATGCCCTGTAAAGGAAACTGAGGCCTGAACAAAGAGTGAAAGTCAGCTGACTGCTCAGACGGTAGTGTGCAGGGGGTCAGGCGTGGAGGAGGCTACAAGTGAAAGAAAGGCTGGTCCTTGGAAAGGGAAGTGGTTTAACATGGAAAATGCTGAGAGTGACCCGAAGGGTTCAAAGAGGCTCAAAGAAGAGGAGGTTTATTTAAGAGCCCAGACTTCAAAATTCTTCAGAGGATTTGAGGATTCTGAAGAGGGGCAGGGGTATTCTCAGGCCTGCATTGTCTAGACTGACTCCAGCTTCAGTGAGAGAGGGGAGGGCAGAGGAGAGGGATGGGATGAGAGAGGGTTAAGAGGCCTAGACTGAGGCCAAGTGAGGAAAGTGATAGATTTGAAAAAGAATTTTCCCTACTAATTGTCCTGAAATAAGCCAAGTTAAACAAGTCATGGCTCCTATTGTGGAGCCATGAAAAATTGGGGGGGAGGGGAGGGGTCTGTGGTGAAATGAATGTTCAGATCTCTTGCTTATAAATCTAATTTGATTACTCTAAGAACGGTCTGGAAAATAGTCCTATAGCCTTCTTTGTTTATTTGTTTTTGGTTCTGTGCCACTACCCAGCAGTGCTCAGGGGTTACTCCTGGCTCTGCATTCAGGGATCGCTCCTGGTGGACTAGGAGGATCACATGGGGTGCTGAGGATTGAACCCAGGCCAAACGCCAAACCTGCTGTAACTGTTGCTCCAGCCCCTTAAACATAGCTTTCCGATTAGCCTGAGTAATTAAGCCTAACCTGCAAGAGTAGAGAAAGATGTCAAAGCTGTTTTGATCCCATTAGTTGTCATATGAAGTAGCAAATATTATCACCACAGGCACTTCCTGTGGTGCTCAGAACAAGTAGATGAATTAGCCTCTTACTTCAGCTCATTGCATTGTCTCTCCCCCGCTCCCTCCACCACACACACACACACACACACACACACACACACACACACACACACACACACACACACACACACCTCCGCACCCTAGGAATGGAATATCCCGAGAAACCACTTTTTTGAGTCTTGTAAACTGGGAGGGCTCAGCTGCATTTGTTCTCTTTCCCCAGCAGGTGGCAGAGTCACTGAAGAAACTACAATCTACAAAGCTCCATAACGAAGCTGAAAGGACACTGACTATTCACAATGCTTCGATGTCCATTAAATATACCTAGCACTGCAGTGTCGTCCCATTGTTCACTGATTTTGTTCGAGCAGGCACCAGTAATGTGTCCATTGTGAGACTTGTTATTACTGTTTTGGGCATATCGAATACACCATGGGTAGTTTGCTGTGTGGGCGGGATACTCTCGGTAACTTGCTGGGCTCTCCAAGAGGGACAGAGGAATCGAACCCGGGTTGGCCAAGTGCAAATCAAACGCCCTACCCGCTGTGCTATGTATGTATATATTTACATTGTGCTTAAATTGGCATAAACAGAAACCCTACAGGGTTCTCAGGAATTTCAAACCGCTGTGGTAGAAGCAGACATCCTAAAGCTTTAATAAAAACGACATCCCCTACCAGTCAGCATTGGTAAGGTGTTGAACAAAATGGGAGTCTAGCACCCAAGAATAGTGGAGATAAATACAAGGAGGTTGGCTCCACAGCTTGGAAGCTGTCCTCACATGCTGGAGAAAAGGCAGCTCAGATAGAGAAGAGAACACCAGGTAAAGTGTGATTCGAGGACCTTCTGGGGGTGGGAGATGTGCACTGAAAGTAGACTGTAGATCAAACACGATGGCCACTCAATGCCTCTATTGCAAACCACAACACTCAAAAGGAGAGAGAGAACAAAAGGGAATGCCCTGCCACAGAGGTGGGGTGGGGTGAGGGAGAATGGGGTGGGGGGTGGGAGGGATATTGGGATCATCAGTGGTGGAGAATGGGCACTGGTGGAGGGATGGGTACTTGAGCATTGTATGACTGAAACACAAGCATGGAAGTTTGTAAGTCTGTAACTGTACCTCACAGTGATTCACTAATAAAATTTTTGTTTTTAAAGTGGATAGACATGAACGGTATCATGCTAAGTGAAATACGTCAAAAAGAGAGGGACAGATAGAGAAGGACTACACTCATTTGTGAAGTATAAAATAACATAACATGAGGCTGACACCCAAGGACGAAGATGCAAGGGCCAGGAAGATTGTTCCATAGTTGGAAACCTGCCTCATGAGTGGAGGGGAGAAGGCAGCTGGAATAGAGAAGAAATCACTAAGAAAATGATGGTTAGAGGAACTGGTTGGGATGGGAGATGTGCGCTGAAAGTAAATAAAGGACCAAACATGATAGCCTCTCAGGACCTGTATTGCAAACCATAATGCCCCGAAGTAGAGAGAGAGTATAGGGAATATCGTCTGCCATGGAGGCAGGGAAGGGGTGGGAAAGGTGGGGTATACTGGGGATATTGGTGATGGGGAATGTGCACTGGTGGAGGGATGGATGTTTGATCATTGTGTGATTGTAACCCAAACATGAAAGTTTGTAACTATATGTCAAGGTGATTTAATAAAATAAAATTTAAAAAAACCCTATATTTGATGATTCTGTACACAAAAGATAATGCTACAGAAGAGTAGTAGTGATGAAAAAGAGACTAGCTTGTGTATGTCCTGGAGATCACTCTAGGTTGCTTGACAATAAACTAATTATATCCAAGGACTTCCCTATTCCTGTCAAAGCCAGCTTCTTGTAGCAGGGCAGCATAGGTTTCTTCCTCCTGCCAGATGGAACTGCAAATAATTCAGAGTAATTGCAGAAAATCCTAATATACTGCATTTCACTGCACAATTTTTGCAGATTTTATACCAACTTATTTTTCTTTTCTTTTTCTTTAAGTAGGGTGAGACCATTATGTGAAACTTAAAACAAAACAAAACACCTGGGGCCGGAGCGATAGTGTAGTGGATTGGGCCTTTGCTTTGCACATGGCTAACCCAGGTTCTATGCCCAGCATCTCATCTGGTTCCCTGAGCACTGTCAGGGGTAATTCCTGAGTGAAGAGCCAGGAGTAACCTCTGAGCATTGCCGGTGTGACCCAAAAATTAAAAAAAAAAAAAAAAGAAGAAGAAGAAAAGAAAAAAGAAAGAAAAAAACCTGTGCTGGCCTTACTTAAAAACAGAATGTGGCAATTACACAGTGGAAAATGACTGTTTCCAAGATGAATAAAAATAATTTGGCACTTTAAAAAAAGATCATATATTGGTGCCAGAGAGATAGCATAGCAGGTAGAGCCCTTGTCTTACCTACAGCTGACCTGGGTCCACCCAGTTGGCCTGCAGTGACTCCTGAATGCAGAGCCAGGAATAAGCACTGAGCATCACCAAGTGTGACCCAAAAACAAAACAGTGAACCCCCAAATCTATAAATAATTTAAAACAAACCTACAAGTTTTAGTGATGACTTTTGGCAGTAAAATCACAGCTATGTATTCACACACATCAAGACAGGGGTTTCTTATGTTGTGTAAGTGTGTAAGGCACGTTGTGTAAGGCCCCCGAGTGCCTACACAGTCGCTGGCCTCAGCTACCAACAGCGGACAACCCGCAGAGCCTGCTTCAGAGCAGCTGTGTAGAGAACTTGGGCCTAGGAGCCATTTGTCTCCTAGAAGGAGAGACAGGGTCGGAATGATCACTCCAGAGGCACTGAGGGAGGAGACAGCGGGGCTAGTGAGCCCCGTGCCTTCCCTTGCAGACACTGGGCTTCTGAGTTTCCCGGGGTAACATGTTCCTCTGTCCACAGATCTGTGACGTTTTGAAGCCCTATTGCTCACCACTTGTTTAGGTTCCTTTCCAGAGAGTGAGTGAGTGTTTCTGGTGCTTTGCACGGTCTCACGTGTAATATCTCCAAGGAACCAACAATATCGAAATTGGGTGAGAACTTAAACTAATTAGAAAAGGGTAAAGTAGGGGCTGGAGCAATAGCACAGCGGGTAGGGCATTTGCCTTGCACGCGGCTGACCTGGGTTCGATTCCCAGCATCCCATATGGTCCCCTGAGCACGGCCAGGAGTAATTCCTGAGTGCATGAGCCAGGAGTAACCCCTGAGTATTGCCAGGTGTAACCCAAAAAGAGAAAAAAAAAAAGGGTAAAGTAAAACTCTGATCTGTTTCTAACACAATTGTCTTTAACCTGATTAAATTCTATAAACTGCCTCTGTAACCTTCTTTAAAAATTACACAAAATCTTTCATAAACTTTTGTTTTAACTTTCTAAATTCTTTCATACTATCAGTTTGGTTGATCACTCTTTAGAAATTCAACTTGCAAATTGATCAATATGGAAATCCCAACAGAGTTTTAAGTTGACTAAAGATAATCTTGTACTTAAAATAAAAATCTTGCTGGGATTGAAAAGATAGCAAAATAGGCAGAGTGCATATTTAGTCTCCAGGACACATGCTCACCCAAGCATAGAGAGTGATTTCTGAACTCTGAGCCACGAGTATCCCCCAGCACCGGTGTGGCCAAGCCCCAAACCCCTCAAAATCATGCGGGCCAGGGAGCTGGCTCAAAGACTGGAGCACAGGCTTTGCATGTGGGTTCTTCCCATTGGATCCCTAATACCACATGGTTCCCTGACCACCTCCAGGAACAACCCCAGAACACTAGGGGCTGTGGCCCGAAGACCAAACAACTCATATCTATAAATAAAACCTCATATCTATAAATAGAATTTTAGTAACAATTAAAAATTGTCAATTGTATCACTTGTCATCCCGTTGATCCTTCATTTGCTCGAGCAGGCACCAGCAACTTCTCCATTTGTCCCTGTCGTGTGCTAGTGTAGCCCAATGATATCTGCTCATCCAGGAGCAGGAAGAGCCTCAAATCGTTCATTCAGGGTTTTGACGAAGAAGTCTGACCATTTTGTAGTGGGCAGTCACTCGGTCTTTTGACATCCCATGGAATCCAGTCGGTAACAGCTCTCGTCCAACGGTTGCCTCTGAATTGCATTACATGTCCGGACCATCTGATTTTCGATGCCTTGGCAAATGAGACAGCGTACCTGATTCTTGACTGTCAACGGAGGTCGGAACTCGGAATTCCTTCTCTCACTTGAGTGAAATGTGATACTCCTAGCATAGCTCTTTCAATTCCTCTTTGGGATACCCAAATAGCGTTCTCATCGTGCTTTCATAGGCCCCAGGTCTCTGAGGTGTATGTTAGTGCAGGAAGAACGGTGGAGTTGAAAAGATGTGCCCAAAGCTGGAGTTTCTTCGTCCTCTTAACCACTTTTTCGATGCTCTTGAAGGTGTTCCACGAGGCTCTCTTCCTCCTGTGCAGTTCTGGCGCCAAGTTGTTCATGCTGAGTTCTCGACCCAGGTATACATAGCTGCTTACTTCGGAATGTTCGTTCCATTGAGAGCAAATGGAACGTCAGGGACTAGTTTGTTTTTCATGAACATCGTCTTGTTGGATTCAGCTGCAATCTGACCTTTCCACACTCTCGGTTGAAGTCAGCCAGCATTTGTGCCGCTTGGCTAATGTTTGGCGTTATGGGAACGATGTCATCAGCGAAGCGGAGGTGGTGTAGTTGCCGACCATCTATCTTCTCTCCCATTCCTTCCCATTCCAGTCATCGAATGTTCTTGAGGGTGGCACTGAAGAGTTTCGGTGAAATGGTATCACCCTGCCAAAACCCTCTCTTTATGTCAATGATCATTTCCTTGTAGAATGGTGAGATCCTGGTGGTGAATCCATAATACAGTTCGAGGAGGATCTTGATGTACTGAGTTTGAACACCCTGTTTGGCAAGGGCTTCGATGACCACTTCAGTCTCAACAGAATCGAAGGCCTCTTTAAATCAATGAACGTTAGACAGAGCGGCATCTTGAACCCTAGCGAAACTTCGATGAGTTTGGTCACCATATGGATATGGTTGATGGTATTCGATATGCCAAAAACAGTAACAATAATGGGTCTCATTCCCCTGACTCTGAACGCGACAGGAACGAATGGAGACATTACTGGCTCCCACTGGAGCAAATCAATGAGCAATGGGACGACAGTGATACAGTGATATCTTGGTCATCTTATTCTTATAAGGACAGTACAGTGTCCTAGTACACAAACAATATGCTAACACTACCATAGTTTTAGATATTCACGTTATTTTCAGTCATTCCCTGTTATGAACAATGCTGCATCAAATATCCTGTACCTATATTTTTGTGCCTTTGAACAATCATTTGTGTATGATTCATTGCTAGAGATAAAATTACAATCAAACAGTAGAATGTTTAGATTTGAACAGCTGTGGCCTCACAGTCCCTCTGAAAGATTGAACCACTATTTTTTTTTTATAAACACTGTTTGGGAATGAGATAGTGATGGTGAGGCTTTTGTTCTCTGGGGACCCTCTCTTTAAAGGTATCTCTTTCAGAACGCAGCATGCAGCTTGGAAAGAATGATAAAATATGGGCGCCTGCAGCTCTGCCCTCGGCTTCCCGAGTCCTTCTCCCCTGAGCTGCCCCCCTCAGGGCTCCCAGGCACACAGTTCAAGAAGGACAATTTCCTTCACCTTCATAAAGTGTCCTCAAACACTGCTGACTGGACACGATCTAAAACCAGAAAATTGCTACGTTCTTAATAGATTTATCAGACAGATTAACAAGTCTTTTGTTTCTTTTGCACCAAGCAAAGAATTCTGACATGTCTGCTTAAGCTAGGTATCATTTGTACAAGCAATTTCTGAAAACTAAATGCCATCTCAGTGCTGCCACTCCACTTCTAAGTGTCCAGGAAAATTTTCTTCAAATGTATGTCTTTGCTTCCCCTGATTTTCTAGGAGAATACACCTACCCCTCACCCACCCCACACGGCCCCCATGTGTTTCCCTCTGTCTTTCTGTCTGTCTGTCTGTCTCCTCTGTCTGTCTGACTGTCTCTCTCCTTCTTCTGTTTGTCTCTTTCCATTTTCACTTTTATTCTGATTTTTGGACGATTGAAAAGAAATTATCCAAGGTTTATTTCATTATTTTTTAATTATGCCTTACATAGGCATAATTAGGCTTATTATTTCTAAAGCCAATCAGGTATTGTCCCCATTCCATAATTCTATGATGCTTCTTAAAATCATCCAGAAATTCAAGCTCTCGGAGACAAAGATGGAACACATTCAACTACTGAAAAGGAGCAGATCTTTAGCCTTAATCAGAAGCTTATTGTGAAGGAAGAAAAAACTCAGTAGAAAATGCATAGAATGTTAGAATGATTATTCATTGATTCAACAAATTTCAAGTTCCTTTGTAGCGATGTGCCTGTTGCTATGGGAGTACAAAAAGTCTAAGTCATGGGCACTTCCCTGAGTGATCTCACTAGAGTAACCAGGAACAACCCTCCTCCCAAAAGTTACACACACAAGTTATTCCCAACGTAAAATGATTTAGAAAACCTCCTTCACTGTCTCAGTTCACTAAACCCTTATAGTTTCTTTCTTTATAGTCTATGTATATATATATATATATATTATATATATATATATTGAATCAGTGAAAAACACAGTTATAAAGTTGAGGTTATTCAGATATTGTTCCAATACCCAGTGTACATTTCCTACTACTACCAATGTCCTTAGTTTCCCTCCTGCTCCCCGCCCCACCAGACACTTTTCTTTCTCTCTCTCTCTCTCTCTCTCTCTCTCTCTCTCTCTCTCTCTCTCTCCCTTTCTCCCCTCCCTTCCTCCTTCTCTGCCCTCTTCCTCCTTCTCTCTCTCTATATATATTTATCTCTTCTTTCTCTCTCCTTTTTTTGTGCATTGATTTTGAGTTTATTCATTAAAAACACTTTTATTATGAGAAACCTATAGTCACAGAAAAATAGAACATATACATAAGCAAAGAGAAAAAAATTAGAATCACTTTACCATATCAAGCAAAACCTATAAGAATTTGAAGTATATCTTTTAAGGTTTTATATACACAGACACAATATACTTAAAGACACATTACAAAATTGGATTATATTAAATGAGGTGATCATTGTTTTTTCATTTAATATATTACAAACATTCTCATGATAAAATCATATTTCATTCACCATTTTAATTGGCTTCATAGCATGACATTCTTTTTTTATTGAATCACCGTGAGATATAGTTACAAAGCTTTCATGGTTGAGTTTCAGTCATAGAATGATTGAATATCCATCCTTCCACCAGTATACATTTTCCACCACCAATACCCCCAGTATCTTTTCCACCACCCTCCCGCCACCCCACCCCCTGCCTCTATGGCAGGCACTTTCCTTTTCACTCTCTAAATACTTTTGGGCATTTTGGTTTGTTATACAGATACTGAGAGACTATTATGTTTGGTCCTTTGTTTACTTTAAGCACACATCTCTCATCTCAAGCAATCCCTCCAACTATCATTGACTTAGTGGTCCCTTCTCTATTCCAAGTGCCTTCTCCACCAGCACATGTGGCATGCTCCCCAAAATGGAGCAATACTCCTAGTTCTTGTCTCTACTGTCCTTGGATATTAGTCTCATACTATGTTATTTTATATTCCACAAATGAATGCAGTCTTCCTATGTCTGTCCCTCTTTTTCTGACTCATTTCACTTAGCATGATATCTCCATGTTCATCCACTTGTAAGCAAGTGACTTCATCTTTTTCATGACTTCATCTTTTCTAACAGCTGCATAGTATTCCATTGTGTAGATGTACCATAGTTTTGTTAACTAGCCATCTGTTTTTGAAACCCTTATAGTTTCATAGGCCCTTATAACCGATCTGAACTTCAAGGCCAATCATTTTCATTAAATTAGATCTCAGAAGACTTTGCCCGCTTGACCTTTCATAGCTGCCTGATCAGTTTGCCAGTTCAGAACTGATAGTTCAGGGCTTGCTTCAGGGCTGATGTCTGTTTCTCACCTTAGTCAGTAGGAGTATTAAGTGTTGCTGGGGAGAATTATGTTCTTTGCATTTCCTGTTGCTTTTGTGATTTCTCACAGTAGCTCTTCCAATTTTCCCCTACACTCTTAGAGTTCCTGATCCCCTCATTTTAGCCTGGTCCCCTTTGCTGCAGAAATCAATTGATAACTGAATTGGTTTCACCTTCCATTCTTCCAATCTGAGATTTTGTTATTTTCAGTGGAGTATCCTATTTGCACTATTTCTGTACTGGGTAACATCTTTGTATTTTTTCAGAACCCCAATTGTACCTTGTTGAAACTCAGTCCTTAGTGTTTTTTGTTTGCTTGTTTGTTTAGTTGGTTTTGTTTTGGAGCCACACCTGGTGATGCTCCGGCTCTGCACTCAGGAATTACTCCTGGTGGCACATGGGGAACCATAAAGATACCCAGGGATCAAGCCCAGGTCAGCTGCTTTCACTGCAAACTCTCTACCCACTATATTATTGCTCTGACTCCCATAGTGTTTTTTTTAACAAATAAAGTTACCTAAATTAAAAAGATTGAACTCATCACAAGGCATTAAAGTCCCAATAATCTTCAACTCTATTAAATTAATATATTGAACTAAGCCAAATTTCAAAACGAACTCTGCTAAAGAGTACAGTCTTTGGTTATTTGAACAATTTTAATGGAGTGACTCAAATAATAACTATTCTCCAAAATGGATTGCTTCTATGCTATGTTTGCATATAGTACTTTTACAATTCTTGGTCAACATGAAATTTCCATGGAAACAGATCACACACACTGAAGAAGAAAAGAATTGAATTATGTGTGAGCTGCATTTTATCATTTCCATGGAGCTATTTTTGCTAAATTGTTAAATGCACAAGAAAACCATAATTTAAAATCACCTAAACAAAATATACATTATTTTTTAAAAACAGCAACATATGTTCCTAGTCCTTAAGATTCTTTAATGTGTGAAGAGAATATAAAAGGTATTTGAGTATTGGACAATGTGCATTAATATCAGCAAACAAAATACCCCTTACTGGTGCAGAAAAAAAAGAAAGAAATTAAGTGCTCAGCATGGAAAAGATGATGTTGCTGGTTTTGATCTATAGATGAAATAATTTCCTTGGATGTTGCTCAACTATGCAAAAAAAGTCTTTTGGTCAAGATTTATGATCTATCAATGAGCTACCTAACAATTGTGATTCTGAATATGACTAATCAAATAGGAACAATTTATTTAAAACATAGAAACCCAAAGATGGATATGTTTTCTGCTCACTAAATAGCATTGCAAATCCTTAAGATTTGATAAATGCATTCTTTTTCCAAGTACTGTAAAAAATTACCCAGGGACTTAAAATCATTAGAAATATTATATCTGAAAGATTATCTTTTTCTAATGTTTTAGAATACTTACCTTCATAAATAAAATACTTCAATATTATTCAAATAGCCCAAAACCTATAAGCACTTCGGGAATTTGTTTTTTGTCTTAGGGCCACACCCAGCAGTGCTCAAGGGTTATTTGAACACTGCACTCAGGAATCATTCCTAGTGGCCTCCAAGGGCCATATGGGATGTTGGGGATTGAACCTGGTCAGCCACATGCAAGGCAAGAGACTATAAACTGTACTATTGCTCCAGTCCCAGGAATTTTCTTAGTCATCTTTTTTTTTTCTTTTTGGGTCACACTCAGCGATGCACAGGGGTCACTCCTGGCTCTGCACTCAGGAATCACCCCGGGTGGTGCTCAGGGGACCATATGGGATGCTGGAAACTGAACCCAGGTTGGCCACGTGCAAGGCAAACGCCCTACCCCCTGTGCTATTGCTCCAGCCCCTCTTAATCATCTTTAATCAGTACTTAGGACCCCCCCTGAGATTCTTAGACAACCAAGCCTGGGTTGTGAGGGCCCAAGGATGTAGTACGATCTGAAACCTGTGATGTCACGATGACTTGAGCTACCCTGGCAGTGCTGGGGAGTCTCCAGGCTACACCCAGTGATACTCAGTGGACAAGATGGTGATTCTCATGTACATCACTTGTTGAATTTTATTTTTATTTTATATCTCAATAATACAATTAAAACAAAAATAGCATTGTAGCACTGTGGCCACTTAATACCTCTATTGCAAACCACAACACCCAAAAGGAGAGAGAGAGCAAAAGGAAATGCCCTGCCACAGAGGCAGGGTGGGGTGGAGGGGATGGGGTGGGGGTGGTGGGAGGGATGCTGGGACCATTGGTGGTGGAAAGTGGACACTGGTGGACGGATGGGTACTCAATCATTGTATGACTGAAACACAGCACTAAAGTTTTAAAGTCTGTAACTGTATCTCATGGTGATTCACTAATGGAAAGCACTGTAGCACTGTAGCACTGTCGTCCCGTTGTTCATCGATTTGCTCGAGCGGGCACCAGTAACGTGTCCATTGTGAGACTTGTTACTGTTTTTGGCATATGGAATATGCCACGGGTAGCTTGCCAGGCTCTGCCATGAGGGTGGGATACTCTCAGTAGCTTGCCGGGATCTCTGAGAGGAACGGAGGAATCAGACTAATAAAAAATTAAAAAAAAAAAAAAGAAGAAGAGCCAGGAGTAAGCCCTGGACCCATTCCTGGACTCATTCCTGGGGATGGTGCCTAGAGAAGAGCTCCAGCTCCAGCAGGTGTCCCGCTTACAGGAAACAACTTTCCTTTCTGGGGTAACTGTGGTAGACTAAAAAGAAGGCAGCTCAGACACCCACTGAAGATGATCACACATTGACACTTTCTTCCACGGGGTTCTGAGTTTAATGGACAGAGGTTCATATGCCCCCAGAAAAAAGAGAAGACTAAAATCCTTGGCTGTGATGAAAGAGGAAAATATAAAAAGAAAGAAACAAAGGATTGAAAAAAATCAAAATACTCAGACCTTGAAACTTTTATTAAATTGAATGACAATCTATAGACAATAGATCATCTATTTTCCCCTATTGTTTCCCTTCCGATTTATTCTCCGACCGTGGCTGTTCTGAACCCTGAGAGGCAGACTTACATGGACCACATCATTGACTCCCTGGCCCTCTGGTGTCTGTTGGCTTCAGGGAGGGTGATGAAGGATTGAGAAGCAAGAGAAAGAGTTGGCTCCCTCGCTGACTCATTGCTACAGGTGATGGTTCTCTCTGCCAAGACTGTAGGTCCTGTCAGAGGCCTTCAGCACAGAGTTCTCCCTTCAGGGTGTAGCAGCTATTCCTTCCTTTTCCTTAAGGACAATAATTTTCTGTAACTGGTCCTGGGGTCACACTCTCCTTATTTTTGCTGAGGATGCTGGGGATCAAACCTTAGGTTGGCTGTCTGCAAGGCAAGTAAACGCCCTACCTTCTGTACCATCACTCAGTCCCCTCTACATTGCAATTTGATGAAAAAATAACATTCCTCTGATGGACACACTTCTTTGTTTAAGGCACGTTTCGTGGTTAAAGCCCTCCCACCCCCAAGGGGATCCTGGAGGTTCACTGCTTTCTCTGCCCTACTGGTAGGGCTTCCCAACAGCACTTGTTCCATTCTGGGACTGAACTGAGACTGTACATATCCTGAGCAGCACATATCCTTGCAATTGGGGCCAGTGTGTCTGTCTAATTATGCTACAGTCCAGGTCATTGGCTTCAACTCAAGGTACTTGCTAGAATTGAAGGCTGACTTTTTTTTTCCTTTTTTGGGTCACACCTGTGCGGCGATACACAGGGGTTACTCCTGGCTCTGCACTCAGGAATCACCCCTGGCGGTGCTCAGGGGACCATATGGGATGCTGGGAATCAAACCCGGGTCGGCCGAGTGCAAGACAAACGCCCTACCCACTGTGCTATTGCTCCAGCCCTGAAGGCTGACTTTGAACCCAGATTTGTAAATCTTGCCAACATTCTCCCTGAAGATTTGCTGTTCCACTTTTGTTTTCCTGTGCCTGCATATTCCTATGCCATCACAAGGGACTTACCTGCCACTCTGTCTCTGGTCGGCTACTAACCAGGAAAAATATCACAAAAACCTTTATATTATACCTCTGTCTCCTCTGTGTGTAGATGAGAATCATAGCTACTGACTCTTCTATAATTTTGTATTTTGTTAGGTCACACCCAGCTGTGGCATTACTCCTGGCTCTGCACATAGGGATCACTCCTGGGGCGAGGGTGGGGGTTGGTCAGGAGACCTTATGGATTGCTGGAGATCAAACCCAAGTCAGTCACAAGGTAAATGCCCTGTCCACTGTATTCTCTCTCTTTGGCCCTCTCCTATGTTTTATTTGGACTGTTAGCCTTTCCTTGAAGGTCCCCTCTATTGGATAAGCTTACCACCTATCTCTCATGCCCCCTACCAACATGGATGTTGGGTAGTGGGATTCTGCAATGCTTCCTGACTAAAGAGACATCCTTGTGATTAGTGCAAACAGTGGGAAAACAGAATTTGGTGTTTAAAAAAGAAAAATGAATATTTTTCCCTTTTTCTTTTCTTTTTTTATTGAATCACCATGAGATACAGTTACAAAGCCTTCATGTTTGAGCTTCAGTTATAAAATGATCAAACACCCATCCCTCCATCAATGTACCCATTGGTGGAGGGATGGGTGTTTGATCATGGAAATACCCATTCCACCACCAATGTCTTCAGTATCCCTCATGCCACCTTCCCCCCTGCCCCCGCACACCTGACTCCACCCCCTGCCGCTGTGGCAGACAATTTTCTTCTTACTCTCTCTCTACTTTGGGGCATTATGGTTTGCAATACAGATACTGAGAGGTTATCATGTTTGGTCCTTTGTCTACTTTCAGCACACAACTCCCATCCCGAGCGATCCCTCCAACCATCATTGATTTAGTGATCCCTTCTCTATTCCAGCTGCCTTCTCCCCACGCTCATGAGACTGGCTTCCAACTGTGGAGCAATCTTGTCTGGCCCTTGTCTTTACTGTTCTTGGGTGTTAGTCTCATATTATGTCGTTTTATATTCCACAAATGAAAGAATCTTTAAGTGTGCTTTTAGCAAAATATTAAAGATAATGCTTCCTAAGCACTAATATAAGTATTTCTTATCTTATTAGTGAATTGGCATTTCAATTTTTTATATATATTCAATTTGTTATATATTTTAAGACACACACATATATATGTATATATATATGTATAGTTAAGGAGCAGGGGCAGGGCAGTAGTGTGGTTTTTTGGTTTGGATTTTTTGTTTTGTTTTGTGATTCCAGATATTGAACTCATAGTTCATGCAAATAAGGTGTCCTTTATACAACAGGGCTATAGTTTGGCCCCTGAATTGGCATTTGATTTACAAATCAACCCTTATGAGTCAGTTTCTAAGAGCTTAATCACCACGGAGGACTTCAGAATAATGTTTTATGATTTAAAAGAGTAAGGACCAGGATCCTGAAAAATGGGAATTATAATTCTTGCAACTTGTTTGTAGTAAAGGGAATCTAGAAAAAATTTGAAAAAACACCTAATTTGTAATTTAATGTAAAAATTACATCTTATACTCTGATTTTTGCCTTCTCCAATTCCCTATCTCTAGTATGTTCCACCACATCATGAAATGCTAACGTCACTGGAATGAAGGGATTAGTAAGTTTGTGAATAGGCTCAATTTCAAAATGAAGAGATAAATAACTTCTCCACCTCTTTTTTTTCTTTTTTTGGTCGTAAGAGTCGTACTTTAATAAAGATGGAACCATAGCACAGATGGTAGGGCGTTTGCCTTGCACGCGACTGACTCGGGTTCGATTCCTCTGTCCCTCTCAGAGAGTCCGGCAATCTACTGAGAGTATCCTGCCCGCACGGCAGAGCCTGGTAAGCTCCCTGTGGCGTATTTGATATGCCAAAAACAGTAACAACAAGTCTCACAATGGAGACATTACTGGTGCCTGCTAGAGCAAATTGAAGATCAAGGAGAGAACAGTGCTACAGTGCACTTGAGCATAAAGACTGCCAAGAAACAATCTTAGGCATCCAAACTTAGAATAAAAGTTAAAATTGTGATATTAGTAGTGGCTGTTTTGTTGGGTACTTACAGTGTACCATATACTTAACACCATCACTCTAACAATCATGACAACTTGGTATTTTACTGATGATGGAGGGAGAGGAAGGTAGTATGCAAGGAACTGAATTTGAATTCAGGCTCTTTATAAAGCTCAGATTCTTGGGCCAGTGAGATGTATAAGTAGTAGAGCACATGCCTGGTATGTGTGAGGGCTTGAGTTTGTGGTACTTCATAACCCCCAAGCATGTTGAGAGAGTAGTATTGCCAGGTGTGGCATCTATTAAAAATAAGACTCATGCCTTTCATGTTGTATTATGTCAATATATTTATATACAATCCAGTATATCAATATGAGAGAATAAAGGAAAGCCCTTGAGATATTATTTCTTCTTACAATGTGAAAAATGCAACATATAAATATAGTATTAATTATAGATAATCATTCATCCAGGCTCTGCTGTGCACAGAATCTTGCACGGCAGAGCCTGGCAAGCTACCCATGGAGATTTGATATGCCAAAAACAGTAACAATAATGGGCCTCATTCCCCTGACCCTGAACGCGACAGGGACGAATGGAGACGTTACTGGCACCCACTCAATCAAATTGATGAGCAACAGGATGACAGTGATACAGTGATACAGTGATATAATCAGTCATCCTAAAATTATTTACATAAAGGAATTCAGAGCAATTAAAATGGATGTTACTGTAAAGCAATAAAAATTTATCAATAAGATAAATATAAAAGTATTTTACTCTTTGGAGGTATTATAAATATTATTTAAAAATTTAGGACTTTCAATCCATTATTAGTATAAATAAAATATAACTGATATTTTGTGCATTAATTTTGTATCCTGCAATCTTGCCAGATTCACTTATTAGTTCTAGAAGGCTTTGGGGCATAGAATCCCTGGAGTGTGTTCATTGTATCATGCAAATAAAATTTAAAATGGTTTTTCAATTCTCTAGTTGCGAAAATAAGGAGCATGAATTTGCATGGCATCCTTGCTCAGGTTCCATGCTGATCTTCTCTGCTCCAATTTTAGTGCATGTGCTGGCAAAACAAGTGGTGGTGGGGTTTGGGGGGATGGCGAGAAAGAGCAGCTTATAGACTGTCCTGTCATCTGTAAATATGGAAGGTTTTATTTCTTCCTTCCCACTTTGTATGCCATATCTGTATAAGTAAATTCTTCTCTTTGATTTCCAGTAGGATGCTAAATAGGCGTAGTGAGAGAGAGAGAGAGAGACAGCGCTGTCTTTAGTCTTGATCTAATCAGTGGCAGGGGGTGGGTGGGGGCAAGGAGTCAGTTTTTCATTATTAAGTATGCTTGGTGGCTTTGAGGATGGGCTTTATTATATTATATTGAAGAAAATTCTTTCTATCCATGGTTTGCTGAGGGTTATTTTTGCTTTTTATCATGAATTCAAGGTTAACTTTTTTCACATTGGTTTTCTGCATCAATTAATATAATCATGTGTTTTTTTTTCTATAAATTATTACCTGGCACCCAATACAAATTTTTCAATGTTGACCACGTCTTGCATTCCCAAAATAAGCTCCATTTAATTGTGATGTGTTTTTCCTTATATTATTGGGTTCAATTTGCAAATATCTTTTTTCAGGGGATATTCCCATGCAGTGCTCCAGTGCCCCGTCCCCAGAAGTACTTAGACAGCTTCTACTGCCGAACAATGCAAAGCTGAGGTGTCAGGGCCACCAGGGCCACCCCAACATGCTCAGGGACTGCTAAGGTGATACCCAGCAGAATTTGGGGGCCCCACAAACCACGGGTGCGGGGAGAGACCATGTGGTTCTGCGGGAAGTATGGGCAATTCCTGATCCCTAAGTTTGCAAATACCTTATGAAGCTTTTCCTATACTTATGAGAGCTTTCATAAGGTATGTCAGTGTTTCTTTGCGATGTCTTTTAGTATTTGGGTAATGATGACCTTATAACAAACTGGAGTTCGCTTGCTCCTTCCTTCCTTCCTTCCTTCCTTCCTTCCTTCCTTCCTTCCTTCCTTCCTTCCTTCCTTCCTTCCTTCCTTCCTTCCTTCCTTCCTTCCTTCCTTCCTTCCTTCCTTCCTTCCTTCCCTTCCTGCCTACCTTCCTCCCTCATTCCCTCCTTCCTTCCTTCCTTCCTTCCTTCCTTCCTTCCTTCCTTCCTTCCTTCCTTCCTTCCTTCCTTCCTTCCCTTCCTGCCTACCTTCCTCCCTCCTTCCCTCCTTCCTTCCTCCCTCCTTCCCTCCTTCCTTCCTCCCTCCTTCCCTCCCTTCCTTCCTTCCTCCCTTCCTTCCTTCCTTCCTTCCTTCCTTCCTTCCTTCCTTCCTTCCTTCCTTCCTTCCTTCCTTCCTTCCTTCTTCCGTCCCTCCCTCCCTTCTTTCCTTCTATCACTCCCCTTTTCCCCCTCTCTTCCTTCCTCTCTTTTTTTTTTGTTTACTTTTTCAAGGACACATACAGCAGTGCTCAGGGGTTACTCCTGCCTCTGCACTCACAGATAATTTCTGGCAGGCTCTGGGAACCATATGGGGTACCAGTTTGGCTGAGTGCAAGGTAAGTGTCCTACCTGCTATACTATCACTCTGGCCTGATCACAATGATTGACTTCTAAGTGCATCCAGCAATGAGATTAGTTGTTAGTTTGGGAAACATTGGTTTATTCCATCTAAATTGTTATGTTTAGATTTGTAGAGTTGATCATATTATTTGCTTAACCCCTCTTTCAATTTAGATACTAGTAACTTGCCTTTTATTTTTTCTTTTTGTGGGAATAGAAGGGCTAAGACTGTCAAACACAAGGCATTGCTGGGCTGATGTGCTCAGAGTGCCCCCATATGTCACCCTACTATGTATCTCTTCCCTTTGACTGTTCCTGAGTTAGCTTTTTGTAATCAATACAAAATGTATTTTTGTATTGATTGTATTTCCCCGCATTCTGATTGCTCTAGAAAATTACCACACTAGAGGTGGGGGGAGGAGTCCTGGGCCCCATGATTTATGGTCATAGTGTAAGGTACAGGCACAGAGAACTTGAGTTTGCAATTAGTAGCTAATGCCAGGCTGTCTTTTCAAAACCAAAGCTTTCAAGAGAAACAGAATTTAGGATTCTTGTGCTCATGCATGCAAAATACACACACACACACACACACACACGCACGCACACACGCACACACACACATACCCCTTTTTATATAAGAGCAGATTTGTTACATGGAGGCCTAGAAGTCCCAGTCTCCCCTCCACAGGAAATCTGCTGGTAGAATTTAGTCTAAGTCTGAGGCCTGAAAACCACAGTCTGATGGAATCCAGCATCCAAATGCCTGACAATGAGGAGCAACAATGTGTAAAGGGAGAAGATGGGGAAGATGAATGTTCCTAGTTCAAGAAGAGAGGAGAGACAGAGAAGAAGCTGGGCGTTCTGTTGAGCAACGCGGCTGGAGAATGCTCCAGACCCGAGACTGGGACAGCAACACAGGGGATCCAGACAGAGGAGGTGCAGCCACCACACCCTCTCCAGATGGAGCCCCGGCGACACTGAGCAGCAACTAACACGGCCCCGGAATGCGGGACTGGGACAACTCCGAACTGCGCAGCCGCTAAAGTGGCCGAGTGACCTTTTCTAAAAACTGAAAACATACAATCTTTTAATGGAAAACTAATTATGAAATGCTTCCTTGGTAGTAGGGCTGTCTTTCTTGGGGGGAAATTCCAACAATAATAGTGAGTTTTGTGTTGAAATATGGAATGTAATCAAGGTAAAGAGAAAATGAAGTGAAATTCATCAGTTATACAGTTGGGGGTGGGGGGCGGGGGCAGGGGGTATACTGGGGTTTTTGGTGGTGGAATATGGGCACTGGTGAATGGATGGGTGTTTGAATATTGTATAAGTGAGACATAAACCTGAGAACTTTGTAACTTTCCACATGGTGATTCAATAAAAATTAAAAAAAAAAAGAAGAGAGGAGAGACAGAATTCACCCTTCCTTCACTGTTTATTGTTTCATTAGGGTCAACTATGGTGAGGGCGAAGTTTGCCCTCATTCTACTCAATCAAATGCTAATCCTTTCCAGAACCACTCTCACAAACACACCCAGAAACAATGCTTTACCAGATCTGCAGTCAACTTGACACATAAAATTAACCTTCACAACCCTTAGCCTGTGGGATCTGCTGCTGTCTCAGGTAAACATTGTCAGAACTAAGTTAAATTTGTAGCCCTTCCAGACTGTTTCCACTGGGTAACTGGAGAAATGGTGGTGGGGGAGGGGCACTCCAGAGCGCATGTAAGGAACACTGAGAGTAGATGAGAAAAATATAATTTTTCTCATACTTTCTGGAGTTATGAAATGTGAATTGTTTTACTTCCAGTTGACATTTCCTTCTACATTTAGCTTTCGTAGCTCAAATAGTTTCTTACCTCCTTTCCTTCTTCTGATAAGAACATGCCAATATCTCTCATCTTTTGTTGTCTTTTTTTGACTTGTAGTCTTTGTGGGTTCTTATATTTCCTCATTTCAGTGGGGTTTCAGAGGGAAACAATATAAACACGTTTACTTTCTCATGCTAAATCAAAAGTTTCTTTATACAATATGAGATTCAAAATTACAACTGATTTAAAATCAGTAATAGGGATATAAAATATTTAAGTGAACAAAACATTCATGTTTTCAGTAATTTTTTTTATTAGCAATGTGAAACATGTTCATTATAAGCATTCAAATAACACAGAAATAAATAACAAAGGGAAAGCCTCTCACAGTCCTTCCCTATAATAGAGTCACCAATTTGGTTTGTAGTTTTCTACAAAATATACCATTTGGTCATCTGTGAAAGGTATCTCTGTATCACTGTCATCCCATTGCTCATTGATTTGCTCGAGTGGGCACCAGTAATGTCTCCATTGTGAGACTTGTTGTTGTTGTTGGCATATAGAGTACACCACGGGTAGCTTTTCAGGCTCTGCCATGCGGGTGAGATACTCTCAGTAGCTTGCCAGGCTCTCCGAGAGGGACAGAGGAATCGAACCTGGGTCAGCTGTGTGCAAGGCAAACACCCTAACCACTGTGCTATCGCTCCAGCCCTGTGAAAGGTATATGACAGGAAACAAACAAAGCATTAAAATCCTAACTGCAGAAAACAGGACAGTGATATTAACGATGCTCTCCCCCTTTTATCTGTACTTCCTAATGTATCTAAATAAGAGTTTATTTCATTTTTTTATCTTTGTGCCACATCAAGCAGTGCTCAGGGCTTACTCCTTGCTTTGCACTAAAGGATCACTTCTGGTGGGCTTGTGGACCACATGGGGTGTTGGGGATCAAACCTGAGTCTGCTGCATGCAATGCAAGTACCCTACCCACTGCACTATTGTTCTGGCCTCCCCAGATTAAAATTTTTTCAAATCCATTTTCAAACTTTTTTGTTGGGGACCCATATCAGGGCTTACTCCTGGCTCTGTGCTAAGGGGTCACTCCTGGTGGCAGTGTTGGTGCTGGGATCATATGAGTTACCAGGGATTAAACCTAGGTTGCACATTCAACAGAGAAGCGGCCAGGCATTCTGGTGAGCAACGTGGCCCGGAAAATGCTCCGGACCCGAATTGGGGCCAACAACACCGGGGAGCCGGAAGGAGGAGGTGCAGCCAGCACACCTTCTCCAGATGGAGCCCTGGCGACACTGAGCAGCAACTAACACGGCTCCGGGATTCGGGACTGGGACACATCCGAGCCGCGCGGCCGCTAACAAGGCCAAGCGATCTTTTCTAAAACCTGAAAACATACAGTCTTTTAATGGAAAACTAATTATCAAATACTTCCTTAATAGGGTTATCTTGTTTGGGGGTATAACTCCCACAACAATAGTGAGTTTTGTGTTGAAATATGGAACGTAATCAAGGTGAAGAGAAAATGAAGTGAAATTCATCAGTTATACAGTTGGGGTGGGGGGCAGGGGGTATACCAGAGATTTTGGTGGTGGAATATGGGCACTGGTGAAGGGATGGTGTTTGAATACGGTATAACTGAGACATAAACCTGAGAACTTTGTAACTTTCCACATGGTGATAAAATAAAAAAATAAAATAAAATAAATAAAATATTAATACAAAGAAAAAAAAAACCTAGGTTGGCTGCATGCAAGGCAAATGCCCAACCTACCTGTCCTACCCATGGTACTATCACTTCGGCCCCTATTTTTAAACATTAAATTTAGAATGAAATGCTTTTGAAGTGTTTCTTACTTATACAGTGTGTAATTATATTCAAACTTCCTTTTTTGCACTATATATTATTATTATTATTATTATTTAAATAGGGGCCTCCCCAGCCTCTCCACGGCTGTAGATAAGTGGCTTCAATGGGGTTGCCTGACCATTCCATCTATCTTCTCTATCTAGTAGTGCTGGTGACTTCACACTAGACCACACCCTAGGATTCTCCTGGGGTACTCAGGGGCCCAGGGGGATGAGGACAGCAGCCATCAAAGACACAGACTTTGGCTGGGCAGTAAGCAAGGTATTTGTTTCACCTCTCTCTTTCAGGCTCCTAGTTTGCATTTTTAATAAAACTTTCCATTTCATTTAAATAAAAAAAACAAGAATAGAAAGGTATACTGTTATCTACAAATTAAGAAAATTTTAAATCACAATAGAAGCCAACATAATGTCATGAAATTTCCATCACTAAACTAATATATATTTTAGCTATACGGTGCAGACTCAGTTTCCCTTTGACAGCATTCATTAGATGGCATGGAACTGGGGAGTGCGCACAATTGGGTGTGGGTGATGGTGGCCAAGGGAGCACGGCGTGGGGGTTGAACCTCAGGACTTGAGCTTCCACTTCTGACTCATCGCCTTGCCCTTGGCCTGGGAAGTTCTCATCTGGAAGCCTCACTCTGCAGAACTGCATGGCGTTACTCTCCAGAACTACGTGATTCTCGAACACTCACTGTACACAAGAGATCAAGATTTTTTTTGTTTTTTTTTTCTAAAACAGCAAAGCCACTCATTAATCACCCTAAGGTTAGACATTAAGCCAAGGAGCATGGGATAAATCTTTCAACACTGTTCACGGATTGCTTTTTAATCACCCAAAGGAACATCAGGAATCCATTTATCTGACTTGCACCATTGAATCAGGTAATTCACAAAGATTGTTTTAAAAGCGCTGACAGTTGATTTTTTTTTTTTAAAACCTGACTGCCCTATTGATATCGCAAATCCGGTTAATTTTGAAAGATAATCACTCAGATTTTGCTCTTGGCTTCCACCCCAGACACAGGCTTCCTGAGATCTCTCTGATTCCCAGTAACAGGACCTTGACCTGCCAGCCCTTTCGCACGTCCGCCGACGTATTTAACCCGGGTGCTCAGGCAGAGAAGGCGCAGCTCGTTCCTTCCCACTTTCCCGCCCGCACAAGCCTTCCAGCCCGTCGGGGTGCAGGCCGAGACAGGCAGCAGACTCGATCTTCCCGCCCGGGCCGTCGCCTTCTCCTTCTCCTCCTCCGCGGTAGTTCCACACCCGGCTCGACCCAGCCCTCGCCGCAAGCCTCGCCACACTGCGGCAGCCCGCGAGTTACGGGTGCGTGGAAGCCCGACCCCTCCCTTCTCGAGGCCGGGCGTCCATCACGCCACTCGCCCCGCCCCTTTCCGAGACGTCCGGCGCGGCGGGCCAATCAGAGGGCCCCTCACCTCCACAGGCCCTCTTGGCTTCCGGGCGTCGTGCGAATCGCAGGCGTCTGTTCGCCGACCTTCCCAGCACTCGGGCCTCGTACCTAATCCCCCACAGAAACAGCTTCTGCCCGGCGTTTGCCCGCCAGGCCTGCGTGTTAGCTGAGGCGGGGAGAAAAAAAAAAAACCTTCACCCTCCCGATCTCCCCTGCAAGCATCTCTGACAGAAATGCCCAAGACCGCGCTCGGGTTAAACGGAGATAAGGGTGTTAAAGGGAAAGAGGAATTCCTGTTGCTCTCGAGAACACACGTTCTCGCCAGGGAGAGCGGTGGCCTTGCGGTACCCAGAATTCCCGAGGTGCCGTGGCGTGTTTCCGGTCTCTGGCTCCCGGGGGCGCCCGGGACCAGATGCGTCCCGCCGTGCAGCCCTGTGCCCGCCCTGCTTCCCATCATGCGAAGCCCGTTTCCATTCACGGATTCATAGCTGCCTTGTATTTCCCTCCTGGTTTTTAGAAATGCTATTCCAGGCCGAGGAGATACAGTACAGCGGGCCGACGCTTGTCCTGCATGCAGCAGACCCGGGTTCCATTCCCAGCACCCCAAAGGGTCATCTATGCACCGCCCGAAGTGATCCCCGCGCCCCCAGCACAGCGCCAGGACTAAGCCTGGATCACTCCTGGGTGTGTTCCCTCCCTTCCCAAAAGCCTACCCCCAATGAAACTGTCCAGTAGGAAATGCGTAAACGTTTATATAAACGAACGTGAAACACCCACAATCTTGTTACCCAGAAACAGTTACTAACATTGTATATAGTTTTCATGTACAAACTTAAGTTGCATGTGTAGTAAAGTCCAAACACAACCAAAAAATAAAACTGGGTTGCAACCCCCACTGGGGTCGCATTACAATGTGGGAGTCCTGAAGATTTTGTTTCAAATTTATGATAAAAAATTATTTAAATACAAATTTATTTTTATTTGACACACTATAGCAACGGATTTATGACTTGTAGCTGCTGTTTAGAATCACCCTGTAGATAATTCTGTTGATCGACGTTTTGGTAGTTTCAGACTCTAATAAGATTCTGTTGCATGATTAAAATCAATATGATGTTCTTAGGTCATTAGAAGAGAGACACTGACCCTGATGGTGGGTTCAGAGTTGGGACTTTGTATGCCCGAATATTTTAGGCAAACAATATTAACAGCATTGTAAATTACAGTTCCTAAGTAAAAATTAAAGTTTTTATATTTTCAGTGCCCTGTATAGTGAGAATATTAACCTTTATACTTAAAGACTTTTAAATTTTTATCATCATACTATTATCGGTAGTATTATGGGAGAGAGAGAGGTGCAACACCTCAGGACACAGAATCATTGTGTGCTCAGAATCGCTTCTGGCTAATCAGGGGACCAGATGTGGTGCAAGGATTGGAACCAGGGTCAGTGGCATACAGGCAATAGTCTTAAACCCTGTAGTTTCTGGTCTCTTTATTATCTTTTAATAAGACTCAAAAATGGAAGTAGGTAATATTAAAGTCAGTAGTATTTATTTGCTGAATTCTCTTCCCTCCCCTCCTCTCCTCACCCTTCCTCAGTTTTCCCCTTTCCTTCCCCTAAGCAACACATAGTTGATGCCCCAAAACGAACCAAAAAAAAAAAAGATTTATTAGAGGGACGAAAGGAAAGTTCTAACAAAAAGGAAGAACATATGACTCATGATGGACTAAAATAGCAAATTTCATCTCTGATACTTGAAAAAATTTTGTAAAAGATACTGTATAAGGAGGGTCTCATGAAAATTATACTAAAGTTCACATGGGAAAAGCTAAAGGTCACCCCTCTTCAAAGAGTATTTTAGTAAATGGAAAGAATGCAGGAGGTGAATGACTTGCATATAAAGTGACATGTGGCTGTGTAAACAACAAAGTGTACAAGAAAAAACAATATAAAATTATTATATAAAAACATGATTATCTGCTTTTATTTGTTGGGGAAATTTTGTTTTATTTATTTACTATTATAAATATATAAGTGTATTAATCAGGACTGGAGAGATAGTACAGTGGGTAAGGTTCTTGCCTTGCATCGACCTGACCTGGGTTCGACCCCTGACATATCATATGGACCCCGAGCACTACCAGGAGTAATTCTTGAGTGCAGAGCCAGGAGTAACACCGGAGTTTTACTAAGTGTAACCCAAAAACACCTAAAAGAAAAACATTAGATGTGCGAGTGTGTGTCTGTATATATATACACACACATACATGTTTGTGTTTTTTAGGGAGGTCACACTTGACTGTACTCAGGTTTTTTTCCTGGCCCTTTTCTCAGGGATCACTGCTGGTTGTACTGGGAACCATAAGTTGTTTCAGGGATTAAACAAACACAGGTAGGCTGTGAGCAAGGCAAGCTGCCTTGACCCCTGTGCTATCTCTTGGATCCCTGTTACGTGATTTTGTTTTCTATTTGGGGCTATACCTGGCAGTGCCCAGGGCTTATTCCTTGCTCTGCACTAAGAGATCTCTCTTAACAGGCTCTGGATTCTGATTTTATACTGTACAGAGCTCTAGAGAAAAATCACACTCAGAGTCCATAAATAAGTACAAATTAGCAGTTTAAGGTGATATGGTTGTGACTGACAGGTTTAAAAACTTTTGTTAGCTTTCCTTTGTTTCTAGCTTTGATGTCACTTGCTTAGTCTGTTTCCCCTAACATTTTTGGGGAGGTGTCTCCCAGCAATTTCCAACCATCCCAGCCCACTATTTAATACATGGGACTGAAGATGTTATATCACTGGTCCTGTGGTGCCATGGATTATCTGGAACACTCTTTGATGCCTGGGGCCTTGATGGTGCTTCAGGATCTCCAGGGCTCCAGTCAGCAATACTCAGGAGACCATGCAGTGCTGGTAATCGAACAAGAGTTGGCAACATGCAAAACAACACCTTAACCCTTACACTGTCTCTCAGGTCTCCTAGTACTATATATCAATATCTATATTGATGTAATATGTCAATATCTATATTGATATCGATATAGATCACTGTATCACTGTCACTGTCATCCCATTGCTCATCGATTTGCTCAAGCGGGCACCAGTAACGTCTCCATTGTGAGACTTATTGTTACTGTTTTTGGCATGTCGAATACACCACAGGGAGCTTGCCAGGCTCTGCCGTGAGAGCGAGATACTCTCGGTAGCTTGCCGGGCTCTCTGAGAGGGGCGGAGGAATTGAACCTGGGTCGGCTGCGTGTAAGGCGAACGCCTTACCTGCTGCGCTATCGCTCCAGCCCATCAATATAGATATAGATATATATTTGAAGCACCATGATCACAATACTGTTCATGATAGAGATTGTGGATGCAGCATTCCTAACTATACCCTCCACCGGTGCCTCTACTTTCCAACACTGCCTCTAAGACCAAGAGTTCTTAGAGTCCTCTTCTACCACTTTCAAGGATCTCATTATTTTAAGAGTTAATATATGTGAAATGGACCGCCGAGATGTGATCCCGGGGGCCGCATGCATGTGCGGCCTCTCTGCAGCTGCACGAGTGTGAATTCAGACCCAGCAAAACCTCTTTCGGCATGGGCAACTCCTCACAGAATGTCTCCAGCCTGAGAACTAAGCCTCGGCCTCGTGCCCGTCCAGGAGGGGAAAGGTATTTCTCTCTCTCGCCTCTTTCTCTCTGGGGATGAAGGGCGCGGTGTCCGCCATACTATGACGACCACAGATTGGATTTTCAAGCCTGCAATGATCCAATATCTGGAAGAAATCTCCCTGGACTTAGTTGTTAAAGTATGGAAATTCAAAACCTCATTTGTCTTCACAGTAGGTCTGAATCTAGTGGGGTACTCCTAACAACAATAGTGATGTCTGTGTTGAAATATTGAATTTAACCAAAGTAAACAGAAAGTAAAATGAAACTTATCGGTTACAAGGTGGGGGGGGGGTGAGGGGGCGGGATGGGAGGTGTACTGTGTGGTTTTTTTTTTTTTGGTGGTGGTATATGGGTGCTGGTGAAGGGATGGTTGTTTCAGCATTGCATAACTGAGACCTAAGCCTGAAAGCATTGTAATCTTCCACATGGTGACTTAATAAAATAAAATTTGTATTTAAAAAAATAAAATAAAATAAAATAAATATATATATGTGAAATGTATTAGTGAGAAATATAGGAAGAAGCTAGTTTGCTTCCCCTCACCCCCAAATCACCTTGTGATTGTCCTACACCATTTATTGAGCATCCTATTTATTTAAATTGGGACCTTTACAGAGTACTGAATACCATGAAAAAGTACCATGTATACTTTTTTTCTGTTTCACTAAACTTTTATTGGGCAGTAATATTAGTATTTTAATGTACTTTAAACTATTTTAAAATTTCTAGTAGAGAAAGCCTTGCTTAATAGTCTTATTTTTCAGAGTACTTTTAAGATTTTGTGTGTGTATGTGTGTATGTGTGTGTGTGTGTGTGTGGTGTCTGTACTCTATTGTCATAGATCAATGGGTGGGTCTGGCAATTACCCTTCTCACGTGGAAATTGTCGGTTTAGACAAGGCTTTATTTATTCTCTATATAAAGGGAGACAGCCATAAGAGAAACTGCTCACTCTCATCTTGCTAGAGTCTCACTTCTAAGCACAGCAATCAGTACGATGCCTTCCCCTAAACCCTATCATAAAGATACCTTCTAGTCCATGCCCAGTGTGGAATCATGACCTGACATAGAGCCAGTGTTTCATTAATATATTAAGTTTCCATCCTGGGCATGATTTTCTTAGTACTAAAATGAGGGGAAGTATGTGGTGTAAGGCACATGTTTGCATGCTGCAATTTCTGGTTTGAGTCCCTGGCACCGTATGTGGTCCTCTGAGCACCGCCAGGAATCATTCCTCAGCATAAAGCCAGAACCTGGAATAGCTCCTGAACACCTCTCGGTGTGGCCCCCAAATCCAAAAATAAAACAAAGGGGAGAGCTATTGGCTCAGTACTAGGGTACATCTTGACACAAGCTAATTTAGTCCCATTTCTCTGTCAAGCATCTCCTTTCTCTAGAAGCCACCCCACTTGTCACACGTTCTGCTGATGCATATAGCTTTGGGATGCATAGCTTTGGGCTTTCTTTTTTTTGAGGGGGGATTGTGGGGGAGGGAGAAGTTTTGACCTTCACCCTGTGGTTCTTGAAGTTTATTCCTGTCTCTGTGTTCAGGGATCAGTCCTGGAGATACTCAGGGTACCATATGTGGTGCCCGAGATGGAACATGGTGAGCAGCGTGCAAGACATTTGCCTTATCCTTGTACTATCTCTTTACCCTGGTCTTGCCATTTAAGGTGATAAATCTCAAGGAAATGGGCAGGGATTATACTATCTCTATGGCCTTGGTCTTTCCATGTAAGGTGATTAAGCTCCAGGTAACAGGCAGGGGCGGGGTTGAATATTCTGTTAACTATCATCAGACTTTAGGTCAAAGATTTCCAATTTCCCAGATGATTTCATTATAGTTGAGCCATATTCCGAGTCCCAAGAATTACCTTTTGAGATGTATTTGATGGTTATAAAACAAAATTTGTGGTAAATGTAAATTAAAAAAAAATTTTTTTGAGAGGCCGGAGTGATAGTAAGGTGGGTAGGGCATTTGCCTTGCAGTGCCCAACCCAGGTTCAATCCCCAGCATTTCGTATGGTCCTCTGAGCACCAATGATGCTCAGGGGTTGCTCTTGGCTCTGCACTCAGGAATTAGTCCTGGCGGTTCATGGAGGACCATATGGGATGTAAGGCGGTCAAACCTGGGTTGGTCATGTGCCTGGCAAACACCCTACCTGCTGTACTATCACTTTGGCCCCTAAACTCTTTCAGTTTAAGCTCACTTGAATGATTTCTTCCTCTTGCCACCTGAAAATAGCGGGGCCAGGGAGCAAGCTCAAAAGTGTGGAGCACGTATATTGTTAATAGGCCCCAGTAATGAACCAAACTATTAGGTGCATGGTAGAGTAGAACTGGGAGTAGACCCTGAGTTCTGAGGGCTGCTGAGGAGACCCACAAAATAAAGACTAATAACATATGGTCTCTTATTTAGCCACATATTTTTTTAAAAACAGCTTCCTGGTAGCATTTTCTCCACATAGGTCTTGTACATAATCAGCCTTTTTATACTTGCAAACCAGGGGAAATAGGAGAAATATCTTACTGACTGGTTGATAATTGGACAGAAACAAAACATAGTTTTATTCTTTAAATTCAAAGTTATAAAATTAAATTTTTTAGCAACATGTTCTGCTGCATGTAACTGTGGGTAAGTTTCTGGCAAGCTACAATTTTCTAGTCCATGGATCATTTTGTAATGATACTATCTGATTTTTGTTGTCCCCTTTTATTTTAATCTACAAAAATTGTCCTTTTATCAGTTGACACTGCCAAATGTCCACGTCCTGTGAATGTGACATGAGTTTTTCAAGTGTGTTTTGAAATGATATTTCCCACGAGCTATATTTTTTAGTTCTATCCTTTCAGTTGTTCTGGTGATGATTCATGTGAGAATGACGATGATTCATCTGATGGAAATGAGCCACAAGAATCCCAAAGAAGTATAGAATTTCTTATAACCTGATTTTAAATCTCATGTAAATAGGAAAATTGAGTTTCCAATAATATTTAACTGATATTAAAACATAAAATGAGGGAAGTTAAAGAGGTCATTATTTGGGTAAAGATGTTCAATATGGTAGACCAGGAAAAAGGAGATTAAAATAAATTGCAAGCTCCCTCTGAATATGGGCATCTAATCCTTTAACCAAATTTTCTAAAATATGTTTTCTGAGATATGTTTCAGAACTTAGGGTTATTTTAGGAATCTAATGTATCTACAGTATATATATATATATATATATTCTATAATATCTTAACAAGAATTGAAGCAGCAACTTTTAATCAAGCATCTGAACATTTGTGGAACAAATGCATTAAATTAAGCCTAATTTTAGTAAATCTTAGACAGCCAATACAATACCACACATTTGTTCAGGTCAGATTTTGCTGCCAAATGAGTTTACTGTGAGCTTAAACATTGTAGTAGGTTTTTATACATGATATTTTAAACTTAAAAAGCATTTATAGACCTGTGCGTGCAGGTATGTTTAGATTGCAGCACTATGGGAAACAAAGACTCTTAAGTCTTAGCTATGGTAAATAGTCCTGTGATTTGGAGTGTTTGGTCTGAAGTCTGGACCATCAGAAGAAAAAGATTTGAGCTGTAGAGATAGCACAGTAGGCAGTGCATTTTCCATGCATGTGGCTAATCAAAGTTTCATCCCAGACACTACATCTGATCTCCCGAACACCACCAGGAGTGATTCCTAACCACAGAGCCAGGAGTGATCCCTGAGCACTGCCAGCTGTGGTCCCCGAACCAAAACCAAATAAAAAAGACTTTGAAGTAATTATTGAAAAAATTATATGAGTATTTTAATTAGCATTATTTTTTGTTTGTTTTTTGTATTGAATTTTTGGGCCACTCCCAACTGTTTGCAGGGCAAATTCCTGGCTTTGGGCTCAGGGAACTCCCAGTGAGACTCAGGAAACCATCTGCAGTGCCCCAAATCCAATCTGGGTAGGCTGTGAATGAAGCAAGCATCTTTGCAGCCCTTACCGGGCATTCTTGACCTTTGTTATTAGTCATTATTTCATTGTATAGTGTTTGGATTGAAAAAATGTGCAGTAAACATTGATACTTCCTAGAAGATTTTATCTTTTTGTTGTTGTCCCCTTTTATTTAAGTCCACAAAAACTGGGTCTGGAGCAATAGCTCAGCAGTTAGGGCATTTGCCTTGCACGCAGCCGACCCGGGTTCGATTCCCAGCATCCCATATGGTCCCCCGAGCACCACCAGGAGTAATTCCTGAGTGCATGAGTCAGGAATAACCCCTGTGCATTGCCAGGTGTGACCCAAAAAGGAAAAAAAAAGACACAAAAACTGCCATGTTTATTCTTAAATATATTAAGGAATATAAAAATTAATGAACTTAGTATTCTTCGGTTATAGTGAGTGCCTACCTTGAACTGTGCTTGGGGTTGCAGACATAGTTTGGTGGGAGAGAAACACATATAAACAGGACATTACATTCTGTGTGATAACTGATGCATTAGGATAAGTATAGGGTGCCATAGAACATCATGTTCTGGGGTGAGGGAAGGACCAAAGTCAAGTGGGAAATCAGCTGGTAAAGTGGGAGGGAAATGTAAAAAATGTCCTGGCAGAGATCTTTAATATGTGGTTTATGAAACAGCAATATCAGTATTGCCTGAGACCTTGTCACAAATGCAAATTCTCAGGCCTTCCTTATCCCAGACCTACAGAATAAAAATTTCTAAGGGTGCAATCTAGCGATCTTGATCTTACTAAGTCTGATCATTAAGGTTATACTCATGTACACAGCGGTAGGGTGTTTGCCTTGCATGAGACTGACCTGGATTCGATTTCTCCGCCTTTCTCGGAGAGCCCAGGAAGCTACTGAGAGTATCTCACCCTCACGGCAGAGCCTGACAAGCTACCCATGGCGTATTCGATATGCTAAAAACAGTAACAACAAGTCTCACAATGGTGATGTTACTGGTCCCGCTTGAGCAAATCGAGGAGCAACGGGATGACAGTGACAGACAGTGACAATAAAGTTGGTTAACATTTGTCTAAACTTGTTAAATCAGAGAGAAAGCAATGAGAAATATGATCAGAGAGTTGGTATAGATAGTGAATTAGAAGCATATAAAGTGGTAACTTACAGGTCACAATTTATGTCATTCCGAGTAAAATGAGAAGCCATAGCAGTATTTTAAGCAGAAAAGTAATATTTAACTTGTATTTAAAAATTATTCCTTCACTGGGACAAAAACTCACCAAGTGTGGGGCAAATGAGTATAATTAGTATAATTGTGAATACTTTTTGAGGCATGTCTAATTGGATTTTCTGTTGAATTGTATTTGGGCTGTGAAGGAGAGGAATCAAGAAGAATTCCAAGAGGTTGGAGAGCTAGTACAGGACTTAAGGCACTTGTCTTGTATGCAGCAGCTTTGGCAGATGCAGGTTCAATTCTTGGTATCACATGAGGTCCCTCGAGCATTGTCAGGGGTTATTCATGAGCAGAAAACCAAATGTAAGCGCTAGGCACCACTGGTGGTGAACTGAAAAACAAAATGACCAAAGCAAACAAACAAAAGAATGAGAGGCCAGAAAGATAGTTCAACAGGAAAAATGCTTTCTTTGCATGTAGGCATTCCAGGTTCAATCCCCAGCACCATATGGTCCCCTGAGCATCTCCAGGAGTTATCCCTGCACACAGAGCCAGGAGAAAGCCCTGAACACCACTGGGTGTTGCCCAAAATCAGGCAAACAAAAAACAATTCCAAGGTTTGGCTGAACAAGTAGAAGAACGGAACAACTAGTTTTATTAAACAGAGAATATAAAGAAAGCAATATGGGGCATAAGATCCTCAGTTTAGTTTTAGAGTTTTTAAAATGGCCTGTAGACACCCAAATGGCAGTGTTTAGTATATCTATACATGTCAGAAGTTTGGGTAGGTGTTACGTACAGATAGGACTTTGGGAGCCAACAGCTATGATATTTAAAGTTGGACTGTATGATAACTTAAGAGTCCGAGTATGAAGATAGAGACATATATGTAATGAAACCTGGACACTCCAGTTTTTAGAGGCTGGGTAGATAAATGAGAACTCAATAAAGAATGCAGAGAGGAATGGGTATTGAGGTTAGAGGAGAACCATGCAAGAGGGTGTCTTAAAGACCAAGTGTTCCAGAAAAAAGAAACCAATAAAAAAAAATTAGTTGCTACTTACAGGTAGAGTAAATTGAGCCCTGAAATTTTTCCTTTAGATATAAATGCATGGAAGTTTAATAAGTGCAGTTTTGGTTACATAGTAAAGGAAGACAGATTGGAGTGGTTTTAAGAGAAATGGTGAACACTAAGTATAGAGAATTCTTTAGTGTTTTAATTAGAAGAGAGGAAGGATAAAGAGAAGTGGTAGCTTAATTACTAAGCACAATGGGGGAAGTAGAAAGAGAATTCTGGGTTTGAGCACTTTGAAGGACAGTTTTAAAAACTTGCAAGGGTCCAAGACAGTACAGTGAGTAGAGTGCTTGCCTTGCATATGTCCAACCCAGGTTCAATTCCTTGCATCACCTATGGTCCCCTGAGCCTGTCAGGAGTCATTCCTGAGTGCAGAGCTAGGAGTATCTAGAATTTTGCATGTATATAATCATGTCGATTAACATTAAATTACTTTCTAGATTTCTTTTTGTTGTTCGCTGAACTTGCCAAGTGTGATCCTTAAGCACAGAACCCAGAGTAAGCCCTGAGCACTGCTGAGTGTGGCTTCCAGACAAAACAGTAAAATGCTAATGCAAGGATCAGAAAGGGAAGTGGTTATAAAGACACCAAAGCCAGTGCCTTCCAGAAGCAGGACAAGATCTCTGCAAGGACTGAATTGGTGATTCACCAGGAAGCAGACACTATGTTCTCATTCCCGAAGGGCAGACTCTGTATGGGGGTTCATGCGGTATATGTTTACGACTTCCACTTTTTAAATGTTTTGTTGTCAATCATGTTCCTTTCTATAAATGTATAGTAGCAGAAACAGATAGACATAATGTATAAAATTAAAATTGTAGATATTCTTCAAGTATACGAGAAACAGCAGCCTTTCATTTTTCTTTATTCATAAATGCTCATAATAACTTTGGGGAGTGTCGTATATATTAAACATATTAAATACCTTGATTATGGTATGGGTCTGAGCATACATATACATGCCAGAACTTAAATTGAATACTTTAAATAACATCTGTGGCCAGGGTTAGCTCTGCAGCAGTAGAGGAGAAGACTAGCCTTGTGTGTGTAAGGTCCTATGTTCTATCCTTGGTTTATACATATTTATTATATATTTATATGTATATATTTGTATAATATAGCACTGTAGCACTGTCATCCCGTTGTTCATCAATTTGCTCGAGCAGGCAGCAGTAACGTTTCCATTGTGAGACTGGTTACTGTTTTTGGCATATCAAATATGCCACAGGAAGCTTGCTAGGCTCTGCCGTGCAGGCGGGATGGATACTCTCAGTAGCTGCCGGGCTCTCTGAGAGGGTTGGAGGAATGGAACCCAGGTCGACCCCATGCAAGGAAAATGCCCTACCCGCTGTTCTATTGCTCCAGTCCATATTATATAAATATGTAATGTGTTTATTATATATTTATATGTTAATTATATATATATTTTTATATCTAAATTCTTGAGGATTTTTTCCCCTTAGGGGAGAAGGCAACCCTTAGCACTGCTCAGAAGGCCCAACCAGTGATGTGGTGTTGCTCAGGCTCTGCAGTGCCAAGGATTTCCTGGGCTATTTTGGTGCTGGGAGGCCTCCAGGTCCCCACCCAGTGGTGCTCCAGGACTATGTGCTGATGCCGAAATCAAATCCTGGTCAGCTGCATGCAAGGCATAACCTTAATCCCTGTGCCATCTCTTTAGTCTCTTTAGTTATTTTTAAAACTATTTTTTTAAATTATAGTTTATATAATACGGTTTAACAGAATTAACATTCATGATGTCTTTTTGTTTGGGGGCAACACTTGGCAGTGTTCAGTGCTCAGGAGTCGCACTGAGTAGTACTTGGGACACCATGTGATATTTGGATGGACTGTACACTCAGTCTATAGAGCTCTGTCCAGTCTACATTTATGGTATTGAACAAAGTTGCTGTACCTCACCACCACCAAACTGCCCAGGAGCCTTCACTACTATCCCTATATTGTCTCTAACTCACCTCCTCGGTCCCCACCACCCTCCCCCCATGCTTGGTAATCTGAGTTTTATAAGCCAAGACCAGGGCTTTGTCATTTTTTTTTTTTGCTTTTTGGGTCACACCCGGCGATGCACAGGGGTTACTCCTGGCTCATGCACTCAGGAATCACTCCTGGCAGTGCTCAGGGGACTATATGGGATGCTGGGAATCGAACCCGGGTCTACCGAGTGCAAGGCAAACACCCTACCCGCTGTGCTATTGCCCCAGCCCCTGACATTGTTTGATACTGTGTATTTCCATGTTTTGTCTTGTTGTATACCACAGATGAGTGAGATCATCTGATATTTGTCCTTTGTCTCCCTCTCACTTACTTTACTCAACATGACTCCTCCAGTTCCAGTTCTATCCACATTTCAGCAAATGGCAAAATTTCATCTTTTCATAGTGCTGCACCAATATTCCAGCATGTGTATGTATATATCACAGGTTCTTTATCAGTTCATCTGCGTTTGGACATTTATCTGTTTCCATATCCTGGCTATTGTAGTTAACACTTCCATGAACAGAGATGTGCACATATCTTTTTGAATTAATGTTTTTGACACCAGTCAAGAAGTGGAATTGCTGAGTCATATGGGATGTGCTTTCCTTTTTAGGAGAGGAAGTATTCAATCTTACTTCTGATTTTGTGCCCAGGGATTACTCCTGGGGAGTATATCTGGGGACCATATCTAGTGTTGGATATGGGGTTGAACAGGGTTTGACTGCAAGCAGCATAAACTTGCACTGAGCACCTACCTTAACCTTGTACTACCTCTTTTGTCCCAGAGAGCTCTCAATTTTTTCTTACACAGAAATAGATTTTAATATCATACATTGAATTTTTATCACTTGTATCACTTGTCATCTCATTGCTCATCGATTTGCTCGAGCGGGCGCAGGTAATGTCTCCATTTGTTACTGGTGCTGGGTGGCCTCCAGGTCCCATCTCTTTAGTCTCTTTAGTCCCTGTTGCGTGCTAATGTAGCCCAATGGCATCTGCTTGCTCCAGGAACATGAAGAGCCTCAAACTGTTCATTCTGGGTCTTGATGAAGAAGTCTGACCATCTCGTAGGTCGGTGGCCACATGTTATTTTGGTGTCCCATGGAATCCAGTCAGTAACAGCTCTAGTCCAGTGGTCATCTCCAAATTGCATTATGTGTCCGGCCCATCTGATTTTAGACACCTTGGCAAATAAGGCAGCGTCCCTGATATTCAATCGTCTACTTAGGTCAGAACTCCGGATTCCTTTCTCTCACTTGAGTGAAACGTGATACTCCAAGCATAGCTCTTTTGATTCCTCTTTGGGAATCCACCTTGATCATTCATCACCTCATCGTGGCGGGGGGGGGGGTGTGTGTGACAACGGTACCAACCAATGAAGAGTGAACCAACAGGTGATGCCCAGAGATGCAGGCAGGTGCATGTTTGTCAGCGTGCAGATCATTACAACATGCCTGTTGACCAAAAGCTTGCATTCAGAAGACTGAAAGCACTGTAAGGACGATTAGAGGCCGCCCTAAAAGCCTTTGTCCCTCTCAGAGAGCCCAGCAAGCTATCGAGGGTATTGAATTTTTATACACCAAAGAATTTTTTTTCTTTTCTTTTTTATTTTTGGGTCACAGCTGGCGATGCACAGGGGTTACTCCTGGCTTTGCACCCAGGAATTACTCCTGACGGTGCTTGGAAGACCATATGGGATGCTGGGAATTGAACTTGTGTCGGCCACATGCAAGGCAAATGCCCTACTCAATATACTATCACTCTAGCCCCCACCAAAGAATTTTCTAAATTAAAATCATTCTATTCTGGGGCTGGAGCAATAGCACAGCGGGTAGGGCATTTGCCTTGCACGAGGCCGACCTGGGTTCGATTCCCAGCATCCCATATGGTCCCCTGAGCATGGCCAGGAGTAATTCCTGAGTGCATGAGCCAGGAGTGACCCCTGTGCATCGCCACATGTGACCCAAAAAGCAAAAAAAAAAAAAAATTCTATTCTAAGCATGATGCAACTAAGTTCAACTGAAGTAGAAAGAAACAGGTTACCTATAATAGTCTTTCGTTTGAATGAATATGGCAACAATGTGAAGTTGTTTTTTTAAGCAGTGGCATATATTCTTCAGTATATTCCAATATGAATTAAAATTTGACATAAACATTTCATATTAAGTTAATATTATGACAATATCTAGATAAGCTTATTAATTGAAAATTTTGCCTAAGATGAGACAGTTAAGAGAAAGTTTAGATAATCTTAACTTTCATTTCTGGGGTTTGGGGAAGAATAATTTTGTATTTCTGAAATAATTTCTATATATTAAAAAATAAGTTCATGAAAAAATAAATGGAATCATACAAAATGTACTCTATGTATGACTTTTTAATTCAACATAATTATTTATAATTCATCTATGTTGTTGCATTGATTGTTGCATTGATAGTCTTCTCCTTTTGTTATTACTAGATAGATACTATTTTAATGGATGTGTGACAATTTCCTTACCCATTTATCTGCTATGGATTGCTTCTAGTTGAGGTGATTAAAAACAAAGTTGCTATGAATCTTTGTAAGCCTTTGATGGTCATAAACTGAATTTCCCTTGGGCAGAATACCAGGATGGAGAATGTCTAGTTCAAGTGACTGGTTATATTTCTGGATGCTGGAATATAAAAGCATTTCCCAAAGTTTGGCTCTTGTTTGCTGCCTAAATTCCCTATTTGTGTTTTCATACTACTTCACAGCTCAAACTAAAAAATTCTTTTAAGTCATTTTTCATCTGATTTTTTTAAAGCCTTGGAAATTAAAGCCAAATAAACCAGAAGAATTTCAAAATCACAGTTGTTTTGGGGCTGAAGAGATAGTACAGTAGATAGGGTATTTACTTTGCACACGATTGACCAAGATTTGATCCACAGTACCCTATGTGATTGCCTGAACCCTGCCAAGAATGAGCCCTGAAAACAGCCAGAGGGCCCCCTTCTCTGACTTGAAATAACATTTTTTAAAGAGAAATACTAATTATAGAATTTTTAAAAATTATGTCTTTTGTAGGGGGATGGTGAGGGATGTTGGGAAGGAAACTGGGATACTGGTGGTAGGAAATGTACACTGGTGGAGGGATGGGTGTTGGAACACTGTATGACTGAAACCTTATTGTGAAGAACTATGTGAGGGTCTCTCACAGTGATTCAATAAAAAATTTTTTAAAAATAATTATGTCCCTTGAGATCCTCTGATTATAATATTCAATATAGGACTTATTATCTTCATAGCCACCACGACTTAAGCATTACTTTTATTTATTAGCATTACTATTTAACAGGTCCAGACTTCATACTTTATATATGATCTCTTTCAAAAGCTCATAACAGGGACTGGAGCAGTAGCACAGCAGGTAAAATGTTTGCCTTGCACGCAGCTGACCCAGATTCGATTCCCAGCATCCCATATGGTCCCCTGAGCACCGCCAGGAGTAATTCCTGAGTGCATGAGCCAGGACTAACCCCTGTGCATCGCTGAATGTGACCCAAAAAGCAAAAAAAAAAAAAAAAAAAAGAAAGGAAGAAAGAAAGAAAGCTCAGAACATTCCTATCTATGTGTTAAATATTACTATCTTTATCCTAAAATTTAAAAACAGAGATACACAAAGAAATTAAGAAATTTACTCACAATTGCTAGCTAGTAAGTGGGGAGTTTATGAACTAATAAATGAATTAGAGAACCTTAATTTTCAAGCCCCTTCCAAAGCCTCAGGAGAATCCCTGAACATAGCTGGGTTTGGCTCCCTGCAAAATGTAGGGAGACAAAAGGAAAACAGACACTTACAGAAAAAATTACAGTTTGATGTTTTAAATTGAACTTGACTGAGAATTTATAAAAGTTTTAATTAAGCTCCTTACTATTCATGTTAACTGAACTAGTGAAACTCATTAGGTATAGTCTCAATACATTTTATTCCATTTGTTTGTTTAGGGGCCACACCTGGTGGTGCTCAAGGCTTATTGCTGGCTCAGTACTGGGGACCATATGGGATGCTGGGGATTGAACCTGGATCAGCCATGTTTAATGCAAACATCCTACCCACTACACTATCACTCTGGCCCCTAGTTTTAATACACTTTAGAGAGAATTCATTAAGTTATAGAATTTTAAATTATATAAATGAACATCATATTTTTCTGGGTAATGTGCTTATATGAAGAAGGTTATTCCCATATGGTGCCTGATGAAGCATACATACAATGAAAAGGGACCCAGGAATATGATGTATAATAAACTATTAATAAATACTAATAAAACATTTGTCAGTTAATGAGTGAATAAATGAGTGAATGAATAATTATGCTAACAGGGTTATACATCACCAGACTTACATATTATTTTCTAGTCTAGACCAAGACCTCTTGATTCGGGAAATTGAATGATTTGCCTCAGTGACATGATGGAACAAAATTGGACTCAGTTTACCCAACTTTCAATTCTTTCTACTCTGAGAACATTTCCAATTGTGAATATGTACTAGATTTTAAGTAGGCCACCGACATTTCTAGCAACTGAAAGTACTTCTGTTATATATATATATATATATTTCTGAAGTAAACAGATTTTATTTGGAGGTTTCTGAGGGAAGGAGGAAGGGATAAGTGGGAGAGAGAATAGTAAGAATAACGCGCTCAAGAGAGACTGCAGGCTTCTCCAGGGGTGGAGGAAGCTCTACACACATCCTAGCACTGGACACGAAAGCATGAAAGTACACATCTCAAGAGGGGAGATGCGGGCTACACATGTGCTCGGCCACGTGGGCACAAGCAGCACATGGGCTCAGGCAGCATATGTGCCACTTCTATTATATCTTAAAGACTTATTATTCTATGAAAAATGAAGCCTCCAGGGCTGTAGATATAGTACAGTGGGCAGGGCATTTGTGTGATCCCAGCACCCCTTCTGGTTTCCCAAACCCCACCAGAAGTGATCCTTGAGCATAGAGCCAGCAGTAATACTCCTGTGTGTGCCCAAACACAAAAGAGAAAAAAAAAAAAAGGAATGATGCCTTTTTAAGAAACCCAGAAAACTTGGTAATAGATCAGGAAGATAATCTTCCTGTTAACCTGATAAGAATCCAAGAATCTTGGATTTCCAAATAAACAGTCCTAACTCATAAATCATTATCATCATCATTATCATCATCCTGTTGATCGTTGAATTTCTCGAGCGGTCTCAGTAACGTCTCCATTCGTCCAAGCCCTGAGATTTTAGAAGCTTCTCTCTACTTTTCCTTCCAACTATGCCGCGCCGCTTCCGGGAGCTTGCTTTTAAGTCTCTGGATGTTGGCCGTATACAGGATTACATGGCGCGTCGGGCAGTCCCTGGGTGTGTTGGGTGTGACCGCCTAGCTACCAGGAAATGGGAAATCTGGGCGGAGCAGGCCCAGTCCCGATCTGAGCAGCTGTGGAGGTCTCAGCCCTGGGTCCCACACACCTGGGTTCCTCTACCGGTTTCTTCATGCGTGAGGCTCGTCTGAACGTGTGGAGAGGGGCCTTGAGCATGGCTGTGGCTAGGATCCAGAGGTCTTCAGCCGCCAGGACCTCTGCTAGGGTGTGGAGGGAAGCTGGAGCTCATCCCCTCCGAGGAGGCCCTGGGGAAGACAGCCAGGCACGCAGGCAAGAGACTCTCTGCAGACTCACAAATAACTAGTGAAATTAATTTAGTGGCCATATTTTAAAACGAGTAAAAATATCAAATATTCTATATAACAAGAAACTAAATATTATTTAGGGAAAATTACGTACCTTGTCACAACAAAAAGTGCATTTCCAGGGCTGGAGAGAGAGTACAGCAGGTAGGGCCCTTGCCTTGGACATGACCTACCCAGGTTTGATCCTCAGCATTCTGTATGGCCTCCCAAGCCCCTCCAGGAGTGATCCCTGAATGCAGAGCCAGAGTAACCCCTAAGTATTGCCAGGTGTGGCCCCCACCCCCCAAAAAATCCAATAACAAAAAAATGCATTTCCCTCCTTCTCTTAGTGATTGTTGTGGTGTTCAATGCCATTACTGTACAATACACAGTGTACTGCAGCCAAGTCTGTATGAGCAGTGCAATTGTGTGAGCACCAGAAACTGCAGGTGCAGTCCCTAACGAGCCCCACAACAGCAATGCCCATGGAAACTCACTTCTGTGACAGTGGCTGGGACTGAAGTCTTAACCTTACACTAGAGGGCAAGTCCTCTATCACTGAGCCAAAGTCCATAAAATGTATTTAAAATTATGGACTGTGGATAGTTGTTTGTTGTTGTTGTTTGAATTAAGTTGGTGTCCAACCTGCCTATCTACCTAGAACAGAGTAGTGCAGAACTTTGTGCATAACATCCAGCATATCTATTTAGAAGTGAGTCTGAAGAAGTAATACTACTTAGGGGTGAGGGGAAAAGGAAGGAGCAAGACCACCACAGGTCTCTTTGTATTACTTACAGAGCAGTAAAGTTCAGAGTGCATATGGTAGGGCTAGAAATAGAAACTTAGAGGCTACTGCACGATGGATTGGTCATACAGATCAAGGAAATTCAGTCTGAGTTTGACCTGTGATGGAATAGAGCTGGAGTTGATATGAATAAGCTTGCAAGGGCCAAGGTAGGCTGGAGATACCACTGGACTTGGGAGAAGCTGACACTAAAGTTTCATAAGCTCTAGGACCAGTGCACATACTTTTCATGCAATAGACCCCAGTTCAATCCCTAGCAAGTATTGCCAAGACCAATCTGTAATCACCATGCCAGGATTTTGAGCACTGCCAAAATCCACAAACAAAAAACAGAACAGAGAGGAATTAGTATTAATCAGATCATATTAAGTCGGTTTCTGGTTATTTGGCTTTTTATATTCATCAACGATACCAAGAGGAAACAAATAGTAAAATGATATGTGGTCTGTTGGCCAGGGATGAAGCTCAGTGGTCAGTGCTTTCCTTTTAAGTGTGATACCTTAGATTTAATCCACAGCAGTCCAAACAATAATACAATTAGCCTGTCTCACAAACTAAATTCATTCATTAAATTTTGTGCGTTAATTCTTGTGTATGTATAAGTTTGGCTACAGTGTTCATAATATATGTGGAAATTTGAATAAGTGTTTTTGGGAGTGTCAGTTGAAATTGACACACAATTGAAATTCAAATAGTCTCTTCATTCTGAAAATTTCCAGTGTCACAGACATTGGTAGAGGGCAACATGCTCTTCTCAGTTTTAGTGAAAGATCCTGAGAAATGGTCTGTGATGCCTTATTGAAGAAGCAGGCAATTCAATGGCTGTTTTAGTGACTCTCAGGAGGGAGTCAATACCTTTGTATAATGATATGATCTATTAGTCATGCAGAATGGTAGGTCGAGTGTCACTCAAGGACTGGGACCCTGCCATGGTCATTTGTTAGCTATGTGATCTTGGACAAAATAACAAACATACTGAACTCTTGACATAAGCAATGTTATTCAGATGCAATTTCCTTATAGAAGCCTATCAGAATCCCCTATTATTAATTTTTTTTGTTTTGGGGCCACACCTGGTGGTGCTTACTCCTGGCTCTGTGTTCAGGGATCACTCCTGGCAGAGTTGGGGGGACCATATGTGGTGCCAGGGATCACATCTGTATTGGCCACATGTAAGACACACTCCCTAAACACTGTGTTATCAATATGGCCCCAGTGTTCTTTACTTTTTTTTTCTTTTTAGGTCACACCCAGCGATGCACAGGGATTACTCCTGGCTCATGCACTCAGGAATTTCTCCTGGCGGTGCTCAGGGGACCACATGGGATGCTGGGAATTGAACCCAAGTCGGCCGTGTGCAAGGCAAAATGCCCTACTCGCTTTGCTATTGCTCAAGCCCGAGTTCTTTACTTTTGATGTAACACCTACATCCCTTCAGCCTCCCAAGACTGCTATTTTGAGGAATCAGTTAAGTATAATGCCAGTATGCCCACCATCTCCACATTCTGAGTTAATCTGACTGCAGTTCTTCCTCTGACACCATGGCAATTGCTCAGAAATGTCCAAATCACATGCCACTACCTGGTCTTACCCTTAAGATCAGATCACGCTTGCCTGCTGTTGCCTGGGTAAAAGTAGCCATTCTCCCTTTGCTTGGATGTTAAGACTTCTGTTTGTCTCTCCAGTCAAGAGGGAATCCACCACTTTGCACTGCTTTCCCACAGGTGCCTTCTCTGAAACTATTTCCCACCCAGCCCCAGTTCATCCTAGCATGCTGCACTACCAACGTAAGGATCCAATGAGTAATTATATTCTCTAAATAGTTTTGAATAAGTAGACTTTTGTTGTTGATGGTGATGTGAAGATCAGCTGGTATGGACATGTGTGTAGATATGGACAGTAACTAATCAGAATGGACACTAGTGCCAGGGCTGGCAAAAGAACCAGAGGGTCTTAGTATTGCCAGATATTAACATTTTAGTGTCTGATTCTCGGGCAGTGTTGAGGACTGAAAGGGAGGGCAAATCAAAAATAGAGTTCTTGAGGTAATCAGGGCCGTAGCTGCTTACCAACTCTTAAGAAAAATGGTATGTTATGACTGAGTGTGGCACTGCCAGTGAGCAGTGTGCCCATGTATGCAATTGCAATAGTAGCAGCAGTGACAAAGAGGGGAAGGGAGAAAACAAAGAGATTATAAGAATTGAATGAATAAATAAAGCATTACCATAATGAGAAAAAGAAAACTGGTATGTTAAAACAATAATCTACGCACTAGGGATTTGTGTTACTTCTGGGTGATCCTATTCCTAGGCTTTTTCATAGTCCTAGTAAATGTTTAACTAGTTTTTAAAGATAAAATGACTCAAAGTTCATGGTGACACTTCCAATAAAGTACAAAACAGCATTTTTACTTAAGCTTTTCTATATATTTGTATCATCTTTCCTACCAAGAGTCCTGATTCTCGGGGCTGGAGTGATAGCACAGCGGGTAGGACATTTGCCTTGCACACGGTTGACCCATGTTCGATTCCCAGCATCCATACAGTCCACTGAGTACGGCCAGGAGTAATTCCTGAATGCAAATCCAGGAGTAAACCCTGTGCATCACCGGATGTGACCCCAAAAGCCAAATAAAAAAAATTAAAAAGAATCCTGGTTCTCAAATGTAGAGGTCATGATGGAATTAAAGTAACTTGTAATTACAATATCATTAGCAATACTAATAATATCATTATCAGTATGATTATTGGAAATAATAAATTTTTCAATATTCTATGTTCCTCTCTAGCTATAAGAATGTACCTTTATTGTTAAAAAATACATTGCATATCATACTCAGTCTTTTAACTCTCTCTGGTTTGTCTTGGTTCTATCAGTAATGGTATGTTTGATGCTTCCAGCCAAGTCCCATATTGATGTCTTTCTAATCATTTTGAAGTTAATTTCTAATCATTTCTAGAGCTCTTTTTTTTAAGGGGTTGAGAGGGGTGGTTTGCACACACCTGATGGGTTTATTCTTGAATCTGTGCTCAGGGATCATTCCTGGCAGGTATACATGTAGGGCAAGAGCTTTAACTCCTATATTATCTTTCTAGGCCCCATAATTATCTTCCATCTTTCCTTCCTTCCATCCTTCCTCTCTTCCATCCTTCGTTCTTCCCTTCCTCCCTCCCTCCCTCCCTTTGTTCATTCATTTGTATATTTATTCCAAGGGGCCCAAAGATAAAAATTAAGTCAATGAGGGGGTGATGTACAGTACAAGATTAGGGGCTTAACTCAACACATTTATTGCAAACCACAACACCTAATCAGAGAGAGAGAACAAAAGGGAATACCCTGCCATAGTGGCAGGGTGGGGTGGGAGGAGACGGGATTGGGGAGGGGGGGAGGGATGTTGGGTTTACTGGTGGTGGAGAATGGGCACTGGTGAAGGGATGGGTTATCGAACTTTGTATGGGGGAAACATGAGCACAAAGATGTATGGATCTGTAACTGTACCCTCACGATGACTTTCTAATTAAAAATAAACTAATAAAAAAAAAGATTAGGGGCTTAATCTGTAGAATGGCGTACCATAGGAAGGAAAGAGGATAGGAAGTGAGACATAATTTTTAAAAATTGAAGAAATACTGCTTTGCGACATGGATGACATTATGGGGCCATTGACCAGCCTAAGTTGTCATTCTTTTTATATGAGAAAACCCTATTTAGTTAAGCAATTACCATCAGGTTCTCCATGAATTCTCTCACTTTTCATTCTCTCAAATGATTTCATTCTGGCTTCTGGATCTTCATTCCACTGGGTTCACCAGTGACTTGCATGTTGTGAAATCTAGGGGACATTTTCAGTTCTCAGATTACTTAACCTCTCAGCAACATTTAGTGCTGGTGTCCAAAGTCTCCAGTTTGAAACTCTTTTCCCATAGCTTCCACAGGCAGTGCTCTGGGATTGCCCTACATCATCAGCTACTTCCTCTTTGCCTCCTTCATTGGATCATCTTCCTCTTCTAGCCACACTCACCATAGGTCAGCCTTGAAGATATACCCTGGGGGATGGGCTGGAGAGATAGTACAGTGGGTAGGGCATTTGCCTTGCACGTAGCTGACCTGTGTTCAAAACCAGGCACCACTAATGGTCCCCTGAACCCCACCAGGAGTGATCCCTGAGCGCAGAGCCAGGAATAAGCCATGAGCACTGATGGGTTCATAAAAACAAAGCAAAATAGAAGATGTGCCAGGCCTTTGCTACATGATTTTCCCTGATCTGAAACACTTTCCCCACTCACCTTTCACAAGCTAACTCTTCTCATCCTCTAGTTTTCCTTTTTTCCTCAGGAAAACAACCCTTGAGCTCTTTGGAAGTGGAATTTCCTTCTTATTCCTTCCTAACTCTTACTTAGTTACAACTTTATCTCTTTTGTATAACTCTTCCCTCAAACCTCTTCCCTCAAACTGTAGTCTCCATGAAGACAGGAACAAGAGTATTTTTACTCTGTATTGTATCCTCTGAGCCAAAACTATATCTCAATACATAATGAATTCAATAATTAGTTCTTGGGTAAGCAAATGAGTATGTGATTATGTAGATGCTAATTTGCTTATCCATTTGTTGTCTGTTCCCCAGACAGCAACCATAAAACATGTTTTATTCACATCTTATATGTAGTACCTGATATACTGCAGAGCATATAGTAGAAAACATAATAGATTGACTCTATCTAGAGATCTTTAATATACACATTTCTCTTCTTCTCCATTGATATCACCCTAGTTAAATTCATAGTTCTCTTGGACTAAATTGGATTACACACCTTTCCTTGATTTATTAAACTTAATACAAACTTGGATGTTTCTGCTTTCATTGTCTCTCAAGGCCAAAGTTCACTTCTGTTTATGTCATTATCCTCAGGGAAAGCTGAGCACATTTGCCTGAGCAAGTAATAGTTTTGTTTTGAAGTGGCAGAGGATTATTTGTGTTACACATTTGCATTTCATTTACTTAAGAGGGAACTGCTCTATTTTTATTTGTTTTTGGACTGCATGTGATTGCACTCAGGGCTTACTCCTGGCTCTACATTCAGGGATCACTCCTGGTGGTGTTTGGGAGACCATATGGGGTGCTGGTGGGTTAAACACATGTTAGTCAATGCAAGTATGCAAGGCAAATGCCTTACCCACTGTACTATTGCTTTGCCCCCTGCCCTGCCCCAAAGGAAGTATTTTAAGATTATCAGAATACATTTTCAACTGGCTGATCACATGCATAGAATTAACTTAAATCCTTTCTAGTGCCATGCACAAAAGTCAAATCAAAATGGATTAAAGACCTTAATATCAGACCCGAATCCATCTACATATAAAGGAAAACATATGCAGACTTCTCCATAAGATTGAATCTAGAAGTATCTTTTAAAATACAACACCATTGGCAAAGCAAAGATATACAAACGGGACTACATTAAATTAAGAAGCTTCTGCACCTCAAAGAAAATGGTAACCAGAATACAAAGATAGCTCACAGACTCCAAAACTATTTGCCTACTATTCCTTTCATAAAGAGCTAATATCCAAGATATATAAAACACTGATAGACCTTTACAAGAAAAAAGGTCTAACCTCATCAAAAATATGGGGAGAAGAGATGAATAGAAACTTCCTCATAAAAGAATACGAATGATCAAAAGGCATATGAAAAATGCTCTACATCACTAACCATCAGGGAAATGCAAATCAAAGCAACAATGAGATATTATCCCACTCCAGAGTGTTGAAAGAACAACAATTGTTGAAAAGAACAACAGCAATCGGTGTTGGCATGGGTGTTGGGAAAAAGCAACCCTCATTCCTGGCTGGTTGGAATGTACTTTGGTCCAGCCTGTTTGGAAAATAATATGGACATTCCTCAGAAAACTGGGAATCGAGCTCCCATACACCCCAGCAATTCCACTCCTTGGAATATACCCCAAGGACCCAAATATGCAATACAGAAAAGACCTCTGCATTCCTATGTTCCTTGCAGCACTATTCACAGTATCCAAGATCTGGAAACAATCCAGTGTCCCCAAATAGATGAATGGATAAAGAAACTATGGTACATATACCATAGTACTGGAATACTACATGCTGTAAAAAAAGATGAAGTCCTACAATTTGCTGTTACATGGATGGATCTGGAGAATATAATGCAGAGTAAAGTTAGTTCAAGAGAAACGGACAGATACAGAATAGTGTCTCTCATAAAAGATATAAAGAAACAGTAGGGGAATAACAAATGTCCAAGGCAATATAAACAAAGAGCATGAGAACTAGTTTACAGTAGAAAGTTTGCCACAAAGGGCAACGAGGGGGATCAGAGGGTAGGAACAAATAGGAAAGGGCACAATATGACACTTGTGGAGGGAAGTGGTCACTCTGGGGGAGAGCAGAATTCTGAAAGGAGGTATAAAGTGCATGCCATGAGGCTGGAGAGATAGTACAGTGGGTAGGGCAGTTGCCTTGTACAGCTTCAATATCCCCGGCATCCCACACTGTCTACTGAGCACTACCAGGTGTAATTCATGAGTGCATAGCCAGGAGTAACCCCAGAGCATCACAAGGTGTGGGCCAAAAACAAGAACAAAGTGCCTGCCATAGAGGCAGACTGGAATGGTGGGGTGTGGAAGGAAACTAGGAACACTCATGAAAGGATTGGTGTTGGAACGTTATACATTGAAACTCAACAGTGAATAACTATAATTCTGTAATTCACTATGATTTAATAGTAATATAGTAGTAGCAGTAACAGTAGCACAGCAGCAGCAGCAGCAGCAGCAGTAGTAGTAATAGTAGTAGTAGTAGTAGTAGTAGTAAAAGGATGTTTTCAAATGAACAAGTAAAAAATAGAAAACAATAAGAATAGCCAATGGCCTCCTTGCTCTATAAATTCTTCACCTTTTAAGTATCAGAGAGACTCAGTGATGTTGACAATATGGCTCGACACAATTGTGATAACTCTGAGATTGTCCCATAATGTGTGCTTATCAGAACCTGCTTTTCCTCCAAGGTCAAGTTTCTATCTTCCTTCCCTGACACCTTGCTGACTCATGGCTGTGTACTTCAACTTAAGTTTGTCAGGTAAACATGCACTGTGTCTATCCCTTCCTCCAGTCCCCTCCAAGAAGGACACACACACACACACACACACACACACACACACACACACACACACACACACACACACACACACACATACACACACACACACACACACACACACACCTCAGAACTGGGGCTCTATTAGGCTGCAGGCTGCCCTGTCCTCCTCCAATATTCGGAGTAACAAACTACCTCAAGGTTACATTTGCTCCTTCCTAGCTTTGAAGGTTCAGGTTACAGCTTTGTTTACAGTCATTGAGAGGGGTTTCAAATAGTTCACAAATGAAGTTGTAAATCTGCAAATAATTAAGAAAACTAATTGGGAAACAGCAGGAAGGGGTAATGTGTAGAAGTTGTCTTTCACATTTTGAGGTATATTTAAACATAGAGTTTAGGATTATAAAAAGCCACTGCACTAAAATTGCAGAAGCATTTAAAATAAAATTTCCGTATAAATTTTTAAGAGAACTGTAAATGCCATTTTAACATCTCTGGGGAAAGCTTTCCCTAAAGCCCTAACTTTCTTGGTGACCAGGTTGAATAAATTGGTCTCCTTCCTTTTCCATTCTTCATTCTCTATTCTAAAGGGTCAAAAAGAAATCATCTCTGTATCGTTCCAATTTTAATATATGTGCTGCCAAAGAGAGCACAATCATCTCATTTTAAGGGTTAAGCTTAACTTGCAGAAGTTATATGGAAGCAAAAAAAGCCACTAATGCTGGTATGGTAGTGGAAAGCATTTAACTGCATTCCTGCTTAATGACAGATTAGCAAAGGTTATTATTAAATTTTAATCTCTTCATTTAATTAATAAAGCCCATTAGTACCCTTCCTGTAAACAGGAGTCAAAAAAAAAAGTTTACAAAGTCTTGATGACTGATGTTTTAACCAGCTTATTTTTTTGTATTTTGAGTGAAAGGCACTTTATCATGCACTGAGTTTCCTTGGAAGCTAAAGAGAATCAAACAGTTCAAGATATCCTAGAAGTAAAATGAAAGTTTGAACCTGCAGTACAACTGAGTTTCTCCAAATTAGGCATCAGGAGAAACAGCATATGAGAGCAACTAGAGACATCCTTTTTATTCTCTGGGCTAGAATCACGCTGGCAGAAGCTTCAGCTAACTAAATTTATTTGCAAGTTGTCCAGAGGGAGTGATCATATTGCACCAGGGTTGCTTTTCGCAACATACTACTTTGCAAACAAGTTCCTAGGACCTTGTTAAATATTTAACTTTTGAACCTCAATACAAGTATAAAAATGTCATGTACTATTGTGTGTCTCAGCTATACAAAATATGGATTTAACTATCCACAGAAAATGGAAACTTCAATAGTATTTATGACATTAGAACATACAGTCTTCATTTTGAAAGACTTAAGGTCGCCAAGAGGTATTTATCCAAAATTAGCATTTAATATCAACACCTTGGGATATCCCTGCTTAGGCAGCATCTGCAGCCAGATCTAGTTACAGTTAATAAATCTAATGCTGAGTTGCTGACCTCAGGAAGACAGGTGTCCTCTCCAACAGCAGATCTATATTATGCTCAATAAGAAATGGCTTGATTAAATTGTCTTGAGACCTAGTCCTTTGCTTAGATAGTTGGCCAGCACAGTATCCTCTTCACAAAGAATTAATGGAATTTGGTTTCTTCTCCAAATAAGTTGCTCTGTAATTGAGCATTACATTTCCACCAAAGATATGCTTATTTGATTTAATATACATAGTCATTGTCAATTTATTTACTGATTATTTTAAATATCTACTAAGATTTTGAATATCTACTATGTGCCTGGTAGTTCATGGAGATAAAAAATTAACAAACTCAAGTTAGTAACCCAATTATGTGATAAAAGATTGAGACAAGATCTGTTTAAACTTTACCTAATCAACAAAATCTTTGAAGTCCACTTCAAGTCTTACCTACTTATTTATTTTGGAAAAAAAATTTTTTTTAATTTGTTGGGCACTGGAGTGGTAAAGAAGTGGAGAACAATCCCCAGCACCAGGAACTTTCAGACTTGCAGGGAAGTAAGCAAGGTAGACAGCCAAATTGTGAGTGACATGTTAAGCCAAGGTAAATGAGGAGTATTGATTTTATCTGACAGTGGTGAGATGCTGCAGGCAATTTTAAGGAAGAGTAAAGCATTATTAGATTTGCAATTTAGAAAAATCCAGTTGAGAAACACAGATGGAGAGTAAAAAAGAATGGACGGAGGGAAGGAAACCAGAGGGGAAGAAAATATTAAATTCTAAAGCTATTGAAGAAATAGAAATAACAAGATTTATTAACAAATTGAATGTGAAGACTAGGGAGAGGATGAAGTGTATGAAAAGTCTCATGTGGATGTATTAGCAGCAGGAGTGGGAAGGAACAGGTTGGGGGGAAAATTAGTCCTTTTTAAAATCTGTTTTGTTACAGTTGCCTTTAGAACATTGGGCACGAACGCTAAATTTTCTGTTGCATTTGTCAATGACATTACCAATATAGATTTATCTAATACTATTAGATCGTTCAAAATCTCTTGTACTCAACCAGTATTTATTCATTTATTTATTTAGTTAGTTAATTAGTTAGTTAGTTATTGTTTTGGGGCCACACCTGGTGGTACTCAGGGAATACTCCTGGCTCTGTTCTTAGGGGACCAAGAAGGTGCCAGGGATTAAATCAGGGTCAGTTGCAGGCAAGGGTAAATGCCTTAACCCCTGTACTATCTCTCTGATCACAGCAATTATTATTAAAAATTTATTATTTATTAATCCATTTTAAAATTTGGTTCATAATACATATGGAACTTCAATACTATCTTTGGGTGATATGAAAGATGGATGAGGTTTGATTTCCTACCCTAATGTCTCTTACACAACTTGGCTATTGATTAGAAACTCTCTAATTCTCTAATTCTGATATAAATCTTATCTCTAAGAAAAATGTAAACTCTCCAAAGTATAATATGCTATTTTAGGCTTCTCTGAAGTGATTATAAAAATTAGGTCAAAGTTCTTCTCTATGTGAATACTCAATGTAAACCTTGAGTGATAAAATGTCTGCTTAAACACAGACAAATTTATTTATTTTTAAATAGTCTTGGGTGAAGAATCATTACTAGAAAAGTATCGTTTTTGATAGTTAAAATGCAGAAACCATATATATTTTTTAAACCATATATATATATATATATATATATTGCTTTTTGGGTCACACCTGGCGATGCACAGGGGTTACTCCTGGCTTTGTACTCAGGAATTACCCCTGGCGGTGTTCAGGGGACCATATGGGATGCTGGAAATCGAACCTGGGTTGGCCGCGTGCAAGGCAAATGCCCTACCCGCTGTGCTATCACTCCAGCCCCAGAAACCATATTTTAAATGCTAATAATTATTTTTTCAAGTTTAAAAATATGCTTATACACTTTTAGTATAAGAGAACAGATTGAGCATATTTTGGACACATGTTCTTGATAGATTTTAAAAGGCTGTATCAGGCTCAGGAGATGTCTCAGTCACTAAAGTATCTCTCTTGGAAATGTGATGCCCTGGGCTGAGGTCCCTGTTCCTGAAGTAATTTTAAGCTTCACTGTCGCCAGGCATGTGAGTTGAGCACAATTAAAAGGTGCAATCCCCTAGCAAGCACTGCAACTAAAGAGGTATTTGAACACCATAATTAGGAATGCAATCCTTCCTCAAGCTCATGTGTGAACAGTACAACCCAGTGTGTGTATGTGTGTGTGTGTGTGTGATTTTAAGTCATTGCAATATCAACAGAAGAGAGGGAAGAGGGGATATTCAAAATAAGTACTCCAAAATTCTGTATCATAAGGAACTCACAAATCCACCAATAAAATACACAATCCAACAATTCAATTTAAAACTGGGAAAGATTGAAAAAAAAAACCACTCAGATAGTCATACAGCATTTCATAAAGGGATATGAAAATAAAAAACCCTCATTTTAGGCATTATCAATAAAATTCAAATAAAAAGAACATGAAGCTGTCATCTGTCACCTAAAAGAATAGTCTAGGGGCTGGAGCAATAGGACAGCAGGTAGGGCATTTGCCTTGCACTCGGCCAACCCGGATTCAAGTCCCAGCATCTCATATGGTCCCCCGAGCACTGCCAGAAGTAATTCCTGAGTGCATGAGCCAGGAGTAACCCCTGTGCATCACCGGGTGTGACCCAAAAAAACGAATAGTCTATCAAAAAAGGCCAGAAATAAGTGCTGGCATGATTGGGGTAGGAGTGGGAAGAAAAAGAAACCCTTATAAACTATTATTGGGATATAATTTGATCTAGCCTATATGATAAAATATGTAAAGACTTCTTTTTTTAATTTTAATTTTATTCTTTAATTAGTGAATCACCATGAGGGTACAGATACAGATTCACACATTTTCAAGCTTGTTTTTCCCTCATACAATGTTTGCAAACACATCCCTCCACCAGTGCCCATTCTCCACCACCAATAAACCCAGTATCCCTCCCACCCCCCAATCCCATCTCCCCCCCCACCCCACCCTGCCTCTGTGGCAAGGTATTCCCTTTTGGTCTTTCTCTCTCCAATTGGATGTTGTAGTTTGCAATAGGGGTATTGAGTGGCCATTGTGTTCAGTCTCTAGTCTACTTTCAGTACGCATCTCCCTTCCCACTCGGGATCTCTAACCACATTTTACTTGGTGTCCCCTTCTCTATCTGAGCTGCATTTTCCCCAGCATGTGAGACTCTTAAACAATTCAAAGTAGACCTAACATGTAATCCAACAACTTCACTCAGGTATCTGTCCAGAGAACATAAAAACTAACTTAAATATGTGTGTGTGAGTCACACCCTCAGACCACCTCCAGCACCATGTAAGCTCATTTGCAGGCCACAGTCCAGAGACTCATCAATAAATCTCAAAAGATACCAACAAGAAGCAGAGATGCTTCTGGACCCCATGCTAGGCTGAGTCATCCAGGGTACCCTAGAGGAGATGGGGTGAGCCCAGAACCAACTCAAACAGAGCCCTGGCAGCCCAAAACCTCCACACTCTACAATGGTCACCATGCACCCAGCTGTACTCTACTGTTTTGGATGAGCCTCATCCAGAAATTAATCTGTTGAAAAACTCAGGTATGTGGGTTTTGTGGCTGAAATCTCCAGACTTTCACAGAGTCAGAAACGAGCTACTTCCTCCCACCCCCATCTCTCTGTACTTCTGGAAGCCCCAGCAGTCACAAACATGCCCCAAATCCACCATCCAGTTAAAAATTTAACTCCAGCTGTATCATCCCATTAAAAATTCTGGACTTTCTGAAGCAACACCTCAAACGACAATACTGATAAACCAGGAGTAGCACACCAGATTGGATGGAATGCCATGTAGAAGGCATCCCATCTCAATTAATAAAATACAAACATAGAAGTCTTAACCTATAACAACATTTAGTAATTTCTTATACAAGGGCTTAATAGCTTCATGGTGAGATACACAATTTTCACTAACTCTCTTCTGAGGAAACAATTTTTATCATACTTTTACCAAGTTATAACGAGAAATATAAAACAAATTATTGAGGCCTTGCTATGGGGACAGGTTTAAGGGGTGAATAGGAAAACAGTACATAAAAGTAGTGGGAAGGTGCAATGGTGGTGAGATTGTTACTGGTATATTGAATGTAACAAATCATCATGAACAACTTGGTAAACCATATATAAAGTGTAAGGGGAAGATAAAATTTTAAAACATATATATATAAGTGTACATATATATATATATGCATACCCATTTCTGGCAGCACTATTATAACCAAGATCTCAAAACAACTGAAGTGTTCAAGCACAAATGAGTGGATAAAAAGTTGTGGTATATATGTATGATGGAAGACTACACAGTTATAAGGAAATATGACACCATGTCTTTTGCTGCAGCATAAATGGGACTGGAATGCTAAGTGAAATATTAGAAAGAGAAAGACAAATTCTGGATGATCTCATTCACCTGTAGCACATAAGGAAACGAATCAAGGGAACAGATAATGCCAAATGAAAACAAAGTCTTGGGTTTTGAACACAAAATGGAGGTTATCAGAGCTGGAGAGAGGGGGATCAAAGCTGGCAGAGGGAGGAGGAGGAGGAGAAGTATGTTATTTTGGTGTAGAGAGTGGTTAGTAACAAACTTTGAAGAGGTGTGAAATTGTGCCCCTAAGACATATAAAATCTTAAAAACTAATATCTCAGTGATTCATTGATTTCATTGCAAGGCTATTCGCTATTTATTTAACATATCTGCTATTTATGGAAACCTGGGTTTCCATAAAACCTGCCTCCTTATTTTCTTTGCAGTAAGTACACACTGAGATATAGGGATGCATATATTTGTTTTTGTTTTTGCTTTTTTGGGTCACACCTGGCAATGCACAGGGGTTATTCCTGGCTCTACACTAAGGTATTACTCCTGGTGCTCAGGGGACCATATGGGATGCTGGGAATCAAACCTGGGTCAGCATCGTGCAAGGCAAATGCCCTACCCACTGTGCTATTGCTCCAGCCCGAGGATGCATATATCTATACTAAGTATTTTATGCATTGTGTGATCTTTTCTGTACAACAGATTCCTAAAAATGGGTCTGTTTGTTTTGAGGACTTTATGGGAGCAGCACCAAGTTGTTTTTCAAGTATGAGTCTATGCTCATATAGGGTTTCAAACATCTAATTAAAATTCAGTATTAAAGTTATTTAGAGAGAGGACACTAGGAAATGGAGATATATCCCCTGCTCATGGATCTGGAGGATTAACATTACAGATTTAATGTAGTTCCTATAAAGATAACCATGACATTCTTCAAAGAAGTAGACAAAACACTCCTGAAATTTATATGGAAAATGCAATCCTTGGGAAAAAGAAAATGGGTGGCATCACCTTCCCAAACTTCAAACTAAAAGCAGTACCAATTAAAATAGCATAGTATTGTAACAGAAACAGAACTGCTGACCAATGGAACAGAGTTCAATATTCTGTCACAGACTCTAAAATATACCATCATCTAATCTTTGATAAAGGAGCAAGAAATGTGAAGTGGAACAAGGAAAGCCTCTTCAACAATTGGTGCTGGGAAAAATGGACAGCTACCTGAGGGGAAAAAATGAACTCTGACCTCTGTCTAGTGCCAGGCACAAAAGTCAGATCAAAGTGGATTGAAAACCTCAATATCAGACCTGAATCCATAAGCTATACAGAGGAAAATGTACGCATAACCGCCCATGACACTGAAGCTAATGGCATCTTTAAGAATGAAACACCAAGAGCTGGAGTGATAGCACAGCAGGTAGGGCGTTTGTCTTGCACGAGGCTGACCCCGGTTCGATTCCCAGCATCCCATATGGTCCCCTGAGCACGGCCAGAAGTAATTCCTGAGTGCAGAGCCAGGAGTGACCCCTGAGCATCGCTGGGTATGACCCAAAAAGAAAAAAAAAAGAATGAAACACCCCTGGGGGCTGGAGCAATAGTGCAGTGGGTAGGGTGTTTGCACGCGGCCGGCCCAGGTTCGATTCCCAGCATCCCATATGGTCCCCTGAGCAGCGCCAGAGGTAATTCCTGAGTGCAGATCCAGGAGTAACCACTGTGCATTACCGGGTGTGACTCAAAAAGAAAAAAAAAATGAAACACCACTGATCAATCAAGTGGAAATAAACATATACAAATAGAATTACATTGAACTAAGAAGCTTCTGCAACTCAAAAGAAACAGTGACCAAAATACAATATGGAGAGAGCCCACAGAAGGGGAAAAATTATTTACCCAATACCCATCAGATAAGGGGTTAATATCCAGGATGTACATCAGTAGAATTGTACAAGAAAAACACCTCCAACCCCATCAAAAAATGGGGAGAAAAAATGAACAGAAACATCTCAAAAAGGAATACAAATAGGCAAAAGGCACATGAAAAAATGCTCTACATCACTAATCATCAGGGAGATGCAAATCAAAACAATAATGAGATATTATCTCACACCACAGAGACTGGCACACATCAAAAAGAATAAGAACAACTGGCACAGAAGTGGGGAGGAAGGGACTGTCTTTCATTGTTGGTGAGAATGCCTATTGGCCCAGCCTTTCTTGAAAAAATATAGGCATTCCTTAAAAAACTAGAAATTGAACTTCCATATGACCCAGCAATACCAATTCTGGGAATATATCCTCAGGGTGCAAAAAGAGCACAGTAGAAATGACACCTGCACCTGTATGTTCATTGCAGCACTGTTCACAATAGCCAGAATCTGGAAACAACCCGAGTGCCCAAGAACAGACAACTGGTTAAAGAAACCATGGTACATTTACACAATGGAATACTATGCAGCTGTTAGGACAGATGAAGTCATGAAATTTGCTTGTAAGTGGATGGATGTGGAGAGCATTGTGCTAAGTGAAATGAGTCAGAAAGAGAGGGACATATAGGATGACTGAACTCATTTGTGGAATATAAAGTCTCATTTGTGGAATATAAAGTAACATAATATGAGATTAACATCCAAGGACAGTGTTAGTCTCATATTATGAGGACCAAGGACCAAGGACAAAAGGGCCAGGAATATTACTCTATAGTTGGAAGCCTGCCTCATGAGCTGGGGGAGAAGGCAGCTGGAATAGAAAAGGGATCACTAAGTCAATGATGGTTGGAGGGATTGCTCGGGTTGGGACATGTGTGCTGAAAGTAGATAAGGGAGTGAACATAATGGCCTCTCAGTATCTGTATTGCAAATCGTAATGCCCCCAAATATAGAGTAAGAGGGAAATTTTCTGCCATAGAGGCAGGGGGAGGGGTGGAATAGGGGGAGGGAGGGATACTGGGGACATTGGTGTTGGAAAATGTACACTGGTGGAGGGATGGGTATTTGATCATTGTATGACTGAAACTCAATCATGAAAGCTTTGTAACTATATCTCATGGGTGAGTCAATAAAAATATAATAAAATTATTTAGAAGCCAAACCCAAAACCTTTGACTTAAAACAAAAAAAGAATTTAGCACATATAAATTAAAGGGTTGGAGCGATAGCACAGGGTTGGAGCGATAGCACAGCGGTTGGGCTTTCGCCTTTCATGCGGCCGGCCCGTGTTCGATTCCTCTGCCCCTCTCGGAGAGCCCATCAAGCTACCGAGAGTATCAAGCCCGCACGGCAGAACCTGGCAAGCTACCCGTGCATATTGGATATGCCCAAAACAATAACAATAAGTCTCTCAATGAGAGACGTTACTGGTGCCCGCTCGAACAAATTGATGAGCAATGGGATGACAGTGAAATTAAAGTTCACAAGTCAAAAGTGAACTTGAGACTCAGCAGTGAATCCTGGAGACAGCAACTCAGCAGAGATTTCTCCAGATCCCATGCCAAGCCTATTCCACTGGGGAACCTCAGATGGAGCAGGTGTCCTCTCTCCGCCCACTCCAAATGAACATCTGGCGGCCACAAATTGTATAAGAAAAACCCAGGTACGCAGAACCAGGGACTGAAGATTCCAAGCCACATGGCGGCGGCGAGGATAAGTTGTCCCTTCCTGTCTCCCTCCTCCCTCGGGGGTGCTGGCTGTCATGCCCACGAACTGCCTCTGGGCACCATTTAAGCGCATTAACAGTCTTGATCCAGAGTCTCACAAATGAATCTCAAAGTGGATTAGCTCCCTACAGAGATGTCTCCAGACCCCAATCATTTACAATTTTAGAATTCCAGGAGCGTGTGGCCACAAAAGTGACCTCTCATGATATTCATAATCACTTGTATCACTTGTCATCCCGTTGATCTTCAATTTGCTCGAGCAGGTACCAGTAATGTCCCCATTTGTTTCTGTAGCGTGCTAGTGTAGCCCAATGGCATCTTCTCGCTCCAAGAACACAAAGAGCCTCAAATTGTTCATTCAGGGTCTTAACGAAGAAGTCTGACAATCTCGTAGGTGGGCAGCCACACAGTCTTTTGACATCCTGTGGAATCCAGTCGGTAACAGCTCTAGTCCAGCGGTCGTCTCTAAATTGCATTATGTATCCGGCCTATCTAATTTTCGATGCCTTGGCAAATGAGACAGTGTCCCTGATTCTTTTTTTTTTTTTTTTTGCTTTTTGGGTCACACCCGGCAACGCACAGGGGTTACTCCTGGCTCATGCACTCAGGAATTATTCCTGGCGGTGCTCAGGGGACCATATGGGATGCTGGAAACCGAACCCGGGTCGGCCACGTGCAAGGCAAAGGCCCTACCCGCTGTGCTATTGCTCCAGCCCCTGTCCCTGATTCTTGATCTTTGACAGAGGTTGGAACTCCGGATTCCTTCTCTCACTTGAGTGAAACATGATATTCCAAGCATAGCTCTTTTGATTCCTCTTTCGGATACCCGAATAGTGTTCTCTTTCTGTTTGCTTAGGGCCCAGGTCTCTGAGGCGTATGTTAGTGCAGGAAGAATGGTGGAGTTGAAAAGATGTGCTCAGAGCCAGAGGTTCTTCTTAACCACTTTGACACTCTTGAAGGCGTTCCACTCTGTTCTCTTCCTCCTGTGCAGTTCAGGTGCCAGGTCATTTGTCATATTGAATTCTCACCTAGGTACACATAACTGCTGCATTCAGAGATGTTTGTTCCATTGAGGGCAAATGGAATATCAGGAACTATTATGTTCATGATAAGCAATAGAAAAAAAATTATCTGGCATCTGCCTGTGGCAGGAAGGCTTGAATGGTGATGGGAGAATTTGAAATCATGATGGTGGGAAAGTGTAATGGTGGTGAGATTGATGTTGAAATATTGAATGTAATCAATAAATGTGAACAACCTTATGAAAACAAAAATTAAAAAGTGAGCTTGACAAAATGAACACCTGAACCCAGATTAAGAATGTTTTAAAGCCTGGAAGCACACTTCTGCCTTATTTTAGTTTTCTTTTCCTTTTTTTTTTTTTTGAAGTAGTTCAGAGAAATAGACAGAGAGACAGAGACAGAGAGACATAGAGAGAACACAGAATTCTCCTGAGGGGAGAGACCCGGAAGTATACATCTCAGGGTTGAGATGGAAGTGAATCTCCAAGATAGAGAATGACACATAAGCCTCTATCTGGAAATACATGGCAATTTTCGCCCAACCTGGCCCCAGTCTATAAACTGACCAAAATTTATCAGAGCTATCCCTCAGTCTGAGTCTTTTCTGACTCAATCCATCTTTGTTTTCTAGGCACCCCACACTTGCATCTTGGTCTAAAGCCTTATCCTGACTACTTCCTCTCCATTTTCTTTCCTTTAACAGATAATCCATTGATTAGGGAGATAGCCAACATGCTTTCATGCAGCAAGAAGCCCTGGGTTGCTTCGCTGAGCCCTCTTAGGAGAAATCCCAGCTAATGCTGTACATGACCCCTACCAAAAAAACAAATAAACAAACACCTGATATTACCTGAAATAAATCTCTTGCATTTCTAACTCTGCATAAGTCTGTCAACTGGAAGAGATCTGAAATGACACACTTGGTTTGGGGACTGGAATCACATATCTCCTGGCTGGCAAGCAGCATCCCATCCCAAGTGGTATGTGGGCTGAAATAGTCACAGTCACAAGTGCTAAAAATATTACCTGTAGTGACTAGAGAGTGAAGTCTCAGTGGGAATGTTTTGTCTGGTAAGATGATTCAAGCCCTTTTATGATGACTGTGGTTGGGGGGTGGGGGCAGGGGAGAACATATAACGACAATGGAATTGACTGGGTATTAAGAGTTCCATTGACATCCAACAAAGGAGTAAAAAAGTGGAGAACAGTAACACACCATTCAGGTTAAATATGAGAGTCAGAGGGGTATTAGCACAAATCGGGAGCAAACTGAAAATCTGAGTGAGGATGGTTAGGAGATCTCCCCTCAAACAGCTCTCTGCATAGCCAGGTAACACAGTTAAGTTGAGAAGACCCAGAACCCTGATATATGGCATGGGAATATCTGGATGTAGAAGGATGGATACTTTCAATAAAAGTAATTTCATAGATTTCTTTGAAACCACAGAATCTACAAATACAGTCCATTCTCCCTGTGCACTACAAAGGTCTGTCATTTTCCAGGCAAGACAGAGCTGTGCCCACCTCTTCTTCTGCCCTGATGCAAATCTGGTAATTTTAACTGGACCATAACTGGAACATACTGGACCTGATAAGTACTCTATTGTCCTTCCTTTGACCACCAGTGTGGCCTAGAGGGTCCAGTATGACAAGCTGAAGGAAGAGGGAAAAGCCCAAGCTTTGTGTATGTAGATGGGTCAGTTTAACTGTGGGTGTAAGCTTTGTCATTAGAAGTGACATGATGGGCACATGAATGATAGTTGAGACAGGTCACACATGGACAACAATGTGGTCTTCCATTTGTCAAAGCTGGCCTTGATACTAGTGTACCTGAATAGCAAATGTATCATCAACCAAGACCAATGTTCAACCCTTATTTGGCTCTACTTTTTGAAAAGTCCCACTGAAAATAAATTGATCAGTTGAACCCTTTGTATCCCAGGAGAGGCATTGGATACTTATTTAAATCCTCACATTAATGACACTTATTTAAATGCAGATTGTTTTTCCTATCCTCAGAGCTGCAGCCATTATTATCATCCAAGGACTTACAGAGCGTTTGATCCACAGCATGGAATTCCACACAATTCTATAGCACATGGCCAGTAGATCCCTTTCTGAGCAATAGAGAAGCAGGTATTACCTGGGGTTCATGGCAGTATATAGAAGCAGCCAACTATTAGAGTGATGGGATGACCTACTAAAAGCATCAATGGAATTTTATCTGGGAGGCAAAACTCTTCAGGAGTAAGTATTCATGGACAAAGTAACTGATTCAAAAGCCTGTGCTGTATCCCCAGTTAGAAGGAGTATGTGCCTAAGAACCAAGAACTGGAAGCAGGAGCAGCTCATTCGCTGTCACTCCCAGTGACACACTGGTGGATTCTGCATTCCACTGTGCCTCTGGCTCTGCAAGATTCCAGGCCCTGGTAAGAGTCTGTTTCCTTGCAGACACAGTAAACTCTGGACTATGTCTGCTGCCTGCCACCTTGAATTCCTCAACCTTGGGGTCATCAAGCAGAAGGTAAGTCACCATCTTGTCAGAGGTCATTGTCAAGTGGAGGCAGGGTTCCTGTTACACAATGAGGCAGAACTTGTGTGGAACTTAGGTGACCCACGGAGGACCCTCTTGCTACTCTGTTGTTATTGTCAAGCTCTGACCTTGGAAGGCCAAGCACAGTGGCCCCAGTTAGCAGAGTATGGTTACCAAAAACTCAGATCCCTCAGAACAAAAAAGCCTAAAGGAGATGATCCCTGAGCTTATGGAGAGAATTAAACATGTACAGTGCAAGAGATAGTGCATGGCAACCAAGCAAGGCATGTTCTTCCCATTTTCTTAGGAAAAACTTACTGATCAGTTGATAGGGGAGCAATCAACTCTAAGCCTTACATTGTGGATCTGCTACAGGATGAGAGGAGGCCATGTTTTCCCGCAACCATCCCCAGCCAAGGAGTGGGCAAGCCAAGCATCTGCTCAGCACTCTCCCTTACATCTGGGAGCTTCTCTACCCTCAGATTTATCATGGATTCCAATAGGAGCTACCAAGCTCTCCATATGTCCTGGCTCCCATGAGCAAAGTTAATTGTTGGAAGAATGGGCGCCTGGTCTAACTAGGTCTGCCCTGCCCTTCCTTCCTTCCTTCCTTCCTTCCTTCCTTCCTTCCTTCCTTCCTTCCTTCCTTCCTTCCTTCCTTCCTTCCTTCCTTCCTTCCTTCCTTCCTTCCTTCCTTCCTTCCTTCCTTCCTTCCTTCTTTCCTTCCTTCCTTCCTTCCTTCCTTCCTTCCTTCCTTCCTTCCTTCCTTCCTTCCTCCCTCCCTCCCTCCCTCCCTCCCTCCCTCCCTCCCTCACAGTTTTCATTTGTTTGTTTTAGCTTTTAGACCACACCCAGTGATGCTCAGGGGTTTCTCCTGTCTCTACACTCAGGGATCACTCCTTGAGATGCTCAGAGGATCATATGGGATGCTGGAGATCAAAGCCAGGTTGGCTGCATGCAAGGAAAGTGCTCTGCACATTGTGCTATTGCTCCAGCCCTGAGTAGCCATGTTTTAATTACTAACAGTGACATATGGCTAATGGCTAATGAGGTAGACGTTTTCTATAGACAGTTTCTATATTCAATCAATATAGAAACAGTTACATACTTCTGCAACTCTAGATGGTTACAGACTTGGTGTGCAGCTCTCTTAATTCACCACTTAACCAGGCAGCTAGGGAAGTGAACACAAAATAGGTTCTTTAACTTGCCCAGAACCTTGCAATGTCTCTGCCTTTCTCCACAAGACTAAATGACTTCTTCAGTGCTACCACTCTTTCTGACTTCCCACAGGACAGTAAAGAGCAAGAACTGCCTAGCCAGAGATGCAAATTTTATTGTCAGCCCATCACTTCATTCCCAACTGGTTAACTAACCCCTCTGAGCCTTAGTTTTCTCATTAATACATTGATCACACACATATATTATATATATATATATATATACACATAGAGAGAGAGAGAGGAAGACTGAGACAAAGACAGAGACAGAGACAGAGAGTTCCTGCTGTTTGTGAAACACAACTGACCGTGCTCAGGGTTTACTCCTGGTTTTGTATTAAGGGTTTACTCCTGGTGGGGCTCATATAAGGTGGCAGGGGTCAAAACTGGGTCAGTGGAGTGCAATGGGAGTGCACTACCCACTGTACTATGTCTCCAGTCCCCTGATAATATTTTAAAGGATTGTTGTAAGGAGTGAGGCCAACGTGCGCAAGACACTTAGCACGATACTACATAAAGATGAAGAAAGAACAGCTACTAAGTGGAAAGGAGCTCTACAGCTCCATATGAGTCCATTGTGTTCCAAACTTGGCCCCAGTTATTCCCTGCTGTTCTTCAGTGGGGCAAGAGTCAGTGGGAATCGGGAGGGAAGTGTGGGGACAGGCCCTGGTATCCAGGTACTGGCATGTGCCTTAAGTCAGTTCGGGAGTTAATTCACGAACAATTTTGGCTGCTACTGTTATCTCCTACTCTTTCTTCCCTGCTTATCAATTCAGATGGCTTTCGCTCTGAAACTCCAAGTTCCACCTGGCCTACGTCTTTCTCCTCCCAACTGGAAGTAATGATTAACCACATGAAGCATCCATCAACTCTCTTTCCAAGGACACCAATGACCTCATTAAGTCCAAAGCCAGGGGCACTTTCTCCTCAGCCTCTCCACATTTGGTACATTTGCTTCTCCCACCTCATTCTGTGCCTGATTCCTACTTCTTTTGCAATGACCAGCCTTCCTTTGATGGGTCCCTAGGCCTTCCCAATACAGTTTCATTCCCTCATTAGCCCCAACTCAGTGCCACTAAATTGATGACTCCCAGCCCTCTCCTCTGGCTGCCACTTCAGCTTCAGCCCAATCTGCACTCTGTTACCTTTGTCTCCTGGAAGCCTCATCTGACCTGGCCTTTGTTCCCATTCAATCACAGCTTCCCACATGCTGAGTTGGGGAAGGGAACACAGACTGACTTCAAGATCTAGGGTGTTGCATCCCATGCCAGGTGCTGAGAAGAAAATACTATAATACATATTTTACAGCTTAAACACAAACACACAGGGCCAGAGAGAGTGAGAGCTCTAAGGGCTAAGTACATGCTTTGCATTCTGGCGGGTTTGACCCTGGCCCAGCATGGGAGAGCTGAGAATACTCCTGAGCACACCAGCTATGACCCCCAAACAAGCAAGCAAACAAAATCAAAAGAGGAGGAAACTAAAGTTTAGGTCTGTCTGAATGAGACTGCGCTCTTTCTAATCCATAGTACTATCACCCCAAATTCTCTCCAGGAGGCTGGCAGTTTAGTAAGAGAAGATAAAGGTAAGTGTGATGTGGTGAGATCTAAGATCCCAATCCTATAGAAACACACTCACAAAGGGACCCTTAGCTCAGACTCTGGGGGCAGAAAAAAAGATTAAGCGAAAACATCTAAGTGGAATGGAGGACTAGTAGGACTTACAAGGGAAGAGATTTACAAAGCAGGAATTACAAACAAGTAGGAAAAAATATTTCAGACAAAGGAGCAGTAAGTGCATATGCCTGAAATAAGAGATAACCAGGAGACTGTAAGGAGTTCAGTATGGCAGGAGCCAGGGCAAAAATAGCCAGAGATGGGGTGACCTGAGAACGGCTGGAATTTCAGGTGAGGTACAGGAAACCATAGAATCAGTGGGATTTAAATGTAGAGGATAGACTAAAGGGGGTGGGATGGGTTCAGGGAGACCAATTAGTAGGTTACTGTCATAGCTCAGGACAAGAGAAGATGATGGGGTAAATTAAGGTAATGGTCCCTTAGGGGCTGGAGAGATTAAATAGGGAATAAGTCACTTGCCTTGCACACAGCCATCCTCAGATTCTCAACCCCTAGATATGGTTCTCTGGGCACTTCCAGGAGTGATCCCTGAGCACAGAGCTACAAGTAAGCCCTGAGTATCACCAAGTACGCCACGCTGAACTGCTTACAACCTCCCAGTTATCTCTTATTTTAGGTATGAGGAGTAGAAGAGGAAGAAAGAGAAGGAGAAGGGGAAAAAGGGGAAGAATGAGAAGGAGAAGAAAGAGAAGAAGGAGAAAGAGAAGAAAGAGAAGTGCCTCCTTAGGTAAGGAAGGGTACTAAGAAATTCAGGGACTACAGGGGACTTAGTAATTGATTAGATGTTATTAGGTATGTGGGGTCACTGAGGAATGAAGGGTAATTTTCACATGTGGAAGTTAATGATGGTGTGGTTGATGGTACAATTCATGAAAAGGAACTAGAAGAAGTGGGAAGTATTGATATGTTTCACTTAGGAAGTCTTTTGTTGTTGTTTGTTTTGAGTCATAGCCAACAGTTCTTGGGAGTTGCTCCTGGCTCTGCACACAGGGATCACTCTTCTTATTGGCAGTGGTTGGGGGGGGACCATATTGGATGCTGGGGATCAAACCCAAATTGGTTGCATGCAAGGCAAGAGCCTATCCACTGTACTATCCCTCCAGCCCAGCACCTGGGCAGTTATGAGTTGAATTATTGGTCGATCACCAGATAAGGTGGGAAACTCAAGAGAAGGAGCAGTTGGGAGAGTGGTGGAATATCACAAGTTTTATATCACCAGTGATAATGTCACACAACTCACCCAAAGGATCTTGAGTGAAAGGAAAAGCAGGCTGAAGAAGAAACTCTGAGGCTTGCCAACTTTGGGGAGGTGAGTAGGAGTAACCAGAGAGGCAAGAAAGAAAACAAAAGTGGTTGGTGAGGGTAAGTCAGCATCAAATAAGAGGAGTGTTAAGCAAAACACGGCACCTAACAATTCTACAAATGTGTGGGATCCTGGGGAACAAACCCAGAGCAGCCACATGCAAGGCAAGTGCCCTACCCACTCTATAATTGCTCCAGCCCTGCTGACACTAACTGATCTCTCTTTATCTTCACTCTTCACCCTTAGAGTTGTCTCCCATTTCCACGGATGCCACGTTAACCTTAAATACAGAGCTTGTATCTTCTTCGTCCAAAATCTGTGGCTTAGCTTTCCCGACTTATAATATAGCACATCCCCTATTATAGTAATGGAATGTTGGATCAAGAGCAACAGGGTGGTCAATTCCCAGATCCAAACTTAGTTCCTCAGGCCCTTTCAAGGAGAACAAGACCCTTCCAGAAAAGGTAGAGAGGTTGGTTAGGCAACCCGAACACATTTATTGCAAATGTGTCTATTGAAAACTCTTTGGATATTTCCTTCAGAAACTCACAAAAGGAGAAATACAAACAACCAATAACCATTTAGAGGTTTAATAGCACTAGTGTAAGGCCAAGGTGTGCATCTTTCTAAAAGAAGTTCCCGTGTGCTCATTATTAAATAAAACCAGTAGCTGGGCAGTTTAGCTGGCAGCAACTTTGTCCTTCTTCTCTGGCACGAGTCCTTTGGGAAACTGATATGCCTGGCATAGGGCGCACACTGCAATGAGCATGTGAGGCATGTACCTCTGGGTCACAGACGCTCTGACACTGATTATTTTTAGAGGTGACCTTCTAGGTTCCAAGGAAAAGTAAACAGACAGATGCGCATGATTTCCTGGAAAAGACTCATGCTAAACACGTTGGCATGCCTGCACTCACTATTATCCTGTGTTCTAATCCAGGGCACTTCAAGAGCAGCTAAGAGGGAAAGTTTGACTGAAAACTCAGAACCAGGCAGGATGAAGAGAGGGGTAACTAAGTGAAAGGTTCACAACTGCGCCTTCAGAAAGCTGCAGGTGAAATAAATGACTTATCTAGTACAAACTGTTGGAAAACATTTTCTTTTAATCAAGTTTCAATACCTCCTCGTGACAAGATAGTTAAAATATAATTTAAAGCTTTTACTTTTACTTGGTATTATTCTTTTCATTTTACCCTTGTTGCTTTTATGTGTAATATGTTGTTTTTATGTTTTGCTTTGTATTTTGGACCATACCTGCAGTGCTCGGGGGTTACTCCTGACTTTGCACTTAGGAATCACTCCTGGCAGTGCTCAGGAGACCATATTGGATGCCTGGGATGGAACCCAGGTAGGCTGCATGCAAGGCCCTACCAGTTGTACTATTGCTTTGGTCCCAATAGTCTCATTTTTAGTCTCATTTTTTTTAGTCTTATTTTTAAAGTGAATGTTATGTTTTAATGGCAGGGGAAAATCTCATTAACCTTGTCCTTTATTAATGGTATATATTTATATATGTACATTTATCTATACATAAATGAAAAACCTGTGTTTTATTATACCTTTGATTCTATTATTTTAGATATCTTTTTATGTTGGTTCTCATCCTATTGATGGTTCTTTAAGTCATCTCTTGTGTTTTTTATTACAAACTGTGCAAAAACAAGCATTTTTCAACTGATTTCTTTGAACACTTACATGACAGATTCTTTTGGACAGCTCCAGGAAAGAATTTCTAGATCAAAACATTTATATATTTTTAAAGTTTTTAATTTACTTATTGCCAAATTGTTTTCCATTTGTCTCCTGAATCATAGGAAAATAAATTATCATGAACAGTTAATACCTAACACAGTAGCTACTCATTAACTGTTTATCAGATTAAAACATCATAAATGTTAGTTATTGTTCTGGCAACCAAAAAAATGGTGTCTTGGATACTGTTGAAGTATATTGCCCTGACAGCGTCACTCTTATTTTTCCTTGACAAACTACATATTTGTAAAATCTTAGGTTAATAATTGAATTGGTAGTAATATAATTTTTAAAATAGTAGAAGCTAGAGGGGCTGGAGCAATAGAACAGCAGGTAGGGTGTTTGCCTTGCACATGACTGACCCGGGTTCCATTCCCAGCATCCCATATGGTCCCCTGAGCACCGCCAGGAGTAATTCCTGAGTTCATGAGCCAGGAGTAACCCCTGTGCATTGCCAGGTGTAACCCAAAAAGCAAAAATAATAGAAGCTAGAGAGATAATACAGGGTAAGGGACTTGTATTATCTTGCATGTGGCAGATCCAAGTTAGATCCCTGGTGCCACATATGTTCCCTCCTGGAGTAATCCTTGAACAGAGAGCCAAGAGAAGCCCTGAGAGTTATCAGGTATAGTCAAAGAACAGACAAAACAAAAAATAATAGTACATGTAACAAATACATAAGACATCTGATTGCCTCTGAGGTAACAAATTGTTGTTGTCACCTCAAGTCATAGAATTCAAAGGACAGACCTAGGAAACAAGACATCAAGGAAACGAAGTTTCTCATTTTTACTTGCAAAAGTAAGAGAACGCAGAGAAAAGGATTGTTCAAAAGTTTGAGAATAAATGCTCTACTTAAGCTACTTCTTCCTGCCTTCATTTCTTTAGTGAATGCACAGTATAATTTAATTTCATTTATAAGAATAAAGGAGATGAATCATTGAATGAAATGTTTACAGAAGTCTTTTTGGTTTTGTCCATTTGTGAGTGGAGAAATCTCTGCTGGTGGGGTGAGTTCTTGTTCTTGACCTGAAGAGAATTAAGCAATCAAGCAGGACTTCGAAAACAGGTTTTTATTTCTCTACGCAACAAAAAGGAGTACACAAACGTTTGAGCAGAAGCCCAGACCTTTCTCTCAGACCAGGAGGCAGACTTCTCAATATAGTGTTGTTGTTGTTGTTGTTGTTGTTTGCTTTTTGATCATACCCGGCAATGCACAGGGGTTACTCCTGGCTCTGCACTCAGGAATTACTTCTGGCGGTGCTCAGGGGACCATATGGGATGCTGGGAATCGAACCTGGGTTGGCCTTGCATGCGGCTGACCCAGGTTCATTTCCCAAGATCCCATATGGTCCCCTGAGCACCACCAGGAGTAATTCCTGAGTGCATGAGCCAGGACCCTGTGCATCCCTGGGTGTGACCCAAAAAGCAAATAATAATAATAATAATAATAATAATTGTTTTAAGTCTTTATTCAGTTTTCCATCCTGGGAAGAGAGAAAAACAGCCTGAATCCTTGTTTCTGAGAGCTCTTTTTGTTCAGTTCCACCTGCTGCCCCTGCCTGACTACAGCCACACTAACACTCTGCAAAAGAACCCTTGGCACTGACTCCCGGGAAAACAAATTGTTGACAGTTATATCCTAAAACACAATAAAACAATAATAAAAACTAATAACAAACTGCCCTTCTTGCCCTTCTAGCTTTCAACTTCAAGCCAATCAAGGATTGGAAGCATAATCATGGAGCTTATTATCACTATGCAAAGTGGTTGAATTTGAGTGAGAGCTAAAGGTTTTCCTAAGAGAGAAACTAGAGTCTTATATACCTTTGTCATTATTTTAGTCACTAAGGAACGTGTGTGTGTGCCCACATCTATATGTTTCCTAAGTTTCAGCAATTTAGAAAATGTTAGTTATATTCTGACGAGATGATTTTATGTGTGTATCTGTGTGTGTATACACTGGCATATATAATTTCATGTGGTTTTCTTTATCATATTACATAAACACTGTATTTTTTAAAATAAATTAAAGATATGTCAATGCTAGTGCCAAGCAAGTCTGTGCCATGTTTCTAACATACTGTACTTACTTGGGTCTTTGTAGTTTTTTTAATTCTTGTAATATTTTAAGCTTTTTCATTATATCTGCTACCACCAGCATACGTATGTCCCATACATATATAAGACACAGCCACGGTTCTTGGGGCTACTCCAGACCCTGTAGCTGAGTGTTGCTTTTGGTGATGCTCAGGGGACTAAGAGGTGCTGGGGATCAAACATTCCTGCATGCAAAGCAGAGGCTCAGATGTGGTGCCTGGGGTTTGAACTGGAGTCAGAGAGATGCAAGAAAAGTGTCTTATCTTCTGTACTATTATTATAACAACACTGTATATTTACAAAATGTAGTAAACATTACTCACTGTTTGTGTCTCTATTTAAGATATTTAAAATGTTTTAGAGACTATTTTTCCCTATTTTATTTATTTATTTAATTGAATCGCCATATGGAAAATTACGATGCTTTCAGGTTTAAGTCTCAGTTATACAATACTGAAACAACCATCCATTCACCAGTGCCCATATTCCACCACCAAAAAAAAAAAAACCACCAAAAACCCAGTATACCTCCCATCCTGTCCCCCCGCAACTGATAAATTTCACTTTACTTTCTCTTTACTTCGGTTACATTCAATATTTCAACAAACACCTCACTATTATTGTTAGGAGTTCCCCACTAGAGTCAGACCTGTTGTGAAGAGATATGAGGCTGCGTGGTTTTGGATTTCTGTATTTTAGCAACTAAGTCCAGGGAAATTTCTTTTTTTTTTTTTTCGATATACCTCCCCCCTTCCCCCCACCTCCCCAGCCCCCCCAGGGAAATTTCTTCCAGATATTGGATCATTGCAAGTAACTCTCATCTGTGGTCCTCATAATATGGAGGTCGACATGCCCTTCACCCCCGGCAAGGAAAAGGCGAGAGAGAAATACCTTTCCCTCCTGGGCAAACATGGGGCCACGGCTTAGTTCTCGGTCTGGAGACATTCTGCAAGGAGTTGCCGATACCAAAAGTAGTTTAGCTGGCCTCTGGAGTCACGCTCCTGCAGCTGCAGGGAGGCTGCACAAGTGCGGCCCCTGGGATCACATCTCGGCCGAGACTATTACATTAGAAAAAACGGAAATTATACAAAGTTTTAATTGAAATGCTTAGAATTTGGGGGGCTCCCAAGCAGACCTTAGAAGATCCTGGTGTTCCCACCTGTATTCCTCAGCCAACTAGATTCAATGCAAAGGTCCAAGGATGTGATGCTGCTTAGGCCCTGCAGTGCCAGAGATAATGGTGCCTCTAGCAGTGCTGGATCTCCAGGGTCATACCTGGCAGTGCTGGGGGCCCCCAGGGCCCCAGCCAGTGATGCTCAGTGACCCACGTGGTGCCAGGAATTGTATCTGAGTTGGGGATATGTTAAGTGTGCACCCAAACTGCTGCAATACTTAGAATTTTGCCAATTAGGGATTTGGAAAATATCTAAACACTTAATAAATTTGAGTGAAGCTCATCAAAATTTATTTACTAGATTTACATTGACAGAGATAATTTGCTGAACACTTACTATTTAAAAAAAATTATTTGGGGGGCCTGTCACACCTGGCTAGGCTCACGAGCTACTTCTAACTCTGCACTCAGGAATTATTCCTGGAAGTGTGTGGGGGACCATATGGGATGAACTCGGGACCGTGGATTGAACTCAAAGTCAGGGTGTGTAAGGCTTGTGCCTTACTCTCAATACTCTCTTTCCAGCCTCTGCTAAACACTTATTATTTACCATCTCTCCAGTCCCTGCTGAGCACTGATTACTTACCATTTTAAAACTTATTGAATGCACTAATTCAGATAAAGCTTGAAACAACTCTGTGGGTTGTATACAATAGCTACCTCCATTTCAGATGATGAAGCAGCACTAAGATTTGCATGATTTAACCAAGGTCACACTGTCAGTAGCAAAAAAGGGATCTGGCCAGGAACCCAGGCTGCTAACTAATACCCTTTTCATGGCTCAGAAACACTCTTATTGGAATATACTGTAGATTCCTAGGATTGGGCAGGGAATGGCCAACATGATTAATGAAGTGCAAATCTGCCCTATTAGGGGTGTGAAAGTACCTGAGACAATCAGATACAGCAATCTCATAGTGTAAATGAGACATTCTGAAGGGAAGTTAATAAGTAAGCTGCGTAAGTGTACGAAAGAATTATTTTAGGTTTGTATGTTTTTCTGGTCTTAATATGTAATAAACAAGAAAAGTCTAGCACATTTCTAAAGAGTGTTTAAATGGGAAATTGTGTAGAATTAACTCACTGAACGTTAATCAAAGAACTTAGTGAAAGCATTTTTGTTATTGGAGGGGGCACATCTGGCAATGTTGGAGGTGGGCTGCAGCCACATATCCAGTTTTGCTCGGTCACTTGATGCAAACAACCTGGGATCAAAGCCAGGACCTCACACATGCAACATAGGTTCTGCAACATAATTTGGATTTCCCACCTATGAAAGTGCCTTTTTTTTTCTTTAAATAAAAAGAACTGGATCAATTTATACATGAATTTGAGATTTATGTTTAAATACTTTTTAAAAACTATGGGGCTGGAGCGATAGCATAGCGGGTAGGGTGTTTGCCTTGCACACTGCCAACCTGGGTTCGATTCCCTGCTGGGAATGCTGGGATGCTCCCATATAGTCCCCTGAGCACTGCCAGGAGTAATACCTGAGTACAAAGCCAGGAGCAACCCCAAAGCATCACAGGGTGTGACCCAAAAAGAAAAAAAATCCCTAATCTTAACACTTACAAACTTAGTAAATTAAATATCCATTAAAAAGGGGGAATTAAAAAAGAAAGTTCTGGGGTTGGAGCAATAGCACAGCGGATAGGGTGTTTGCCTTGCACGCAGCCGACCCCGGTTGGATTCCCAGCATCTCATATGGTCTCCTAAACACCGCCAGGAGTAATTCCTGAATGCATGAGCCAGGAGTAACCCCTGTGCATCACCCTGTGCATGACCCAAAAGGAAAAAAAAAAGATTTAAATAAAAGGAGTTCCTATCCCTCCATTCCATTTTTAGTATTTTTTCTGATAACTTAAGGGAATTCTACACATTTTTGGATTTCACTCTTTTCTCCGTTGTATTAACATTAGACCATTTTTTGCTTTTAATTTAATAATCTATTAATAGATGCCTCGGGTTTTATTATTAAACATGGAACACTAAATTACTGACCAGGTTTGATTCCTCCGTCCTGCTCGGAGAGCCCAGCAAGCTACCAAGAGTATCCCGCCTGCCGGGCAGGGCACGGCAAGCTACCCACGGAGCATTTGATATGCCAAAAACAGTAAGGAGTCTCACAATGGAGACATTACTGCACCCACCCGCTCCAGCAGCTCAGGGCGACAGTGCTGCAGTGCTACCCATTTTTCCCCACCCCAGGGATTAAACCAAACAAATTTTACAGTTATGAAGCTGAATTATGCTTTTCATGGACAACTGTGTGTGTATCTGTGTGTCCTTTAACCATTTAGTCTGGCAGTGGGCTTAATGATATAACCAACACTTAAATTGTGCCAGAAGTGCCACCGGAGTGAAGGGATTCAGTAAAAGGGCTGTGATAAAATTAGGAAAAAAAAAAAAGAATTTTCTGGAAAACATGAATCATCCTCTGAAAAACATGAATCATTTACAGGATGCAGCTGAAGTGGCGAGAGAGAGAAACTGTTCTCTGCTTCCCCTGAGAAGCTGTCTGGTGCTTTCAGACAATTCTAGCGGCCACGCCCGGTGTACATTTTTCAGGATTTGATATTTCACTTCGCAAGACAGAAGAATAAGGCAAACCCCTAGACAACTGGAGTCCGGGAACAGTTGCTACTTATCGTGATCTCAGTACCTCTGTATTTTATCCCAGGCAGTTTCAGGAGTGGCAATGCCAGGATGGATGCCAAGGCTGCCAAGGATGCAGCCCTGTGATCTACCCGCCCGACGCTTCCCCTTCCGCTGTCTCTAGCCCGAGGTTCGGGCGGGAAAGTGAAAATGAAAACCAGCCACCCGGAGCGCCCCGCTCGGGCTGGCCCCAGTCCGCACAGGTGCGAAAGCAGTGTGGAAACAAGCCGGCACCCCGCGGAAGCGTCTTCCCTCTTTGGGCTGGGCGGGATCCTTCTCCCATCCGGAGCGCATCATCAGCCCCGCTCCGCCGCCTGCTTCCGGTACCCAGGCCCGCCCCGGCTCTCCGCCCCCGCGAGGCGGCCCGCGCGCTGCATCCTCCCGAGGCCACGCCCCCGAGCCTGTGCCCCCGACTCCCGCCGGGGCGGCTCGGGGCTGGGGCTCCCGCTCTTCCTCCCGGGTTCTTTCTCCTCGGCTTCCTCGACTCTCGCTCTCCGCACTGCGGGCGTCTGCATTATCCGAAAGCCCGCAGAGACCCGGCTGAGGCGAACTTACGGTGTTGAGCGCCTAGAGTCGTGTTGGAGTCCTGTTCAGACCCGGAGATCCCGCGGCCGTCGGTGGCCTAGGGGTAGCCGAGTTGCCTTGCCGGAGGGGGCATCTCTGCAGAGAGTGCACGGATGACACATTTGCGTGTTGGTTCCTCCTGACTAGCCATGCCCCGCCAAAATGGAATAGATTGTTGAAAGGAGAAGATGGGGATAAGTCAGGGAGCAAGGACAGCAGGGCACTAAAAATTTTTGAGGCAAATTCGTCATTAGTTTAAAAATACTAGAGACCTGAAAAGATAGTGCAGGAGTTAAAGCGTTTGACTTGCACGCGCCAGATCTACATATATGGTCTCTTAGCAACGCCAGGAGTGACCCAACACACATCCAATAAAAAAATACAAATTAGCACTAATTTCAAGCTACCTTTGAATTCGTTACAGTTCGCAGATACCTGTGAATTACAGTAGATACTGACTTGTAGATCAAACTCAGATGGTAGTATTAGAAAAATGCTGGCAGGACTCAGATAAAAATGGGATATTACTGTCCCCTGTGTTGAATAAAGTACTTTGCCTAAAAGAGGTCCTCGATCTGACCCTTGGCTGGCGCCACATACAAGTTGTCTCGGGTGTCTGAAAGATGGAGGGTTGAGTGGGGCAGGAGGAGGGAGGGTCGCCAATAAGTGACATCACACTGTCTTCACAGCAAGTGATTCCCTGGCAAGTATAAACCCTTGTTATCAAAATGAAGCTAGATGATTTAGCACATAGTTGTTTACCTATGTTCACAGGCACTGGAGAACATTGCCTTCTCACCTGCAGAAAAAAAAAAAAAAGATGACTGCCTGGAGGACTTCGTATGTACTCAGACTGTTTAGCGTTGATGGATTTTTACCTGAGGAAAGGTACAGGTGTGAGTCCTCATAATTACTTATTCCATGTGAAAGTTTGTCCTTTAGGAATTATTCAGCTGCGGCAGGCAGCAGAAGGAAAGGTACAGCACAATCACATTTATTTGTCAGTTATTGCTGACAAGGACACGCTGAAATTCTGAGTCGTGGGCAGAGAGAGATGATCATCCTGTTTCCTTGGGCTCCTCCTGCGACAGTTCCAACAGGTAAGGTAAACAAGCAAAAAAGAAATAATGAATAGAAAAAAATTGTAGATTTCTATTTAAAGATTCAGGTAGACATTTAGAAACAGGAATTTTTTTAATCCTACTTAGTAATAGAAAGTGAATTAAGAACATGTGAATTATGAATGCTCACAATGCTGAGATCAATGATATTGCCATCATCTCATTTCATAAAGAGAAGAAGAACAGGGGGTTGGAGAAGTAAAGTAACTTGCCTGAGGTCACAGGGCTAGTAAGTAACCAGCTGAAGATTGGACACAGTCACCCATCTCCCTAACTTTGAAAGCATGCAGAATGTGAGTGTGTTCGTTGATCTAAGTACAGATTAAATGAGTGCATCAAAGATAAATTATAACTCAACGTTCAATGTAGAATGATTGTGGTGGGAGGGAGGCACACCTAGTGGTACTTAGGGGCTTCTGGCTCTGCTTGGTGGTCACTGTTTATGGTGCTTGGTGCTTGAAGACCATGTGGTGCCAGCAATGGAAGACGGTTGGCCACATTAAAGGCAAGTAACTTAACCCCTGTGCTATCTCTCTGGCCATGTTTCCCACCCCCCTCCGATTAAAAACTCAACAAGGAAACCACATTATGGATCAGAATTGTTGCTCTGCTGTATGCTTCATATTTGAGAGGTCTTGAGTTATACTCAAACCAACACAATATGCTGATTTTGCATGAGAAAAAGAGATGGAAGTGACACATCTACATCATACAGACTGAAGGATTTGTGAGGCCACAGTTAGGAATTATTTATTCACATGAGCTTTCCAAACATTAGATCCTTATTTTCAGAAATATCAAGCAGAATGCCACCATGGGTAAAGGATATGCAAATATGTTATAGAAATCAAACCAATGAACACAAAATTGGAGTAGACATGTGAAATGTGTGATCTCAAACCTGTCTAGCAAAAAAAAAGTATTAAGTACAGGGAATTTAAAATCTTGGATCAGGGGCTGGAGCGATAGCACAGCGGGTAGGGCGTTTGCCTTGCACGCGGCCGACCCGGGTTCTAATCCCAGCATCCCATATGGTCCCCTGAGCACCGCCAGGGGTAATTCCTGAGTGAAGAGCCAGGAGTAACCCCTGTGCATCGCCAGGTGTGACCCCCCCCAAAAAAAAAAAAGCAAAAAAAAATAAATAAATAAAAATAAAATAAAATCTTGGATCAGAGAGACATTACAGCAGGTAGGGTGCATGCCTTACACACAACCATTGCAGGTTTAATCTGCAGCAGCAGGAGTGATTCCAGAACATAGAGCCAGGAGTAAGCCCCAAGCACTGCCATGTGTCACTCTCCCAAAATAAATAAGAAGTTAGAAATGGGCATGGGGTGAAGGTGGGGAGATACATTTTTCTAGTAATATCTATTTAAAAATCTCATTTCTGTGTCTCATACTATAGTGTAATTTATAATGAGCACTGATTATAAGCTGCAGTAGAGCTTACGTTTCTATTTTTAATTAAAGCTTACTTGATGGTTTGTCAAATAAGAACAAACAGGAAAGGTACCAATTGTTAGTGCTTTTGTGTTTGAAGGCTTTGTTAGTGCTTTCGTATTTGAAGACTGTTTGACTCTTTAAAGACTCAATATATTAACTAATTTTTATGGTGTTCTATTTTCAAGTTTTACAAGTTTCAGAAACACTTTGAACCTAATGCTCACATTAAAAATTATGAATTAGTGACTAGGGAGATAACAAAGAGGTCCCCTGGTTTGATCCTCAGCACTATATGGGCCCTGAGCACCATCAGGCATGGCTCTGGTGGCACCTGATCATTGCCTGGTAGTCCCTGGGGACACTCAGGACCAAAGCAGTTACACATCTTCAGGATCTTGCAATAATTCTTTTTGCTGATTGATTGACATGCACTGGAGTGGCCCCCCATGTATCTTGAAGATTACGTTGCCTAAAAGTTATGAATTAAATATTTTTGTGAGTTGGGCATTCTGATCAACCATAATTTCCCACATATGTGTCGAAACAAGACACAGAATAGCTCAATTCTGTCCAGGGATGTATATATTCCATGGTAGAGTGCATGTCTGGCATGTATGAGGTCCTGGGTTTGATCCTTGGCACCTAAAAATAAAAGCAAAAATTTTAAATTTAGTTTATTTTCTCAAGTGGCAAAATCATCTCTCTTGGGAAGCTAACATTGATATTTCTTTTTCCACCACATACAGGTTATATCTGTACTGATTAACAACCCAATAATGACAAACTTTACAAGGTGTCAGAATAGGAATGACCGGTGAGATTTCACTTATACAACCTTCTGGTTTCTGAGAGATTATTTACTTCAATGGCAAATGTGACCTTAGTGACATATCTTGAGTGAAGAAATCATTGTGGGAAAAAGCATGAGACTCAGGCAATTTGATGAGGGTGCACACTTAGCAACCTTCAAGAAGTGCTAAAGGAAACTGATCCAGGGCTCTTGGTCAGGAGAGAATTTTGCAGATGAACAACAGAAAATCACTACTTGTGGTAATTAGATATTACCAGGAGTATTGAAACAGCACAGATCAGAGGCTGAAATGAAATCTCTTCATGACTGAAAACACCTCAAGTTCCTGCCTATGGTTACCATCTTTAGTATTTTTTAAAATGATTTGTTTAATATTACTACTTCAACTTGCTTGGCAATAAAAGCATCTGTGTCTTCTTAAACATGCACAAATCTACAATTGACAAACTACTAAAAATGTTCCCTCTGATTTCTAGTACAGGTTTTTTCTAAATTTGTTTACATTTGATTTATACTTTATTCCAGAAATGCGCAATTTACTAGAAACCATCCTGAACAGGTGGAAGCAACTTTTTAAATTAATTAGTTTTTAAGTTGAATCACTGTGAGATAAAGTTACAAAGTTGTTGATGATTGGGTTTCAGTCATACAATGTTCCAACATCCATCCCTTCACCAGTGTACATTTTCCACCACTACTAATATTCCCAGTTTTCCTTCTGCTGCTCCCCTCCCTCAGTCTGCCTCGTAGCAGAAAACTATGCTCTGTCTCTCCTATTCTCTCTGTCTCTTTCTGTCTCTCTCTCTCTTTCCTTTTGGGCATTATGGTTTGCAAAACTGTTACTGAAAAGTTTTCATGCATGTCACTTTACCTCCTTTCAGCATTCACTTCTTGTCCAGAGTGATCATTTCCAACTATCATTGTCATAGGGTCACTTCTCTATCCTAACTGCCCATCCCCCACTCCATTTGTGGCAAGCTTCCAAGCATGAACCATTTCTCCTGGCCCTTGTTTCTACTGCCCTAGGATATTAGTCTCATACTGTGTTATTTTTTTATATCCCAAAAATGAGTACAGTCATTCTATCTGTCCCTTTCCTTCCAACTCATTTCACTCAGTAAACTCTCCATGTCCATCCATTTATAAGCAAATTTCATGACTGCATAGTATTCTATTGTGTAGATGTATCATTATTCCTTTATCCACCATCTTTTTAGGGCACTTGGGTTGTTTCCAGATTCAATTGTGAATAGTGCTGCAATGAACATAGAAGTGCTGGTGACTTTTCACTGCATTGGGCCCCTAAGGTATATTTTCAGAAGTGGTACTTCTGGGTCCTATGGAAATTCAATTTCTAGTTTTTTTAGGAATACCCATATTGTTTGGTAGAAGCAACTTAAATACATTTGTTCATTATTATATTTAATGCATATCTCATACCATCCAGCAGATCTCTGAGTTACATGATTAAAAACTTAGGTACACCGCCAGGGGTGATTCCTGAGTGCATGAGCCAGGAGTGAGCCCTGTGCATCGCCAGGTGTGACCCAAAAAGCAAAAAAAATAAAAATAAAAAATAATAAAAAATAAAAACTTAGGTACAGTTTCAAAACTATATTTCAAACTCCTCAGATATATCCAAAAGTTGTCCTCCTAGAAATTTATTTAAATAAAATAAAAATATAGAGTTCATATATAAAAAATGTTCATTTGCAATGACAAAGATTAGAAGTCTAAAGCAGTAATAGTAACATGTATAAATAAATTAATGTATTTATAGTCACTACAAATTTTGTCATTTAAAATTTATAGAAATTTGGAGCCAGAGTGATAGTATAGCAAAGAGGGCACTTGCCTGCATGTGGCTGACCCTTTTGATCCCCAGTATGCCCCTATAATCCCCTAAGCACCAACAGGAGTGATCCCTGAATGCAGAGCCAGGACTGACTCCTGATCACTGTCAAAACCAAAGCCAAGGGGCAGGAGTGATAATACAGCAGGTAGGACGTTTGCATTGCACATGGCCGACCCGGGTTCGATTCCCAGCATCCCATATGGTCCCCTGAGTACTACCAGGAGTACTTACTGAATACAAAGCCAGGAGTAACCCCTGTGCATCGCAGGGTATGACCCAAAATAAAGCAAAAAGAAAAAAGCCAAAACCAAAAAACTACAGAAATTTTTATGTTTTAAGTTCATTTGATTATATTTAAAATACTACCATCTCAGCTCTGTAAAAAATACATATAGAGGGACACAGAGGGTAGGGCATTTGCCTTGCACATGGCCAACCCGGGTTCGATTCCCAGCATCCCATATGGTTCGTCCCCCGAGCACCGCCAGGAGTAATTCCTGGGTGCAAAGCCAGGAGTAACCCCTGTGCATTGCCAGGTGTGATGGGTCGGCCTAAAAAAATACATATAAAGGAACCAGAGACATACAGCGGGTTCAATCTAGCACCATGTATGGTTCCCTGAACATTGCTAGGAGTGATCCCTGAGCACCTCGAGGAATGCTCAAAGGTAACAAGCCAGGGACCACTCGCCCAACACGAGTTGTGTTAGTGAATTCCACACAGGTGACAGAACTGAGATCTTCTTACTCCTCTACATCAGGCTATCAGAAAAGGCCTGGACAAGAGCTGAGATTCGTATCTTCACCCAGAAATAAGGAATGAACCCCTAACTCAGGTGCCAACTAAGGCTCAGGAGAGGCATAGAGTCTAGGGCCGAACTGGACCTCTGACTTCCACAAGCAATGATGAGGAAGCCACTTCTCTGCCTCCCACCCACTCCTTTTCATGATATATTCTTATAATACTTGCGAATATATGTATATAATTATAAAATATCTCTCTTTGATGGACTCACACCCACTGGAAAGTATTTAAAGCTTAGATGAGTTTCTAGCCCAGTTCCAGCCCCGTGTCCTACCGTTCTGTCCATACCTCCTTCATCCAGGACTCTCCCAGGTATTTTTGCCTTTCACTTTGTTCTGCCTCTGATTTCTCTGGATGGAAGGCCTTCCCCTCCTCTGTTAACCCAGTCTTCATCTTCCCAGAGCAACTCCAGTCACTTCCTTTGCTCTGTGAAGTTTGTTCCCCATCTGGTTTAATTCCCTCCCTTTTGGCACTGAGGGTCTAGTTTGTTTACACCTTTAGCAGAGCACTATTAGGCTTGCATTGTTGTTACTTGTGTCTGGTGTCGTTTCTGCTATCATTTATTCCCTGCTTTATTTGCCTTATCTATAAAAGAAATGTTCCTTACAAAACACTTATTTGGATTTTTGTACACTCTATCCGTAAATTCCCACTTAAATGTTACCAGTCTTAGAGATACATAGCTATACCATGTGGGCAATTAAGTTCAAGTCTCAAAATGCTATTTTGCATTAATTTGTATTTGAAGAGAGTGCAAGAATTAATTAAACATGTCTATAGATGCCTGGTGTGTATTCACTGACAAAGAGCTAGAATTATTACCTCACTTTAAGCCTTTCTCTGGTGATTTGTTTACAGAGAGCTGTGCTAAATAGCTGAATTGTTGTCATGACCCTTTGCCTAGATCTTTTCAAAAACAGTCATTAGGCTTGAGTTTTACATAACAAAAACAACACAAGTGTACGCACACAGACACACAGACACACACAGACACACACAGACACACAGATCTCTTAACCAAGAGAGAAAATGAAAACAATTTTTAGAATTTTAAGCTTGCCCGTGTGCTAAGATTGGATTTGCAGTAATGGGTAGAGCCCAGGATTTTGTAACTCAGCAGTAATTAAATTGGACCAACTCTAACTGCTGAAGTGTTTGTCATTGCTAAATTGTGATAATGTGTAGAAGAAACTAATAACCTTAAACAAACTTGACCAGTAAGCTCATTTTTTTTGTACTCAAGAATTAAGCACCTTTTGCTGTTTCTGCCACAATAGTTTCAGGTCACCAAGTGGGAGTAGGTTCTTAAAGCAAAAGTGGCAGCCCCATTATCATTTGTAAATTTCCACAGTAAGCTGGTCTGGCCCAGTCTGTCACTGTGAGGGCTGTGACCTTTCTAACAGCATAGTAGTCGTCATTGTTTTGTTTATGAGCATCTATATACACGGTGGAAGTTCTGGGGAGAGTTTCAGAAAATGGAAACTGAATCCAACGAGGAAATCAAAATCAAGAAAGCTAGAAACAACTTCTACAGTTCTTTGCTTCTGAGACCTTGAAAGATTGATTTCCTCTCACTCAAGTTTCTTATAAAATTAGCCTGGCTCATACATCTGTAACACAGTAGTTAATTTTACAAGATAAGCAGTACAGGGGAAATGTATCTTAGGGGGAAATCAAGTGCGGGGAGATCAAGAGACACTTATAAGGTCACAGAACAAAGCCAGTCAGGAAAATGGACCCACTACAGAGCTACAAATAGCACCAGGTCCGCTTCAGGTTAATCTTAGTTTTTATCTTTCAACACCTTTCACTTTTCTTCTCAGCAACTTTAAATAGAACTCAAGTCTGTCCTGTGAGAGCCTTTTGAATTGCTCAACCAAAGAGCAATCAAGATTTAAGTTGTAAAATTAGAATTTCGAAAAAAAAATTTTTTTTAAAAACCCAAGCTTGCAATTTAGCATCATTTGTCCTGTTTTTTTGAGAACAAAACAAAACAGTATTTTTCAACCTTTTTTTCCAATTGTGTCCCCTTCAAGCTTGTTAACTTTCTGTGAACCCCCATCCTACTGGTTGGCCCTCTTGTCTCCTGCTGTGGAACCGCCCTTTTCTGTGATTTTACTAGAGGTGCTCTTAGACTATCCCAGGAAACCATGGGGCACCATATGTCCCTAGATTATAAAGCACTAGTCTATACCAGTCACAGTATTGGATGCCTGACTAGTTCACAGTGCTTATTCCATTCTTAGATACTAAATAAATGTGCTGTGGGGGGGTGGTAAACATTATTGTTCAATCTTGCTGAAAGTAATATTATAGTCTTTTGAACTCAATCCTCTTTTTCATTTTGTTATTATTTGAATAATAATAATTTGATCGTACATTATTTGAATTTGACTGTGCTCAGGCCTTACTCCTGGCTCTATGCTCAGGGATCACTCCTCCGGTTGGTCATGCAAGTGCCTTACCCATTTACTAGTACCTCTGCAGCCTGCAATCCTCTCTCTTTATAGAAGGGAGTCTGTGAAAATCAGAAAGATTTGAAGATCCAAACAGGCTATCTGAGAGTAAAGCAGGAATTAGAACCAGGTTTCTTTCATGACTCTCAATTCCTAATCTAGAACTTCTTCTTTTTAATCTAAAACTCTTTATCCTCACAGTGACTAGACACCAGAGTAATTTCTCACTTACATAGAGCACATCTCTGTGAATTCGTTTTTCTTTGGATATGCAAATTTTTAGTAATCTGCAGAAGACTCATTCATATCAGTGTAGATTTACATTAGGAGAACACTCACAAAGAATCTTCCTAAAGATGCACCTTAGAGATGTCTTCCCAAACAGTTCAGAGAACTGCCTCAGAGTCACTCAACGATCCACAAACAATGAATTTTCAAAAGAAGTGAACCAGAACTACTTTTTACTTTAACTGACAAAATTCTGGTTGATTATCTTGTTTCAATAAAATTCCCCTCATCATTCAAAGGGGTGTTCCTATCTTGTGTGTTCAAAGTGCATGCTGCTGTTCATCAGGTGCTAGTTGTGAGAATTTCTGTGAAACCCTGAAAGCTTCTTACCCTCATCTCTTCTCTGTACTTTTCCACTCTATGTAGGTTTGGCATTCCCCAAGTATAGACCGTAGGATGTTAATTTGGATCTGAAGAGATGGTCCCATGGTCTAGTAAATTAGTTTTATTATTGCTAATTCAGTTATTATTCAATCATTCAGCAAATATCTGTCCAGTGCCTATCAAGGGCATTGAGCACATATAAATTGTTTTGGGTGTTTAGGTGATAGGAGTATACAAAAAGGACACAAATCTCTGCTCTCGTGCAGTTTGTAGACAATACAAAGTGCTTAGCTTTTTCTTTCTGGTGAATTAATTCTGAAATTGAATTCCCAATGTCCCCTTTCTGCCTGAAGGCACGCACAGTAGTCCATAGCCACACCCAACACCCTCCCACATAGAAACAGCTCAGTTCCACAACTGAACCCCATCAGGCTGCCAAGCCACCAGATTATCCCAGCTCCTTAGATCCTGGCCCACGCTGCCATGTGACACCTCCAAATTTTCTAGTACCATAATCCCAGCAAAATTACAGCAAATCTGCAGGGAATATTATGTAGAAGACCACCAAGCTCAGTGACCACCATCATGACACCGTAACACAGAAGGCTCAGCTATATACCAACCAGCCCAGTAATTCCTCAGACAACGTGAGATATAACAATAATCACAAATTGACTTTTATTAATCGGTTTTGATAATTTCATTGCCTTTGTGTTATAACAAGCAATATGAAGTAAATTTGTTCGTGCCTGCTAAAGGGGTGGACTGGGGTGGTGGATGGGAAACGGGGCATTGGTGGAGGGAAGGTCACACTGATGATGGGACTGGTGTTGGGACATTTAATGCCTAAACAACTGTATTATGAACAGTTTGGTAAGTCATGGTGCTATAATAATTTTTTAAAATTTAAATTCCCAATGAATTGCATAATTAATTTGCAATTCTATTCTGAGTGCTGTGGGAGGACATAATAAGTTTTACTAGGGACTCATTAATAGATTTTCTTGTGGAAGTTTACTGCCCTGATGAGGTTTAGAATAAGCTACAGGCAGGGAGAACTTGGTTTTGTTTGCCTCTGAGCTAAGGGATCACTCCTGGTGGTACTCAGGGACCATATAGGGTACCAGGGATTGAACTCCAGTCAGCCAGGTGCAAGGAAAAGGCCCTACCCACTGTACTATCATTCTGGCCCCAGAATGTGGTATTTTTAAAAGCCCTTCCTTATACTTCCGGCCCTCACACAACCCCCTTTCCTTTTCAAGAAGCTGCACCACACCCTGGAGCACCTTTTCTGTGCAGAGCAAACACCCAGAAGGTTCCATCCCATGTGGTTTTTATCGAGTCTTGCTGCTTCCCACCCACAGTGGTTGATTCCCAATGAGCAGAGAGTGGCGATGGGCCCGGAAGCTGTACCCACAGATGGAAATTTAGGCAGAGGGAGTCATCAAGGCTTTCACCATTTAAAGATACTGACATTTTCTTTAAAGTTGACATCTAAGCAAACTTTTTCAGAAATGTAAAACATAATCACTTTTGCACGTCAAAAATCACCAATGTGTTAATTCCCTTTTACTTAGCTGTCCCTTTTCTGGAAATTTCACTTACAATGAATTCAACAGAACTGGGAAGGTAATTTAGTGGTAATGTGTGTGCCCAATGTGAGGGCTCAACCTTGCCCTCCAACTGACAAACAAAGAATTAACTCAGTAGAAGAATAAAGCTTACACATACCAATTGGTAAGGAGAGGAAAAACAAGCAATCTAAATATTCTATATATGGGAAATTGTTAGATTGTGTTATATTAACTTGTTAGAATTATTGACTTATGGCCATCAACTGTATAAAATATGAATGAAGTAATGGCAGGTAAAAAAGGAGAATACAAAATTATATGCAAGCTGATAGAATTAGATCAGCAAAACAAGATGACAAGGAAAAGAGGAAGTAAGTGGGTTTTTTTTGGGGGGGGCTGTTTTGTTTTTTTCCTGTTGTTGTTCTTTTGTTTTTGCCCATACCATGCAGTGCTCAAGACTGACTCCTGGCTCTGTGCTCAGGAATCACTCTTAGCGGTATATACTCCCTGGGATCAAACCCAGGTCTGCCTTGTGCAAGGCAAGCTACTGCCTTCTATACTATCATTCTGGCCCCAGGATTAGGTTTTTAGCATAGTAAAACAACAGACAGAACCCCAGACTGAAACAGGGTTTTCTTGTGGAAGTTTACTGCCCTTATAAGATTTGGAATAAGCTACATGTAGGGAGAACTTATTTTTGTTTGCCTCTGAGCTAAGGGATCACTCCTGGTGGTACTCAGGGACCATATAGGGTACCAGGGTACAGGAGAAAATTCACTAGCTCAAATAAGTGGCCTCAGGCAAGGTGCAGTGGGACTAGCTTAGGGTTGTCATGAAAGGGGGTGAAAGTTACAGAAAATGAGGACTCTGTCTTGCTTTTCTGTACAGGGAAGCCTCTTTGCTCCAACCTAGCTTCTTTCCAAGATGAACAGCTCCCCACTTATCAGGATGAGTTTAGACTCCCTAAACTGCTTATTTTTGTGTCTTCATGTTAAAAGGTAAGTACTTGTGCCATTATAAAATCTGTTCTGGGGATGGGGTTTGATCTGTCATCACTCAGATGCCTATCCCTGGACCAATAATGCCCAGATTGCTGATTGGTATTTACCTCTCAATCAAGCATGTGGTCAAGGAATTTGGGTCGGTTAAGAAGATCGTATCTTCCAATAGGATCCTGTGTGGAGAGAGGAACACATTTCCCCCAAAAGGAGAGTACTCCCAGTGGAAATTAATTTGCCTCCTCAATTTAACATTTTGGCAAGCTTATTCTCTTACAACTACTCCCAATGACAGATTGTGGTTTCCTGCCATAGCATGCATTATAAAGTCATATAACAATGGAATGAACACTATATTGAGTGTAGAGAAAATAGACTCTAGCTCTATCGCTGTAAGATAGTGACTTCAATGGCATTGTACACTATGATGCCTCAATTAAGAATTATTTTTTAGAAAAATGAAAGAAAATGAAAATGGATTCACTTAGCTCATTTTCATTTTAGGAAAATTAAAATGGGGGCTGGAGCGATAGTGCAGCGGGGAAGGCGTTTGCCTTGCATGTGGCCGACCCGAGTTCGATTCCCAGCATTCCATATGGTCCCCTGATCACCGAGGAGTAATTCCTGAGTCCACAGCCAAGAGTAACCCCTGTGTGTTGCCAAGTGTGACCCAAAAAGCAAAAAAAAAAAAAAAAAAAGAAAATTAAAATGAATTCACTTAGCTCTACCAAGAATCAATTGTGTGTCTGTGGGTTCATTCTTAAACCTCTCTGAATTTTGATTTCTTGATCAGGGGTAGAATAGTGTCATATCTGCAAGGACAGGAACCAAGTAATTTGAAATGGAGATTTGCATTTGGGAACAACAGACACTTGGGTTGGGTAGAAGAAGTTGAACTGTAACATGGCTATAACAAAGGCCTTGCAGGTTCCCTGGGGACCCCAGGTTTAGTGTGACCTTTCAGAATTGTCCCAGATCTCAGAAACTGGGCCAACTTTATATTCTCACAGAGATGGATGTGGGCAGTCTCAAACTAAGAGATTCCTCTAAAAGCTGGTGTAGCCTAGACACCCAGATGCTGTAAAGTTGAGCACTTTCGTTCTGAAAGAAGGTATCTGGGAAGCACCCAAGTATTCATTGTAGGAGCTAGAGCAATAATATAGCGGGGAGCGCATTTGCTTCGCATACGGCCGACCTGGGTTCTATCCCTGGCATCCCATATGGTCCCCTGAGCACCTGTAGGAGTGATCCCTGAGAGCAGGATCAGGAATAAGCCCTAAGCATCCCCAGGTGTGACCCCAAACAAACAAGCAAACAAAAACAAAAACAAAAAAACAAAAACCAAGTATTCACTGCAATCAACATATTCCTAGCACCAATAAGGAACAGTGTCTGGCACAGGGTAGAGCTCATTCAGTATTTGTCATACGCATAACATTTAGGAAGGAAAATGTGGATTAGATTATCCCTTTCTGAACACAATTTGGCTCCTTCCTGGAAGATAGAGTTAATGATGAATTCTTGCTGTTTCTGTTGTTGTTGCTGTTTTTAAATAAAAGAATGAGAATAGGAATACTAGAATGTCTTCTACAGTTAATGTTGACTGACCTGTTTGGCTAGAAAGAATAAAGCATTCTTTGTGATTACATTTACAGCAGAAAACATTAAGGAAAAAATCACAGGAACTATCAAATTGAGTCAGACTGTGCGGTCCAGTACAGTAGCTGCTAGCCATAGGCCATTTAATTTAAATGAATTAAGACTAAATAAAATTTTAAATTCATTTCCTCAATACTAGTGACATTTCAAATACTTGGTAATCATATGTGGCCATTGTTACCCCTATTAAACAGTGGAGATAGAAAACTTTTCCATGATTGCAGAAAGTAAAGCATTACAGAAAGTAAAGCATTACAGAAAAAAATTTCATTGAACACTGGTCTACACTGATACTTGTGTTTTTAACCTCTGCTCAATAGAAATCTAATTTACTCTCATAGATTCTGCAGTTCATTATTCTGAGAACACTGGAACTGAAGCCAAAAATGTTAAAGGCTTTGCCTTGTCTCCAAGTTTCTTCCTGAAAATGCAAGTAGTACAGGAGAGTCCTAAACTGGATACATATCTATTGTTGTGTCATCCTCCTCCTGTCGCCTGCAGCATCTGGGCGTAACCAGGACAGAGGCCCGACCTATGCAGTGTCCTCTGCTCCCGAAACCCCCTAGCTCTCAGGGCTACTCCTCCAAGTCTCCAGTTGTCAAGACTTACACATCAACAACCAGACTGGTGTTCCTTACAAACTACACTGTAAGGCCTGAAGAGCTAGTACATAGTTAGGGTACTTGGCTTACACTCTCCCAAACACCAGGTTCAATCTCCAGCACCATGTAAGGGCCCACCAGCCCCACCATGGACTCAGAACCAGCCAGGAGTAAGCCATTAGCACAGTCAGATGTGCCCCACTCCCAACATAAGTTATAATAAATAAAAATGCTTTTTAAGATACGGGTATTCACTCCAGTACATTATACATTGAAGTTCAGAAGAAAACATCCCTTTTTTTTCTAATTATTTTTGACTGCTACATTACTGAGAAAAAAATTTAATGGTAGCAAATTCATATAATGAATTCCCATGTGTCCTATCAGCCAGTCTTAATACATATCAACTCAGAGTCATTTTTATCCCCTATTTACTTACTCTACTCAGGATTAACTTGAGATTTGTTCCATCATTTTATTTTAATGATGAACATTGTTAAAAGATACGGATGCCTTTTTAAAAATAATATTACCCACAACACCATTATAATGGACTGGAGTGATAGCACAGTGAATAGGGCGTTTGCCTTGAACGCGGCCCACGTGGATTCCTCCTCCCCTCTCGGAGAGTCCAGAAAGCTACTGAGAGTATCCCGCCCGCATAGCAGAGCCTGGCAAGCTACCCGGGGCACATTCGATATGCCAAAAACAGTAACAACAAGTCTCACAATGGAGACATTGCTGGTGCCTGCTCGAGTAAATTGATGAACAACGGGAAGACAGTGCTACAGAGCTATCATTATAATGTCTTTAGTAAGTGCTAAAAATTTCTTGGTGTATCTTCAAATACCTAGTCATTCACACAAGGCCCGTACAAGTGTTAGGGTTTTTTTTTTTTAAAGCCTTTAAACCTTTAAGTTCTCATCTATCTCTTTTTATTCCTTGTTATGTTGTGTGAAATAAATTAGGTCTTATGTCCTATAAATCTTTCCGAGCTTAGACTTTGTTCATTGTATTCGCGTGGATAACAACACATCCCTTTGACCCTTTATATCTTATAAATAAATAGTTGATCACCTAGATGCTTGACCACATTCAGATTTGACTTTTTTTTTCTTGTAACACATTTTTACACATTGCATTATGTCAGATGTAATCAGTCATTGCAAATCATTGCTAGATCCATTTATTCACTTTTGGCTGAAAAACTGTGATTTTCTAATTCTATAATTTTATTTATTTATTTATTTATTTGCTTTTTAGGTCACAACTGGCGATGCACAGGGGTCACTCCTGTCTCTGCACTCAGAAATTAACCCTGGTGGTGTTCAGGGGATGATATGGGATGCTGGGAATCGAACCCAGGTCGACCGCGTGCAAGGCAAATGCCCTACCCTCTGTGCTATCACTCCAGCCCCAAATTTTCTTTATTTATTATCTGGAATACATTTATTAAAAAAAAAAAACAACCACCATGCTCTTTCATGAACTATTTAGTCACCAGAGGTCAAAGGTAATGTAAAAGAGGCAGAATAAAGGGTGTTTTGTTTTTCTCTTTCCTAACAGTTTTTAAAAGCATAAACTGATTCTTTACTATTCTCTAGAAGATTAAGTGGTTTTTTGGCATCACTATAAGAGGTAAAAATATTTGATGTGGTTCAACCTTATTGTATTTTTGTAGTTATTTTTCTTCTCACAGAAATTGTTTCCACTTTAACCATTGGGAGAACCTTCAGCTTGGCTCTAATGTCCTTTTAACATGACCTTTTAGTCTTTGATCATTTCTTTACTATCTGCTGGAACAACATGTACTAATTTTTTAATCTGTTTGCTTTCATCCCATATTCCCTTATAAAGATACCAGTCACTCAAGGATGAGCAGTTTCAGAGCCCAAGGCATTTCTTACATAAGAAGACAGAGACACAATTGTTGTATCTTCTGTACATTGTAAATATTTTCCATTTATTCGTCGTGAGAACTGGTGGTGTGTCAGGTACAATTCTCAAACTAGTAGGAAAAAAAGATAGGAATCCAGGTCTGGCCCCTGAGCACAGAACCAGGTTTGGCCCCTGACCATACAGTCCTGCCAGGCGATGCTCCTCCCCCACAAAAAGGAAGAAAGAGGGACAGGAAAAACAGAGAGATAATGATATGTAAGTGTGCTGTGGTGGAAAGGAGTGGAAGTGCAGGAGAGAATGCAACAGGAGTACACTACACCTAGTGTGAGTGTTCGGGGAGCTTTCCCAAGGAAGAGAAAGTCAGTGGAAAGCTGAAAAAGTGTGAGTAGAATAATTTCTAGCTGAGTCAAGAAGCAGAGTCAGAACAGCACTTGTAAAATCTAAAGCTGGAAAGTGCTTACCACCTCTAAAGGAAATTTAAAGAACCCCAAAAAGTGGGTGGTAGTGGTGAAGAGAAGGTAGAAAATGGGACTGAAAATACATGTGGAGGTCTCTTTGCACTTGTGAAGGATTTTAGATTTCATCTTAATTGGGATGGGAAGGCACTAGAATGTTTTGGGGATATTTTTTTCCTTAAAATAATTTATTGTCACAGATTATCTCCTATCTGTTAACCAGTAACTGCTATAATCAGTAATGTTTCAGAGATGGAGGAGACCAAGGGGTTGTGTGCTCTGATTTTACAGACATGACTAGTGAGTAGTAAACTGTGGAAATTATACATTTTTCGGAAAGAAATGATGACAGTATCAGGGAGCAGAACACACACAGGTGAAGAACGAGAGTGTGTGTGCGCCTCAATTATTAATTTGAAGTGTGGAAACCCTAGAACCAGCCCGTTCTGTCCCAGACTACCCTAAAGACTCAGGGAACTGACAGAGGGCAGACTGCAAATAGATAAAACCCTGGAAACTAGGTCATTCTCACTAAAACTCTAACAGAAGATTGAACAGTTCATGGTAGAAAAAGCTTCATGTAATTCCCTTTTTGTTTTGGAGGGACAACTTTCCATTGATTCTTGTCCAGCAGTGGCTCAATGAGAGGCACCAGGGATGCACCTGTCCCAAGATGCCAGAGATTATAGGGGTCACCCCAGAGATACTCTGCAGTCCATGTAGTGCCGCTGACTAAACCAGGATTGGCAGCACACAAAGCAAGGCACTAGAGTGTTAAAAGAAAGAATGTGACCAGATTTCTGGTTTTATAAGGATACTCTATTATGAAATGGTAGAAACAATAGCGTAAATAAAAATAGGGGTTGGGGCCGGAGCGATAGCACAGCGGATAGGGTGTTTGCCTTGCACGAGGCCGACCCGGGTTCGATCCCCGGCATCCCATATGGTCCCCCAAGCACCGCCAGGAGTAATTCCTGAGTGTAAAGCCAGGAGTAACCCCTGAGCATTGCTGGGTGTGACCCAAAAAGCAAAAAAAAAAGGGGGGGGGTTATTAGCACTGTAGCACTGTCTTCCTGGTGCTCATTATTTGCTCGAGCGGGCACCAGTAATGTCTCCACTGTGAGACTTGTTACTGTTTTTGGCATATGGAATACTCCACGGGTAGCTTGCCAGGCTCTAGGGGCTTATTACAGGTGAACAAATCATAATATCTCCAGAGAAAAACATTTTAAAAAGAAAAATAAATTATAATATCCTAAACAGCAGTGAAATTAGAAATGTATAGTTTCAGGAGATATATAAGCACCCCTATAATCAGCTTTTTGTTTGAAGAGGGAAGCAACTAAAGCATTCTCACTAACTCAAGAACAAGATAAGAAGGTCTCTATTGCCACAGTTATTTACTGTTGTTCTAGATGCATTAGTCAATGCAGTAAGACAGAAGAAAAAACCTGTGGTGTCGAAATTAGAAGGGAGGAGTTACAAAGTATCATTCTTTGTAAATGATTGCTGTATCACTGTCATCCATTGCTCGTTGATTTGCTCGAGCGGGCACCAATAATGTCTTCATTGTGGGACTTATTATTGGTTTCTGGCATATCGAATACGCCACGGGGAGCTTGCCAGGCTCTGCTGTGCGGGCGAGATACTCTCGGTAGCTTGCCGGGCTCTCCAAGATGGACGGAGAAATCGAAACTGGGTCGGCCGCTTGCAAGGCAAACGCCCTACCCACTGTGCTGTCGCTCCAGTCCTTAGTTCAAAACTAAGTATAAATATATTACATGGAAGAAAACGTCTGATTATGTTTCTAATCAGTTTTCTCTTTGAAGTCTGCACTAGTGAATAAAGACAAAGCGAAAAAAAGCAGTAGAAACAAGAGAATTCAACTAATGTATATAAACTAATACCTACCATGAATACACTTAAACAGCTAGCTATAGTGAGGGTTTGTATATATATATACATATATATGTATATATAAGAATATATTTAAATTTAAATATATGTGAATATGTACATAATATACATATAAATATGTACATATATAAATCAACCAATAAGATAAATTCCTAAGAAATATATACTGATATATAAGTATAAATGTATATTTATATTCGAATATATAAATACATACACATACATATAAATATATGCATACAATATATACATATATGCACATATATAAAACAAGATAAACTCCTAAGAATTAACATACCAAGAAAGCTAATAAGACTTATTTTTTAAATATTTCAAACAAAAAAAGAAGCCATGAGTGAATAGAAATATCTACTGTCGGGGCTGCTTTTTCCTGGGAAGTATTGAATCCTGCCTTGACTCCACAGAGCCAAACTCAGATATTCATTGTGCCAATCAAGGAAGTGCTATACTCAAGGCTGACCTTCATGCAGGCCTTGGGAGACCCAGGGACCAGGAAGCCTTGCTTCTTCTTAGTTCCAGTGATGCTCTCTGGAAGTCAGGCACCTCCAGCATATTTTTTTCTGCTTTACACAGGCTATGCACACTATTATTTTCACAAGATATCACCACACTTGGCTTAATGCCAACGGGGAAGAATTTGGCATTGTTTATCTGTGAGTGGAGAGGCATGAATGCCAGAGCCTCTCCCTGGGCTTGCCCTCCCGTGGTGAAGTAGGGGCACAGAGGTTGGAGGGGGCCCCTATCACAGGCCAGCATGCAGTTCATGGTCAGGAACAGACAACTTCAACTCTGATGCTTGAAAAGGCCTCTGATCTCAATACCCAGCATCCTGCAAAAGAGTTAGCAAAACACGGTGACAGTGTAGACCTAGGAAATGTGATTGAACATAACTAATGCCTGGTTTCCTGTCCCAGAGAAGCTTAGGCCTTGGGAAGGTGACTTGAAGTCCACTTCCCAGAACAAAGGCACACAGCAATCCTACTTCATGAGCTGCCAAGTAAAGCTGTCAGAATCTATTTAAGAAAACTAGGCCAGTCTGGCTGTTTATTGAGAATAGCCATATGAGACAAAGAGGGAAAGAGTTTTCATTCAATTCATTCAGAGACACGTTTTTGAGTACCTACCATTTGCCAAGTTCTGTTTTATGTGGTAGACATACCAGAAAGGAGCCAAGACAAAACACCTATCTTCACATAGCTTACATTCTAGCAGAGGGAGGGAGACAATAAAATCAAACCAACAGAATATATGTATGTTATATAGTGGTAATTGCTAAAAGCTTTAGTTAGTATAGAAAAATGTTAGTGGGAAATATTTAGGATACAAATTAGGTGTTGCTTGAGAGCACAGATACATGGATATTAGTTATTATAGTAATAGGAGTAGTCCAAGAAGAGATTTATGAGGTGACATATAAACCAAATCCTGAAAGATAAAGAGTGAAGTTTGTGAAGAGTGAGGTGGGAGAAATGTTACGAAGATCTGAGCAAGGTGAGAACTTGAAATCTTTTAAAGAAATAAAAAGAATATCAATTTCTGCAGTGTACTTAGCCAGGGGAGAAATCTTCAGCACCAGGCAGGGGGGCTGGGAGGTGGGGCAGGCATGCCATGATAAGGGGTTTCTCCTAGCTCACTGGATTCCGTGCAGTGCAGTGATCAACTCTGCCATAACACTGTCTATTCAGAGTTCACTGGCAAACTCACAGACCTGGCCTCAGCTCAGAGACGAAAGCTTCAGAAAGTCCCCAAAAATGGCAAAACAGCAGTAATCAAGTTTGCACGCTGCAGTTCACACACAACACTCTTCGGGAAGTTTTTGGGCTTTTCACTCAGGTGGTTTATATGTATTAAATATACTTTTAGTCAATTTTCTTATCGCTTCCCAAACCAACAAAATATCACAATCAGATTAGTAGGGGAGGGAAGGACAGGCTCTTGGTTCAGTTGACTTTCAATTGAGTGAGTCATTTGGCTTGGAAACCACCTTTCTCAATGACTAACCTACAGGATTCACCTGAACTCCCTAATGATATTTATGCTTCTTGTACCAAGAAGTAGTGGCAAGAATTCCAGGCACTGGAGGCTTATTTAGTCCTGAGTGCAAAACTGATCGCATCATTCATATCCTATGAATGCCACTAGATTGTGCATGATTTAAGGACATTGTTTTTTAGTCATTTTTAAGTCAATCTATAATCCATCCCCTTCCTCCAAGCCTAGGATGATGTTAGTTACATAAGTGCTTGGTGAATGACCTTTGAATATCTTGGATGTATTACCCTCTCTGACTCTCGGTTTCCTCATCAATAGAAAGAAATAACATCACCCCTTCAAGGGCTTGTTTGGAATGCGAAATAGCAATATTGTAGAATGAACAATATAGACTATGAAGGCAAGGGATTTTACTACTTGGAGCTGAAATCAGAGGTGTCCTTCAAGGGTACCTTTAGGTCCTCGTGCCTACGACTTAAAGTAGTCACCACTAGATGGCAATGTTTTCTTAAAGCCCGTTAAGCCATCTTTGAGTCCATCCACCCTAGAGGCCTTCTGATTGGAAGTTCTCATGCTACGGGGAGGTAAAGAAAGCTTTCTAGGACAAGCTAATTAGGGTTAGCCTGAAGGAAATCAATTTCTCATTTCTCAATTTCTATGTCTCCTTTTTTCTAAAAACTTAACCTGTTTGAGAAAGTCCCTTTGTTCACAATAGCCCTTCTATGTTTCAAAAAGAAAGGCAGATCATATCCATTATTCATCCCAAATCTGATTTTATGGTGAATAACATCCAGCAGGGTATCAACTAGAGTTCCTTTAGTGGCTAACAAGGAGCCAGTCTTTCCCTATCATGCACACTTCTGTGAAGAGTGAAACTTGGCTTTAAAAGAGGAGTATTTTTGGCTCATTATGGTCTGAATAAAATATAGAGTACAGTGGGGTGTTGGGAATAAGACTTCTATCCCTTAAGAATTGTTAAGAAGACATTTATCTTAAGGAAAGAAAGAATAAGAAGTATCCTTTTTTAAACAAATTTTTCAATCTTTTTTTCACATACTTAAATGCAATTGTTTTCACCTATTCTCAATATTCATCCCAAAGTCACGTTATTAGCAGGAAAGAAATATATCAGAATGGACAAAGCAATTAATATTTTTATATAACTAAATATTTTCTAGGGTAATCAATTTTTCATGACACACTAACAAAAGCAAACCAAATTTACACACAATCTCTTTCTAATTTGGCATATTTTTACCAAATCATATGACAAAATATCCAATTTATTTTTAATGTATCTAATTCTCATGTGTAATTAATTTTTTTAATTGACCATTTTTCATCAACAAAAACATCACTTGTTACACTCCAGGTCAATTCATTTTTGCAATGTCTATCTTTTCATTTCATTAAATCCATGGGAAAAGTTTCAGCATAATCCTAGTGAATTAATGGTACTTTTCATTTTGGGGGGGCAGGGCTGAGTGTTGGACCACACCCATTGATGCTCGGGGCTTACTCCTGGCTCTGTGGTCAGAGATCACTCCCGGTGATCTGCATGTGGTGCCAGGGTTCAAATGTGGGTAAGCCACATGCAAGGCAAGCATCCACTGTATTATTGCTCTGGCCTCTAATGGTACTATTTTTAATTTTTATATGCCTGAGACATTTATTTATTGCCAAAAGCAGAACATCACAATTTGATACAGACAGACATAAATTTGATCAAAGACATTCACAGTACTTGTATCAATAATTCCTTGATTTCAGATAGCTTGTAATTTGGCTATATATGCATTGCACTGCTTCAAATTCAGTCACAAAGAACAACACATGGATTTATTACTTTGCTAATTTTATTTTTATTTTTCCCCTCTCACTTCCCTTCCCCTTGTTGTTGTTACCAGGGGCCATATATATACTTGGTTAAGGGGCACCAGAGATCACAGGCCTAAGGACTGAATCTCACACACAGCACTGCGGCTGACGTTGCACATGTACGCTTGGAGCACCTCAGGTCCGCAAGCAAGCGCTCCACCACTGAGCCAGCCCTGCGCCCCTGTTTTTCTAATTTTAAAATTAATTTAATGATTTAATGAGAGAGATAGTTTAGTAGTCAGGGGAGCTGGAACCCAAGTTCGAACCTCGGCACCACCTGGTTCACTTCAACACTGCCAGGTATAGCCCTGAACACCCCCAGCACCACTGGATATAGCCCTGTAGCCCCAGAGTACTTCCTGACTGAACACTGAGCCTTATGGTCAAGTATGGCTGGGAGCACCCCTACCCTAGCATCATCCCTTTCTGCCCTCTCCCCCCACTTACACCCCCTGAGTACTTCTTGGGAAGTCCCTCCCCACAAAACAAACAAAATCAAACAGTGAACTGATTAATAAGGGCCAGGGACATAGGTCAAAGGGCAGAAGGCAGATCTTGCTCATGTGAAGCCACTGACTGCAAGCTGTGTATACTTGGGAGTGTCCCTGGGCCCAGAGTACCACTGAGGAGCCCCTGCCCAGATTTTGATCGATGAGTATATGTTGATTTTTCTTTCTTTTTTTTTTTTTTTTTTACTTTTTGGGTCACACCCAGTGATGCCCTCCAGCGATAGCACAGTGGTAGGGCATTCGCCTTTCACGCGGCCTACCCTGGTTCGATTCCTCCACCCCTCTCGGAGAGCCCGGCACGCTACCGAGAGTATCGAGCCCGCTCGGTAGAGCCTGGCAAGCTACCCGTATTCGATATGCCAAAGACAGTAACAATAAGTCTCACAATGAGAGATATTACTGGTGCCCGCTCGAACAAATCGATGAGCAACAGGATGACAGTGACAGTGACCCAGCAATGCATAGGGGTTACTCCTGGCTCATGCGCTCAGGAATTCCTCCTGGCGGTGCTGGGGGACTATATGGGATGCTGGGAATCGAACCCGGATCGGCCGCATGCAAGGCAAATGCCCTACCTGCTGTAGAAGTAGTATACTTCTACCTGACTAGAAGTAGTATAGTCACATCTACTTAGTACGAACACTTTACACCAGTGAAAATGATTATCAGCAACTTGAGAAAAATAAACAAAAAACCAATCTGAACCAATCCTCCAGATGAGAAATGAAACTGTTTTAGTAGAGGTGCTAAAATCCTATCTTATATTGCTGTTTTTAATTAAGTTAATATTTAATGTCTACAGTATTATGACGATGTAAACATTTTTACTGGGTCATGTAATATACAGTTATTTATGTTGGGCAATGTTGTTTTCCAGGAAGTAATAATTGCCTCACCTTTTCTATTACCTGTTTTTTTATTTACATATTAAAAATTAATCCTTTATTTCTGACACTGCCATAAAATTTCTCACTATGTAGTTAAAAAAAACCTTTATATTTCCTTTTCTCCTTTTTTTTCCTTGGCAATAGAATCTAGAGCCTTTTCCTCTGCTGCTCCCATCAGAACAGGCACTTACATGCCTGCTCTTTCCCCAGCATCCCAGCACAGCTCACCATTGCCACATGCATGCTTTTATTTGTGTCCCGTGTTCAATTCTTTTTTTTTTTTCATTCCTTCTATTTCTTGGTTTAAAATACCTGGTTTTGGTAGAACACATTCACCAGTGATTTCCTGAGAAATGATGAGTAGGAGGTAATTTATTTTAACTTTTATAATCTACCTTTAAAGTTTGCTAGTAGCTGGCTATAAAATTCTTTAGAACTTTGATAGCCATTCCGAATTGTTTTCTAACAATTCCAGTATTACTTTTGGAGGGTAGAATGATGTCCAGATTCCTAAGTTTTTAGATGGTACCTGTTGTTGTGTATGGATGCCCTAAGATTCTAAAGATAGATCTTATATGAAATATAATTGACATATTATAAAATATACCATTTTGGGTCAGAGAGATTACTCAATGGATTGAACACATGTTTTACATGTGGGATGTCCTGGTTCAATCCCTGGCATCTCATATGATCCCCAACACAGCCAGGAGCAACTCTTGAACACAGAACTGGGAGTAGCCCTGAGCACTGTCAGGTATGGCCCACAACAACCACAAATTTTAACACACACACATTATACATACACACATATATACACACACATATACACATTACCTATATATACAGACAGACACCAATTTTGAGTATACTACTTGATGGGTTTTAATTGATAAACAATCAGATCAAGTCTACCACATCATGATGTAAAAATATTTCCAGTATTCCAAAAAGATCCTCCTTTGCAATCCCCTAATCCCAACTCCTGGAGCCTGGAAGCCAGCTGTTTAGCTTTCTATTGTTAATAATGTTAGTTTTGCCTTTTCTAGATATTTTACAAATAGACTCATTCAGTGTATAGTTTTTTGTGTCTAGTTTCTTCCTCCAGCATTAATTCTTTTAAGATTCATCCAATCTGTTATACAAATCAGTGATTTCTTTCCTCTGTTATAGATTTGTGTTTTTTTTAATCAATAAAACATCCACCAACAGATGAACACTTGGGGAATTTTCAAGTTTGAGTTATTATGAATAAAATTGCCTGCCATTAACATCCATGTACAGGGGCTCTATGAATCTTTTCATCTCATTTGGATAAAGACCTAGGAGTGAAATTTTTTTTTATCCTCTTTATTTTATTTTTTTTAATTTTATTTTATTGAATCACCATGTGGAAAATTACAATGCTTTCAGGCTTAAGTCTTAGTCATACAATGCTGAAACAACCATCCCTTCACCAGTGCCCATATCCCACCACCAAAGACAAAAAAAAAAAAAAAAACCACAGTACACCTCCCATCCCGCCCACCCCCGCACCCCCCCTTGTAACTGATAAATTTCACTTTACTTTCTATTTATTTTGGTTACATTCAATATTTCAACACAAACCTCACCATTATTATTAGGAGCACCCCACTAGAGTCAGACCTGTTGTGAAGAGATATAAGGTTTTGTATTTCTGTACTTTAACAACTAAGTCCAGGGAGATTTCTTCCGGATATTCGATCATTGCAAGCTTGTAAACCCCATCTGTGGTCGTCATAATATGGCGGTCCCCACACCCTTCATCCCCGGGAAGGGACAGGCGAGAGAGAGAGAAATACCTTTCCCTTCCTGGGCGGGCATGGGGTCGCGGCTTAGTTCTCTGGCTGGAGACAATCTGCAAGTAGCTGCCCATGTTGAAGTTGGTTCAGCTGGGTCTGGATTCACGCTCGTGCAGCTGCAGAGGAGCCACACGCGTGTGCGGCCCCCCGGGATCACATCTCGGCAGTGGTGGGAGGGGCAGGTGCCTAGGAGTGAAATTTTTAGGTCATTTAATAAGTATGTATTAACTTTATAATAAACTGTAGAACTGTTTTCTAAAGTGGTTATGCCACTTTGCATTCTCAGAAGCAGTTTGAGGGTTCCAGGCACTATGCTCTCCTCACCAATATTTGATGTTGCAGAAAATGTTAGCTAATCTAGTGGGTGCATAGTGGTATCTCACTGCGACTTTAATTTGCATTTTCCTAATGACTAATGTTGAGTATCTTTCCATATTTGTCATCTCTATATTAAACATGAAATTAGCTATAAGTTTATCATAGATGCCCTTTATCACCTTAGAAAATTTCCCTTTTATCCCTGGTTTGCTTAGAGTATTTAGCAATAGATGTTGAACTTACCAGATGTATTTTTTTAAAGACAATTTCAATTTATTTCATTTTCTAAATTTCCTACATTGTTGTTACTAGGGGTTGTGACTAGGGATTACATGGGTTGCACACTTGCCTGGCTGTTACGCTCACCAGGGGTCACACATCAGCTTTCACACTAGGCCATGGCACAATAGAGGTTGCCACTCCTCTCGCCAGGCACTTTACAGGCTGACTCTCTAAGTTGAGGCACAATTATGGTCATGGTGCTCCTTCATGGTTGTGGTCTCACTTGCATGCTTACCAGAGGTTGCACTTCCTGGCCATGGTGTTCACATATATTTTCAGTGCAGTGCTCACTGGGGAGTGCACCCCCTCCTGTGCTTGTACACCCCTGGCAATCCTTACGCCAGGTGGTGCAGTGGAAATCCTTGGCGATTCCAGGGACCACCTGCTGCAGAGCTGCCAGGCTCAAACAGCAGAGCTGATAGGATCAAAGTTGGTATATATGGTGGGCACTCAGGGTTTGAACTTAATAACCACCCTCTTCTGAGGCCGGTGCTCTCAACTGCTGTGCAGTTTCTCCAGGCTCAAACAATTTCTATGAATCTCTAACTGAGATGACCACATGGTTTTTCTCTTTTAGTAAGGTTTCAACTTTATATTCGTGGTATAAACTCCACTTAATCATTATCCATTTTACTTATTATTGAATCAATTTGCCAATTTGTTACTGTTTCGTTAATAATTTTACAGCCACATGCTTGAGTGCTGTAGGTTCTGCCGTTTTTTTGGAATGTCTTTGTTATCAGGGTAATACTGACTTCATAGATTGTGTTAAAAAGTATTTCTCTGTCTTTGTACTCTAAAAATCTTTGTATAGATTTTATATTATTTCTTCTTTTAATATTTGATAGTTTCTCAGGGAAATCCTCTGGATCTAGCATTTGTTTTTTGCTTTTTTTTTAACAGCAAGTCAATTTCTGTGGTTAATATAGGTTATTTAGGTCATGTCTTTCCTATTGAATAAACTTCGATATTTTGTGTCTTTCAAGGAATATGTCTATTTTATCCAACTTGTCAAATTTATTGGCAAAAAGTTATTTATAATATTGCCTTATAATGCTTTTAATGCCCATAGAATTTATAATGATTTCCTCTTTCTCATCAATGGTAATGGTGATTTTCTTTTACCTTAGCCCTTTTTATTCTCCTCCCTGATGGATTAGCCTAGGAATTTGTTGATTTTATTGATCTCTTGAAGAACCAGCTTTTATATCCACAATTTTCTGGTTTTCTTCCTGCCTTCTATTTTATTGATATCTGCTCTCTCTTTATTCTTTTCTGTGTTCTCTCTTCTGTGCACTTTGCTTTTATTGTTCTGTTTCTAATTTATGAGGGTAGAAGTTAAAGTTAGTGGTTTGAAAACTTTTTTCCTTTCCTAATTTTTTTGGGGGGTCACACCCAGCGATTTGCAGGGGGTTACTCCTGGCTTTGCACTCAGGAATTGCTCCTGGCAGTGCTTGGGGGACCATATGGGATGCCGGGGATCGAACCCGGGTTGGCCGCATGCAAGGCAAACACCCTACCCGCTGTGCTATCGCTCCGGCCCCCCTTTCCTAATTTGTTGCATAATACTATAAATTTCCCTTTAAATACTGCCTTAGAGAACCAAAGAGATAGAATAGTGGGTGAAGCATTTGCTTTGTGTTTTCTAATTTTTTGTGTAATACTATAAATTTCCCTTAAAATATCGCCTTAGAGGGGCCAGAGAGATAATTCAGTTGGTGAAGCTGACCCTTTGATTCCTGGAACCACATGTGTTCCCCTGAGGGAGTGATCCCTGAGCACAGATCCAAGGACACCCTGAGCACCACCTCAACATCACCAGGTTTGGTTCAAACAAAAGAAAATAAATAAAAACATCCTTAGAAGCATTCGCAAAGATTATGCTTTTTAATTTTTCACTCAAAAAATATCTTCTAATTTTCCATTTACTTACTTTTGTTTTGCTTTTTTGGGCCACACCCGGCTGTGCTCAGGGATTAAAACTGGCTCTATGCTCAAGTATCACTCCTGATAGGCTCAGGGGACCATATGAGATGCCAGGGATGAAAGCTAGGTTGGTCACGTGCAAGGCAGACACCCTACCTGCTGTTCTATCAGTCTGGACCCATAATTCATTTGAATTTTTTGACCCAAAGTTATATAGAGTATACTATTTCATTTCTAAGTGTTTGAATATATCCCAGAAATCTTTCTGTTATTTATTGCTAATTCAATTTCTATATAGTTCAGAGAGACCACTTTATGATTTGATTCCTTTTAAATTTATTGAGACTGGTTTTATGATTATAGATATGAATCCTCCTACTGGGAGAAAGTGCAGTTGTTGTTATGCAACTGCATTTTGTTTTGATGTGATTATGTTCACGCCTGAGCTGCAGTTCACTTCTCACTGCCGAGCAGCATATTGGAGTTTGGATTTTACACATCAGTCCAATAAGCTCAATAAATATAAGTTCCCTCATGAGGAGACAAGCTTCCTCTTAATGTTCTCTGCACACTATGGAAAAGATCTCAATTGGAAACTAAATGCTCCAATCTTTGGATTATTTTCAAATATTATTGTTTGTGTTCATATATTTGTCTTAGCTTTTAAACATGAAGGCCCTACATTTCTGATAAGTTGTCTTTCCTTAAATTACTTTCTCATCTAAAAAGAAACCTCAAGTAAATTTAATTTACTATATTTGTTCATGGATGTATTTTGAGAGGAAATGTGGTTCACATTGCTCAATATCACTGAATTTAACAGTCAAAATGGCCAGTAAATGTGAAGAATTTGAGACTCCTGGTCTTGTAGTTAGTCAAATTTCTGTTTATAAACACACTGAAATAAAATATTCCTACAGACATTAGATAATGAATCAAGACCTATTGGCTCTATATATTTCTCTTACTAGGGACTATCACTTGTAATAGCTAAATAAAATATTTTTGTGTGTGTGTTTAGTAAAAGAAGTTGTTGCCAATATGTTTTTTAAAATACAACAAAGCAAAAAAAAAAAAGAAAAGAAAACAGTGATCTGTTCCCCACCACCACCACCATCAAAGGTAAGAGGAAAGGACTAGCTGAAGAAAGAAAAAAGTCTATTTTCCCTAGTTCTCCCAGTTAATATTTGGTCTCTGTAGTGCTCTGAGCCCTCTGTCCTTATGTGACTGGGAGAATGCCGGTTCCTAACTGTGGTGAAGTGGTTCAGTGACGTGGGATCCGCTTCAATCATCAGGCACTGCTGAAAACTGTTTCCTCCCACAGCCTCTCTGGGAATATTAGGTCTAATTTTCAGTATATTGTTACTGTCTGCATGGAGAGTTCACATGCCCCATGCTCTACCTTGGGCCTTTCAGCTGTGAATTCTGTTTGTTGTGCCACTACAAAATAAAGTTAGCACTACAGACCTAGATCTCAGGAGCCAATCGCCATTTTTGGCAGGAAACTTTTGTTCTAAAATACGACAAGCCTGGATGTACACGACTGAATTAACTGCTCCAGTTTAGAATATCTCTGTAATAATTCAACCCCTCTCATCTGGTGTTTGCCATCTAAACTTTCTTGATACATTCTGATAAGTTTTACTGAAAAAAATATAATGAAGAAGAAAATAAAGAAGAAAACAAAAAATTTGACTAAGTTTAGTCTTATATTTAAAGCAGAGAAATGAAAGAAATGTCTTTTGCTTCTGCCCTGAGTCTGCAATGAGCTAGCAGTTAGTCTGCTCTGAAGGAATATATTTTACTGAAATTCCTTAGTAACCGTTTTAGTTTCTTTTCTTTATTTAAAAAAAATAAAATTCTAGGGCTGGAGCAATAGCACAGCAAGTAGGGCGTTTGCCTTGCATGTGGCCAACCCGGGTTCAATTCTCAGCATACCATATGATCCCCTGAGCACTGCCAGGAGTGATTCCTGTGTGCAAAGCCAGAAGTAACCTCTGAGCATCGTCAGGTGTGACCCCCCAAGAAAAGCAAAAAAAGAAGTCTTTTGTATGTGGGTATTAATATCTTTTATGTTTAGTTTTGGGACCACACCTGGCAGTGCTCAGTGCAAGGGAACAAGCCAGGGTTGGCTGCATAGATGGCCCTGACCTCTTAATTATCTTTCTGGCCACCAGTAACTTAAGAAAAATATAATCTATTGATGCACTGCTCATTCCCATAACTTTCAGTAATGTCACTTAGTGCATATTATTCAATGTGAATGGAAAAACTAATAAAATTATATGTGTACATATACATATGTAAATATTTTATATTTATATATTTCGAGAAATCTTTTCATAGGAGGTAATGAGATTAGGATCCAAATCCCACATAGAATGCCTTTCTTTCATCCAAGGGTCAATGAGCTGGATAGTTTGAAACCCAAATGCTGGTCCTGGCTTTGTCTCTAACTTGTTGGGTGCCTTGTAATGAAATCATTTAATCTTTCTGTTCTGAACCTCTTATCTTTAAAGTTAGAAGATTGGATTAATAAACTGCAAGCTTCTGTAAATCTGCCTCGCCTCCCAATCTCCTTCTTTGCTTTTCACGTCTTTGCCTTCCCCCTGTTCTCTCTCTCTCTCTCTCTAGAGTCTCCTTTTTTTGAACGATTTTTTCCTTGGCTTATGCATATAGGAGTTTCTCGGTGAACTGCCCTTGACTTATTTCCCTCTAATCCTGTCTTGTAACTTTATTGTTCTTCTCTGGCAGATAATGTATCACCCTAATTAACCCCTTCGTTTTTGGGGCTTTCTTTTCCCCAGCTGCTAGGGAGATGGGGGATGTTGACTTGCAGCTAAGGTCCTTGAGAAATTGCCCTCATGCAGAGACCGTAGCACTGTAGTGCTGTCGTCCCTCAAGCGGGCACCAGTAACGTCTCCATTGTGAGACTTCTTGTTACTGTTTTTGGCATATCAAGTATACTAGGCTTGCCAGGCTCTGCCATGCGGGAAGGGAAAGTCTCGGCAGAGACATCTCTCCAAAAATCAGACTTCTCACTAGGAAAAGCCATATACCCAATGACTGTTCCTGGTGGGGAAGCAAAGGGTCGTACCCTTTTCTTCATGGTTAGGATATTTTCAAAGGACCAGTCATAACTGCTCCAGAATTCCCCTGGCCTTTTAAGTTCTTCTCTTCCTTCTGCTCAGTTCTACAGGTGTTGATCCTGGGGATACTCCTCAGTAAACTGCCTGCACAAAAGTCTCTGTCTCAGGATCTGTTTCCTGGAAAACCCAATCAAAGACAGTGTCAGAAATGGTTTGAGCTAAAGGCATCTTAAGGATAAAACACCACTGACCAATCAAGCGGAAACAAACATAAACAAATGGGACTACATTGAATTAAGAAGCTTCTGCAACTCAAAAGAAACAGTGACCAAAATACAGAGAGAGCCCACTGAATGGGAAAAATTATTTACTCAATACCCATCAGATAAGGGGTTAATATCTAGGATATGCAAGACATTAGTAAAACTGTACCAAAATAAACAAAAACTCCAACCCCATCAAAAAATGGGAAGAAGAAGTGAACAGAAACTTCCTCAAAAAAGAAATACAAATGGCCAAAGGCACATAAAAAATGCTCTGCATCACTAATCATCAGGGAGATGCTAATCAAAACAACAATGACATATCATCTAACACCACAGAGACTGGCACACATCAAAAAGAATAAGGACAACTGGAGCAAATGTGGGGAGAAAGGGACTATCTTTCATTGTTGGTGAGAATGCCGACTGGCCCAGCCTCTCTTGAAAAAATATGGGCATTCCTTAAAAAACTAGAAATTGAGCTTCCATATGACCCAGCAATACCATTTCTGGGAATATACCCTCAGGGTGCAAAAAAGAACAGTAGAAATGGCATCTGCACCTGTATGTTCATTGAAGCACTGTTCACAATAGCCAGAATCTGGAAACAACCCGAGCACCCAAGACCAGATGACTGGTTAAAGAAACCATGGTATACTACACAATGGAATACTATGCAGCTGTTAGGACAGATGAACTCCTGAAATTTGCTTATAAGTAGATGGACATGGAGAGTATCATGCTAAGTGAAATGAGTCAGAAAGATAGGGAAAGATATAAGATGACTGCACTCATTTGTGGAATATCAAATAGCGTAATATGAGACTAATGCTCAAGGACGGTAGAGACAAGGGACAGGAAGATTGCACCATAGTTGAAAACCTGCCTCATGTGCTGGAGGAGAAGGCAGCTGGGATATAGAAGGGATCACTAAGGCAATGATGGCTGGAGGGATCACTCAGGATGGGTGATGTGTGCTGAAAGTAGATAAAGGCCCAAACATGATGGCCTCTCTGTATCTGTATTGCAAACCATAATGCCCAAGAGTAGAGAGAGAATAAGAAGGAAATTGTCTGCCATTGAAGCAGGGGGTGCGGTGGGATAGGGGGAAGGAGGGATACTGGGGACATTGGTATTGGAAAATGTACACTGCTGGAGGGATGGGTATTCGGTCGTTGTATGACTGGAACTCAATCATGAAAGCTTTGTAACTGTATCTCATGTCACTGTCACTGATTTGTTCAAGCAGGCACCAGTAACTTTTCTCATTGTGAAATTTATTGTTACTGTTTTTGGCATATCCAATATGCTACAGGTAGCTTGCCAGGCTCATGATTCAATTAAAAAAATTATATATAAATAGTGAGTTTTGTTGAAATATTGTATGCAATTAAAATGAAAGTAAAGTGAAATTTATTAGTTACACAGGCGGGGGGGGCTTAGGGTGGGGGGGGCTAGGGGCGTGGAGGGGTTTGGGGTGTGAGGGGGCGGGGTGGAGCTATACTGGGATTCTTGGTGGTGGAATATGAGCACTGGTGAAGGGATGGGTATTCGAGCATTGTATAACTGAGATTTAAACCTGAAAACTTTGTAACTTTCCACATGGTGACTCAATAAAAAATTTTAAAAAATACAAAAAAAATTATTTATATATATATATATAAAAAAAAGGGTTCAAGGAAGGAGCTGGAGATAGTACAGCCGGTAGAGCACTTGCCTTGCATGAAGCTTACCTGGGTTCGATACCTGGCATCCCATACGGTTCCCTGAGAACCTCCAGAAGCAATTTCTGAGCAAAGTTAGGAGCAAGTCCTAAGCATTGATGGGTGTGGCCCAAAAACAAACAAACAAGATATGATTCAAGGACATTTTCCCTAAATGAGATGTTGAAAACTGGGCTACCCGTCTGCCAGCTGGCCATGAGAAGTTCATAGGAGTTATAACAGCAGGTGCTGAGGCTCCTGTAGTGTCCTGAGCTGGCAAAGCCTTCACTGGCAACCAACTCAGATAGACTAGCAGTGAAAGGGGATTCGTGGGCCTTTGAGAGACTCAGTAAGAACTAACCAAAGGCCAGTGGCATCTACTAGCTCTTTCTGAGAGTCAGTGAAGCACTGGAGAAAGACATCAAAGAGGACTAACCACCAGCTGAAGGCTAAGTGTGAAAACCAAAGGGCCTCCTTGGGAAGCATCCACAGAGACTCAACCCTGGCAATCAGAGGGCAGAAGAAGCTTAAAATGAGACCCGCGGTTTAACATCAGAATAACAAAACTCTAAAGAAATTTGAATTAGTCAGTTGGGTGTGCCAAGGTCAGAGGCCAGGCTAGAATGAAGTAAAATCTTGAGACCTGGGATGAGGAAAGATTTAGATTGACATATTCAAGCACCATAAAATTGCAGATCTCTTGAAATCCCTTGAAAGAGAAGTGGCCTGAGGTAAGAATTTATGGGCATGTCTAACTAGGTTGGCAGGTTGGTCAGGGTCTAAAAGAAGAAAGATTGGAATGAGGATCTGCGTCACACACCAGCACACAGGAGATGTAGCTAAGGGTAAGAAAACTCTAAAAGGGGTAGTGGAGGGGGGAGAATGTAGTTAGTTGTATCTGGAGACCAATTACAGCAGACTGGGTTGAGTCCATTACATTGTCTACCTTTTGTCAGTTTCTCCCTGAAAAAGAGACCAACCAGAATTCAAGAGGAGCTAAATGTATCATATAAAGCAAGTGGGTCTAAGCTGCATAGCGGTGGATTGTCATAGATGCAATAGCACTGCCCAGGTCCTCTGCCTTGGACCAAACCTTTACCTTGGGGCTGGGGAGATAGAACAGCGGATAGGGCGTTTGCCTTGCACGCCGTCGACCCGGGTTCGATTCCCAGATCCCATATGGTCACCCAAGCACCACCAGGAGTAATTCCTGAGTGCATGAGCCAGGAGTAACCCCGGTGCATCGCTGGGTGTGACCGAAAAAAAGAAAAAAGGGAAACCTTTACCTTACCCGATACTGTGAGTTTTGGCTGTGAAAAATTCTCACTTAAATTCTTCCAGGAATTATCTTCATCTGTCAAGCGCCAGCTTGCCCAAGATCATTTTCTCTGCCTGGATGTGAAGCCCAGACTCTTTGACTCACCATGGGTCATCTCTGAAGACCCAGCCCTGCTTCAGAGCCCCTCGCTGGTCGACATAGCTTCCTTTGCAGGAGTTTCAATTCCTTCAACTGCCCTCTCTACCTGCATTCATTCCCACAGAGTGTTGGTCTCAGGGGCACAGAGCCATAAACTCCTGCACCCAGGGGGAATAAGGCATTTTTTCATTTCAATTGCAGAAAATTAAAAAGTTCTGAAGAGGCATAGTTGTGATGTTGGCACAAAAATGTGGATGCATTTTGTTTGTTTATTTATGGGCCACACCCAGCGGTGCTCAGGGGTTGCTCCTGCCTCTGCACTCAGGGATCACTCCTGTTGGGGCTTGGTGAACCACATGGGATGCTGGGGATCGAAACTGGGTACATACCATGTGCCCTACCCACTGTACTCTCGCTCCAGCTTCCTGTGGATGCATTTTTTTTTCTTTTTGGGCAGTGCACAGGGGTTACTCCTGGCTCTGCACTCAGAAATTACTCCTGGCAGTGCTAGGGGACCATATGGGATGCTGGGAATCAAACCCAGGTCAGTTGCCTGCAAGGTAAACACCCTACCTGCTGTGCTATCACTCCAGCCCCTGTGTATGCATTTTTTTATTTTTTAATTTTTTTGGCTCTTGGGTCACACCCAGCAATGCACAGGGGTTTCTCCTGACTCATGCACTCAGGAATTACTCCTGGCAGTGCTCAGTGGACCATATGGGATGCTGGGAATCAAACCTGGATCAGCTGCGTGCAAGGCAAATGCCTTACCCACTGTGCTATCGCTCCAGCCCCTGGATGCATTTTTAATGATAAAATTATGCCATTATACTTTACAATAGAATAATCCCCACACATGAATTTTTCTCATCTTCCCTTTGTCAGTAGGGATTGCAAACTTTTGTCTGGTTTTCTCTTTTTCATTTGCTGTTGGAGCTCATGTTGGGACAACAGATGATCACTGGGATGAAACTAAATTTGGCCCATTTTAAATGAGAACTGATATAGTGACTACATGGTCATGCGCTTTTTGAGACTGGAGGTGGGGGGTACCCACAGTAATAGCCAGAGGCTATTTCTGGCTCTGTGCTCAGATATGGCCCCTGAGGGGAGTCAAACCCAGATCACAGTTGCTGTAACTGCATGCAAGTCAAGTACCTTACTACCTTACAACCCTTACCAAAAAATAAATAAATAAATAAAAACCTTTTTATTAGGGGGGGGTATTTTGGGGGCTACACCCAGAGATGTTTATGACATACTGACTTTGCACCCAGTGACCATGTGGTATGCCAAGGCTCAAAACTGGGTTTGCTGCATGTAAGGCAAGTACCCTACCCACTGTACTATTGCTCCAGCCCCATAGTCCATGCTCTTAAAACAACTTGTCTCTGCCTGCTGCCTCGGGTACTGTTATGATGGCAGATGGCGGAGCCAGAAATGGAAATCCTAGAAGATGACCAACTCTAGAAAGACTACCTCTGTCTTGAGAGAAATAAGTTTCTATATTAAGTTCACTGAATTAGAGTTATCTTTGTTACAAGATCTAAAACTTTTTACTAACCCTTTAAATGACTCTAACATTCATTATTCATTTCCCTCACCCTGACTTCTTTCACAGAGCCATTTTCACACTCCCAGTTTGAGATTCAGTATGTCCACATCACAGTATATTTCAATGTTCCTTGTGTAGCATTTCTGATAATACCAATCCAGAGTCAGGGAGCTGGAGCAATAGCACAGCAGGTAGGGCGTTTGCCTTGCACTCAGCCGACCTGGGTTTAATTCCCATCATCTCACATGGTCCCCTGAGCACTGCCAGGGGTAATTTCTGAGTGCAGAGCTAGGAGTGACCCCTGTGCATCGCCGGGTGTGACCCCAAAAGAAAAAAACAAACAAACAAAAAACCCCACCAAGTTGTTATTCCATATAGGACAGCTAGGGGACAAGGTGAGAGAGAAACTGTTTTTATGGTTTATCTGTGAACCTTTATGTGATATGCAAAGTGTTAGATAGTTGCACAATTCCAGAGTCCATTATTCCCGTTCTAATCTGTATAAACGTTAACCCTAGAGTTGTGCTGTATGTAGCCCTGGCAGCTGGACCTATCACTCTTGGTGTGTGTGTTTCATGTACTTAAAAAAAGCTAAAAATATATGTACTTAACCCTCTTTTCTGTAGTTCAGACAGAATAGCAATTATCCAAAACCTTCTAATTTAAAATGTCCTAAGATTTCATAGATCTTTGTCTGGATTATTTATATCTCTTACAAGTCATCAATTTACAGTAAACTTTTAGGGCCTGGAGATGGCACAGCGGGAGAGTATCTGCCAGCAGGTGTGAGGCCATGAGTTCTATCCTTGGCACTGCCCATATCGCCCATATCCTGAGTGTGAGGGAGGAGGCATTGCTATTCGTCCTTCCGAAGCAATAAAAGATGTGTGATCTGAGCACCCTCCAGCACACACACAGCTAGTGCCTGTGAACACAGTCATCACAAAGGGAAGGGGAGTGGGAAATAATAAAATGAGCTTTTATCATCATTTCCAAGTATTTCACTGCTTCCTGATGCAGGGTACCATGTCCAGCCACAAAAGATGAAGTCCCTGAAACAGGTCAGGTAAGGAGTGTGGAAGGTAAGGTATACAAACTGGTTCAAAAAGAGAACCAGGAGAAACTAAAAGCAAAAGACCATAAGAAAGACACCCCCCCACACACACACACACATACACACACGCCCCCAGCTACAGGGAGATTAAGAAGTCTGGCAAAAAATAAGCCGTTCCTTATGCCTGAGGCAAGGGTGAGCCTTAATTCCATTCCTGTTTAAACATCTGTGTTCCCTGCCATGATATCTGTTGCCATCAATGTAATGGAATGTCTTAGAGCTTATTTCACATTTATTCTATATGTTTAAGAATAAACTCTTACCTTAAAGAAAAAAAAAAAAGAAAGAAAAATTATCCACTCTTATCTTTTAGCACTAAAATGACCAGGTAGCTTTTTGCCTTCTAATAACTCCATGGTGGAATTAGAGAAGGCACTGCATTAAGCCTCGACTAAGAGTTTAACATCACAAGTGACTTTCTCTTAGTGTCATTATCGATGACAAATTATTGTACATAATCTAAGAACTTAGAATATGTGTCTAACTTGTTATCCTGAAATTTCTGCCGCTAGACAAGACAAAGAGACAGTACAGCAGGTAGAGTACTTGCCTTGCATGTGGTCCACCTGAGTTGAATCCCCAGCACCCCATATATTCGTCTGAGCACCACCAGGAGTGACCCCTGAGTGCAGAACCAGAAGTAAGCCCTGAGCACTGCCAGATATTATTCCAAAACAAACAAACAAACAAACAAAATTTGCTGCTATAAACTTTCCACAGTGGGGAGTGGAGGATAGTACAGCAGGTAGGGCATTTCCCTTGCACACGGCTAACCTGGGTTTGATTCCCCCCATCCCATATGGTCCCCCAAGCAGCTCCAGGAGTAATTCCTGAATGCAGAGCCAGGAGTAACCTCTGTGCATCACCGGGTGTGACCCCCAAAAGCCAAAAACAAACAAACAAACTTTCCATATTACCCCAAGAAAAACATCAGAGATATGTCACTGTCATCCCGTTGCTCATTGAGTTGCTCGAGCGGGTGCCAGTAACATCTCCATCGTGGGACTTGTTGTTACTGTTTTTGGCATATCGAATATGCCACTGGTAGCTTGCCAGGCTCTGCCGTTCCAGCGAGATATTCTTGATAGGTTGCCGGGCTCTCCGAGAGGGACGGAAGAATCAAACCCGGGTCGGCTGTGTGCAAGGCGAACGCCCTACCTGCTGCGCTATGGCTCCAGCCCCAGAGATATGTACCAAGCTATATGTATTAAAATGCTTTGTAGTTTCTTTCTCTTTCTTTCTTTCTTTCTTTCTTTCTTTCTTTCTTTCTTTCTTTCTTTCTTTCTTTCTTTCTTTCTTTCTTTCTTTCTTTCTTTCTTCCTTCCTTCCTTCCTTCCTTCCTTCCTTCCTTCCTTCCTTCCTTCCTTCTTTCTTTCTTTCTTTCTTTCTTTCTTTCTTTCTTTCTTTCTTTCTTTCTTTCTTTCTTTCTTTCTTTCTTTCTGTCTTTTACTTTCTTTCTCTTTTTTTTGCTTTTTGAGTCACACCTGGCTATGCACAGAGGTTACTCCTGGCTCTGCACTCAGGAATTAACCCTGGCGGTGCTCAGGGGACCATATGGGATGCTGGGAATTGAACCTGGGTTGGCCTTGTGCAAGGCAAATGCCCTACCCGCTGTGCTATTGCTCCAGCTCCCTGTAGTTTATTTCTTTTGTGCAAAAACAATGATTTGAAGTAAAAAACAAAATTTAAAGACCAGTTAATCTAGGACACTCATAGAGGTTATAAAATTTCAGACACTATGAGAATTACATATGGTGATAAATAAAGCAAAATGTTATAAAACGTTAACATTGCCCGAGACCACACCAATTTCACACTAATTTGATGTTCAAAGAAAAGTGCATAACTATCTGGAAGAGATAAACACAATGTTAACACTGTTTCCCTTTGGGACTTTGGATTATTATTGGTTATTTTAATTTCCTTCTTAATGCCTACTTAGGAGCCGTTTCAAAGTTAACATGTTTCAAAGTTAACATGCTTTCTTTTAGAAAAAAAAACTTGGCTCACCCAAAATCAATTTGAAAATTTCTGGACCAGAGAGATAATATAGTGGGTAGGGAGTCTCCCTTGCTCATGACTCACCTGCTTTCAATCTACAGCACCAAGAGTGATCCCTTAGTAGAGAGCCAGAAATAAGCCCTGAGTACCACTGGGTGTGGCCCAAAACACAGAACTATGTCTCACATAGTAATCTGAGGCATATGCACAAACTTTAAATGAAAAAAAAAAAAAAACACAGATCCTCAGTGATGCAGAGTCATTCAAATGTGACTAGGTACTACAAAGAGAGGTAAAAGTTAGGGGTGGCAGGTGGTCAGGGTGGATAAAACCTCACTGCCTTTGTTAATTTTGTTACAATTTTTCTTTGAGGAAGAGTCATTTAATGATTTTCTCTCTAAATGAGCTATTTTACATTTGTAGAGAAGACAAGCTCCACTATCACCAAGCCCACATGCTTTTTGATACTCATAAAGTCTTTGAAGTCTGAAATATATGGTGTTTAGAAACAGCATAGCTAGACTAGAGAATAATAGCTTTCCCCTAAATAATATATAAGTATCTTTTTAAATTAGTCCTGGCAAGGGAAAAGTTTAAAAATAGAAGATATGGGTCAGAATCAAGTTCTGTAATTCAGTTTATTCCTTATAAAACATTCATAGACTTAACTGAAGACGTATTTGTGTGTAGCATAAATATAAATTAAATGTAAAAGATTTTAATAATGAAAAATTGAGTCCTAAAAGAGCAGCAGGTGGCACAAATAATGTATTTAATAAAAACCGCCGTGGTATAGATTGGAAAAGGCACCTTCCCTGACATTTTTCAAGTGAGAAAAAAAATTGTATTTCGATTGAAATTCCCATTGCTAAAATTTTAAATTGCTGGGGAGTTGGATCTCATGAAATGAGAACCTACAATAGGGAAGCTCCCCCCAGCCCCGGCACACGGCAGCTCTGTTTAAAGGAGAGGAGCAGCGACATGAGACACTTTGCAAAAAGAAAATCTCAGAGCTGTGTGCACGTGGATCTGTCCCAGTGCGTTCCTGCACAGAAGCAACACGAAGCAACTGTTCTCTTCAAAGACAACTGGAATATTGGCTCAGCATTCAGTCTTTACTAATAAGACCCCAAGACACTAACCCTAGGTACTTGCTAGATTTGTTGGATCTGAAATAGACTTGCTTCATTCACCAGCATCCAGGGAAATGGCCAGCAGGGTTTGTTGTTGGTTGTTTGTTTTGTTTTGTTTACAAGTGCCTCCCAAGTGGTGCTCTGTGAGGTGTGAGCACCCCAGCTATTGTCAGCCAGTGGGTCGATGCGACGGCCAAAAGTTGTGATGCTGGTCAGACCCTGTGGTTTTGGGGATACCTGAGCCTTGCCTACAGTGTGGGGGTGAGGGTGGGAACTTCAGGCAAGGGACAGTGGGACCAGGTGTTGCCAAGAATCTCTGTGCTATCTTCTGGCCCCAACAGGCTTGTTTGTTTGTTTGATTTTGTTTGGGGGGAACACCAAACAAAATCGGGTTTACTGCTGGCAGTGCTGGAGGATGACAGCGCCCCCAGGTTGGCTTCACACAAGGTAAATGCTCGCCCGACCTGCTCTACTAAGCCCCCAACCAACAGGCTTCTTTTCTTTTTTTTTTGCTTTTTGGGTCACACCCAGCAATGCACAGGGGTCACTTCTGGATCATGCACTCAGGAATCAACCCTGGCGGTGCTCAGGGGACCATATGGGATGCCGGGATTTGAACCCGGGTCGGCCGCGTGCAAGGCAAACGCCCTACCCGCTGTGCTATCACTCCAGCCCCCAACAGGCTTATTTTGTAAGAAAATATTTGTCTTCACTTGCTTTTGTACTTGCCTTCAGGAGAACTGCTCTCAGCGAGAAGGGTGTGGTCAGAGGAGGCACCATTGCAGTTGGATTGTCTAGCTTGAGCTGTAGAAGGGGGCAGAAGTCTGCAAAGTCAAAGATGGCATCACTTGCTGCACAGAGCCAGGAGTAAGCCCTGGGCACTGCAGAATATTGCCCTAAAAATAAATAAATAAATAAATATATATTTTTTTAAATTAGGCTGTGTAGGGGCTGGAGAGATAGCACAGTGGATAGGACATTTGCTTTGCGTGCTGCTGACCTGGATTCAATTCCCAGAATCCCATATGGTCCCCTGAGCACCGCCAGGAGTAATTCCTGAGTACAGAACCAGGAGTAACCCCTGTACATCGCTGGGTGTGACCCAAAAAGAAAAAAAAAGCTGTGTAAAGTAACCATTTGGGGCGCAGACAAAGAGGTAGTGTGTGGGGAGAATGGGGGGCGGGGGGGGGAACTTCCTGGCAATTGATGCCTTAGACCACATCATCAGTTCCTAAAAGGTGCCCCTCGGCCCCACTCCATTCCACTAGCCTTGCCTTCCTGCTCTGCGTCTAGGTTGTATCTTTAACACAGAGAAACTTAGTCAATGGACTTTGTACTTTGAATAGATGTGCTTTGGCTCAAATTCATGATTTTGATTTTTTTGTGTGTTTGGGGGTCACTCTCAGCAGTACTCAGAATTTAATTCCTGGCTCTGGGATCACTTCTGGATGGATTCAGGGAATCATATAGGATTTGGGGGATTGAATCTCTGTTGCTGGGTGCAAGTGTCTTACCTGCTGTATTATCTCTCCAGCTCCCCTCTGTGATTTTTTTAAAAAGGGCTCACACCTTCTAAAAAGTGGGTCACACTTTCTGAAGTGAGTGACAGTTTTTGTCCTGCTCCCTGTGATTGTCATTGATACCGTACTAAGTAGTGCCTGAATCTCCCACTAGTGAAAGGGTAAGTGATCAGAAAAGAAAACAACCATGTCTTTGCACAAGAACCAGCTTAAAAAGCCAATAGTGCATTTTTATTTCTTCATTCAACAAAAATCTTGGAAGAGTGGCTATTTCTAGGCAGCAGGCCAGGTTCTTGGGGATATGATGATGAGTACATCAGACAGGATTCCTGGAGGAGAGATAGACATTAAACAAATAATCACACCAATAATTAATGCAGAATGTTTGTGCTGAGAGCTGGGCAGACATCTCTGCTGTCATGGGCAAGAATTACAGGAAATTCCAGTTTGGATGGGGAGTGATAATGGTCAAGAAGTGCCCCCCAAAAGCAACCTAAACTGAAGGAGAAGCTAGATTTAGCTAGAGGAAGACTTTAGGGTAGAGGAGAAAATGGGTTTCAAAACCCTGAGACACCAAAGGTCTGGACATGGTCAAGGATTTGGAAGAAAGACGGTGAGTGGTATTGTTAACAACAGCAAGAGTGATTCAGAGTGAGGCAGTTTCTCAATGCTTGTCTTTTGTCGGAAAGTTCAGATCATCTACTCCCTTCCAAGGGAATAAAAGCAGAGGAGTGTTAAATGGGTCTACAGCTATACTGTCCAATAGAAGTAGCCACAGTCACCAGAGGCTAATTAGAGAACACTTGAAACATGGCTGATCCAAGTCAAGATGAGCTATACTGTGAAATGTAGCTGGGCAGAGGATGTGGTTCAAGTGATAGAGCATAAACCTTGACTGTGAGGCCCTGGGGTCAGTCCCCAGCACTACACACCATACCCTGTCCAACACTCCAGATAAGGCCTTGGTGGCCTCTGAGCTCCTCTTACCAACCACTGCCATGAGTGACCTCCACAATAACACACACACAAACACACAAACTTTGAATATTTGGTTCTAATAATTTTTTAAAAAATTACTTACATGCTATTGCTATTTATAGGGGCCATACCTGTTGGACAATGCTCAGACCTGGTGGAGAGAGCCACCAGGGTCACTAAAGTGGTGCTGAGGTAGGGTGGCAGCACACAGTGCCAGGGATTAAATCACAGGCTTGGTATACATGGAGAGAGCTGAGGACATGCAATGCAAACCAGGCATTCTACCACTTGAGCCTTCTCCCAATCCTGAGACAATCACATTTTTACATATTGAGTTCAGAAGACTATATTCTTAAATTTAATTTCAGCTGTTTCTTTGTGTGGGGGGAAGAGGGGAAGCTGATCAGGGACTACTCTTTCCTCTGTGCTCAGGGATCACTCCTGGCTGTTCTTGGGAGACCATAGGCAGTTGATCCAGGCAAGGAAAATGCCTCATCCCTGTACCATCTCTCCAGACCCTTCCCTTTTTTTTTTAACATGACTGCCAGAAAGCTTGAATTTACATCTTTAGCCTGCATTGTTTCTGTTGGACACCAGTCTTGTAAGTTTTTACTTAGGTAGGTTTGAAGAAAAACGATGAGACCATGTGGGAGATTAACTCACTTAGGAAAGGAGATTTAGAGAGCTTTCTGTCCCAGGAGACCTATTACCATTAATGACTGAGTTTCATTTTCCTGGAGGCAGGGACAAGAACAAACCAGACAGGCTCCTAAGGTGCCTTCCAAGGACAACAGAATCTACTGATCCTCAGGTGCTCAGAGGCTCCAAAGTCCTTGGAAGAGCCAGAGGAGCAGGTTCTAGGTGGAGCTTCTAGGAACTTCACACTCCTGGGAAGTCACGAACTTCCGCAAGGGAAGAACTGCTGCTGTCCCCACAGGAAGATACTGTTTGTGCTGTGTCTGTGCCAGACATATGGGAGACCCTCTCTCAACTTTGACTCTGAGTTCTGATTCATATGGGAGCATATGATTGGCAGAATCTAAATTTTATTTTCAGTGTCTAGCTGAAAGGAATTCTGGGAAATGTAGTTTTTTTAGTATTACAGATTTTGCAGTAGAGCAAGATATGTAAGAAGAAAATTCAATGAATATTGACTGAAACAATCTGTGGAAACTACTAGAAGATTAGAGAGACTAATTGTAAGAATATCAATGAGAGAAAAGAACTGGCACATCCAGGGTTTGGAGCAATAGCACAGCGGGTAGGGCATTTGCCTTGCACACGACCCACCTGGGTTGGATTCCCAGCATCCCATATGGTCCCTTGAGCACCGCCAAGAGTAATTCCTGAGCACACTGGGTGTGACCCAGAAAGAAAAAAAAATGAACTGGCACATCCAGTGAATTGTGAACCAACAATTTGGTGAGGGAAACAGAGGTATTAAGATGGATGAACCTTCAAGATATTTTGCCAGGTGGAGAAAGTCAGTCCCAAAGGAATATATATTATATGGTTCCATTTATATGGAATGTCCAAAAGAGACATATTTATAGAGGCAAAGTAGATTAATGGTTGTCTAAAGCTAAGGAAGTGATGGGCAGATTGACAGGTAGTAGTTAATGAGTGCATGGTTTCTTTTTGGGATAATGACATGTTCTAAAATTAATTGTGATGCATGCACAACTCTGTGAATATATTAAACATTATTGTGTTTAAGTGAATAAATTGTGTGGTATGTGACTTGTTTGCCAATAGTCTTTTTTTAAAAAGTGGATTCCCAAATTTCAAAATAAAAAATAAAATATATAAAGGTACAATTTGGTTTTGTTTTGGGCTCACAACCAGCATGCTCAAGACTTACTCCTTGCTCTGTGCTCAAGAGTTACTCCTGGTGATGTTCAGGGGAATATGCAGTGCCAGATCAAACCAGGACCAACTACATGCAAGTCAAGTACCCACTGAACTACCTCTCCAGCCAGTCATTAAAGCAGGCATTAGTCATACCCTTTGCTGAAAACAACTAAAAATAATGGGTTTAAATATTGAGACCATACTCCTAAAGGTAGCTTCCAATATAGCAAGGAAAATATAAAAATCTAAGACATGAACTAAAAGAAATTGGAGAATTGGAGATGATTTTCCTTGCTTCCAATATAGCAAGGAAAATATAAAAATCTAAGACATGAACTAAAAGAAATAAACTGGAGAATTGGAGATGATTTCAAACACTTGAAAATTTGAACTTCACTTTTTATAAAAGACAAAGTCCAATGCCCATCCATCGTAGGAGCAAAGAGGAGATTCTGCCTGAATACTGTCCAGATCAGAAGCAATCCCGTTCCTCCCCCTCCCACAGTGGTGAGCAAGGAAATTTCCCTTGAAGCTGAGGGGTCAGTGGCAAAGGGGCAGGGCACAGGTAACAAAAGTTGTAGCTACAAACCATGAGGAAGGATGTCTAGTGCAGATTCATGGCCCAAATTTACTTTGTTGGGTAGTCCTAACAATCCCAACCTATAGTTAAGGGGTTTTTGTTTTGTTTTGGGGGGGGGCACACCCAGTGATACTCAAGGGTTACTCCTCCTGGCTCTGCACCAAAGAATAACTCCTGGAGGTGCTCAGGGGACCAAATGGGATTCTGGGGATCGAACGCAGGTCAGCCACATGCAAGGCAAGCGCCCTACCCACTGTACTATTGCTCCAGTTTAAAGTGATCCAGTACTGGGGCTGGAGCAGTAGCACAGCAGGTAGGGCATTTGCCTTGCACGGCGGCCGACCTGGGTTCGATTCCAGCATCCCATATGGTCCCCTGAGCACCGCCAGGGGTGATTCCTGAGTGCAGAGCCAGGAATAACCCCTGTACATCGCCAGCTGTGACCCAAAAAGCAATAAAAAATAAAAATAAATAAATAAAGTGATCCAGTACTGATAAAAAGTGAGGAGGTTATGCTACATAACTTCTGATGCTACATCAGAACAAGCTATGCAGTTCCCCCTGGCTGTCTTGGAACACTCACTCTTAGGGGACTCTCTCTCAAAATCCTCCGAGTTTCCCTGAGAAGCTTAAACCAGAGGCAGGTGCTCCAGTCCCAGTTCTAGTTACAGCCAGGCTCTCAGACATTGGTTCCCTAGATGATTTCAGCCCATTGAGTTCATTCCTGGTGTTCGTCTTCCTGTTGAGAACCCAGATCCTTCCTGTGAAGGACCTGTTGAGGAGACTATGGAGTAGACAAAGACAGCCTTCCCTGTTGCATCTTCTCACATAATAAATCAAATGAGGATCTGGAGTGACAGTACAGTGGGTAGGGTGCCCGGCATCCCATATGGTCCCCTGAGCACCATCAGGAGTAATTTCTGTGGAGTAACCTCTGAGAATCGCTGGGTGTGACCCCAGCCCCCTAAAATATAAAACGTAAGAGTTGCTGTCAGGTGCTGAAGAGATAATGCTATAGGTAAGGTGCTTGGCTTTCATGCAGATGCCGTGTGCAACCTTACTGCAAATTTCCGGTACCACATGTGGTCCTATGAGCACCACCAGGAGTCACTACTGAGCACAGAGTCAGTAGTGCTGTGTGTGACCGAACCCCCTCCAAATAAATAGTCTCAAAATTAAATAAATTTGTTGCTGCTTATTTTTAATGGTTACTGTTTATATCATTACATTTGAAACGGGTTGAGATGTAGTAATAAATACAATGAATTTTGCTTTTGTTTTTTGGTTTGGAGGACAAACCAAGAGATGCTCAGGGCTTACTGCTGGCGCTGCACTCAGGGATCACTCCTGATGGGCTCAGGCCAGAGACTGGACCCAGATCAACCGAGTATAAGGCAAGAGCTTTAAGGACTAGTACTCTCTCTCCCTCCCCCTCTCTCCACTCCCAACACAATACATTTAATTACCTGACATGAAAAAAGTCTAAAATATATAACATTTACTTTGAGACCAAGTGGCTGGCAAAAACTGGGCACCTTTGAGAGTATTGTTAGTAGATGCCTGATTTTAGACTTTCAATAAGTGCTTAAAAGGAAAAATGAGAAAAGTATTGGAAACTAGGGGAGAAAAGGGAATTTTCTTATATAGAGGTGAAAAGTTTAGCAATGCGGTTGCCTGCCATATATGGAAAATGAGAGCTGTACTTAATGAAATTAATGATGTACTTAAAGCGACTTCTGGACAATGTTTTTAGTGGCAATTGGTTTCTTGTAGATGGGATCATATAACGGAAAGAAAAAAATAACTTTTTTAAAACAACAAAAAAGGTACAAAATTGGAAAGAATTATAAAGGAACCAAGACTTGTTAAGAGATAATAAGCGGGTAGGGCGCATACCCAGATTACACATGGTCAACCTGGGTTTAATCCCCAGAGCTTTATATGGTCCCCAGGCACCTCCAGGAATAATTCCTGGTTTTTTTGTTTGTTTGTTTGTTTGTTTTTGCTTTTTGGGTCACACCCAGCGATGCTCAGGGGTCACTCCTGGCTCTGCACTCAGGAACTGCCCCTGGCCATGCTCGGGGGACCATATGGGATGCTGGGAATCGAACCCGGGTCGGCCACATGCAAAGCAAACGCCCTACCCGCTGTGCTATTGCTCTAGCCCCATCCAGGAGTAATTCTTGAGTGCAGCCAGGAATTACTGAGTATCACAAGGTGTGCCCTCCACAAAAGACTTGTTGAGTTTAAAAATTAAATTTTATAGTTTCCAAATATTCAGAGGACAATAAATTCTCCAAAAATTTATTTCACAAAAATCAATACCAATTGGCTCTCTTGTTTGTTTTGTTTTGGGGTCACATCGTTCGATGCTCAGACATTATTCCTGGCTCTGCACTCGTGAATCACTCCTGGTGACGCACTGGGAACTATATAGGATGCCAGGGCTAGAACTCGGGCCAGAAACATGTAATGGGCTAGAATTTGGGCCAGAAACATATAATGCAAGTGCTTTACCTGCTGTACTATGACTTTGGCCCCAGAACCTGGCATTTAAAAAAAATCTCTGAAAAATTGAAACTGGCGCCTCATTGAAACTTTCAGTTAGACAAAGACCCTGTGAGGATCCAGAGTTGTGACTTGCAGGAGCTCCCTGCTTAAAAAAAAAAATCTTTTTAATAAAAAAAATTTTTTAAAGCTTTAAAGACAGGCTTCCACAGAGAGGTGGTGTGGAGGGGATAGAAGAGGTGGAGGCTCCTCAACAGATACGTGGACTGTGTCCATTAAAGAGAAAGCTCTAACTCTGCCGCCGGTCCAGCAAGAGTTGGAAACAATCAAATTCGCTTCCCCTTGACCCTGCCATGGTCTGTGTCTCTCTTACAACCAAAAGAATGAAGCAGAAGTGACAGTGCCTGACTTCCAAGTTTGGGTTCAAGGACGCCGTGAGCATGCACCTAAATCTCTCAGGTGCCTTGCCTTTAGAACAAGTCCTCCCAGAAGCCAGAGACTTCTGGGCGAGCCAAGAGCAGGCGATCCGCTCAGGGTTCTCTGGGAGGACACCTTCGTGTTCCACCAGGCCCTAGCACACAGAGAGCTGAAGCCCCCAGATTCTCACAGTCTCTGTTGTTCAAATCCCCTTGGTCTCTGAGTGTTCCCAAGCAGCACCCAACCACCATGGAGCAGACCAGACATCTGTGTGGTATACCTGCCTCAAATCCTTGACCTGCAGAGTTTGTGAGCAAAATAAGATGATGATGCTTTCAATGATAAATTTGGGAATAGTTCAATATATAGCAATAGAAACCATGATAGGAAGCATGACACGATCAAAGATAAAAGAAAAAGTGGCCTGGGAAACTACTGGGTTCTGGAAATAGCAGTCATCCCCTTTGTTTTCTACAAGAAGAAATAAAATATGAGATGATAAAGAATACATTAAGATCATTGAGGGGCAGAAGAGTTAGCATAGTTGGAGAGAAGCTTGCCTTGCACGGGTCCAACCCAGTTTGATCCTTGGCATCCCATATGCTCACCCAATCACCACCCCCAAGTGATTTCTGAGCACAGAGCCAGGAGTAAGCCCTGAGCATGAAAAGGTGTGGCCCCCCCCCCAAACAAAAACAAACAGAAAAGATCATCTGAGTTGCATCTTGTCAGTTAGGGAAACCTTTTGGGAGAGGGGGTTTGCCTTCTCTCCAACTCCTAAATTAAGCCGAACACATTTCTCGCTCTCTGTCTTTGCTATTGATTATGGATATGAATAGACAGGCCTTTAGGCCAGCCCCAGTGTGCTTGACAGGAGGCTTCCTGTGGTGGGTGTGGGCAGGGCATACACACAGACTTTTGCTCCACCTGAGTAACGACTCAGCAGAAGTCCAAACTTCCCTCCCCTTATCTCTGTCCCCATCCTGCTGAAGCTGGAGTCATAGTCCCAAAGGTTAGGGTTGTCCCATCCCACCTCAACCAAATCCACCTTCCTGCAGCAGTCCTGGTTATTTGACCTAGGTGGAGTTTCTTTTGGTCCAAATAAGATTGCCTATCCTCTGGGACACTCTCTTATGACGGCATCAGTTGTGAAGACACCCTGCCCTGTTTAATTGGGCGGATTTGTGTAATTGCTAAATCAGAAGCATCAGAGCTTCAGGCGTTTTGCACAACAGTTTTCACTGTGGAATGTACTCAGGCTGCAGGACAAAGGCTGCTGACCCATGTTTATTTTTTCAGCTGTGATTGAAGTTCTCTTCCAGCTATAATAGATGAGAATGCCAATGTCTTTGTTTTCGGTTTTATTAAAAATCTTACATTGCATGAGAGTTGTATTTCTACTCTCAGTATGCAAAAAAATTTTTTCACTGAATCACTTTGAGAGACACAGTTACAAATCTGTTCATGATTGGGTTTCAGCCATACAATGTTCCAACACCCATCCCTTCACTGGTGTAAACTTCCTACTACAACTGTCCCCAGTTTGTCAGCATGTAACTGTCACTGTCACTGTCATCCTGTTGCTCATCGATTTGCTCGAGTGGGCACCAGTAATGTCTCCATTGTGAGACTTTGTCATTACTGTTTTTGGCATATCAAAAACGCCACAGGTAGCTTGCCAGACTGCCGCGCAGGTGGGATACTCTCGGTAGTTTGCCGGGCTCTCAGAGAAGGGTGGAGGAACCGAACCCAGGACGGCTTCGTGCAAGGCAAATGCCTTATCCACTGTGCTATGGCTCCAGCCTGTCAGCATCTAAAATAAAAGGAATTTTTGTGCTTATGATTTCAAAGTAAATATCATTGTATTTATTCTTCACCCCCACAGAATTATTTTTAATAACTATGGAAAAATAATATTCTGGGGGACTGTTACTAATATATAAGACCTCTTAATATAAAAGTTTTAATTAGATATTAAATTCTAAAAAGATTTAACATAGATTCTATTCTATAATTTGTGACCACTCTTCTTCCTATGATGACTTAATCTCTTCAACCAAATAACTGTTTTTCTTCTCATGCATAATTATTCAATTGCTCAATAAGTACTGATTGTTTACTATGTGTCAGATATTGGGGATATAAGAGTGATCAAAGTAGATAAAATGAGGCTCTTGCCTTCTTTGTACCACTATGTATCTAGATTAGAGAGATAGATTAATCATGCTGAAAAATAATTTTGCACTGAAAAAAATAAGCAGGAGTAAAGAAAACTACGAGAACATGTTAGGTAGGAAGGTCTGGGAAAGCTCCGTGAGGCCTAGAACCTATGAAGGAGGTAGCCTACGGAGGTGCTGGGCCTTCGGGCAGGGGGAACAGCAATGGCAGAAAGAGGTGGGGTGGTCATGACGGAGCTGGCCACTAGACAAAGACCCATCATTTGACCTGTGGGCTTTTCTGCCTCATGATTTTTTTACCAAGGGAGCAACATGATCCAGTTTATATTTTTAAAGTGCTGCAGTTTAACTTGCCTCATGTGAGAGATGGGTGAGAGATAGAACTCAACTATGAGGGATAAGATAGGAATTGGATATTTGTTTTTATGAGTTTGATTTTTTGGGTGAGAACTATGAGATATCTGGTGATTTTTATATGTTCTTAAAGGGCCAGGAAGAGAGCTCAACTTTACATGCAGGAAGCTGGGTTTGATCATGGCTCTCCATGGTCCACCAAGCACCAAATTGGGAGTAGTTCTGAGTACCTCTGATGTGACCCCAAAATGAAAACCAAATGTTTACAGGGCCAGGGAGATGACTTAAAGGGCTGAAACACATACTTGGCATGCAGGAACCTCCAGTTCAATCCTCAGCATGGAATGACCCCTGAGCCCTGCAAAGAACAATACCTGAGCACAGAGCCTGAAGAAGCACACAAGTGCCACTGGAGAAGCCCCAAAACAAAAGCAATGTAAATAAAATAAAATCACACTGTCACTGTCATCCCATTGCTCATCGATTTGTTCGAGCGCACACCAGTAACGTCTCTCATTGAGAGACTTGTTACTGTTTTTGCGCAGCAGTTGGGTGTTCGCCTTTCACGCAGCCGACCCGAGTTCGATTCCTCCGGCCCTCTCGGAGAGCCCGGCAAGCTACAAAGAGTATCGAGCCCGAGAGGCAGAGCCTGGCCCTCTCGGAGAGCCCGGCAAGCTACAAAGAGTATCGAGCCCGAGAGGCAGAGCCTGGCAAGTTACCCATGCGTATTGGATATGCCAAAAATAAAATAAAATATGCTTCAAATTCTTTGGCTCTCTCCCTCTTTTTTTTAAACTTTTTTTATTGAATCATTGTGAGATAGACCTTTACCCTTACTTGCTCATGTTTGGATTTCACTCATACAGTATTTTAACACCCATCCCTCCACCAGTGTACATTTCCCAGCACTAGTGGTCCCCAAGTTTCCTCCCATCACCCCTCACCCCCCACCCCCCACTTCCTGCCTGCCTCTATGGCAGGAGTTTTTTTCTTCCTCCTCCTGCTCCTCTTGTTCTTGTTCTTGTTCTTCTTGTTCTTGTTCTCCTCCTCCTCCTCCTCCTCCTTCTCCTTCTCCTCCTCCTCCTCCTCCTCCTCCTCCTCCTCCTCCTCCTCCTTCTTCTTCTTCTTCTTCTTCTTCTTCTTCTTCTTCTTCTTCTTCTTCTTCTTCTTCTTCTTCTTCTTCTTCTTCTTCTTCTTCTTCTTCTTCTTCTTCTTCTCCTTCTTCACCTTCTTCTTCTCCTCCTCCTCCTTCTCCTCCTCCTCCTCCTCCTCCTCCTCCTTCTTCTTCTTCTTCTTCTCCTCCTCCTCTCTTTCTCTCTCTTTTTCCTTTTGGGCATTGTGGTTTGCAATATTGATACTGAAAGGCTATCAAGAAAATTCCTTTAGCTACTTTTAACCTTCAGATCTTGGCCAGCATGATCATTCCCTGCTATTACTGTCAAACTGGTCTCTTCTCTATTTAGTTCCAACCATTAACCAGTCCTCCTAACCCCTGTTTTCCCTGGTCATAGATATTAGTCTTCTACTATATATATATATATATATTTTTAATATACCACAAATGAATGCAGTCATTCTATATCTGTCCCTCTCTTTCTGACTCATTTAACTCAGCATGATACTCTCCATAAATGTCCATCCATTTATGGGCAAATTTCATGACTTCATTTTTCCTAACAGCTGCATAGTATTCCATTGTGTAGATGTACCATAGTTTCTTTAACTAGTTGTCTGTTCTCGGCACTCAGGTTGTTTCCGGATTCTGGCTATTGTGAACAGTGCTGCAATGAACATAGGAATGCAGATGATACTTCTGTTGTGTATATTTGGGCCCCCAGGGTGGTATTACTGGGTCAGATGGGAGCTCAATTTCTAGTTTATTGAGTGGCATCTATATTGTTTTCCAAAAAAGCTGAGCCAGTCTGCATTCCCACTAACAATGAAGGAGAATCCCTTTCTCCCCATATCCACTCCAACACTGGTTGCTTTTGTTCTTTTTTTTTTTTTTTTGCTTTTGTTCTTTTGAATGTGTGCCAGTCTCTGTCGTGTGAGATGATATCTCATTGTTGTTTTGATCTGCATCTCCCTCTTCAGCTCTCTTCCCTCCAAAATCTAGAGCTTCCCAGAGTATGTGCCAATGTAAGAGATCAATCACATAAATAGAATGTGAGAAGATAGTGTCTTTTATCCTTCTATAGAACTCAAAAAACGGGGGCCGGAGCGATAGCACAGCGGGTAGGGCGTTTGCTTTGCACGTGGCCGACCCGGGTTCGATCCCCGGCATCCCATATGGTCCCCCAAGCACTGCCAGGAGCAATTCCTGAGTGCAAAGCCAGGAGTAACCCCTGAGCATCGCTGGGTGTGACCCAAAAACCAAAAAAAAAAAACAAACAAACAAACCAAAAAAAAGAACTCAAAAAGACACTGTGGCTTTGGATCGCTTTCTCTGGGAAAACATCAGGTGTCTTGCTGAGAAGACCCTCAGTGGAGCATCAGAGCATCTCATGTGAGTAGGCCACTCCCCACAGCTCAGGAGGCAGCCATCTTGGAGCTGATTCTTCTGTGCTAGTGAAGCTTCCAGATAACTGTAGCCTCTGCAGTCACACTGACAGAGACTTCCTGACTCAGAACCAGAACCAGCCTGCTAATCCATTCTGGAATTTCTTACCCACAGAAACTGAAGTAATAGTTGCATCCCATTTTAGGGAAATTTGTTTCCCAATAATCAAAACGACTAATTTGAGATGATAGGGTTAGAGGGCCAGAGCAATAGTACAGGGGGGAAAGTGTTTTCCTTGCACTTGGCAGACCCATGTTCGATCCTCAGCATCCCATATGGTCCTCATCTCCACCCTGACCCCGAGCACTGCCAGGATAATTCCTGAGTACAGAGCCAGGAGAAGCCACTGAGCAATGCAAGTGTGACTCCCCCTTCCAAGAAAAGACCCCCCCAAAATGGATAGGATTGAAGCATTTAAAAAGCGCATAGTAAGCACTCAATAAATGCTGTAGCTCTGATTGCTACCATGTTTTTTGCATCCTTAGCATCTAAGGATGGCTTCCTAGGAAGTAAATGTACACAAATAAAATGAAGGCTTGAGCTATCACCTATGGCCTGTGTTTCTGAAGTTTTTTGAGCAAGGATATTTTACTTTTTTGTTATGTTTGTGGAGAGGGTCATACTCAGTGTGGTGCTTGGGTTATTCGGATACAGCGCTCTGGGAACCACTCCTTGGAATAATGGGGGACCATGCAGTACTGAGGATCAAGCCCAGGGCTCTACATGTGCTCCAACCCTCTGAGTTATTTTTTTGAGCAAGGAACTTTTCAAACAAAATCTTACTCCATGTGATCAAGATTGAGAGTCACAGAAATTGCTCTAGGTATTAAGCAGATGGAATTAAATACTAGGAATTTGTTCTGCAGGCAATAAAAGCTTTAAGAAGTCTAAGGAGAAAGAACAAAGTAGAGTTCAGCTGAGGAAAAACTGTTCTTATTCCTAGAGCGAGAGGGATGAGAAGAGACGGAATTGCCTGAACCTGGAAGTTGGGGCTGGCCACAGTGAGACAGAGAGGAGAGTTGTTGTGTCAGTTAACCCAGGTGGGTCAGGGACAGAGAACATCTTGGCTTCTTCCTTTCTCTTATCCTATAGTCTTTCATCAGGGCACCTTGTGGGCCAAATCTCCCTGAAAGCCAGCTAGCAAAAGAGACTTAGGAATAAATGCAATTCCTTATGAAATGGAGCAGAGCAGGAGATGGGTGAGGAAGCAAAATTTGATCTGAGAGCAAATTTATGCATGCAACAGATCTGTAATTACATATGTATGTGCATGTATCTATATATGAGTACATAGAAATATAAGCAGAAAATAATAAATTGCTGAAAATGACCAACACACACCAAAAGAGAAAACAGATTTTATTGGTTTTGTTTATAAGTTAAATATAAAGCATTAGTATTTTGTATGCAATTGATAAGAATACATGTTAATATATTGGGTGCCTGAGTTTTGTAAAAATTTAATATGTTCCATTTTGAGTGCACATAATTAAAATAAAATTTTACATAAAATCCTTGATTTGGAAAGTCACTAATCTAGGTGATCACAGAACTATTTTATTTTTATTGAATCACCGTGAGATAAAGTTAGAAAGCTTTCTTGTTCGAGATTCAGCTGTATAATGATCTAATACCCATCCCTCCACCAATGCACACTTTCCACCACCAGTGTCCCCAGTATATCCCTCTCACCCATCCCAGTTCTCACTCTGCCTCCATGTCAGGCAATTTCCCCAATACTGTCTCTCTACTTTTGGACATTATGTTTTACCCAGATTTTCCCACACCATTCAAGCCTGTCAGGGGCAGATGCTAGATCATTTATTTTCCATTGCTCATTTTGAATATCATGGGTGCTGTGGCCATGCACTTCTGGAATCCTAGATTGTAAATGATTGGGTTCTAGATACATTTCTGTAGGGCACTAATCCATTTTGGAATTCATTTGGGCATCTCTGGATCAGGGCTGTTGTTGCGCTAAGATGGTGCACGAAGGTAAGTTGTGGGGGTGACAGCCAGGCCAATGAGCAGGCAGGGAGCTGGGGAGGGACAGTTGTGCACCTCTGCTGTCACGCAACATGGAGATGTAGTTCTGGAACCCGCATACTTGGTTGTGAAAGCTCTTGATCACCAGGATTCCATCTGGAGTAGGCAGGGAGACTGCACCTGTTCCATTGGGGGTGCCCCAGTGAAATTGGCTCTGTATGGGGCCTGAAGAGATCTCCAGCTTTGTGGTGTCTTCTAGGACTTGCTGCTGTTTCTACGGTTTTATTTATGGGTCTCTGAAGCAAGACCAGTAATAGAATTTACAGGGTGTCACTGGAGTTGGTTTATGGAGGTGACTGCTAGTGCTTCCATGTGTATTGGGAAGTGGGGGGAGGTAGCCCACCCCAACTCTGTGAAAGCCTGAAGATTTCAGTCACAAAACCCGCATACCCGAATTTTCAGCAGATTATATCTTGGTGAGGTCTGTCCTGAGATGGTGGAGTCAGGCTGGGAGTATGGTGGTGATTTTGGATTGTGGAAGCAAGTGGCTGCTGAGGGCTCTGCCTGGGCTGGCATGGGCCAACCTGCCCCCTCTGATTTACCCCAGTCTGTTCAGCCATGCGCAGGTCTGATCTTAACTGTGGCTTTTGATCTCTGAAGTAAGGCCAATACATGAGCTTGTATAGCTGAGACGAAGGTGGTTTGTGGGCAAGGCTCCCACATACCTAACTTTTGGCCATTTTTTTTTTTTTTTTGGTTTTTGGGTCACACCCGGCGATGCACAGGGGTCACTCCTGGCTCTGCACTCAGGAATCACCCCTGGCGGTGCTCAGGGGACCATATGGGATGCTGGGATTCGAACCTGGGTCGGCCGCGTGCAAGGCAAACACCCTACCCGCTGTGCTATCGCTCCAGCCCCACTTTTGGCCATTTAATTTCTTGGTAACTTGGTCCCAATCTGTTTGGGTTCAACCAAAGGCACAGAGGCAATTTTGGGTCATCAGGAAACCTGAAGGCACCATCAGGCTGCTAATGCACTTGCGCCGCAGGTACAGGTTGACCTGTTGGTGGCACCTTACCCCCCAATCAGAACATTTTTATCCTAAAATGTTTTTACCCAAAAATTGATTACAAATGATAATATTAAGATACTGAATAAAATCTGAACAGCTCTTGATTAAAATAATGTGGTTTTTTGGTTGTTTTTTGTTTTGCTTTTGGGGTCACACCCGGTGATGCACAAGGGCTTCTCCTGGCTCTACACTCAGGAATTTCTCCTGGTGGTTCTCAGGGAACCATATGGGATGCTGGGAATCAAACCTGATTTGGCTGCGTACAAGGTAAAAGCCCTACCCACTGAGTTATTGTTACAGCCCCTACATTAAAATAATGTTACATGAATGTAAATGTCCCAATTTTAATATGGTTGGATAAGAGAACAACCTTGCTTTTAATTTTTTTTTTAGAAAATAAAAGCACATAAAAGTATGGGAGGCAAAAGGATAGTGACCATAAGTGATAAAATGTTTCAGAAAAAAAATTCTACACATATATTTGAAGAGAGAAAGAAAAATGATAAGGTAAATGTAAATATTAACATTTGAGAAATCTTTTGTTCTACTCTTGCACTGTGTAAGTCTGGAATTGTTCCAAAATAAAAAGCTATGCCAGGAATGGAGCTCACTGGTAGAGCACAAGCCTGTCTAGGACACCCCTCCACACACACACACACACACACACACACACACACACACACACACACACACACACACACACACACCGAAATAGAGGACAAAAGTTACAAATCAAAAACTTTTTTTTGCCTAAATTTTACTGTTCATTAGTAAAAGTAGGTTGTATAGTAGAAGGTAAAATATAATGTTTTTGGTGTTTTTGTTTGTTATTCTCTGTGCCAGGGATGAAACCCAGGGTCTCCACACACGGAGGTATATGCTCTATCACTGAGGTACATCCATGGTCCAACATTACATACCTGGGGGTACAGGGGTTGGACATAGAGCCAGCAGTGCTCAGAGGCTGTTTCTGGCATAGTGTTCTAAAGTGTCCCCTGGCAGTACTCAGGAAATTGAAGTAGGGTCCGTGTATGCACGGCAAAGACTTTACCAACCTGTCTGTCTCTCCATACCCCCCAAATACTTTTTCTTGTCCTGGGATACAGCTCAGAGGTAGAGTATGAGCTTCATACGTGCAAGTTCTTGGGATTGCTCCCCCTATGCCAAGACAAAGAAACAAAAAAGTTCTGTTTCTTTCAACTCCTTGTCTAGTAAAACTTTGAGCAAGACTATATCCCTTTACTCAGAATAGTACTGTTTTCAGCTAGACCTGAAACTTTGCAAGTGTAAAATCCAGACACTAGTATTCTGAAATGGCTTAGTGGTGTGATGCCCATGAGAGCTCCCCAGTCCCCACTGAGCCTCCTAAGCACACGGATTTCTAAGCACTGGGATGTATTGGGGAAGCAAGATTAGTCTCTGTGTGCTCAATAAAGTGGTCAGCGTTACCGTCACACAAAACACCACCCCCCCTTCCATTTAATGCCTTTGCTATGTTTTCCATAGATAAAAAAATCTTGGAGATTTTTCGAGAGTCTGGGAGATAATGCTTTGAGAGTTAGCTAACATAAATCTTTGTATTTAACAAGTTTTTTGTGTCTATTGACAGACCCATTCATTTCTAAAACTTCTTGCATTTGGTTAAAAAAAAAAGGCCATCTAATGTTAAAAAGCATTAAAAGTAGCAAAAAGGGCTACTTTCACTTTTGTTTTATTTTGCTTTGCTTTTGTTCTTTGCTTTTTTGGGGGGGGTCACACCCAGAGTTGCACAGGGGTTACTCCTGACTCAGCACTGAGGAATTACTCCTGGCGGTGCTGGGGGGGACCATATGGGATGCTGGGAATCGAACCTGGGTAGGACGCGTGTAAGGCAAGCTCCCTACCTGCTGTGCTATTGCTCCAGCCCCATGTTCTTTGCTTTTTTGGCCACACCCAGTTGTGCTCAGGCTTACTCCTGGCTCTGCTCTCAGGGATCACTCCTACTGTGGTTCAGGAGGCCACTGGGTAGCTGAGGATTGAACTTGGGTTGGCTTTATGCAAAGCAAGTGCCCTATCTATCCCCTGTATCAGCTCAATTTTTTATTCCCTTCCTTCTCCTTCCCTTTGTTGTAGCAATGAGGAGTGGAAGGTGCCACACACAAACATACCTGGCAGTGGTGCTCACACATGTTTAGTCGTGGTGCTCGCTGGGGGTCACATGTCAGGTTGAAGTGCTCACACATGCAGCGGAGGTTTGCACTCCATTTTACAGTGCTTGCATGTGACTTCCAGGGCTCAAAGTTGAGGCCCTCAAGTTATGTTTTGTTACTTGTCAGAAGTCACTGATGCCCCAGCACCTCTAGAGGTGATCCTATAGCAGAGAACAAGGATTAAACCCTGAACATTGCCAGGTAGGACCAAAAGGCGACTTCCCCTCCCCCGCCGCCCTCCATACCCCACACCTACACACACACACACACACACACACACACACACACACACACTAATTTAAAAAGTACAAATGGGTAATTTACTAAAAAGAAATGCAGAATACCAAGAAAAATTTTATTTATTGATTTTGGGGCCATACCTGGCAACACCCAGAGAACCATATATGGTTCCAAGTTTCCTACATGCAAAATATGCACTCCAGTTTGTTGATCTGGCTGTCCAACCCCAATAGATAGGGGTTAAGCACTTGCCTTGCAGGCAGCCACCCCAGATTCAATCCCTGACACCACATCTAGTCCCTGGAGCCCTGCCAGGAGTGGCCTCTGAGCACAGAGACAGGAATAGCCCCTGAGCACCACCAGTGTGGCCCCAAAACCAAAAAAACAAGTAAAACAAAGAAAAAAACAAAATACTCTGATTATTCTTGGCATAAACGCTGAGGTTAAATGACTAGCCAAATCTTCTCTAACCTTCCATTGGATTAAACATATTTTTCCTAATGATGTTGCTAAAGTTTAAAATTGAAATCAAGTGCTCTTAGCAAGTGTTTCTAACCTTTTCCCACTTTGGCAACTTCCAACTTTGTTTCCTTCCTGTGGGCTGGAAGAAAAGAATCAAGATCCTTCCTGTTGCCCCTTAGTCTCATTAATCTCATGCTGTGGTTTCACTTACCTGTGGCCCCCATAGAATATCCTGGGGACCCTCAAAAGGAGCATATGAGAAACACTACTCTAAATTCAGACTATTCCCATGTTTAACTAAGAAATGACATATACGAAAAAAATAACAGAGAACTGAGGTTTTTCTTAAAAGAGTCATTTGCATGAAATCAGATTTATAATGTTGCCTATTTATAAGAATTTCTAAAAGATAGAGAAAAGCAACAATATTCATTTGGTGTCAAAACACTCCCTTCTACCACTTATTCTCTCTGCCTGGGCATCCAAATACCCTATCCCTCAAATATTAGCCCTGCTCCATAAGCATTTCCTTCCCAGGTCACTGAGTCAGGGCTCACTCTAGCTACCCCCTAGAACTATAGCCCCAACACAAACCACAACGCAGAAAGAAAACATTGTACTCCAATTTGATAGAAAATTTTAATTCGCATTGAACTGTAGTTAGAATTGCAAATCTTTTCTACATCTTAGAAGAGATATTCCAGATTTCTTAAAGAAATGTTCAAAGAAGTCAATTTCTTAAAACTGAAATTGTTATCGTCAATCTGGGAAATTTAATTTCATGCTTCCAATAGATATTATGGGCATTGCTTTGTTTTGGAGGGCACACGGAGCTCTAATTACATGGAAACCGAACTCTAAGGAACCACATGGCAACCATCATCAATTGGAGCATAATGATCAGCTCCTTTCTGTTGTCTACACCCCTGAGATACAATAAAATATTGAAAGTGTAAATAATATAGTCACTAATTTTTTGGCCCTTTGGATGGTGTTTTACTAAGCGCATATGCTGTGAGAGGGAATTTTTTCATTGTAAACTTAAAATTTTTTTAAATTTATTATCATTATTATTATTATTAATGGTGAATCACCGTAGGGTACAGTTACGTACTTACAAACTTTCATGTTTGCGTTTCAGTCATACAATGATCGAGTAGACAGAGAGATAAACAAATGGGATTATCTTACACTAAGCTTTTGCACCTTAAAAGAAACAAGGACTAAAATACAAAGACAGTTTACAGAATGGGAAAGGATATTCACCCCAACCACGGTGGGGTTGATATCAAGGATATACAAGGCACTGGTTGAACTCTACAAGAAGAAAACATCCAACCCCATCAGAAAATGAGGCGATGAAATGAACAGAAACTTTCTCAAAGAAAATATTCAAATGGCCAAAAGACACGTGAAAAAATGCTCTTCATCACTAATCATCAGGGAGATGCAGATCAAAACAAAAATGAGATAACATCTTACACCACAGAGACTGGCCCACATCCAAAAGAACAAAAGCAACTGGTGTTGGCACAGGTGTGGGGAGAAAGGGACTCTACTACACTGCTGGTGGGAACGTCAACTGGTTCAGCCCTTTTGGAAAAAACTATGGATGCTTCTCAAAAAATTAGAAATTGAGCTCCCATTTGACCCAGCTATACCACTCCTGGAAATATATCCCGGAGAGGCAAAAAAAGTATAGTAGAAATGATAGCTGCACTTGTATGTTCATTGCTGCACTGTTTACAATAGCCAAAATCTGGAAAAAACCCGAGTGACCAAGAACAGATGACTGGCTAAAGAAACTTTGGTACATCTACACAATGGAATACTATGCAGCTGTTAGAAAAGATGAAGTCATGAAGTTTGCATATAAGTGAATCAACATGGAAAGTATCATGCTAAGTGAAATGAGTCAGAAAGAAAGGGATAGACATAGAAAGATGGCATGCATTTGTGGAATATAAAGAAACAGAATATAAGACTAACACCCAAGAATAGTAGAGATAAGGACCAGGAGGTTTGCCCATGGCTTAGAAGCCAGCCTCACATGCTGGGGGAAAATAGACAGCTCAGATAGAGAAGGGAACACCAAGTAAAGGGTGTTTGGAAGACCCGCTTGGATTGGGAGATGCATGTGTGCTGAGTGTAGACTATAGATTGAACACAATGGTCACTCAATGCCTCTATTGCAAACCACAACACCCAAAAGGAGAGAGAGAACAAAAAAGAATGCCTTGCCACAGAGGCGGGGTGGGGAGGGGGAATGAGGTGGGGGTGGTGGGAGGGATACTGGGATCATTGGTGATGGGTATTCGATCCTTAATTGTAAACTTTTCAGGCCTCTAGTTCCTCATACTAAAGAACTTCAAATCAAAAGGGAAAATGCCCTGAGATTCTGCTATAGAGCACTTAAGACAAAACAAAATAAAACAAAACAAAAAAAACCTCACTGCCTATTTGGCCTAAAGAACTAGACATTGATCTTTGGAGATAGTAAAGGAAGAATATTAGTGAGCCCAGTGAACTTTGCTAATTTACTCAAAAGAAAAGGATCCCAACCTATGAAATGGGGATCAGCAAAACTTTACAGAGATCAGAAAGGTGGCTCATAGGGTTGAATGTCTAGCTACCTGGTGAGTCTACTAGCAGTGTGTGAAGCCCTTGCATTCACCAAGAGACCCAGGCAGCATCACACCACCAACCATGGGCCCAAAACTATCAGGCTTGCATACAAAGTATGTCAAGAAATGGCCCCTAGACTACATTAAACTAAAAAGCTTCTGCACCGCAAGAGATACAGTGACCAGAATACAAAGACTATCCACAGAATGGGAAAGGATATTTACACAATACCCATCAGATAAGGGGTTGATATCAATGGTATATAAAGCACTGGTTGAGCTCTACAAGAAGAAAACATCCAACCCCATCAAGAAATGGGGCAAAGAAATGAACAGAAACTTTACCAAGGAAGAAATACGAATGGCCAAAAGGCACATGAAAAAGTGCTCTACATCACTAATCATCAGAGAGATGCAGATCAAAACAACTTTGAGATACCACCTCACACCACAGAGACTAGCACACATCCAAAAGAACAAAAGCAACCGCTGTTGGAGAGGATGTGGGGAGAAAGGGACCCTTCTTCACTGCTGGTGGGAATGCCGACTGGTTCAGCCCTTCTGGAAAACAATTTGGATGACTCTCAAAAAATTAGATATTGAATTCCCATTTGACCCAGCAATACCACTGCTGGGAATATATCCCAGAGAGGCAAAAAAGTACAATCGAAACAACATCTGCACATGTATGTTCATCGCAGCACTGTTTACAATAGCCAGAATCTGGAAAAAACCCGAATGCCCCAGAATGGATGACTGGTTGAGGAAACTTTGGTACATCTATACAATGGAATACTATGCAGCTGTTAGAAAAAAGGAGGTCAAGAATTTTGTAGTCAAGTGGATGGGCATGAAAAGTTTCATGCTGAGTGAAATGAGTCAGAAAGAGAGAGACAGACATAGAAAGATTGCACTCATCTATGGTATATAGAATAACAGAGTGGGAGACTAACACCCAAGAACTGTAGAAATAAGTACCAGGAGGTTGACTCCATGGCTTCGAGGCTGGCCTCACGTTCCGGGGAAAGGTCAACTCAGAGAAGCGATCACCAACTACATTGTAGTCGAAGGCCATGTGGGGGAAAGGAGTTGCGGGCTGAATGAGGGCTAGAGACTGAGCACAGCGGCCACTCAACACCTTTATTGCAAACCACAACAGCTAATTAGAGAGAGAAAACAGAAGGGAATGCCTTGCCACAGTGGCAGGGTGGGGTGGGGGGGAGATGGGATTGGGGAGGGTGGGAGGGACACTGGGTTTACGGGTGGTGGAGAATGGGCACTGGTGAAGGGATGGGTTCCCAAACTTTGTATGAGGGAAGTATAAGCACAAAAGTGTATAAATCTGTAACTGTACCCTCACGGTGATTCTCTAATTAAAAATAAATAAATTTAAAAAAAAAAAAAAAAGAAATGGCCCCTAGGGTGTCCTTCCCCACCACCCCCACCCACACCACTAGGGAGGCACTTCTCCAACCCTTCCCCAAAGAAAAGCTAGCTGATTTTACAACAGAAGTGATTATTGTTTGAGTCGGCTTCAGAATTTTAATATTCTTCCAGCTCTCTAGATGTGTTTTATTTATTATTTGTTTCAGATCCTACTGAAGTATCTAGTGAGGAGATTCCCAGAGAATTTCTTTGATCCTTCTAATTACCTCATCCAGGACGAAGCACAGAATCAAAGAGTCCCACATTGAGTCTTTTTTTTTTTGGGGGGGGGGGTGTCACACCCAGCGATGCACAGAGGTAGTATACTCCTGGCTCTGCACTCAGGAATTACTCCTGGCAGTGCTCAGGGGACCATATGAGATGCTGGGAATCAAACCCGGGTCAGCCGCATGCAAGGCAAATGCCTTACCTGCTGTGCTATCACTCCAGCACCAGATTGAGTCTTGACAAAATTCTAAGCTAGCGGTCCTAAGTTTTATGCCAGTTGCCTCAGCCACTGATTGTATTGCTTTTTCTTTTTCTTTTCTTTTAAAAAAATTTTATTGAAGCTAAAGCAATTCTTGGGAAAAAGAAAATGGGAGGAATAAACCTCCCCAACTTCCAACTCTACTACAAAGCGGTAGTAATTAAAACAGCATGGTACTGGAACAAAGGCAGAGCTGCAGACCAATGGAACAGGGTTGAATACTCTGACACCACCCCTCCCAAATATATGATCATCTAATCTTTGATATGGGAGCAAGAAATGTGAAGTGGTGCAAGGAAAGCATGTTTAACAAACTGTGCTAGCAAAACTGGACAGCTACATGCAAAAAAATGGGCTTAGACCTCCACCTATCACCATGTACAAAAGTCAGATCAAAATGGATTAAAGACCACAACATCAGACCAGAATATTGAAGACAAGGTCAGCAAAAACCTCCACGACATTGAAGCCAACAGTATCTTCAAAGCTGACAAGCCACTGGCCAAGCAAGTGAAAACAGAGATAAATAAATGAGACTATCTCAAACTAAGAAGCTTCTGCACCTCAAAAGAAACAGTGACCAAAATACAAAGACAATCTACAGAATAGGAAAGGATATTTACGCAGTACCCATCCAATAAAGGGTTGATATCAAGGATATACAATGCACTGGTTGAACTCCACAAGAAGAAAACTGCCAACCTGATCAAAAAATGGGGTGTTGAAATGAACAGAAACTTTCCCAAAGAAGAAATCCGAATGGCTGAGAGGCACATGAGAAAATGTTCAACATCACTAATCATCAGGGAGATGCAGATCAAAACAACAATGAGATATCATCTCACACCACAGAGACTGTCCCACATCCCAAAAAACAAAAGCAATTGGTGTTGGCATGGATGTGGGGAAAAGGGACTCTCCTTTACTGCTGGTGGGAATGCCGACTGGTTCAGCCCTTTTGGAAAACAATATGAACGATTCTCAAAAAATTAGAAATTGAGCTTCCATTTGACCCAGCTATACCACTCCTAGGAATATATCCCAGAGAGGCAAAAGGGTGTAGTAGAAATGACATTTGCATTTCTATATTCATTGTAGCACTGTTTACAATAGCCACAATCTGGAAAAAAACAGAGTGCCTAAAAACAGATGACTGGTTAAAGAAACCCTGGTATATCTACACAATGGAATACTATGTAGCTGTCAGAAAACATGAAGTCATGAAATTTGCATATAAGTGGATCAGCATGGGGAGTGTCATGTTGAGTGAAATGAGTCAGAAAGAAAGAGACAGATATAGAAAGGTTGCACTCATATATGGAATATAAAGTAGCTGAGAGGTACAAGCTTGCAATGATGCAATTTCTGGCAGATATTTCTCTGGACTTAGTTACTAAAATACTAAAATACAGAAATCCAAAACTGTGCGGCTGCTAGTGCAGCCGCTTGACCTCATATCTCTTCATTCTCAGCAATCGAAAACAAATCATCAAATGTTTCCTTTTCAGCAGGTCCTACTTTAGGGGAGAGAAACTCCAAATAATAATAGTGAGGTTTTTTTGTTAAAATATTGAATGTAATCAAAGTAAAGTGAAAGTAAAGTGAAATTTATCAGTTACACAGGTGGGGTGGGGTTCTGGGGAGGTGGGGGGTGGAGGGAGGTATACTGTGATTCTTGGTGGTGGAATATGTACATTGGTGAAAAGATGGGTGTTCGAGCATTGTATAACTGGGACTTAAACCTGAAAGCTTTGTAACTTTCCACATGGTGAGTCAATAAAAGAATAAATTTTTTAAAATTTTATTGAATCACCATGAGATAGTTACAAGCTTTGATGTCTGGGTTACAATCACACAATGATCAAACACCCATCCTTCCACCAGTGCACATTCCCCACCACCAATATTCCCGGTATACCCCCCCTTTCCCACACTCCCCTCCTCCATGGCAGACAATATTCCCCATACTCTCTCTCTACTTTTGAGCATTATGGTTTGCAATAGATACTGAGAGGTCATCATGTTTGGTCCATTATCTACTTTTAGCACACATCTCCCATTCCGGCTGATTCCTCCAGCCATCATTTTCTTAGGGATCCCTTCTCTATTCCATCTGCCTTCTCCCCTCCGCTCATGAGGCAGGCTTCCAGCTATGGAGCAGTCTTTCTGGCCCTTGTATCTACTATCCTTGGGTGTCAGCCTCATGTTATGTTATTTTATATTCCAAAAATGAGTGCAGTCCTTCTATATCTGTCCCTCTCTTTCTGATTCATTTCATTTAGCACGATACTCTCCACGTCTGTCCATTTATATGCAAATTTCATGACTTCATATCTCTAACAGCTGCATAGTATTCCATTGTGTAGATGTACTAAGGTTTCTTTAACCAGTCATCTGTTCTAAGGCACTTGGGTTGTTCCCAGATTTTAAAGAATATTTACCCAATACCCATCTGATAAGGGATTAATATCCAGGATATACAAGACACTAGTATAACTGTACAAGAATAAAACCTCCACCCCCATCAAAAAATGGGGTAAAGAAATGAACAGAAGTTTTCTCAAAAAAGAAATACAAATGGCCAAAAAGCACATGAAAAAATGCTCCACATAGCTAGTCATCATGAAGATGCAAATCAAAACAACAATAAGATATCATCTCACACCACAGAGACTGGCACACATTCAAAAGAACAAAAGCCACTGATCGTATTAGGCAGTCAGCTTCTACTTTCTGTGTCTGCCATGGCCAAGCACTGTGAATCACTTGAGCTAATCGGGTTGACACTAAGTCGTATGGAACATGAAGCTGAGAGAACTTGAACTCTTTCATCAAAACCAAGTTCTAATTTCATGTCAAAGGTAAGTTTACAGGAACCCAAACTTTGGGTAAAGAGCTGCACCCACACTTCTGAGAAAGTCCATGGACTGAACACCATCAATTCTGAAGATGTCGGAGTTTACAACCACACTAGGGGTAAGAATTTTGGTACTAAGACCCCAGAAAGTGGTCAAGGCTTTAAGCACCTTCCTGAGAGTACTGTAACACTGTGAATTCAGACACTAAATGTGGAGTAACCTACATGCACCGAGGCATTGATGACAACCTCACTATCTGTAGTCCCCAGTGAAAAGAATAAAAGAGAATTTTGGTTTGGCTGCCAATTATCTCGATAAAAATCATTTTTATTAGGGCTGGAGCAGGTTGGTTGCTTTCTTTGCATCCTTGCATGCAGCCAACCTAGGTTTGATACCCTAGAGCCCATATGGTCCTACCACCATCGTCATTGCCACCTTGAGCCCTGCCAGAAGTGATCCCTGAGAGCAGAGCCAGGAATAAGCCACTGGATAGGACATAAAACAAACAAAAAATTGTAAACACTTATTAGGTGTTGAAAAGGACTTTATGGATGAAGAGATAAGGGCATAGGGATTCAGATGGTCAATATCCACACTACCCTCCTCTCCCCCCTCCCCTGTAAATCATTTTACAGGGAATGGTTCATTAGATTGTGTAAACAATGCACATCCTAATTTCAAAAAGCGCAAAAGTATAGAGGAAAGTGTTTCCTACCACTGCTAGTCCCAGCCATCATATTCCCCACCCAAAGGATCCCCCTGTTAAAGCTTTCTCACCTGTGGTTATAGAGGTAGTCTGTGCGTTTAAGGCAGGGAATTGTGGACAGAAGTATCCATATTTACAAACTGTCTGGTATGATTGTTCTGCTCCTTGATATTTTTCCACTTAATTTTGAGATTATAATCATAGAGATTAAATATTAGTAAATACAGACATTCCTTATTTCTGTTTATTACTTTTGACATTCTTATTTTTAATGGAAATATTTTTTCTTTTTGGGTCACACCCAGCGATGCTCAGGGGTCACTCCTGGCTCTGCATTCAGGAATTACCCCTGGCCATGCTCAGGGGACCATATGGGATGCTGGGAATCGAACCCGGGTCGGCCACGTGCAAGGCAAACGCCCTACCCGCTGTGCTATCACTCCAGCCCCTTAACGCAATTTTTAATAAGAAAATCACAAGGCTCAAAATGAAAAGTTGCTCTATCACCTGTCTCCAATCATGAGCATTTCCAGAGTTTCTCATATTTATGCTGATAAGTCAATGCATAATTTTTCCCTGTTTTTGCATAAGAGACAGAATATAACACTATTACCTTCTGCAGCTTCTTATTTTTCTCCTCCATTAAAACATTTTACTTCAAGGGCCAGAGTGATAGTACAGCATGTAAGGCATTTGCCTTGCATCTAGATGACCTGAGTTCGATCCTCAGCATCACATATGTTTCCCCAAGCACTACCAAGAGTAATTCCTGAGTGCAGAGCCACAAGTAAGCCCTGTAAACTCATATGCCAGATGTGGCCCCAACCCCTGGGGCCACATAAATAAAATATTTTACTTTATTAGTTATTAAATTTCTATATGACTGACACTTTTTTTACTTCCTATTGGGGGAAGGTGGGCATTTGGATCAAATATGATAGTGTTCTGGGGATTATACCGTGCCAGGGTATCAATCCTGGACTCCTGCATGCAAAGCATATGTTCCAGTCCTTTGAGCCATATCTCTGGCCCTCTATTGCCTTTTTTCCCATCTATTATTCTGTGTGTCTCTACAGATATCAGTGCAATTGTTCTTGATTTCTGATGTCTGGTTTAATATCCAGCATGACAGTTTCCCCTCAACAGTCTTCCTAATCAGACTTCCTGGCTCTTCATACTTGTTTATCTTCCCACATGAACTTTAGAATCAGCTTGTCAAGTTCCCAGAGAATTATTCTCTGAGTATTTTTATTGGAATTTAGTAAATATTTTTAGATTAATTTGGTGAGAATTGATAGCTTTATGATGCTGAGCCTTTTATTCCCAGAATATAGCCAGCATATCTGTTTCCAAAGGCTTATAATTCTCTCAGGAGTGTTTTGAAGTTTTATTCAGATAGGAATTTTATCATTTATTTTCTCTGTATGATTATTAATAGTCTAATTTCTCATTTAATTTTGACTATTTAAGACATCTGCACATCGATCTCAATAGTCTCTGGTTTCAAACATCATCTGATGTCTCTGAAAAAGTGTGACATCAGTGTCGTGGCACAGCAGATGCCTCAAATTATCCTACAAATATGATGAAAATGTCAAAGTAAATAATCCTTCTTCGTTTTGTTTTGGTTGGAACATATGCAGTGGTACTCATGTCTTACTCCTGACTCTGTACTTATGGGTCATTCTTGGCTATGCTCAGGGGACCATATGCAGAGCAGGGAAGGGAACCTGGGTCAACTACTTGTAAGGCAAGCACTTTAACCCCTGTACTATCTCTCTGATCTCCTGAAGCTTAAACTTTTAATTAATTTAAGTTTAAAAGATAGTACAGCAGGTAGGTGCTTGCCTTGCACGCAACCAACCCTGGTTCGATCCCTGACACCCCATATGATCTCCCAAACCCACCAAGAGTAATCCCACCCTAGAGTTCAGAGCAGCCCTAAGCACCACCAGGTGCAGTCCCAAAACAACGACAACAAAAGTGTAAAATCAATGTAAATTTATTTTTAAAAAATTAAGTTTGCGGGGCTGGAGCGATAGCACAGCGGGTAGGGCGTTTGCCTTGCACGCGGCCGACCCGGGTTCTAATCCCAGCATCCCATATGGTCCCCTGAGCACCGCCAGGGGTAATTCCTGAGTGAAGAGCCAGGAGTAACCCCTGTGCATTGCCGGGTGTGACCCAAAAACAAAACAAAAAAAAAAAATTAAGTTTGCTAGGCCAGAGATATAGTACCAGGCTAAGACACTTGCCTTGCATGCAGCCAACCCGGGTCCGATTTCTGATACTGTATATAGTCCCCAAGCACCACCAGAGTGACTCCTGGTAAGGACCAGGAGTAGATCCTGAGAACTCTCAGGTGGTCTGGTGGCCAGGGGTGACCCAACCTCCCTCCCCAATAAATGAAATTAAATTAAGTTTCCACTTCCAACTCTCAGATTTCCCTAGAAGCAGCATTCTTCTGAAAATATAACCTGGATCATCTGATTACCATGTCTAAAATCTTCAGTGGCTTCTCATCAGGGGTAAAATATAGAATAAAATAAAGGCTAAGCAGATCTTTGAAGTCAACCTGGAGACCAAATCCCTTCCTATCTCTTCTTTGACATTTTCGGCTCTTGCCTCAATTTTTTGCATTCACCTGCCTGGACCAGATTATTCTTTGACTGGAAGTTCAGTGCAAGAGCCCGAGAATGTGCTCAGGCCCTGTGGTGCTCTGTGGTGTTCAGGAACTTCCAAGGCACACCTGGCTGTGTTGGAGGGGACTTCAGGGCTGCACCCAGCAGTGCTTGGGGGACCATGTGGTGCTGGCATGTAAGACATGTACCTTAACCCCATACTCGCTCTTCATTTTGAATATCACTTATTTGAAAGGCTTTCTCTGACCACAAGTTTAAAGAAAATTGTCCTCTCATCAGTACTATTCTTTCTTTTTAATTAATTATTTTTTATTAATGAATCCCTGTGCGGGTACAGTTACAGATTTACATATTTTTGTGCTTGTGTTTCAGTCATACAATGCTCGAGCATCCATCCCTCCACCAGTGCCCACTCTCCTCCACCGATGACCCAGCATCCCTCCCAACCCCCTCCCAACCCCCACCCCTCTCCATCCCATCTCTGTGGCAGGGCGTTCCCTTTTGTTCTCTCTCTCTCCTTTTGGGTGTTGTGGTTTGCAATGGAGGAATTGGGTGGCCATCGTGATCAATCTATAGTCTGCTTTCAGCATGCCTCTCCCATCCTGAGCAGGTCCTCCAACCATACTTTGGTTGGTGTTCCCTTCTCTATCTCGTCAGTACTATTCTGAAGCTATCACAATCGTCTTCGACCCTGTTGTAATTACTAAGACTCAGAGAAAGGGGTACAACTCTACCTCTTGGTGACAGAATTTTCAAATAATCTACTACATGCTTTGTTTGTTTGCTTTGGGTCCAGCATTGCTCAGGGAGTACCTGGGTCTGTACTCAGGGATCACTCCCAGCAGGGTTCAGGAGACCATATGGGGTGCCAGGAATTGAGCACAGTTTGGTAACGTGCATAGCAGTTGTCCTGCCCATCTGTCCCCTTTAGCCCATGCCTTAAAATCATGCCATCCTTCAAAATAGAATGATTTTCCTTCACTCAATTTACTGCCAACCTATCCCCAAAATTGGTCTCCACATATTGTTACTTCCACTTCTTTTTTTTTTCTTTTTGGGTCACACCTGGCGATGCTCAGGGGTTAATCCTGGCTCTGCAGTCAGGAATTACCCCTGGTGGTGCTCAGGGGACCATATGGGATGCTGGGAATCAACCCGGGTCGGCCGTGTGCAAGGCAAATGCCCTACCTGCTGTGCTATCGCTCCAGCCCCTCTTCCACTTATTCACATACAGCAATCCAACAGCAAGCAAACTAACCTCACTCTCATTTAAGCCACCATGCTCCTCCAGGCTCCCTTTCAGCTCATGGACAGGGAGTTCAACCAAACTAAGGTTCTATCTTCAAGTTTCTCCATTTCTGAAGTTATATATATAAACAAGCACCCATGCTTTCTTCTTGGAGGTGTGATGGCATCCATCAGTTTCTCTGTATCACTGTGTTTAGCCAGAGTGGGGATGTAGCTCAGTGGTAGTGTACCTACCTGCCTTGGATGTGTGAGGATGTGGGTTCTGTTCCTAGAACCATAAAAAAAAAAAAAAAGAGTGGGGGGAAATCACTAGCATCTGTAGGGGAACCTAGTCTTAGGAGTGTGTGTGTTGATAACAATAATAGCTAGTATTTCTTTGAGAGCTTATTAAATGTCAGGCACTATTATAAAAGCTTTATGTTCATTTCCTCATTTTGTTTTCACACTTTGAACTGTGTAATATCAGTTTCCCCATTTTACAGATGAGTAAATCGAAGCCCAAGTTTGTGCCATGAATTGAATTTTTATGCCCTCCTAAAAGGCATATGTTAAAATTCTAATCCCAATGTGTTATCATTTGGAAATAGATAATTCATATTCAAGCTATAATTAGGTTATAAACTAGAAGCCCTCGTAAGCATGAACCCTTATAAAAAGAGGAGTCATTGAACTAGTTCAGTCTTTCTACCATGTGAAAATACAACAAATAGGTGACAGTCTGCGTATGCAGCCTAAAAAGGGTTTTCATCAGTCATACTGGTATCTTAACCTTTGACTTCTAGTCTTTAAAATGATGAGAAATAAATTATCGGCTAGCCATCTTTAGTTTTTGTTACAGCAGACTGAACTATCTATATTTCTAATACATTCAGAGAACTGACAACTGATAGAGATTGCAAGAAATCCTCTGGCACTAGATGGGCCCCAAAGCAGCATCTAAAGCATTTGCCAGCATCCAGATAACAGGGCCTATATGTCATGCTTATTCATCACCGTATGCCCAAATTTACCATTCTGGAGCCCTCAGTTGGTACATAGTCGAGATCTCTAAGGACACTTTTCAAGTGAATAAATCAAAAAATGAACAAGTTAAAAGCTGGTATTAACTATTTATTGTTATACTTTTCCAGAGTGTAAGCTTCACATCCCTACAAAATCAGACATTTTGAAGTCAATAACATCTTAAGTTTAACAAAGACCCATTTCATCTTGTTGCATCCTTGGTAGAAATAACCAACAATTGATTAAGGGCCTCATTTTAATCTTTCAAATGCTTTACTTACTTTCAAGAGCTTACCCTTGCTTTCAACCCAGGGAAGGGCCCCAACTTTTAGCCTTTCTCAAATACCAACTTAGTACCTATTCAATCATTCTGACTTTTCTGAGCCCTCTAAATCTTCAGCTATTCCAGCAGAGACTTTTAACTGATTTATGACAGTTTAGAAGGATCAGATGGAGTTATAGAAAGATTATTGACCAGGTTTTGGTACTCCCTTCCATTAATATTTCCTTGTTATTTTTTTAAAGCTCTATCTCTCTTTCTAAACGCAGCATGAAGTTGATAAAAGAGAACCATGTTTTATTTTATCCTATTTTTGGAGCCATAGTAGGCAGTGCTAGGAGTGGCTCCTGGTAGTGCTCCGGCTGGCACACATGCAGCACTGGGAATCAAACCCAGCCCTCCCCAACGCAAAGCATGCACCGGGCAGGTCTGAGAATCATGTTGGGTTTTATTTTTCTGTTTTGTTTCTGTTTGTTTTTTTGGAAGAGCACACTTGGTGGTGCTCAGGGATTACTATTTTAGGGGAGAGGGGGCAGACCCAGCAATGCTCAGGGGTTACTCCTGGCTCTGCGCTCAAGAATTTCTCCTGCTGGTCCTCAGGGGGACCATATGGTATGCTGGGAATCAAATTCAGATCAGCAGTGTACAAAGCAAGTTCCCTACCCATTGTATTATGGCTCCAACCCCTAAACTTTTTTATTTTTTTGCTTTTTTCTTGGGAGGGGGTCACACCCAGTGATGCTCAGGGGTTACTCCTGGCTTTGCATTCAGGAATTACTCCTGGCGGTGCTTGGGGGACCATATGGGGTGCCGGGAATAGAACCCGGGTGGGCCGTGTGCAAGGCAAATGTCCTACCCACTGTGCTATTGCTCCGGCCCCCTAAAGAACCAAGACTTAAGACAGGAATTCTGACTTTGAAATTTCCATCTTACCCATTTACTGTCATGTACTATATAACATTTTCAACAGCAAACCATATATATGATGGTTATCCTTAGCCATAATCTTTGTGTGTAGATAATGTATAGTTGATATTAGTTGTTTTCAACACCTGTCCACAAAAAAGTCCCAGTACACAGGTATAAATATGATAAAAAGCCCCGGATCATACCAGGTAGATTTTTATAAAGATACTCCAGAATATCCACACAATGAAAAACTCACCTAAAAAACATTTCTCAGCAGGGCTGGAGCGATAGCACAGCAGGTAGAGCATTGGCCTCGCATGTGGCCAACCCAGATTCGATTCCCAGCATCCCATATGGTCCCCCGAGCACTGCCAGAATTCCTGAGTGCAAAGCCAGGAGTAACGCCAGTGCATCACCAGGAATGACCCTCACCTCCAAAAAAAAAGAAGAAGAAAAAAAAGAAGAAAAAAGAAAATTTTCCCAGCATATATCACCATGGTTAGGTGATGCATGACCTTACTGACTGAGTGGTCTTTCACTTATTCATTCAACAATCACTGTTCTAGACTTTGGGGCTAAAGTACTGAGCAAAACAAACAAAACCTTGAGAATTTACATTCTAATGGGGAGAGCCCACCAAGAAACAAAATGAAAAAATAAAGTACATCTTCTTCTTTTGGCTTTTTGGGTCAAACCCAGCGATGCTCAAGGGTTACTCCTGGCTCTGCACTCAGGAATTACTCCTGGCGATGCCTGGGGGACCATATGGGGTGCCAGTGATCGAACCCAGGTCTGCCGCTTGTAAGGCAAACGCCCTACCCGCTGTGCTATCGCTCCGGCCCCAAACTGTCTTCCTAAATGGAAAGAGACAGAGAAAGAATGGGGAGTGCAAGGACAGGAAGTCCAAGTTTAAACAGAGTGAAGAGTACCTTTCTTGGCAAAGTCACACTGAGAAGCTAAGAGCTTAGTCTTGCCCCTTCTGGAAGAAGTACAGAAATTGTCAGGGTGAAGGGACTTTGCAAGTGCAAAGCTTCAGAGGCTGTACCTGGGCGTGAGGGAGGTTAGCAAGGAGCTAGTGCTGCTGAAGCGAAAGAGGAGCTCAGAGTTCAGACAGGAAAGGTGGCTGGCCAAAAAGGAGGCTGTACCCTAAAGGGGTTCAGAGTAGGGAGGATGTCCGAACGGGACAGTGACGGTGATTGAGTGAACTCAATTCTGCCAATTCCAATACCATGTCCTCAGTCCTGCTTTGAGATTGAAATAATTCATGTACATTAAAAGTGTCTGGGGCTGGAGCGATAGCATAGCGGGTAGGGCATTTACCTTGCACGTGCCAGTGATCTGGGTTCGATTCCCAGCATCCCATGGTCCTCTGAGCACCGCCAGGAATGGTTCCTGAGTGCAGAGCCAGGAGTAACCCTTGTGCATCTCCAAGCGTAACCCAAAAAGCCAAAAAAAAAAAAAAAAAAAGTCTGCCAAGGAAAATGGGAGTAAGTTGAATTGTCTACCAATTTTTGCAGGAAGTTTTCAGGTTGGGGAAACAGTAATTCATGGTTTTTCCTAATAATCTACTCCCAAGCATTAGAAAGAAGACTGTGTTCTGACTCTTCTGATATCCAAGAATTGATGTTTCAGTTTTGTTAATTTGCATTTTGGTTTTGGTTTTGGTTTTGGAGCCATACCCAGTGTTCTAGAAAGTTACCCCCTCCTGAGCTCAGGAGTCAGCATCAGCTCAGGAGTCACTCCCAATGGCTCAGGGGACCAGGTTGTACCTCCCAGGCCCCGTGCACACAAAACCTGTGCTCCAGTCTTTGAGCAATTCCTGGCCTTGTTGCTCTGTTTTTGTGGTGACAGGGACTGCACCGGGCTTCAAATGTACTATGCATGTATTCTACCACGAGCTCTATCTTAGCCCTTATAATGATATAATTTGTAGCTAACAGACAATAGCAGATCACAGATCACAAACAGAGGCAGGAGAATTCTCTCAGGGCACCCACCTTTATTTGTTTGTTTTGTTTTTTTGTTTTTGTTGTGCTTTTTAGGTTACACCCGATGATGCACAGGGGTCGCTCCTGGCTCTGCACTCAGGAATTACCCCTGGCGGTGCTCAGGAGACTATATGGGATGCTGGGAATCAAACCCGGGTTGGCCGCGTGCAAGGCAAACGCCCTACCCACTGTGCTATCGCTCCAGCCCCCGGGCACCCACCTTTAAATGAAATCAAACTGAGAACTGCAGATGAAGTGGGGAGTAAGCAGATGAGGCAGGACACACATGCATGTGGGGATAGGGGTTGTCTTGGGTACTTTGGCAGCAGTGAGAGGAGGCAACTGTGTACACCAAGACCATAAATGCCAACACCATCGTGCAGCTGGAATGATAGTACAGATGCAAGGCATTTGCTTTGTATTCAGCCAGCCCGGATTCCATCTGTGTTACCACATACAGTTCCTAGAGCACTGCCAGTGTGATCCCTGAGCACAGAGCTAGGTGTAAGCCCTGAGCACATCAGTGTGATTAAAAAAAAAGGGGGGGGGCGGTGTCAGAGCGATAGTGCAGCAGGGAGGTCATTTGTCTTGCCTACAGCTGGCTTGGGTTCAATCCCCAGCACCGTGTATTGGCCCCTAAGCATTGCCAGAAGTGATCACTGAGCACAGCGTCAGGAGTAAGCACCGAGTACTATCAGGTGTGACCCCAAACCAAACAAAATATGTTAGCACCATAAGTTTTAAAAGTAGAAATAAATAAGTAAAGCCAAAGAAAAAGAGATAGGAGAGGAACCACAGTTCTCTAGGGAATAACACTGACCTGTTCAGTCCTTTCAGCAGAAAAGATAACAATGCCACAACTAGATCAATTTCCCATAATGAGAACTAAACACTTGTCTGAAAGCAGAGCTTCCAAAACACAAAATTTCCTACTAACTTGGGTTTTCCAAGACTGGAGAGACAGTACAGCAGGTATGGCACCTGCCTTGCATGCAGCTGACCAGGGTTTGATCCTTGCTTGCACCACCAAGAGTGATTCCTGAGTGCAAAGCCAAGAGTAGCCCCTGAGCACTGCAGGGTAACACTGTAGCACTGGGTAGCACTGTAGCACTGTGTAGTACTGTAGCACTGTGTCCTGTTGTTAACCAATTTGTTCCAGAGGGCACCAGTAAAGTCTCCATTGTGAGACTCTTTGTTACTGTCTCCATTGTGTTACTTGTTGTTACTGAGCACTGCTGGGTACAGGCTCCAAAACAAAATAAACAAAAAAAGGTTTTCCCCTGCCAATCTTCCTATTTATTTACTGAGAGTTCAATATTGTCATTAAAGAAAAGGGATAGAGATAAGCCTACAGGCCCATCAACACTCAATCAAGAAACATTTGTCTGAGTACAAAGGGGAAGAAAATTCAAGGAAGAGCCCTCCCCATACCCACATTCCGGAGTCCCACGGCTTTCACTGGCTTCCTCCAGTCCTTGCTTCCCACCTGTACAATAGACTTGCAGACCTGTGGGCAGACAGAAACCTAGGTGGATTGAATTAATGTTGCTGTCACCAATCCATCAATCTCAGCCTGTTAAATATTAATGTTTCAAGTCAAGATGACCTCAGGTCCTCTAGAAGGTATCCAGGTAATAGAGTTCAACTGTATCAGCAACTGGAACAAACCTAAACACATACAAACACACACTCACACATACACACACAGAGAGCCATAGTGACAGACTAAACTAAAATTACTTGTACACGGCAGCAAGATAATTTTATCCTATTTTTAAATAATGCTTTTTTAAAGTTAAAAAATACATGTGGTCTTTTAATTGTAGCAAATACAGCTAAATAACCAAGAATTTGTGTGATTAATTTGAGTCTTTAAACTCCAAACATCCTATGAAGAGGCCAGAGCAATAGTATAGTGTGTAGAGTGCTTGCCTTGCACCTGGTCAACCCTGGTTCAATCTCCAGCACCCAATATGGTCCCCGCAAGTCTGCCAAAAGTAGCCCTGAGCACTGCCGGGTGTGGGCCCAAAACAAAACAAACAAAAAATCTATGGGCTAGAGAGATAGTACAGCGGGTAGGGAACTTGCCTTGCACGTAGTCAACCCAGGTTCAGTCCCCAGCACCCTACTATGGTCCCAAAGCTCTAGTGCTCAAAGGTCCAGGAGAAAGAAAACTTGTCCTGAGTTTGCTGTCATTTTCAGAAAACTGGGGAATGTTAAACCAAATCTCTTTTTTTTTTCTTTTTGGCTCACACCCAGTGGTGCACAGGGGTTACTCCTGGCTCATGCACTCAGAAATTACTCCTGACAGTGCTTGGGGGACCATATGGGATGCTGGGAATCGAACCCAGGTCTGCCGAGTGCAAGGCAAACGCCCTACCCACTGTGCTATCACTCCAGCCCTGAATCAAACCTCTTAAGATAGGACTGGGGCATGGCAGTTGTTTCTGGAGAAATGGAGTTTATTCTACACCTTACCATCCTTATTCAGCATAGTTGCCTCTCCCATTCTATATTCCTTGAGACCACAAGCTATAACTTTCATGTCCTAAGATGAGGACTAAGAATGAGCACAAAATGGGGCTGGAGCGATAGCACAGAGGATAGGGCGTTTGCCTTACACTGGGCAGACCCAGATTTGATTCCCAGCACCCATATGGTCTCCTGAGCACTGCCAGGATTAATTCCTGAGTGCATAAGCCAGGAGTAACCCCTGTGGATCGCCGGGTGTGACCCAAAAAAAGCAAAAAAAAAAAAAAAAAAAGAGCACAAAACCTAAATGGTTTTCCCCTGAATGGATGAATTAATGAACCAATCAATGAACTGAAAAAAAAAAAAAAGGACCAACAAGGAAGGAAGAAGCAAGCAAGCTGTAACAACTCAGCTGCATGGGATGGTACAGATCTATTTTTAATAAAGAAGTAGAAAAGCTGTGGAAATGCATAGAAATGTGGAGGTGAAACCAATTAAGAAGAGAAAACGTCAGTAATTTGTATTCCAATTATATACTGGAATAAAATCTAAGTACAGACCACAATTAAGACTGGCAGAAAATATAGAGTTGTATGTAGTTGGAAATTAAAATTCAGTAGAAATTTTTCTGTAAATCTGCTTAATTTCAAAAAATATTTTCTTGTGGCTCAGAACCAGATGAACCACAATTCCTGAAGCTCTGGAATAAATAAATCTGCCAATCACAGTGTTTGAGCTCCTATTAAAATTGGCTCAAGTGCTGGAGCGATAGCACAGCGGGGAGGGCTTTTGCCTTGCATGCGGCCGACCCGGGTTCTATTCCCAGCATCCCATATGGTCCCCTGAGCACTGCCAGGGGTAATTCCTGAGTGCAGAGCCAGGAGTGATCCCTGTGCATTGCCGGGTGTGACCCAAAAAGCCAAAAAAAATAATAAAAATAAAATAAAATAAAATAAAATTGGCTCAAGCTTAAAGAAGATTTTTCTTTTCAAAGGGCATTATTTGCTCATATGTGGCACATAGGCCAGTGGAACAGAAATAATGTCTGTTCAAGACAAATTGAAGATATCTAATCCTGATCTGGATGCTTGACCAATGAAAAGCAAAGCACATGTTTTTATCTTACCACATAATCCCTGTTATCTTTGCATTTTATTTTTGAGTTCACATTGTATGTATGTCTTACCCTGTTTAAGAGTTATCACCCACAAATTCCTACAAGTCTCTCCTAAGACTATATTCATCATAATTATCCCCTAAATCTCTGTGGCTCCTGATGGCCCCATCCAAATTCTTTAGCCATACTAACTCTTAGAGAAGCTGGATCCCCAATCTAAGTTTCCAATCTTATCTTTCGCTAAATCTCTCCTGTAACTGAATTTGCCTTTGGGTAGTTCACATAGGGAAACAAAGGACTGCTTCCAACCTGACTTCCTGAACTCCTCAGGTCTTTCATATTAGAGGGAAGTTTTAGATCTCTTCTCCAAATCTCCCCTTCTGCTTACTCTTGGTAAAGTAAAATTTGTCTGACCCTTACCATTTTGTTTGTGTTGTTAGTTATCCGTTACACGTGTTTCTTTAGGCACTCTCATGGGAGGTGGAGCAAAGCTGCAAATTGAAGTTCACAGTGTGGGTCTTTCCATTAGGAAGGTCCAGCAGTGCAACGATGTACATTCCAGTTATGCAAGCAGCATCTTACAATTTTAGAAATAATGCCATACTCAGGCTCTAGGGGGCCAAATGGTGCTAAACGTAATTCCCACAATGATTTATAAGACAGAATATCTACTTTTTTTGCAATGAGAGTGGCCATTTGTGTAAACTGTGTTTCTTATGATGAAATCCAAATTGCAAATGAGAACATTTCAGGAAAACAGAGATAAGGGAGGAAAAAAAGAATTGGCTTTATAACCGTACATTAATTGTTTTACTGTTGCTCTTACAAGTTTGTTGTTTGTGATAACACAAACTGTGGCTTGCAACAACACAGATTTGTTATCTTATAGTTCTACAGATTAGATGGCTGGCATCTAAGACTAAAATCAAGATCTTACTGAAGAAGAGATCATTCAGGAGTTTAAGGCTCTTGTCTTGCATGTAGCCCACCCTGGCTCCATCCTTGGCACCACAGTAATAACCTCTGAGCACCACCAGGAATGGCCCCCAAATTTTTCAAATCTCAAATAAATGGGGCTGCAGAGAGTGCATTGGGTGGGGCTCTTGCCTTGCCAACCCATGTACAATGTTCCCCAAGCACCCTATGTTCCCCCAAGCACCACCAGAAGTGATTTCTGTGCAGATCCAGGCGCTACCCCTGAGCATCACTGGGTGTGGGCCAATAAACAAAATGAAACAAATATCGTGAATGAAACTGAATCAAGGTATCAACAAGTTTATGTTCCTTCTTGGAGAGTCCAGGAAAAAAAATCTTTCTTTACCTTTGCCAACCTTTAGAGGTGCCCACAATCCTTGGCTTGTAGCTCGCTTCTTTCATCTCCAAAGTCAGCATTATTAAACTGTAGTCTCTTTTGTCTTCTCTTCCCACTTTAAAACATCAGACATATGGTGCCAGAGTCAGTCACCAGAGTCAATCGGACTGGGTTTAATATGGTCCCCCAATCCCCACTGAGTAATTCCTGAGAAAAGAGGCAAAAATAACCCCTGAGCATGACAGGGTGTTTCCCCACCCGAACCCCACCCCCAAAAGATGGTCAGAGATGACTCAAAGGGCTGGAGGACATGCTTTACAAACAAGCAGGAGACCCAGGTTCAATTCTTGGCATGGCCCATTAGGAGTCATACATGAGCACTGAACCAAGAGTAGCCTCCAGTTCTGCCAGGTGTAGCCCCCAAACAAAAGTAAAAAAATAAAATAAAATATACTTTATTTACTTGTCTTTTTTAGGTCACATCCAGCGATGCTCAGGGGTTACTCCTGGCTCTGCACTCAGGAATTACTCCTGGTGGTGCTCAAGAATCCATGTGGGATGCCGGAGATCGAACCCGGGTCAGCCGCGTGTAAGACAAATGCCTACACACTGTACTATTGCTCGGGTTCTGTAATTAAATAAGTTTTAAAATAAAAATTCCTGTGGCTAGTTGATTCATCCAAGTAATCCAGGAAAATCTCCCCATCCCAAGGTTTTAAATCACATCTACAAAGTCTTCCTGCCATGAAAATTAGCATGTCAGCATTTTCTGGGAACTAAGACCTGAACTTCTATTAGCAGCTTTTTTTTTTTTTTTGTCTTGCTGCAATCAAATTTTTATAAAGAGAGTTCATGTGAATTAGTGAATTAGATAAAAATTTTAATACCTATGTAAGGTTAGGGAAATTACTTCAATTCTAAAAATTTGCCTTCACCTGAATTAAGGTGGTAGGAAATTAATTGGTGATGATTGAGGTCATTTTATGTGGTGGTGGTGCCTGTAATACAACAAAAATCTCTCAAGAGCCAGCTCAAAGGGCTGGGCTACATCCTCAGACGTACAGCATGCCCGGCGCTGCTGCTGGATATGGCCCGCTGGCCCCCTGCACTGCATTGGTGGGCTAAGCACGGCTTGGGAGCCTCTTCCCCACCCCAAAACAAAACAAAATAGTTGGCAGAAAGCTTCGTCTGAGGTTCTGTGGCCCCTCTTGCATGCCAGTGCTCCACGCAGGGCAGGTATTTTTCCTCAACAGGACCCCTTAGGGTTCAGTCATGTTTGACTGAACATGCCCCAATCCACCCCGAGATCTTCACCTCTCCCTGTGTCCACAGAGTAAGACAGTCTTCCTGGGATCTCAAGACCTTTCCATGTCCAGGAGAAGCTCCTTACTCCCCCATCATCAGTTTGTAACTCCCAGACAGGCCCTTCTCCCACCTGGAGCTCCTCACTGACTTGCATTTCTATCAAAGCCCAGAAGAACACTTAACTTTTTTGTTTGTTTTTTGCTTCTTTTTGTAATGTATTGTTTTGGAAGCAAACCTGCAGTGCTCAGGGACTCACTCCTTCTGTCTCTGTGGCTACGGATCACTCTTGTGGTGTGTAGGGGACCACATGAGGTACTGGGAATCAAACCTGGGCTGGCAACATGCAAGGCAAGCAGTTTAACCCCTTTGCTACTCGTCCGGTACCTAAATACCCATTCTTTATTAATTTATTGAGCAGTGTCAGAGATTGCGCCCCAAGGACAAACAAGGCAAAGGCTTCACCACTGACCCACCTCTGGCCAACAAATACCAGAACATTTGACTTTATATTAATTTTGCCTTTTGCTCTGCAAAAACGCCCGGGGATGGAATTACAAAAGAGTTAGACTTAAAAGACCTGTGTAGAGTGGGGTTGGGATTGCCTGGAGACTGACAAATAATAAATATGGCAAACAAAACACATGGCTACAATGAATAAATTAACTTCTCAGAAACAATATGTTGTTGCTTAAGTATAATTTACTATTGTATCTTTTTTCACTAAGACCTCTTTCCATTTAGATAACTTATTTTATTTCATTTTCTTTATTTTTGTCTATTTGCTTGTTTGGGGGCCACAACGAGCACGTGCTCAGGCTCTGCTCTAATTCTGGGCTCTGGATATTACTCCCAGTGGTGTTGGGAGGACAATGGGATGCTGTGGATCAAACCCAGGCCTGCCATATGTACTCATTCCATTGAGCCATCCTACTAGTTCTTCATCTTCTTTATTAACAGTGATGTTGAGTCAGCAGTAAATTCTGGTTTAGAGTGGTTTTTAGGAGGGTTGGACCACACCCAGCAGTGCTCAGGGATTACTCTTTGCTCTGTGATCAGGGATCACTCAGGATTCACATGCAGTAACAGGGACCAAACCAGGATAAAGACAAGCAGGATCAAAACCAGTGTGCAAGACAAGTGTACTATCTCTCAACGGACTCCTCATAAAGATCTTTATTAGTCATGAAAGTTCTATTTACATTTGTCATTTTACTATGAATGTTTCTAAAAATGAATTTTTTTTAAATTAGCTAGTTTAATCAGACTGCTCCCTAAAGAGATCTAAAGCAATCCCTAATATACTAACGAGACATTTTAAAACAAGATTAGGATGAAGATAATCAAATTTTTATTTGTGTGTGTGTACATGTATGTGTTGAACATTTATTTTTAGAGCTTTTGTTTGTTTGGGGGCCACACCCAGCGTGCTAAGAGTTTACTCCTGGCTCTGTGTGCAGGGATTCCTCCTGGTGGTCCTCAGGGGACCGTATGCAGGGCTGGGGACCTGCAATGCAAAACCGGGGTCAGCTGCACCTTAAACCCTATAAAAGGCAAGGCAGCACCATAATCCCTACTCTGTCTCTCTGGCACTTTAAGAGCTTTTCATATAATCAACAGGCAAAATGTATCACTTAGGGGAAGACAGGGATGAATTGGCAGAACAAAGAGAATTTCTAGTGCAATTCAGCTGTTGCACATGATATTATAATTGTGGATACATATTTCATCATACCTATGTTAAAAACTACAGCATGTACAACATCAATAGTGAAACCAAATATAAGTGATAGACTTTGAATGATAATGATGTATCAGTTCAACATCTGTAACAAACAAGCCACTATAGCGTAGGATATTGGTAGCCAGGAAAGCTGTGATGTTTAGAGACAAGGAGGATATGAGAAATCTGTATGTCCTGCTCAATTTTGCTGTAAACAAAATTCTCTCCCAAAACGTTATTAATTTTTAAAGAACTGTGTGACACACTACTAAGTCATTCTACTCGAGACACAGGGCTGAGTAAATAAAGGGAGTCAAAAATCATGCTTTATGATCCTATTTAGTGTAGAAAAAAAGAGAGGGATGGAAAAAACAGCATGCTTAAATGTGGCTAGAACATTAGAAGAAATAAAAGAACTAGCCATCAGGACTCTCCCTGGGGAGTGGGCTGGGAAATCAAGAATGAGAAACTTTTATTTCCTTCAAATATATAGATTAAAATTTTAATATGAACATATAGTTCTTCTGGTTTTTCCATAGTTGTTTACTTAAATTATTTAAGCAGCAGATGGATATTTTTTCTTTGTAAAACACTCTCACAGCTAAGACATATTATATACTCTTGACCTCCCTCCACCCAATCCGGGCCCCACCAGAAGAGAAGCTCAGAGGCAGCTTACTTGTACCCTGGTCTCTGATTTTCTGAAGTGTTGTAAATCCTTTAGAGATGTTTCAATCGCTGTGTTTATTATTAGCTGTGAAAGTTCCAGTGATCACAGAAGTACTTCATATGGGGAAAGGGAAGTTTTAAAATAGGGGAGCAAGGTATTTGTCACAAACTAGCCCTGCAGCAGGGAAAGCCCCAGGCCTTTTTTAGATTTTCAAGAGCAAGAGAAAGATGACTTGGGGGCTGGCAAGAGGCCTGCACTGGACAAAGAAAGGAAGCTGAGAACAATAGGGTCACCTCACTACAGCCCTTCCAGGGGTGGGGCCACACAGTATGCAACCCCTTTGCAATGCAGTTGGCCTAATCCATGCAAGTGAAGGGTTAGAAAGAGACCAGAGAAATCATAAGCCTTGACTTTGAATATTTAAGGTAGGATGCAGAAAGAGAAGTGGAAGTCAACACCTCTGCTTCTTGAGGGTCAGACACTGTTGGAATCAGAAAGGAACGTCACCAATCTAAAATCTAAAGTAGTTGGTTGCTCTGTGGTTCTAGGAATTAAAAAGAGGGGGGTGATAGGGGCTGGAGCAATAGTACAGAGTATAGGCAGCTTGCTTTGCACGCTGCAGACCTGGGTTCAATCCCCAACATCCCACATAGCATATAGTTCACTGAGCACTGCAGGAATAATTCCTGAGTACAGAGCCAAGAATGACTTCTGAGCATTGCCAGGTGTGGCCCAGTAACAAAAAACCAAAAAAATAAACAAACAAAATAAACAAAAAAAGAGGTGGGCGATAGAGAATCTTTTTGTTAAGAAAGTTGCCTCTATGTCATTTGCATTAATAGGCTATTTCCCAAAAGACTATTATCCCTGATTATTAAAAAATTGATAAAATTTGCCCTATTTATGTCGGAAGATATATTTTAAGAGCCGGGAAGTTCTTAGTCTGGAATAATGGGAAAAACCCTAGCGTAGGACACTTGAATCCTGAACTAACCATTATGTGATCTCTTCCTTAACTGTGTGATGCTTCATTTGTCTCATCTGTAAAATGAGACTGTTAATACAAATGATTTCTCTCCTCCTCTGGCTGGAAAATCTATTAGTTGAACCCTCTCGTTAATGTAAGTCTGTCAGACTAAATCATATGCTCAAAATGAAGTGGAGAATTGGATCAATTGTATGGATCATTGCGGGGGGGGGGAAATAATACATTGAAACAGATATATTTCAAGTCAAATATTTACTATTTTCTTTTTCTGGGCTTATGGTCCCACAGGCCCACTAGATGGACCAACACAATTTGCTTGGTCTTACCTCTGATTTACCTAGGAGGGCCCCAATGCCACTTTTACTCTTTTTCTTTTTGTTGTTATTCGTTTTGTTTTGTTTTGTTGTTTTGTTTTGTTTTGTTTTGCTGTAATACCCAGTGGTGCTCAAAGCTTATTACTGGCTCCGTGCTCAGAGGTTACACCTGGCAGTGCCTAGAGGGCCATACGTGGTACCAGAGATTTGAACTCATGTCTGCCACATGCAAGGCAAGCACCTTATCTGCTGTATTATTCGCCAGTCAATTTTGTTCTATTTGGCTAAAAACAGCAAAGATGTTTTTTTCAGCCTTAATGCTGACCAGATTTTATATACAGTGTTGACCACTATTTGGCTTAGCTGTCTTTGTCAAATTGCCCTATTCCTGTAATTCCTCTGGGCACTTAGTGCAGATTCTGACTGAATACTCTGAGGTAAGGCTCAGGCTGTGTTCCTACCATGCTCCAGGGTGATGTGGCCTACTGCACTGGCCTGTGCTCTACACTTGAAGGAGCAGAGAGCTAAAAACCACCAGCCCATAAATGTCTTTTATGGTACTTTCCTCCTTGTCCTCCTTGTCCTCCTCCTCCTCATCTTCCTCCACTTCCTCCTCCTCTTCCTCTTCTTCTTCTTGTTTTGGAGACATACCTGGTTGTGCTCCAGGCTTATTTCTTATTCTGTGCTCAGGGATCACTCCTCGTGTACTTGGGGGGATCATATGCAGTGTCAAAATATCAAATCCCAGTCACCTGCACGCAAGGCAAGCTACTTCCCCACTGTCATTTTCCTTAGATATACAGATACCACATACAAAGCAAAGACATTCAACAAAAAATAAGAATGCAGGGCAATAGAGTGTGAGGACTAATGAATTAACCTATATAAAAACCTTTAGCCTTGAGCCTAATACTTACAAAATACTTAAACAAATGATACATAATCAACTAAGCCAAAGATACAAAGGAGAATTTCATAGAAAAATATTGAATGTTTAGTAAACATGAAAATATGTATAACCATATTAGACACTAGAGGAATGAAAGCTAAAACCACAAGATGCCACTTTATAACATTCAGATTAGGGAAACTTTTTTTAAAATTGTGTAATAGGGAGCTAGAGAGATAATAAAGTGAGCAGGGCACATTTGTGGCAAAAAAAAGAAAAGTAATAATTTTTTTAAAAACTATATAGTTGGGGCTGGAATGACAGTAAAGTAGTAGGACATTTGTGTTGCATGTGGCTGACCCAGATTTCATTTCCAGTATCCCGTATGGCCCCCTGAGCACCTCCAGGAGTAATTTCTGAGCACGGAGCCAGGAATAACCCCTGGGCATTGACCAACTCCACTCCTTAGCATACATTTGAAATTTTTAACTACGACAATGAATGACTTTAATGTTGGATGCTGAGTTCACCGTTTTCTCTTATAATTTTAGAGCACTTTGAGTGGTGCATGACCCTTAGTAAGTACTGATTAAATGCCAATTATTGGAATTGATTGTTATGGTGTTCAAATGCTTTCTTGTATGGGAAAACATTTTCCCTTTTTCTCATTTTTGCTGTGCCTAGAAAAGAGACCAAGGCCTCACACATACATTATTTGCTCTGTTGCTCAGCCCCCTTCGGCCCGGAGATGCCCTTTTGTACACCTGGGCCAAGAGGAAAGTCCAGTCTCTCTCCTGGGAACATATTTCTAGGAATGAGAAGGGAGCACCACACATACTTTGTTTGTATGCATAGATGATGTAATTAATAAAACTTTCAAGAAATTTGCATAACCATATAATTAAAAGTATGGAAGGGTACCAGAGTGATAGTACAGCGGGCAAGGCACTTGCCTTACACACAACCAGGCTCTATCCCTGGCATCCCATATGGTCCCCCAAGGACTGCCAGGAGTGATTCCTGAGTGAAGAGCCAGGGATAACCCCTGAGCATCACCAGGTGTGACCCCCAAACCAAAACATAAAAAATTAAATAAATAAACGGAAGAAATGAAAGGAAAATTAGGTCACACTAGCCTTTGGAATTATTTTGGAATATTTCTTCATTTCTTTCCTCTCCATCCCTTTTTTCTTGCATATTTATTTTTAAATAATTATAACCACAGTTTTACACTTCTATCCTGTTTTTTATCCTATTAACATCCACGCTATTCTGGTTTTTTTATACATCTTCATAATTGTATAATAGTCTAGTATATCACATCAAGTTAATAACTTACTGTGTTGTTTTCATATTAATTAGTTCATTCTTTTTTTGTATTATTCTGCTTTCAAGTTTTCCTTCTCTTTTTGAAATTATGACAAAATTCTAATAGAAGAATTTGAGCTTTTTTATGATTCTTCAGACATGTGTATAATGTAATTTATGCAGTCAAAAAATATATCTTCATTCAGATGTACTGCCATCACTTCAAATTCAGACTTCCTAAAATAGAATTGATTATCCTCTCAACTGTCTCCCTTCTCCCACTTCTTATAATACAGGTAATAAAAAATGTCAAGAACCTGCCTGGCCAACTCCCTCCTACTCCTCATTTCTAGAAACATGCTCCCAGAAGAGAGACATGACTCCTCCAAGGGCCCAGGTGTTGTACATGGACATCTGGGCCAGGAGTGGCTCCACAGTAGAAGCAAATGTTGCATGTGTGAGGCCCTGGGTTCAATTTAGGCACAGCAAAAATAAGAAAAAGTGCACATGCTTTCTCATATTTAAAAGCATTTGAACACCAAAATAATCAATTCCAATAACTAACATTTAATCAGCACTTACTAAGGGTAACATGACACTCAAAATATTTTATATGTATTCACTGTGAAGTAATTTTAGAAACTCTATTGTTTTCAAGAATTTGTAGAGTTGCAATGATTGTGCTAAAGAAACTGTACACTGCCTCACCTAATTAGCATCATCAATATTATTTTAGGATGTATTTAGCCATATTTCCATATATAACATACGTATAAAATATGGTATATTGTGATATCCCTGTATATTCTTACACAAGCACATAGGCACACATAGATCTTTTTGTTATAAAATCAATTATATTTTCATTACAGAAGTTATAAACAATTCCCTTAAAAAATTTTTTTCTAGAGCCCCGAGCAGAGAGCACTCAGTATAACAAGCTTTTTCCTTGCCAGCCTGAAGCCAGTAAGACTGAGAGTTCAACCGCCAGTTCTACCCCCCTCCCTCCAGTGTGATTCAAATTACTCTGCTCTTTGGGATCCTGGTACCACAACTAAGGGTGTAGACCCTGGCCAGTACTCAAGCCCGCCGAAAGTGTGTGAGCAACACAACTCGGTGAGCACTACAACCCTGGGCATGACGGCAACCACACAGAAGGAAAGGGATAAGAACTAATCAACTAAATAACAAATCTGTAAGGAAAAAATTTTATAGCCACAAAAAAAAAAAGTAATTTTATGCCCCAGATCAAACTATTGTCAACAGCTTAGTATAACTTTTTTTGTTGTTTGTTTTGGGTTTGAGTGTTAGGTGCACACTGAGCACAGTGCTCAGTGCTTACTCCTGGCTCTGCGACCAGGGGCTACTCATGGGAGTGCTGAGAGAACTATGTGTAGGATTGAACCAGGTTGTACACATGCAAGGCAAAAAATGCCTTAACCTCTCTGGCCCATGGTATAACGCTTACACACACACACACACACACACACACACACACAGATACACACACACACCATACTTATATACAATCACCATTTTTCCCCAGTATTAAAATGTGATCATATAGAAACTGTTAATTTTGCCTTTTGCTTTTTCTTTAAGTAAAATTGTTTTAATTAGGAAATATGAGGAGAAAGGGAGAGAGAATAATATAATATATAATAATATATTCAAGAGAGACTATAGTAGCCAAAGAGATAATACAGCAGGCAAGGCATCTGCCTTGCACACTTCTAACTCAGATTCTATCCTCAGCACCACAGAAGGTCCCCTGAAGACTGCCAGGAGTGATCTCTGAGCACAGAGAAAGGAGTAAGCCACCAGGTGTGGCCCAAACACCAAAGAAAAAAAGTAAAATAAAGAGAAAGAGACTCCTGATTTCATAATAGGGGAGAGAGCAGAGAGTACCTCATAAAGTAAAAAAAAAAAAAAAAAAAAAGGAGTTACATGGACTGGAGAGATAAGAACAGTGTGTAGGGTGTGCCTTGCACTAGGCCAACTGGGGTTCAACCCCCCAGGATTCCAAATGATCCCAACCACTACCAGGAGTGATTCCTCAGCATAGAGCCAGGAGCATCTCCGGATGTGGCTCAACAGCAAAGAAAAGAAGAAATCACACATCCCAAATTGAGATGAGGGCAATCCCAATATGGGAATGCACCAGTATCTGTTTTCTTTTAACTTGTAAATACACACATGGAGAGGCCCAGTGACTCCTGCCTTGTGGACATGAGTCTGTGAATTTAATCCAGTGCAATGATGGCTCAGCTGTTTGTGCCTGGCAGCCCTGCTGTCTGTGATCCGCAGCACCACAAACACGTTTCAACCATACTGCAACCATGTGTCTGAAACCCCAGCCAGCACTGAAATAAAAATGGATTTGTGAGTACCTTTACCAAGAAGTACAATCCCTGTGAGCATGTGTACAAACAACACAGCTAAAGCAAAGCAGTTCCTGGAAAGCATGCAAGCACCCCTACCTGAGGTGCAAATTTCCAGTACCAAGCATCATAGTCAGGTGTGTGTGTGTGTGTGTGTGTGTGTGAGAGAGAGAGAGAGAGAGAGAGAGAGAGAGAGAGAGAGAGAGAGAGAGAGAGAGAGAGTGAGAGAGAGAGAGAGAGAGAGAGAGAGAGAGAGAGAGAGAGAGAGAGAGAGAGATAGAGAGAGAGACTAGGGAAAAGAGAAAGAAAATCTGGGCCAGAGTGATAGTTTAGCAGGTAAAACATTTGCCTTGCACACGGCCTACCAGAGTTCAATCCCCAGCATTCCATCTGGTTCCTCAAAAGCAATGCCAGAGTACAGAGTCAGTAGTAACCTTTGAGTACTGCAGGGTATAGCCCAAAAAACAAACAAAAAACAAATAAGAAGAAAATCTATCACATTAATTAACACTGAATAACATTCAAACCCCACTTTCTACCCCACTACTCTTCCTAGAAATGTATCAATTTATAAAATCCAAGTGGTTACCCCTGAGGTGGCTAGGATTAGGATCATCTCTATGTCACAGAGGAGATGAAGAGCAGAGTGAATCAATAATCCACCTAAGGGCTGGAGAGAGTACAGCAGGTAAGACAGTAGTTTTGCTTGTGGCTGAGCCGGGTTTGAGTCAGTACCACATAGGGCCCACTAAGCTCGGCTAGAAGTGATACTTGAGTACAAAGCCAGAAGTAAGCCCTGGGTGCTGCCAAATATGGCCCCAAATAAATAAGCAAATAATGAATTAATTAATAAACAAACAATCCACCTACGCTGTGTGGCTGGTGAAAAGCAGAGCTCCAGTTTACATCCAGGTAGTCAGTGGTCAGTTTCAACAGCATCACAGAATCTGACCTTTCTGTAGAACTAAACTGCTGTTTGTTCTCTTTTCTTGAAACTCTTCTCATCTGGCTACTCTTCTACCTTTTCCTGGCCCTTTCTGCTACTCTGTCCCTGTGCTTTAAAGACTCCTTTCCAGGGGCTGGAGCGATAGCACAGCGGGTAGGGCGTTTGCCTTGCACACGACCGACCAACCGACCCAGGTTAGGTCCCCTGAGCACCACCAGTAGTAATTCCTGAGTGCAGAGCCAGGAGTAACCCCTGTGCATTGCCGGGTGTGACCAAAAAAAAAAAAAAGAAAACAAAGACTCCTTTCCTTACGCCTGCTTCCCAGCGCAAGGCTCTTCTTGGCAAGATCTCACCTATTCCACTATTCAACTTCGCAACAGAGCACAATAACTCCCAGATCTCTATTGAACTCTCTCTGTTAAAATCAGATTTGCAGGGGCTGGAGCGAGAGCACAATGGGTAGGGCGTTTGCCTTGCACTCGACTGACCCAGATTAGATTCCTAGCATCTCATATGGTCCCCCGAGCACCGCCAGGAGTAATTGCTGAGTGCATGAGCCAGGAGTAACCCCTGTGCATCACTGGATGTGATCCAGAAATTAAAAAAAAAAAAAAGATCAGATATGCAATGGGGGGGGGGCTATTTGTGTAATTGGGGAAAGGGAAGAGTGAGGGCTTTCAAGTGGTATCCGGGAGTCCAGGAGTCACTTATAGCGATTCTCTTACAACTGGGCCAGAAAGTTCAATATAAGAACCACAACCAATGAGGATGTAGTTCTGTTTGGATCCCAAGATGCCAGGGATTATTCTGTAGAGCGACATGGACCCAGGGCTACATACAGTGAAGCCAAGGGATCATGTGGTGCCTAGGATCAAACCAGGGTTGGCTACATTCAAAACATGGGCCTTATCCACTGAATTATCTCTCCAGCCCCTTGTTTGTGTTTTTCACACCTTTCTGCCTATCTTCATATTAAAAGCAGCATGTTTAATGAGTTGCTATCCTTATTTACCCATCTTTATCTGTTTCCTCTTGCACAAACTGGGCACTTTCCTGTCATTTTTTACTCCAACCTCTGCCTATCCACACGAGTTTCTTGCTTTATCAGTCTCAGTGAAGGATACCATTAATCATGTCACCCACACCAGAAATGTGAGGGTCATCTTTGATTTCTCATTTTCGCCTCAATATCAATAGCCATATTGATGACCTACTGCCATAGCAACAATCGTATCTATGTGAACTGCCATATTAAATCTTCACATCAAAAAATTTCTAGATCTCTGTCTTCATTTCTAATGCTATTATCACTAATATATATCAGGTTCTCAATTTCAGGTTATTGGCATAAACATATTTTCCTTCCCATCTCTAATGTCTCTTTCCACTATTGCATTCCAGGTCTTTCTACAGCAGCCAATAATCTTTCTAAAATGAAATATAATAGAATTCCTTCCCTAAAAATATTAAGTAGCTTCCTGTTTCCAGGATTAGAAAAATTGTATTTATTATTATAATAATTAAAGTAAGTAACTAATATTTAGTACAGCATTACGGTTGGGTGCCAGTCAAAAGCCTTTACTTGGATACCCAGCACCACATGTAGTCCCCCTAGCACAGTCAGAAGTGATCCCTGAGGACAGAGCCAGGAGTAAGCCCTGAGCACAGTTAGGTGTGGCCTCCAAATCAAGAAATTAAATTAAACTAGTGAAGCAAATGGCAAGGGCCTTAGTTGCTGTACTATTTCACCAGCCCCAAGATCCATTAGGAGTTCCCAATGATGATGGTGATGTGCTTGATCCACAGTGGATACTCAATGAATACTATTGAATGAATGCATTCCTCTTGAACTGAGAGAGAAACAAGGCTTAACGTAACCCCATATTTCATATCTAGTAAGTGGCAAATTGGCTACACCAGGCAGAGTGATTTCAAGTTATATATTCAACCTCAAGTTTCTTTAAAAATTAAACCCTTGTCGGGGCCGGAGCGATAGCACAGCTGGTAGGGCGTTTGCCTTGCACGCGGCCGACCCGGGTTCGATCCGCGGCATCCCATATGGTCCCCCAAGCGCTGCCAGGAGTAATTCCTGAGTGCAAAGCCAGGAGTAACCCCTGAGCATCGCTGGGTGTGACCCAAAAAGAAAAAAAAAATTAAACCCTTGTCTGCTCATACTTTCTAGTTTTCCTTTGCTATCCCAGTGCCTGCTCTCCATCTTCCCAAACTAGTTTCATACTCGCCCATCCTTATGCGGGCTTCTTACACTGGAATGCCTTTATCTGCTCCCTTCTTGTTCAACCTTCAATATCTAAATTTTTGTCAGTTTGTTTTTGTTTTGAGAGCCATATCTAGTGATGTTCAGAGCTTACTCCTGGCTCTAGACTCAAAAATCACTTCTGACAGTGCTCAGGGGACAATATGGGATAACAGAGATTCAACCCAGTTCAGCCACATGCAAGGCAAGCACCTTTCCCACTGTATTATCTCTCCAGTCCCGATATCCAACTTTCTTATGATCTCTTCTGAGAAGCCCTCCTTCACCCCAAGACCGAATTACACACCCCTCTCCTTTCACTCTCATTGCACTTTACTCATGCCTCTAATTACAGACACTCTAACACTATATTATGATTTATTTATGTGTCTGCATCTCTCCAGGTTGTGTTCTCCTTCAGGGCAGGAACTGGGTTTCATTCATGTTTGTATCCTCAGTCTGGTGTATAATCGTGATGCAATAATTATTTGTTACATTAATGAACTAATGGATACCTTTAATTTGCCTTTGCAAAAGATACGAGAAATATTTCTTTTAAGGGACAGTTCTTATAGAAGCTAAGGGCATACTACAAGTAAAATTTTAATTTAGCTAAGACACTTAGCAGAAAACTATTTCCATATCCACAAGGTATCTTGCTTTCTGACATCATTTAAGACAAGAGAGGGTGTTAAGGAATAGTTACACAGAAAAATCCTAAGTGCACTACATAGAGAAAGACAAATAAATAGAATGAATTGTTTGATGATACAATCTAGGAAATGAAACTTAAAGAAACACCAAATAAGCCTCAAATGTTTTTTATTTATCCTTTCAGTGCTTTGACATAGGAATAGGGGATACAGGCGAAAAAGAGCTACCGGCTGCCCTGTGCTCAGTGTATTTGTATGACTTCTGCCTGGGATGCAGAATACTATTATGCCTAATGCTCAGAAACATGAAGGACATCAAGTCGCTCGTTGCAGATTATGTGTCATCTGTTCTTTGTCTATAAGATGTAGATAACAGCAAGTTCAGTTTCTGAGACCAGTCATTTGGTAGGTTATTTGGATCTCCAAAAATTGTTAATTCCTGCCAACCTGTCTTACTAACTACTAGCTGCAAGAGAGAAGCTTCTGACTCATCGACAGATCCACAAGTTGGGCCATCCTCTGCATTGTTTTTCTGGTATAATACTTGACAATTACTCCAATACTACTTTCAGTGACTTGGCTAAGTCTTTCCACCTTTTTCCTCCCTACCCTTTCATTGATGCGTCCAAAGCCATCAGTGGAAAACTCCCAAAAGAACCATCTCTAAATTCCAGTCTAGAAATATGACCCAAAGAATCAATACCATAGTACCATAGTGGTTATTAAGAATACAAAAAAAATTCCAGGGACTGGAGCAATAGCACAACGGGTAGGGTGTTTGCCTTGCATATAGCCGACCCGGGGTTCGATTCCCAGCATCCCATATGGTCCTCCGAGCACTGCCAGGAGTAATTCCTGAGTGCAGAGCCAGGAGTAGCCCCTGGACATCACTGGATATAACACAAAATGCAAAAAAAATCCTAGGGCCGGAGTGATTGCTTTATGTGTGGCTGTGGCTGACCCAGGTTCAATCCCAAGCCCCCACTCACTGCCAGGAGTAATTCCTGAGTGCAGAGCCAGAAGGAAGTGCTGAGCATCATCAGGTGTGGTCTAAATTTAAAAAAAAAAAAAAAAAAACACGAACAAAGTCTAAAAAAGGACCATCTGCATAGAACTTTCTTCCTACTATCTGTCAATGTGTCTTCAGAAAGTTTAACTGACTTTCCAGTAGGAGACAAGATGTGTATCATGAGCACATCATTAAGGAATCACCTACAGACAAGAACCCCCATGTCAGCCTGATCCTGGTGAGATCACCAGGTTAAAGACTAGTGAGTCAAAGAGATTCAAGATTTGTTGAAAAGGGATGATTAATAGTGCAAAAAGTCTAAAAGAATTGGGGTGGAGTGTGTGATCCACGGTATAGGTGGGGAAAAAAATAGTCTTAATAGGTGGAAAGGAGGGGTGTTGTTTTGGAGGCAGGAAGTCGGGGGAGTTTTTTGTGTTTTTATTCTTAAGTCTCTGTTTTTGCTGAAGTAGGAGGTGAGGTCATTTTCCAAGGCCAAGGTGGGAGTGTCAGAGTTCATGGAGATTTGACAGGGTTGGTGTAGATCTTAAAAACACTGGTCTATAGGAGGAAAACCTAAGACCCCTTTGCAGGTGGTACTCCAAAAAGGCAGAGGAACAAGGGGTCAGAGGAAAAGATGAGAGCAGTAATAGGCCAGAGGAGGAAGAAGTGGAGGGAAAAGGGGGGCTCTGGGGGAGGAGAGAGTAAGAGAGAGATCAGTGTGCGGAAAGTTTAATAGAATGCAGCGTCCAATTTATTGTTATTATTTTAAGCATTAGGCGGTATTTATAGCAAAGTTTTCACCGGCTTTATTTCCCTGTTCTGTGTAACAGTCTGTGGAAGCACAGTGATAACCTCTCGGGGTGACTGTTTCTATCCCCTCAGTGGCCTGAGCAGTGGCAGCCGCAGAGCAGTCTGCAGGTCAAGCCAAGTGCTCCGGACTGCAGAAGGGAACTGCTGGATCCACACAGAAGCCACATCCATGCTGTTAGGCCATTTTGAAAATCAGGTGGAGTAGCAGTATACTCTCAGAACTGGAACCCTTCATTCACTTTGAAACGCCTAGTTAACCACTGTTTTTTTGTTTTGTTTTGTTTTGCTTTTTAGCGACTGCCTGCTGTTTCTTTTTAAACTCTTCAGGATCTCTGTAGAAGTAAACAATGGGTATAGATGCCCCATGGGTGTGCATGGGAGATAGTGCCTTGCCCATACAAAACGTCCCGGGGTCAGTGTCTACTACATGAGCCGCATGGAGCAAGCCCCCTTATTGCACAGGACTGCAAAATCCACCTAGCACAGAGGGTACAAGATACTCTGAGCTCTGGTGCCCAGGTTAGCAGAGGATGCCTTTGTGGGTGGCGGATGAATTCCCCGAGATCAGTAACCGCCAAACCTCTGAGCACCGGACAAGCTGCCTGGCTCTGCTAACTGAGGGCTTTGAAGTGAAGCAGCAGCACAAGCTGCTCTTTCAGCACAGCTCTCCGGCCTGTATTCCTGGAGCACATCAGCACAAATCACTGTCACTGTCATCCCGTTGCTCATCAATTTGCTTGAGTGGGCACCAGTAACATCTCCATTGTGAGACTTGTTGTTACTGTTTTTGGCATATCCAATACGCCACAGATAGCTTGCCAGGCTCTGCCGTGCGGGCTCGATACTTTCAGTAGCTTGCCGGGCTCTCCGAGAGGGGCAGAGGAATCGAATACGGGTCCGCTGCGTGAAAGGCGAACACCCTGGTGCTGTACTATCACTCCAGCTGAGATCAGTGGCAAAAAATAACCTGAGCTATATAAACTTCCCAGGTTCCCTTCAAATGTATGCAGATGCCTTCACTATTGTTTTTGTAGATGAACTGTTCCACTTGGAAGTCAAGGTAAGTGATTCCTTGCTGCAAGGAATTAAGTTACTTTATTCCTCCATCCCTCTCTGAGAGCCCAGCAAGCTACCGAGAGTGTCCCACCTGCACTGGCAAGCTCCCAGTGGTGTATTTAATATGCCAAATACAGTAACAATAATGGGTCTCATTCTCCTGACCTTGCAAGAGCCTCCAATACAGCACCATTTGGAAGGACGAGTAAGGAGAGGCTGCTAAAATCTCAGGGCTAGGACAAATGGAGACGTTACTGGCACCCGCTCGAGCAAATCAGTGAACAATGGGATGACAGATACAGTGATACCTGATTTCTCAGGGAGCCCTGAAACTCAGGCTGGAGCCAGGAATTGCTCTTTACAGGAAAATCAGTCCTAAATCATACCCAGGAGTGTTACCTTCCCTCACAGAAAAGAATTTCAGAAGTAGACCAGTAGTGAAGTAGGATAAGTTATTTTGGGAAATGAGGGGAGAGTTTTGCACTCAAGAGAGAGCATGGGCTTGTCCAGGGTGGAGATAGCCAAGAATTCACAGCTCAGGCCAGCTCAGGCTGAGACACAGGCCAGTCTCCAGGGTGGAAGATGAACACTCAATCACTTTTAGGATGGGATTATATTTGAATGATTCTATTCCCAAAATTGCCTTATTGCCTTATCTGAATTCTTTACATGAGTAGGAGTTCATGGATTTTCCATGGGGAAAAGCAGTGAACTGTTGGTGAGCCGTTCTCAAGTTCTTCACAGACTTTGTGCAGCCCTGGCTCTCTCAGTCCAAGGACCCAGCCATGCTCTGGGTCTGGAATTCTGCATCAGAAAGGTTTCCAGACTCAGAAAAGTGCCTTCCATAGAGGTATGGTGGGGCACCAGGGTGGGGGTTGGAGTTGATGGGAGGGCACCTGGGGACAATGGTGCTGGGAAATGTACACTGGTGGAGGGATGTGTGTTGAAACACTGTATGACTGAAACCTAATCATGAACAGCTTTGTAATGGTCTATCTCACAGTGATTCAATTAAAAAATCAGTTAAAAATAAAAAGCCTCCAGATTCAGATGAGTACCATATTTCTAAGACTTTCCTGCTTTTAGGATGGGTTAGGTTGCAGGTAGGGAGTGGGGGCTGGTGAAGGCAATTGGGAAAAATATGCCATGCTTTTCCCAATTCACATTACCAGCCCTCATTCCCCCCTGCAACAAGCTTGAGAAACAGCTATTTGAAACACAATCAAATGTAGTTCAATTTTGTAATCCTGAATTAAAGCGATATTTTTATTTGTACACTGTGGTGTTCCAAAAACATTAGATTAAATCTTATCCAGAATGAGTAATCTAGAGACCCATCTGCCCTTTTCCAGCTTTCTGGCCTAGCCAGAAAACCACAGTATCCCAGGACCTCTGTGGAATGGGGTTGGGTCACACCCAGCTGTACTCAGGGATCACCCTTGGCTCTGGGATCACTCAGGGGATCAAATCAGATTGGCTGTGTGCAAAGCAAGAACCTTCCCCACTAGGCTGTCTTTCAGAAACAAAGAAGAGCTTAAATAGCACCACAATTTGGAGCATTTTTTTTATGAGGCCCCCATAATCATGCCACTGGACTCCGTGCCAGGGGCACCCCAGGATAAGGGTGGGGGTTGAGAGCCTTCCCTCCCAAGGGACCCAGCCCTGGCAGCCGACCTCCACTACCCAACCAATGCCACGCTCCAGGCCGCTTTCCACACACTCAGGCTTAGCCTCATGCATGCATGAACATATTTCTGAACTGCTTCACACCGCACAACACATTATCATAAAGAGAAATATATATATATATATATATATATGCCTCTGGGAGAGCCTGGCAAGTTACCAAAAGTATTCTGCCCACACGGAAGAGCCTGACAAGCTCCCCGTGGTGTATTTGATATGCCAAATACAGTAACAATAACAGCCTCATTCCCCTGACCCTGAAAAGAGCTTCCAATCATTGGGAAAGACGAGTGAGGAGAGGCTGCTAAAATCTCAGGGCTGGGACGAATGGAGACATTACTGGCACCCACTCAAGCAAATCCATGAACAAGGGGATGACTGTGATACAGTGATATAGTGATTTGGAGCATAGAGACAACTCAGTTGTTTAGAGTCCCTCGCTTCCGAGTATAAGACCAAATGCCCTGTGACCATGGTCCCAACTGCTCTGCTCTTCAGGTTGGCAGCTCTGCAGTCTGTGATCCCAGCACCGCATGCAGTTTCTAGACACAGTGCAGCCAGGTAAAGGGGTGAAATATGCAACTTAAAACTGTGTAGCCACTACAGCCAGAGAACATATGTGTTACTACACTGGGCCCCCAGAATGTTGTGAACACCACAACTAAAGAAGTCTGACCCCTGGAAAATATACCAGCCAAATGTGAAGCAATGCACCCAAGTGTGTTTTTCACCCGCAGTCACCATACCACTACCAGGAGATGGAAAGGAGGAGCACTGTAGCATTGTCCTCCCATTGTTCATCGATTTGCTCGAGCGGGCACCAGTAATGTCTCCATTGTGAGACTTTTTGTTAATGTTTTGGCATATCGAATATGCCACGGGGAGCTTGCCAGGCTCTGCCGTGCGGGCAGGATACTCTCGGTAGCTTGCTGGGCTCTCTGAGAGGGGGGATGCTACACAGCTGTAATGAATGATGATATCATGCAATTTGTGGCAACATGGATGGAACTAGAAGACATCATGTTAAATGAAGTAAAGTAGAAGTAGAAAAATCACAGGATGATATAACTTGACAGTGCTATGAAAAGGAGGAGGGGAAGATAAAAAATTTAAAAACAAGTAAATTGGGTTGGAAAGATAATACAGTGTTAAGGTACTTCCCTTGTGGGCCGAAGTGATAATACAGTGGGTAGGGAGCTTGCTTGCATGCAGCCAACCTAAGTTCGATCCCCTACATTCAATGTCCCCTGAGCACTGCCAGGAGTGATTCTTGAGTGCAGAGCCAGAAGTAAGCCCTGGGAACTCTTGGGTGGCCCCAAAACAAGCACTGTGGCACTGTCGTCCCATTGTTCATCAATTTGCTGTACCAGTAACATCTCCATTGTGTTACTGTTTTGGCATATCGAATGCGAATGCGCCACGGGTAGCTTGCCAGGCTCTGCCATGCGAGCAGGATACTCTCGGTAGCTTGCCGGGCTCTCCAAGAGGGATGGAAGAATGGAACCTGGGTCGCCCATATGCAAAGCAAACGCCCTACCTGCTGTGCTATCGCTCCACCCCCAAAACAAAACAAAAGTGCTTTCCTTTTGTGAAACTGATCCCTGTCTGATTTCCTGAACCATATGGTCCACCAGTACCACCCTAGAGCACAGTTGAGAACAACCGCCAGAGCACAGAGGCAGAAGTAGCTACTAAGTCCTGCCAGGTGTGGCTCTAAAACAAACAAACAGACAAAAGCCCAAAGAAAGCAACAAGTAAATAGTAACTTCATTCAAGGGTGTTTTTTGTTTTTTGTTATTTTTTAGGGGAAGAAAAAGCAACCATGGGGCTGGAGAGAGTGTACAGCGTATGGGGCACTGGCCTTGCACATAACTGACCTGGATTCAATCCCCTGCACCCCATATGGTCCCCAGAGCCTGCCAGGAGTGACTCCTGAGCACAGAGCCAAGAGTAGGCCCTGAACACCAGCAGGTGTGGATGAAAAACAAAACAACAACAAAAAAAATAGCAATTGGACACAATTACAGTCTTGTTTCTGATAAGATTGGGCCAAGTCACATATATATTGTCAAAGTTGATAAATAATATAAAAAGAAAATAAACATAAAGCCATCAGAGTCTGGGTAAACAAGTGTCAGCTGGGAGAGTTTTGGGGGTGGGAGCACCTTCTGGGGGCCCCAGGAGTATCCCACAGTGCAAGCCTGAGACTGACTTATTCTGAACTGATATATTCCAATCACCGCTTTCTGACCAACTTCCTACCAGTCAAACCTGCACTCACACAAAACCTCACCTGCACAAATAGGGACTGGGCTGCCCCTTTTGCCTGCAAATGCCCTTTTCCTAGGGAGCATCAGGCAAAGATCAGGGTTTCTTGAAATTGTGTTTCCTAGTGCTGCATTCTTTTTTTATTTTTTTTGGCTTTTTGGGTCACACCTGGAGATGCACAGTGGTTACTCCTGGCTCTACACTCAGGAACCACTCCTGGTGGTGCTCAGGCGACCATATGGGATGCTGGGAATCAAACCCGGGTCGGCCGTGTGCAAGGCAAACGCCCTACCCGCTGTGCTATCGCTCCAGCCCATAGTGCTGCATTCTTCAGAACAATAGTCTTACTGCTGTCATGTGGTTGCCCTAAAAGTCAACTTTTGGTCAATGGAGTCCTGGACTCATCTCAAGAGCAAACTGTTTATTTTTCTTATTTCTCACAGTGGACAGGCGTTGCATTTAATACATTCTATCTCCAGTCAAAAATGTAGCAGATAGCTGAAGTGCTTGGGAAATCTCTAAGACAGGTCTCCCCTGTGGCATGAAAGAAGCAGGCAGATTTCATGTTTCTGTGTCATTGGGGCAAAAATAAGTTTTCTCTGCTGTCTCCTTACTTAGCATCGGTTTGAAAATAGAACTTGACCTCAACCTCCTAAATTCCAAACGCTCCTATATTTTGCATAGATTAAGACTTAAAATCAGAAAGTTAAAGCAGATGGTTAGAAGGAAATTTATGATCAAAGAGGCCTAGGCAACTCAGGAAATATGAAAACTCCAAAGAAAAAGATACACATACTCAATGAGAGACGTTACTGGTGCCCTCTCGAACAAATTGATGAGTAACGGGATGACATTGACAGTGACATATATGACCACACAGAAGGATAGCAGTAACCATTAAAAAGGCATGAATCTCATTATACTCACACTCAAGAGACAGGTAAATATCTATGCAACACACAAGACAGGCAGAGTTTACTTATGACAAGTTAGTAAGTAAAAGACGAACCGGGAAAAAGGGGACCTAGAGCAGAGATAGGCAATCCCACAGAAGAGGAGTCCAAGTAGCCAACAAACCAGTCCTGAAAGAGCAGGAAAACTTTTCCTGAAAGAGCAGTCAGGAAAATTAAACTAAGTCCTGTAATAGAATGAATAAGACATGATCACGCTCAGATGAATGGGTGTGTATATAGTGTATGGGCATGTGTGCATCTGACAGGTTTTTTGATCAACGCTCTAGCAATATCTACAAAAAATTTTAATTAATATGATTGCCAGTACAAAGACACAACAACTGAGAAGATAATTCAAGTGAGAGAGTGTATGAGGCCATTGACCCCCAGCACCTCATGAGCCCTGAGAACTTCCGGGAGTGGTCCTGGTAAGTGTCCAAGCACCACACTGCCCAGTCCAGCAGGGGCAGCACCAGGAATTACCCCTTAGCCCCTCCAGAATCCTTGAGGATGTCCTTTAAAAAACATAAATCAGATTACAAAATGCAAAAAGACATGTGTTTGTATTCTAATTTTTTAATTTAAAAAATTATTATTATTATTATTATTATTATTTTGCTTTTTGGTCACATTCGGCGATGCACAGGAGCTACTCCTGGCTTTGCACTCAGGAATTACCCCTGGTGTTGCTCAGGGGACTATATGGGATGCTGGGAATCGAACCCGGGTCAGCCACGTGCAAGGAAAACACCCTACCCGCTGTGCTATTGCTCCAGCCCCTATTTAAAAATTTTTAAACCTTGATCTGGAGAGAGGGCTCAAGGGCTAGAGTTGATTGTTTTGTATACAGAAGCCCTAGGTCTTATCCCTAGCACCACATGGTCCCCTGAGCATCACTGGAGGAAACCCCCAAGCACAAGCAGATATGATACAAAATCAAAATTAAATTTTTTAAATAATTAAAAATTTTAAATCTATAGAAAAAAATGGCAAGAATAGTATAATGGTGGATCCATAGAATTAGTAGAGTTGTTATTCCACTTCTGTCCTTGAGCACTGCCTGGTGTGGCCCTGGCATACCCCTGGTACCACCAAATCCTTGGTCCTTGAGAACCTCTTGGCAAGCTGGTCAAGAATGATGGAAGATACCCTCCCCTCATCCCCTATATTTCCAGAAGCCCAGCAGTAACACTCATGAATTCCTCAGGTGTCAAGTAAGCTCATTCACCAGCCCTGATCCAGAGACTCATCAATAATCTCAAAAGAGATCAACAAGCTGCAGAGATTCTTCCAGACTTCGCACAAGGTTGAGTTGTCTGGGGCACCCCGAAGGGTTGGTGGGGAAGAGGGCTGGTTAGTCCAGCACCTGCCCAAACAGAGCCCTGGCAGCCGAAAACCTTCAAACTCCACAATCACCACGATGCTCCTGGCTAAACTTCACTGCTCAAGATGAGCCTGGCCCAGAAATCAATCTGATGAAAAAATCAGATATGTCAGTTTTGTGATTGAAAATCTCCAGGCTTTCATGGAGTCAGAGATGGATGACCTCCCCTCACCTCCCTGCACTTCCAGAAGCCCCAGCAGTCATGCACCTGCCCTAAGACAGCTGACACTCAGTTAAAAATTCCAAACTCCCTGGAGCAATATACCAAACTCTACAACATTGATAAACTACGAGCAGCAAAACAGATTGGATGGGATATAATGTAGAAGGCAACCAATCTCAATTAATAAAATATAAACAGGGCTGGAGCAATAGCACAGCGGGTAGGGTGTTTGCCTTGCACGTGGCCAACCCGGGTTCGATTCCCAGCATCCCATATGGTCCCCTGAGCACCGCCAGGAGTGATTCCTGAGTGCAGAGCCAAGAGTAAGCCCTGTGCATCACCAGGTGTGACCCAAAAAGCAAAATAAATAAATAAAATATAATATAAACACAGAAGGTTTAACCTGTATCAACATCTTAGTAATCTTTTATACAAGGGCTTAATGGCTCCATGGTGAGATATAATAAACTTCATTCACTTTCTTCCTAAGGAAACATTTTTTGGTTATTCTTTTAGCAAATTATTTATAAAAAACAATATAATATAAATTATCTAGGGCCTAATATAGGGGCAGGCTTATAGGTTGGTTGATAAAATTGGAAATAATGGTGGTGGAGTGGTGAGATTGGTGTTGGAATATTGAATGTCTGTAACAAATCATCATGAACAACTGTGTAAAAGAAAAAATAATAAATAAAACGACAAATCAGAGGGGACAGTTGTATGAATAACTTTGTAATTCACAGTACTTTAATAAAATAAAATTTTGGGAGAAAAAAAAGGTGAATGGGTGGGACCTCTAGACAGCCTGAGTCCAAGGGAGAAAATAATAGTTTAATGGAGCGTCACAGTGATAGCTTGCAGCCCAGGTTCAATTCCCAGGTGTTGAGAGACAGAGAGAGAGAGAGGGAGAGAGAGAATTGATGAATAAGGGGGAATGATTATATTTTTAACCATTCATTCCATCATTCACTTATTTATCTTTATATCTAAAAAGGTATTTCCCCCTAAAAGCAGACAATGAATATAAAAAGAAAGAGAGAGAAAGAAAGAAAGAAAGAAAGAAAGAAAAGAAAGAAAGGAAGAAAGGAGGAAAGAAAGAAAGAAAGAAAGAAAGAAAGAAAGAAAGAAAGAAAGAAAGAAAGAAAGAAAGAAAGAAAGAGGAAAGAAAGAAAGAAAGAAAGAAAGGAGGAAAGAAAAGAAAGAAAGAAAGAAAGAAAGAAAGAAAGAAAGAAAGAAAGAAAGAAAGAAAGAAAGAAAGAAAGAAAGGAAGAAAGGAGGAAAGAAAGAAAGAAAGAAAGAAAGAAAGAAAGAAAGAAAGAAAGAAAGAAAGAAAGAAAGAAAGAAAGAAAGAAAGAAAGAAAGAAAGAAAGAAAGAGAGAAAGAAAGAAAGAGAGAAAGAAAGAAAGAGAGAAAGAGAGAGAGAAAGAAAGAAAGAAAGAAAGAAAGAGAGAAAGAAAGAGAGAAAGAAAGAGAGAAAGAGAGAAAGAAAGAGAGAAAGAAAGAAAGAAAGAAAGAAAGAAAGAAAGAAAGAAAGAAAGAAAGAAAGAAAGAAAGAAAGAAAGAAAGAAAGAAAGAAAGAAAGAAAGAAAGAAAGAAAGAAGGAAAAAGGGAAGGAAGAAGGAAGAGAGGAAGGGAGGGAGGGAGGGCTAGAAAGAATATAGAGGGTAGTGCCTTGCATTTGGCCAACATGAATTCAATCCCCAGTATCCCATATGGTCCCACAAGTCCCACCAGGAGTGATCCACGAGCACTGAGCTATGCATATGGCCTGGCATCACTGGGTGTGGCCCCCAAACCAAACCAACCAAATAAAGAATAGTGCAATAGACAATTATATACCCTTCATCTCTAGAGTCACTGATTCTTTTCTTTGCGGGGGCGGGGGGGCGTGTGGGGGGGGTTGAGCCACACCTTAAAACAAGCACTTAACCACTGGACCATCTCTTTGTTCCCTAGAGTCATCAATTATTGATATTTTGTGTACTTATTTCCTTTTATATATGTATACATACACAAATGATTTTTATGTTGAGAAAATACTGATGTTAAAATAATTCCTTCCCTTTTTTTTCTTTTTTTTTTGCGTCACACCCAGCGATACTCAGGGGTCACTCCTGGCTCTGCACTCAGAAATTACCCCTGGCCGTGCTCAGGGGACTATATGGGATGCTGGGAATCAAACCCGGGTCAGCCACGTGCAAGGAAAAACGCCCTACCCACAGTGCTATCACTCCATACCCGCTTTCCTTTGTTTTGTTTGCTCTGCAACTAAGCCACATCCCTAGACCCTTAAGTTAACGTCTGTTTGTTTGTGGTTCTGGAGGAGCCCCACCCAGCAGCGCCCTAGGCTACACCTGGCTCTGTGCTCAGGGATCACTCCTAGCAGTGCTTGCAGGAGGGAATGTGATGCCCTGACTAGAATCAGGATTGCAGCACTCACAGCCATCTGCTAGGCAAGGCCTTAGCCTTTGTACTATCTTTCTCGACTCTTAAGTAAAAAAAAACCAAAAACTTTTGTTTTGTTTTGGGGCCATAGCCAGCAGTGTTCTAGGGCTTACTCCTAGCAGTGCTGGGGGCACCCAGTGGGGTGACAGGGATCCAACCCCAGTAAACCACGTGCAAGGCAAGAGTCCTACTCACTGTACTATCTCTCCAGCCTAAATAAAATTATTTTTAACTTGACATTTGATGTCAGTGTCAAATAATAAAAAAAAAATCAATGGAATTCATGGAGTTCAAAAAAAAAAACACCTTAAGACATAGTTTTTGTTTGATTTTTATTTTGGGGTCACACTTGGCTGTGCTCAGGACTTAACTCCTGGCTCTGCTCAGGGATCAGTTTTAGCAGTTCTCAGGAGACCATATGTGGTGCTGAGGATAAATCCCAAGTCATCAGCATGCAAGGCTAGCATTTAAGCCCTGTACTATTTCTGACTTCAAGACACAGGAGTGCTTAACAGATGATTCAACGGGCTGAGCACTTATTTTTCGTTTGGAAGGTATGTGTTTGATCCTGGACACCACATTATTCCCACACACCAATGGAAGCAACCCTGGAGCAGAAGTCAGGAGTAGCCCCCAGCACTGCTGGGCGTGGTCCAAAAACAAACAAAAAGATATAAGGTCTATTTTGGCAAAGCTGACAAAACCCTCTAAGGGCAGGGAGTTCTCTTGTTCAGCCTCTATCTCTAGTGCCTAAACACTGTCTGGCACATAGAAAGCTACTTATAATTATTTACTGACTGAGTAAATAAATTGGATGAATGAATAACTATGAAAGTATTTTGTATCAACCCTCTATCCTCCATTCAGGTGAATGTCTAATTTGGGGATTTCCATCTTAGCTGAATGAAATTTCTTTTAAAATATTTTCCGAAATAAATATAAAGTTTCATGTGGTAGGTGGGCGCTTACCAGCAACAGTCCCTGAAGTTCTAAGTTTGTTCATTTATTTATTATTCAGTCATCATTCATTCCCCCTAACAGTTATGAAACAATTTTGTTTCCAGGAAGTGATGCCCAAAATTTAAACAACAGAAGATATAGCAGTGAAGAGGAGACACGTAAACAACTCAGATGCTCTAATGGACTTAACTATAGAGTATTAGAAAAGTACAGATGTGGAAAAGCTAAGCCAATTTGATGAATCAGGAAAGGCTTGCTGAAGGAGGTAGTATATACATTGCTCTTTAAGTCACTGTCAGTGCCACTGTCATCCCGTTGCTCATCGACTTGTTCGAGCGGGCACCAGTAACATCTCTGATTGTGAGACTTATTGTTACTGTCTTGCTCTTTAAGTATGAGTAGATATTATTAAGAAGATGAATGAATGCCATTCCAACCAGAAGAGGCAGCATTCATTCATTTATTTGTTCATGCCAGTGTTACAGTGCTTCCTGTGTGCTTGGCTCTGGTAAGGTAGCAGGGACATAGAAACTGTGCCCTCCTGGGAGAAGAGATAATAAGCAAACAAGTTAATAAATGCACAAATGACGGGATAAGGGTGTGAAAGGGTCTGGGTGGGATGTGCCATTTGAGATAAGATGGCAAAGGGCTCTCTGAGGAAAATAATATTTGAGCAGAATCTTGAGCAGACTTGGAAGGAAGAGCAGCCAGTGCAAAAGTCCTGAGATGGATAATAGGATCAGTTACTGAATGAGTGAGTGAGAGGCAAGACAGCGGTTAAATGGAAAACTCTGCAGAGGGCGATCACATGGAACCTAGCACTTGCCAGCCTGGGACTTGGATGAGCGCAGCAAAAACACACTGAGCTAGATAAAGAGTCTTAGAAGTGAGGTGGGGAAAAAATACTCTTTAGAGGTCTGGGAAAAGAGAAAAATCAACAAAGAAAAATTTAAAAAGGTGGAAAATTAGGCATGAGTGATGTTCTAGATGTCTTATATAGTGAGAGAAGTGTTATATAATAAACTTCTTTGCTGTACCAAAATGTAAGCGGTGAAAGAATTGAGATTGTAGAAGGAGGGAATCACAGAGTGCTGCTAGAGATCACAAAGCAAGGGTTTTTGTTTTTATTCGTCGGAAGCCTTGATAACAACACTGGCAACAACATTGGCCTTAAACTTATTTAATGATGGGACTACAGCAATAGTATAACAGGCTTTACACTTGCCTTCCATGTGACTGATCCGGGTTTGATCCCTGACACTCTATAAGGTACCCAGCCCCATTAGGAGTGATCCTTGGGCACAGAGCCAGGAGTAAGCCCTGAGCACAGTGGCCTCCCTCCTGGTGATTCTGGACCCAGATTCAGTGCAGGAACCTGAGGATGCAGTGATGCTTCGACCCTGCTGTGCAGGGGAGCCCCAGATCAACCCAGAGATGCTTGAGGGCTTTCAGGGCTGCACCCTGCAATGCTCAGACAGACGCTGTGGTGCTGGGGATTGAACTGGGATTCATTTACTTAAAGCTTCTATTCTCCGGTCCCTATTCTTAATTTTTTCTTTCATACAAATTGGCAATTAGTTGTTCTGATTACAAATGCTTAAGGCCACAGACTTTAGAAAAGGATTGCCTGGGCTTATGCCTTCCCAGCCACTTTTAGCTTGTGTCTGACCTTCAACAAGTTACCTTCACCAGTTAAGCAGCATTTATCTCAAAGGATTGATACAAGGATTAACTGAATTGATATCCGAAAGGAATTTAGAAGAGTGCCAGGCAAAAAAAAAACATACTACATAGGCATTAATTCTAGTTATTTTGTCTCCCCAATTAATGCTATATGTTTCTTATTATTATATTAGTCATTGGTGTATCTCTGTGCAACTGACCCATCTGCTTAGTCTTACACTTACTCCATGATGTCTTTTAGTTATTAAAATTAAATAAGAAAAAATTTAATTATTTCCTTCATAATATGTGTTTACATTAGTTAGTATGAAATTTACCCCCATGGCTTCATTTTTGGAACTAAAACAGAGAAAAAATATATGCATATATATGTCTGTATATATCTAATTTTTAAATTTTTATCATGAACTTACTATTTTCTCAAATTTGAAATTATATGTTTAGAACCAGAGAGATAGCTCAAAGAGCTGTAGCACAGGCTTTATTACAATCAATCCCCCAGCACCACGTGGTCCCAAGAGGCCCCCTAGTAACTGAATTGGAGAATTCCTGAGCGCTACCAGGTTTGACCCAAAATCCCAAACAAAATTTTTTTAAAAGTTGTAATGGTGGGGCTGGAGTGATAGCACAGCGGGTAAGGCATTTGCCTTGCATGGCCGACCTTGGTTCGATTTCCAGCATCCCATATGGTCCCCTGAGCACCGCCAGCAGTGATTCCTGAGTGCAGAGTCAGGAGTAACCCCTGTGCATCCCCAGGTGTGACCCAAAAAGGAAAAAAAAGTTGTAATGGCTTTAAATCTATAAAATTATTTGTTAAGTGACCACTTTTTTGTTGTTGGTTTTAGGTGACACCCGGTTGGGTTCAGGCTCTCTGCTCTCAGGGCCAGATCAAACCCTAGTGTCAGCTTCGTGCAAAGCAAATGCCTTAACCAGCTGTACTATCACTATAGGGAGGGACTCAACTAGGAGAGTTGCCCTTAGGGACGGGCTTTTAATGTAAGAATTGAAGGCCAGAGTCATAGTACACTGGGTCCGGCCCTTGCCTTGAATGTGGCGAACCTGGGTTTGATCCCGGAGCCATGTGGTTCCTGGAGCCTGCCAAGAGTGCAGAGTGCAGAGACAGGAGCAAGCCTTGAACACCACCAAATGTGGCCCCCCCCAAAAAAAAAATTTAAAAAAGTAAATAAATAAAAATGTTTAAATAAAGCAAGAATTGAAGGGCCATAGAAATAGTGCAGGGGAGAAGGTGCTTACCCTACCCAAAGCCAACCAGGTTCAATCTCCTGAACGTGTGGACACCCCACCCCCACCTCCCCAGCCCCAGCACAGAGGACCCATCAGGAGTAAGTCCTGAGCACATGTGTAGCCCAAACTCTGCAGTCCCAAAAATAATATTGATTTTTTAAAAGAATTCAAAAGAAATAGATTTTGTTTTTTCAATTTGAAAAAAAAAATTTGAAATTTTTTTTTTTGCTTTTTGGGTCACACCTGGCGATGCACAGGGCTTACTCCTGGCTCTGCACTCAGGAATTACCCCTGGCCGTGCTCAGGGGACCATATGGGATGCTGGGATTTGAACCCGGGTCGGCCTCATGCAAGGCAAACGCCCTACCCGCTGTGCTATCTCTCCAGCCCCAAATTTTTGAAATTTTTTTAAGTATCATTGTCATCCCATTGTTCATCAATTTACTCAAGCCAGTGCCAGTAATGTCTCCATTCATCCCAGCCCTGAGATTTTAGCAGTCTCTCCTTACTCATCTTTTCCAATGATTGGAAGCTCTTTCAGGGTCAGGGGAATGAGACCTGTTATTGTTACTGTTTTTGGCATATGAATACGCCATGGGGCACTTGCCAGGCTCTTCTGTGTGGGCGGGATACTCTCAGTAGTTTGCCGGGCTCTCTGAGAGGCATATAGATATATATTTCCATTGATGATGAGGTGTTGCACGGCCACAAAGCAGCTGAGCCGATCCAGGAATATGTTCACTCATGCGTGAGGCTTGGCCTGAGCATGTGGAAAGCAGCCTGGAGCTTGGAGGCAGTTGGGTGGTGGAAGTTGGCTAGGGCTAGGTCCCTTGGCGTGGGCAGGGCTCTCACCTGCCCCCTCTGGTGTGGAAACAGGCTGGCATGGAGTCCGATGGCATGGTTATGGGGGCCTCATTTTATGCTCCCTTCCAGGAGAAGCAGCCGTGACTTCTGGAGCGTGGCCTATGAGGAGATTATCTGGCACCAGCAGGAAGTGGCTTATGGGTGTGATCCTTGGGTGGCCGGAGACTAGGGAAGCAGGCAGAGGATTTCTGTTCCCAGGTCCCATTGAGCCCAGAGTCCAAGATCTTGTGTGTAATCTTGTGATTTTATAAAGTAGTTTATAATATTTGATTAAATTTAATATTCAAACACCAATCCCACCACCATTACACCTTCCTACCACAATAATTTGAGGGTTTCCATTCCGAACCTCAATACATGCCACAATGCAGAACTGAAATAATACAATATTTCCCTCTAAGGTTGGTTGCCTCCTACTTTGAATCCCATCAAATGTGGTGCGGTACTCTTAGAGTATGGGTAGGGTGTGTCCTATGAAGTGAAAAGATTCACTCATGGGTAAGGCTCGGCCAGAGCGCCAGAGTGTGTGGAGAGCGGCTGGGAGCATGGTGATGGTTGAGATCTGGAGGTTTTCGGCTGCCGGGGCTGGGTTCCTTGGGGTGGGTAGGGGTCTCACCCATCCCCTTCTGAGGTGCCCCAAGTGAAACGGTCTGACATAGAATCCAGCGGCTAAATAGATTTTCTGAGCCAAATTGCAGACAGAGAGCTACTCCAGAGGAAGGAGTTTCATGTCCTAGGGAACCAAAAGGTCGGCTGCCCTGATATCTGAGTAGTCAGCTTATATCTTAATTGGTGTGATTTTTACAATGACTCTTAGACTTAAGCACCAAGAAATCAATGTGGGCAATAGTTCAGAAATGCTGCTCTTAGAATTGTATTATTAGGTAGGTTTTATTCTGAGAATGCTTGGCCAAAATTAATAGAGTCAAAACAATACAACAATAGATTCTATAAGCAATATTAAAATTAAAAACCAGTATAATACACAATTTAAAACGCTGTAATTACTTTCATCCTATTTTTCTTGTTGTAAAAAATTTATTATTTCTAATACAAGTACTAAATAATACAGCTCTGAGTTCTCTCTGTAGAAAGATTTGACTTTAAGAGAAAAATATCCTAATTTTCCCCCTTGCTGTGATATTCTAAAAAAGTTCTTGGAAAGGCCATTATTTTATCATATAATTAAAGCTGTAGATAGTAAATGTGATGCTTCAAGCTGTGTAAATCTAAATTACTAAAAATTCTAAAGACATTGATCAAATTTTTAAGTGTCTTATTAAAACGCACTTCCTCACTAGAGGAAGAGATTGTAAACAACATCTGAAAACACATTTCCTATGCTGGCATCTCCTGTCACAGGGGCATGATGAGGTTGATAGACAGCCTCTGAATAAAGTGTTCTTGGACTCTGAGGGATAGCTATAGTTATTACAAAGAACCTGAATGCTTTTTTGTCTCAGTGAAGGGAAACACCTTATTTTGATGATGTCTAAAAGTCAGTTTGGGCTGGAGAGCTAGTATAGCAGGTAAGGCACTTGCCTTTAACATAGCCAGTCCTAGTTCTATCTCCAGCACTACCTTTTGTCCCCCAAACACTGAGTGATCCCTAAGCAAAGTGCCAGGAGTTAGCCCTGAGCACTGCCAAGTGTGGTTCCAAACTAAAGCAAAACAAAAATCTATGTTCATTTCCTAGTTTATTACCAAAAGTTATACAAACAAAAAGATGAATTTGGCTTTATGATTTTGTTTCTTATTTGTGTACATGGGCTGGAGTGATAGCACAGCGGTAGGGCGTTTGCCCTGCACACGGCTCTTCGGGTTCGATTCCTCCGCCCCTCTCCGAGAGCCCAGCAAGCTACCAAGAGTATGTTGCCCGAGAGGCAGAGCCTGGCAAGTGACTCGTGGCGTACTCGATATGCCAAAATCAGTAACAAGTCTCACAATGGAGATGCTACTGGTGCCCGCTAGAGCAAATCGATGAGCAACGGGATGACAGTGATAGTGATTTGTGTGCATGATTGATTATGACCTTGTGGAAAATTTTTTTTTTCAGTATATTAAACTTTAAAATTTGAATTTTTGTCATCAACTGAAGGAACGAATCAAAGCATTCTTCAGTAGGCTGTCCTTATTATGTTAACTGTTAAGATTATTACTAATTTCCACTAATGGGCTATTGATTAACTATAATGACCTCCCTCACATCTTGACACATCTTTTTGTGGGTTAGTTTGTCATGTAAATTCAGGGATTATATTTCAATATTTTATGATATGGTTTCCAAAGAGAATCTGAAAGTATATAGGATTTTTTTTCTGTGTGGAAAGCATAGAAAATGTTTTCGACATTTCTGACATAACTAAGTGACAAGATTTCTCCAAACAGATGTAGCCTATTACAGCATACAGTGTGTTTTTACATTGCTCTGGACAGGGATCGCTATGTAATATGATTCTAACAGGCCGTTGCACAGACTTTCCTGTTTGTACAAATTTTGTAAAATGAGGTCCTTTTAAGCCTTTTCTTTAAAATACAGATCACTAACTCTTTCTTGGTTTTCTGCGATAATCATTCTAACACACTTTCTTGTCCCCAGTCTTAGTTGCTTCAATCTAGTCTTCACAATGTTCTCAAATTCTATCTAATTTACCCCCTTTCTAAGACTCTTTAAGGACTCACTATTGTCCTCAATTTGGGTAAAGTTCAAATTGTTCAAGTGACTGATGGATGTGTCTTTGTTTCTTCCTTTTGCCCCATCTCACCACTTGCCTTCTTCAGCTGTGTTTTCCAGACACTCTGAATTCCTTTCAGAGTCCTTAATTCACAATGCTTGGGTCCCTCATGTTGTTCTGCCTGCTTGGAATGTCATCCCTAAAGGTGTGCTTCTTAAATAATTTATTTACTCGAAACTTTTTTTTTTTTTTTTGCTTTTTGGGATTCGAACCCGAGTTGGCCGCGTGCAAGGTAAACGCCCTACCCGCTGGAGCAATAGCAATTTGCCTTGCATGCGGCCGACCCAGGTTCGATTCCCAGCATCCCATATGGTCCCCTGAGCACCACTAGGAGTAATTCCTGAGTGCAGATCCAGAAGTAACCCCTGTGCATCGCCGGGTGTGACCCCAAAAAAGGAAAAAAAAACATTTTATTATGGGTGTTCCGGTGTCCCTCCCTATGCCCTATTCTGGAATTTCTCATTGCAGCCAAGTGATGTGTAGGTTGCTCATTAATCAAGTCCCAGGATGGATCTTGACATAGAAACTGTACTTGAACCAAGTATGGTTGAACCAAGTCCAGGGAATCAGAAACAACTATGGATGAAGGAAGGCGGTGGGACAATAGAGAACAGATCAGCAGATCAAAGTAGCAGCCCACAGAAAAGTCCAGAACTGAAAATCTGTTATTTTGGGAAACAGAAATTAGAGTAGCCTGAGTGTATTGTGTCTCAAAGCATGAGCTGGATGTCAGGAGGCAGGGCCTGGTCATCAGTGGCCTCATCTGATATGCTAGGAAAAAAAATTTTTTTCCTGTGAAGTAATGGGTTGTTATTTGGAGGGGGGTAGAGGGTTGGTTGATTTTTGGTTTTTGTTTTATTTTACTTTTTGGGCCACATCTAGCGATGCTCAAGGGTTACTCCTGGCTCTGCATTCAGGAATTACTCCTGGCGTTGCATGGGTGGATCATATGGGATACCAGGGACCAAACCTTGGTCAGCTGCAGGCAAGGCAAACGCCCAATCCACTGTGTTATCACTCCCGGGGAACTCACTTTTTAAGCCTTTTTGCATTTTCATTCTCCTTTCCCCATTCCCTTTTGCTGCTGCTGTGACAGGGGATTGCACACACAAACACCTGGTTGTGACACTCTCTCACTAGGTTGTGATGGTTGTGGTACTTGCACATCTTCATACAGTCTGCTGTATGAAGGGATCTCAAGCATCACAGTCACCAACGAACATGGAATTTAAAGTCTTTAAAGTCTTATACTTGCAAAGCAGGCACTTTTGCAATCCAGCCATCTAGGGGATCTTCAATCCCTAAATTCACTTTTTGGAGACAGATTATGGGTGATACCCAGAAGTGCTCAGGGGTATTCCTGGCTCTATTCTCAGGTATCACTCCTGGCAGATACTCAGGGGACCATAAGGATTCAAATTCTGGTCAGCTGCAAGTGCCTTAATCTTAATCTCCAGCCTCACTCTTAATTTCTTTTAATATAATTCAAACCTGTGTCTCTCCATTGCAAAATTATTACAGTGACAGGTAATAGGAGTAGAACATGGAATTTGTAAATGGCCATGCTTTTGTCCCTCGAGGAAATATTGCATGTGTTTCTGAATGCCAGTTCTTTCCAAGTTTAAGTTGTTTCACTGCAGTCTTCAACAACCAATGAAGCACAAGTCTTGCCCTGTTCTTTCTTCCTCTCTCTCTCTCTCCCCCCTCTTTCTCCCTCTCACCACACCCCCTTCTCACTTTCTCTCTCTTTTTTTCTCTTTCTCTCACCCTGTCTCTCCCCCCTCTCTCTCTACACCCCCCCTTTATCTTTTTCTTTTTTTCTTCTCTCTGTTACAACACTGTGGTGCTCAAGACCTATTCCCAGTTTGGTACTCAGGGGTGCTTTCAACAGTGCTCAGGGGACCATTGGTTTTAGAAATTAAATCCAGGGCCTCTGGTGTGAATATGTGCATTAGACCCTTTGAGCTATCTCGATGGTCCTGATGTTTTCTTCTATTTGCCTCACTTTGGCATCAAGATATTATCTTGTAAAAAAATATTTGAAAACGTTTATTCTTTGATGTGTCTGAAGATGTCACAGCAAGAGAACTGTGTGATTTCATGTGCTTCCGTAGAAAGAAATTAGAGAGGTCCATGCATGCAAGCAAGTTTAGCATTTATGGTGACAGTACAAAGCACTCTCCTGGTAGGGCTTAGTGGCCCAAAGCAGACCACCACTGTCTTCTCTGGGTTCTCCCTTTTACACTGTAATTTAATCCCTGATTTCAGTGGTCCCACCTATCACTGTCACTTGTGTTAATTTTTCTTAGGAAAACGTAGAACTTTTTTGCCTTTTGGGTCACACCCAGTGATGTACAGGGGTTATTCCTGGCTCTGCACTCAGGAATTACCCCTGGCGGTGCTCAGGGCACCATATGGGATACTGGGAATCGAACCTGGGTCAGCCTCGTGCAAGGCAAATGCCCTACCCGCTGTGCTATCGCTCCAGTCCCGGAAAACATAGAACTTTTTATGAAAGAGCTAGTTGCTTCTGCACTTGCTCAATTCCCACAAGTCTCCAGGATTGCAGAAGAGTGGTTGGGAACCACATCATTAATGCAATGTAAACTCACTGCAATGATCACATAAGGAGTTTGGGGTCTCCCCTGGATGATGACAGACCCAGGAAGCCTGTGCTGTCAACCAGTTTAGACCAGTTTTTCTGGAGGAACTTGGAGCCACAGCGGAGCCAACTCTTATTTTTGATTGGCTTGTGGATTTAAAGAGTTCTCATTCTTGCCCCTTTAGTTAGCCCAGGCTGTCCCTAAAACTAGTTGTCAAAATTGCCAGCTTCTTTCACGGAATATAACAAAACCATGTTTCTCTCTCTCCTATTCATCTCTGAGAATTTCTATCCAAACAAGCCTTACGAGGACTAGATTTAATTTCTTTAAAAGCTTGGTAAAATTTAATATAAAGCCATTTTTAAAAAAACAGTTTTAATTTCCATACTTGTGCTTGGTATCTTACAGAGGTATTTTTAAAAAGGTCCCATTATGAGAACTGATCCACAAAAGTTCAGGGAGCAGAGGGGTTGAGAGGGAGGGATGCTGGGGCCTTGAGGGAGGAGGTGGCTACCCTGGTGATGGGTGTAGTGGTTGAATTATGTGCATGATAAACCATTATTAATAGAATTGTAGGGATTAGAGCAATAGTGCAGCAGATTGGGTGCTTGCCTTGAATGTAGATAACTCAGGTTCGATCCCAGGCACCATATGTGATCCCCGAGGACCACAAGGAGGGATCTTTTTTATTTTTTTAGCTTTTTGGGTCACACTCGGAGATGCACAGGGGTTATTCCTGGTTCTTGCACTCAGGAATTAGTCCTGGGGGTGCTCGAGGGACCATATGGGATGCTGGGAATCGAACCTGGGTCAGCCGCATGCAAGGCAAACGCCTCAACCGCTGTGCTATCACTCCAGCCCCACAAGGAGGGATCTCTGAGCCCAAAGCCAGGAATAACTTCTGAGAACCACACGGTGTGACCCAAAAATCACAAATGAAAAATAGAGGGGCTGGAGCAATAGTACAGAGGGGAAGGCAGTTGCCTTGCATGACCCAGGTTCAATCCTTGGGATTCCATATGGTCCCCCAAGCACCTCAACGAGTGATTCCTGAGGGCAAAGCCAAAAGTAACCCCTGAGCATCGGTGGGTGTGACCCAAAAAGCAAAAAAATGAAAAAGGAAAGAAAAGAAAAAAACCAAATTAAAAATAGAATCATAAACCACAGAACCTCAAATAATAATTTTTTAAAAAAAATAAAAAGATCTACATAGGCACAGAGAGATAGTATTGTAGATAGGGTGCTTGCCTTGCAGAGTGACCCCTGTGCATTTTCAGGTGTGACCTAAAAAGCAAAAAAAACCAAAAAAGAACAGAATACTCGGGGTATGTCCTCAGTACCCGATATCACCTGCCCACCCATTCCCAGCTGACCAGGAGTGATCCCTAAGTGAAGAGCTGGGAGTAAGCCCTGAGCACAGCCAGGTGTGGCTGCATCCCCTAAATAAAAAACAAAACAAAACCAAAACAAGTCTAGCTCTCCCATAAAACATTATTTTGTTTCTTTTCTTCCAATGTTTTGAGATTTTTCAAAATGAGAGGACTAAAAACAAATAAACAAAGAATCTTCCTTTCTAGGAACCTTCTGTAAACTACAGAATCTCAATCTATAAATTTTAAAAAATAAACTAAAAAATAAAAAAGATCTAGCTTCTAGTCCTTCCATTAAATATTTTGTTTCTTTTCTTTCTTCCAGTGTTTGCAATTTGCTTTCAAATTTGAGAGGAATAAAAACAAAACAAAACAAAATTATTCTTTCTAGGAAACCTCTGTTAACCAGAGAATCTGTCAATAATTTTTTAAATAAATAAAAAAATTAAAAATCTACATGTTCCAGCTCTCCCAGGAAATACTTTTTTTTGTTGTTGTTTTGTTTTGTTTTGTTTTTGGGTCACACCCAGCGATGCACAGGGGTTACTCCTGGCTCTTCACTCAGGAATTACCCCTGGCGGTGCTTAGGGGACCATATGGGATGCTGGGATTAGAACCCATGCAAGGCAAACGCCCTACCCGCTGTGCTATCGCTCCAGCCCCAGGAAATACTTTCTTTTCTTCCTCCCACTTTTGAAATTTACTTTCAAATTGAGAGGACTAAGAACCAAAAGAATTCATTCTTTCTAGGAAGCTTCATACTTGATTCGTTTTTATCAGGATATTCTTGTATGCTGAATCCCCTCTTTACTCCCCTTTTTTTTCATTGTTCTTGAGATGACTGGGGAGTTCATACACACACTTGGTTTTGGTGCTCCCACTTGGTTGAGGTGCTTACCAAAGGTAAAACACTTTATGGTGGTGCCAGGGGATGCCAAACACCAGAGCTGCCACTAACACACCCAGGCATGGGGAACCATGCCAAAGGTCAAATTATTCAAAGCCTTAAGCTTACAAGCATCCACTGAGTTACATCTCTGGACCCTAAGCATTCTAGGTTTCTGTATCTAAATGTTTCCCAATCTTAAAATGACAATAATAATAGTTACTATCTAAAGCCAGAGATTTAGTAGAGAAGGTAGGCCCTTTGTCTTGCATGCAGCCAACCTGGGTTCAATACCTGGTACTCCAGATGGTTCCCATAGCCTGCCAGGAGTGATCCCTGAGCACAGAATAAGGAGAAGAACCTGAACTCCATCGACTGTGGCCCCAACCCCCTCCAGCTCCCGCCCCCTGCCAAAAAACAAACAAACAAACAAAAACCCACTTCACTGTGTTACTGAGAACAAGAGATTTGGCACGTGGAATGTATCTTCCAATAGACAGGCTAAGACATTGTTGAAAACAGAGATTTTATCTTCTGGTTTATTTATTTATTTGGTTAGTTGGTTGGGGTTTTTTTTTTCCAGTAACACCTGGCCATGCTTAGTGCTTACTCCTGGCTCTGTGCTCAGGAATAACTCTTGACGGGCTCAGGATATCTTAAGATGTGCTGGGAATCAAACCTGAGTTGACTGCATGCAAGGCAAGCTCCCTATCCATTGTACTATCTCTCTGGTCCCAGTTTAGTTTTTAGACCACACCTGTGGTGCTCTTGAACTAGTCCTGACTTAGTGCTCAGAGGTTGCTAATGATTGTGCTCAAGGAATCATATGTTGCCAGGAATCAAACCCAGGGCTTCTGGAGGCAAAACATATGCTATAGTTCTTGAGCCATTCCTTGGGCTAGAAATAAAGATATGTGGCTTATAACAAGCCAGGAGGTAGGGAGATAACTCTTATAGCACTACCTCCTAGACCACTCCTTTCAGGACAATTTTTATTTTCTATTGTAAAAATGATATGCCAAAAACAGTAACAACGATGGTCCTCATTCCCCTGATTCTGAATGACCCCCCCAATATGTCATCGAGCTACACTAGTACGTGACAGGGACAAATGAAGACATTACTGGCACCCACTCGAGCAAATCAATGAACAATCGGATGACAGTGATACAGTGATTGTAAAAACGAAGTTGAGAATGGGGAAAAGGTATCAACCAGGGATAGGGAAAAAAATTACTGCACACGCACAGTGGCTTATCATGCTGCTCACACATCACTTGTTCAGCAAATGGCATGGTTGGCTTGCTAGATGGGGCTTCTCATAATAGACATCACTATGTCATTCTAGGATAAGTTCGAGCCTAGTACAGTTGTGTATGTGGGTTGGACAAAACTGCTTCTATACTGAGTGAGCTGGACAGCTTTGGCCATGCTCAAGGTCTGGGGAGATCTTAAAGGAAATAAACAGAGTACTTTTAAAATATAAAATAGGACCAGAGATTTAGAGTGAGTAAGGCATTAGTCTCATATCCTGCCAACCCAGGTTTGATCTAGGTACTATGTATGGCCCCTGGAGTATACCACCTAGGGTCACTACTGAGAATAGAGGCAGGAATAGGCCCTGAGCACACCAGGTGTGGACCAAAACCAAAAAAGAACATAGAATGTTTGCCACCTACTGGGGTTGATTGACTTTCTCTCACTAATAACTGGGTTATATGAAAATTTAAAATATAAATATGATAACATGCTTACACAAGTTCCTGGTGCTTGGTGTTATATAAATGCTATCCATTTTTATTCTTGCTTTATTTATTTGTTACTGTTGTGTTGGAGGTGGTCACCTAGGCTGGTGGGAATTACACCATCATGTGGAGTGGTGCTGGAACGGAACTCAAGGCTTCATGAATGTGAAGCAGAAATTTTAACACAAGCCATATTCCTAAGCCTATTCTTGCAGTTTTATTACTACTTTCACTTCCTGATCTCTCGTGTTTTATTTGCTGTTTGATTCTGACATTCTCAAAGAATATATAGAAATTAGGGGCTTGAAAGATAGTACAGTGGGTAGGACATTCGCCTTGCACAAGGCCAACACAAATAGTGCTCCAGGCACTCCATATAGTGCCCTGATCACCACCGGGAGTAATTCCTGAGCACAGAGCCAGGAGTAACCCTTGATCATCTACGGGTATGGCCCCCAAACAAAATAAAACAAAAAATACTCAGAAATCAGCCTGAATAGATACCACCTGAAGGTGAGGACAATTAGTGAGATTTTCCTACTAATGTATTTATGATGCTAATTTGATCTCTTCAGAAAGGAATTTCTTTTGCTCCTGAAGTACATTTTAAAACTTTTCCCAGGAGAAAAGAATTGCAAAATACAGAATGCCCAAAAATAACATTTTTTCTGAGTCTAGTCCAAACTTGTACATACCATGCCCCAAACATTGTTTCTTGGGTCTTCACAGTACAAATTCTTAAGGAATCCTTGATATTATCCCACCCCAACAGTGGCATAACTCAGTGTATTTCCAGGACTATCAGCAGCAGTATCTCTTCAGAGTTTACTAGAAATGCAGATTTTCGGCCCTCAAACAGACACACTGAATCATATTCTGTATTTCAACAGGTTCCCTAGGTGATTCATACATACAGCAATGCTTGAGAAACGCTGATCTGGTTGAGGTTCAGCTATTTTTTCTCCAGTGGGTCAGAATAACTTCAAATATTTTATAAATAGATCAGGGTTCCTCAGTCTCTGCACTTTTGACATTTGAAACTGAATAATTATTTTGGGGGGACTGTCCTCTATGCATTGCAGGATATTTTAGCCACATTCCTGGACACAACTGACGAGAAATCAGTAGCATTTCTTCCCTATTCAGTTGTAGCAACCAGTGTCTCTATTAGTCATTAATAATCTTGTTGTTAATTTACCTTCTGAGCTCTTGGGTCTTATACGAAAACCTTTTTGGGGTGTGGAGGAGCCATACCTGGTGGTGCTTAGGGATCATTTCTGGTGGGTTTAGGGGACCATATGGGATGTCAGGGAGGGAACCCGGGTCAACTGTGTGCAAGGCAAGTGCCCCACCCCTTGTACTATCACTCTGGCCCCTTGTTTTTCTTAATAATGATAAAACTTGAGTCTGTGGCTCAGAGAGATAATATAGCAGGTAAGGCACTTGCCTTGCATGAGGCTGACTGGGGTTCGTCCCTGGTACTACATAGGGTCCTGAGCACCAACCGGAGTGATCCCTGAATATGAAGCCAGGAGTGAGCTCTGAGCACTGCAGGGTGTGGCTCCCAAAACAAAAACAAACAAACCAATTTGACTCTGTTGTCAAATAATTAGAGGATGTCAGGCAGTGCAATACAGGGCAAAGAGTCAGAGAGATCTACTGAATGATGACAAAGGCAGTAAAACGGGCCCTGTTCAGAGAGGTCTCTCATAACATCTTTTAGAGAGTGGAGGGACATGCCTAGCAGTGCTTAAACTCCACCAGCACTACCTGACAGTGCTCAGAGGGCCTTGTGGTTCCAGGAGGGATCTCAAGGCTTAGAGCATAGAAGACATGCATTCCAGTTCTTTAAGCTCTTTTTCCAATCTGATAACATCTCATTAACATTAATTTCTAGACTTCATTTGATTACAAAAGCATAGAGAGACATATAAATATATGTATATATATATAAATTTGTGAATTCAACAAATATTCATTAACCACAACTAAGAAGTTGACAAAAGTATTTGCCTATAAGGGACCTGAGCAATAGTATGGTGTAGGGCTATTTGCCTTGCACCTGGATGAACTGGGTTCAATCTCTGACATCCCAGAGCACTACTAGGAGTAATTCAGAGCAAGGAGCAACCCCTGAACATCACCAGGTGCAGCCTCAAGATGAAAATAAAGCAGCAAAAAAATCTTTGCCTTTAAAGAATTTCTAGGTGATAATAAGAAACTGAGATCCTAATTCAGCCCTATTATTGCCCCCCAAACTGTTTCTCCAGAAAACCAGCCCCATCTCAGCAAAGGAGCTGAAATCCAATAAGGCATCCTTGAATCTTCTCTTTTCCACACATTCCCAAATCCATCCAGGTTCTTCTTTTTTTTTTGTTTTTTTTTGTTTTTTGGGTCACACCCAGTGATGCACAGGGGTTAACTACTGGCTCATGTACTATGCACTCAGGAATTACTTTTGGCAGTGCTCAGCGGATCTTATGGGATGCTGGGAATCGAACCCGGGTCTGCCACGTGCAAGGCAAACGCCCTACCCGCAAGGCAAACGCCCTACCCGCTGTGCTATCGCCCCAGGCTCCCAAGTTCTTTTTGACTTTCAAACTGTCCTCGGAACCTCAATGAACACCTCCATGACCACTATTCTGGTCCAAACTACAGTCAATCCTTCAGCTAATGCTGAATTTCCTAACAGGAGTCTATTTCTACTCTTACTGCCAAGTGATCCTCACCACAACATCTAGAGTGATTCTCTTACATGTTTTTGTTTTTGTGTGGGATCCACAGGAATACCCATAGGCACCCCACACTGCACAGACGCTATTCCTGGTTCTGTGCTCAGCCAGCACTTTAAGGTTCATATGTGGAGCCACGGATTCAACCAGGATCAGCTGAAAGCAAGGCAAACAACATACCTTTTGTATTATCTCTCTGGCCCCTAGAGTGATCTGATTAAATTTGCAGTCACATCAAGTCATCACATCTCTGCTCAAGAACTTACATGATCCCCAATCTTAAAAACATAAGCCAATCACAATGACCTACAATAAAACTACTTACCTGCCCATTTATTGGTATGGCTTCATCTCTTTCTTACTTAGATAATTCTGACAATACCTTTGGCTTCTGATAGTGCCTAACACACAGTAATATGCTGGTAGGGATTTAACAGGATCTCAGTAGATTAAGTTGTGAATTTTAGTTGACCTTTGTGGTCTTTGTTTTCCTATCATGGCTGATTTCCAGTTACTCATGATGTCACAAATCATGAGGTGGTGAAAAGATCTCATCATACAGCATTTTATTTCAGTGAAAAGATTATCATCATACAGCATTTTATTTCCATCCATTGAGGTATAAAACCTCAAAAGCACAGATTACAGTAAAGTGCAAGAAGATCATTAGAAAGTGAAGAGTTTCAGTATTTATTTATTTATTTATTTATTTATTACTTTTTGGGTCATACCCAGCAATGCTCAGGGGTTACTCCTGGCTCTGCACTTAGGAATCACTCCCGACGGTGCTCAGGGTTGCTGGGGATTGAACCTGGGTCGACCGTGTGCAAGGCAAACGCTCTACCCGCTGTCCTATCGCTCTGGCCCCTACATTTATTTTTATTATAATTTGACAGTTAATTTATAAAATTGAAGTTTTTACAATGGCTTTTTACAACTTTTACAAAAGTTTTGACAGTCAACTTGTAAAATTTCTAAAAAACATTTGGCTCTCAAGTAGCTCTTTGAGTTGCCTTTCACACGCCATTGTAAATAACAGTAAATAACACAGTTTAACAGTCCCTGTCTCAGCCTGTGCTTTTGTATTTCTCCCAAAAACTTACAAAAACTTCCTCCTAAAGGAGATACTTTCTCCTTCAGGTCTTAAACAATTTTCCCAGTCAAAAGTTCAAATTAACATGCAAACATTATTTTGCATTTATTTTGGAGAGCTAGCAGAGGGGTAAAGGCACTTCCCTTGCATGTAGACTTCAGTTCGATTCCCACCTAGTGTGGTCCAAAAACAAACAAACAAAAAATAAGCCTCTGGAGTGACGTTAATAGCAAATATCTATGGAGTTGATGGGGAATAAACAGGCACTATTCAAATATTGTGTAGAGTATGTAAATTGACACAATCTTTTTAAGGGACACTTATCACCATGACAAATATGCATGACATTTGATACAGTAATACCACTTTTGGGTTTGAACCCTAATACACAACCACATTTATGCTCAAAGACAAAGGTGTAGGAATATTTACTGCAGCACTATTTATAAGGGTGGGGCCTCTGCACCAGTATAAACACCACCAGGAATGATCCCTGAAAGTAGAGCCAGACATAAGCCCTGAGCACCCTCCGGGTATGAACAGTAAACAAAAAACAACAACAAAGAGAAAATAGAAACATTTGTTGTTTTTCTGTCATTGAGGATCAATTTCTACTAAGAACTCATGCTCTGATGTGAAGTTTGATGTCATTTACTTTTACTTTGCTATATAAGCAATATTTCTTTTCCTCGTTGGACTGCTCAGCTATTCTTTTTATAAAATAAGTTTAGATAATATCATAGTGGTTTTCAGTTTTTGAAGTTTTACTCAGCATTAAGTATATTTCTTCTATGGCTTCTTCAAAATATATCCCCTCTATTTTTACTTAGAAGGATTTCAATGTTCTCTTTTTCTCTGTCATATGTTTAATATTTTGAAATAGTAATCTAATAAATTTATTTAAACTTCCCTCTTAAAAAAATTGAGGGATGCAGGCTAGAGAAATAGCACAGTGGGTAGGGTGTTTGCCTTGCACGTGGTGACCCGGGTTTGATTCCCAGCACTCCATATGGTCCCCTGAGCACTGCCAGGGGGTAATTCCTGAGTGTAGAGTCAGGAATAACCCCTGTGCATCACCAGGTGTGACCCAAAAAGCAAAAAAAAAAAAAATTAAGGGATGGGGCTGGAGCGATAGTACATTTGGTAGTGTTTGCCTTGTGGTAGACCCAGGTTTGAATCCTGGCATCCCATATTAAATCTTTATTCTAATTTTAATACTGAAAAAACAGAGATAAAAAACATACTCACCTGTTCCTGTCACTTTTTTGGTATTTGTCAGTAATAAGTTTATAGTGAATAATCCATTTTGACTAACTATAGTAAATAAATGTTTAAATAATTTATAATGGATTCACTCTGCACAGTCTGATATGCCCTCCTATGATTTAAAGATAGTGAAGCATTCTCCAGAGCACATGGAACATCCTCCAAGATACACCACATGCTGACTCATAAAGTTGAGAAGATAGAAATGTATCAATTAAACTATCAGAGGCTATGTCTTGAAAATGCTTTGAAAATTGAAATGAAACACAAATATAAATGGGAAAAGAAGCCAAACCTTGGAAATTTTAAATAAATAAATATATATATTTTTTTGTTTTTTGGGGGACCACACCTGGCAATGCTCAGGGGTTGCTTCTGGTTCTGCACTCAAGAATTATTCCTGGTAGTGCTCTGGGGACCATATGGGATGGATGCCAGGTATCAAACCTACTCAGCCACATGCAAGGCAAATACCTTATTGGTACTATCTCTGTAGCCCAACAAATAAATATTTTTGGGAGGCTTTTTGGGTCACATCCAGGGATTACTCCTGGCTCTGCACTCAGGAATTACTCCTGGCAGTGTTCAGGGGACCGTATGGGATGGGATGCTGGGAATCAAATCCTGGTCTGCCACTTGCAAGGAAAACGCCCTACCTGTTGTACTATTGCTCCAGCCCCAAATATATATTTTCTAAGAAAAAAAACCCACCCACAATATTATGGTTATACCCTTAAAATACAAGAAAGAAAAAAGAAACATAGTAAGGGAGCAGGGCTGGAGTGATAGCACAGCAGATAAGGCGTTTGCCTTGTACGCAGGCGACCCAGGTTCGATTCCTCCGCCCCTCTCGGAGAGCCCGGCAAGCTACCGACAGTATCTCGCCTGCACGGCAGAGCCTGGCAAGCTACCCGTGGCGTATTCGATATGCCAAAAACAAGTTTCACAATGGAGATGTTACTGGTGCCCGCTCAAGCAAATCGATGAGCAACGGAATGACAGTGGTGATATTGATACAGCGATTATAAGGGAGCAAAAGATGGTCAAAAGCTACAAAACTGGAGAGTTGGTTTACAAAACTGAGTTTATCTAGAGATTAGGGGTTGCAGAAGGTGTGTGGGTGGGTAGGTGGGGTCCTCGGGGCACAAGTGGAGGCAGGGGGCACTCTGGTGGCGGGTGTATTTGTTGGGCTGAAGTATGCACAAATGTATTAGTAACAGTATTGTAAATCATAGTGCCTCAATAAAAAAGTGGGGAAATAAAACTAAAGACAGTGAGACAGCAGAGTTGACCTATATGGGAGCATGTGCTTGGCATGTACGAGGCCAGTTTCCAACTCCAGAAATACATGATTCACTATGTACCATCAGGATTGCCCCAAAACACCCAGGGGGTAGCTCCTGAGAACCACTGGGTGTGATCCCAAAATAAAACAAAACAAACAAACGCAGAAAAAGAATTAAAGAAGGTGTCAGCAAACAGACTATTCAAATTTTACAATCTGCAGTGTTCCCTCACATCCATTTAATATTAATATGGATAAGACATGAGAGGAATATGTCAGCTTCATTAAGTAGATGAAAAAAGAGAGGTGAAGTGACTTGCTTAAGTTCAAATTCTAAACAAAGCCAAGGTTTTTTTTTGGGGGGGGGCACATGTGGTGGTACTCAGGACTTACTCCTGGCTTTGTGCTCATAGATCAATGCTGGTGGAAAGATAGTACGGCAGGTAGGATGCTTGCCTTGCACTAGGTAGACCTGAGTTTGATACCTGGCATCCTACATAGTCTCCCAAGGATGGCCAGGAATAATTTCTGAGAGCAGAGCCAGGGAGTAACTCCTGGGCATCTCTGTATGTGGCCCCCAAACAAAACAAACAAATGAAATCATGACTGATAAAAGAAGTGAAAATATGTATGTGTGTTGGGGGTTTACTTTTTAAAACTCACGTTAGTCAAGATATAGTACAAAGGTCACAGTGCTTGCCTTGTACTCTGCCAACTGGTTGGATCCCTGGCACCCTGTGGGTTCTTTGTGTACCAATAAGAGTGATTCCTAAGTACAGGACTGGGAGAAAGCCCTGAGCACAAACAGGTGTGTTTCCCCAAACCAAAATAATAGTAACTTAAGAACTAAACAACAACAACTCCAACAGGTCAGCCAACTTTTCTGATAAAATTCCAAATAATGGATGTATATATCAGACATATTATAACTTGTATAACAGGCAATTAATAAAAATTCTAGGTCTAAAACTCATCCAGACTTGCACTCTCAAATCCATGTTCTTTTCTTTTTTCTCTTTCTCTCCCTCCTTCCCTCCCTGCTTCTCTTTCTTTCTTTCTTTCTTTCTTTCTTTCTTTCTTTCTTTCTTTCTTTCTTTCTTTCTTTCTTTCTTTCTTTCTTTCTTTCTTTCTTTCTTTCTTTCTTTCTTTCTTTCTTTTCTTTCCTTTCTCTCTTTCTCTCTTTCCTTTCTTTCTTAGGGGAGGTCACATCAGGGGGTGCTCTAGGGTTATTCCTGGCTCTGAGCTCAGAAATTACTCCTGGCAGCATGTGGGGGTGGATCATCTGAGATGTGGGGTGTGGGGGATCAAACCTAAGTGGGCAGTGTGCAAGGCAAGCACCCTACATGCTGTACAGTCTCTGGCCCTGGCTTGTTCTTTTAAATCCCATTCTCCCTTGAACACTTATCTGTATCTTTTTACTTTTCCAACTCTGAAGAAACCAGTGCTCTCTCTTGAACATGTATTTCTCTCTCATTCTCTCTCTCCTTATACTAATGTAAGTTTCATGCAATAAAAACTGTCTTGCTTCACTAAAAACAGTAAGTCATCCAAAACTATTTTGATAAATCTAGGCATTAATTTTTTTAGATCAGAGGATGGAGAAATTATTAAATGGCACTTTTGTTATTAGCCATTGTCTGTTATAATTGAGGACTTGAAGCAAGAGGTCTTGCTGAAGAAACTGTTGATTTAATATATCATTTGTCAACCTCTCGGTGGCACAATGGGCCTGGTTAATTTTGGTGGGAAACTTGTTTCGTACAACAGTCAGCAAAGCTGATTTGGAGGGCACTTGGGGACAAACCAGAAAGGCAACCATGTGAAAGGCCACATGCATGTGGCATTCACAGAAAACACTATTTAGTGATGCAGTATGTGCAGGCAGTAAGTGCTGAAAAGAGAAACCGAGAGTAAGGGCAGTTCAAGGACATCAGGTAGAACAGTAGCTATACAAATTTACCCAGCAAAAATACGTGATGTTAAGCCAATTCGAGGTTACAGAATTTTAGCTTTTAGTCAGGTTGGTTTTAGAAACATCCAAAGTTCAGCCTGGGAAGACCGGTAAAATTGGAAAGGGTGCTCCCAAACGATTTGGGTCTTTTTGCCAGTACTGTGAGCTGTGGCTCAGGCAAGGCTCAGAGTGCACAGCAAACACCTCACCCTCAACTTTCCGGTCCCCAAATCCCAATCTCTAAAACGGATTAGAGATAGCTGAGGACAACCGAACTCCATGCATTCTTCTTGGGCTATCCCCAGAAGATGTTCTGTACGCCCCGTTTTCCGACTCACCCACCCCACTAACAAAAAACAACCGGGGCCCAACTTTTTCCTAGTGCAGCCCCAGTAAAGAGGGCGGGCCCAGAGCCCGGCGGGCTCTAGACCCGCAGGTTGGCGGGAGCCGGCGGGGGCGGGCCGGCGCCGGTCTAGAAGCAGCAGAGCTAAAGCTGCCTGCCGCGTGCTGCGCTCAAACTCGCGCCGCCACCACCAGCTCACGAGCTGTGCCCCACCCTCTTCGTCACTAAGGCGCCTAGCCAATCAGCGGGCCGAAAAGGCTGGGCCTGCGGGGTAAGCACTAGGAGGAGGTGGACTTCCGTCGAGGGCGGGCTCCGTTGATTGACAGATAATTCGAACCAATCCTCCGCGTGGCTTCTTTTCGCTCTCTTCTCTGCTCGGCTCCTCTCTTCGTCCCACCTTCTCCTCCTCCACCCCGCTCCTCGCTCCTTTACGACCCGCCCCACTTCCCCTCCCCCACTCTGCGGGCAAATCGCTGCTGGAAAGAGGCGGGGGCCGAAGCGGCGGGCTCGTGTGGAGCCTTGAGGAGGGATTGACGGGAGATCTGGCCAATAGCAGGTAGGCTGATGGCGCGGCTGTGGCTGAAATCAGCCAATGAGCGAACGGGCTGGGGGCGGAGGCCCAGGTTCCAAACGCTCCGCGGCGCCATGGGCTGAAAACTCAACCGAGATGGAATCTCCCAGTCTGAACCGGTTTCAACCGGTTCCGAGTTTGAGGCACTAGGAGGAGGGGGAGAAGCGGCTGCAGCGGCCGCGGCAGGAGCAGCGGGAGCTACAGCATCAGCAAGAGCAACAGTAGCTACAGCCCCGGCGGCGGTGCTTGTTCCAGTCTTTGCTGCTGCAGTCCGTGCAACCACCCAGAGGGGGAGGGGGGGAACCACCAGTCGCTGAGGAGCAGGAGAAGGGGGGAAAGTTTAGGCGAGCCTGGGTGGGGGGGGCCCAGCGCCGGAGCCGCGTGAGAGAGGGATCCGTATTTTGGTAGGGGGGAGTCGGACTGCAACTGGCAGCAGAGCGTCCCCCGACCGTGTGGACTCTACACCCCCTACTCCTGCCGCTCCTGCTGCCGCCTGTGGCTGGAGGGTCCCACTGGGGCTGAATCTTTGGGACTCGACCCCGTTCCCCTCCCCCTTTCCTCACTCCCCAAGCCAGGAGGGAGCATTTATTTCACAGATTAATTCCCCTTCTTTTTTTAAATTTTATTTTGGGAGGGGGGCGGGTGGGTGTGTGTGTTGGGGGGAGGTGGCACTGAAATTAGTAAATATTGTTGAGCTTTTTTTTTTTTGCCCTTATCCTCAACATTTTTTAAATCTCCTTTTTTTAAGGTGGGGAAACTGTGAAACCCACCTTGATTTTCCCCCCCTCTCCCCCCCTCCCCACCTTCCCTCGCCCTAATCCCCCGACAAGGAAGGAAGAAGCAGTTGGTTCAATTTCTGGGTAAGTCGACTGTGTCTTCGGGGCCGTGGGGCGGGCGGCGGCGCGGCCGGGCGGGAGGAGGCCGGCGTGGGGCGCGGCGGCGGCCGCGGGAGGCGAGCCGGGAGGCGGCGGCGGGCCCTGAGCGGAGCCTGCGATTGAATGGAGCGGCTTCTGCCGCTGGGGGATGGAGGCGGGGAGGCGGCCGCGGGAGGGGAGCGCTTGCTGGGTCATTCGCGTGTGCGGGTGGCGGCGGCGGCAGGCAGGAGCGTGATAGTGGAGCCGGGGGCCCCCGAGCGGGGGTGGAAAGGCTTCCCCAGTCCGAGGGGCTTCGGAGAAGTTGGGATGATTTCGGGTACATCTCTGTAAATTATTAGGAGTGGAAGTTTCCAGAAATATTTAGTGCAGCAGCATTGAAACGTCCGCCTGCATCACGTGGCCCGCGGTGGAGAGCTTGAGATCGGGGGAGGGAGGGGCTGCCGAGTCCCTGTTCCTCCCGTAAGGAAACTCCAACATCTTCTCCGAAGGGGGGGGGAATTTTTGGGGGGGGTTGGGGGGGTGGAGAGGAGAGTAAGCGTGGAAGTAAAAAAAAAAGGTTGGTGGCTCTTTCCGGGATCTGCAACTAGGCTCGGGGTTGTAGTTTGTTTTCGGGGCTGGGGTGTAAGTGAATGAATCATTTACTGCTGGCATTGTACGGTGGATGATGCCCTGATTCTCCTTCATTCCGATGCCTTTGAGTTTGGGGTGGGGGGGGGGGAGTGGAGGAAGCGGGAGGGATTGGCCCGGCGCGGCCCTCCCGCGACCGCGCAGAGGCCATGCTGCGGAGAGAATGGGGCGGTGAACTTCGGGCGCCTGGTGGCAGGGGCCGCCGGGGCGCGGGGCGGGCGGAGAGCGCGCCTGTGAGCTATAGTTAGCCGTGCGGCCGCCCGGGCCGGTGCGGAGCGCGAGGGCGGGCCTTCGCGAGGTGTGTTTCTACTGAATGGAGCCGCCGCTTGCCCACACGCCCCGAGGAGCTGCGGCGCTCCGTGTCGCGACTTGTTTTTTTGGACTTCGCGTGTAGTTCTCGTTAAGCAGCGGTTACGATTTCCCTGGGCTGCGGGGAGGGGACGAGTCGCCCGCCTGGGCCGTGCGAAGGCGGCGGCGCGTCCCGGGGCAGGCACTTGTGGAGTCGCCGCAGTGCGAGGTAGTAATCCCTCGGTCGGGAGGCTCTCCCGGGAGCGGATTCTAGGATTGAGCGTCCCGAGGAGAGCAGTGGCGGCGGCGGCGGCCCCGCGCTCCCTCCGGGGCTGTTTGCTGCCCGACGGATTGTGTATCCGGAGCGTGTGGGACTCGGCAGTGCGTGGAAAGAATGTTTTGGAAGCCCTTTGGTTTGGGGGACTCAATGTGCTTGGCATTGAGCAGAAAGCCGCCATTTCTGTAGTAGGTTGGCGCGGTCCGGGGATAGGTAGGTCATTTCGGAGACAGCGGCTGCTTCTGGGGATGGCAAACCGCGGCGTCAGAGCCCGTGTTTCGAACCTGAGCTGCGGCTGGAATAAAGCTCCAACTTTTGTAAGGGCACTGCCGTCGAAAGTAAACTTTTAAGGGGTCGTTTTTGTCCCATTCTCTTTGCTATTAAATTATAGATAGGACTAAATAGCTCCCGTTGTAGCTCCCACGAGAGATTGGAAAACTCTTGGTTGTGGTGCTGTTCCGTTTCCATTTAAAGGTGGTTTCTGGTCTTTAAATAAACAGATGGCAGCTGGAGGGGGTAGATTGATAATACTTTGTGTGGAATTGCTTGTAAGAGTGTTTCTATCAAAAATTCCAAGTTGTGTGTCTCAAGTATGTATTAAAAACTGCTGCAGATTTTTTGATACTTGTTTCGCCTTCTCAAATTTCAGACCTAATTTAACTCACCTTTTTTAGATTTCCTATTGTAAAATTAAAATTTACAACCACTATTAAAGAACCATTTTAGCTACTAGAAAATAGCCTAGAATATAATGCTTTTTTCTGTCAAGCTGCTTTCTCCGTGCAAACTAATCACCTATTTTCTGATCTGGAGGTAACCATCTGACCTTGTTGGAGCTACTACAAACCAGGTGTTTTGGTTTTCTTTGATTTGGTTTTATTTTAAAACCAGACCCAGGTCTCCAGCATGTAAGGCTTGCAGTTTACCAATGAGCCACATTCCCAGACCCAAACCAGAAATTCTTAAACTGAGGTTTCATGTCTAATTTTCAGGTTGTCCTGGGTTTTCTGTAATTGTATACAAATTTGAGTTTTTGATTTGGATAAGTGTTCTTTGGTGATAGGCATCTTACCCCTCATCCCCCCATCCGCCCCCCCCCCCAAAAAAAATAGTAAGGAGTACTGATTTAAGCAGTCAGACTTGGTGGCACTGGCTTTGAAGAAAAAAGCAAAAGATTTTTATAATGCTGGACAACAAAAATGCAGATATGTTCCAGCATCTTAGAATCCTCTCAAAGATAACATTGCATTTGAACCGGTCAAATTTTTTTTTTGAACCAGTCAATTTTAATCAGTATATTATTTGAGGTGAATTAGCTCTTTTTTTTTTTTTTTTTGCTTTTTGGGTCACACCCGACGATGCTCAGGGGTTACTCCTGGCTCTGCACTCAGAAATCACCCCTGGCGGTGCTCGGGGGACCATATGGGATGCTGGGAATCGAACCCGGGTGGGCCACGTGCAAGGCAAACGCCCTACCTGCTGTGCTGTCGCTCCAGCCCCAAATTAGCTCATTTTTAAGTTAGGGTTTTTTGGGGGGCATTTATTTTGGGACCACACATACTGGTTCCCAGGACTTATTCTGCCCTCTGTGCCCAGGGATCACTCTTGCCTGAACTCCAGAGACCAGTCCCCTCTCAGGTGCATGTAAGTCAAGCACCCTACTTACTGGACTGTAAGTCCAGCCCCAGAACAAAACTATTTTTATTTGGAAAATTGGCAGATTTACCAATGAAGTAAATGGACATTTTTTAAATACTGTATGTTATGTGTTCAAGCAATTTTTGTACATTCAATCTATTTTCATTGAGGGGTTGAAAGAAATAGATGGTTTCATTGTATGTGGAACTTAAGTTCTGTGGAAGTTAAGGGAAATGGTACCAAGAATTTAGGTTTGTGGTTTTTATGTACAGTAGGGAAACTTGTTAGCTACACTTATTAATGTCTTCTCTAACACATATTTAAAGTTAAGGTGATGGTGAAAAGAGAGGAAGTGAACTTCAGTGAACTGGACGGCTTTATTTAGGAAAGGGGCAGAATCCATTTAATGAATATCTATACTCAAAATTTTGATCAGAATTAATAGGTTTTTTATATAAATGTTGGTAGGAGTAAGATTGAATAGCAAAGTAAGTAGATTTTGTTATTTACTGTCACAGTTGGTTAAGTAATTTAGTAATTACAATGATATGAGAATAACAATAACTCAGTTTTTTACTTCGTAAACTTTTTTCCTTTATTTTCAGTAATCTATGCCAGCAATTATGACAATGTTAGCAGACCATGCAGCTCGACAGCTGCTCGATTTCAGTCAAAAACTGGATATCAACCTTTTAGACAATGTGGTGAATTGCTTATACCATGGAGAAGGAGCCCAGGTAAAGTAACTGATCACAACTTTACAACATAATTGCAATGAGATAAAGGAGAGTTATTTCAGGGCCAGAGCAATGGTACAGTAGGTAGAGTGCTTGCATTCCACACTGCTTACCAGTTTGATACCTCCATCATTTATAGTCCTCTGAGTTCCTGGGTATGGCCAAAAATATGTAAATAAAGTTATCCTATAGTTTGTATCAGGCTGTAATCCTATGTTAATGATACGGTGTGGTCTAGAAACAAATTGCATTATATTTTGACATAGTTTGGAATTGAATTTCAGAACTCAGATTTATAGTAAATGTTTTGTAGACTTGGCGTAGATGTCAGGGATTGAGTCAAGGGCCTCATGCATGTGAAATATGTACATTATCACTGCCACATCCCCTGGCTCTTAGAGATATTAAAAGTTGTATGCTCAATGTATTTGGAATTACCCTTTTTTTTTTTTTTGTTCCCTAAGTTTCTGAGGGTCAGAGTGATGATGTATAGAGTGATAGTAGCCATACTTGCCTTGTACACTGCCAACCCAAATTTGATTTCTGAAACCCTATATAGCATGTGCCCCGTGCGCCACCTCCAACCCCACCACCAACCCTTCTAGCAGTGATCCCTGAGAACAGAGCCAGGAAGGAGTCTGTGCTGAGCTCCATAGGGTGTGTGTGGGAAACCTCCCTCCCCAAATAAGTTTTTGAGAATATGGTGAGATTGAATTTTGATATTTGAAAACGGAGAATTATACAGAGGGATAGAGCTGAGAATACAGATCTATTGAGATAGGGTCAAATTCCAAGATGGGATTTGTACAATTGGTTTAAAACACTATTTTGAAACACTTATAAATTATAGAATACTTTACAGATATAAACTTGTTTTTAAAAATTCAATAATTTCTGGGAACTGGAGGTATAGCGGGTAGGGTACTTGCCTTACACATGGTCTGCCCAGCACCCCCTATGTTCTGAGCACTGCCAGGAGTAATTTCTGAGTGTTGAGCCAGGAGTAGGCTCTGAGCATGGTCGTGCCCCCCCAAAAAATAAAAAAAAGAAGTTCAGTAACTTTGGGATTGGGGAGATATTATGGTGGATATGAGTGCTTGCCTTGCATATAGATCATCAGCCTATGCTCCATCCCCAGCATCCCCATTTGGCTCCTTGAGCCCTGCCAGGACTAAGTTTTAAATGGGTGAATGTTTCTCTTGGGTATAACATTTTTAAGGTGTGTGTGGGGGGGGGGGGGGAGCTGAGGTTGTTCAAATGGTATGTAGAGTACATTCCTTGATTATGTGGGGCCCAGAATTAAATGAGATTATCCCACCAGGGTCCTCCCTTGCTCTTTGCGAGGTATAACCTCCCACAATTTCTTTTTTTCAATCTTTGAAATAATACCTATTAGTATTGTTTTATTATCAGTATTAAGATCCCTGGTAAATAATGTTCAGCTAAAATGTTTGAAGTAGTATCTCCCAAGATACTACTTTATATAGGTAAACTATCATATTTTAGAAATTTGAAAGTCAGTGAAATCTTTTATAGGTAATAAAATAGTGTGATATATGCATCATAGTATATTATACATTATTTTCATTCCATCAGTAGTGTTGGATTAAAATTTCACCAAAACTGATTTTGGACTACACCTGGCGATCTTTGGGAGACGATTGATGGGGGCTGGGAGCAAGGCAAGTGCCCTACCCACTGTGCTCTTCCCCCCCCCCCCCCCACACACACACCCCTAATTTTTGTGGCACATCACACTCAGCAATGCTTTGGGGTTAGTCCTGGTTCTGCACTGAGAATTCACTGCTGGCCAATTTACAGGACCATATGGAATGCCTCTGGGATTAAACCCAAGTTGGCTGTGTGCAAGGCAAGCTCCTTACTCTCTGGCCCCCCAAATGGAGAAATTTTAAAGGGAAAAAACCATAAAAACATAACCCCTGAGATCATTGTTAATTTGTCTTTAAAAGCATTACTGGGAAATTTCACTATACCTACTAAATGCATTATGTAGTTTGTTTCCTTTTAGTTTACATTCAACATGGAGCTTTTAATCATTTTAACAGAAATATATGGAAGGTACCTGCTTTGTAAGCAAGTAGGGTGGGCATTTTAAGATTTCCAGCTCTTGTATTTTACTCCTTATTCTTGTTATTTTTATCCAGCTTCACAACAGCTGAGTATAATGAACCCTCAAACTAGTGTTCTTTTAGGCTTATAACTTGAAAGATTACCGTGATTTTTAATGTCTTGAAAGCAACTCTCCTTTTAATAATGCTTCATAGTATTGAGATTTAGTAACTTGTTTTAAATTTGGCCTAATGAAAAAAGTACAGAAAGTAATAACTGCCCCAAAAGTAAGAAAAATATTCTTACACCTTTAGTTCAGTTTGGCCTTTGAAAGTATCATCTTTATTTGGGGCTTGATGGTGTATCTCATTTGGGAGAAAGAGGTAGAACACTATTGTAGAAACATGTTTTAATGACGTACTTTAGTTTTATTCCAAGTCGGTTTTCCAGTATTTGTTTTTGGGTTTCATCTATAAAGTTATCTACCTTGTAGAAGGATAGCTTTTAACAAGCAATTAGAAGTTTTGCCTAGAATATAATATAATAGGATATTTAGCTTTGTAACATTACGACAACTCTTTTATTACAAATATTTTCCCCAGTAGTCAGCCTGGGGGAAATGAGATGGGAAATTTGGTTGTTTTTTTTCAGTACTGTGTTCTACGTATCTTGAACTCTTTATTACTTAGCAACCAAAAGCTTTTATCATTCAGTAACATAAGGAGATGCCATCTTTTCTTCCTTAGGGGAACTCTATAGTGACAGGGGTTTGGGCTAGGATCAGCAGGTTGTTAAACACCTTAACTATTAACTCTGTGGCCCTAACTATTTTTAAATGGAGAGGGGCACAGAGGTCTCCTTTCAGCCCAGGGCTCCAGCATGCAAAGCATGTACTCCACTTCTTTGAGCTACCTCCTCAGCTCTTTTTTTTTGCATTTTATTTATTAATTTACTGAATCATCATGAGCTAGTTATAAAACTTTCATGTTTGAGTTTGTCATACAATGATTGAACACCCATCCCTCCACCGGTGTACATTTTCTACCACCAATGTCCCCAGTATCCCTCCCTTACCACCACCACCCCATCCCACCCCTCCCCCTGCCTCTATGGCAATTGCCCTTTCTCTCTCTACTTACATGTATTATGGTTTGTAATATAGATTACGTATAATGAGAGGCCATCATGTTTGGTCCTTTATCTTTTTTCATCCTCAGCTCTAATTTGATATTTTTAAGGAACAGAATAAAAATACTTAAGTGTGCTTTGTTTCTATGTATCTTAGGTCACTATTCTTGTAGGAGGCAAGTAAAAAGTTTGTAGGACTGGAGAGATAGTACAGCAGGTGGAGCACTTGCCTTTCATGTGGCCAACCCAGATATGATTCTCAGCATCTTACATGATCTGTGTCCCGTTTCCCTCCCTCCTCTCAACCTCCCCATCCCCCTCAAGAGTAATTCTTGAGTGCAGAGCCAGGAGTATGACCTCGAGTATCACTGTGTGTGGCCCCAAAACAAAAACAAAAAAGGTTGTGAGGTATGTTCCAGCTAATGGTGAAATACCAATGCCTCGAACACCTTCTGGTGCTTTCATGTTTGTATCAATAGAACTAAATCCTTAGACAGGTAAAACCAAAACTGTGTAAGGGGTGAGATAATTGACATTTTTAAAACCCTGTAACTTTTGTTCACAACTTGTGACAGAAATAGGTAAAAATAAGGATCCACTTGAGCTATATAAAATAACCCTTCTAGGTGAAAAAAGACTAAGCTCTTGCTTCTTGGAACATTAATAGAGGGACCTCAGCAATAGTATACAGTAGAATTTAAAACCTTGGTAAAATGGAATTCAAGTCATGGAAAATTTAATGGTTTAAATGAAACTAGATACATGATGTCAGGGTGGCGTTAACTCTGCCCCTACTCAAGAACAAACTATTGAGCCGTAATTATCTCTAAAGGAAGATAATGGCATTAGAAAAGAGAAAGATGGCTTAAATAAATTTTAGAACTTGAATATTTTATTTATTTATTTTTTTCTTTTTGGGTCACACCCAGCTATGCTCAGGGGTTACTCCTGGCTTTTGCACTCAGGAATTACTCCTGGCGGTGCTCGGAGACCATACGGGATACTGGGAATTGAACCCAGGTCGGCTGCTTGCAAGGCAAACGTCCTACCTGCTGTGCTACCACTCCAGCCCCTAGAGCTTGAATATTTTAAAGAAAACAAAAGTACAACAAAATGTTATAATGTTCATTCTAGATGATGGCTACAGTTTTCTGGGTTAGCAGTTTTAAAATACAAAACTTGAAATGCAAGTTTTAAGAGCTAGAATTTAATATATGAAGTTAGAGGACTTTCAGAGAATAGGTGTGTTTACATTTTAGTTAGATTTTTTAATTTTAATTTTAATTTTTATTTATTATTATTATTTTTTGCTTTTTGGGTCACACCCGGTGATGCACAGGGGTTTACTCCTGGCTCTGCACTCAGGAACTACTACTGGCGGTGCTCGGGGGACCATATGGAATGCTGGGAATAGAACCCGTGTCTGCTGCGTGCAAGGCAAACGCCCTACCAGCTGTGCTATCACTCCAGCCCCAGTTCGAGATTTTTTATTTATTTATTTTTTAAATTTATTTTATTTTATTTATTTATTTATTTATTTATTTATTTATTTATTTATTTAATTTTTGCTTTTTGGGTCTCACCTGGCGCTGCACAGCGGTTACTCCTGGCTTTGCACTCAGGAATTACTCCTGGCGGTGCTCAAGGGACCATATGGGATGCTGGGGATCGAACCCGGGTCGGCCGAGTGCAAGGCAAACGCCCTACCCGCTGTGCTATCACTCCAGCGCCCGAAGTTTGAGATTTTTTTAAAGGATCAAGGAGTCTTAAAGTTTTGTATACCCACGGTATATGAAATGTGTGATATTAGACTTAGTTTTTCTTCTTTTTTGCTTTTGGTTTGTTTTTAGGGCCATACCAAGCGATTCTCAGGTTATTCCTGGCTCTGCACTCAGATATTACTCCTGGTGATGCAGGAGATTGGAGTACAGGGGATTGAATGAACCTGGGTGGGCTCTATGCAAGCCAAGTGCTCTACTCACTGTACTATCTTTTCAGACCCTAGAACTGTTGTTTCTTAGTCTTGCCAAAGATGTGCTTTTTATAAGTTAGGGATTTCATAATGACTCTTGGAAGCGGAGTACATTTTGAGAGGATTTGAAATTTTATGTAAGTGAATCTTTGTTAAACATTGGCCTCAGAAATAAAAGTTCTGCTTTGGAATCAACATTTCCACTTTTAATAGGCATTTAAAAAGCGGACACTTAATGATTTAAAAGTACAAGTAAGTTTAAATCTTTTTTGTGTGATATTTTAGCAAAGAATGGCTCAAGAAGTACTGACACATTTAAAGGAGCATCCTGATGCGTGGACAAGAGTTGACACAATTTTGGAATTTTCACAGAATATGAACACGAAAGTAAGCAAGTGGTGGTTTTAAAATTAATTATCTTTTCTTCCAGTCATAACTTTGAGGAAGGTATCTCCTTTTTAGTATTAGCACTGTTATCGCAAATCATTTAATATTGTTAACTTATTTCAAAATTTAGTATTAGTTCTTGCATATAGTCCTGAGAATTATGAGTTGAAGATTTATTATTGGGACTAATGCAAGGTGGCTCTTTTTTGTTGTTGTGTTTTTTTTTTTCTCTTTAAAATATGTGTACAGATCTAGCATAAATTCTTAATGTTACACAGCAATGAAACATAACATGAATTATTTTGGGCAAGTAATCAATACAATACAGGCTAGGCACCTCCAACATGAAGTTGTATGGGTGGTGTAAAACCCTCTTTGTGGTACCAATGCTTTTAATGGGACAGCACTCAGTTTTTATTTGCAATTGAAAATGTTATAATTTGCGTCCTTTTTCCTTAAGTTTGAACAGAAGGGTTGATCAAAATGTGTTTTGACTGTTTTAGGCTTGATGATTCACACTTCTCTTTAAACTGCCTTAAAGTAATGAAATACCATGCATGGCATTCTGTTTAATACACACAAAGTTTGTAGTTGATATATATTGTGTTAAAACAGAAGATAGCCATGTTCACATCTGTTTCTGAAATCAGACTGTGTTAATTAACAGTTTTTAAATATTAGTTTTGACATCTTGTAAATTTTAGGGCAAAAATAAAGTCCAGAACTTCCTCAAAGTGCTAACATTAAGTAACATAACAGTGTTTGCCTGTTTGCTTGCCTGGTAAATTTTGCTTTTTATACTGACAGACATTACTAATGTTTAAAGTTGATTTATCAACAGTAATTTTAAAAACTCAATTTTGTCTTGTGAAAAATGAGATGATTAGAGGAACAGAAAGAAAGCAACAGGTAAAGAATTCTTCAATTTACATAAATTACAAGTGATTTGGTGCTAAATTTATGCACTATGACATTTGGCTTTTATGCAATCATTTTTTTTTCTTTAAAGATGTTAACACTACCTGATATTAATCATAATGTTCCATTATGTTGATTGCTTGTAATAGGAAGAAAAGGGGTGTCTTCCTGTGCAACTGACACAGCTAGGCTTTGACGGCAGGCCTCCACAAGGTCTACCCTTTTGATTCCCTTTAACTGAATTCTGTTCATCAATTGTTTTTGTTTCATGGGTGGTGGGAGGGGAAAGGGGGAGTACAATGCATAAAATAAGTATTTAAGGGCTCAGTAGAAATTTCTACCATAGGGATCATTTCATGCTTTTTTTTTTCTCCCCATTTAGTCTTTGCTGTTATCTGTCCCTCATCTTCATAACTCAGATTTCTCAAGTCCTGAGATTTAAAGCAGAAATTTAGTATATTTAATGATATTTGGATTATTAATATTTCTAAAGGCATTTTATCATTGGCCCCCAGATTTGACACTTCAAATTTTTAGACCAAAGTATTCTTTGTATAAAAAAGAAATAAGAATTCTCTTTATATTTATAGTCTTAATACCTGGGAGTAGGTTTAAGGATATGATAGTGATGTGTAGTTTTTTACCTTTAAAAAACCATTTACTGGCTTCCTACCAGCCCTATTGGCATAAATATGAAAATATTAATTGTATCTTCAAATATTTTCTATTGGAAGGGAGAGATTAGAAATTAATAACTAGGTAAATTAGGTAACAACATGCCAACTTGAAGGAAATAAATCAATGTACCACTTAAGAGGAGTTATCCCTTAACTAAAAAGTGTATCCTAGAAAAAGTATGGTTAAATATGGTGGAGTTACAAAGATGATTATTCTGGTCTATATTGGGTGGGTTTTATTTCTTCGAGGTGTTTTTTTTCACACCCCTCCCTCCCTTAAAATAAGTTCTTAGTTGTTTTAGGAAGAAGATATATATTCTATATAGTTAGGATTTTATTGTTTTAACTTAAATCACCTGTAGATATCCTGATTTCATGTGGACAGAATTAAAGTTTTTAGAGTGTTTTCTAAAATTGATTTGGAATTTTAATCAGAAACATGACTCTTGCTTCTTTATATTTTCCTGGGTCTTAGACAAATAAAGAGGTGTAAATAGAAAACTTCACTCTACTGCTGCTCGTGAAACCTTTTAATGGCATGAAATCAGTAATTTCAGGATTTTTTTTCCCCTTGAGTTAGTTTTTATTTTTGAAGTCTTTTTAGGTATTGTGCAAATGCAGGGTTTGAGTTTAAGTGGCAAATTTTTAAGAAACTATGAAAACAGCAAAAACATTTACTATTTTAGCACAATGTAGTTTGGGACAGTCTATATTGTGCTTTGGATAAAACGAGCATTCACATGATCCCTTTGGTTGAAATACTAATAATGCTCTTATTTTATTGTGTGATGACTAACCATTTTAAAGATGAACTCTTATTCTCAGCCAAAACTTGCAATCTGAAGTTACATTTTACTGAATGAATTTACCTTTCAGGTATTATATGTGGTTCTTCCCTAATTCAGCCAGTTGAAACATACTACAGCAGTTTTGTCTTTTTTTTCCTCCTGTCTATCCACACTAATTGGTCATGGTAATAATTTGGGACAGTGGCTCCTGGAGCATTAAATTCTTAATTGACTGTTTAGAGTGAGTAATCAACAGGAGGGACAAAATGGCTTGCTGGTGGTATCTGTATTTATATCTTTAACTATATATAATTTTTACGTTTAGGAAAGAAAACCTGAAAGGTACAGATTGCAACATGCATTTGTATAGTATTTTGACTGTGCACAAAAGTTTATCTTTAAATTAGTAGCAATAGCAATTATAAGGGTGGGATTAAAATTTGAAGTAAATCCACGGGTTGTCTTGCTGCTCCTTAAGTAGTAACACACCAGTGATGACTGTAAATGATTTTTACAGAAGTATCTATGACAATAATAGTTGGCCAAGAGCGTACGTGTCCTGTAGGATGGTAGGAAGCTTGAGAGCATCCAAGCTGCTAAAATTCTTAGGAGCCTGGTTGTGTTTAAAGTACATGAGCCTACAAACAGTCATTTATGCCGTGAATTCATATCTGGCTGCCATTTTCCTTTCTACAGATAGCCATTTGGCTGCTAAGGGGCTTTTTATTTGTTTTTTCCTACTGGTGTGAGCATGTATAAACAGCAGGACTTTTTAAAGTAGAGAACAGAATGAGGAAAATGCATGAAAACTCAGTATATGGGTGACTAGATCCTTATTTATATATGTAATTAAACTTGGTAGTGTAATTTTTTTTTAAACTTAGTTGTAAATGTGTGAATGTTTGTCCATTTGTGAATCCTGAAAGTTGCTACTCTTAAAGCAGTATATTCACATGCCTCTATTCTCCAATTTTCAGTATTATGGACTACAAATTTTGGAAAATGTGATAAAAACAAGGTGGAAGATTCTTCCAAGGAACCAATGTGAAGGTAGGAAGATGTTTTTGCAGAATTGCAAACCTAAGATTTACATTTATCAGTTGGCTAGAGGTGCTTTGACCTTTTAATAGTTTAGTAGTGCTCCACTGATAATGATGTGGCGTGGTAGGTTCTATTTATATTTGGGCTTATATTTGGAGGACAAAATAGGTTACCTTATAGAGGAAGAAAATCCCTAGTGGTGAAAAACTTTTTTTAATCACCTCGTATTTCATCTGAGCCCTATTAGAAGTTGAAGAAACCAGGTACAGTATTAATATCAGGACTTTTGGATGAATTACTTCCTGTATTTGCATGCTGTCTTTATTGCTTACTTTATATAAAGATACTTGAAGTCTGTCTTAGAATGGGTATAATTTTGTTAAATTTCATTCAAATGTCCCCATTTTGGGCCAGAGAGAGTAAGGGTTGCCTTTCTTGCAAACAATCTCTGCTTAAATTCTTGCACTCACTGTGGATCTCGCACTCCACTGCCACTAAAAAGTCTTTTTGGCTATTTTTTGAGATAGCTTTTTTGTTTTTGTTTTACCATAGGCATTTGTGTTTTTATTTTTTAAATGTATTTAATCAACTGTGAGATACACCATGACTAAGTTGTTTATTATTGGATTTCAGTCATATAATGTTCTGATACCCATCTTTCCACCAGTGTACATTTACCACCACCAATATCTCCAGTTTCCCTCCCACCACCCCCAGCTTGCCTCTGACAGACACTTCTTTCTCCTTTTGAGCATTATGGGTTGCAGTACAGGTACTGAGAGGTCTTTGTATTTGTTCCTTTACTGGCTTTCAGCACACACAGATCTTACCCAGAGTGATCATTTCTACCTGTCATTGTCCTAGTGGTCCCTTCTCTATCCCAGTTGTCTTCTCCCCCAGCACTTTAGGTAGGCTTTCATCTGCTTTCTTGGGTCATCTTTTCGGTAGGAGGGTTTTTTATTAAATTTGCTCAGCTGGTGTGACTTAAATCTTTACCTCTTTATTAGCACATACGGATGTCATTTAGAATTCTTAATAGCATTAACTTAAGAGATTAAGAATGGTAGTGCACGAAGAAATATTACCATTAAAAAGAGATTTCTGTTCCTTTAGATCTTTTATTGAAAGTTCAGGCCATTTATTTTCACAATAGTATAGTAGATAAGGTATTGCCTTGCATAAAGCTGTCCCGGCACCCTGTATGGTGCCAGGTCCTTGAGCACTGCTGGGCATGCCATCCCCCTCCCTGAAAAAGCGTTTAGTTTGATCGTTGGGGGACACCCACCTTTGTTCACTATTTACTCTCTTCAGGTGCTCTCAGGGAATTGAGTGTAGTGCCAGGGATTGAACCTGGGTCACCTGTGCACAGGGCAGCCTGCCTTAACCCATGTTCTATTTCTCTGGCTCATTTGAACCATTTTAGATAGGGGGCCAGAGCAGTAGTACAGCAGGTAGGGCATTTGCCTTGCACACAGCCAACCCGGATTCGATCCCTGGTATCCCATATGGTTCCCTGAGTGCAGAGCCAGGAATAACCCCTGAGCATTGCTGGATGTGACCCAGAAAAGCAAAAAAATAATAATAGACCATTTTAGATTATGATCTATACTCTTAGAAAAAGAGTAGTTTGAGGGGCTGGACTGATAGCATAGCACAGCGGAGTAGGGCATTTGCCTTGCATGCGGCCAACCCCGGTTCGATTCCCAACATCCCATATGGTCCCCCAAGCACTGCCAGGAGTAATTCCTGAGTGCATGAGCCAGGAGTAACCCCTGTGCATTGCCAGGTGTGACAATAATAATAATAATAATAATAATACTACTTTGATTATGTGATCCAAATAGATGCTTTGTATTTAGAGACCAGTGTGGTTCTGTTTATTTACTACTGTTTTAAACATTTGACCATCAAATTGAATTTGGCCATAACCAACAAAAGTTACTTAATTCTCACTTCAGTACCATTTCAGTACCACAATACTCCAGTACTTAGTATTTTAAGGTTTTTTTCCCTCAAACCTATAGTTGCTCATCACCATGAAGTTTATGCTTTATGATACTTTGTCTTTTACACCTTTAAAGTGTAAAAGAATTTTACACTTTAAAGGAATTTTGGGTCTGGAGCGATAGCACAGCAGGTAGGGCATTTGCCTTGCACGTGGCCAACCCGGGTTCAAATCCCAGCATCCCATATGGTACCCTGAGGACTGCCAGGGGTGGTTCTTGAGTGCAGAGCCAGGAGTAACCCCTGTGCACTGCCGGGTGTGACCCAAAAAGAAAAAAAAAGTTAAAGTTCAGGAATTTTATTGACACTAATAATTAATGAAAATTTGAGAGCTGAAGTTTTCTTTGAGGAGTTCACCATTTGTGCTTCTAGGAGTGATGTTATCTTGATAATCAAAGTCATAATAGCTCCTGTGTATTCTATATGTAAGGAACATATGATACAGGAATCACTACTATTTATTTTCTAAAATTGTATGACTTTTTTTTCCTTTTTTATTTTTAACTAAAGGATGGGGGGGCAGAGAAATGGTACAGCAGGTAAGGTACTAATGAAGGAAGTCAGAAGATGGTAATTATTTTGACAATGTTAAAAATTATCTGGTGATAGTTTTGGGTTTTTTTTCCCCCTTTTTGGGTCACACCCGGCCATGCACAGGGGTCACTCCTGGCTTTGCACTCAGGAATTACCCCTGGCGGTGCTCAGGGGACCATATGGGATGCAGGGAATCGAACCTGGGTCAGCCATGTGAAAGGTAAAACGCCTTACCTGCTGTGCTATCACTTCAGCCCCTATTTATTTCTTTAAAAATATCAAAAGTGGGCTGAAGCGATAGATAGCACAGCAGGTAGGGCGTTCCCGGGTTCAGTTCCCAGCTATCCCATGTGGTCCCATGAGCACTGCCAGGAGTAATTCCTGAGTGATGTATCAGGAATAACCCGTCTTCGCCGGGTGTGACCCAAAAAGAAAAACAAAAACAGCAACGATGGGGCTGGAGTGATAGCACAGCGGGTAGGGCGTTTGCCTTGCACGCGGCCAACCCGGGTTCGAATCCCAGCATCCCATATGGTCCCCTGAGCACTGCCAGGGGTAATTCCTGAGTGCAGAGCCAGGAGTAACCCCTGTGCATCGCCAGGTGTGACCCAAAAAGCAAAAAAAAAAAAAAAAAACAAAAAAACCAGCAACGAAAATATATCAAAAGCACCTTCTATCCTGCATTTTCCCAGCATTAATGATAAAATGAATTTTAGGACTGGAAAGATAATCTGTCAAAGGGGTAGAATCTTATGAGGCATGCTCCAGGCCCTGAGTTGTTCTTTCTTTGACTGTGCATGGCTATTCCTGATTTAACACTGGTGGCCCTGAGAATTATTGGAGAAACATGCTGTTACAGAGGGAAAATTGGCATAAGCCTTCTTAAAAAGTAACTTAGTGTAGTGGTTTTGGTTTTAGCTTGCTCCTGGGTAATTTATATAATTCTAGATTTGGACATGCACTCAACAGGTGCATAATGTTATTAATCAATATTGGGGCTGGAGTGATAGTACAGTGGGTAGGGCATTTGCCCTGCAGGTACCCCAGGTTTAATCTCCAGCATACCATATGGCCCCCTGAGCCCTTCCGGGAGTAAATTATTCCACAGTGCAGTATGTGACCCCCCAAAAAAAAACCCAAACCCCATTTTCTTACTTATAAAACATTAGAAAATAAAGTTTAGTGCTACATATTTTGTAATTCTTTAACATGTTGATTCTGGGAGGCTTCCACAGCCAAAGTATCAAAATACACTGATTAGAGGCCATAGCGATAGTATAGCGGGTAAGGCAGACACGCAGGCTTAGGTTCCATTTCCAACACCCCATTTGGTTTCCCAAGTTCACCAGTACTGAATCCTGAGTACAGAGCCAGAAGTGAGCCCTGATAAAGCCAAATATAGCCGATATTTTTGAACATTTAATTTTCTTTTATGTAGGTGTTTCTATTAGGTACTTTTGGCAGTGTCTTTAGTTGGTAGGTGGAGTATATCTTGGAGGTAGATTAAAAACTCAAGTTAGTACTAGCTGACTGGATTTTTTTTTTTTTTAAGTCATAATTTTTGTTTTGGTTTTAAGCCAAACTCATTGATGGTCAGGGATTACTGCCTCTGTACTGAATAGTAATTCCTGGCTGTACTCAGGGACCATGTGGTGAGTCACATGCAAGGTAAATAAATGCCTTACCCACTATAGTTTTAATACTCTGTGCGTGTGCGTGTGTGTGTGTGTGTGTGTGTGTGTGTGTGTGTGTGTGTGTGTGTGTGTGAGATATGTGACTAATAATTAGCCATGTAAAGGCATTTTTAAAAACCTACTAAAAACATGTTTTCAGACGTAAGGGAGCTACAACCTCAATAGAAGTGTTATGATTGATATAATACAAAATTTACTATATTTGCTCATGTTTCTCACTTGGTTTAAGAGAAGAGTCTCTATTGGGTTGTCTTTTCCTCCTTTATCACTATAACATTTACCACTCTTATTCTTACTGAGTATTTTTTCCTTCTACTCCCCCAAATAAAAGCTTTATGATGTCAGGGATTAGAAAACAATTTTTTTTAAGTTATAGATGGGAAATTTCAATGTGTTAAATAGTATTTCATGCAAGTGGTTGTTTATTGTCTATGTTGAGCTTACTGTATTAGCAGGAGTGACTTGTATAAATAACAAATCTTCACTGTTTAGAAGATTATTGGGGTACAATAAAGTCCTGCATATCCAGGTGCTGAGTATGGAAGAAATTATATATGTTGCCAGTCTTTTCCCACAGGAGAACTATTTTGCTATATATTCAGTGTGATTTTATCTTGCAATATCTGCCATAGTACTGGTTGCATCTCGGTGGAGAGCAGCTCCGGTAACACCCCCGCCCCGAGGTCTCCTGTGCCTCCCATTGCTCCAAGCTTGTACCTCCCTTTAGTACTAATTTTTTTTAATGAAGCACTGTTTTCAATATATATAGTTTTTCGTTTTGACAATTTACAGAATTGATCAACTTTTCCTACTGCTGGTTAAGATATGGGTTGTTCTTTTAAAGTTTATAGATTACATGAACTTCCCATAGTAGTTTTCTTGAGACTTGAGGCTACTCATTCTTAATTTGCATCCATGCAATAGTAATAGATAAGAGGCACTTTTTGTTTTGTTTCTGGGTCATACTCACCGTGGTCAAGGGCTTACTAATGACTGCTCTGCTCTCAGGGACAACTTTCGGTGGGCAGGGTACCATATGTGATGCCAGAGATTGAGCCCGGGTTGGATGTGTGTGCAAGGCAGGCACCCTATCCACTGCTGTCTCTTCAGTCCCCACAGGAAATCCGTCTTAATTAATGATTAAATTATAAATTGAGTTTATAATTTATAAATCAAATATTTTTTCCTTTCTGTCTTTAAACTTTTTAAAATAAATTTGTAGTGCCTATCATGTAATTAGACGTTTGGTATTCTAACCAGTAAAATAAGTTGATGTGTTTTTAATATAACAAGACCTTAGTGGTAATTACTCTAGGTTTCATAGAGTTGAAGCATACACTTTAGGACTGAGCTCCATCCCCACTTCCTTATAAAATTGAAGGAAAAATCACCTTTTTCTTTGTGTTCTGATATTAAAGAAAAGGACATTATTTACTATATTATCTGACTTTATTCTGCATTTCCCTTTTCCATTCTTTTTGTTCCTGATGGCTAAAGTGATCAATTTTATTTTTTTAATAGGAATTAAAAAATATGTTGTCGGCCTGATTATTAAGACGTCATCTGACCCAACTTGTGTAGAGGTAAGAGCTTTATTGAGAGATGATGTGACATAGTGAAACATTTAAATATTGAATGTTCATATTTATACATCTGTTCCAAATGTATAAATATGCATGTAGATATAATAAATCACATTAAGTTTGTGCTTTTTTTTTTTCTCTTTTTTTTGGGTCAGGGGATCATCTTGGCTTTTATTTTCTTGCACCTGTTTTGTGGGGTGGAAGGTTCTGGACATCATTGTGAAGCATGTTTTAGTACTATGAGATACCTTCATTCCTTTATTATATCCTCATTAGGTTCTTGTTTAATCTAAACTTTTTTCTTTCTTTAGAAGGAGAAAGTGTATATCGGGAAATTAAATATGATTCTTGTTCAGGTAAGTCTTTGCTATTCAGTTCACTACTTTCCTCACAAGAATTGAAATTTTCAACAAGATTTAACTTACTGTCTAGCATTTTGAATCACTGACTGTGGTAGAAAATGACAAACATGTAAAATCTATTATTTGCATTACCCTGTGTGGTATAGACTCCTATCATTCGTCTGCTGCCTTTCCATTTTGTATTTTCCATGTCATCTGTTTTGAGTTTTAATTTACAAATTACTGCTTTTGAATTCCGTATTCTTTTAATTGATGCCTATATTTAAAGGTTTTTCAGGTGGCAGGCGATAGTATAGTGGGTAGGATATTTGCCTTGCACACATCTGACCTGGGTTCAATCCGTGGCATCACAGATGGTCCTCCCAAGCATTGCCAGGAGTAATTTCTGAATACAGAGCTAGGAGTAACAATGGAGTATTGCTGGGTGTGACCCCAAAAAGCAAAAAAAAAAAAAAATCAAGCAGTCTGTGTCATTTTTTGTTATTGTTGTTTGTTTGTTTGTTTGTTTGTTTTTGCTTTTTCGGTCACACCTGGTGATGCTCAGGGGTTACTCCTGACTCTGCACTCAGGAATTACTCCTGCCAATGCTCAGGGTACCATATGGAATGCTGGGTGCAAGGCAAACGCCATACCCACTCTGCTCTCGCTCTAGCCCCAGTCTCTGTAGTTTTGACATTTGCGATTTTATATTTAATATGTCCACTTTTTTTGACATTTGAGAATTTATATTTAATATGGCCACTGTTTTTTGGTGGAGGGGGAACCACACTCAGTGATGATGCTTAGAAATTATTCCTGACTCTGCATTCAGGAATTACTCCTTGGCAGTCCCTGCAAACCATATGATTTACTGTTTATAATTTGTCGGGTCCAGTATGTCTTTAAATTACATTCAAAGAGTATGAATTGAATATGAAGTGAGGACCCTATGTGTATGATGGGAGGGGGTTATATAGATAAGTTAATGTATACTTCCTATGGTGGGAAACCTTTAACATAGAAAATATACAGTACAGGCTTTCGAAATGGGGGCCAGAGAATTGAGGCTATGGACTGCCAAGAGTAATTCCTGAGTGCAGAGCCAGGAGTAACCCCTGAGCATCGCCAGGTGTGGCCTAGAAAGTCCCCAAAAGGGGGTGGAGAATTTCATCCTGAAATGTGATTCTCCCAGTCCTCTAAAATTTTGTGCAAACCCGGCTCTTTTAAGCCCCAGGTTTTTAGTCAATGAAAATGTATTTCTCTCTTTACACCCTTTATTGCTTAATAATTAAATCTTTGTGTGTCAAACTGGCAAATACTGCCACGTGTTCCTATTAGAGCCATTGAGAGGATTCATGTGGCATTTGGGGAAGTGGGGCTTAATCTTTGCTGTTATTTACTTAGAATGTTCTTTATAGATTGGAATTATCTATCTTCACAAGGGGGAAAATGAAGTGTTTGATATTTGATCCTGTTTTTAGTATTGCACAATTTTGTTAAGGTATGTTTTATCTGTCCTTGATAAGTGAAATGAAATCAACATTTTATATCTTATTTTAGATACTGAAACAAGAATGGCCCAAACACTGGCCAACTTTTATCAGTGATATTGTTGGGGCAAGTAGGACCAGTGAAAGTCTCTGTCAAAATAATATGGTGATTCTTAAACTCTTAAGTGAAGAAGTATTTGATTTCTCTAGTGGACAGATAACTCAAGTGAAAGCAAAGCATTTAAAAGACAGGCAAGTAATTGTTTCATTTTGGAATTTGTTGTTTCTCAAATGATTTAAGGAATTTTGAGGTAGGATGTGAATTTTTAGAGAATTGTTGATCATCACTATGTTTTTTTATTCGTAAGGTGTTTTTTGTTTTTTTGTTTTTGTTTTTTTTTTTTGGGGGGGGGTCACACCTGGCAATGCACAGGGGTTAATCCTGGCTCTGCACTCAGGAATTACCCCTGGTGGTACTCAGGGGACCATATGGGATGCTGGGAATTGAACCCGGGTCGGCCGCGTGCAAGGCAAATGCCCTACCCGCTGTGCTATCGCTCCAGCCCCTATTTGTAATTTTTTTAATTGCAAGTTTAGATCTAACATAAGCCCAATATTTTCAGTGTGGATATTTGAAGTGTGACTGGTATTACGGGCAAATGTTTTATGTCTGAACAGCAAAATAATCCCATGTATCATATGCATAAGTCTATTATATTTTGAGAGTTCCCAGAACCTCTTTGGGGTATGTTTCATATGGTGAATAATACGACATTCCAAGGAAATTTTATGTTTACTTTTCACATCTTTTGAGCCCCTCACAGCTAACCATTAAAAGATGCCAAACGTATATTTCTTCCACTTAGTGATAACAACGTATGCAGGTCCTTAGAACACAGCAGTGTTTTGGTTTGGTTTTTTGTCTGTTTTCTAGTGCTTGGGATCAAGCCTTACACGGGATATCCTTGTGCTCTACCACTCAGGCACAGCCCAGGCCCCAACAGCAGTATTTCTGTGTTCTCAAGCACTTTAGCATTTGTAATTTGAATTCTACTTTGGTTTTACGAGCACAGTTAAAGTTTGGAAGGTCATGTCTTTTTTTTTTTCTTTTTGGGTCACACCTGGCGATGCACAGGGGTTACTCCTGGCTCTTTCATTCAGGAATTGCTCCTGGACCATATGGGATGCTGGGAATCAACCCGGGTCGGCCGTGTGCAAAGCAAATGCCCTACCCACTGTGCTATCGCTCCAGCCCTGGCTTCATGTATTTTCGAAAAGGGTAGTGACATGTAACATACTGATAACTTGGGAGTTTTGATAAAATTAGATTGTCCTTAAGTAGAAAATTCTATGATCAGTTTGTTGAAATTGGTAGTGTGAAAATAGGTGTATTCTCTTCTAAATTAATCGTTTTTTTTTTTTATTTTAGTATGTGCAATGAGTTCTCACAAATTTTTCAGCTGTGTCAATTTGTGATGGTAAGTGCTTTTATTATCTTTTTAAGATATTGATTGGTTTTAAGTGGAGAATTTATTTATTGGTTTTAGGTGGAGAATTGATTGGTTTTAGGTGGAAAAACCATAGGTTTTTGTTTGTTTGTTTTTCAGGAAAATTCCCAAAATGCTCCACTTGTACATGCAACTTTGGAAACATTGCTGAGATTTCTTAACTGGATTCCGTTGGGTTATATATTTGAGACCAAGTTAATCAGTACACTTATTTATAAGGTATAGTGGCTGTATTTTAGTTTTACAGTACTGGATATTCCTTTTGTGAGATAATCTGTGACTATGTGTTTTAATGTTGGTTATGATTAAATGCTATGGGAGTACAGTATCATACTTAAAGGATGTTACCACACCACAAACACCACAATTACTGCTAAAACACACATGTCTTGGGGGCCACAGTATAGCGCATGGGGTGCTGCCTTGAATGTGACTTACTCAGATTTGAATCCCGGCAACCCATATGGTCCCCGAGGCCTACCAGGACTGATCCCTGAGCACACTAAGTGTGGACCCAACCCCCTGCCCCACAAAGAAATGCCCATTTCCTTCCACAGTCTATTGACCCATCCCCATTCTCTTACAGATAATTAAATTGTCATTGTCAGCAGTATAGCAAGGAAGTCTTACATATAAGGCATTTATGTGCACACAGTTTAATCTATATAAATATGTGTAATTATCAAATTAATATATTGATGCTTACCAAGTTGCCATCTGCAGATATGTACTGTGTAACTCAATTTAATTATTTGCTTTCTTTTTAAAAAATAGTTTCTGAATGTTCCTATGTTTCGAAATGTCTCTCTGAAGTGCCTCACTGAGATTGCTGGTGTGAGTGTAAGCCAGTATGAGGAACAATTTGTAACATTATTTACTCTGACAATGATGCAGCTAAAACAGGTAATATGACACTTCAGATCATCATTAAATGATATTAGTGCCTTAAAAAATGTTGGGTTGGGGGGCTGGAGCAATAGCACAGTGAATAGGGCGTTTGCCTTGCATGAGGCCGACCTGGGTTCGATTCCCAGCATCCAGTATGGTCCCCTGAGTACCGCCAGGAGTAATTCCTAAATGCAGAGCCAGGAGTGATCCCTGTGCATTGCCAGGTGTGACCCAAAAAGCAAAAAAAAAAAAAAAAAAAAAAAAGTTGGGTTGGAATAGAAACATTTCAGTACAAGTTACAATGTGGTTGTGTACTTAATACATAAAGTTAATAGTACTCTAGTTTGTTGTTGTTGTTAATGAGAATTCTTGTCCCCTTGTCAAAAATACCGTGCCTCGGGGCCCCCCCCCCCATCATCTTTGTTGTGGTGCAAGGATTCACACATTTAATGGCACTGATACCGGGGATCTCAAGATTTGTTGAGATGACAGTGATAACAAGGTCAGATTCAGATAAGGCAGTCAGTCTGCCATAATGCTGGCTCTAAGTAAGAAATTTTTATATAAAGTTTGGTTTGGCCAACCACAGCCAATAGTGCTCAGCACTACTCCCAGTTCATTGCTGTATTGGAACCATGTGGTACTGGGGGATGAAAGGCAAGGTCTCCTACACAAAAGTATTCTCTCTAGCCCATTGGGCTAAGCCCTTTTCTTTTCCTCTTTAATTTCTTACTGAAATTATTTTGATATAGCTGTACAGAAATTCCTTGTACATGTTTTGAAACTTAGAAGTCAGGAATTGCTTTGTTTCAGACCTTACATCGAAAGGGGACTGGTTGCTTGTGGTTTTAGGGTTTAGGTGTGTATGAAATTATTTAGTTTTAATCTTGAGAGCAGATTACTGTATATGTTTATGAGCTAAAATGTTCTGGGACTGGAGCAATAGAACAGCAGGTAGAGCGTTTGCCTTGCAGTAGGTCTACCTGGGTTCAATCCCCAGCATCCCATATGGTCCCCCAATCACTGCCAGGAATAATTCCTGAGTGCAGAGCCAGAAGTAGCCCCTGAGCATCCCTGGGTGTGACCCAAAAAGCAAAAAAAAGAAAAAATTTTCTTTTCAGTACTGCCAAGGAAGCGTAATATTTGAGAAAATTTTCAAAGGATAAATTTTAGGAAGTTTTCACATTTGCACCATTTGAAAACCCAGTCAAAGCTAGATGTGAACATGTGAAAATAAAGTTTAACAGTGGTTGAATAAGGAATAATGCTGTTTTGCTATTAATGAAATGTTCCTCGGGGTTTAGGATTTTAATGCCTTTTGTTTTGTCTGTGCTTTTTTTATTTTAATATGTGAATTGATTTGTTAAATTTGCAGATGCTACCTTTAAATACCAATATTCGACTTGCATACTCAAATGGAAAAGATGATGAGCAGAACTTTATTCAAAATCTCAGTCTGTTTCTCTGCACTTTTCTTAAAGAACATGGTCAGCTTATAGAAAAAAGATTAAATCTCAGGGAAACACTTATGGAGGTAAGATTTATGGAGTGTTGTCAGAAATTTTCTATGCAGAGTAACTTACTTTATTCAAAGTGTGGGGATGCTGATGATAGTAAAGAAGCTTGCCTTCTTGGAGTAAACCCTAAGCATCTCTGGGTCTGTCTCCAAAATAGTTTAAAACTATCAACCCTAATTGTATTCTACCCGAGTTTCTAGCAACTACTGATTACGTCTTTTTATCTGGGTTTTTCTGTTCTGAACATTTCATATTAATGGAGTCATTGTAGGTGTTCTGTTGGCTTCATACCCTTAGTAAGTTTTCAGGGTTTGTTCATTGTAGTGTCTTCCTGTACTTTAACATTTTTGTGTGCTAGCACACATGAACAGTTTTTCTATTTTCACTCACCAATAGGTGGATATTGAAATTTAAACCTTTCCCCTATTGATATCAAAACTGCTTAATGGAGCTCTCCAAATACTTAAAATTTAAGTTGGTATTGGCCAATAGCTATTTAAGAAGTATTTGAAAGTATTTATGCTCTTATAACACAAAAGAAGGCACAGTACACCTCTGTAAAAAAATTTTTTTTGAGTCACACCCAGTCATGCTCAAGGGTACTGCTGACTCTGCACTCAGAAATTACTCCTGGTGGTGCTTAGGGGACCATATGGGATGTGGGGGATTGTGCACAATTCAGGTGCATGCAAGGCAAAAACGCCTTACCCACTGTACTATCGCTTATGTCCCCCTCTGTAAAATTCTTGCATGTAGTTGTCTCTGTTCAATCCCAGGCATAGCATATGGCCCCCCAAACTCACCAGGAGTGATCCCTGAGCTAGAGCCAGGAATAAACCCTGATCAAAGATGAGTGTAGCAAGAAAAAAATTTTTTGATTGAATGGTAAACCTTAAACTTGTGCAAAACAAAACATGTTTATGTTTTAATAATGTAATAAGTGGAAAGCAGTTTGTGGTTGGATAATGATGTCGAAAATTATTTAATAGTTTTGATCTTCTTTGTAGGCCCTTCATTATATGTTGTTGGTATCAGAAGTGGAGGAAACAGAAATTTTTAAGATTTGTCTAGAGTACTGGAATCACTTGGCAGCTGAACTATACAGAGAAAGCCCATTCTCGACATCTGCTTCTCCATTGCTATCTGGAAGTCAACATTTTGATGTTCCTCCCAGAAGACAGTTGTATCTGCCTGTGTTATCCAAGGTAACAATCAAGTGGGTGTTTTAAGTGTTATTTCAGATGTTTACTGTGATTCTGAACATGGAATGCAAGGACTGCTTTTTGTGTTTTCCTAATACACATTAAGAACTAGAAAAAGAAAATACAATAACTTTTTTATTTGGGAAATTACTCAGAACTGAAGCACAGTTGCATATGCAGGACCTCCAGGTTTGATTCTTGACACTGCATAGTTCCTCATGTACTATGAAATGTGGGAGAAAACTAAAAACTAATTTACAAATACTATACTAACAGTTTAATGCATTGTTCGAGCAAAAAACCCTTGGCTGACTCAATTCTAAAAGGCTTGACTCCATTCTGTTACCAGTTGCTAATTCCATACTCTATTTCTCATTGTGAGGACCAAAGAGATCGTACAGTGGGTAGGGTGCTTGTTTTGCTCGTGTCCAACCTGGGTTTTATCCCTGGCATCCTACCAGGAGTGATCCCTTATCCAGGGCTTTATATTTTAAAATATTTTATGATCATGGAGGCTGGAGCGATAATACAGTGGATCAGATCTTTTGCCTTGCACACGGCCTTACACCCTGGCAATCCATATGATCATCTGAGCACTGCCAAGAATTAATTCCATAGCCTCTGAGCATTGCTGAATGTGACCCAAAAAGCAAAAAATAAATAAAAATAAAATCAAAACATTTCTCATTTCTTTAGTAATTTTTAGTGTGTTGTTTAGTATGGTGTTATGTGCATATCTTATGGGGGCATGGCTTATTTGCCTATGTTTGATGTAACTAGTTCTAAAAATTTAACAGATTTTTTTCTTTATTGGTTTGTGGTTGAGTAGGTTCGTTTATTGATGGTTAGTCGTATGGCTAAACCGGAGGAAGTATTGGTTGTTGAAAATGATCAGGGAGAAGTTGTGCGGGAATTCATGAAGGATACAGATTCCATAAATTTGTATAAGAATATGAGAGAAACATTAGGTAAGTTCATCTTTATCTTTAAAGTTTCATTCTGGCTTAAGAGTACTTACAATGAAATGTGAGATACTAAGTTTCTGAAAATTCTAAATAGCCATATTTATTAATGTGCTTTTTAAATACTGTGTTTGAAGCATTTAGTACTTTCTTCTTTTCCTTTGTAGTTTATCTTACTCATCTGGATTATGTAGATACAGAAAGAATAATGACAGAGAAACTTCACAATCAAGTGAATGGTACAGAGTGGTCATGGAAAAATTTGAATACATTGTGTTGGGCAATAGGCTCTATTAGTGGAGCAATGCATGAAGAGGATGAAAAACGATTTCTGGTTACTGTTATAAAGGTAAGCAAATGATATATGGACTGAGAACCTTTGGACAGGTATATATTCTGATAAATGGCTGAAATTTGTTGTATTTTACAGGATCTATTAGGATTATGTGAACAGAAAAGAGGCAAAGATAATAAAGCTATTATCGCATCAAATATCATGTACATTGTAGGTCAATATCCAAGATTTTTAAGAGCTCACTGGAAATTTTTGAAGACTGTAGTTAACAAGCTTTTTGAATTCATGCATGGTAAGTAAATTCTCTTTTTAAATATATCTCAGAGGTCAGATAGTGGAATAGGTAAGGCAGTTAATCACTTTACATGCAACCAACTTGGGTTCTATCCCTGAGCACAGCTGTGTCCTAAACACAAATATGTGTGGGTGGGAGAGAGGAGAGGTTTTGAAAAAAATACCAGCCAAATTTTTGATAAAATGTTTCGTTTTTCAGAGACCCATGATGGAGTCCAGGACATGGCTTGTGATACTTTCATTAAAATAGCTCAAAAATGCCGCCGGCATTTTGTTCAGGTTCAGGTTGGAGAAGTGATGCCATTTATTGATGAGATTTTAAATAACATTAACACTATAATTTGTGATCTTCAGCCTCAGCAGGTATGTGGAGCTGTTAGCATTTATTGACTTCAAGTGTCTGTGTGCATAGGCAGAAATTTAAATAAAAGTTCTAGCATTTCAACAAAATTAGTTGCGATGTGTATGTGAATTGCGTTTTGTCCTTTTTTCAAAACAGGTTCATACATTTTATGAAGCTGTGGGATACATGATTGGTGCACAGACAGACCAAACAGTGCAAGAACATTTGATAGAAAAGTATATGCTACTGCCCAATCAAGTTTGGGATAGTATAATTCAGCAGGCAACCAAAGTAAGTTTCATTGATTTCTTGTTTAGTGTTGATCTTATTTTTAAAATTTGTTGTGAGACCTTGAGAAGATAATAATTTATCAAAAAGTAAAAGTTGACTTTTACATACATTCTATAGTTAACTATTTAAATTTAAAAAAATGAATATGATTAATAAATGCAAACAATGTTTTGTTTTTGCTTTTAAATATAGTATTATTGGGCTGTGGGAGAGCCTGGCAAGCTCCCCGTGGTGTTTTTGTTTTTTTTTTTTTATTGTGGAAAGTTACAAAGTTACAAAGTTTTCAGGTTTAAATCTCAGTTATACAATGCTCGAATACCCATCCCTTCACCAGTGCTCATATTCCACCACCAAGAATCCCAGTATAGCTCCACCCCGCCCTCTCACACCCCAAACCCCCCACGCCCCTAGCCCCCCCACCCTAAGCCCCCCCCCCCCGCCTGTGTAACTAATAAATTTCACTTTACTTTCACTTTGATTGCATACAATATTTCAACAAAACTCACTATTATTGTTTGGAGAGTCTCTCCCTGGGTCTAATTCTCCTTACCCTGAAAGAGCCTCTAATGCAGCACTGTTGGGAAGGACGAGTAAAGAGAGGCTGCTAAAGGGGCTGGAGTGATAGCACAGCGGGTAGGTCGTTTGCCTTGCTTGCGGCCGACCCGGGTTCGATTCCTAGCATCCCATATGGTCCCCTGTGCATTGCCAGGTGTGACCTAAAAAGCAAATCGAGGATCAATGGGATGATAGTGATAGTGATTATCGGGCCAGAGTGGTAGTACAAAGCGTACATACTGCACACCTGGGTTCAATCCTAGAATTCCAAATGGTTCCCTGAGCAAAAAGAAAACAAAAAAGATAATTATATTTTGTGTATTTACTGACCCGTACACGCACTTTGGATGGAAATTGGAAATAATTTTATTTTTTAGCAACTTTGCATTATAAATGTGCTAATGATTCTGAGTCAAGAATATTTTGGTCTAGTAGTTAGTTAACAAGGATAATCATTCTGTGTACACTGATTTTTCTCTTCACAGAATGTGGATATCCTTAAAGATCCTGAAACAGTAAAGCAGCTTGGTAGCATATTAAAAACAAATGTTAGAGCCTGCAAAGCTGTTGGACATCCTTTTGTAATTCAACTTGGAAGAATTTATTTAGATATGCTTAATGTGTACAAGTGCCTCAGTGAAAATATTTCTGCAGCTATCCAAGCTAATGGTAAGTGATGTGGAGTACTTAAAGAATGATTCATTCACTCGAACCATCAAGTGTCAAATGTTAATTGTCAATTTGTGTTCTACTTCCTTATATTTTTTAGGTGAGATGGTTACAAAGCAACCATTGATTAGAAGTATGCGAACAGTAAAAAGGGAAACATTAAAGTTAATATCTGGTTGGGTGAGCCGGTCCAATGATCCACAGATGGTGAGAAATGTTGTACTTCCTGTTTTTCACTTTGATGCAATAGTCTACAGTATGCTATACTAGCACAAGCATTTAGCTAATTGAAGGTGGTGTAGATGCCTTTTCTTGGATTCTTTTCTTCCCTTAATTATTTTTGTAATTGAGTCACCATGAGAAAGTTACAAAGATTTTCGTGATTTTTTTTTTTTCTCATTGACTCAGCGTGAGATACATAGGGAACTATTTTCAGTTAAGTGGTATTCACATCATCATAGGTCAGAGCTTTCTCAAGTTACTATGTTCCCTTGCCCACCTTCCAGGAAGAAAAGTCAGCTTTCTCCAGTTGGATCCAAGTCTGTTGTTACTTGATAGTGGAGACCTATTGGTCACAAACTGCAGACTTTGAGAAACATTGTCCTAGTTAAATTAATTTAGTCAAGTTTACATGAAATTTTATGTTTTTTTGAGAACAAGTTAGGTGTCTTCAATTTGTCTTTCTAGTGAGAAGTTCTAGAAAGGAAACTCTTTATGTTGGGACAATAACTTTAGTGTCTGATTGTATTTTGGGCTACACTCTACAGTGCTCAAGACGTAATCTTTGCTCACTTAACTTGGATTTCTGCTGAGAGTGATCCAGGAACAACTACTGGTAGGGCCTGGGGGACCATGTTATCTTGCTGAGGCTCAAACTTTGGTCAGCCTCATGGAAGATAAGCACCCTACCCACCATACTATAGCTCCAGTCCATATTTCAGTCTGATATAAGTAAAATTGGGCTGGGGTTTGGAGACTAGTCTTGTGCCCAGCCAGTCTGGGTTTGATCCCTGATATCCTATATGGGCCCCTAACCACGCCAGGTGTGGCTCAAAAGCCAAAAATGAGAGACATCAAAGTATCTGAAAAATGAATATGGTTTACTGTTTGCCCATCAAATACAAGATTGAATTCTGTGCCTCCCAAACTTAAACTGCCCAATCCTAACAGATACGCAATATGGTATCCTCAGTGAATAAAGTTTCCCTGAACAGGGCTCAGTAATTTAAAGGGAGCAAGTTTAGGCTATAAAGTTAATACCCATTTTCTTTTCAGCACAATTCATTAAGTCAAGTCTAAATATATTGTTTGGGGGCTGGAGTGATAACATAGCTGGTGGGGTGTTAGCCTTGCCTGCAGCTTACTTGGTATGATTATCAGCATTCCATATAGTCCCCCGAACATGCCAGCAGTAATCCTGAGTGCAGAGCCATGAGTAACCACTGTGCATCATTGGGTGTGACCCAAAAAACCAATATATATAGCTTTGTGTTTTGTTATGAAAGTAGAAGTTTATTACAGAATAGAAGAGAAATGGAAAGGATCTCTCCATGTGTATAACACTATCTTCTCTAAAACTATGTTTTATAGAAGGCCATTAACCTATTCTCATGGTTACATAATTTTCTTTACTTAGTGAGAATATGAAAATTTTACTCCAGCATTCTGACACAGTTTGAATTCCTTTCATAGCTTAACCAACTAACCTTTAATTAAGTGAATCATTAAATTGTGTCTACTTTTAAAAAAAAAAAGTTCCCCCTCCCTCCCTTTTTTTTGGGGGGGGTCACAGCTGACGATTCACAGAGGTTGCTCTTGGATGTGCTTGGGAGACCATATGGGATGCTGGGAAGCAAACCAGAGTCGGCTGAGTGCAAGGCAAACGCCCTACCCCCTGTGCTATCGCTTCAGCTTCAAATTGTGTCTACTTTTTGTTTGGAGGTGGGGGGGGGGGAGGTTGGGTCATATCTGGTGATGCTCAGGGGATCAAATCTGGCTTCAATCCTCCAAATCATACATGTGCAAAGTAAGCACCTTGCCTGCTGTACTATCTCTTTGGTCGTAGACAAAGTTTTAAAAGATAGTATATATTGAAGAAAAATGACTTTTTAGTGTGTTTGGTTGATTTTTTTTGTGTTTTTCTTTTTTTTTTTTGGCCATCTTAGCAATCCTCAGTGCTTACTTCTGTCTCTATACTTAAGAATTACTCTTGCCTCTGCACTCAGGGATCATTCTTGGTACTCAGTGGACCATATGGGGTGACAGGGATCAACCTTCGATCAGCTGTGTACTAGGGAAGCACCCTGTCCTACCATTCTGTCACTCTGGCCCAGAAATACATGCAGTCTTAGTTAGGAAAATTTTACTTTTTGGTCACTCATCCTACATATAATATTATTATTCTGTTATTCTGATTCCCATCACTTGTGCTAGCTAGTCATTTTTTCTTCTTTTTTCCTTTTTGGATCACACGCAGCAATGATCAGGGGTTACTCTGGTGATATTCAAGGGACCACATGGGAAGTGGGGGATCGAACCAGAGTCAGCTTCCTGTAAAGCAAACACCCTCCCACTGTATGATTGCTTCTTGCCCCACTAGTTATTTTATTCTTTTCCCTTTTTTATTGAATCACTGTGAGATACAGTTACAAAGTTATTAGTGATTGGGTTTTAATCATAACAATGTTCCAGTATCCATCCCTTCAATAGTACAGTTCCCACCACCAATTTCCCCAATTTTTCCTACCCCTCCCCATTCCAAGCCTGCCGCAATGATGGACACTTCTCTCATCTCCCCCCCGCCCCCATGTTTCTCCTTTTATGGCATTCTGGTTTACGATACAGGTACTGAAAGGTTAGCATGTATTTCACTTTAGCTAGTCATTTTGGAGCTTTATTCTAATTGTAGCATCTACTACATTGTAGTAGTACATCTAATTGTAGACTACTATATCTGATCTTTCCCAACATACTGTGATTTTTTTTCTTTTTTTTTTTTTTAGCCAAACACTTAACCAGAAGTATCAGAACTAACCAATGTTAGCTGTTCATCAACCTAAGTCTCACTAGTATTTTAATAGCAGTGTCAAGATTAAAACTTATAAGTGTTTTTTTAACAGGTAGCTGAAAATTTTGTTCCTCCTCTGTTGGATGCAGTTCTCATTGATTATCAGAGAAATGTCCCAGCTGCTAGAGAACCAGAAGTGCTTAGTACTATGGCTATAATTGTCAACAAGTTAGGAGGACATATTACAGCTGAAATACCTCAAATATTTGATGCTGTTTTTGAATGCACATTGAATATGATAAATAAGGTATGTGATTTACAGTTCCCTTAGAAATGATTTGGGACTACTCCGGTCTCAACTCAGGTCTTAATGTGTGTCTCTTGCCTATAAAGCACTAATTCTGGCCTTTTCAAGTATCTCCTTTATCTGGAAATACTTGTGAAATACTTTATCTGGAAATACTGGAAATACTTTATCTGGAAATTTATTCCTTCATACAAATTTTAGAGTATGACTTCCCATCTCAATGCATATTTTCTAACCACTAAAAATTTTTTTGATGGCAAGTGGAATATTATTACTCAACGTATATTAAAAACTTGATGCATTTTAGGCATTCTTTTAAGAATTGCGCTTTTTCAGTGAATAGAAAGGTAATAGGTAAAAATCAGTAGCAGGTTGGCGGAAAAGAAGTAACTAAGAATTGTTATAGCTCCAAAAATTACAACAGCTTCAAAACAGATTCGAAAAGTAATATACATATTTACCTGGGTCATGTGTGAAAATTCTTTAAACGGCCAATAAAATATCAAGTGTTTAGATGATAAGTTAGTCTAATCACTTGAATGTCTTAAATTTTATTGAATGGGACTTGGAAGATAGCTGAAAGGGTTATACATGTGTTTCGCATGTTTGAGGCCTCAGCTGTTATGTTTGACACTACAGTCTCCTCTCTGCACTGCTGTGTTTAACTCTGGCAGGACAGGAGAGATAATAATTGAATACATTTATAACTTGAGCAGCATTATCTGGTCCCAAGAGAAGCCATGCCTATGGTGTCCACTATTAGCGCCAAATAATTTATTCTGAAGTAGAATTTACCTTTTCCTCTTATTTGTAATGTAATTGGGGCATTGAAATTACTTTATATTCCTTTTTTTTTAAAGGACTTTGAAGAATATCCAGAACACAGAACGAACTTTTTCTTGCTGCTTCAGGCTGTCAATTCTCATTGTTTCCCAGCATTCCTGGCTATTCCACCTGCACAGTTTAAACTTGTTTTGGATTCCATTATTTGGGCTTTCAAACATACTATGAGGAATGTCGCAGATACAGGTAATTACATTGAAACTATGCCCTATTTGTTATCCATCCAACAACTACAGAAATCTGAAAAATGTAGGTATATGCAGCTTATACTTGTGTCACAATTTTGAGTGCATGTGTTGCATGTAAAGATCTAAGTCCTGTAGGCCATTGGACCACCTTATAGTAAGATGGAGTGATAGCATAGCGGGCAGGGCCTTGCAAGATGCCAACCTGGGTTCAGTTTCTTCTCGGAGAGCCTGGCAAGTGACTTGGCGAGATTCTCGTGGCATATTCAATATGCCAAAAACAGTCTCACAATGGAGACATTACTGGTGCAAATCTGTGAAGAACGGGATATCAGTGCTACAGTACTATAGTAAGTCTATAGTTGGGAGAGGAGCATAAAATTTAAGATAGAGGGATAGCCTAGTCATACCTTCTTTTCTGTAGAATTAAGAATAAAAATTGCATTTCTAATAGGATGGGTTTTGATATTTTTATTTCCTTACTTTATGGGTTTTGGGGGAGACCACCCAGATTTGCTCATTTCTTGCTCCTTGGTCTGCTCAGTGATGACACACTTGATAAGGCTCCTGTTACCAGAGATAGCCCAGTCATCAGCATGTAAAGCAGCACCTTTTGTATTATCTTGTTAGCCCTTGGTTTGTTTTTCAATGATAATTGTATATGATTGATAGGTTTAACTGAGTTATTTAGCAAGTGAGGAGAGAAAAAGAACTAAATTTTCAGACGTACTCAAAGGCAATGCTAAGTAATTGTTAATCAAAAGGAGAAGAGTGGCCTTTGAGTCAGAACAGTCAAGATACCACAGACACACTGTCAAGAATGTTATCAATCTGTAATATGTTGGTGTTTTGTGTATTTTAGGCTTACAGATACTTTTTACACTCTTACAAAATGTTGCTCAAGAAGAAGCTGCAGCCCAGAGTTTCTATCAAACTTATTTTTGTGATATTCTGCAGCATATCTTTTCTGTTGTGACAGACACCTCACATACTGCTGGTAAGAGTTTAAACCATGGGGAAGAGGCTTAAAAACTGAGTAAGGTCTTGGCGCCTTTTGGTGGTGGTAAAGGTGCAATAACTTTATACATTAAAGCCAAGAAAATTAACACTATTGTAACTACCACTACACTTGTCCTGTGGTGGGTGGCAGAGAAGTATTGCTAGATGGTAAGGCACATGGATTATTTGCAGCAAGACCCCCATTTTGGTCCCAAGTACCTCTAGGTGTGTTTCTAAAGAAAACATTTTTAAGCCATACATATTCTGTGTTCTAGTTGTTAATCCCATTTTGAGTTAATAATATTCTTCTCAACAGGTTTAACAATGCATGCATCAATACTTGCATATATGTTTAATTTGGTTGAAGAAGGAAAAATAAGTACACCATTAAATCCTGGGAATCCAGTTAACAACCAAATGTTTATTCAAGAATATGTGGCTAATCTCCTTAAGTCCGCATTCCCTCATCTACAAGAGTAAATATACCTTTTTAATAACCTAAATTTTCCAGTTTTAAAAAATAAATGTGATCATTTAATCATGTACTTTCCTTTGATTTTTCAGTGCTCAAGTAAAGCTCTTCGTGACTGGGCTTTTCAGCTTAAATCAGGATATTCCTGCTTTCAAGGAACACCTTAGGGATTTCCTAGTGCAAATAAAGGTATGTAAAATTAACTGGTGTTAGTAGTAGATTGCAATTATTTGTCCTACTGTTATCTAGTGTTTGATTCAAACTTTTGGGGGCATACTACACTGGGTAGGGCTCAGGGGATCATATGGGATGTAAAGGGTCAAACTCAAGAGTTACGGGGCTGGAGCGATAACACAGGGGATAAGGCGTTTGCCTTGCAGGAGGCCGACCCGGGTTGAATTCCCAGCATCCCATATTGTCCCCTGAGCACTTCTAGGAGTGATTCCTGATTAAAACAGATTTTACTATATAAAACCCATTGAGGGGCTAGAGTGATAGCACAGCGGGTAGGGCGTTTAACTTGCACGCGGCCGACCTGGGTTCAAATCCCAGCATCCCATATGGTCCCCTGAGCACCGCCAGGAGTGATTCCTGAGCCAGGAGTGACCCCTGTGCATTGCTTGGTATGACCCAAAAAGCAAAAACAAACAAAAAAAACCCATTGAGTAGTTTATGTAATATCTTTCCTATGACTTTTAGAATAGAATAAGAATTTGTGCCAGAGTGATATCAAAGCTTACAGGGTGTTTGTCTTGCACAAGGCCAATGCAGGTTTAATCCCCTGCATTCCATCTGGGTCTCTAAATATCTGAGAGTAATTGCTGAGTGCAGAGCCAGAAGTATCTCTGAGCGTCACTGGGTATGACCTAAAAAGTCAAAAGAAAAAATTATTTATGTGTTTATTGCTTAGGACATCAAAGCTAAGGTTAAGTTGACTTTTTAAGGGGGCTGGAGTGAGAACAGTGGGTAGGGCGTTTGCCTTGCACGAGGCTGACCTGGGTTGGATTCCCAGCATCCCATATGGTCTCCTGAGCACCACAGGAGTAGTCCCAAGCATTGCCGGGTGTGATCCAAAAGCCAAAAAAAAGAAAAAGTTGACTTTTCAATTGTCTGTCTTCATAGGAGTTTGCAGGTGAAGATACTTCTGATCTGTTTTTGGAAGAAAGAGAAACAGCCCTTCGACAGGCTCAGGAAGAGAAGCATAAACTTCAGATGTCTGTCCCTGGCATCCTTAATCCACATGAAATTCCAGAAGAAATGTGTGATTAAAGTTAGAAGTCATGCTGGGTTGGTCTGGGTTTTTGGGGAGGGTTTTGGGGGGTTTTGTTTTTGTTGTTTTGTTTTGTTTTGTTTTTGGTTGGGGTTTTTTTTTTCTTTCTTGTTTTTGTTTTGGTTTTATTTTTGGGGTTTTTTTGGGGGGTTTTTTTGTTTTTTTTTTTTTTCCTCTTTTCCTCTGCAACTCTTGTTAGCAGAAGAAAACAGCATCTGGATATTTGTCGACCAAAATGATGCCAATTTGTAAATTAAAATGTCACCTAGTGGCCCTTTTCTTATGTGTTTTTTGTATAAGAAATTTTCTGTGAAATATCCTTCCATTGTTTAAGCTTTTGTTTTGGTCATCTTTAGTTTGCATGAAGTTAAAAATTAAGGCATTTTTAAAAATTTTACTTCATGCCCATTTTGTGGATGGGATGGGGGGAGGAGTCATTCAATTTGAACATATACTACTTGTAAATTCTAATGCAAAATTATACAATTTTTCCTGTAAACAATACCAATTTTTAATTAGGGAACATTTTCTTTCTAGCCTGTATATCAGTCTAGAAGAAAAGATAATGAGTAAAACAAATTGCGTTGTTAAAGTGCTGCATTGTCTGAAGTTAGCATCTCTTGACTGAATTGTTTGTCTAGACTACATGTATTACAAGTCTGTATGGCAAGTTTGCAGCAAGATCATGTGCATATCATCCCATTGTAAAGCAACTTCAAAAAATATGGGAACACAGTTAGTTATTTTTACACAGTTCTTTTTGTTTTTGTGTGTGTGTGCTGTCGCTTGTCGACAACAGCTTTTTGTTTTCCTCAATGAGGAGTGTTGCTCATTTGTGAGCCTTCATTAACTCAAAGTGAAATGGTTAAAAATATTTATCCTGTTAGAATAGCCTGCATCTTTTTAACAACTCATTAAAAAACAAACAAACAAAAAACTCCGGCTTTTGAGATGACTTATACTAATTTACATTGTTTACCAAGCTGTAGTGCTTTAAGAACACTACTTAAAAAGCAAAATAAACTTGGTTTACATTTACTTTTTCTTTATTGACTCAAAATTATTCATATATTAGCGTGGTTCTATATGTTAACATTTTTAAATGAAGTTTGGAAGTACTTGGGAATAAAACCAGGCATTTCAGTAATGTCTTTGAAATGCCTGGTTTGTCCCCACCAAAAAAAAAATCCTGGCGGGTGGAGGTGGGGGGAACTGCTCTTTCTTCTTCTTCTTCTTCTTCTTTTTTTTTTTTTTAAATAAAGTGAAACAAGAAACACATGGGGTTAAAGAGGAACCCCTGTTCAAGGTTTGAAGGCTTGAGAGGGCATACCCTCCTGCAGGCTTGACTCACTTAATCCCTGTGACTAAACACTTCCTTCTTCCTTATTAGTAGAGGCTTAATGTGACATAGATCAAGATGAGCTTTAGGTAAAAGATACCTTTACTGTTCATATACTTGGTTAGTTGTACTTGAAGGTTGTTTTAAAACTTCATAGAAAGAGGGGGCAATGGCACTCATATATAAGACAGTAAAGGCAGTGGACTCTTACTGAGGTTAGAATTTGCTTTCTATAATACATGTAGAGTTTTGAGCTAATGTCTAAATCATGTTAGGTGCATCATATTGGTGAAGAATTATATTGTATAGATCTTTGAAAAAATGTACAATTTCAAATACAAGGTCATTGGTGCTAGCTTAGGAATGTGTTGTTTTGTTTCAGGAAAATAACACTCTCCAGCTGTGCTCAGCTTTACTCCTGGTTTTGTGCATTGGGACCATGTGGATACTGGGAATTAAACCCAGGTCAATTTAGCTGCTTGTACTAACCCATAGGATTGTCTTGTGGGATGATTTTTTGATTAGCCTGAGGTCTGTGTCCAGTTGTATTTATCAAAATTTGTATTATTGAAGTCAAAAATGTCACTTAGGGGGCTGGAGAGATAGCACAGCGGGTAGGGCATTTGCCTTGCACTCGGCCGACCCGGGTTCAAATCCCAGCATCCCATATAGTCGCCTGAGCACGGCCAAGGGTAATTCCTGAGTGCAGAGCCAGGAGTAACCCTTGTGCATCGCCACGTGTGACCCAAAAAGAAAAAAAATGTCACTTAGTTCAGCAGGGTGGGAACGTTTGCCTTGTATGTGACCAACCCAGGTTTTATCCCTGACATCCCTTAACACCCCCTGACAACCACCAGGAGTAATTCCTGAGTGCAGAACCAGGAGTAATCCCTGAGCATTGCCAGGTGTGGCAAAACAAATTTCAAACAGTGCTTGGTTCAGTCAATTCCTAGCATAATAAATAGTCCATGATTGTTTACATAGTGACACCATTTTGGGGTCTAGAGCAAAAACGTACAGTGGGTAGGATATTTGGCTTGACCTGGTAGTGCTCCAGGGAAATGTATGCAGTGTCAGGGATTAGGCTGCATACAAGGCAAGTGTCTTTACCTCAATGCATTTCTCAACCCAGAAAATTACATTCTTGTTGTGAGGGGAGTCTTTTGTGGAAATATATTGGTCTACTGTGTAATGGGTGCAGCAGAACCAGTTGGCTGAAGTAATAAACTGGGGTTTTCAGAGATGCTGCTTTACTCAAGATTTTGTTTATTGAGAACACAAAAAACTAAAAACATGCCTCATATTCAGACACTTTTAAAACTAAGTGGGGTCCCGAAAGATAGTTCAGTGGGTAAGGGACTTCGACTTGTGCACACTTGACCATTGCTTTGTGCTTGGGGCTGGAACCTGGGCCTCCTGGAAATAGAGCATGTGCTCAGCCTGTTGATCTCTTATTCCAATATCCATATTAGTTTCTTAGGACTAATCTGTCTCAGAAGCTGAACTCTTCCCAAATTGCCCCTGTAAAAATTCACAAGGACATAAAGATAGCACAAGGGTTTAAGTCACTTACCATGGCCACCCTGGTGAAATCCCAAACACTGCGTTTGGTCCCCCAGTACTGTCAGGATGATGCCCAAAGGCCCAAAGACATAAAAATACTCTGACAAACTGATTAGTCCAAAGGCTTCATTAGACTGACAAAGGAATTCATGAAATAGAAAGTTAATAGAGAAAGAAAAATTTGAAATGTAGAAGATAGGGACTGGAATGTTAGTAAGGCATTTGCCTAGCACACAGTGGACCTGGGTTTATACCCAGCACCACATAAGGTCCTCTGAGTGCAGAGCTGGGAGTAACCACTAGGTGTTGGCCCCCACAGAAAAAATTAAGGGACAGAGAGACAGTACAGAAGATAGAACACTTACCTTTCATGCATCTGACATAGGTTCAATACCCGGAACTGCCTATATCTGCCAGGAGTGACCCCCAAAATAGAAAAAAGTATTTGGGATTTACAGTTTACATCCCGTTAGTCTTAAAATGTTTATAGTAAACCAAGCTTTATATTATAGAAATAGACAATGCTTAGTTTCCTATTATTAGTCTTGCTAATATACAACTGTGATGCATTACATGTGATGCTTTTCATACATCTGTTTACATATAACATTTTTTGGTGTAAATACGGGATAGAAATGCAGAGTGTGCATTTGTTATATTTATTTTTCATAATTAAGGAACCAATTGGTACTTCCAGGAGAGTGAATGTTATGTCCCAAATTCTTAGAAAGGAGCAGAGCCGGAGAAGGTAATACAGCAGACAGGGTACTTGCATTCCAAGCGGTCATTCCAGGTTTGATCTCTGACACCCTATATGTTCCCTAGAACCTCTCCAGCAGTGATCCCTGAACACAGCCAGGAATAAGCTTTCAGCAAAACCTGGTGTGGCCTCAAAACTAAGCAGAAATTCTAACAAGGAATATCTCAAACTTCTTTAATTCTGACTGAAAAAAGGTACTTAGTGTAGTTTCTTGGTATTTTCAAACGTTTAAAGCATTTACTATAAAATGCTTTTTCTTTCACTTAAAAAAAAAATGAAAACCACCTGAAGAGAAGCCTGAAGTGATCGTACAGCGGGTAAGGGCACTTAACTTGCATGTGGCCCATGACATCCAACGTAGTCCCCAAGCCCCACCAGGAGTAATTCCTGCGTGCAGAGCCAGAATTAACGCCCAATGTGGCCCAAGACAAAAAAATATTAAGCTAGGAGCTGAAGAGATTAGTATAGCAGGTAGGACATTTACCTTGCACCAGGTTTTATTGATGCAGGCATCTCATAAGGACCTGCAAGCCCTACACAGCTAGGAGTAATACCTGATTATTGCAAGGTGTGGGCCCCAACACACCACCAAAGAAAACAAAACAAAGAAATGAACCGATTATTCTTCGTCACATTGATTTTCAGGAGTTTCTAATAAAAAGTGTCTTTTGTTGACTTAATTTAGCGGTCCTTCAAAGCAGTTTTAATGGAGACCAGGGCCCCTTCCCGTTATCTTTGGCCAACTAGGCAGGCATTTCAGTGAGGGTTTGAGAATACTGTGCAGCTTGGACACTGGAGAGGGAATAACTGGAGCCACCCCAGCCGTGCTAAGGGTCTCTACTGCACCCAGCAGTACTTGGGACCATGTGGTGCCTGGGATAGGTTGCATGCAAGGCGAGTAACTTAATCCCAATTCTAACGCTCAGGCCTCTATACATGCTATTGTTAGCTTTTCTGGTTTTGCCATAATGAATTTTTTGTTTGTTTTGCTTTTTGGGTCACACCTGGCGATGCACAGGGGTTACTCCTGGCTCAGCACTCAGGAATTACTCCTGGCAGTGCTCAGGGGACCATATGGGATGCTGGGAATCGAACCCGGGTTGGCTGCGTGTAAGGCAAACGACTTATGGGCTGTGCTATATAGTTCCAGCTCCGCCATCAGGAATTTTTTTCTGGTGTGCGTGGGTTTTTCACATGGGAGGCTCTGGTTCATTTCTTGGCATCACAAGCTACCCCAAGCACTGCAACACAGTGCCCAACACTGCCAGGTGTGGTCCCCAAAGCAAACGTAATATTTTCCTTTATTTGGGAAATCGCTCAGTGGGCTGGGACAGAGCCCAGATTTAGTTCTTGGCATATATTCCCCCAAGCACTGATCCAGGTGTGCTCCAGAGCACTGCTAACTGTGGCCCAAACACTAACATGTAAAGGGGCATACCCATTGGTTCTCAGGCTATTTTTGGCTCAGTATACAGAGGTTATTCCTGGCAGAGATTAGGAACTATGAGGTGCCAGGAGCCTGTTGAGCTATTTAGTCTTGGCCGTAACTAAAGCATTTTGGTTTTTGGCCACACCTGGTGATGCGCAGGGATTACTTCTGAGTAATTGCATTCAGAGATCACTCCTGGCTGTTCTTGGGGGACCATATGGGATGCCAAGGATCAAACCCAGATCTGCTATGTGCAAGGCAAACACCCTACCCGCTGTGTTTCTTCCCAAGACATTTCTAATTAACAATAGAATTTTTCCTTGTATGTAGCTGAATTTTTCTAGCTTTTCTATAGTTGTGGGGACGTTCATTCAGCCATGCTTGAGGGATCTATAACTGGGTGTGCCAGCACCACATTGAATCCAGACCTCTTGTATACAAAGCATTTGCTCTTGCCCTTTGAGCTATCTTCTCAGCCCTCTTTTTTGCTTGTTTTTTGGTTTGGAGCCACACCTGGCAATTATCAAGGGTTACTTTTGGCTTTGTGTTCAGGAATTATTCCTGGCAGTTCTCTAGGGACCATATGGGATGCCAGAGATTGAACCCAGGTCAGCTTTGTATCTCCAGGTTATAAGACATCTGGGAGCTTGCTTTTAAGTCTCTGCATGTTGGCCCGTTGATGAGATTACACACACCTGGGTTTCTCTGCCCATACCTTCATGCGTGAGGCTTCTCCGAACGTGTGGAGAGGGGCCTTGAGCATGGCTGTGGCTGGGTTCCGGTGCAGCCAAGCCACCCGGCTTCCGGGAGCTCTGCTCTGGGTGGGGAGGGAAGCTGGAGCCCATCCCCTCCAAAGGGCCCCGGGGAAGACAGCCAGGCGTGCGGGCAAGAGACTCTGCCAATTTGTATGTGACTAAATATTCTTTAGTAACAGATTCTTAGTCATGGGGCGGATTTAATGAAAGTTATCAATTCTGCTCACTGTAAATGTATATGTAGCCACAAACAAGTGAGGTGGGGGTTTGGGTCACATCCAACAGTTCACAGGGGCTACTCCCAGCTCTCCGCTCTGGGGTCACTCCTGGTAATGCCTGGGGACCATGTGGTGCCAGGGAGGGACTGGTGGCTTGGCTGCAGTGCTAGAGACCCAGTGCTGGAGCCGTACTTGCTGGGGATCCAAGGAGGGACCCTGGGAATGCAAGGAATGCATACAGCCAGTCCTCTGAACTCGTCTCGGCCCTCAGGATAAGCTTTTTAATATTTTGATAACAATAGCTTATTAAATACTTGGTTTTATCATTGAGTAATATAGCTTGCCTATTATCCCATGCCAATATACAAAGGATATTCTCATCCTCATTTTTGTTAGTTTTGGTTTTTCAGGGTTTTTTTTTTTTTGCCACACCCAAAGGTGCTCAGCGATCAGTCTTGGCTCTATGCTCAGGTATCACTCCTGGGGGCTCATGGATCATGCAGTGTCAAGAATCAAACCTAGGTCTGGTACATACAAGGCAACTAGTCATTACTAGGTTTTTGGTTTGTTTTTTTCTTTTTGGGTCACACCCAGTGATGCACAGGGTTTAACTCCTGGCTCTGCACTCAGGAATAACTCCTGATGGGGGATCATGTGGGATGCTGGGAATTGAACCCGGGTCGGCCGCGTCCAAGGCAAACGCACTACCACTGTGCTATCACTCCAGTCCCCATTACTAGTTTGTTTTTTTTTTTTGCTTTTTTTTGGGTCACACCCAGCAATGCTCAGGGGTTACTCCTGGCTTTGCACTCAGGAATTACTCCTGGCGGTGCTTGGGGGACCATATGGGATGCCGGGGATAGAACCCAGGTCGGCCGCGTGCTAGGCAAACGCCCTACCCGCTGTGCTATCGCTCCGGCCCCCCCATTACTAGTTTTGACCTTAGTCAACTCACTCTCCAAACCTTAAATGCCTCAACTTTAAAATAGAAATAATTTCTACTCAGAATATTAATGTGAAGATTTGGACTGGAGATAGAGTACAGTTTACCATGCTTGCCTGTCATGTGGCTCACCCCAGTTTGATTCCCCATCACCACATATAGTTCTCAGGGTACTGCCAAAGGCTGCTCCTGGGATTGGAGTGATAGTATGGCAGTTAAGGTAAGACAGTACAGTGCCTTGCACATGGCCAACCTGGGTTCAATTCCCAGCCCTCCATCTAGACTGAGCCAGCCAGGAGAGATTTCTGAGTGCAAAATCAGGAGTAACACCTGAACACCACGGGGTGTGGCCCAAAAACTAAAAAAAAAAATCAAACCTAAAGTTTGCTCCTGAACACTGCCAGGTATGACTCAAAAATCTTCCTACCCCCCTCCAAAAATCAAAACTGCAAAAATTAAAGGAGTTAATATATGTAAAGCAATTAAAATCATGTCTGACCCAGAGACAAGTGCTAAGTTCTTGCTATTACCCTGAAGAAATTTGAACATGTGAGTATATACAAATGACAACTTTCTGGAGGGGCCAGAGTAGGAGTAACCAGGAGTAACCCCTGAACATCTTGGGAAACGGGTCCCTTCTGACCAATAAAAACATAACTTTCTGGAAACAAAATAGTTGGATCAAAGGATTTGTGAATTATCTATTTTTTTTTTAAGCTTCTGGGGTCACACTCAGCAATGCTCAGGGATTACTCTTGGCTCTGCACTCAGGAATCACTCCTGGTGGTGCTCGCGGGACCATATGGGATGCTAGGGATTGAACTGGATCAGCCACATGCCAGGCAAATAAATGCCCTACCTGCTTGCTGTACTATATAGCTCTGGCCCGGGCATTATAACTTTAATGGACACAGAGATGCCTTGAAATATAACTTCAGTTATTGAAATCTGGTAGGATTTAATGATAAAAGTGATACTATTAGGTAGTTCATAAAATATGATTGTTATTAAGTGGGTCTCTGACCATAATAACATAATTTTGTTTTCATTTTACCTTTTGCTTGTTTGTTGATTTGGTCTCAAATGTCTCATCTATTAAATAGAAATAATCCTCTAGTAGTACTCACAGCTTATGCCTGGCTTTGCACTAGGGATCACTCCTGGTGGAGATGAGAGGACCATATAGGAAACCAGGGATAAAGCCTAGGTTGGCTATTTGCAAGGCAAGCACACTACCTTTTACTCTGTCTCTCGGGCCCCTCAAGGCTTACTTCTGGCTCTGTGCTCAGGATTACTCCTGGAGAATCATATGCAGAGCTTGGATCAAGTCAGGGTCAGCTGCATAACATCATAATATATCCCTTGCATGTATGTTTCTCAAAGCACTGCTGGGTGCAGATCCTAAGCACTTAATTGGAAGTAATCACTGAACATTTCTGGGTGTGGCTCTAATAACCCCCACCCAAAATAAGAAAATATCAAAATAGATACTCTCATAATCAAAAGATAACAAATTTTGCAAACATTTCTTTAAATTACTATGAAGCTGAATCTGCTAGAATACAAAGGAGAAATAATGCTAATTGATGAAGTATGGGTTGAACCTGTACTAAATAAGAACAGTCTAGATAGGGGGCCTTAGAGAGTACATCAGGTAAGACGCTTGCCTTGCAAGCAACCAAACAGTATTTGATCCCTAGAGTCCCATATATCCCATATGGTCCCTGGAGCACCTCCAGGAGTGATTCCTGAATGTAGAGCCAGAAGTAATCCCTGGGCATTGCCAGGAATTGTAGGAAAAGGATACATAACAATATAGAACATCCTTTGTATACTGTAAAAGAATTGATATGATAATAAAGCACTTAATCACATTTTTAGAATGGAAAATGTTTTTATTTCCAACATTATGAATGACATTGAAATTTAAATAAATGTAGTCACAAATGATGGTTAAATGTAGTATTATTAAAAGTTAAAGTGCTATCTATATATTACATCTAAATGGAGTTGTTCTAACTCACAATTTTTTTTTTTAAATTTTATTAGTGAATCACCGTGAGGTAGTTACAAGCTTATGAACTTTCGTGTTTGCATTTCAGTCATACAGTGATTGTTTACTCATCCCTCCACCAGTGCCCATTCTCCTCCACCAATGTTCCCAGTATCCCTCCCACCACCCCCACCCCATCCCTCACTGCCCCACCCTGCGTCTGTGGCAGGGCATTCCCCCTTGTTCTCTCTCCTTTTGGGTGTTGTAGTTTGCAATAGAGGTATTGAGTGGCCACCATGCTTGGTCTCTAGTCTACTTTCGGCACGCATCTTTTGACCTGAATGGGTCCTCCCAACATCCTCCACTTAGAGTTCCCTTTTCTATCTCAGCTGCCTTTTCCCCCAGCATGTGATGCCAGTTTCCGAGCCGTGGAGCAGACCTCCTGGTACTTATCTCTACTACTCGTGGGTGTTAGTCTTCCATTCTCTAACTCTAACTCATAATTAAAAAAACATTCCATAAATTTTTGAAATGTGCTGAGAATCAAAGAGACATTACTGGAGTTAGGTGCCTGACTCTGCTTCATGTATGTTCCCCTGAGCCCTGCCAGGAGTAATCATTGAGCATAGAACCAAGTAAGCCCTGAGCATTGTTGGGTGTGGCCCCAAAGCAAAAAGCAAAAACCAAACCCCAAACAAACAATTTTTCTTTGCTTTCAGGATCAGAATTTAGCAGGATTAGCCAAGTTCTGCAGTCTGGCACAGGCCTTCCCTTATGACTATGTTGTTAGTTCATAGGCTTTACTTCTGTTCCTAGAAACAGCCACAGAAGTTTATGTGATGGGTTTTTTGTATATACCATTCCCTCTAACTGCAATGCTATCGGTTTTTGTTTTCTATTAACTACTGTAATAAACTAACACAATTTTGGTGACTCAAAACCAAACTTAACAAAATTTTATAGTTATGGTAATCCAACATGAACCTCATAGGGCTAAATTAAGATACCAACAGGGCTATATTCAGTTCTGGAAACTGAAGTGGAGAAATTTATTTACTTGTCTTTTTCAGCTTCTGGAGACCTCTCATATCTCTTGGCTCCTGGGCCCCTTAATCCATCTCAAAAGCCAGGAATGTTCTAACTCTGACCATTTCTTATGTAATCATAACTCTCTTTGAACAAAGCTGAAAAGATACTCTAATATGAAGGCCCTATGCAATTAATCAGGCACACAGGAAAAACATAAAAGAACTCCCAGTCTCTAGGCTCTAACCGGCAAAGCCCTTTTTGCCATGTCAGGTACCATATTCAGAATGTAGGGATTTGCATATAGACATCTTGGAGGCAAGGTGACATAGCAGGTAGAGCGTTTGCTTTCACACAGCCAACCCGGGTTCCATTCCTCCTCCCCTCTCGGAGAGCCCGGCAAGCTACCAGGAGTATCCCGCCTGCAGGCAGAACCTGGCAAACTACCTGTGTCGTATTCTATATGCCAAAAACAGTAACAAGTCTCACAATGGAGACATTACTGGTGCCCCATTACTGGTGCTCACTCTGAGCAAATGGATGAACAATGGGACGACGGTGCTACAGTGCAGTGCTACTATACTTTTTCATTGTTGCTGTTTATTGTGGAGGCCTTTTGGTGGTGTTGGGGAGAGCAGAACCACTCTGCTTGGGGTTTGGGCCTGCAAGCAGCGCTGGGTTTAGAGCCCAGGGGCTCATAGGTGTGAAGTATGAGCTATAGAACATCCATTGCTCTCCATATATATATATATCGATATATATGTCGATATATATTTTGGCATATATATATATATCACTGTATCACTATCACTGTCATCCCATTGCTCATCGATTTGCTTGAGCAGGCACCAGTAATGTCTCCATTGTGAGACTTGTTATTGTTTTTGGCATATTGAATACGCCCTACCCACTGTGCTATTTCTCAAGCCCATATATATATATACATATATATATACACACATACATATATATATGGGAATATATATATATATATATATTTTTTTTTTTCCCCCCCCTGTCTCAACTGGCAGTGTGCAGGAACCTCTTCTGGTTCTGTAGCCAGGGGTAGCACTTGGTGGTACTTGGGGACGATATGTGATAAAGGGAATTTGAACTAGGGTCAGCTGTGTGCAAGGCAAGAGTCTTACCAGATATACTACCTCTGGCCCTTACCACACCATTTAAAAAACTTTTAATTATTCAGTTGATTTATTTATGGCTTTTGGGTAAAACCAGCTGTGCTCAGGGATTACTCCTGGCTCTGTACTCAGGAATCATTCCTGGCAGGACTTTAGGGACCATATGAGGTGATGTGGATTAAACAGGGTTGCCCACATGCAAGGCAAGTGCCCTATCTCCTCTACTATCTATCTGGCCCTCACCAGATATGTGTCTGGTATATATATTTATATATATCTATTAAAATAAATTATTTTTAATTAGTAAACTAGACTACAAAAATTTCAATAGTGGCTTGGAGGTTTTTTGGTTTTTTTTCTTCCTTTTGGGTCACACCGGGCAATGCACAGGGGTTACTCCTGGCTCTGCACTCAGGAATTACCCTTGGCGGTGCTCAGGGGACCATATGGGATGCTAGGATTCGAACCCGGGTTGGCTGTGTGCAAGGCTAATGCCCTACCCGCTGTGCTATCGCTCCAGCCCCTTATTTTTGTTTGTTAACAAGCATATAACAAGGCATTGAACAAGGAGTTGCTAGCAGTGATTTAGCCACAAAACTAAGCCCCCAAGAGCAGGTTTTTAATTTTTCCATTCCACCATCTTCAGTGCCTTGATGTTTGCTTCTTGTCTACAGGATTATCAGTTTTGAATAACTGCTGCTTCTCTGGATTCACATTTGCTATCCATAACAGGTTGAAAATGAAAGGGTGGTAGATTAGGCACTCTTGGTGCTGTTGACATCCTCTGCTTTATCTCTCAGTGCACAGCAGCCAGACTTCCAACTACTAGGCACCCCCATTTCTATGCCTGAGGGTTTTTCTCTAAACAGACTATCTGAACAGAAGAGCCTTATTTATTTATTTATTTATTTATTTAATCTTTCAATTTTTTTTTAAATTTTATTGAATCACCGTGAGATAGTTACAAGCTTTCATGTTTGGGTTACAGTCTCACAATGATCAAACACCCAACCCTCCATCAGTGCACATTCCCCACCACCAATATCCCGGATATACCTCCCCTTTCTCACTCTCTCCCTGCCTCTAAGGCAGACAATATTCCCCATACTGTCTCTCTACTTTTGGGCACGATAGCTTGCAACACAGACACTGAGAGGTCATCATGTTTGGTCCATTATCTACTTTCGGCATGCATCTCCCATCCCAACTGGTTCCTGCAGCCATTATTTTCTCAGTGATCCCTTCTCTATTCCATTTGCCCTCTCCCCTCCGCTCATGAAGCAGTAGAAGAGCCTATTTTACTATTTACCACCACTCCCCCTTAGCAACAATAAGTGATTAAAGAGTGGCCACACGAAAAGTAAGACCCTTAAACCTTTTACTAGCTCTCTAGCCCTTAGAGATTATTCTAAACAGCAGAATTTTAAGAAATAAAATCCACTTTAACACCCCCCCCCCCATGCCCAGCTTACCTGCATTCCCCCATCATGTCCCATTACATTTCTTCCCTTCAGTTATCCTTAGTTCTCTTTCAATGTTCACTAGTTTATTTTGTTCTATCTGTTCACCAATTTTAATATCCTTGTGGTGAAATAATCCTTGTCTTTATTTTGGGCGGGGGCACCCAGCAGTGCTCAGGGATTACTCCTGATTTTCTGCCAGGAATCATGCCTGGTGGGCTCAGGGGAGCATTTGGGGTATTTGGGATTAAATCCGTGTGCAAGCAAAACCTTACCTACTGTACTATCACTATAGCCCCTACTTGTCTTTTCTATAGGATTTTAAGCAGGAAAGTGTTATAATCCAATTTATTAAAAAATAAATCTCCCTAGCAATTCAAGAACCACATAGAAATTTGCTGAGCTTAAGCACAAAGCACTTGGATAGGTTTCTGTGGAGAGAATAACATGGCATTTGCTTTCTAATAATGACCTGAAGTTCAAAAGTGATGAGTATAGATACAGAGAAAGTAAATTCTGCAGTAAATCTAGTCTCTGGTAGAAACCAGGCTTTAACCTCAAATTCCAAAGTTCAATAATAGCAAACAATGCTAAAATGGCTAAATCATTTTCAGGGTAATATTAATTTTCCAAAGATTTTATTGGCTCACAGGTACCCTAGCATACATAAATATTTTATTCAGGGACCAGAGTTATAGCATAGTGGGTAAGGCCCTTGGGTTGACCTGAATTTAATCCCCAGCAACCCTTATGGTCCTCTGAGCTTTCAGGAGTAAACTCGAGCACTGCTGGGTGTGTCTCAATTTTTTTTTGTTTGTTTTTGGGTCACACCCAGCAATACAAAGAAGTTACTCCTGGCAGTGCTCGGGAACCATATGGGATGCTGGGAATTGAACCTGGGTCAGCTACATGCAAGGCAAATGCCCTACCCGTTGTGCTTTTGCAACAGCCCCTCAAACTTTTTTTTTTTTTTTTTTGCTTTTTGGGTCACACCGGGCAATGCACAGGGGTTACTCCTGGCTCTTCACTCAGGAATTACTACTGGCGGTGCTCAGGGGACCATATGGGATGCTGGGATTCGAACCCGGGTTGGCCATGTGCAAGGCAAACGCCCTACCCGCTATGCTATTGCTCCAGCCCCCCCCAACATTTTTTTAAAAATTCAATATATTTTAAATTAGAAATTCAATATATTATATAATTTTACTCAACGTGTAATTCCTACAACTAGATGGTGTCATGTATACAAAATATTTAAAAGTAATTCTTTTCAGTTTAGCTATTAAAAATGTAATAGTGATTACATATTATGGTTTGAAAATCCCTACTTACAAGAATTTAGGGGATGTTTTACCAGATAACCTGCTTCATTTATTTTTTTGGGGGGGTTTGTTTTGGGGCCACATTTTTCAATGCTCAGGGTTTACTTCTGGTTCTGCACCCAGGAATGACTCACTCTTGCTGGTGCTTGGAGAACCGTATAGGATGCTGGGGATTGAACATAGGTTGGCCACATGCAAGGCAAGTACCCTACTTGCTATACTATGTGTGTTTGTTGTTCACCCTGTCTGTTCTTTAGTCCTTCAGAATGAACACCTTCTAAACATATTACATCTTATGATATATTTACCAAGCCTTTTTTAAAAAATTTATTTTTTAATAATTTTTAAATAATTGAGTCACCATGAGGGTACAGTTACAAATTTATCCATCTTTGTCCTTGTGTTTCCCTCATACAATGTTCGAGAACCCATCCCTCCACCAGTGTCCATTCTCCACCACCAATGAACCCAGTATCCTTCCCACCCTCCGCTCCCGTCCCCTCCCCTCCGCCTCTGTGGCAGGGCATTCCATTTTGTTCTCTCTCCTTTTGGGTGTTGTGGTTTGGATAGGGGTATTGAGCGGCCATCGTGCTCAGTCTCCAGTCTACTTTCAGTACGCTTCTCTCTTCTCCAGTGGGGTCCCCAACCACATTTTACTTGGTGTTCCCTACTCTATCGGGGCTGCCTTTCCCCCAGCATGTGAGGCCAGCTTCCAAGCCATGGAGCCAACCTCCTGGTATTATATACTGCTATTCTTGGGTGTTAGTCTCCTGTTATTTTATGTTCCACAGATGAGTGCAATCTTTCTGTCTGTCCCTCTCTTTCTGACTCATTTCACTTAGCATGATACTTCCCATGTTGATCCACTTATATGCAAAGTTCATGACTTCATCTTTTCTAACAGCTGCATAGTATTCCATTGTATAGATGTACCAAAGTTTCTTTAACCAGTCATCTGTTCTCGGGCACTAGGGTTTTTTCCAGATTCTAGCTATTGTAAACAGTGCTGTGATGAACATATAAGTGCAGATGTCATTTCGACTATACATTTTTGTTTCTCCAGGATATATTCCCAGAAGTATTTACCAAACCTTTTTTTAAAAATAAAACAAACACAACTTTTTTGTTTTGCTTTTTTTTTTTTTTTTTTTTGCTTTTTGGATCACACCCAGCGATGCTCAGAGGTTACTCCTGGCTTTGCACTCAGGAATTACTCCTGGCAGTGCTTGGGGGACCATATGGGATGCCAGGGATCGAACCCGGGTCGGCCGAGTGCAAGGCAAACGCCCTACCCGCTGTGCTATCGCTCCGGCCCCCTGTTTTGCTTTTTATAGGGGGTCACAACTGGGTGCTCAGGGGTACTCCTGGTGGTGCTCAGGGAACGGTATGGGATGCCGGGAATAGAATCCAGGTCTGTCTATGCAAGGCAAACACCCTACCTGCTGTACTATTGCTCCAGCCCCACGTTTACCAAGTCTTGAATGATGAATGGGGGTCAGAGATGTAGTACAGTGGGCAAGGTGCTTGACTTAGATGCAGTGGACCTGGATTCAATTCCTGGTACAACACATGGTCCCTGAGCACTGCTAAGAGTGACCCCTGAGAATAGATCTGGGAATAATCCTGAGCACAGGAGTAAGCCCTGAGCACAGCTGAGTATGGCCCCCCAAACCAAAGAATGACAAACGAAGAACTAGGAGGCAGGAACCTTATCTACATACATTGGCTCCTGCTTTCTTCAGCTGCTCACGAGACATTTGAAGAGACTGAAGCATTTGAAAAAGCTGGTGAACTAGAGTCCACAGGCCAAATACATGGTTGGTTTGTTTATTTACTTAGTATGGCTTGTCAGTTTTAGGGACCAGAGAGATGGCTCAAAGGACTTAGTGCATTCTTTGCATGAAGGTGGCTTACAGTTCCACTGCTAACATTGTAAGGTGCCCATAGCACTACAGGGAGTGATGAACACACTCCCTAGCAAAGAGCCTGAGATAATCTTTGAGCACTGCTGGGTGGGGCATAAATACCACATGGAATATTGTTTTCAGAGCTGGAACAATAGCAGAGAGAGTTGGGTGCTGGCCTTGGATGAGGCTGATCCGTGTTCAATTCCCAGCATCCCATATGGTCCCCATGCACCTCTAGGAGTAATTCCTGAGTGAAGAAACAGGAGTAACCCCTGAACACTGCTTCGTGGCCCCAAATTCCCTCCCCACCCCCGTTATTGTTTTCATTTTTTAAAATGGTGGAAAAAGAGAACAGTAGACTACTGCTACCAAACCCAACAAAATCCCTCCAAACGTGGAAGCAAGATATTGTAATAAGTAATATCAGAGTATATCTTCTACATATCCTATGGTGGCAGTTGTCCTCTCCAGTTTTTAGACCTGTTATGTCTTTTCTGTGATGTTTAAAGCATAGCTGGTCTGTATAATTATCAAAAGTGTGTCTGGGGTCAGGAGAAATAATGCTGAATAGAGGTCTTCTTAAACTTTTCCCATGACACAAAGCTAGATGTTGATTTTAATTTTGAATTAATTTTGGGTCATTACAAGTTCACAATCTTTTCATTGTTGCCATTTTTTTTTTTTGCAACTATGTACATGGCTCTTGACCCACAGTTCAAGAGCATGGGTTTATAGCTATAGCACCTCCTTGCAAATCTACTGTCATGATTTCAAATTCTGTGTCCCAGGTGCTTGAACGTGAAGAGGGCAATTCTATGACTCTCACTGCAAGTGACTTCAGCCACATCATAGTCACAAAAAGGAATGCTTGATGAGCATTACAACTGGAGTGTGCTTTCTAGGAAGTGCAACACTTATATGCAACAATTAAGAGTGTGAGCAACTTAGTGAAGACTTGTGCAAGATGTACAAATTTCTGAAGAGCACTGTAGTCAGGTGTGTGAGCAACTTCCTCCCCTTCCCCCACTATCCAACTGGAGCTGCTACTACATTGAGGAGAAGAAATAAAGGAATACCTATACTAGTGAGAAATGCAATTGTCTACAACTAGTCAAACCTAAGTATGGTTTAAGAAAAAAAAGAAAAGAAAAAGGAAGATTCATTTTTCTTACACAAGCAGACCAGGGGTAGATACTGTATCTTATTTTGTACTGTTTTATCATTGGCCCTTCACTCTGTGGTTTCATTGCTAAATTTTTGTTTCTTCACAAAAATCAATGCTATGACTGTATCATGATCATGTTTCAAGTGGGAAGGGTTAAAGAGCATGCTGAATTTGTCCCTTAAACTTTTTTTTTTCTAACCAGGAATAGACAATTCTATGAAAAAAAAAAAAAACCGCTGTAAATTTCTGCTTACCTTTTATTGGCTAGAACTCAAACACTAGGGCAGCCTTAGAAAAAAACAAGTCATGATGGATTTTCTACCAATGGGTTTTACTACCCTGAGGTACTACCTGAACAAAACAAAACCCTTCTTCGAGACCCTAAATCTAGGACTTGGCAAGTTTCCTTTTTTTTTGGTCACACCTGGCGATGCACAGGGGCTACGCCTGGCTTTGCACTCAGGAATTACCCCTGGCAATGCTTAGGGGACCATATGGGATGCTGGGAATCGAACCCGGGTTGGCTGTGTGCAAGGCAAAAGCCCTACCCGCTGTGCTATTGCTCCAGCCCCTTGCCTAGTCTCCTTGCAGGAAAGAGAGATGGGTGTGAATTTATGTTGAATTGACAATGCCTTATACAGAGTTCAACTTTTCAGAAATCCCGGTTGTTTTTTCTTAAGTTCTTGGGCCACATCCAGCAGTGTTCCGGGTTTACTCCTTTTCTTTGTGCTAAGGGACCACACCTGATGGGACGTGGGTACCATATGGGACGCTGAGGATCAAAGCCCAGTCAGCGACATTCAAAGCCAAGTGTCTCACCCTCGTACTATCTCTTCAGTCACCCACACCCCACTTTGTTTTCCTGTAGATGCTTTTTGGTTTTTGAACCACATTCAGTATAGCTCCTATTTCTGTGCTCGTCCTGGCAATGTGGGACCCTACACAGAGTGAGGATACCAAATCTCTGCCTTCTACAACTTTTCACTCAATCCTTTTGACATTCCTCTCCTGCCTTGTTTTGGGTCACACTGGCAATGCTCAGGGGTTACTCCTGGCTCTGCACTCAGAAATCACTCCTGGTAAATCCCCCACGGTGCTCTGGGGACCATATGGGATGCTGGAGATGAAACTCAGGTTGGCAGTGTGCAAGGCAATCGCCCTACCTGCTGTACTGCTGTTCGGGCCCTCAGCATTGTTTGTTTGTCAGTCACATCTGTGATACTCGGGGGCTACTTCCTCGCCAATTTGGAGGGCTAAAAGTGCCCAGGGGGACGTACTGGGATGAAACCCAGGTATCCTGGTGGCAAAGCCATGTGCTCCAGTGCTTGGAGCTATGCTGGTCCAGAAACTCAAGTCCTATCATTACAGAGGGGTGGGAAGGAAGGTACCATCTCTTCTCACCGGGCACCTTCAGAAACAAGAGGGCTAAGGTGAAGCAGCAGGGACTATACACAGTGGGGTCCTTTGGTGGGGAGATGCTGAGACTTAACTGCGACCGAAGTGCCTACTGCCTTCGCAGCTGCTCTGCATGCAGCTGCGCCGCGAGCAACCTTTGGCCTTTTCTCCAGCCGCCCCTGGGGTAAGAAACGTGGGGCGCAGGGCTGAAAGGCAGGGCTGAGGGAGCGACCCCGACGCGAGCCGGTCCAGCCCCTGCACGCCTGTGTTCGGGCCCTTCTGGGATCCCCTTCTCCACGTGTTCCGAGCCAGAGCTGCAGAGGCTCAGCGGGGAGCAGCCTCGGAGTGAAGATGCGCTGCCATGTGAAGACGCTTCGCTTCCGCCATTTCTAGGCGCGTCAAGGTGTTTCACTGCTTGAGGCCGGCGGGGCTCTCAAGGGTGGCGGGGAAACGATTAACACGGCGCAGCTGAGCCGGTCCCGGGGCGGGTTCACGATCGCCAAGCCCCGTGCGGCGCGGGCCTTGGCTCCCGGGCTGGGCTTCGCGGTGGCCACGGCCCGGCCACCCCAGTGCACTCCTTGCCGTCCCCCAGCCGCCATGCCAGGGCGCGGGGGAAGAAATCGACGCCACGTCCCACTTGTGGGCCCGGAGGGAATACGGCGAGGCACAGGGGCGGGGGCCAGCGACCCCGGTGCTCGCTGGACCTCGGAGTCCGCGAGGAGGGCGGCGTGGGCGCCGCTCGCCGCCGCCATCTTCCCGACTCACCCGGACTCCCCCCGCCGCCGCGCTGGCTTCGCGTTTCCCTTCCGGCCGCTGACAGAGATCCGGGCTGGGCGGGGTGGGCGAGCGCGCCGCGCCGAGGGGCTGGACCGAGGGCGGGGAGGCCGGACGGAAGAGGAAAGGGAGGGCGGCGAGGCGGCCGCGGCGGGGTGTGGAGCGTGCGGCGTGTGTGCGGAGGGAGAGGAGGGCGGGCGGGAGGCGAAGAGAGGGCGGGAGGCGGAGGAATGAGAGCGCGAGGCGCTTCTCGTCGGCTCCTTCGCCCGGGCGGAAAGAGCCGAGCGCAGCCCGAACGCTCGATTAAAATGGCGGCGGCGTCGGCAGTGGCCGCGGCGTCTGGTCGGTGAAGTGACTCTGCTGCTTCTCTCCCCGCCCGCCCCCTCCCTCCCTCTCCCCTCCCCCCGTCCTTCCCCCCCTTCCCCGCCGCCGGCGCCTCTGCGCCCCTCCGGCCTGCGCATCTCCCCTCGCCCCCCTCCTCCCCCCCGCCCGCTCCGGGGCCCGCCGGCCCCCTCCCCCACCCTCTCGCTCCCCGCCCCGTCCCCGCCGCCGCCCGCCCTCGTCGCCTCCCCGCCCCGCCGGCCGGCCGGCCCCCTCCTCCGCCTCTCTCCCCTCCCCCCCGCCGGTCGGGAGCAGTCAGTGCGATCCGAAGCGGGGGAGGGGGGGGGCGGCGGCCGAACGATGTGCGAGAACTGCGCAGACCTGGTGGAGGTGTTAAATGAAAGTAAGTAGACGCGGCGGCGGCCTGTCGGGGTGCACGGTTGGGGGGGGGGCCCCGGCGCCGCTCCCCGGCCTCTCCGGGCCGGCCGCGGCCTGCGGGAGGCGACGGCCCAGGCCGGCGGCGTGCGGGCCTAGCGCCCGGGAAAAGGTGCGCGGTGGCGCGGCCGCCCCGGCGCTTCGGGCCCAGGCGGCCCGCGGTTACCTGGGCGTCGAGCGGGGCCGCCGCCGAGGCCGGGCCCGGCCGGGCCGGCCCCGCTCCGCTCGGCTCGCGGAAAGTTTCCTCATTACAGGTGTCAATTAACGATGGCGCTAATGAACCTTGGCCGCGGCGGCCCGGCCGGGGCGCGGGGAGGTGGGGTCCGAGGGAGAGGCTGGCCTCTGCCGCCCGAGCCCCGAGAGCACCCCTCCGCCCTCTTGGATTTCTCAGCGGGCGGCCCAGGCCGCTCACCTGCCCGTTTCCATGAAACTCCGGGTGGGGGGGGATATGTGTGTGTGTGTCTGTGTGTGTGGACGAACCCCTTCTGCCGTCCCTCAGGAGCCGAAACGGAGCGGGGCGGGCGTGTGTTGAGGGGGATGGCCGGGACCTGGGTGGGGATTAACCAAAAATTAGGGACTGCTCTGCCTCGACGGCTGCCATTGGTGCTTTTCCTGGGCGAGCCCCGCGGCGCGGCGCTTCCCGGGGCCGGGCCGGAATGGGAAAGGCCTGATGCCTTCTTCAGGCGCTCCCAGCGCCCTTTCCTGGCCACGTCCCCTTTATTTCATTGATGACTCTCGTCAGATGGCATCTTTCGCCTCAGAAACCGAACCTGTTGGGAGTTCGCGACTTGCGGGCCCAGAGGCCTAGCTGGGCGAGGGGAATTCGAGGGGCGATTAATCTACAAGAACTTGCGGGGGGGGGGGGGGCGGGGAAGAGGCTCATTAGCAGCCGCTTAAGTGGTTTTGGGGATTTGTGTTCCGTTTGTGATAGTTTCAGAGACTGCCAAGTCACCGCTTTTCTCTTGTGCCTTACAAGAATTCATTGGTCCGAGGTACCATGTCGTTCCTGTTCTCATTTTCCTCCATGCATGTGTCTGGATTTCAGCTTAACGACCGAAGGCACTGAGAAAAGTGGAAAGGTTCACCTAGTTTACTTTCAACTGCCATTTACTTCTGACAGGTGGAAGCAGGCACCTAATTTAAAGTATATTTTTTAGTATTTGTGTTTTTTAAAATTTTGCTGGAATTTCAAGAGTGCTTGCTATTTATTTGAGATAACTGTCATTTTTGGTGCAAGAGATTTTTCATAGGGCTATAGACCTGTCCTTAGTACTTATTGCAGTAAACTGATCTGTCATAAACATTGTAGAGTCATGGCCTTGTGATTTTTGATACTGGAAAATGAGTAGTTTTATTGTCTAACATCATTTAATTTTTGTGATTTTAAAATTATTTTAGACTTAACTAAAATGAAGATTAATAGCTAAAAAAAACCCCACTCGTTAATCTATTAATTTTTGAAAAGAGCATAATAAAAGGGCCTATTGAAGATTATTTGGGAAGCCCCACTAACCATGTTCAGAAGCGTTCACAGAGATTGGAATAGAATTTAGACTTTATTACCTTTAATACTGTAGTTACACCAGGTTCCCAAAATCTGGTCATGTAGACACTCCGAGAATTGCAGATGCAAATTTCCTATTTGTGTACAAGCCCAGAGGACTCTAAATTATTTCCGTTTTCTAATACTACCCGTAAGTCTGTTAAAAAAAACTGCCTCCTAAACACTAATCTCACTGATGATTTCTTTGAAGGGTTGGGGTGAGGGGGCCACACGCCTCTATGCAGGGGTTACTCCTGGCGCTGTACTTTTTGTTCCTGGTAATGCCCAGGGAACCATAGGGGATGCTGAAGATTGAACCTGGTTAGCCTGTGTCGGTCACTGTGTAAGGCAAGCACTATATTATCTCTCTAGCCCCACACTGATGCTTTCTTAAAAATATAAACTTCAGTAGTATGTAAAGCAAAACAAACTATTACAAGTATCTCCCACAATTTAAAACTTTCTTCTTTGTGGTTCCTGTATCCTGAACACAAACTACTTAAATTCCTGGAGAGCAGAGGGTACTTATTGATGTATCTCAATGTAACATTTTTCCATGATTGGGTGGGAGCATGGTAGTTGGAGTTGGGCAAAACTTCTTGACTTGGAGTGGAGTTTATGGTTTATAGGTTTTTTTTTTTTTTTTTTGGGAGGGGGCCACATCTGGCATTGCTCTGGGCTTACTCCTGACTTTGTGCTCAGGGATCACTTTGGGATCATAGGGAGTGCTGGGGATCAAACCCAGGGCTGCCCTGTGTAAGGCCTGCAGTACTATCCCCTCCTGCCCTGGGTTTTAGGTGTTTTGTGATCTTGCTCATGAAAATCATTAAGTGTACATTAAATGTAAAGATAAGCATCAAAAATTCAACCTGGTTAGAAATTTCAAGTCCTTAGACTGTACAGCGGGTAGGGTGTTTGCCTTGCACATGGTCAATCTGGCTTCGATTCCTCTGTCCCTCTCTGAGAGCCTGGCAAACTACTGAGAGTATCCCGCCTGCACGGCAAAGCCTGGCAAGCTACCCCTGGCATATTCCATATGCCAGAAACAGTAACAAGTCTCACAATGGAGATGTTACTGGTGCCCGCTCGAGCAAATCGAACAACAGGACGACAGTACTACAGTGCTGCAGACTGGACAGAGCTCAGTGGACTGAGCAAAGTGAGACCTGGTTTCCATTCCTGACTGTATATGTTCCCTGAGCACCAGCCTGGTCAGCTAGATGCAAGGCAAGCACCCTATCCACTGTACTATCTCTCCTGCCCCTTTCATCACTGTATCAGTGTGTCACTCTCATTCTGTTGTTCATCGATTTACTGGAGCAGGTGCCAGTAACGTCTTTGTTTGTCCCAGCCCTGACATTTTAACAGCCTCTCCTTTCTCGTCTTTTACAATGATTAGAGGCTCTTTTCAGGGTCAGGGTAATGAGACTGTTAATGTTACTGTATTTGGCATATCAAATATGCCACGGGGAGCTTGCCAGGCTCTTCCTTGCGGGCGGGATACTCTCAATAGCTTGCCAGACTCTCCGAGAGGCATGCATATATATATATATATATATATATACATATATATATGTATTTCCGGTCCAGGAATATGTTCACTCATGGGTGAGACTCGGCCCGAGCGTGTGGAAAGCTGCCTGGAGCATGGCGGCAGTTGGATAGTAGACGTTGGCTGCCAGGGTTGGGTCTCTTAGGGTGGGGAGGGCTCTCACCTGCTCCCCTCTGGGGCGCCCCTGGTGTGGAGTCCAGTGGCATGGTTATGGAGGCCTCATTTTATGTTCCCTTCCAGGAGAAGCAGCCATGAATTCTGGAGGGTAGCTGATCAGGGGATTATTTGGTGCCAGCAGGAGGTGGCTTATGGGTACGACCCCTGGGTCTTGGGAGATTGGGGGAAGCAGGCAGAGGATCCCCTTTTGCCCAGAGTCCAAGATCACAAAATTTCGCATTACCTGGGTTCCGTGCCCGTCTCATAACACCATTATTTACAAAGTTGTTTATAGTCAGGTTTCAGGCATATAGAAGTCTCACCTCAAATCTCATCCACCTGGTGACCCCATCCCTCCACCTCAATGACTCTGGGTTCCCTCTCACTTTTTTTTTTTGTTTGTTTTGAGCCACACCTGATGCTTCTCAGGGTTCTCCTGGCTCAATATTCTGGAATCACTGCTGGTGGTACTTAGTGCTGGGGGGAATACTTGGAATCCTGGAAATCACACTCAGGTCAGCCTCATGTAAATCAAGCACTCTAATTGCTCTAGTTTTTGATAAGGATAAGGACTGCATATGAACTGTTTTATTTTGGATTTGGGGCCACACCAAGCAGTGCTCATGGGATATTCCTGGCTCAGCAATCAGGGATCGGTCCTGGCGGGCTAGAGGAATGTATGGGATGCTGGAGATCCAACAAACTTGGATCATTCATGTGCAGGACAAGTTCCTTAACCGTTGTACTCTCTCTCCAACCCCTGTTTTATATTTGGATTTTGGACCACAGCTGAGTGTGCTCGGGGATTACTCCTGGAGCAGCTTGAACCCAGGGTTGGCTATGTGCAAGGCAAGTGCCTTACTTGCTGTATTATCTCTGGCCCCTGAACTATTTTTTACTTTTTGGTTTTTGGGCCACACCCGGTGTTGCTCAGGGCTTACTACTAATGTGTAGGGGACCATATGTGGTGCCCAGGATCAAATCTGGATCACCAATGCAAGGCACACCTTACCTGCTGTACTATCGTTCTGCCTCACTGTCACTGTCATCCCGTTGCTCATCGATTTGCTCGAGCGGGCACCAGTACCGTCTCCATTGTGAGACTTGTTACTGTTTTTGGCATATCGGATACGCCACAGGTAGCTTGCCAGGCTCTGCCGTGCGGGCAAAATATTCTCGGTAGCTTGCCAGGCTCTCCGAGAGGGCTGGAGGAATCGAACCCGGGTTGGCCGTGTGCAAGGCAATGCCCTACCCGCTGTTCTATTGCTCCAGCCCAAATTACAAAATAAAATGGAGGTAAAATAGAGTTTGATAACAGGTATGATTTTAGCCATGGTATCATATCATCAGTTCTTTTGGGGTATGGTTGAGGAGGAGGAAAACCACATGAGATTTCAGGAATTGGGGTGGACTTGGGTGCAAGGCAAGTGACTTAAGTCCTGTAGTATCTCTCTGGTCCTTGTGCCATCTCTTTTTGATAAGAGTATTACCATTCACATTTAATGCCTCTAATCCTGCTCTAAGAAAATTAAGGTGTAAATTGTCTTACCAGTGAAAACTATAGAGGTATACAAGAAATGATTTTGCCTGTAGTTTTAGGACCAATTGAGGTTTGCCCTTTCTTTTTTTCTTTTTGCTTTTTGGGTCACACCCGGCAGTGCTCAGGGGTTACTCCTGGCTTTGCACTCAGGAATTACTCCTGGCGGTGCTTGGGGGATCATATGGGATGCTGGGAATCGAACCCGGGTTGGCCGCATGCAAGGCAAACGCTCTACCCGCTGTGCTATCTCTCCAGTTCCGAGGTTTGTCCTTTAATCAGGCAAAAGACTCCATATTCTGGACCCTCTCATCTCTATTTTAAATATGGTCTTAACATATTCTAAAACTTTAAATTGTTTTTCAAAGTAGCTTTTAGTTTTAGGCTTAGAATAACCAATTCTAACAGTATTGAATGAGTTTCCACATTCTTTTCAGTACTTATTATTTCTGTCCCACACCTAGGAGTACTCAGGACTTATTCCTCGCTTTGTGTGCTCAGGGATCACTCCTGGCAGAGCTTGACTGCATGCAAGGCTAGTGCCTTACCCATTGTACTCTTTCTCTGGCCCTCAGTGATTTCTTTTTTTTTTTTTTTTTTGCTTTTTGGGTCACACCCAGTGATGCTCAGGGGTTACTCCTGGCTTTGCACTCAGGAATCATTCCTGGCGATGCTCAGGGGACCATATGAGATGCTGGGACTAGAACCCGGGTCAGCGGTGCGTGCAAGGCAAACGCCCTACCCGCTGTGCTATCACTCCGACCCCTGGCCCTCAGTGATTTCTTTTTTTTCTTTTTTTTTTTTTTTTTGCTTTTTGGGTCACACCTGGCGATGCACAGGGGTTACTCCTGGCTCTGCACTCAGGAATTACCCCTGGCCGTGCTCAGGGGACCATATGGGATGCTGGGATTTGAACCCGGGTCGGCCGCGTGCAAGGCAAACGCCCTACCCGCTGTGCTATCTCTCCAGCCCCCCTCAGTGATTTCTAACACAGAAGACATGCCAGGTATTAAATGAATTTTGCTACTATGTGTGGGGTTGCATTTCGCTTAGGAAGTCATTTTAAGTTTTTCTGTTGATCTATTTCATAGCTCCTTTTGTGAACCAGAAATCTGGAGATTCTGGATATTGATGAAAAGTTGTAGGCACTAATATGAATTTTTTTTTTTTTGACCCAGCAATACCACTTCTGGGAATATATCCTGGAGGTGCAAAAAAGTATAGTAGAAATGACATCTGCACTTACATGTTCATTGCAGCACTGTTTACAACAGCCAGAATCTGGCTCTAATATGTTTTGGGCCTTTAGTATAGCTAGCTTCCTAGTAAATTGACGCCATTGTTTGGCATGATAAAGTCAGTTTCTCTGAAAGCAGAGTTTAAATGTACTTCAAACTTCTTTTTGGTTGGTTTGTTTTTGGGCCACTCTTACCGGTGCTCAGGGGTTATACCTGGCTCTGCACTTAGGAATCACTCCTGACAAGCTCAGGGGACCATATGGGATACCAGGGATCAAACCCTGGTCTGCCATGTGCAGGGTGAGTACCTTATTTACCTCTCTGTCCCTGAAACGTACTTCAATCATGTAAATGTCCTCTTTGTATGTTGTGGATTTTATTCTGTATTCAATGAGCTGAACTTTTAAAAATGGTTAAAGTGGGCAGTTTGTCCTTTTGAACTGTCCTTTGAGATAGGAGTATTCTACTTTATTTTCTTTTCTTAATTTTGGGCCACATTTGGCTGTGCTTAGGGCTTAGATTTGATTCTGTGCTTAGGAATTGCTCTTGACGGGGCTCTGGAGACCGTGTATATTGGACGTGTATATTGGACCGTGTATATATATGACCCAAGTGATCTAACTTGGGTCATCTGCGTTCAGTGCAAGCACCTTACCTTGTTTCATCTCTCTGGCCCGTTGGAATCCTGCTTTAAAAGGTGAAGAAAGTAAATTTTAGATTTAGTAGTTTACCAAATGCCACTTTTCGCCAACTTAGTAGTCATATCTAAGATAGAACTCAAGATACTCTGTTAATCAGTATTTGTAGAATAATTCAGTTTTCGGGGGCCAGGGCCATAGTACAGTGAGTAGGGCATTTGCCTTGCATGTGGCTGACCTGGGTTCAATCCCCGGCATCCCATGTGGACCCCGAAGCACCACCAGGAGTAATTCCTGAGTGCAGTGCCAGGAGTAACACCCCTGAGCATTGCTGGGTGTGACTGAGCATTGCTTTTTTTTTTTTAAAACAAAAAAAATTCAGTTTACTTTTCATTATTTATTTATTTATTTATGCTTTTTGGGTCACACCTGGCGATGCACAGGAGTTACTCCTGGCTTTGCACTCAGGAATTACTCCTGGCGGTGCTCAGGGGACCATATGGGATGCTGGGAATCGAACCGGGTCAGCTGCGTGCAAGGCAAACGCCCTACCCGCTGTGCTATCACTCCAGCTTTTCATTTTTTAAAGTTAAATTTTCTATCCCATCTTGAGTTTTTTCTTCTTTCAAGTGGGTATTCTGTCACCCTTTTTAGATAAGAGAAGGAGGTCTAGAGTTTAGATAACTTGCTTCAGGTCACATGACCGTGTTCTGTTGAACCAGGAATTAAATAGGAATTAACTTCAGGTCCGGCTAAATTCTATTTATCTATCTATCTATTTATTTATTTATTTATTTATTTATTTATTTAGCTATTTATTTATTTATTTATTTATTTATTTATTTATTTATTTATTGGTGCCATGCACTGTGGTGCAGAGGGGTTGTTCCTGAGTCTGTGTTCAGATGTGACCTGGAGGTGCACAGGCAGCTGTATGCAGTGCCAATAATCCAACCAGGATCACAGCATGTGCAAAGAGAGTACTTTAAGCCTTGTATGATCTCTTTCTGTCTCTGTCTCTCTTTTTGGATCATACCAAACCATGTGTAGGGGTTACTCCTGGCTCTTCACTCAGGAATCACTTCTGAATGGTGCTTGGAACACCAAATGGAATGATGGGGATTGAACCTGACTTGGCATGTGCAAAGCAAAGCCCTACCCCAGAGGGCCAGTACTGTTGCTCTGGCCCCATTGTACTATTTCTTAGACCTCAAGACCATGTGTGTCTGTTTACTTATTTTTGGTTTGGGGACTATACCGAGCAGTGCTCAGTGCTTATTGCTGGCTCTGTGCTCAGAAATAACTCCTGGTGGGCTTGGTGGAACCACATAGGTGCCAAGGATCAAACCCACCTTGGTCATGTGCAAGGCAAGTAAGTGCCTAACTTACTGCACTACAATTCTGGCCCCCAAACTGATATGCATTTATTTATTTATTTATTTATTTATGCTCTTTGATTCACACCCAGTGATGCTTAGGGCTTATTATTGGCTCTGTACTCAGTAATTGCTTTCTGTCAGTGCTCAGGGGACCATATGGGATGCTGAGCATTGAACCGGGTCACACATGTTGGCTGCATGCGAGGTTATCACTCTGACCTGACCACGTGCTTTTAAAGGGGCATGCTTTATAAACTTCATGATGATACATTTGAGTAGAAGATATTAATAATGGTACATGGGCAAAACAAACTTGCTGTCACTTTATGCATAATTTTCAAAATTGAGGCATAATTCAAGGATGATTATAGTAGGAATTTAAAAGTACCAGTGAATAAAGCTGAGTAAAAATCTGAGAATCTATATATCTTATTTGTCAGCAGTAAGTTCTTTAATAAGCTACAATCAGAGGATCTCTAGATATTGTAAGTACATGGTCATTAATGGCAGCATGTTTTGTTCGTTTGTTTTTGATGTACCTCTAGAGTTACTCAGGGGCATGACTTCTTGCTTTGGGGCCCATACAGTGCTGGAGATTGAACCCAGGCTTCCTAAAATGCAAAGCTGTACTAGCTACCTTTACGTTATCTCTCTGGTCATGTGACATTCTGTTAGTTGACATTTAATTCTAGTATTTAACCGATTCTGAGGCTGGGAATGGTAGAGTGCATGCTTTGCATATATGAATCCCTGAGTTTGATGCATGGCATCCTCATCTTCCTCAGTAAACAAAAATCCCAACTAATAAAATTGGAAATATATTTTTACTGTAATACAGTGCCAGATTATGAATTTCATTTAGTAAGAGTCTTTTGCCCCCACGCCTACCTGTCTTTAACGGGGCCCTTTGGAGCAGGGTGGGTTGAGTTTCCCTCCCTGCCCGGAGCAGAGCCCCGGCAGTCGAAGACCTCCGGAACCCAGCCACAGCCATACTCAAGGCCCCTTTCCACATGTTTGGATGAGCCTCATGTCATGAAGGAAATGGTAGAGGAGCCCAGGTGTGCGGGACCCGGGGCTGAGATCTCTAAGCCTGCTCAGATTGGGTCTGGGCCTCTTCCACCCAGATAACCCATTTTTCAGTAGCTTGGCAGCCAAACCCGCAAAGTGCCCTTCCCCCATGTAATCCCATCATTGGCCAAGATCCAGAGACTATAAAACGCTCCTGGATCTCTTATAGCCTAGTTCTCTATCTCAGAGAACCTGGCAAGGTACCAAGAGCATCCTGCCTGTACAGCAGAGCCTGGTAAGCTCCTCATAGCGTATTCGATATGCCAAATATAGTAACAATGATGGGTCCATTCCCCTTACCCTGAAAGAGCCTCCAATGCGGCATCACTGGGAAGAACGAGTAAAGAGAGGCTGCTAGGGCACCATCAGGCTGCTGATATACTTGCCCTATAGATCGAGGTAGACCTATTGGCAGTGCCAAGCCCCCTTGGACCCAGTAACAGTGGAAAGGCGGGGACCAGAACCAGGTTCAAGGCTGCTACAGTATGTGGCTTGGGCACTCTTCAGCCACTGGTCCAGCAGAACCTGACATGGGACATACACCCCCATCTTTGGTCTCCAGACAGTTGGCCTCAGGGAGGATCGCCTCCATAGTATGCTGTGGGCTGCCCCGGCTGCTCCAGGGAGGAAATCGCGGTGGGGCCCCATAGTGGGGACCCAGAGCACTTTCTCAAGTCTGGGACCTCAACACCCGCGCTCTGCAGTGGTGCTGAGTTGGACCCGAAGAGCCCTATTCAGACCCGTTAAAACTCGCCTCCCATAGTGCTGAGAGCTGTGAGATCCTCTGTGTACTGCCATCCTCACACATCCTACTCTGGGGCGGCTCTGTGGCAGGGGACTTGCTGTTTTTGTTGTTGTTTTGTTTTTTGGGTCACACCTGGCGATGCACAGGGGTTACTCCTGGCTCATACACTAAGAAATTACTCCTGGCTGTGCTCAGGGCACCACATGGGATGCTGGGAATTGAACCCGGGTCAGCCGCGTGCAAAATGCCCTACCCGCTGTGCTGTCACTCCAGCCCCAAGACCTGCTGTTTTTGTTCAATGGCGCTCTCTGAGCCAGCGCATTCAAGGGTCACCAACCTTCAATTCATGCAGAAATTTTGTGGCCTCATTGGTTATTCAGAGAAGCTGAGAGGTGCTGTCATTTGCTGCTGAGCCACTGCTATCCTGACCAGAACTGTCCTTTTTTTTTTTTTTTAAACCCGGGATTGAACCTTGGTTGGTCATACACAAAGCAAGCATCTTAATCTACAGTACTATCTTTTTGGTCCCTAAATCAATTTTTTTTTTTCCTCTCCTGGTTTGTACTCAGGGATCACTGCTGGGAGACTCAGGGACCTTATGGGGTGGCAGGGATTGATCCTGGATCAACTGCATGTTATGCAAGTGTCCTGCGTGCTGAACAAATGGCTCTGTCATCCCTCTCCCAAATCCTTTTTCTAGCATCTCCTTACTTTTGTGAGGCCAACAAATCTTTTCTGATATTTCTTAAAATGACTTGCAACTTTAGTTTATAGCATATACTTAAGTTAGAATGCATAAAAATATACTTGTTATATGTACTTTTTGGTTTCTGGGCCACATATGGTCTGGTACTTAGTGTTTACCCCTACCTCTGTGCTCAGGGGTCACTTCTGGAGGTGCTTGGATTATGGTGCTAGGGATTAAACTGTGGTTGGTTGTGTGCAAGGCAAGTGCCTTAATCCCCATACTAGCCATCTCCCTCCCCCTTACCCCCTCACACACTTTTTTGTGTTTTGTTTTTTGTTTTCGCGCCACAGCTGGCAATGCTCAGGGATTATTTCTGGCTGTTTGTCCTGGCAGTGCTCAGATGCATCCCGGGATTAGCCATGTACAAAGCAAAACGTGCTATATATCATGCTATCTCTCTAGCCTCTTCCCCCCTTTTAAATGAATCATTGTGAAATACAGTTACAGAGCTTTCATGTTTGAGTTTCCAGTCATACAATGATCGAACACCCATCCCTCCACCAGTGTACATTTTCTACCACCAGTGTCCCTAGTATCCTCCCCCATCCCACCCCTCTCCTGTCTCTATGTCAGACAATTTCCCTCTTAACTCTCGCTATACTTTTGGGCATTATGATTTTGCAATACTGAGAGGCCATCATGTTTGGTCCTTTATCTACTTTCAGCACACATCTCCCATCCCAAGTGATCCCTCCAAACATCATTGACTGAGTGATCCCTTCTCTATCCTAGCTGCCTTCTCCCCTAGCTCATGAGACAAGCTTTCAATTGTGGATCAGTCTTCCTGGCCTTTGTCTCTACTGTCCTTGGGTATTAATCTCATATTATGTTATTTTATATTCCACAAATGAGTGCAGTCATTCTGTGTCCTCTCTTTCTGACTCATTTCACTTAGCATGATACTGAGTCCATCCACTTATAAGCAGATTTCATGATTTCATCTTTCCTAACAGCTGCATGGTATTTTATTGTATAGATGTACCACAGTTTATTCAGCCAGTAGTCTGTTCTCATCTAGCTTCTTATTTTTTAAAATTAATTTTAGTACCTTTGCAGGATAATAAATTTACTAAGTTAGGGTTTGTCTTTTTCTCTTTCTGTGGAGCTTGGGGAACCTATGAGGTACCACATAGAAGAACCCAGGCTTCTTGTTTGCAAAGCATGTGCTCCAGCAAAGCTTTACCTTGCTGTATATGTTTTTTTCCTTTTCTAGTTCTAATATAGTGCCTTTTAGACTTTGTGTGTGTATGTGGGGGCGGAGGGAGGGCGGTGTGGTGGTGCAGGGAATTTAACTCAGGACCTCACACTTGAAGGCAGGTTTCTACTCTGAGCTGCATTCCTGACCCATTAGTAAATCTTTTTTTTGGCCACACCCACCAGTGCTCAGAGGTTACTCCTGGCTCTACACTCAGGAATCACTGCTAGCCTGCTTGAGGAAACTTACGGGATGCCGGGAGCAAACATGGGTTGCTTGGTTGGTTGACCCTGGGTTGGCCATATATAATCTACTGTACTATCTCTCCAGCCCCCCATTAGAAAATATTTTAATCCAGAGTAGTTTGAGGAGAATGTGACTGCCTAAGTAAAACTGTTCTTAAACCATAGTGGTCTAGAAATGAAAATATATGGATGAAATACCATGTTAGATACATATTATGTCATTTGTACTGCTTTTATTAACACACTTGTTAACCAGTATGTATGTACCTATAAATTTACTGTAACCAACTCTGTTCTAAAATTCAAGGCAGAAGTCAGTAGTATTTATTTCTGTTTAGATGGTGAGATTTGGGTCAGTGGATGTAATTTGGCTACATTATGTTCATGTGTACTGTCTATACCAAAAATAGTTAAATTTTTGCCTTTTAATGTGATGTATGTCTAAAATTCCATGGAATTGATGCAGTTGGGACTGGAGAGATAGTACAGCTTGGTATGTGTCTTTGCCTTGCACGTAGCTGACATGGGTTCAATCCCCAGTACCTCGTATGTTCCTCTAAGCCTACCAGGAATGATCTCTGAGTACTGCCACTGGGAATGGCCAAAAAATTGATGCACTAAGCTTGAATTTTTTGTACTTTTCTTTTTTGGGGGTGGGGCGGGGGGGGGCTCCTTGTGCTTTTCTTAATGTGGCAAACAAGGTTTTTCTTTGATTATACATAGTAACCTTTTTTTAATTCAAGCCGTTTGGTTCAGTGTTTATTTTATTTTTTCAGGCCACACATTTGGTGCTCAGGGCTTAATTTCTGCTTTGCACTCAGAAATCATTTCTGGTGGGGCTTAGGGGACAATATGGCGTTCTGGGGATGAAACCCAGATTCACATGCAAGGCAGGCACTCTGCCTTCTTTACTCTGCAGCCTCTAGACAGTATTTCTTGTTTTTATTATTATTATTATTATTATTATTTTTAAAAATTAATTTATTTATTTTTAATTCGTGAATCACCATGAGGGCACATTTACAGATTTATACACTTTTGTGCTTATGCTTCCCTCATACAAAGTTCGGGAACCCATCCCTTCACCAGTGCCCATTCTCCACCACCAGTAAACCCAGCATCCCTCCCACCCTCCCTGATCCCATCTCCGCCCACCCCACCCTGCCACTGTGGCAGAGCATTCCCTTCTGTTCTCTCTCTCTAATTAGCTGTTGTGGTTTGCAATAAAGGTGTTGAGTGGCCACTGTGCTCAGTCTCTAGCCCTCATTCAGCCCGCAACTCCCTTCCCCCATATGGCCTTCGACTACATTATAGTTGGTGATCCCTTCTCTGAGTTGCCCTTTCCCCAGAATGTGAGGCCAGCCTCCAAGCCATGGAGTCAACCTCCTAGTACTTATTTCTACAATTCTTGGGTGTTAGTCTCCCACTCTGTTATTCTATATACCCTAGATGAGTGCAATCTTTCTATGTCTGTCTCTCTCTTTCTGACTCATTTCACTCAGCATGAAACTTTTCATGCCCATCCACTTAAATACAAAATTCGTGACCTCCTTTTTTCTGACAGCTGCATAGTATTCCATTGTATAGATGTACCAAAGTTTCCTCAACCAGTCATCCGTTCTAGGGCATTCGGGTTTTTTCCAGATTCTGGCTATTGTAAATAGTGCTGCGATGAACATACATGTGCAGATGTTGTTTCGATTATACTTTTTTGCCTCTCTGGGATATATTCCCAGCAGTGGTATTGCTGGGTCAAATGGGAGCTCAACCTCTAATTTTTTGAGAGTCGTCCATATTGTTTTCCAGAAGGGCTGAACCAGTCGGCATTCCCACCAGCAGTGTAGAAGGGTCCCTTTCTCCCCACATCCTCTCCAACAGCGGTTGCTTTTGTTCTTTTGGATGTGTGCTAGCTTAATTTCTGCTTTGCACTCAGAAATCATTTCTGGTGGGGCTTAGGTGACAATATGGCGTTCTGGGGATGAAACCCAGATTCACATGCAAGGCAGGCACTCTGCCTTCTTTACTCTGCAGCCTCTAGACAGTATTTCTTGTTTTTATTATTATTTTTAAAAAAAAACTTAGAAAACTTAGCCTATGGATAAGATAGTCTTGAATGACCTGATGTGTTTGAAGTTTAGCTCGTTTTCAGATTTTTGCTGTCAGGGTGTCTGAACTAAAGATCTTAGCAATTGTGAGTAGTTAGTGCTTTGGCAAGTTAATGTGAAGGAACAGAAATGTTCATTTGCACAGAGGAAAGACTAGAAATTGGAGCAAATTTGTAGAAACAGTTTACATTGCAAACCCATTAAGAGACAGAAGGTAGTACTAGACACTTCTGAAAAGTATTGAAGCCAGTACTTCTTTTGGGCTCTCTTCCCCGCACATACCATTTGAGTTAATCCGTAAGCTAAACAATTTTGATTCTGGCATTTCAAATTTTGGAGATTGCTTTACACCTTTAGCTGTGAATGCTTTGTTTTAATTTGGGTAGGTTCCTGGTAATGTTATCTCTAGTCTCCAGTGGACATAAAAAATACAAGAACCCCTGTTGTTATCTGACTTGCAAGGATATTTATTCTTTTTCAGAATGAAAGTAGCTTTGTTGTTTTCTTATTAATTTTTTTTTTTTAAAGATAAAAAGTCACAGGGTTGGTAATGTGGTTCAACTGTAGAGTACATACCTTGCCATATGTGAGATCTGGGTACTGATCTTAGGCACTTAAAAAAAGTCACTGGTCAGTGATGTGCTCAGTCATAGGCTGCATACCTTATATGTTTGAGTCCCTGGGTTTGCAAACAAAACAATAAAAATTTCCTTTATTGCAAAATGAAACCAGGGCAAAAAAAAATGTTACAGAAAATAAGAAAATTAGGAGATTATGAAATTTTGTCTTCCAAATAAATAATTGTTCATGTTTTCATAAATGATTTCTTATCTTGTGGGGATGGATTGGGCCCAGTCTAATGGTAACTCAGGGACTATTCCTGGCTCTGTATTTGGGAGTTGCTGCCCGTGGTGCTTAGGTTAACCATGCTGTGCCAGGAATCAAACCAGGGTCAGTCTCCCATTCAGGGCAAGTACATTTGCCCCTGTTCTCTTTCTATGACCCCAGTAAACACTCTCAAGTCATTCTTTGCTCAGACACATTATAAGCAAATTACATGTTGCTCATCATTTTTATTGAGGCATAGCTCCTTTTCATGTCAATATGCACTTGCATTATAATTTTCAATTGCTTTAATGTATTCTGTTACAGGGTTACATTAGAACTTAACTAGTTCTCTACTGAAAGATAGTTGGCTTGTAATATGTTTAAATAATTGTCTTAGTGTTGGGGCTGGAGAGAGTACAGTAGGTAGGGTGCTTGTCTTGCATGTTGCAGACCCAGGTTTGATGCTTGGCATCGTATATGTTCTCCCCAAATACCAGGAGTAATCCCTGAAACTAGAGCCAGGAATAAACTAGAGCCTGAGCATAGCTGGGTTTGGAACCCAAGACCAAAAAAGGAAAAAAAAATTGAGTATCACCTTGATTTTTTTTTTTTTGGCCCTACCCACCAGTTCTCCCAGCTCTAAACTCAGGGATTGCTATTGGCAGTGCTTGGAACATTATATGGGATGCTGGGGATTGAACCCAGGTAGGATTGAATCCTCACCTTAAATTTAGATTGCTAAATAGCTCGCATAGCTCAAATATCTGGAGGAAAAGTTAATAAAACTTAAAAATTATACTCTTTTTATTTTATTTTATTTTATTTTATTTTTTTGCTTTTTGGGTGACACCTGGCGATGCACAGGGGTTACTCCTGGCTCTGCACTCAGGAATTACCCCTGGCCGTGCTCAGGGGACCATATGGGATGCTGGGATTTGAACCCGGGTCGGCCGCGTGCAAGGCAAACGCCCTACCCGCTGTGCTATCTCTCCAGCCCCTATACTCTTTTTAAAAAGTAGGGGCCACACTGACAGTGCTACGGACCCAAGGCCCTACCTAGCATCTAGCTGGACTGTGCTTAGGGGCACCATGCCACACCTGCAGTGCTCTGGGAGCTATGTGGGCCAAGGACCTCACCCAACAAGCATGTCTACTGCTTGAACTATCAGTTTTCCCTCCCAAAACTTTATTATTATTTAAAATTTTTTTCTTAATCACAGTGAGGTACAGTTACAGACTGAGGAACTTTCGTGCTTATGTTTCAGTCATACAATGATCGAGTACCCGACCCTCCACCAGTGCTCATTTTCTATATTTTGTACCATTTCTATTTGGGGCCCCTCTTTTTTTTTCTTCTTTTTGGGTCATACCCTGAGATGCTCAGGGTTATGACCAGGAATAACCCCTGAGGATAACCCCCCCCCAAAAAAAAACCCCACCCAAAACAAAGAAAAGCTTCAGGTACTTTACAGTAGATAAAGCACTTGCCTTGTAAGGGACTGACCCTAAGCACACAGCCAGGAGTAAGCCTTAAGCAACACTAGCTATGTCTCAAAAACCATAAAAGGAAGCAAAACAAAAGCTTTAGATAATAGGGTGTTTGAAATTGTGTTCATTTAGGATAAATAGGGAGGTGAGAACAGTGGTTGGATGATATACAAGAGAGAATGTGGTTTTGGTCTGTTAATACTTTGTTTCCCTCTTCCCTTAAAAAAACAAAAAACCAAAAAAACAAAACCTCTCTGTTAAGTGTTTTGATGAAGGAGTTGCACATATACACCTGACCCCGGTGCTTTCAAGGGTCACTTATCTTGCTGGGGTGATCATTCACTAGCTGCAGTGGTCTCTGAGGTTTGTATTCTTTTTTTTTTGCTTTTTGGGTCACACCTGGCCATGCACAGGGGTTACTCCTGGCTCTGCACTCAGGAATTACCCCTGGCCGTGCTCAGGGGACCATATGGGATGCTGGGATTTGAACCCGGGTTGGCCGCGTGCAAGGCAAACGCCCTACCCGCTGTGCTATCTCTCCAGCCCCTGTATTCATTTTTTGTCTGAATCTGATGCTCAGTAGTTACACTCAGCAGAGCTTGGAGGACCATAATGCTGCGAATGAAACCTGTACTTTTTGGATGCAAAGCATGTATTCAGTCTTTTTATTATTATTATTTAAAAAATTGTTTTTGGTCACCCCTGGCAATGCTCCAGTTACTCCTGGCTTTGCACTCAGGAATTACTCCTGGTGTTGCTTGGGGGACTATGTGGAATGCCAGGGATCGACCTGGTTCGATCATATGCAAGGCAAACCCCCTACCCGCTGTACTTTCGCCAAGGCAGATGCCCTACCCACTGTGTTCTATGGCTCCAGCCCCTGTATTCAGCCTATTGAACACTTGCTGACCCTTTAGTTGTGGTGCTTGCACATGCTTGTTCCTTTACTCGAGGGATACTAGTTATGACTATGCTTGTTAGGAGTCACTGTGGTGCTCATACACATGTAGCTGCAGTGTGTCGTCAGAGCCGGTATGCTTAAAGAACAGAGCTGCTGCTTAGATACTCGGCTCATGTGCAACTCCAGGGATTTGAGCTTGTGACCATATGATTGCAAAATAGACACTAAACCACTGCACTTACTTTTCTGGACCTTCATCTTTCCTTCCTTTTTTTTTTTTTTTAAGCTTTTTGGGTCACACCTGGCAATGCACAGGGGTTACTCCTGGCTCTGCATTCAGGAATTAGTCCTGGTGGTGCTCCGGGGACCATATGGGATGCTAGGAATTGAACCCTGGTCAGCGGCATGCAAGGCAAATGCCCTACCTGCTGTGCTATTGCTCCAGCCCCAGTCTTCCCTTCTAAGGAGAGCCCCCAAACTGTCACACTAAATCATATAATCATGTTGGTAGGGGTAAGTGACAGCTTTATGAGTGTAGTAAATATGAAAATTACCAGCCCAGGGTAGATTTTATCGAGTAAAGGTGATAGAATCATGGTTGTATATAATACCAGAACTTAACCTGTTCCATTTTCAGAAAAACAAATTGGCGAAATTAGGTACTGTTTTTCTCCCGTTTTGGGACAGGAGAAACTTCCCACATTATGTAGCAGAGTAAAAAGATAGTAAGGGGCAGGAGTGATAGTTCACTGGGTGGGGTGCTTTCCTTACACACAGCCAACCTGAATATCACAGCTAGCCTGGCTCTGTGCTCAGTAATCACTCCTGGCAGTGGTTAGGGACTAGTATGTGGTGCCAGAGATAGAATGGGGTCAACTGTGTGTTCCTTAACCCTTGTGCTGTTTCTTCAGTCCTAAAATACTGGGTTGAGTATTTTAGAATTAGTTTCCAGGGGCCTGAGTGATAGTACAGCAAATAGGGTGCTTGCCTTGAAACAGGCTGACCTGACCCTGGCACCTCATATGGTGCCCTGAGCACCACCAGGAGTGATCCCCTGAGTGGATCCAGGAGTAAACTTTGAGCACAGCTGGATGCAGCTGCAAAACAAAACAAAATTAGTGGGGATTAAAATTAGTGTAGATGTGACTCACTGGGTAGAGAGACATGAAGTCAAAATCTGTCCTGGCACTGCCTTCACATTGGATGTAATGATAGTACTGACTATAAGGATTATCTCTAGTGCACAGTATCCAAATGTGTGTGAGCACTGTAACCCTGCACATAACACCTAAGGGAAGGAGAAAAATTTGATTTGGAATTATCATTTATCATTGGCTTTTGAAATGTAGTTCCTGCCTTTGATCGGTTTTTGGAACACCAGTTATATAAATTATATACTTCCTTCCCTCTTTAAAAAATCATCTTTTTTTTTTGCATATTCTGTTGTTTTGTTTTTGTCATCTATATATTACCAAATACGTAATTTAACTTTGACTTTTCCCTAATTAGTCTTTCAATTTTAATCCCTCTTACTGTTAATTTTTAAAGCTTTTTGATTTTTCCTTTTTATTGTGATGCTTGGGATTAAATCTGCATACTCCAGGGACATGAACATACATATGGGGGAGGAGCTGTGTTCTAACACTGAATATCCTCTGTTTCTTGATTAATTCATTAATTTTTTGGATTCATAGCTATGGTACCTAGGACTTACTCCTGGCTCTGTGCTCAGGGATGATCTACTCCTGGTGGGATTCAGGGATTGAAGCAAGGCAAGTGCCCTACCCAGTGCCTTGCCCTGGCCTAGGGTTTTTTTTTTTTTCCAGGAAAGTCAACATTATTAGAACAGTATCACTGTATCATTGTCATCCTGTTGTTCATTGATTTACTCCAGTAGGCGTCAGTATTGTCTTCATTCGTCCCAGCGCTGAGATTTTAGCAGCCTCTCCTTACTTTTCCAGCTTCTTTCAGGGTCAGGGGAATGAGATCTGTTATTGTTACTGTTTTGGGCATATCGAATACACCATGGGGAGCTTGCCAGGCTCTGCTCTGAGGGCGGGATATTCTTGGTAGCTTGCTGGGTTTTCCGAGAGGCATATATATTTATTTCCCTCTATGATGCTGTGTCATGGCCTCGCGGTCCAGGAATATGTTCACTCATGTGTGGGGCTCAGCCCGAGCATGTGGAAAGTGGCCTGGAGTTGGTGGTGGTTGGGTAGTGGAGGTCGGCTATTAGAACAGTCACTCTCACTGTCACTGTCATCCCTTTGATCATCGATTTGCTTGAATGGGCCCAGTAATGTCTCCATTTGTCTTAGCCCTCTCTTTACTCATCCCTCCCAACCTTGCCACATTGGAGGCTCTTTCAGGGTCAGGGGAATGAAACCCATTATTACTGTTTTTGCCATATGAATACACCACAGGGAGCTTGCCAGGCTTTCCTGTGCTGGCAGGAAACTCTCTTAAGTTTGCTAGGTTCTCTGAGAGGGAGAACATGCCGATAGTAGCCACTTTTTTTTTTTTAATTATTTCTCTGAGCTTACCTTATTAAGATTTCAGTTGAGTGAGATCATGCAGTGTTTGTCTTTCTGTCTTATCACTTCATAATATTGTTAGGTCAATGCGGGCTGTACTAAATGGCAAGAATACTTTGTTTTTGGTTGAAATTCCTGCAACAGTGTCGGGGACCATGTGAGTATCAGGAATTGAACCTGGACCTCCTGAATGCAAAACATGCACTCAGTCTGTTTGGTTGGAGCTATTGCTATGGCTCTCTGGTTGGCTATTGTCCTGAGATTGATTTTTTTTTTTAATTTTGAAGTTTTGATATTGCATTCCTTATGTACATTGATAGTATCCCTTTATAATATACATACTAAGCAAATTGTTTCTTTTGCTGTGCAGAAACTTAGTTTAAATAGTTCTACTTGTTTAAGTTTTAATTTTATTTGCTAATTCTTTTGGTGTTACATTAAAAAAAATTGTTGCCCTAGACCTAAGTTAAGGGAGAGGGAGAATTCAAAATTGTATGAAAGGATTCTAGGGAAAGGATTCTAAGATATGTTACCACACTACCATTAAAACTCATGTTTTAATGGTAGTGTGGTAACATATCTTAGAAACAGTATTTACGCTTTGAAAACCATTGTTAAATCAGTGAAAAGAAGAAAGTTTTCTAGACTAACAGTGTTAAGGATCAGTCTTTATAATCTTTTTCTCAGTTCATATTTATTTAAGAAAGTGGTTCAGTTTTATTATTTTGTGTGTAAATATTCAGTTTCCTCTACTCCATGTGTTAAAAAACACCATTGCGTATTCTTGAATTCTTTTTCAAATACTAGTTGGGTATATATGTATTGGTTAATTTTTGTTTTCTCCATTCTGTTTCATTTGCCTTGTTTCATTATGTTGGTATCATACTTGAAAATTGTCGGCATTATAATATAGGTTAAAGTCAGAAGTGTGGTACCTTTAAAATTCTTTTTTTTTTTAATTCTTTTATTAATTCACCATGTGGAAAGTTACAAAGCGGGTACCTTTAAAATTCTTAAGGTGCTTTTGCCATCTTTTGTGTTTTGCATGTAAATACTAGGATTGCTTTATTTTTGTGAAGGATTCATTGAAATTTTGATAGGACTATAGCCCATGTATTAGGTAGTATGAGAATTTTAATAATAGTAATTTTGTTCCATGAACATAACTTGTATCACTTGTCATCACATTGCTCATCAATTTGCTCAAGCGGGCACCAGTAACGTCTCCATTCATCCCTGTCGCTTGCTAGTGTAGCCCAGTGGCGTCTGCTTGCTCCGGGAACACGAAGAGCTGCAAACTGTTCATTCAGGGCCTTTTTTTGGCTTTTTGGGCCACACCTGGCAATGCACAGGGGTTACTCCTGGCTCTGCACTAGGAACAACTACCCCTGGCAGTGCTCAGGGGACCACATGGGATGCTGGGAATCGAACCCAGCATGGCCAAGCAAGGCAAACGCCCTACCCCGCTACCCGCTGTGCTATTGCTCCAGCCCATTGTTCAGGGTCTTGAGGAAGAAGTCTGACCATCTCATAGGTGGGTGGCTGTCTCCAAATCGCAGTATGTGTCTGGCCCATCTGATTTTTGACGTCTTGGCAAACAAGGCAGCATCCCTGATACTTGATTGTCAGCTGCCAGATTCCTTCTCTCACGTGAGTGAGACATGATATTCCAAGCATAGCTCTTTCCATTCCTCTTTGGGAGACCTGAATAGCGTCCTCATCCTGTTTACTTAGGGCCCAGGTCTCTGACTTGTATGTTAGTGCAGGAAGAATGGTGGAGTTGAAGAGATATGTCTGAAACCAGAGGTTCTTTGTCCTCTTAATATGAACATAGGTAGGGTATCTTAATTTTTGTGTTTATTAGTAGAAAGAAAAGAAAGGGACTCAGGTTTTTGTTGTTGTTGTCTTCCCAAATGAATGATTTTAATCTGGATGCTAATTTACAGAAATCAATAGTTTGTTTATGGTCTCTTGAGCACTGGAGTAAGTCAAGAGTAAGTCCTGAGCACTGCAGGGTGTGTCCAGAAAACAAAAACAACAACAAAAAGAAGACCCCAGTGGTATTTTTTGTATTATACTCTCACCATTTTTTTGTATTTCCCTCTCCCCATCCTCTGTACTCCTAACTGCCTGTGCCTTAAAATTTTTTCATTGGTGTCTTGCTTATGTTTATTCTGAAGTATTTTTGTTTTTGATGCTATTGGGATTTTTTTTTATTTTAAGGACGCAGGTCCGATCTCTGTATCTCATATGGTCCGAGTAGTGCCTTCAGGAGTAATTCCTGAGTTCAGAGCCAGGAGTAAACCCTGAGCATCCCTAGGTTTGGCTCCCCCACCTCCCCCCAAAAAGACAAAAGAAAAACCGCCTGCAAAAGAAACCTGTCCAAAAAGATATATTAGCATTTAGAAAAATAACTTTTTTTCTGGTGGTTCAAATTCAGAGCCTCACACACAAGGCAGATGCTCTGTTGCTGAGCCGCATTTCCCATATGATTTTTGTACATTGAGTTAGTTAAATAGTTGTAAACAGTTTTTACAAAACAAATTTCTGATCTAGATCATCATTATTATTATTATTTTACTATTATTAATTATATTAAATTTTTATATTAAATTAACTATAATTATATTAAATTAACTATATTAAATTTTTGGTTGTTGGGCCATAGCTGACATGCTCAGGGTTACGCTTTGCTCTGCTATCAGGAATTACTTCAGGGATCATATGGAATGCTGGGGATTGAACCTAAGTTGCCTGCAAGGCAGACACATTACCCACTGTATTATCTGTACAGCCCTAATCTGATTACTTTTATTTTTACTTGTCTAATCCAGTGAATTTCAGTCTTCTTTAATAGAATTGGTGAGAAAGGGTGGGGTCAGCTTTACTTGTTCTGATGTGTTCTGATGTTAAAGGAAATGTCTTCAGTCTTTTCAGTCTTTTACTGTGATGTTGCCAAAAATAGCTTTTATTTTATTGAGATACTTCTAAACTTAATGTGTTTTTTTTTCCTCCCCTCTTGGGCTACATGTGTTGGTGCTTCATGGCTTATTCCTGGCTCTGTACTTTTTTTTTTTAATTAAAGAATCATCATGAGGTACTTACAAACTTTCGTGTTCAAGTTTCAGTCTTACAGTGATCAAGTATCCATCCGTCCACCAGTGCCCATTCACCACCAAAGATCCCAGTATCCGGTCCCTCCCACCACCCTGACCCTATCCGGCCCCCCTCCCCCACTTCCCCTCCACCCCGCCTCTGGCAGGGCATTCCCTTTTGATCTCTCTCTCCTTTTGAGTGTTGTGGTTTGCAATAGAGGTATTGAGTGGCCATCGTGTTTGGCCTATAGTTTACTTTCAGCATGCATCTCCCAACCTGAGCGGGTTCTCCAAACACATTTACTTGGTGTTCCCTTCTCTGTCTGAGCTGCCTTTTCCCCCAGCATGTGAGGCCGGCTTCCAAGTCGTGGGGCACACCTGGTTCTTATTTCTACTGTCCTTGGGTGTTATTCTCCCATTCTGTTACTTTATATTCCACAGATGAGTGCAGTCTCTCTCTTTCTGTCAGTTTCTTTCTGACTCATTTCACTTAACATGATACTTTCCATGTTGATCCATCTTTTCTAACAGCTGCATAGTATTTTATTGTGTGGATGTACCAAAGTTTCTTTAACCAATCATCTGTTTGTGGGCACTCAGGTTTTTTCCAGATTTTGGCTATTGTAAACAGTGCTGGCTCTGTACTTTGTATCCTGGTGGTGCTCTGGACACCATATGCCATGCTGAGAATTGAACTGGGGCCAGCTATGTGCAGGGCAAGCACCTTAACCACTGTACTCTCTCTCAGTCCCCATTTGTTGAATTGTTTTCTTACCATGAAAGGATGAGAATATTGAATTTTGTCATACGAGTTTTCTGTTGAAGATATCCCTGTTAGATGATCATGTTTTCTTTAATCTTTGTGGTGTATCACATTTGTTGGTTTGTATATGTTGAACCCTCACCACAGGAATAAATCTCAATGTGTCATAGTATATATTTTAATATGTTGATTTACTGGTATTTTGTTGCAGTATTGAACCTGGTTTGGCCAGGTTTACGCTGTTTATACAGTGGGTAGGGTTCTTGACTTGTACATGGCTGACATGGGTTCGATCTTCAGCACCCCATATAGTCCCCAAGCACTGTTAGGAGTTACCCTTCATTGCAGAACCAGAAGAAATGTTATATCTCTGCAAAAATAGTTGTGAGGGGATAGAGCACACCTGGCAGTTCTAAGGGGATCCTCCTGCTGTGTGCTCAGGAATTAGTCCTGGCAGTGCTTGGGGGACCACATGGGTAATTGAACCTGAATAGGCTGCATGCAAGGCAACACCCTACCAGCTGAACTAAATCTTCAGCCCTAATAGTTGCGATTTTTATAGGGATTGTATCAATTTGGCAGGACATTTGGGTAGTTAAGTTTTAATAATATTGTTTTCCAACTAGGAATAGGAAATTTTTCTTTTTTTCCTTGCTGTGAAAATTTCCCCCAGAAAATGGGTCAGCACTGTGATGTTCTTATGCTTGATCTGCCTCTTTTTGGGGGTTTGGGGGTGTGGGGCTCACCTGGCTGTACTCAGGACTTCATCCTTGCTGGATTCACTCCAGGCCAGTCACTCCAGGCCAGGCTTATGGGGTGCTGGGGATTGAAACTGTGTCTGCCCCATACAAGGCAGATACCCTACCCACTGTATTGCTCTGATTGAGTCAGCCACATCCAAGGCTAAAC